>NC_136917.1:34760241-36194068 GCF_949752795.1 Hyperoodon ampullatus | reverse complement strand
ATGCTCCCTTCCCCTCCCTCACTCCTTGGCTCCAGTAAATCAGCCTCAGCAACAACCGTCTGAGGTTTCATCCTCAGGGCTGAGGCTCTGGTGTGCTGCCTCCCATTACTACCAGGCAGCGGTGGGGAAGGGGAAGACAAAAGGATGGTAAGGCTCAGACTCCCACCAGCAAAGGGCCCCAGGGGGTCGCCTACTCTCTCCTGGGTGGGCAGGGGTATAGGCACCACCACCAGAACTGTTGGAAGCTAGCCCCAAAGCCCAACACAAGACATATGACAAATTATGAAATTATAACAATAATTATAAATGATATAATTTCTTGAGCTCTTCCATTTACTCTACTCACAACCACCGCTGTGGAGGTGCTATTATTATCACCACTTTGCAAAAAAAAAAAGAAACTGAGTCTTAGAGAGGGCAAGTGACTTGCCTGGCATCATACATGACTCAGGCACTATCTACACAGGGATTGGGAGAAGAGGTGCTCAACTGATTGCTCCCTGTACCTACAAACAACTTCGTGATTCTGTGCAATTCTTGTAAATGCTCCACATTCTGAAGACCCTTCAGCTTCAACATTCTATGGGTCTGTTTGCCAGACACACCTTCACTGTTCTGGAGTCAGGGGGAACGTCCTGCACACTCTGGCTTTCAGCCAGCCCAGTGTCATCTCCTCTCATTGATGCTAATTCACATCAGTTGTGTGAGGTTCCACCCCCTTGACCTCCAGAGTCATTGGGCCATCAGTGCAGACCACCGCTGTTGTACTCGGGTCTGGGATAGATGGTAGGGTTATGACTGCATCTTCTGCCTGGTTCTCCATGGGGACTGGGAGCCACGGGGAGGCTGGCCTCTGACTTAGCCCCACCTTCCCCTCCAGATATAGATGACTGCATCTCCAGCCCCTGTGAGAATGGAGGCACCTGCATTGACGAGGTCAACGCCTTCGTCTGCCTTTGCCTCCCCAGCTACGGGGGCAGCCTCTGTGAGAAAGGTGAGTCTCTGCCAAGACCCCAGAAACAGCACCAGGAGCAGGGTTGGGTGCTGGACCACAAGCTTCCCACACATGGAGCTCCAGGTCTCTGCCTCTGGTTCCATGGCTGTGAATCAGACAGGCAGGAGGCGAATAATTTTCTTGAGATAAAATTCACATAACATAAAATTAACCTTTTTAGAGTGTACAATTCAGTGGCATTCAGTACATTCACAATGTTGTGCAACCACCACTTCTAGCTAGTTCCAAGACATTTTCATCAGCCCCAAAGGAAATCCTGTCCCCATTAGCCATCACTCCCCATTCCTCCCCTCCAGCCCCTGGCAACCACTAATCTACTTTCTGTTTCTATGGATTTGCCTATTTTATATGTTTCATATAAATGTAGTCATACGCTGTGTATCTTTTTGTATCTGGCTTCTTTCACTCAGCATGATGTTTTTCAGGGTTCATCCACATTGTAGCACGTGTCAGTGTCATTCCTTTTTATGGCTGAATCGTATTCCATTGGATGGGCCACATTTTGTTTATCCATTCATCACTTGATGGACCTTTGGGTTGTTTCCCCCTTGTGGCTAATGTGAATAGTGCTACTATGAATGTTCATGTACACGTTTTTGTTTCAATACCTGTTTTCCATTCTTTTTGTTTTTTCCCCATTCTTTTTGGTGTACCCAGGAGTAGAATGGCTGGGTCATATGGTAATTCCATGTTTAACTTTTTGAGGAGCTGCCAGACTGTTTTCTACAGGGGCTACACCATTTTACATTCCCACCAGCAATGCAAGAGGGTTCCAATTTCTCCATATCCTTGCCAATGCTTATTATTTTCCTTTAAAAAAAAATTATAGCCATCCTAGTGGGTATGAGGTGGTATCCCATTGTGATTCTGATTTGTTTTTCCTAATGATTCACGTTGTTGAGCATCTTTTCATGTGCTTGTTGGCCATTTGTATATCTTTTTGGGAGAAATGTCTATTTGAGTTTTTTCCCAGGAGGGAAATTTTAGGCCTTCCTGAGACCATTTCCTGAGGTCCCAGGATGTGGCCAGATCAGAGAATGAGACATTAGAGTTGGGATAAGAGGGGATGGGTGTAATGATCTTCCAGTTGAATCTCTTCCTGCAACAGAGAAAAGAAGTGAATATGGGAAGAGGGAGGTGAAAAGGTGGGGGGACAGAGTGGGGTCTGGGGGATGGGCCCAGAGAGAGGGTTGATTTAGCCCCACAGTGACCTTGGATTGGGCCCTCTCTCTGGTGGGTTGGTGTGCTCATGGCTGGCAAGGCAGGCCTCGGCTTGAGGCCAGCCCCCTTCATGCTCCCTTTCCACCTCCCAGACACAGAGGGCTGTGACCATGGCTGGCACAAGTTTCAGGGCCACTGCTACCGCTACTTCGCCCATCGGCGGGCATGGGAGGATGCCGAGAGGGACTGCCGCCGTCGAGCCGGCCACCTGACCAGCATCCACTCACCCGAAGAACACGGCTTCATTAACAGTAGGGACTCTGGGGTGGGCAGGGGTGGCCTTTACAGTCCCTTTGTCATGGGATCCCCCCAGGGTCCTGAAGACACTACCTTTCTGAAGCTATGTTCATTAATGCAAGCCCTGACCACTTATTAATTCAAGTGTCTATTTATTCACTTGTCAGTTCATTCATTCACTTCATTCATTCTCCGACTATTTACTGAGCACCTGCTATGTGCCAGGCACTGTTCCAGGCACAGAGACACACATTGTCCTGTCCTTAGGGAGTGACGTTCTTGAAGAGGATATAGTCAAACAAGTAAATATCTAATTAAATAAGTCTATCCTAAAATTTAGCTGTTTCTCAGGGCACTGATGACAGTTAAAACAGGGCCAGGGGACAGAGGGTGACAGAGAAGCATCCGTGGTGCAGGGGATGAAATGAAGGAGGAGCAGAGATTTAGAGAAACAGGGGTGTCCCATAAACTAAATCCAGCATTTATTGATTTACTCATTATTCCTTCTGCCCTTTTTCGTCCATTTATTTATTCACATTTTCCCCATCCCATCCCCTGTTAATTCTTTAATTTGTTCATTCCCTGGTTCACTGGCTTTTTTCCTCTATGTAATCAAACACACATGCATCCAGCTGCTTCCTCCCTCCTCAGTGACTGACTGGCTCATTTAGATTCACCTGCCTGCCCTGTCCAGCCTTGCTCGCTGGCTCTCTTAGCCCCTACTCTCTCATTTCTGCAAAGATCTGAGTTGTCTTTATTGTTTCCTCTGGCCTTTTGTTTAAGCCACAAATTGTGACAAGGCCAGGAGCCAAATTCCAGCCCTTTCCATGCCCCAACCCCACTCCCCAAGTATGAGGGCAGCCAGAGCCTCAGCCTGCTAGGGAATGGGGGGATGTGGCCTCCAGCCCATGCCCCCCAGGCTGGCAGAGGGGCTGGGGTCCTCCCCTTCAGCTCAAACCCAAAACTGGGGGAGGGGCTCTGGGTACCCCCCACCTCCATTCTCATCTTCATCCACTTCCCCTTCCAGCCCACCTTCAGGCTGGGGAGGGGGCTGAGTCTCCCCTCCCACACCCCCCACCTGACCTCCAGCCAGCAACCTAGGCTGGGGGAGGTGCAAGTACCCAGCCCTCACGACACCCCACACCCCACAGGTTTTGGGCGTGAAAACACTTGGATCGGCCTAAACGACAGGATCGTGGAGAGGGATTTCCAGTGGACGGACAACACGGGGCTGGTGAGTGGTGGCAGCCTGGGGACCTGGGTCCCTGCAGTCAGACTGTTGACTTGGGCCCTGCCTAGAATGGAGAGTTCTGGGTAAGCTGCAATGAACTGGCCCTCTGGCTTCACTTTAGTAAATTTTATATTATGTCTTTTTCACCACAATTAGAAAAGAAATCCACCTCCTCTCCTCTGCCATGAGAACTGGCCCCGGCCCACTCTCTGACTACACTCGAACTGGATCAAGTAGCCCCAGCCCTCCTGGCCTCTGTTCTGTTCCTCAGACAGGACAAGCTCAGTCCTGCCTCAGGGCCTTTGCATTAGCTATTCCCTCTGCTTAGAACTCTGTTCCCTGCCTGCGTTGTTCTTATCCTTGAGTCTTCCTTCAGCTCTCCTGTTGCCTCCTCAGGGAAGCTCTCCTGGACTTCCAGTCTGAGGTCACCTTTTGTTCAACTATTTATCTAACAATGAGTGACCCATGTGGAAAACAGACTGTCAGGGAGTGAGCTGGGGCAGGAGGACCAGGGAGGAGGGCACCACAGCCTCGCAGGTAGAGGAGGGTTGACTTGGACTGTAGTGGCAGCCACCCTCAGGGCAGGCAGAACAGTGCTCATTGTAGAGATGGAAACACTGAGTCCCTAAGAGTTTGAGTGGTCTGGCCAGGGGAATCGCACAGTGCCAGTGCCAGAGCCTGGGACAGGCTGCCTGTCCCCTGAGCACCCCCTGCTCCCCATTCTTACAGCAATATGAGAACTGGAGGGAGAACCAGCCCGACAATTTCTTCGCGGGTGGGGAGGACTGTGTGGTGATGGTGTCACATGAGAGTGGGCACTGGAATGATGTTCCCTGCAACTACAACCTCCCCTATGTCTGTAAGAAGGGCACAGGTATGCTGCTACTGTCCCTCCCACCCCTTCTCCCCTGACCTTCCCTCCTACCTATCACTGGTTGGTTGTTTTATTTAAGTTTGTAAATGTAGGAGTCAGTCCAGCCCAGTTTTCACTCTTCAGCACTATGTGAGGGTACCCATTTCCCCCCCACCCTTGCCAACTCTGTGTTATCAAACTTTTTGTTCTTTGTTCATCTAAGTCCTGAAAAACAGTATCTCATTGTTATCATAGTTTGCACGTCTTCGGGGATGAGAATAACCAGCTCTTCATATGTTGATAAGCTGTTTATATGTATTTGATTTCCTGTGACCTACCAGTTCATTTCCTTTGCCTAATTTTCTATCGGTTCATTGGTCTTATTGATTTCTAAGCGCTCTTTACATATTAAGGAAACATATATATGTATATGTGTATTCTCAAGTCCACCTTTCTTATACTTTTCTTCATTCTTGCTTCTGTTTCTTTGCCAATTTTCATATCCTTTTTTCCATTCATTTGCTCAGATTATTCTTGCCTCCCATCTCCTTCATTCCCATCATGCACAAGAATTAGGGGGTGGGATGTGTCCAGGAGGTTCCTGCCCCTCAGCAGCTCCTGGTTTGGGTGGAGGAGACATTCACTTCTAGCCCTTTGAGGTCACAGCTGGGCAAAAGGTGGGATCTGTTGAGGGTTCATCTCAACAAGAGATGAAACCAGTTCAGCCCCAGTCCCATCCACTTCTTTAACTGGAGGTTCCTCTGTCCCCAGTGCTGTGTGGTCCCCCTCCAGCAGTGGAGAATGCCTTGCCCATCGGTGCCCGCAAGGCCAAGTATAACGTCCACGCCACTGTACGCTACCAGTGCGATGAAGGATTTGCCCAGCACCATGTGGCCATCATCCGATGCCGGAGCAATGGCAAATGGGACCGGCCCCAAATCGTCTGCACCAAACGTAAGTGGCTTCCCCCAGACACCCCAACAAAAGTTTCCAGCTACTTGTAGTCTCCAATTAAGCATCTCATGGCTACACACATTGAGCTGGTTGAATGTTTGCCTGATAATATGGCCTTGCAGATAAGTGAGAACTTACTAGCTTGCCTGGTATTCCCTCCATTTCCCCCTCCCCCGAGGAAGCCTGTCCCATCAGGCCACCCACCTCTCATCAGCTTTTGCCACGTCCCTGTCATCCCTCGCTTCCCTGCAGCCAGACGATCCCATCGGATGCGGCGACACCATCACCACCACCAACACCACCACCAGCATCACCACCACAAATCGCGCAAGGAGCGCAGAAAACACAAGAAGCACCCAGCAGAGGACTGGGAGAAGGAAGAAGGGAATTTCTGCTGAAGAACCAGGCAAAAGAAAGCACAATCCCCTTCCCACACCTCCCCTGGAGCCTTCACCTGGGGAGGCACAGCCCAGAGAGAAACAAGAGGGTCTGGAAGCCCCTGAGTCCCAAACCACATCCCCCCATACATAACGATTTGTAAAAAGCTCCTCTCTCCTTTTTCTTACATATACAAGGTCCTCTTGGCAGGTGTAGCCATGTGTCCGAAAAGTCAGTTCTAGTCAGACTGAATGAACTCTGGGAGCATCTCCCAGTGGAAGGAAGCACAATCGGCAAAGATCATTCTTTGCACTGGTTTAGTCTTTTGTTGGCAAGGCTGACTGCCAGTTGTGGAAATAAGGCTGTGATAAGGGTGCAAGAATGTGTGTTTGGATTCGCACTAAGGAATTGCTTTTACCACCAGAGATTCAGATTTAGTAAACTGTCAGATCTCCTAAATGCAGGCTGAAGCCTATAGTGAAGGTCACTGGCTTTGGGAGTAGAAAATTACATGGACACACTGCCTAAACTTGATGACTGCTCTTCCTTCACCTTGGACTTCAGCCTAAGTCAGTCCTTAGTCTTGGTGGATGAACTGAGTGTGGAATTCCTATGTACTGAATTTTAGGAATGTTTTTAGAACAACATCCCTCCGTGCCCTCAGAGTTAGGGGTCAGAATAGTCAGAGAAATTTGTGGGCAATGAAGGGAAGCTGTATTGCTTGCCCTCCCAGGTCTAGTCCAGTGCTGAGATTTGGTGGTTCTGCATGTGTGGTGAATTTTATACACACACACACACACACACGCACACACACACACACACACGCACACACAGATGAGAGGATGTTTAGGGCTCAACGAACCCAGATTTCTTCCCCCTCCATCTCTCAGGGAGACAAAGAACCTCCTTCCTGGGCCAAGGAGGTGCCAAGTTTTCTAGCTCAGTGCCCATATCCATCCCTCAAGCAGACATTGGTAGTGCCCCTGCCATGGGTCCCACCCCTACCCCTACTCTATTCCTGTCTCCTCCATTCATCGCCTGGTGGACTAGAAATGCTTAAAACTTGAAGTAGTGACATCTACCTGTGGTCATGTAGAGAGATGTGCAGTGTTAAAACTGAAACACACACACACACACATTTTTCTCTTAGTTTAAAAATTTTTTTGTTTGTTTGTTTTTGTTTTTGCGGTACGCGGGCCTCTCACTGCCGTGGCCTCTCCCGTTGCGGAGCACAGGCTCCAGACGCGCAGGCTCAGTGGCCATGGCTCACCACGGGCCCAGCTGCTCCGCGGCATGTGGGATCTTCCCGGACTGGGGCACGAACCTTAAATTTTTTAAGTGGTGAAGAACTCACCTTGCCTTCCTCCCCAGAATCTGAAACCTGTAAAAATTTTCCTCAAGCCAGAAGTCGGGATTCAGCTTCCTGATCTCTGGCAGGAAAGATCCACAGCTTTTCCTCCATGTCCTTTGTCCACTCTCAACCTCTCTAGTCTGGGTAACATCTGTGGATTAGTGTTAAAAACCAGAGTGGAGAATGGCCCTCTGCAGGAAAGAAAAATAAGCAAATATACAGTCCATCTAAGGGTTCAGTAGAGAAAGAAACGTGTTGGCTGAGCCTGTATCCCCCCTGGGAAGTACTAATCATAGTTGACAACTATGGAGTAGGTACCATGCTAAGGACTTACACACACTGCCTCCGTGAATCTTCTCAACAGCCCAGTGACTTAGGAACCATTATTTTCCCATTTTACACAAGACAAAACTGAGGCTCAGATAAGAGAAAGGCACTGGCTTGCAAGACAGGAATAAGGATTCGGTCCTGCCTCTGGCTGACTCCAAACCCTGCTCTTTATTTTGGGGGGAAGGAATTGAAACGTAATCATGCTCTAACACACAGGAAGATTTAGGAAAAGATTGAGAAGTGCAAACTAGACCCGCATCCTTGACCATGGTCTTTAGTGTTCCCTGCTACAGACATTATCCACTGTTCCATGTTATGGTTATTGTTGAGAAAACCCAGGGATATAGGTTTGCCTTCTAGGTTTGATAATTCCTCTTGGTTTAAGAAATATAAAAACAATAACACATCTTCAGTCATCCATGTCACAAAAGAATTTTCCTTTGTTTGGAGTGGGGGGCTCTGGGGATGCAACTTTTTTGGGGGTGTCTTGGTTTATGCTCCTTACCCTTGACCACCTCAGCCCCTTGCCCTGCCCCCACCCCAGCTCCATGGTGGGACGGGGCTCTGATATTTTCTAAGGTGGGTGGTTTGTCTTTTGGTCTTTCCCTTTGAGATGTGCGTGTGTGTTTGCGTGTGCCGCGTGTGTGGCATGCGTGTGAGTGTGTGTGCGCGTGAACAGCTTTGGATTCTGTTGGTTATGCTGTCAGCTTCAGTGTTCCGTGGGTCTGTGGTATCTGACACTATGGACATTAATGTACTCCTTGGACATTTTAATAAAATTTTTTAACAGTTCAACTTGCCTCCTGACACCTTCCTTCATTCATTCACTCAGCAAGGACTTACTGGGCAGCTGTTATATGCTGTGTACTGTGCTGGGTGCTGGGGAGATAGTGGTGGACAGAACAGATGTGACCCCTGGGAGGTGGTCAGGGGAGGCTTCCTAGAGGAGGTGAATGGAATCTAAAGGATGAATAGCATTAACTAGACGAAGAAGGGAAGAAAGGAAGAGAGTTTCAGGCAGAGGGAAGAGTAAAAGTGAAAATCTTCTTGCAGAAGGGAATATGGTTCATTTGAGAAACAGCAAAGAGTCCATAGCGGCTGGAGTGGAGTGACAGAGGTAGACAGTGGAGGGAGATGAGGTCAGAGAGGCAGAGGATGGATCACTCAGGGCAATATGGGCTGTAATGAGAAGTTTGGGCTTTATTCTAAAGCAATAGTGGCAACAAACAACATAAACAAGGTCAAAAGGCGAATGCCAAGCTTGGAAACAATTCTTCAAATCAGAGACAAAGGAACTTTGCCTTAATATATAAAGAGCTCCTACAAATCAATATGAAAAATCCCCCAATAATCCAATAGCCAAATGGGCACAGGATATGAGCAAAAAGCTCAAAGAAAAGGAAATACAGGTGGCTCCTAAACTACAACATATGCTCAACAAAATAATACACAATTTTCAGATCACCAAGATACACAAATAAGGACATATAAATAAAAGGGAATAAACAAATCTCACAAGAGAGGGGCCTTGCATATTTCAATGATGACAATGTACCTGAACTGAGAATGATTTATGATTTACTCAACTGCCTGCATCTAAAGTCAAAGTGGAGGATAGTCAGCTTCATATAACAGGTGAATTGCAAGTGACAACCACAATGAGATATTATTTTTCACCTATCAGGTTGGCTAAGGTAACAAGTGATAACACATGATGCTACTGAGGACGTATGGAAATAGGCAAGTACATCTGTTACTGATGGGCTATAAATTGACCTCACCTCTAAGAAGAGTTCGAGATCACTAACAAAACGGCAAGTTTTGACCCCTTGATCCAACAATTCCTGCTATCATCCTCCAGTTATACTTGCACTTATGTGATGACCATGGTACTTATTACTAACAGCAAAATATGGGAAACAATGTAAATGTCCACCATTAGGAGACTGATTACAAAGATTATGGTGCATCCAAACAGGGACTACTTTGCCAACCTTCAAAAGAATGCTGGTGGGGGAAGGGGGCGGATTTTTACATGCTGAAGGAAACTAATCCCCAAATATATTGTTAAATAAGAGTTACTTTAAAAGTGTAGGGCTTCCCTGGTGGCGCAGTGGTTGAGAGTCTGCCTGCCGATGCAGGGGACACGGGTTCGTGCCCCGGTCTGGGAAGATCCCACATGCCGCGGAGCAGCTGGGCCCGTGAGCCATGGCCGCTGGGCCTGCGCATCCGGAACCTGTGCTCCGCAACGGGAGAGGCCACAGCAGTGAGAGGCCCGCGTACCGCAAAAAAAAAAAAAAAAAAGTGTATATGAGGGCGTCCATGGGGAATCCACCTGCCAATGCAGGAGACACGGGTTCGAGCCCTGGTCCGGGAAGATCTCGCATGCCACGGAGCAACTAAGCCTGTGTGCCACAACTGAGCCTGCGCTCTAGAGACCTCAAGCCACAACTACTGAAGCCCGTGCGCCTAGAGCCCACGCTCCGCAACAAGAGAAGCCACCGCAATGAGAAGCCCGTGCACCGCAACAAGAGTAGCCCCCACTCACCACAACTAGAGAAAAGCCCGAGCGCAGCAACGAAGACCCAATGCAGCCAAAAATAAATAAATAAGTTTATAAAATAAAGTATATATGGCACACAAATGTTCATAGCAGCATTATTCACAATAGCCAAAAGGTGGAAACAACCCAAATATCCATTAACTGATAAAAGAATAAACAAAATGTGATATATATACATATATATGAACATTATTCAGCCATAAATATTATACTGAGTGAAAGAAGCTAGACACAAAAGGACACATACTGTAGGATTCCACTTATACAAAATGTCAAGACTAGACAAATCCACAGAGATGGGAAGTAGATTAACAGTTGTCAGGGCATGGAGTGGGGAGGGAGGAATGGAGAGTGATTGCTTAATGAGTATGGGATTTTCTTTGGGGTGATGAAATTGATAGGGGTGATGGTTGAACAACACTGGGAATGTACTAAGTGCCACTAAATTGAAGACTTTAAAATGTTTACAATGTTGAATTTCATGTTATGTGAAGTTTTACAACATAAAAAATATACGTTGCATATTTTCATTTGTGTAGAAGTGGGGGGAAAACAATATATGCATGTTTGATTGAATGAATATAAAACATCTTTTGAAGGACATGTAAGAAATTTTAGATGTCTCTGAGAAGTGCAGTGGGTGCTGGAAGATAGGAGTGAGAAATTTTTCTGAATAACTAGCTTCAGGAGTGGCTCTACCCTGGTTGCCATCCTTAGGTCTCCTCCAGGTGGACCCTCGAAGACCTCCACTCCAACAGTGCAGAGAGCCAGCAGAAAGAGGGTTCCCTTTGTCCTATTGGTCCGTCAAAATCTCAGGCAGTCTCATTGGTCTGCCTGGGTCCATGTCTACCCCTGGACCAATTAGGGTTGCCCAGGAAGATGAGCCAGAGCACTCATTGCCCAGTGGAGTCAGCCCCTCTGACTCACAGAATGAGAGGAGGGAAACTTACATACCCGAGGCAAAATCAGAATGCTGGAACCCATGGAAGGGAGAAAGGATGTTCAGCAGGGAAAAGGTGGGATGAAAGAAATCCCATGCACTCATCTCCAGAAAAATGCCCCTACCATTCCTCTAGTCAAGGAAGCTAAGGCACAGCTGGAGCCCAAGGCAATCTAACCAAGGGAATGGACCCTGGCTTTAGATGAGTGGTTGGAATCTCTAGGAGTTCTGTCCCATCTGACATGGAAGCATGAGCAGTTAAATCGACCATCCCACTTCTACAACCATATCAGACATTTACACTTTTTTCCTCTTCTCGCTTTCTTTGTATGCCCGAAACTTTCAATACTCCTCGGCCCACACTCTCCCTACCCCCACCTCCACACCCACCCAGGGAAAATTTGCACCTTCTCTGCCTTCCTGATGCAGGAACTCAACACCCAGTTTCACACACTTCATTCCCAGGGGACTGAGAGGAATCACTGGATTGGTTAGTGACCCAATTAGGACAGGGCTGAGAAGGGCCAGACCCATGGGAGGTGGCTCAAGGGACAGAGTGAGGGAACGATGATGGGGGGAAGGGAGGGGAGAGAGACTGGGGAGAGGGAATGGTCCTGAGGAATGAGAGGAGATGCTTCCCAACCGAATCATCACCAAGCACCCCCAGCTGAAAAACATTTTGTCCCACCAAAATGCATTTTTGAAGTAACTACCCACGAGCAGTCTCATTTTCTCATTCATCAAAAAAAAAAATTTATTGAGCCCCTGCTGTACACTTTGCACTCACCGGGACCTTAGAACAGCCTTGATACAGAGGAGGAAATAGGATCAGGGGTTTTGTCACTTGGTCATAGAGGCAGGATTCGAACCCAGGCACACCTGGTTCCAAAACCCACAGATGGGTTTCCTGGAGATGGATGTGACAATATGGAGGGCTCCAGGAGGGACCCCAGTGCCACTCCAGGCAAGACCTCGAAACTGGGGTCTCCAAAAGCTGGGGTGGCCTTGTTCATGGACAGTCTCCCTGAGCTAGCTATTAACACTGGGGAGTTTGGGTCCTGACTTTTTGGCACAAATTGCCGTTTAGAACATGGAGCTCAGAGAGGATTTTGAGGTTTAAAGACAATTCAACCTCTCCTGGACCTCTAAGAAGGAAAATGTCGGGGGAGGGAGGTTAGGAAAGGAGAGAGGAACTCAGTGAGAATGGGGACGTGGTCTCAGAGAGGAAGCGGGAGGCTAGTGCTTGCATAGCATAAAGGGTAGGGGCACGCCAGAGCCTCAGTTTGTTCATCTGGGTGCTACAAGTGTGTCTCGTGAACAGCTGTTGTCTGGGATATAGTTAGCGTGCAAACGGAGGATATCCAGCAGCTCCAGAAGTCCACCTGGGTCTGAGATGCTGCCTGGAGCTGGGCCCATCTGGTGAAGGGGCAGCCATTAAGCCCTATGGGGCACAGTTCGGGCCCATGGTAAGAAGTTCCTGGGAACTGGGAAGTCAGTTGTCCTGGGGAAACGGAAAGCCTAGGGGGACAGGTGTTCTGTTACCTCAGACACCGGAGTGTGGTCTCCATGGCAACAGCTGCGGGGGTGGGGTGGGGGTGGGGGGGCGGGGTGTGTGTGTCCAAGCCGCTTGGGGGCGGAGCTTGGAGGGTAGCAAGGAGCTGGGGCACCCCGCGGAAAGGAGCAGCCTGTTTCCATGGTGAGAGCTGGAGAACCGAATGTTGGGTCACTCAGGACAGTTAGGGGAGAAGCTGGTCTCCATGGCTGTTGGTCAGGGTGAGGACAGTGGGAGTGAAGTTGTAGGTCTCTGGGGTGAAGGTGGGTGAGATAGTAAACGTGCGGTGTCCATGGTTACAGCTGCAGGAGGGAGGCACTAACTCCATGGGTGTGACTGATGAAGGAAGGGCTGTGTGACTCTAGGTGACAGGTAGAAGCTGGGCTGGTCGCCTTGGTAACAATGGGAAGTGGGGCAGCTTCTCTCTATAGTGAATGACATAGATTTTATGGGTCTCTGGGCCTGGGAGATGGTCTCTTAGGTGACAGCCAGGAAAGGGGCCGTCAGGTGAAGACGGATTTGCTCCCTCAGAGAGATACCTAAGGGATGGGCCAGGGCTGCCAGTAATGCGAGCCAGCTGGGGCGTGTCAATCTGTCTTAACAGTGACAGACAAGGGTGGTCTCCCCTGAAACTGGAGGGGTGAAGCTGTTCTCCACAGTGACCTGGGGACATGGCCTGTTACTATGGAAACTGGGGGACTCGTGGGAGAAGGGGGGAGAATGGGAGTAACCAATCTCCAGGTCACCCTAGAGGAGAGGACAGGAGCCCACAGTCTCCATGTGACCACGGTGGCATGGTCAACTGACGAACTCTGAGGTTTCTGGTTTCTCTACAGGTGATAGGGAGGAGGGTTCAGTGTCCGGGTAACCTTAGGGGACCAGTCTTCAGTCTCCAGGGAGATGCATAGGACGTGTGCCCAGTTTCCAGATAATCCCGGGGGTCCAGCCTCCCGGCGACCTTGGGGGTAGTTCCAGAAGACCTCGCGAGACGTTTCCAGTGTTCAGGAGACCTCGGGTTCTGTTGGTCCCCAGTGGTTCTCAGAGGGTGTGCCCTGTCTCCTGGAGAAAGCTGGGAGAGGAGAGGAATCCACTGTCCAGGAGAGGAGGGGCTTGGTCGATTTCCAGGGGACTCCAGGGGACTCCAGGGGACTTGGCTCCCGGGACTGGCCAGACTCTGGGGACCTCAGAGGGTGTGGCCAGGGTCTAAGGACCGCAGGAGGCCTGGTCAACTTGCAGGGCACCGCAGGGTGCATGGCCAGTCTCCAGGGTGTGGTCCATCTCCAAGTGGCCGTAGGGCACTCGGCCAGCCGCCAAGCTCCCCAGTGGTCCACGGCCCGGCCCTAGACGCGCAGCGGGGTCCAGGCGGCGGGGTCTCGCGCGCCTCCTGCCCACCCGCCGCCTCCGGCCCAGCCCCAGCCCCAGCCACCAGGTGCGGGGTCCGGTGCACCAGGCGCGCGGTAGCAGTAGACGCCGAAGAGGCGGCGCGTGGCGTCAGGAAAGCCGAGGCTGCGCACACCTGGCCGGCGGCCGCCGCAGCGGGCGCGCGGGTTCACGATGGGGTAGCGTGCGCTCCCGTCCGCCAGCCAGCCTGCGGTGCAGCGGTCCAGCAGCTGCAGCTTCCACGCGGCGAACAACTGCCCCACCTTGGCCACGGCCGCTCCGCGCGCCGCGCAGGCGCGCGCTGCTCCCGCAAAGGGCACAGGCCGCAGCGGCTTCAGGAAGAACACGCGGCCTGCAGGGGAGTGGGGAGGAGTGGTTAGGGCCGCTCTAGGAACCCGGCTTCCTCGGGATTCAGGACACCCTCCCGCTTGCAGCCTAGGACCTCAGCCTCAGGGCTCAGATACACCCCCTCCCCTGCAGCCCGGGACCACAGCCTCGGCTAGCGCAGTGGTGCCAGGCGATTTTTTTTTTTTTTTCCGGTACGCAGGCCTCTCACTGTTGTGGCCTCTCCCGTTGCGGAGCACAGGCTCCGGACGCGCAGGCCCAGCGGCCATGGCCCACGGGCCCAGCCGCTCCGCGGCATGCGGGCTCCTCCCGGACCGGGGCACGAACCTGCGTCCCCTGCATCGGCAGGCGGACCCTCAACCACTGCGCCACCAGGGAAGCCCCTGCCAGGCGATTTTTGATTGCCGTGCCTAGGCAGCACTAGGGAAGGGATCTCCTGGTTCGGACTCCCGAGGGCGAGTGTGGAGAGGAAGGACAGGGAGAGAGACCTGGGCGGAGTGGGGAAGAGTCTGAGAGGGAGGGGTACCTGTGTGGGGGTGGGGTCTCATACGCGGGGCGGGGCCCGGGCCAGCGGAGGGCAGGACCATCCTCCCAGGGGTGGAGCCTACGCACCCGGGAGGTTGGATGTGAAGCAGAAGGCGTCGTAGAGTTCCTCGGCGTTCTGGCGGTAGCCGTAGTTGCGCACACCCCCCGAGGCTCCGCCGCCAGCCCCGGCGCTCCCGGCCCCGCCCAGGCCGCCGCAGGGCTCCCGGGGCTGGCTCACCGGGTACTGCACCGAGCCGTCGCGCAGCCAACCCGCGTTGCACCAGTCCAGGCCGTCGCGCCAGGCCGCGTGCAGCTGCTCAGCCGACGCCAAGATGCCGTCCTGTTCAGCGCACGCGCGTTGCGCCTCCGTGAAGGTCAGCTTGTAGCGGCCTCCACGCGGGTGGTAAGGGAAGACTACGCCTGAGAGGATAAACGAGGGTCAGCTCGGACCCCCCAACTCTCACCCACCTACCTGACGTCTGTGGTGCCGTGTGACTCTTCAACCTAGACCTTTCAGGCCATCCCTCACTATGGCCTCAGAGCTGACCATGCCTTTCCCCAGTTCACACCCCTCATACTCCCTTTGCCTTAAGCTTGGGATTCACTTGACCCTCCCCCTTGACATACTTAATCATGTCCCCGTCCTTTCCACCACTGGAGACCTTTGTTCACGTTCTTTCCACCTTTCCACCTGTCGAACTACTATTCATCCTTCAAAACCCAGCTCCCACAACCCTCCTGCATTCAGTTCTACGTGCTTCTGACATTCTTCCAGCATTGGGACCTTCCTTCTTGTCAAATCCTGAACTCACAAAACTGACTCCCTCACACTGGGAGCCCACGAAAGTTTGACCCTGGGCAAAGACCTCTTTGATCTCCAGCATTGTCCAGGCCAATTCCCATTGGTTTCCCTTCTACCTTCAGTTCTTATAACTCGTCCCTCATCAGAATCACAGTCATCTCAGCTCACTAGCGTTCTGTGTGTCTGTGTTTTTGGGCTGGACCTTAGGGGTACAGGTGCAGATGCTTCTCTCAGCAGATGCAGGAAGGATCAAACAAAAGCCAGAGAGAAGAGCTGGAGCCTGACAGACTAGAGTTCCAGTCCTGGCTCTGCCACTCACTGGTATGTGCCCTGGTCAAGGCTCTAACCTCTCTGAGCCAGTTGCCCCTCTGTGAGTAATACCGTCTCCCTCCGGGTTTTTGGGAAAATTAAATGAAAGCTCAGAGAGCTCTTCAACCAAGCTCCTGGCACATAGAAAACACCCAATAAAGGAGAGCTGCTTCTATTATTGTTGCTGTTTTTCGCTATTGTTGGGAAGTTCAGCAAGTGAGGGCTCTGAAATCTCTCTAGCATCTTCTGAGGTGGAGTGAAGAAGGCAAACCACATGGGAGGGAATTCTACAGATAGAAACCCTACTTCCCAGCTCCACAGTCAGCCAATCAGAGCATCCCATCTCCCAGGCACAGTGATTGGCCCATGGATAGGCAAATGACTCAAGCTGGGCCAATGAAGGACAACTCTGGGACTCTAGCTAGCACTCCTAGGAAATCAATTGCCAAGCTGGGAGGGTGGAAGCCTGGCACTACTTTTTGGTTCCATCAGGAGAAACTTTTCCAAGGAAAGCCCACCCAGGGAAACAGAGCTGAAGGAAGGATTTCTGACGTGATGTGAATGCCTGGATCTCACTGTGCTTGGATCCTACCAGAGGGTTTCCCAGTGTCTTCACTATTGATATTTTGGACTGGATTATTCTTTGCTGTGGGGGAGACTGTCCTGTGTGTTGTGGGCTGTTTACAGCATCCCTGGTCTCTACCCACTATATCACCACAACCTACTTCTAGATATTGCCAATATCCCCGGGTAGCAAAATCACCCCAGATCAGAACCATTATCCTACCCCACCAAGCCGCTGAATTCCTTCAGGCCGACTTGATTGGATTTCTGTCCTTTTGCAATACCCTCCTCTCTTCTCCCTTAGAAATGAGCCTCATCCTGCCCACAGGCTAGTCACCTTCCAGGTCCAGCTTGACCATGCCAGTGTCATCCTCCAGCTCGTTGGTGACCTCGCACTCATAGCGCCCATAATCCTGCAGCGTGACATTTCGGAGAACCAGGGAGGCATCCCCGGGCCCATCGCCCTGCAGCTCAGCCCGCCCGCGGTAGCTGCCAAACGCCCGGTGCTGGGCACCCAGCGCCACGAAGACATCGGCAAAGGCCAGCGGGTCCACCACCTTGGTCCACTTGAGGCGGACGCTGTCGTGGCCATGGGCGGCTGCCTCGTAGTGGTAGCGGCAGGGCAAGACGATGGTGCCACCCCGGTGGCTGACCACCTGTCCCGGCGCTGTCTGCACCACCACCGAGCCCGACTCCCCTTCTATGGGCAACCAAAGAGGGTTAAGAAGAGGTTCTAGGGGCGGGGCAGGGGAACCTGGGGAGGGGGACCCAGGGAAAGGGATGTGGGAAGAAAACTTGGGTGAGGATCAGGAGATCAGAAGGGTAAAGGGGCTCCGTAAGGGGACTAGGGAGGGGGCGGGGACTGTGGCCATCAGGACCGCCCAGCACCCTCCGTCCTCCCCGCTCCATGCACCCTGGTGATCCTACTTGGTCACGGCTTCTGCGGGGCAAGATCCGCTTCCATGGCCCTGACTCACCCAGCACGTGCACGACCTTCTTCCGGCCGTGCTCCGCTTCCGCGGCGCCGGTGAGCAGCAGGACTCCCCATGCAGCTGCCCAGAGCGCCCCGCGACCGAGGGCCGCCGCCGGAGCACACACCTGGGGGCACGGAGCGCTCAGTGCAGCCTCCTGGCCTTTGCCTTTCAGAAGACTAACTCCCTGGCCTTCCTTTCCCGCGGCGAGGACTTCTTACATGCCCAGGTCCCCAGCCCAGCCAGGATCCCAGAGGACTCCCCCAAGGAGAAGGCTAGCAGACCCTCCCACCCACAGATCCTCCCACTCTCCCAAGATCTCACACACTTGCCCTTGGGCAAAGCGCACGCCCCTGGACTCACTCTCCCTTAGTTCTGCACGGGCAACCCACCTGACCCCCTGACCCCAACACCAGAGCCTCGGAGCCCCGCACCCTTCTCTCTCTCTCTCTCTTTTCTGGCCCAGGCCAAGGATTGGGGAGGAGGGAGGAGGGAGGAGGGAGGAGGGGCTGGAGCAGCGGCAGCGGCAAGGTTATCCGTGCGCCAGGAGACTGCAGCAAACCCGTGCAGGTGGGGGTGGTAGAGGCAGAGAGGGGGAGACACACAGAAAGAGGGCGAGAACAGGGAAAGAGACTGAGACAGAGAGAAGGGCAGGGAGAGATGGAGACAGAAGGAAAGTGTCACGGACAGAGGAAGGAAAGATGGAGAGGGACAGGGATACAAAGGGACAGAGAGAAGAGAGTGCCAGAGGGAGACACGGAGAAGAGTAAGGAAAGATGGAGAGAGACAGAGATGGAGAGGGAGCGACAGAGACTGAAAGAGAGAAAGGAGAGAGAGACACAGAGAAGAGGGAGACATGGGGGTAGGGAGAGACAGAGAGACTCAGAGAGAGGGAGCGTAAAGGGACTCCCCCCAAAAAAGGGAGAGAAAAGTAGGGAGAGACATAGAATAAGAGGAGAAGCAGAGAAGGAGAGAGCGGGAGGGAAAGAGATACAAGGTGAGAGACAGAGAGATGGGAGAGACGAGAAGGAGAGAGGGACTGAAGAGAGAAACACTGAGGGATGTAGATCAGAGACACAGAGACAGAATCCCAGAGAAGGACCTACCGAACCCACAGCCCCACTCACCATTCTGCCGGTGCGGCCCCCAACCAGCGGCCCCTATGTGCCGGGACTGCGCTCCCCGCACACCCAGGAAAGACTGGGCAGGTCCCTGCAGGTGGTGCAATCCCGGCGTCTGCCTGCAAGGGGAGGAGGGAGGTGACGGGGTTGGGGGGGGCGTTAAAGGGGACGTGGTGACGCCTGCTGGGGGCGAGGTGATGATGGGCACAGACGGAGGAAGGACTGCCCTGAACAGTGAGTTCAGAGCCAGGTCCCAGCCTCCCTGCTGGCTGACTTTGGGCCACCGGAGGAAACTTTCTGGGTCTCAGTTTAACTCTCTTTAAAATGGAGGAGGGGGGAGCCTGATGATGCCCTGCATGGGCAGGGGGCTCTGAGTAACCTGGGAAAGGGGCTTGGCTTGCACGTCTCAGTTTTCCCATCTGTCACTGGGTGACCATCAAAGGGTCCTGGGCCCCAGCAGCCAAAGGGTGCTCACTCTGTGGGATGCGGGCCCTACAACAATCACACAGTCTGCAGAGGTACCCTGCCCCTCACTCTATGCCTCAGTTTCCACATCTGAGATATGGAGTGCTGGGTCTTTCGTGAAGATCTAGTGGCTAGACACAGGTGCCTAATAAGTGTTGGTAAGGGCAGGGAGCAGGGGGATCAACCCCCTGACCCAGAGTGGTCTGGGCAGGAGTTACCCCTGAACCTGGACCTGCACTCAAGTTCAAAAATCAAACCAGGAGGCAATGAGCCCTTCTCCCAGCTTCTTGGCTGCCTCCCCAGCTTCAGTTTCCCCCAAATATAAGCCAGTCAGACAGCAGAGGCAGGGTTATGGGCTCTGTGGTTGAAGGGGCTGGGGCTCCTTGCCTAACTCAGCTGCATCCAGGAGGCGTGACTTGGGACCAGGACATTCACCTCCTGCAGGCTCAGTTTCCCCATCTGGAATATGCGGTGCGATCCAGCATGTAGCATGTGAGGTTAGCCATTGGCCTGGTATATGGTAGGTGCTTAATAACTGTGCCACACTGTTAGTTATTATAATTTATTGGTGGAGCTTAGACTTTGGACCCTTCTCTCCTGATTGTGCCCTCAGGCAGGTCTCTGGTCCTCTTTGAACCTCAGTTTCCCCTACCTGGAAGATGGGGCTGGGCACACCAACCAGAGGTAGACTTCTGCTGTCCGGCACCTCCAGCTCCTGATGACTATTCTGGCGGTGATGAGTGGGCCCTCGTGGGTTCGGAGGAGAGGGTCCCTTGCCCCTGCCCCTTGAAACACTCAGAGCAACATTTTATGCGTCAAAAGGAATTTTACTGAAATGATCCATGGGGGGATGATGGATAAATTCCGGGAGGGTGCCAGTGTGGAGTTTGGGTGAGGTGACAGCTGAGCATGGCCATGACCTTCTCTGCTGGAACACTTGGACCTGGGGCCCCCCCATCCCACCCTGAAAGTACCATAGCCAGGACTGAAGGCACCCAGAGACATACCTCCTGCCTCTAAAAAACCCAACCCACCCTCCCAGGGGCAGGGCCAGCTGGGTATGTAAACAGGATCTTGGGGAGTCCCACAGCCCCCTCAGTGCTGCTTCTCATGGTGGGCTGGGGGGCCAGGAAGCGGGCGTAGGAAGAAGGCAGGGCTCCACAGGCAGCGGTAGGCCAGCAAGTGAGGCCCCAGAGCATACAGTAGGTTGCACACGAAGAAGCTGGCCCAGGCATCCTCAGGCACACGGTAGGTGAAGGGCGTGCGCAGGTGCATGGAAGCACCCATGTGTGAGAACTGTGCCTGGTGGCCAAAAAGGGAGGATGGATGTCACAGACCAGGAGAAAACAAGTCCCAGCGTCACCAGCATCCCACCCTGGGGAGCTCAAAATGTCCCCATCCCTATCTTGCTGGCTCTGCTGACCTACCTGTCTCCCCTCTTCAATCCATCTGTCTCTAAATATCCCTGTCCCAACATGTCCTGTCTATCCTCATCCATCTATCTGTAAGCCTCTCCCCAGCTGCCTAACCAGAATGATCTTCAGGGTCTGCTGGACCCTGCACCCTATTTCTCTGCCCTAAGTCCAGCTCCTCCCCCTGGTCTTCCCCACCCCAGGCAGCCTTGATACAAATCCTCTCAATTCTACCCCTAATCGATAAAATAATAATATATCCAATGGATGTCCCCCTGGCCCCACTGCCCTGGCCAGGGCCCAGCCTTTATCACTTCGCATCAGAAACCCAGCAACATGTCCCCAGCTCTGACTGGGCCCTCCACTGCTCAGACACCTTCTACAGCTTCCCATTGTTCTCAGCACAAGCCCCCAAGCCCAGAGTTCAAAGCCCTTAGCATCTAGCTGTCAATTTATCTTGTCTCTGCCTTTACCCACGTTATGGGTCTCTAAAACACTGTCCCCCTCTGTGCATTTCCTTATGCTGTTCCCATTCCTGGAATGCCCTTCCCTGCCTGAAGAACTCATACCCATACATCAAAGCCTATGCCCCCGGGGGTGTGTGTGATGAATTGGGAGATTGGGATTGACATATATACACTAATATGTACAAAACGGATAACTAATAAGAACCTGCTGTATAAAAAAATAAATAAAATAAAATTCAAAAAAAAAGTAATATCTTTCCAGAGCTAAAAAAAAAAAAAAAAAAAAAGAAACATTTATTTGAAAAAAAAAGAAATGGAAAATTACAAAAAGGGTAAGTGGAAAAATTACTGCAAATGGTTTGGCAAGGTGGGTTAGACAATGTACATTTTGTGGTTTGGCAGGATCACATTTTCTTGAGCAAAGACTCAGTATGAGGGCTGGGGTCATCTTTATGGACACAAACTACAACCTAGTTCAAGTGGAAGTCAAACTGAAGTTTGGTCAACTCTCTTAGCACAGTGTTAGCCAAGCCCTTTTTTTTTTTTTTTTTTTTTTTGCGGTACACGGGCCTCTCACTGTTGTGGCCTCTCCCGTTGCGGAGCACAGGCTCTGGATGCGCAGGCCCAGCAGCCATGGCTCACGGGCCCAGCCGCTACACGGCATGGGGGATCCTCCCGGACCGGGGCACGAACCCATGTCCCCCGCATCAGCAGGTGGAATCTCAACCACTGCGCCACTAGGGAAGCCCAGCCAAGCCCTTTTTTCTGTATAGGGGTTTAGAGTTCAGAAACCTCATGAAGCCCAAAACATTCCTTCATGTAAATTTTCTTTGCTTCAGAAATTCTGAACAGTCCTAACTGGCTTGCTACCTAAAACTATACAAAAAGTAAAATCTATGTTTAAAAGGAGTATAGAAATTTTCTACACAAAGCCTTGAATATGCTTGAATTACTATTCTCCCTTAATAATAACCCTTTATAATTAGATAGGAATACACAAAATAAAAACAGAGAGTAGGATGATAGCTGAGGCTCAGCAAGATCAGTCCAGTCCTTCTGGTTTACAATGTTAGAAGATTTCCCTCCTCCTGAAATAAGGTTTCCAATTTCTTCAACTTGTCAAGTTAGATACTTCCAACTTCTTTAATACCTCGGATACTGAGTATCATAAGGAGAAACATATAATTTTCAGATTCTTCCTTCACATCACATAGAAAAATAAATTACAGATGGAATAAAGAACCAAATATTGTGTGTAAGAATTTTTAAAGCCTATGCATGAGAAAGCTTTTGAAATAGCAAAAATATCTCCAAAGCTTGACTTTAAATATTGGTAATCAGAGCCTTCGGACTCAGAACACAGCTTCCAAAGCAAAATAGAGAGAAGAAAGAAACCAAGTTAAGAGTAGTTCTTCTGCCTTTAAAGAGCTGGATGGAAATGAGACATTCTTAACAATTTTGATAGATGGCTGAGATTTTTATAGCACTCTTCTGTACAACAAAATTATTTTTGACAGTCATCGTTAGTGAAACAACTAATAATAATAACAATGATAATAATATCCAGAAGAGAAGTAGACAATGAGTATTTTCTTTTATTGTACTTTGAATATACAATCATGCCGCAACAAAGTAAAAAATAAATAGTAAAGTACAATAGAGAAAAAAAAACAGCCTATGCCCCCTTTTCTAAGAAATCTGTCCCCTCTGGAATCCCTCTCAGACTCTCTACCTCCCTCTATTCAGTTCTAATCTCATGGGGTTTGGGGTGTCTGTGTCTGGCTCTTTCTCCCCCACACTAGGGAATCCTGGGGTACTGAGCTGGGGGTGGAGCCTATCAGGGGCCTAGTATCACCCTGCTCAGGGTGAGCACAAAAGCAATTGATGAGCAGGAAGAAACTTTCTTCCCTATGCACTGGCCCACCCCACCCCATTCCACCCCACCTCACCTGGCCAATGGCTCCAGCAAATACCAAGGTCCAGTCAGGCAGCCAGGAGCAGCCAGGAAAGATGAGGGCATAGATGGCCAGGCCATAGAAGGGCAGCACGTAGAACATATTCACCAGCATCTGGGGGACACACAGCTGATGGATTGAGTGGCTGCCCCAGTTGAGTCTCCTGATACCCCTCAGGTGGTGGCCCCAAGGAGAATCTGGCCAGCCTCAGACCCCACCCAAGACTGGGGCTCTCTGCACATCTTACCCTGTGCAAATTGCTCCTTTATTTCCCTTGGGTTTCCCCACCCATCCCACTCCCACACAATGAGCCCACCCACCTTACTCCAGAAGTAGCATGTGACCCTGGCCTGGCCAATCAGAATACTCCAGCCCCCTGGCCATAATATTCAGCTATGAGCATGTGATTTAAACTTGGCCAATCAGAGGCTGCCTGAGACTTATACTTAAGCTGAGGAATTAAGGGCTCACACTCCTCTGTGGTGGCTAAGTAGAAAGAATGGAAGCCTAGAGCTACCCAAGGCTGTCTCTGCCATACCACAAAGGCACTACCTGGGAGTGGAGCACACGTAAAGAAAACACAATCTAGAGACAGAGCTATCCTTGAGCTCCTGGATCCAGTCATACCTGAAGAGAATGTCTGTACTTTTCTGGTAGGACAATAAATTCCATTTGTGCTTCCACCAGTTTGACTTATGTTTTTGGCACCTGCTTCAAAGGGGCCCAGTAGATCCCTAACCCGGCAGGATTGTGGCCCTCTCCTCCCATCTGCCCTCTCACCTGCACCTTCGGATAGGCCACGGGGTCCCGCAGGTATGGCTCATACTGATAGATGTAGACAAAGCAGGCATCCATGGGGCAGTCAAGCACCACCTGGGGCCCACAGACAAACCAACAGCCTCAAATATCCCTCCCAGAGGAAGCCTTCCCCGGCCTCCCAGGAGGGGCCCATACCCCTTGCTCTGGCCTGCCCCAGCTCTGGTTCTCTCCTCTGGCTGAGAATCCACAGATATTTGAGCTGGGGAGAAGGCTACAGGGAATGGGGCTTTGTGATGGAACACTCAGGTTAGACTCGATGAACTTCCCTGGATGATCAGATGGGAGAGCAGTGGCCTTTTTGCACTGGATAATGAAGATAAAGGAGGGAGGGATGGGCTGGGGACGGGGAGTTGGAGGCAGGTAGGCTGGCCAGTGCAGACTCACCAGGCCCCGAAAGAGGGTGAAGAATGCAGCAAAGATGAGGTAGATGATGAGGGCCAGGTCAGCTGGGCGCTGCAGAAGACCCTTTCTTTGTTCCTCCTCCACCTGCCCCATGAGAAACAGCATGAGAAGTCTGGTATCCAACAGGCACTCAATGAAGGCTCATCCCTTCTTCCCTAATGACCAAGGAGATCTTTCCAAGGAGATAACGTCTTTGACCAGAAGCAACTCAAATGGGGGACATTCAGGCATTTGGCACAAGGCCTATCTGGGGGCAAGGGACTCACCATGTTGGGAGTACAGCAGCTTGGCGCCTGGGTCTGGTTGAAGACCCTCAAGCCAGCCCAGCAGGGGACCAGCAAGTAGGGGATGGTGAGGAAAAAGGAAGGCCTGATCTCTGAGTTGTATTTGCCTGCCATGGTAGGAGAGACAGGGTGTCACGCAGCGAGGATCTCCCAGGCCCGGCTGGACCCTTTAGCTGGGCCATGTCAGAGCCCCTGGCTGGAAGTTGTGATTCACAAATGCCATCCTAGCTCAGCCCTAACACGTCTGAACTCCCGAGTGCCCATAAGATGATGTCCATGCTCCTCAGCCTGGCCTGCCTCAATTTACCTTCTGGACACGGCTCTTACACTTCAGCTGTTCTTTGCTTCCCCTAGAAACACCCTGGATATTCCTCTTGCACAGCCATCCCCACATCCCCGGCTGCCTTCTCTGCTTCGCCTCCTAAGACCTACCTACAAAGGTTTCACTCTGCCCTCTGGATCCACCTTAAAATTCCCTTCTTGTGTCAAGAGCACTCTGGGCCAAGTCCCTGGGGTCAGGAACCGCTAGCTGGGGAGGAAATGGAATGTGCTTCCGCTCCTCCAAGAGGAAAATGGGGGAGAGGTGGGGAAAGGCTGCTGGCTTAGGCTCTGAATGGAGAGGCATGTGGTGGGGAGGAGGGTGCCCTCTGCAGACATTGGAGAGGGTATGGAGGATCCACTGGGAACTTCCAGACACAGGGCAGTGACCCAGCCCAGGGAGACAGGATTCCATAGAGCCAAGTCCTTACCAAGGATGTTCCCTGGGAGGAACACCAGGATGCTCATGACGAAGGATCCCAGCCAGTAGAGTCCAAGGTTCCGGTACCTCTTCCTGGGCAGGGGATGGAGAGGTGACCAGTAGATCCCTGTCTCCCAGTCTCAGAGCCCCCGACAGGGTCCAGAGACCAATCTGGGATCCCCAGCTCTGGATCCCTTCAGTGTCACCCAGGACAGAAGGGACAACAGGAAGTTGAATGAGGGAATGAACAGTCAAATGCTCTGTCCAAGGACAGTACTGTCTGCCCAGGCACAAGGTGGTAGAGAAGAGAACCGACCATCACTGACACCTGTGATATTCCCTGGATCCTTCTCCTGGCCACTCCTGTCTAAAGCCCTAGAGAGGCTTCCTGATTTCCCCTACAGATACTTCTGGCTTCATCCTGACCTGGGACCTCCCACCTAAGGACTCGACCTCCTTCCCAGGGTCCAGGTGCCACCCTGCCCACCCCACGCACCTTTTACGGATGGCACCAGCCATGGCCAGGTAAAGGAGGTAGTGAACAATGCCATCCCAGTAGCAGATGAAGACCCCGTGTGCCGTGCGCAGGTACGGGTCACCCTGCAGGGGCAGGTGCAGGGCTCAGACGGGCAGTAGGGCTGCGGGCATCCCAGACCCCTCCCTACATACCTCCTTGGTGTAGAACGCCATGAAGCTCCCCATGTAGCCATCTTCCTGGAGAGCGATAAGGAGGTCCACCACGGAGGTGAAAGAGAAGACTGCGAACACTACAGGGAGAGTAGCCGGGGCATGGGCAGGGTGTGGGCGGGGCCTAGGACTGCAGGTCGGTGACCAGCCTCCCAGTTTCCCCGCAAAGCCTCTGCACAAACCTGCTCCCAGGCCCCACCCCACAAGTCACATGACCCACAGCCCGCCTCAGAGGGAGGCACAGTCCCTGCCTTTAGGGGTCCCCAGGCTGATGGGAAAGGCGCTGTCCCTGCACTCAGGAGTCCCAAGTCAGAAGGGGGAGGCCCCTTGAGGTTCCCCAATCAGTAGGGGTTCTCCAGTCTCTGAGGTTCTCCAGTCTGATGAAGGCCCTTCAAGGGCTGCCAGTCTGATGGAGGAGGCCCTTGCCCAGACAGTTCTCTTCCCTAAGACCCTCCCACCAACTCACCGGCATAGAGTGGGTCATAGTAGATGTCACTTTGGGACAAGCTGTATATAGCCAAGAAGAGCAGACCCAGGATCAGGGCGCTCATCCACACCACCCCCAGGGAGCTGTGGAGAGGAAAACCAAGTCAGGGAGGCCAGGCCCATTCTGAGGTCCTGCCCCACCCTAGGGCAAGAGCAGACACCAGGAAGCTCCAGGTGAGGAGGCTGAAGCATCTGTCCATCCAGAAAAGCCATTCCCTGAAACTCCCCTTTCCTAGCACCAGGCTCTTGCCCCAGCTGTTTCCCTCTTCTGGAAACTCCTTCCAAAAGTCTCCTTTCCACTTGGCAAACTCCTACTCATCCTTCATGGCCCATCTACATCGCTCCTCCTCCAGGGAAGCCTTCCCTGACTCCTCAGAAAGGATCATTGCTTGACTTGGGCCAGGCACAGAGAGAGCATCTGTCAACACTTCTGACTATATGATTTATCCAGTCACTTGGTGATGTGTGTGACAGTTTGCTTGCTCTGTCATTCAACAGTTCCAAGACCCTCTGTGGCCAGTCCCAGTGCCCACACCTGCCAGAGGGTCTCTAGTGCTCAGCTCTGTACACCTCATGGTCTGAAGCTCCTGACTCCTCAGGTAAAGTCCAAATATTTCCATCAACTCCACCCCACCCCTGCCCTGATCTGTTCACATCAACCTGATAAGGCAAGTCAACCAGCCACAGAAGCCAGGTCTCTGGGCAGCCCCCAACTCTTGGCAAACCAAGGCCAAGGGTGGGACGGTGGGAGACATACCCAAGGTCACACATTCCCCCCCCCACTCTCTCCAGGCCCCGACCTTCTCCTGAACCCCTCTAACCCCTAGGATCCCCATTCCTGGCCCCATCTAACCAACAAGACAATTATAGTAATCACGTGAGACCACACCAGCGTCTTGGCACACAATTTGTAATCCCTAACTGTAACCACGGGATGAGCTCTAGAATTATGTTCATTACACAGTGAAGAAACTGAGGCTCCCGGGCAACCTGGCTCACTCTGGGTCCAGGGGGATGGAGCCAGGAATTTGTACCCAAGGAGCCAACTCCCCAGTCAAGGCTCCCTCTACCCCATGTCTTGGGTTGCACTGGGTTTGGGAGTGTGAGGGGCTTGTGCTTGCCTGGTACCCAGTAGCTGGATCCACGGGGTTGAGGCCTAGGGTTAGGAGATAGGGACAGGGGAGGCCGAGGTATGTAGGGGAAACTGAGGCTAGGGACAGGGTGGGCCAGCCCTAAAGAGAAGAAAGTCCTAGGCCTGAGACAGGCAATGGAGGGACAGCCTGGTAGGGGTGGTGCAGCAGAGCGTGTGTGTGGCAAGAGCCGGGTCACTGGGGCATTATCTGGGGCAATACTTTGACCCTTGGGGACTCTGGAACCTGTGCTGGGCACATCCCTGGGAAAACACCAAAAACCCTCCAAAACCCTGCCTTGTTAGGGGCTCTGCTTCTCAAAGTCCCTCCTCCCCGGGCCCCAAACGTCCCAGGAGCGCCCCCAGCTCCACCACACAGCTCCGGGCCTGCTGGAAGGCGATTTCCGGTTGGAGGTGGGGGGGTTCTTCTGACCCAGCCCCTGTCCTCGCGGGCCGGAGCGGCGCGGGGCCGCTGGGCTCGTGGGAGCCCGCGCATCCTCCATCCCGCCCCCTCCACACCCCAGCCCAGCCCCGCAGCCCCCGAGGAGGCCGCCCCGGCCCCTCCCCGCACGCACTACGAGAGCGCCGAGACGTGGTTGAGCGCGTAGGACAACGGGAGAGCGCCCAGCGACAGAACTGCGACCTTGCCCGCCAGCGGCGGGATGTCCATAGCGGCGGCGCCGGGACCCCGGCTTGGTTTCTGCGCGGCGGTGCCTCTGGGCGCGGAGTTGCCAGGGACCCAGCCCGGCTCGGCCCCGCCTTGCGCAAAGGTCGCCCCCGCGCTGTGACTGCCCTTCGAGCTCCCGCTGTGACTGCCCTGCGAGGCCCCTCCCTCTCGCAGTGGCCCCTCCCCGCCTTGATAGCCTCGCCGGACTCTGCGCTGTCCCCAGTGGCAGTCCCCGTCGCCCATCCGGTTTCCCTCTCTACCAATGCTAGAATACGATGCCTCAGGATGCTTCCGCTTCTGTGTCCTGGAGGCCACTTCAGTCTAAGGGAATTCGTTCCCTGGGCCTCATTCTGCACTTCTTTCTTCACCCTAAGGCACAGGCGTCCTAGCCTCGACCTCGACCCCGAAGGGGGACCCTTTAAACTCTTCACATTCTGCAGACCTCCCTCCAGCCCCGGATCAAGTGGACATTGTATGTGCGCGCTGACAGAAGAACCTCATCCGCTTGGGTGCAGAGTTCCCTTTAGTGCCCTTGGATTTGAGTTTTCATGCGGTGGCCACAGACAAATTTAAACATGTGTGCAGATGTGAAGTTTTAACTGGTCCCGGGGGCCAACTCAAGGCAGACGGTCAGGGACCAGGGTTGGGGACACCTTGAAGGACTCCGTGATTCTCTGCTGTGTTCCTTCCGTGTAGCCTGAACCCCTGCTCACGTGGGCGAGGTCCAAGGGATGGGGTCCAAGGGGTGGCTGAGATTATGAAGTGGGGATGGAGTCAGTTTGATGAGGAGTTTGGTAATGGTGCTCCTGGCAGGAAAAAATAGCTCAGGCTTGGGGATGAGCAGCAGAAAGGAGGCACTGAAGGCTGGGGTTGGTGGTGGGGTCGTGGAGCAAGGTGGGGTGGGCTTGGGAGCGTTCTGAACAGCCTGGAGGAGGCTGGGCTCCATTGGGGGCATATGCAAGGGGGCAGGGCTGGACCAGGGAGGGGGGTGTTGCAGGGTGGAGAATTAGGAGGCAGCTTTTTGTCAACCCCTCCAACGAGCCTCGGATTCTTGCCCACGTGATACTCGTGGGTTCAGGAAACAGGGTGAGCGGTGCCCACCTGTTTCCTGCCCTAGGGGGTCCAGTTTTTTTTTTTTTTTTTTCTGGCCGTGCCACGTGGCTTGCGGGATCTTAGTTCCTCGACCAGGGATTGAACACGGGCCACAACACTGGACCACCAGGGAATCCCCTGGGGGGAAATTCTAACCCTCACATCCCCGCAACTCCCACCAGGCCCAGCCACGGCCCCTTCTCCATGGGACAGTTGGGTCCCATCTCTGAGCCTGGGTGACAAGATGATCTTCTGGCCCCTGACCTGAGAGCCTCCTTCCCCAGGTGCCTGTTGCTCATGCGTGAAGCTCAGGTTTCTCTGGGCTGATCTGAATCTCCAGCCTCATTTCTTGACTTTTCTCAATTCTTGTGGTGCCAATACCCTACATGCCTCTCTCCTATCTGCAAGATGGACCCTCTCGTGTTTCCTCACCCCTTAAAGCAGAGCCCAATGTCCCCTCCTCCAGGGAGGTCTCCCTGCCACTCCAGCCCCACTTCTCCCCCTGGAGGGCCAGGGGTGTCTGGTGCAGCTCTGTCTACGGGTCTGGCCTAGCACCCTGTATCTGGGAGATACCTGCACACCCACAAAGCATTTGGAAGCCTCCTCTTTCAACTTTCCCCCTGGCTGGGGCTAAAGTCCGTGGTCTGAGTCTGGCGAGCCTTCTGGTCACTGAGAATTAAATGGAGGGGTGACCTTGACTTAGTGAGGTGTTTGGGACCGAGGCCCAAGGTTCCCCATCACTGGAACCTCTGGCTGCCCAGACCTATACCCTTGTGCTCAGGACTCTGGCCCCCCAGGGCAGGCTCCACCTCACCCCCTTGCCCTGCCCTGGATACAGCGTCCATGGTGGGGAAACAGGGTAGTACCTGTCACGCCAGCCAGGGGTTTGCTGCTGAGACTTCCAGACCCTGAACTCCCTCACTGAGACACTCCCCAGGCCACCTCCACCATAGGTCCCACTTCCTCTTTAAGGCATTCACCAGTCTCAGATTGTGTTAGGGGTCAATGGCCACAGCCCCAGCAGACTGTGGGTGCCCAGGGGCAAATCCCATCCATGTGACTCACAGTCAGTGCTGTGTTTGCTGAATGACTGTGTGAACTGCAGGCTGGCCCAGGAGCCTGACGCCAGCTTGAGTCCTCAGACCCCATGAGCTCACAGGGGTTGAGCAGGACCTACTGGGTACGTGTGAGGCAGGGGGATGAGAGGTAGGGGCTCCTCAGTTTGCCAAGCCCCCCTGATACTCCAAGCATGGCTCACAGATTTCTGAGACCCTGCCCAATCTGCTCACTCAGCAGCTGCAGTTGCACAAGATCCCCAGGTGGTTTCTGCACAAGTGTGAGGCACAGGCTCTGGAGATGTGGCAAGCTCTCCTTGGTCTGGGCTACCCACTAGCCTCCCCTCCTCCAGTAGGCGTGTGATGTCTTAGTACAGTGTATCCGTCCATGAAGCTGTCCTCCAAAGGCACGAGCCCTAGGGACTCGTGTGTCCACTATACCTGTAGGACCCAGGGCAGCTAGGGTAGCCTGGGCTGCAGCCATCACTAGCCAGGTTTGTTGTGCGTGTGTGTGTGGGGCCCTGTCAATGCCACCTGTCAAGAGAGGTTGAGGGACACAGGTGTGCCCTGGGTCCACCTGCCTTGTGGGTCTGAGGGAGGAATGGGCCCTGCCTGGAGACCCCTCCCCAGCCTCCTTCTGCAGTGCAGTGCTAGGCTAGGAGGGGAGTCCCTGATGCCCCTGGCCCAGGTGCAGCCAGGTCTTGGCCAGCTGGCCGCCCCTCCCCTCTCCAAAGGTCCTCCCCTCAACTCCAACCCAGGCCGATGGGGGACCCCATAAGCAGACAAAAGGTCCAGGTGGTTTTCCAGGATTCCTTGGTGCTGGGCAGCCTTCAGAGCAGCATCCTGTCCCCACCTGTCCAGCCTGGCCCTGCTAAGGAACAGGAGGGGTTTCTGGTGATGGCAAGACCAGGCTGCCATGGCAGGCAAGCGCCGGGATTTTAATACACAGCACGACACTTGCAACAATGGGAAGGGCAGGCAGAAAAGCAGGCCGGAACATTCCACAGTCCAGGAATGGTCGGTCTTTTGGAAAGTACATTTGTGCATTTTTCCAGAACACTCAGTAGTAAGGCCGTCTGGGGTTGTTCTGTGGGAAGCAAGAAAGATAAAAGGGGAGGTGGTTATGCTGTGCTAAAGGGAGCTAGCAGTTCCTCCCGTCTAGAACCTAGCGGAGGCAGCTGGCCCACATCCTCTAGAAGGAAGGGCAGGCTTTGGGGAGGCGAGGCAGGCTCGAACAAGGTGGAGAGGTGGGGTGGGTCTGCTGGAGAGCCTAGCTGGACTGCGGAAGGAGGGACACTTCTGTGACCAGCACCACCACCCGCCTACAGCGGAGGAACTGCGGCAGCCCGGCCACAAGCAATATAGGGGGATAGGGACACACGCACCAGGGGGTTGGGCCGGAAGCGGTAGGCCAGCATCATCCTCTTGCGGAAGGCCTCGTACTCGTCATCTTCCTTGGAGAGCTCGGCTGGCCGGTCAATGCCAAAGCCAGCACCATCTACCGTGGTGGTGCCCCTGCATTGGGGCAACGGGTGGTGTGAGCCGGGGAGCAGGCTGGTGCCAGCAAGAGGGGGGGTGAGGGACCTGAGCTTGGGGCAGGGAGGCCTCACCCGCCCTGGCTGGGCTCAGCAGCAGCACCCCAATGCAGCTCAATGTGGGGGCTATGCTGGGCCGGGTGACATCTGCCTGGGACACTCCTGGCACTGTGGGAAGATGGAGAGCCCAAGACGGCCCAGCCACCAGAGTCCAAATCCCTGACTCCCAGCCCAGTGATAGGGCTGGACCCAGGCCCTGGGCCTATGTCTCCATGTGGGACTTTTCCTCTCCCCCGTCCCCGCTGGCATTGGAGGCCACACTCACTTATTGACTGGGTTCTTGATGCCCTGGCCTTCTGAGCCCAGGCCATCGCCCTCCTTCCAGCCCATCTTCATCAGCATCTGGTAGCCGATGTTCTCTATTGTCAGCTTGAACTCCTTGTACTCTGAGTAGTCAGGCTCACGGCCCTCCTGCAGGGGGAGGAGGTAGCCGTCATCCACCAGGCCTGCAGCCATCCCCAGTCCCAGCTCTGGCCTGACACTCCACCCCCACATGGCCGCATTGGCCGCTGGGACCACCTGCCCACCTGCCTCCCCACCACTAAGTCAGACTCCTCGAGAAGAGATCAAGCTGCCCCTTCTAAGAGGCCCCAGGGCCAGAAGCAGTACTGAGCTAGCTCCCCGGTGGCCAAGTCAAAGAGGGCAAGGTGACAGGTCACACAGGCCTTGTCCACCATGCGAAAGATTAATGGCTCACCAGTGAAGAAAAATCCCATGTTCCAAGAGCAATCTGTTACACAGAGTGCTAAAAAGAGTGCTGTGGTCACATGAGGTGACTATCACATTGGTGAGATTATGTGGTACAAAGCAGTTTTTTAAAAGACTATGTGGAATGTTCTATGTCAGCCCTCTCCTCTTGAGCATGAAGGCAGCATGGGAAGAACACTTTGACTCTGGAGAGCCCAACACGTGGGGGCGTCTGCCTGAGAAATGCTTTGCCTGTAAACTGCCTTTAATTGGCTCCACTGGAAGCAGAATTTCCCAAAAGCCCCAGCAAATGTTTCTAAAGCAGCAGTTGAGATGCTATTTGCTAATTCCCTACACAGATGGCACCTGTCATAAGCAGGTGCCACCCGTGGCAAGAGGGTCCTTCCCCTCTTGTGAGCGAGGGGGCCCCTGAGGCCACCACAGGTGCCTGCCACATGAGGAGGCTGCAGGACGGGCTGGCACACTGCGCAGGCTGCCTGCTAGACAGGCTCACAGCCGGGGCTGGGGCCTGGGGCCCCTCCCAGCCTACCTTCAGGGCCTTGAAGGTCTCCATGAACTTCTCCAGCTCATCGGGTGGCAGGAAGTCTCCGATGAAGTGTTTGCCCCGGCCCATCTTCGTCAGCTGCTCCGCCCATTCTGCCCAGAGATGGGGTAAAGGTGAGAGGAGGAAGGAGGGTGTGGCAGCCCCACAGCAGAAGTAGGAGTCTCGGGGGCAGTCTGGGGCCGTGGGGAATGAGGCAGCTGGTTGAGACCTCGAGCCCTGCTCTCCCACGCAGCCCTTGTGTACCGTGTTCAAACGCCAGTGAACACTCAGAGGACCATCCTTTTGCCACTGAAGAAACAGGCACAAAGAGGCCAAGTCTCTTGCCCAAGGCCTTACAGGCTGGAGAGGTGGCTTAAGACCCCAATGTGGTGTCTCCAGGCACTTCCTGGGCCAGTCAGTGGGCTTCCTAAGCCCACAGCACCCTGAAGAAAAGGGCAACCCCCCACCCCACCCCTGTAACTCGCTCCTTGGCCCACCCCGAGTCTTGTCCATCTCCATGCGCCGCAGCTGGTGCTCCCAGGTGCCCAGCTCGCTGTCCACCTCCTCGTCGCTGTCGTAGCCATGCTGGTGCTGCTGCAGCGCCTTCTCCCACAGCAGTTGCATGTCCTGCATCGCTCGCTTGTGCTGCATGATCATGTCGTACATCTGTTGCATCTGTGGGCGGCACACGCCAGTGAGCAAGGCCGTGCACTGTACGTGCAGGAAGCTAGCCCCCTTGCCTCCCCTGTGCACGTTGGGCACCCCTTTTCCCCCCTCCCTGGAGCAGGCACAAGAGCAGGGCTCAGAGCAAGTGTTCAGGAAGGCACTGAGTCCTGTGTCAGGACATGCCCTGGGTTCCCTGAATCTCTATTTTGAGCAGGGAGGACCCCGCTCTGTTTCACCCAGAGCCCGGCCTGGAATCTGGAATATCCTGGGCACCATCACTGTGGACCAAATGAGGGCGACGTGGGCTCCTGACCCTTGGGAGGGTCGAGGGTGATGTGATGGGGCTGCCAGCCTGGAGGAGGTGGCCCAGGTAAGCTGTCCCAGCTGTCCATATCCTGGCCACAGAGCTCCCTGCTGAGCCAGCCCTCACTCCCAAACTGCCCAACACCAACTGAACGGTTGTTGCATCGTTCAGGGCACCCAGTGCCAGACAGGCTTATCCTGTACTGAGTGCTGCAGGGAACTGTAAGATAAGCTTAAATGGAGACTATCCAGTCAGGACCAGCCCACGAGCGCAGTGGGAAGTAGCTGTGGAGCATCAGCTGAGAAGGCTGCCCAGGCAGCATGAGAAGGCCTGGGCTCTGGGCCCAACTGTGGGCTTGGGAAGGACCTCAGGGGGTGGCTTGCCATTGATGGGGGACCCATCTGTCCAAGAGCCTCTCCCCTGACTGTGGGATTCACCTGGCACAGGGAGGCTCAGGAAGAATACACCGTGACCACGGCACCGCAGGGCAGGGTGGGAGACGATACTCCAGCAGCCCCTTGGAGCCTGCCTGCCCTGCCCCCCAGGGCCTTACCTCCTGCTGCTCCTTCAGCTGCTTCTTCTGGGCGTCCGAAAGCTCTGTGACACCCACCAGACCCACGGGCTTCCCCTTCTCGTAGCCTAGACCCTTGAGGTCCTGAACTAGAAACAAGACACAGGCTGGTCAGCAACAGACACGTGGGCTTAGCCATGCATCTGTGTCCCAGGCAGAGTCCATGTGCTGACGACACCTGATGCACTTGGCCCATGTGGCAGGACACTTAAGTCGGAACAGTTAGTATGCATGTCACTTGATGACCTCGGGGGGCTTTGCTCCGCTCTATCGTGTGTACTCAGTTCCATCCCCACATGACTGCTCCAGGCAGGCTCTATGACCCCACACTGCAAATGCTGACACCAAAACTCAAGAGGTCTGGGGCCTCACTCAAGGTCACACAGCTAATGGGTGACAAGGAAGGGAATCTGCAAAGCCAGAGATGCTTGCACACAGGCTCTTGGAAGTAAGCCCTACGGTGAACAGATACCTTATGTAGACACACAGGTTTGGAGTCTGGCATACGACTCAGCTGCGTGGTTCTGTTAGCTCCTTCTGGGGAAGCAGCCAACCATCTTTAAAGCAACTGACATTTAAGCTGGCATCACCTTTGGAGCTTGGCTGGAGCCTGCAACGCTAACTCACATCAAGATGCTGCAATGGCCCCATCTGGGTGGTAGAAACAACCACCCTTCAGGTGATGGCTTCCTGGGGAAGAAGCCAGGCAGAACAGGATGCAGAGGCCCCTCTGGGAGGATGGAAAGAGCCAGGTCTTCCCAGCTCAGCGGGGTTGGGTCGTCGCCTGCCAAGAACCACCCTCAGGTGCTCCTGGACCCTCAGATTGCACGCCAATCCCTCCTCGGTCTATGGGGGCTCTGAAAGATGTTGGAGAGCCCCATGCAGAGAGCAAGGGAGCCAAGGTCTGAGCAGCCTGCTGTGTGACTGGATCACGCCCACAGTCCCTTTCCTTCTTGGGCGACTTCACCAGTGAGCAGGCAGGTGGGGGCTGCCCACGCTTCCCTGGGGACAATGTGGGCCAGTGGGGCTTGAATCTGAACCTGAGACTTCGGAGCCTGTACTTGTCCCCTAGAATGTGAAGGACCTGGGAGCTGGGGCTGGACCTCGCGGACATGATCTCAGAGGTGGGGGTGTGCATGCGTCAGAATAGCCCTCACATCTGAGCACCCTCCTTTACAGCGGGCACCAGGTTTGGCACTTGAGCAGCAATCCGACCCTAGGCACCCTCAACCCTGGGTAGAGGTGCTATCTAGAGCCCCAGGGAGTACCAGACTTTTCAGTCAGTAGCTTTTCTCTTTGGCCAAGGGAGGCACTCAGCCAGAGACCACTCTTAGAGCTGGGCGGGCAGGGCCAACAGGCCAGGCCAGCCCTGTGACCTGGGTGAGATGCCTTCCCCCTCAGCCCATCCTTGTGTGGCAAATGTGGGTGTTGGCGCCAGGGCATATATGACTTTTCTTTGTGTCTGGGTGTCCAGCTCCAGTGAAGTCAGGGGTGAGGGAGGTTGAGAGCGTTCTGCCCATGGTGCAGGCTCTGTGGTGAGGGAGTCAGACAGACGGCAGGAGACGGCCAATTATCAGTCACCAACATCATCTGCAAAATGTGATGACAACAGACCCCCACCCTTATGGGTTTGTGGTAGAAAATGAGAAATGAGGCCACACGTTGGCTGTCCCTGAAACTGCTGTCAAGGAGGGAGAAGCTGGAGATCACTGTGCAAAATTGACTGTAGCAATTATTGTTCTTATCACTGTGCGTTTCCTGAGCTTTCTATGACAAAACTGAATCCAAGTACTTTAAAGCTTAAGGGAGAAAACAGGACTATCTATATGTTGTCTATAAGAGACTTACTTTAGATACAAAGACACAAGTAGGTTGAAAGTCAAAGGAAGGGAAAAGAAATTTCAAGCAAATAGTAACCAAGACAGAGCTGCACTAGCCATACTAGTATCAGACAAAATATACTTTAAATCAAAAAAGGTTATGAGAGACAAAGAAGGACGTTATATATTTTAAAAGATTTGATACAGAAGGAAGATATAACAATTAAATATATACACAGACTTAACAACAGAGCCCCAAGATAAATGAAGCAAAAATTGACAAAACTGAAGGGAGAAATAAACAGTTCCATAGTAATTGTTAGAGATTTCAATACCCTATTTTAAATAATGGACAGAACATCTAAACAGAAAATCAATAAGGATATAGAGGACTGAACAACACTATAAACCAACCAGACCTAATAGATATCTATAGAACATGCAATCCAACAACACCAGAATACACAGTATTCTCAAGTACACATGGAACATTCTCCAGGATAGATCATTTGTTAGGCTACAAAACAAATTTTAATAAATTTTAAAAGACAAATCATACCATGTATCTTTTCTGATCACAATGGAAGAAAGCCAGAAATCAGTAATAGAAGGAAAACTGGAAAATTCACAAACGTGGAAATTAAACACACTCGTGAACAACAAATGGGTCAAAGAAGAAATCACAAGAGATGAGAAAATGCTTAGAGATGAATGAACACAACAGTGCAACACACACCCAAACTTACGGGGTGTAGCAAAAGCAGTGCCAAGAGGGAAATGTATAACTGTAGATGCTCACGTTAAAAGAAGATAGGGCTTCCCTGGTGGTGCAGTGGTTAAGAATCCACCTGCCAATGCAGGGGACATGGCGTCGAGCCCTGCTCTGGGAAGACCCCACATGCTGCGGAGCAACCATGCACCACAACTACTGAACCTGTGCTCTAGAGCCCGCGTGCCACAACTACTGAGCCCGTGTGCTACAACTACTGAAGCTCGCATGCCTAGAGCCCGAGGTCCGGAACAAGAGAAGCCACCGCAATGAGAAGCCCGTGCTCCGCAACAGAGAGTAGCCCCAGCTCGCCACAACTAAAGAAAGCCCGCGTGCAGCAACGAAGACCCAATGCAGCCATAAATAAATAAATAGATAAATAGATAAATAAATAAAGACCTCTGATCGATACCTAACTGTACATCTTAAGGAACTAGAAAAAGAAGAGCAAACTAATTCCAGAGCTAGCAGAATGAAGGAAATAATGATTAGAATGGAGATAAAAGAAACAGGAAATACAAAGTACGAGAGAAAAATCAATGAAATCAAAAGTTGGTTTCCTGAAAAGACCAACGAAATGGACAATCTTTAGTTAGACTGCCTAAGAAAAAAAGAGAAAAGACTCAACTACTAAAACAATAGGGGGATACAGCGGTCCACTTTATCTGCAGGGGATGCATTCCAAGATCCCCCCAGGAGATGCCTGAAACCACACATAGTACTGAACCCCGTGTATACTACATATACATACATACGTATGATAAAGTTTAATTTATAAATTAGGCACAGTAAGAAATTAATGACAATAGCTAATAATAAAATAGAACAGTTATAACAATATACTATTATAAAAGTTATGTGAACGTGGTTTTTCTCTGCCTCTCAAAATATCTTATCACAAATGTAATGCCTTTTCCATTTTAACTAAGTACTCAGCACACACTATGGCCATAACTTTCGCAGTTCGAGGTATGACAGCAAAACTAGCAGAGACTTCTTTTTCCTTCTTCACAATTTCACGGATAGATGATTTGTTCTTACCATAGATCTTGGAGACCTCAGCTTAAGTCAAGAACTTTTACCCTTTCACTTAAAGGAAATACTTGACGGCTTCTCTTTGGCATGTCTAAATTGCCAGCATCACTACTCTGTGCTGTGAGGCCATTATTAAGTGAAATAGTAAAATAAGGGTTATTTGAACATAAGCACTGCAATACCATGACAGTCAATCTGATAACCGAGTGACTACTGGTGACTAATGGGTGGGATATGCTGGTCAAAGGGATGATTCACATCCCAGGCAGGGTGGAACAGACAGCACAAGATTTCATCACAATACTCAGAATGGCACAAACTGGATCACCTAGAATGGCACAAACTACCAAAACTAACTCAAGAAGTAACAGAAAACTTGAATAGACCTGTAACAAGTAAGAGGACTGAATCAATAATCAACTCTCCCCTCCAGCCCACCAAAGAAAAGCCCAGAACCAGATAAATGCACTGGTAAATTCTACGCAAGTTTTAAAAGAAGAGTTACCATCAATTCTTCTCAAATTCTTCCATAAAGTTAAAGCAGGACACACTTCCTAACTCATTCTATGAGGTCAGCATTATCCTGATACCAAAAGCAGACAAAGACAATATAAGAAAACTACAGACCAATAATCCTTATGAGTATAAATGCAGACAGAAATCTGCAACAAAATATTAGCAAACCAAATCCATCGGCATGTAATTAATTAGTAAACTAATTACTTACTACAACGGAGGGGGATTTATTCCAGGAATGCAAGGGTGGTTTCATCATACAAAAATCAATCAATGTAATACTCCACATTAATAGAATGAAGGGAAAAACCCACATGATCATTTCAATTGATGCAGAAAAAGCACTTGACAAAATCTAACACTCTTTCATGATAAAAACACTCAATAAACTAGGAACAGAAGGGAACTTCTTCAACATGACAAAGGCCATCTATTAAAAACATACAACAACATCATACTCAATGGTGAAAGAATAAAAGCTTTCCCCTTAACATCAGGAACAAGGCAGGGATGCCTGCTTTCACCACTTCTGTTCAGCACAGTACTGCAAATCCTAGCCAGAGCAATTAGGCAAGAAAAAGAAATAAGAGACATCCAAATTGGAATGGAAGAAGTAAAACTATCCTTATCTGCAGATGACATGATCTTATGTGTAGAAAACCCTAAAGACTGTTACCCTAATAAATGAATTTAGCAAAAGATAAAAGATACATAATCAACACACAAAAAATCAGTTGTATTTCTTATACTAACAACAAATAATCCAAAAAGGAAATTTAAAAAAAATTCCATTTGCAACAGCATCATAAAGAGTAAATCACTTAGGAATAAACTTAACAGAGGTACAAGACTTGTACAACAGAAAGACAAAACACATTGAAAGAAATTAAAGAAAACCTAAGTAAATGGAAAGCTATCCCATGTTCGCAGATTGGAAGACTTAAATGTTGTTAACATGTCAATACCTCCCAAAGCAATCTACAGATTAATACAATCCCTATCAAATCCCAATAATGTTTTCTGCAGAAATGGAAAAGCCCATCTGAAAATTCATACAAAAATTCAAAGGACCTCGAATAGCCAAAGTGTGAGAAAGAGGAACAAAGTTGGAAGACTGACACTTCCGATTTCAAAATTTCCCACAGAGCTACAGTAATCAAAACAGTGTGCTACTGGCATAAGGACAGATATATAAACCAGTGTAATAGAGCAGAGAGCCCCAAAATAAACTTTTGCATCTATGGGATTTTTGACAAGAGTGTCAAGAGACCATTCAATGGAGAAAGAACAATAGTCTCTTCAACAAATGGTGCTGGGAAAATTGGATCTCCACATGCAAAGAAATGAAGTTGGACCCTTATCTTATAACATATATAAAAATTAATTCAATTTAAGAGCTAAAACTATAAAACTCTTAGAAGAAAACATAGGGGCATACCTTCAAGACTTTGGATGTGGCTATGGTTTCTTAAAACCAAAATCATAGGCAACAAAAGAAAAAATAAATTGCACTTCATTAAAATTTAAAACTTCTGTGTATCAAAGGACATTAAGAGGATGAAAATACAGCCCATAAAACTAGAGAAAATTTTTGCAAATCATGTATCTAAATGGGGGTTAATATCTAAAACATATAGAGAACTCCTACAACTCAATAACAAAAAGACATACAACCCAATTAAAAAATGGGCAAAGGACTAAAACAGACATTTCTCCAACTAAACTATACACTGACCAATAACACATGAAAAGATGCTCAACACCATTAGTCATTAGGGAAATGCAAATCAAAACTACAATGTGATTTCACTTTACACTTATTAGAATAGCTATACAATAAGGCGAGAATGAGAAGAAACTGGAACCCTTGTGCACTGCTGATAGGAATGTAAAATGGTGCAGCTGCTGCAGAACGCAGTTTGGCAATTCCTCAATAAGTTAAACAGAATTACCGTAAGACCCAGTGATTCCACTCCTAGGTATATACAAAAAAGAATCAAAATCAGGGATCCGAACAGTATTTGTAGGCCAATATTCACAGCAGCACTACTGACAATCGCCAAAAAGTGAATATAACCCAAGCTTCTAAACAACTGATGAATGGATAAACAAAATGTTGTCTATCTGTACACTGGAATTCTATTCAGCTGTGGAAATAAATGAAATTCTGACATGTGCTTCAACACAGATGAACCTTGAAAACATTAGGCTCAGTGAAAGATGCCAGACCCTCCCCAAGAGGCTGAGGGAGGGTGTCGGCCCACCTGACAGAGGCGAGGGAGAAGCATCCACGTCCCTCTGCACCAGCTCGGCAGGCGGGAGCTCCACCTTGTCCTCTTCAGGACCCCACCGGCTCTTTCGCTTCCTCTTCATGTTGGCTGTGGTGGCCGGCTTCCCTGGAGCAGCTGAAGGTGGGGTGACGTTGGGCAAGGGGTCAGATGAGGTAGGGCAGGCAGTGGCGGTGGGCATGGACCCCAACGGGGTCTCAGGAGGAGATTTGCGCTTCAGTCCGAGGTCAGGTGCCGTGGGGGTGCCCGTGGGACCAGCCTTGGCTTTCCGGAACTCCTCCAGCTTCTGGCGGTAGTACTTGTACCCTTGGCTGTTGGGTTCATACAGAAAGCTGCAAAAGAGAGTGGGGGGCACACCGTCATTGGACCTCAGCCCCCTACCCCTGATTTAGGGCAGAAGAAGCTTGGGCCTTGTGTAGGCACACTGGGGTCAGCTAGGTCACTTCAGGGTCATGTCAAGATGGAGGTCTCTATCGTGACCCCTGTCCTGCCAGGCCTCAGTGGCTGCTGGTGCTGGTGGCCCAAACTAGAGGAACAGTGTGACATGGCCACAGCCTGTCATGATGCTGTTCCTGTGAGCTGAGGGCCACTCCAAGCCCCTACCCCATCTTTATTGGATGCCCGTCACAATATCACTGATCCCCTATTTCATAGGAAAAGGTGTGGGCTCTCTCAGACCTTCCCCAAGCTCTGCCAGGCTTCTTCCCCTGCTGTCCTAGATGAGTGCACCAGTGCCTACAAACCAAGAAATCTTGAGTTGCGAGAGACACCTGGTGCCAAAAAGGGCAGGATTTGTCCCAAACCTGACAGCTGGGCATATCTGTGCTCCTTTCTGATGCACCCTTGAGAGGCATCAACAGTGGACAGAGATAAAACAAAGACACTAAACATCAGAACAGACAGGGAGCTCACTAACAGCCTTGCTGGTAGCTGTTGGTCCCCAAGCGCAGAGCAGGAGGTGCTGGGTTCAGAGCTGGCAGAGGCTGCAGCTCCTTCTGCACCTGCCCAGCATCTCTCAGACTATGCATGTACTGAGCCAACAGTCCCACTTCTAGAGTCCACACCAGAGGGAAGAGTCACAGCACAGTTCCACATAGCAAAACCTGTGCATAGCAGAGATTACAAAGCCCTTGACAAGAAGGGGCTAGACTTGCACTCATGAACCTGGAAAAACAGTCACGGCACAATGCTGTACTACAAAAGCAAAATGCAGGCTCGAGGATGCTGTAAATTCCTTTTGTATAAAAGGAAATTAGCAGAAAACAAATCCACATACTATTTCTACATGTCTACGTCAGAGATGGGAGAGGGATGGAGGACTCCCAATCCCGCTAACATCCTAGGGTGGGATGGAGGGATGGGGAGACTGTGTCATCTTCTTTGTATTCCTGGGTCATGGTACAAGCATGTACACTCTTCAGAAAACCCAGTGTGGAACATTTGTAAAAGTTAAAAGAAACAAAGATTAACAAAATCGTTAAGCCTCTAGCCAAGCTAAGAAAAAAAGAGAGAGGACACCAATTACTAACAACAGAAAAGAAAGAGGGGCCATCACTACAGATCCCATGGACATTAAAATTACTACGGATTACTATGAACAACTCTATGCCCACAAATTTGATAACCCAGATGAAATGGGCCAATTCTTTGAAAGGTACAATCTGCCAAAACTCACACAAGAAGAACTAGACAATCTGAACAGGCCTATTTTTATTAAAGAAGTTGAATCAGTAATTAATAACCTTCCAAAAGTTCACTGGTGAATTTCACCAAACATTTAGGGAAGAAATTATACCAATTCTGTACAATCCCTTTCAGAGAACAGAAAAACAGTGTGCAGAGAGAATACCTCCTAACTTACTCAGTTACCCTCATACCAAAACCAGACAAAAACATTACAAGAAAAGAAAACTATAGACCAACATCTCTCATGAACACAGATGTAAAAATCCTCAAGAAAATATTAGTAAACCTAATCCACTAATGTATAAAAAGAATAGACACCACAACCAGGTGGGATTCATTCTAGGCAGGCAAGACTGGTTCAACATTTGAAAATCAAGTAATGTGGGCTTCCCTGGTGGCGCAGTGGTTAAGAATCCACCTGCCAATGCAGGGGACATGGGTTCGAGCCCTGGTCTGGGAAGATCCCACATGCCGCAGAGCAATTAGGCCCATGCACCACAACTACTGAGCCTGCGCGCCACAACTACTGAAGCCCGTGTGCCACAACTACTGAAGCCCGCGTGCCTAGAGCCCGTGCTCCGCAACAAGCCACTGCAATGAGAAGTCCGCGTACTGCAACAAAGAGTAGCCCCCGCTCGCCCCAACTAAAGAAAGCCCGCGTGCAGCAGTGAAGATCCAATGCAGCCAAAAACTAAACAAATGAATAAAATAAAATAAATTAAAAAAAAAGAAAATCAAGTAATGTAATCCATCAGGTCAACAGGCTAAAAAAGAAAAATCACATGATCATATCAATCACTGTGGAAAAAGTGTTTAACAAAATCTAATACCTATACATGAGAAAAACTCTCAGTAAACTAGGAGTACAGGGGAACTTCCTCCACTTGATAAAGAATATCTACAAAGAACCTACAGCTAACATCATACTTAATGATGAGAAACCTCAAGCTTTTCCACTAAGAACAGAAACAAGCCAAGAATATCCCACCTCCCCAATGCTTTTCATCATCATTCTGGAAGTTCTAGCTAATGAAATAAGATGAGAAAAGGAAGTAGAAGGTATACTGAGAAGGAAGAAATATAACATGATCGTCAACATAGAAAAAACAGATGAAGGACTTCCCTGGTGGTCCAGTGGTTAGGACTCTGCACTCTCACTGCTGAGAGCCCAGGTTCAATCCCTGATTGGGGAACTAAGATCCTGCAAGCCACACGGCGTGACAAAAAAAAATAAAAATAAAAAACACAGATGAAAGAATAGACCAAAAAACCCTGGAACTTAATAAGCTATTATAGCAAGGTTACAGGATACAAGGTTAAAATACAGAAGTCAATCACTCTCCTATATACCAGCAATGAACAAGTAGAACTTGAAACTAAAAACACAATACCATTTACATTAGCATTCCCCCATATAAAATACTTAGGTAAAGTGTAACAAAATATGTACAAGATCTATATGAGGAAAACTAAAAAACTCTGATGAATGAATTCAAAGAAGAACTAAATAAATGAAGAGCTATTCCTTGTTCACAGATAGGAAGACTCAATGTTGTCAAGATGTCAGTTATTCCCAATCTGATTTCTAGCTTCAATGCAATTCCAGTCAAAATCATTTATTCTGTGGATATTGACAAACTCATTCTAGAGCTTATATAAAGAGACAAGCAACCCACAATAGCCAGCACAATACTGAAGAAGAACAAAGTTGGAGGACTGACACTACCTGACTTCGGGACTTACTGTAAAGCTACAGTAATCAAGGCAGTGGGGTTATTAGTGAAAGAATGGACAAAGAGATCAACAGAACAGAACAAAGAGCCCAGAAACAGATCCACATACATATAGTCTGCTCTTTGACAAAGGAGCAAAAGCAATACAATGGAGCAAAGACAGTCTTTTCAACAAATGGTGCTGAAACTGGACATCCACATGCAAGAAAAAAAACAAACAAAGAATCTAGAAACAGACCTCATAGCCTTCACAAAAATTAACTAAAAATGTATCACTGACCTAAACGTAAAACATAAAACTATAAAACATAGGAGAATACCTACATAACCTTGGGTATGGCAATAACTTTTTAGATACAACACCAAAGGCATGATCCATGAAAGCAACTGATAAGCTGGACTTCATTAAAATGAAAAACTTCTGCTCTGCAAAGGACAACATTAAGAGAATGAGGAGAAAAAGCAACAGACTGGGAGAAATATTTGCAAAAGACACATCTGATAAAGACTGTTATCCAAAATATACAAAGGGGACTTCCCTGGTGGTGCAGTGGTTAAGAATCCGCCTGCCAATGCAGGGGACACAGGTTTGATCCCTGGTCCGGGAAGATCCCACGTGCCGTGGAGCAACTAAGCCCATGTGCCACAACTACTGAGCCCATGCACTGCAACTACTGAAGCCCGCACGCTTAGAGCCCATGCCCCACAGCAAGGGAAGCCACTGCAATGAGAAGCCCGTGTACTGCAACGAAGAGTAGCCCCCGCTCACCGCAACTAGAGAAAGCCCATGTGCAGCAATGAAGACCCAACACAGCCAGAAAAAAACAAAAAAAAAAACAAAAAAAAAACCCCAAAATAAACAAAGAACTCTTAACACCCAACAATAAAAAAAACAAGCCAATTAAAAAATGGGCCAATGACCTTAACACACACCTCACCAAAGGTTTACAGATGGCAAATAAGCATTATGAAAAGATACTTCCCTTCATGTCATCAGGAAAATGCAAATCAAAACAATGAATATCACTACACATCTATAAGAACAGCCAAAATCCAAAACACTGACAACATCAAATGTTGATACGGAGCTACTGAAACTCTCATTCATTGCTGCGGGGAATGCAAATGGTACAAGCCATTTTGGAAGACAGTTAGGCTGTTTCTTACAAAACTAAATATACCATACAATCCAGCAATCACACTTCTTGGTATAAAAGAGTTGAAAATTTATGTCCACACAAAAACCCTGCACACTGATGTTTACAACAACTTTGTTCATAATTGCCAAAACTTGGGAGCAACCGAGATGTCCTGCAGGAGGTGAATAGGTAAATAAACTGCGGTACATCCAGACAATGGAAAACTATTAAGTACTAAAAAGAAATGAGCTATCAAGCCAAAAAAAGACTCAGAGCAACCCTAAATACATATTACTAACTGAAGGAAGGCAATCTGAAAAGGCAACATACTATGATTCCAATTATATGACATTCTGGAAAAGGCAAAACTACGTGGTTGCCAGGGGTTAGGGAGGAAAAAGGGATGAACAGGCAGAACACAGGGAATATTAGGGCAGGGAGAATACTCTGTATGATATCATAATGATGGATACATGTCATTACACATTTGTCCAAACCCATAGTATACACAACACCAAGAGTGAACCCTAACTATAGACTTTGGGTGATCATGATGTGTTAACATAGGTTCATCAATTGTAACAAATATACTATTCTGGTGGGGGATGTTGACAATGGGGGAGGCTGTGCATGTTTCGGGGAAGTGGGCACATGGGAAGTCTCTGTACCTTCCCCTCAATTCTGCTGCGAACCTAAAACTGCTCAAAAAATAACATCTTAAAAAAAAATTAAGAGACGAAAGCAAGAAGTCGTTCAAAGAGGGAAGGGAGCAGATGGCTGAATTTAAAAAAGACTCGTAGCAACCGGAACATGGATTTAAAGTGATTTGGTTCCTCCAAGAAAAGCAGACCGGGGAATTCGCCCACTGGGGCAGGGGGGCAGTTCCTAGCGGGGTGGGTCTCCTCTAGGCTCACAAGCTTGCCATTTCCTGGCCTCAGCTGCTGATGCATGCTGATTCTCCTCCAAGATGCTCTGAGAGGCAGCACCCAAGAGCCCCCCATGGGTATGCCTGTCTGTGAGGAGCATAACAGCTCACTATGGGCCCCAGGCACAGGTGCAGGGGATTCTACAACGAAGACCCCCTCTGACTGGTGTAATCCCACCCACAGGGTTAACCAAAGTTACCACTTTAGTGTCTTTTCCTTCCAGACTTTTTCCACTGCAGATTTGAACAGAGCTGTGATTCTATTTTCCGTATCCTGATATTTTAAGAATTTCTTAACCCGACAACATAAGGCTTTCCTGTTAGAATAAAGTGCAGCATGGTGGTGAAGGCATCTCCACCAACTGGCCTCCTTGCCTTGCTCACCTGTTAAAGGCCAACATGCCAGGTTGCTGTAAAGAACATGGTTCACCCAGGTGATGTGTTAGAGTCACACGTAGCTTGAGGTGTGCTGGCTGCTACCACCTTTAACAACTTGCCTTCTGATGGCCATGATTCCACTGGGGAGATGCAGTTATAGGAGTTTAGCCCACTGGGGCTGGACTTTCATTGTGTTACTAATTTTTCAAGACTATGACAGTGCTATGTATATAACATTATTTCTGGGGATGGCATCTCAGAAGTAGAATGACTGGTCAAAGGAACAGGTATTTCCAGCTTCTTTACAGATGAGCACAGCTATTGCAATTGTTTCCCAAAACTCATAGCTGCTGGGCAATCAGAAGGGAAGGGTCAAGAGCGGCAGGAATACAGGGTGGCTGTTAGATTTGGGTTGAGAGGAGCTGCCTTGCACCTGACCCCATGTGAAGATGAAACAGTCTGCTTGGTATGAATCTGAATGCCTTGCCCAGGTCCGGACGCCTGATCCTCCCTCGTTTACTATTTCCCCAGTGTGTGGAGTGCCAACTGTAGTTCAGTTCTGGTGTTGAAATGAGCTCCCCCAGACCACGCTGGTCACCTTCAGCTACTTCTCTGCCAGACACCCCCAGGCTCTGTGCTCATCCGTGGCAGTCACCCTCTAGCCTCCATCAAAGCCACACCCAACAAGCTGGATGCCTGCCAGTAATGCCCGCACAAGGTGCAACAGCTGCAGGGAGGGCCTGGAGTCACTTGTGGCGATAATGTCTCTTCGCTTTGACCCCAGGGAAAAGGCTTGGCTGGAGTTGCTGAGCCCTGGACCCCTGTGACCAGGGAGAGCCACCTGCGCTGGGGGTATTGTACAGAATTCCATTACATCGCCCACTTTGCCTGAGATAGATTTTTTGTCAGCTCTTGTCACGCTAAGTGACAGTACACTAAGTTTCCTGTTTAAATAATCTTACTTAGGTAAATGAAGAAAAAAAAAAAAGACGCAGTGACTTAGACCGTAACACTGCAACACTGGTTTGGGTAGTGCAGAGTAGTGGCTGATACCACTATGTTGTGAGGAGATCCTGGGTCTCCTGAACTCTAGACCCAAACACCCCACAGCCCCCATGAAAGCTCGTAGCTGCCCAGATACCAGACACAGGGACACTTGAAACCCTCAGCAGCCCTTCCCCACCCCCGGCCCCACGCGATGGTTCCCTTTTGCCCCCATGTGCGTCAACCTGGTGTGCCTGACCACCCTCAACTGTGGCCAGATGATCCTGGAAGAACAGGTGACCCTGTCACTCTCTATGCAGACCCTCCAAAGGCTCTCAGTGGACACCTGAGCCCTCTGGGACCCAGCCCGGCCCGGCTCCAAGGCCCATCTGCACCGCATCAACGCTCACCCTGTTCCCCCGCCAAGGTGGCACAGCGCCCGCCATCTCTGCCACTTCACTCCTGCGTGGCAGTCCCTCCAGACGCCCTTCACTTTGTTCCGTGTCTAGCTCAGGCTGGCTCACATGTAGTAGATGCGACTGGCTGCCTGCCCAGCATCCACACCTTCTTCTTTCTTCCTGAGTCCCTGATGGTGTCTAGAGCTACAGAATCAACCAGCCCAGATGGCTGCTGCTGCAGCACTTTCGTTAAAAGCGCCATCGCATCTCCTCACTGACTGAGTGGGGACTTGTGTTACTCGTAGCCAAAAGTGTCCTCATGGGTGCATCACCTCCACAACAGGTTCAGTGTCCACCTCACAAACCTCTGCTGGCCCCCGCCCTGCAGCAGTGACCACCCCTCCCACACCCCAACATCCGGCCCCCCCATCCGCCTTCCCCCACAAAGAGCTGGGGCTGAACCCACCCAACGAATGACAGAGCAGGGGGAGCACAGACCCAGCCTGAGGGAGTGGTGTGTGACTTCATGGCAGGGGACAGCAGGGAGGCCAGGATGCTTGTTCCACCCACTCTGTGGAACCTGCACACAGGCTGTGGGTTGCCCCTCCCCAGAGCCTGAGGTATCACATTCCCTGCTTTCCTGCTATTTCCCTTGTCGTAAAGATGAGACCCTCAGGATGCAAACAGTGAACAACGATTCTGTGAGTTTCTGCTCGAGAGCCTGGCCTATTCTGTTACAAGGGAGCAAGGCAAGTGCTAGAGACTTTCTCCATGAGGCACCTGGAAAACACAAGGCCCCAAAGGTCCCCACACACCTGCCTCAGAGATGATTCAGGGCACCGATGTGCACTTGGGGAATGCCTATGGGGTGGCACGGCTAAACTCTGTGGTCAGAAACTCCTGGACCCGAGTCCTGGCCCTGCCAACTTCTTGCCATGGGACCCTAGCACGTCTCAATACCACACCAAGCCCGTTTTCTCAGCGGGGGAGCTGTGACTAGGGTGAGAGGTTACCTCTCCAGTGGGGTCCCCCCCCGCTTACCTGAATGCCTGGTTCTCGCGGTTGTTCTGGAGGGCAATGGTTTCCACCTCGGGACCCCCATCCGCTATGAACCTGGCCAACTTTTCTGCGAGGTTCTTGACCTCTTCATCCTCTGGGGGTGAAACTTTAAGCAGGCTGTCAGTACTGAGCTCAACTCACCACACCCAACAGCCTAATTTCTGCTAAGAACCCCGGGCAACGAGAGGGGTTTATTTTAGGAACAATACAAAGAAAAACAGGCAAATGGGAATCAGGTTACTGCACCGGAACCAAACACCTGAATTAATATAATAATATATCTTGAGCTTCTGCCCCCAACAACCGACCCCTTCCCAACCCATATGTCTGGGGGTTTTGGACCCACACTGGGACATGGGAACAGAATGTAAGGGATAGTCTGGGTCCAGGCTGGAGGAGAGATGGGAATCCCCACCTCAGTCTTTCTGCTGGCAGCTGTCCCCCCAGGTCACATGGGGGGATGGGCCTGGTCCACCTCTCCTGGGAAGAAGGTCAGGGCAAGGGACTGCAAGTGACAGACATGATGAACCAACGTCTGTGGCCCACATTTGGCTTAAACATCAATCCCCCTGCTGCCCACCAGCACCTGGCTGGGGTTTCACTTCATTACAGCTGGAGACCAGGCAGCATCTCACCCTCCCCTGACACTCATCCCACCAGCTGACCGTTTTTGTCTCCTGGCCCTCCTCGACAAGTGTCAGTCACTGCATTTGTCTCTAGGTCTCCTCAGTGCCCAGCAGGTGCTCATTAGCACTTGTGAAAATGACCATGAACCAAGGGGCAAGTGTTCCTCCCCTGTGCCCCCTTTACATGCACAGGGCTGAGGTCCTGGACATGACCTTGACCTTTACCTTGACCCTTAGATTTCCCCACTCCTCAGAGCACTGGCAGGGAGGGCAGTGCTGGTCCCAGCATGATCCCAGCTCCCTGGGAGGGCACAGACCTGCACTGTCAACGCCACCCCACACCACGACGGGTTCCAGGAAAGGAACTCCAATTCCACCTGGGGCGTGGTTTGTCCACACGCCTCCCTAGAACCTCCCACCCCCTTCAACCACCTACCTTTCTGAGAGGCTGCCTGCAACTTCTGTGCTTCCTTTCTTATCTCAGCCACCTTCTTTCTGTAGTAGAGGAATTCCCTGCTATTCTTATCGTGCAAAAACCTGGAGAGGAGTTTTGTAAAACAAACAGTGGGAAATGAGCAACGGGGATGGGTGGACCCATGCAGCTTCTGAAGACATACTGTGCAAAAGCAAGCTGCTGAGCAGAGACACCTCGATGGGGCCCAAAAATAAGTCTCCACACCACACTGGGCCCCTTGCTACCTCTGGTGTGAATGAGAAAGCTCTCAGAACAGTGTCTGACCCAAGCAAGTAAGCATCCAGCCCCGGCCAGCTTCAGTCACCACCAGGGTTTTACAAGAACATTTGCATGTACTAATGTGTGGCAAGAACATTAAGCAGCGGTGGCCTTCCCCTCCCAGAAGTACTTACGAAAATGCTGGGTTATCCTTGTAGTTCTCCATAGCTACTTTTTCTAACTCGGGGCCTCCTTCTGCCACAAAGCGGGCCAATTTCTCTATCACTTTCCGAGTCTCGGCTCCCTCTGGGGGTGAAACTTTAAGGAGGCTGTCAGTACTGGGGTTCAACTCACACACCCCACAGTCAACAGGCACACTCTCTCTACGGACCACAAGGACAGAGGGGTCGGGGGAGAAGAGGGTGAAATGCGGGAGGTTGTCGGGCGTCCCGGGTCCATGCACAAAGCACCATGATGAGGGGTGAGTCGGTCTAGACAGCCTTTGCGAGACATGCTGGAGGGAGAAAAGTGTGTGAGCCTCCCAAAGGCCAAGCCAGTCCCCAGGCTGGCAGGGAGATGTTGGAAAACACAGCCAGCCTCCCCCTCCTTTTGTGGAATGCTCAATTCCTTTCTTTACCAGTGTTCAGTACAATAAATCAATTCCCTTTCATCCTTCAAAGACAAATTCTTTTTTAAAATATCATTACAAACTCTGATTTAAAGACATCCAACACAATTAATATCATCACAGAAGCTCAATCACCCCCTCTGTGGCCAGTGGAGCCTCTTCAAGCTGGCTCCTGAGGCCTTTGGACATGACCCCAGTCTCTGACGGCCTCCTCGATACCTGCTGGGACAGGGCGCTTCAGGATCATCTCAGACGCTTCCTGCCCAGACCTAGAGCCAGCCATTTCTCCAAGAAGTCCTGGCTTCCATGAGTGAGAACATGTGTTTCCAGACCAATATCTGGGAGCTAGGGACACTCATTGCAACGGGTTTAATTGTTACCTCAGAGCACTTTCAGTGAACACCACTAAAAAATATATTTTTGTATTAGCCTCCACTTTGAGCCACATGGCACTTGCTTTTGTATTTACTGCTGGCCTGTTTCTGAGACTGTCAGCCACCATACAGCTCACATCTCTCATATGCAAACTCTCAGAAGAAATTTCTTGATGTCAGTCAGTGCTTAGGAATGTTTGCTCCTCCTGGCAATGGGGCCAGACACTGAGCCTGTGGCCACTCTTATTCCCCCTGCTGCTTGTACTGCCAGAAAGCTCGCGGGGTGGGGGTGGGGGGGTACAACATGTGGCCTAAGGAGGACCTATAAGAGGTCTCAGAGACATTGTGTCTACCTTTTCCCTAAGCCTCACCCTCCTCCCACATGCCTGGCAATGACCCTGACCTGGTCACTTTACAAAGCACAGGTGCTTTTCTGAGGTTGTATCAACAGCAGGCCATAAAAACCTCAAAGGCCTTGAGACACCCACTGCCCCTCATAAAGTGGCAGTTCCCAGCAGGGTACCATTGAACTGCCAGGGCCCCTCTCTGAGGAAACACCATGCTCACTGACTCCATTCTGACTAATGCTCCAAGGTTCGAGGTTGGCCCCTGATCTGTTTAGATGCACGGCCTGAAGCCGGCACCCTCATCCAGAACAAGAGTCCTAGAGGCTGTCATGGCATCATTATATGGTCACTTCAGTCTGTCCTGTCAGGGAGACATGACTGTGCTAGCCCTCCTGGAGCAGAGGTGGCCCAGGGCGAGGACTTCACACAGCTCGTTCTCCACACAGCACCGAAGTCTCGTTCTGAATATGGACATGGCTGGATGCACTAGGAGTGCCACCATCACCACCCTCCTCCGCCCTCCTCCACCATGGGGCTGGAACTGGCTCACCCAAGGCCAATGACTGTCCTTCCCTGGGCAGGAGAGCAAACCCTCCAACCCGCACGCTCATACCTCTGGCTCAAACTTGTGGAGACAAGTACCCGCACTGAGGAGCTCCTCTTCTAGTACTGGATGAGGAGGGCACAAGTGAACGCTCCCCTGAGAACGCCGCCCCGGAGGCCAGCCCCCATACAAGTGGACAGTGGGTCCCACAGCTCCCAGGATGAAGCCCACACTCTGCAGCCCCTCCATGCTCCCCATGCTCTGCTCCCCACCCTTTCCTTCACCTCTCTCATCCTGAAGGCTCAGCCTGGAGGCACCCCCTGACCACAGCCCCAAGCACCCCACAGCCCTGGCTGTGCGCTCCACGATGCCCGTGGACCCTGCCAGAGCAGCTGGAGGGGCAGCTGTGGAAGGGGGGCAGCAGCCCCGGCCCCTCACCTTTGATCTCCAGCCACTGCTCATAGTCCTCCTCCTCGTCCTCGTCAGGAGACTGGAAGACGCTTGGGCGGCTGGCCACGGGCAGCTGCTTGGCATGCACGTAGTTCTTCATCTGGCCTGGCGGGCTACTGATGAGGGGGGGCCTCTTCCCGGTGCGAGGGAGCACACGAGGCGGGGCAGCGGGCGCACTCGGCGGGGCATCTTGGGATACAAGGAAGGATACCCACACTCAAGGTCTGTGGTGCAGGTTTCCTATCTTCCTGCCTAACCTGCATGCTCCGAGCCCCAGGTGGCTGGGTTCTTAACTTCTAGCGCAGCGCTGGCAGGCAGTGGGTGACCAGAAGCACTCAGGGAGGACGCCACCCCCATTTTACAGATGAGGACCCCTGAGGCGCAGAGAAGAACCTACTGTGGTCACCCAGCCCGGGACTCTGCAGGTGGCAACTCTGGCAGTAGGTACCTCTGATGCCTATATCCACAGACTAGGGATGCTGCAGCTCTTCTGGATGAGACCTGAATCCCCACGTCCAGCTTACACCCACTCCCTCTGGTTGTCAGTAGCGGCCTGGGGCCAATCTATTTGGGACTTTTCAAACACAATTCATGGCATGAGACCCCGCAGTGAAGAGCTCATATAGCCCTTTCTCCCTCTCTGTGGGTACACTTGGCCTTGGGTTAACTGTCTTCACTGTTACCTGGGAAACCTGACAAAGGTTAAAGGTCAGCTGTTTTACCAGTAACTTTCTTACAGTAAAAATGAGACTGGTATTTGTGCACAACCACAGATACAGATGGGCTTCCCACAGGTGGTGATTCTCACACCTGGCGTGTCCCATGGGGCTCCTGTGGGCCAAGCGCCCCCGCCCCCCGCCCCCGCCCCTTGCACCTGGGCTGCCGCTCTAACTCAAGCCTCAGTCCCACAACCCTGGGGCATGCTCAGTCCTGGCCCCTACCCCCTGGATCGAAACCTGGCTTCTTGGTCTCCACTTCTTGGGGGTAAGTATCTAAAGGGCAAGGTCTGCACTCTCCCCTTGGGCGTTTAGCGTGAGGATGAGTAGAATGAGGGCGCTCAATGAACGAGGGGTGAGAGGAACAAGTCTAAGGTGGGACCTGCCATTTCTGAGGTGCTGAGAGACCCTTGGGAGAGAAAGCCAGCAGGGGGAGCTCTAGGAGGAGGTGAGATGGGACGGGGTCGGGGTGGAGGACTGCACTCACCTGTGCTGGTCTGTGCCTTCTGCAACTTCAGAAACTGCTGCAAGAAGCTGCCGTCGTTGGCAAACTTGTTGGAAACATTAGAGTTGTGTGCGTTTGCAATTCTAGACCCGAGACAGAGGACAGACAGGGTAAGCCTTGAGAAGAGGGGAGGGAGCACGCCTTGCCGGCCTCAGTCTCACCCCCACCCCTGTGTTCTCACCTAAGGGGACCCAAAACAGGCCCCCAAAGATGCCAGGGAACAACTGAGTGCACAGAGCAGTCTTCAGAGTAGTAAGATGGAACAATCTTGTTCTAGTCAAAGCAATCCCACCTGTGCTGGTGTTCTCTCTACCTGCATGTTGACCTTCCAGGTCCAAAGGGCCTCCCCAAGAAGATGGCTCAGAACCACCTGCCGTACTTATTGTTAACAAATCATCCGGGCTATCATTGACTCTTACGTCTGTTTTCCCAGCTAGACTGCAGAGTTCTCAAAGGCAGGGCCTGTGTCTGTACCTGCGTGTGACAGCAGTTCCACGCCTGGGTCAGCCAGTGCTTCTGTGGATTTCACATGTGCAGAGGAAAATACCCAAAGCCATTTCTTGGTGGGAGAATTACAGGGGAACTTTATATTTTTATTACTTTCTCTTTTTGAAAAGAGTATGTTTTATTTTGAAGTAAGAAAAATTTATTTTTAACGCACACAAAAGCAAACCCAGGGGCCTAAATGTTTAATTCAAATTCATCTTTCCTTATCAAAAAAGTGACAGAGGCTCATTATGAGCAAATGGGAATGTGGAAAAAAACAGAAATAAAGAAAGCAAGGAGAAAACCCTGAAAAAGTCTCCTCACCTCACAAGAGCTACAATTAATACTTTGATATACTTCTTTGATTTGCCCCTGAGATTAGAAATAGAGGAAATAAGCCTGTGATCATAGCATATATTCTACTTCTTTCATCTTTTCCTACAGCATACTATCTTGCTCTAACCTCAGAAACTCCTCGTATGTGCTGCTTTTAGGGGCACATCCATCATACAGACACACCCAATAACTGGAAAAGCTCAGGGAGCCCACAGGTCTGAACTTTTTCCTTTAAAGTAAAGTTTTATCCTCCTCGAAATCCGTTCTAATGAAGTAAAAGTGGAAAAAAACCTAAGTAGTCAACAAGGGGCACTGGCTAAATAAATTACGAGACATCCATAAGGCAGATGGAGTGGCCCTGAAAAGTTAAATTCTTATAAATAAAGCAACCAAGCACAACGTTAAATGAAAAACAAAAAGGCAGGATATAAAACAGTATCTACAGGGTGGTCCTACTTATGTAAAAATATATTTGACTGAAAAATTGTTACAAAAATCCATCAAAATGCAACCAGCACTTGCCTCTGGGTTGCAGGGTTACAACTGATTTTATTTCTTCCTCATTTTCTTCTCCTCTACTTCCCAGGTTTTCTACCACATATATGAATTATCTTTAAAGTTAAAAAACAAAAGAGAGAGAGAAGGCAGTAAAAGTTATTTTATATGAAAGAGAAAGTTCTGCTGATAACCAGCCTTGGCATTAAACAAGCAGTGCCTTCTAGTGACCCTGGCCCTGTCCTCATGCTGTGTGCACCTCCCTCAGGAGGGACAGAAAGAAGGCAGGGACAATGAAGGACAAGAAAATACTTCGGGGGGAATTCTCTGGCAGTCCAGTGGTTAGGACTCCACACTTTCACTGCCAAGGGCCCGGGTTCAATCCCTGGTCAGGGAACTAAGACCCCGCAAGCCACACGGTGAGGCCAAAAAAAACCCCCAAAAAACACTGCGGGTCAGCAGCATGGTCAGCACACGAATCCCACTTGAAAACCACCTGTAACAAATGGCAGGGGCTTCCCTGTGGCGCAGTGGTTAAGAATCCGCATGCCAATGCAGGGGACATGGGTTCGAGCCCTGGTCCGGGAAGATCCCACATGCCGCGGAGCAACGAAGCCCATGCGCCACAACTACTGAGCCTGCGCTCTGGAGCCCGCGAGCCACAACTACTGAAGCCTGCGCACCTGGAGCCTATGCTCCGCAACAAGAGAAGCCACAGCAATAAGAAGCCCTCAGCAACTAGAGAGAGCCCACGCACAGCCACGGAAGACCCAACGCAGCCAATAAATAAATAAATAAATAAATAAATAAAAATCTATTTTAAAAAAAATGGCAGGGGTTATCACACAGCTGTTAAATGATGGCTTTTGATGAACAGATAAACAAAACATGGTCCATCCACACAATGGAATATTATTCAGCCACCAAAAAAAGGAATGAAGTACTGACACGTGCTACAAAGTGATGAACCTTGAAAACATCATGTCCAGTGAAAAGAGCCAGACACAAAAGACCACGTATTACATGAAATATCTAGAATAGGTAAATCCACACAGACAGAAAGTAGATTAGTCGTTGTCAGGGGCTGAGGGAAGAGGGAATGGGGAGTGATTGCTAATGGGCATGGGGTTTCTTTCTGGAGTGACAAAATGTTCTGGAATCAGTAATAATAGTTGCACAATGCTGTGAATATACTGAAAATCACTAGGTTGTATAGTTTAAAAAGTCAATTTTATAGCATGTAAGTCATATCTTAGTATGAATAAATAAAACTTTAACACTGTGACGGTTCTAAAGAGTTGTAACGCAGGGGTTGGGGGGAAGCTTTTCCTTTAAAAAGTGGGGGGTGGGGGAAGCGACATATGAAATTGACCACAATTTAGTGAAACAAAGCAATGACATGGGAAGGGAATATATCAAAATGGTTCTCTTGAGGCAACCTGAATGTTTCTTATTTGTGCAGCACGAAATTCTAAGGTGTTCTAAGCTTTTACAATGGGGAAAACAACCTTATTTTCTTTCTTTTTTTTTTTTTTGCGTTACGCAGGCCTCTCACTGTTGTGGCCTCTCCCGCTGCGGAGCACAGGCTCCGGACACGCAGGCTCAGCGGCCATGGCTCACGGGCCCAGCCGCTCCATGGCATGTCGGATCTTCCCAGACCGGGGCACAAACCCGTGTCCCCTGCATCGGCAGGCGGACTCTCAATCACTGCGCCACCAGGGAAGCCCGAAAAACCACCTTATTTTCAAAGCTACCTGTACTCTGCACCCACCCACCTGATGTTCCTTTTTGGCTGCCTGATCCTGGCGCTGAGATCCAGCAGCCTCCAGGGGGCCCTCTTGGAAGCAGTCCTACAGGCCTTTCCCATCTTTGTGCAAGTCCTTCCATAACCCCAGGGGTGACAGCCCACAAGCCCACCCACAGATCACTCAACATCCAGGCCCCATGTTCCTGAACACCCTGGAGGTTCCAACAAGAATAAAGTCTAAGTCCCGCCCTCAAGGAGAAGCCACGGACTCTTAGAAAAGGTGGGAGCTGGAACAGAGCCTTAGTGGAGGGCTAACATGCCCCACACTTCAGACCGCAGAGGAAGGGGCTTGTCTCTGTCAATCTCCAGCCTGAAATTCTTGGATCTTGTCACCCTGATCACACCACCCCTGCTCAAAACTCTTGGGTGCCCTCAGAGTTTCTCAGGACAGTCAGGAGGAAACCCTCTCTCCTGGCTCAGAAACAGCCCCTTTGGTGCAGCAGCTCGAGCTGCCTGACACACAGGGGCTCGCCTCCCTTCTGCCCTTGGCAGTCCTTTCCTCCTTCCTCAAAGGGCTGGCTCTGCCTGGGGCCTTCAGAATGCAGAGCCTCTTCTGCATCCCTACGGCAGCTGCTGCATCTGGGAGCACACTGCCTCATGTTACCTGCCAGAGCTCTAGGGGTATAACTGGGACTCCCCTTCACAAGTAGACTGTGAGCCCCATAAAGGCAGAGATGGAATCTGGGTTTTTGCTCCGTGCTGTATTCTTGGCCCCTGGCCCACAACTGGTCAGCAGTAAATAACCACTGAGTGAGAGTTGGCAGCCATCCTCTGGGCTCCCATACACCCCTTGTTTCTCTCCTGCCACACAGCCTCCCGAAAGTGTACCTGCATTCCTCCTCGCACCATCAGGCTGTGGCTAGATGCAGAAACACCTCAACTACTCTCGCAAGCAAAGCCCTCTGCTGGCGACCCTCGAAGACCCTAATCCAGCCTTAGGGTAGACTTACTCGCCAGGATGCCGGGGCTGAGGGCTGGCCACCTGATTCTGCTTGGCTTTCTGCTCCAGTTTGGCTTCAATTTCCCGTTTCTTCTGAGCAATGAGCTCCTCCTGGTGAAGGATGTTCATGTTCATTTTTCCAGACTTGGGAGGAGCAACACCAAACCACCGGTTAGCCTTTCCTGGGGAGGGAAAAGAAGGACATCAGAAACCACCTCTGCTCCAAAAACATGCCCAGCGGCTGCTATGGGAGCCGCCCAGATGCTGCAGCAACTGACATTCAGATTGACATTCACACATCTGTTCCTTCATTTATTTAGCACACATTTACTGAGTTATGCACCACATGCTGTACTTGGTGCTAATCAAGACAGAAGGGGCCTCTGCCCATGTGGGATTCACCTCTGGCTGAGGAGACAAAAGACTTGTAACAAAAAAGTAGTTGCAAAATCATGATAAGAGCTCTCTGCTGGAAACAAGCAAAAAAGATGAGAAAGCATAACAGAGGACCACCTATACAGCTAGGGCAGCCAGAAAATAACCATTAAAAAAGGGGACATTTAAGCTAAAACCAGAAAGATAAAGAGGTGGCTTCCTGAAAAGCCACATGGGGAGTGATCTGGGCAGAGTAAGAGGCAGAGGTCCAATGTGGTCAGAGCAGGTGGTTCCAGGGGTGGGGCTAGCAGGAGTAGAGCAAGATAGGGAGTCTGAGTTTTACTTAAAGGGTTTTAGGAAGTGACAGGGGAGTATTAAACTGATAAGATCCAACTGGTATTTTTATTTTTAAGATCATTCTGTCTACTGATTGGACAGAGTGCACAGGCAGCAAGGAGACCAACGAGGAGGCTTACTGGCTGCAAGCAAAAGATGATGGTGTCTTCAGACAAGGGTGGTAGCTGTGGAGATGGAGAAGACACCTCGAACGTTCCCCATGGGACTCAAAATAAAATCCAAATTCTGAAAGCCGATTTTCAAGACGCTGCCAGAGATGGCTCCCCTCCCCACTTCCACTTCATCCCTGACATTCTTCAAAATGACAAGCTCTCAAGGCCTTTGCACTTGCTATCCCCCTCTGCATAGAAGGCTCTGCCTTCCAGGCCTTCCAATAGTTGGCATCTTCTCATCTCAAATATCTTCTGCTCAAAAAGGCTTTCCTTGACCACCCAATATCAGCAACCTGCACCTCCACTCTCTCATATCATTATAACTCACTCTCTGTAACTATTTCCTTTTTTGTACATTGTGATGCCCCAGTAGAAAGTAGCCTTCAGGAAGGCATGGCCCCGTTTTGATTACACTACATCCTCAGCAACTAGAACAGTGCCTAGCACACAATGAATATTTCCTCAGTGTATCCCAGTCTGGAGGCGGGGGGCTAGGGCTGGGGGTGGGGGTGGGGGGAAGAAAAAGTCTTGTGGTAAAGTAGGGGCTCTAAAGACCCAGGAAAATGTGTACAGGGAGGCCGAGTGCAGTTCGGAAAAACAGCTTTTCCAGAAAGCGGGATACAGGCCAGTCAAGAGCTGCCACGAAGAGAGGCGCAGGACAGCCCAAGGTTGCCACTGGCTCGGGGAGCGGAGCTCAGAGCAGCCCTGAAGGCGGTTATTTCGGAAAGCAGGCGCAGGGCAGATCCCGGTGGCGGCCTTTAAGGAAAGCCTGGCGTCCTCAGCAAACCAGCGGTGGGGGGGTGGGCGGGGGCGGGGTAACTGGGTCTGGGGTCTGGGGAGACGGGGGTGGTGCAGAAGCCGCCTCTTCCAGCCACCGGGAGGCTGAGGTTAAGGGCCGGCGGGTTGAGGTAGGCCCGACGGTAGGGCGAAGCAAAGACTCATAGCCCGAACACCCAGGCAGACGCTTGCGGGGAGGCGGGGGCTGTTACCTGCAACATCCCGGTTGTCCATCTTGAGACTCATCCAATCCCACAATGCTCCGGCGCCACCGGGGGCGTGGGGGGGCGGGGGGCGCTTGTTATAGTACGCATGGCCTGATGGGAGATGTAGTCCACGTCGGCAAGCCACGCCCTGCCATTCCTTGGACACCTGGGGGTCTTCACCCCAGGAATGCAAACCTCAGCCCTTCGGAAATCTCCGGTCACAGTCCCGCGGACCAGAGGGTGTCGCCTTTTCTCAGACCTTCCCGGAGCCGCGGCCGCTCCAAATACAAACTACATATTCCAGGATGCTTAGTACAGCAGCTCTCGCGAGAAATCCGAGGCGCTCCCGGCCCCGCCCCGTGCGCCTGCTTCCGCCTCCCTGTGGCGGCAGTTTGTTGTTGGGGAGGCCAAAATGGCGGCTCAGGCGGCGGCGGCGGCTCAGGCGGCGGCGGCCCAGGCAGCGCAGGCCGAGGCGGCTGAGTCCTGGTACCTGGCGCTCCTGGGCTTTGCCGAACACTTCCGCACTTCCAGCCCGCCCAAGATCCGCCTGTGTGTGCACTGCTTGCAAGCCGTGTTCCCCTTCAAGCCGCCGCAGCGCATTGAGGCCCGAACACACCTGCAGCTCGGCTCCGTGCTCTACCACCACACCAAGAACAGCGAGCAGGCGCGCAGCCACCTGGAGAAGGCGGTGAGCGCGGGCCGGGCCGCGAGGGTGGAGGCGGAGGCTCTTTTCCGAGCTTGGGCTGAGGGGTCGCGACCCTGGCGGGCGGGGGCCGCCGGCGCCGCTCCTCCGGGACCTGGGGCGTGGCTTCCGCACCAGCAGCAAGACCCCGGAGACGTGAGCCTCTCAGGGGACCCGAGGGAACTCGCCCCGTACTCTACTTAATGTTTCTGGTGACAGGCAGAGGCCTAGGACTCCGGTCCGGGTACTTCGAGAGTTGCCTCTTTCAGGAGCAACTGGGTCTCCAAATTCTTCAGGTTTGCAACAAGATGTCACCTTTTGGCATCTCTGGGGACGCCCCCAGATCGGCCAGTGAGCCCTGCAGCTTCTAGCTCCTTAGGGCTCAGCCCCGGGAGCATCAGCCTGAACGCTCCCTTCTTAAGTGACTCGGGCATAGGGGAGGGTCCAGGTAACAGTCCAAGCATCCCTTAAGAATCTGAAGTTTGGTCTCTGAGGGAATCTTGGAAGGCATCCTCTCGCAGAACACGGAAGTCTGAGAAGGGTCTGGAGGGTATTGTGCCCCCGTCAGTGATGAGGGGAGTCATAGGTGAGAGGCAGAGGCCCAGAGCCTAGAGGCAGTCGTTTGAGATCCTGTAAAAGACAGAACTGGGCGGGGAGTGGGGGGGTGTCTGGATTCCAGGGCTCAGGGCTCCTGCTTTCTCCGTATCTACCTGTGACTTCTCTTCCTCCCACCATCCACTCATCCATCCCCTTCAGAGGGCAGGCCCTATCTTCCCATGTTGACCTGTGGGATCTTGGTGCCTCAAAGAATGTGGGAAAGTGGCCATCATTCTATCCTTTCTGGCTGTGCAGTTGTTTCTACTCAGAGCAATATTGCGCTCCTGTCATACGGTGTCTCCATTTGCCGTTTACCCAGCTTTATTCTGCTTAGAGGAGAGACTTCTTTTTTTTTTTTTTTTTTTTTAAATGGTTACTTTTCTCTCTTCCTGCCAGAGGTATGAGGTGACTTTTTTTCTTGTTTTTTTATGTTGGGGGTAGGAGTTTATTAATTTATTTATGTATTTTTGCTATGTTGGGTCTTCGTTTCTGTGCGAGGGCTTTCTCTAGTTGTGGCAAGCGGGGGCCACTCTTCATCGCAGTGCGCGGGCCTCTCTCTATTGCAGCCTCTCGTTGCGGAGCACAGGCTCCAGATGCGCAGGCTCAGTAGTTGTGGCTCACGGGCCTAGTTGCTCCGCGGCATGTGGGATCCTCCCAGACCAGGGCTCGAACCCATGTCCCCTGCATTAGCAGGCAGATTCTCAACCACTGCTCCACCAGGGAAGCCCAAGACTTCTTGAATACAATCAACTTCGATTTTGAAAATGTGTTGATCTGAGGTAAATCTGAACCCACCGGTGGCTAGTAACAAATTGCCTTCGGTAGGATAATCAGATCTTTGTTCTGCAAACTGTAAAGAGTTGGAAGGGGACTTTAGTTCTTTCTTGATCCACTTCCTTGTTTCAGGAGTGAGGCAATATGGGCCCAAATAGGTAAAGTGATTTGCCCAAAGCCACACAGCAACTTATTAACAAAACTGAGCTCAAACCTAGGCTCAAGGGCTTCCGTGGTGGCGCCGTGGTTAAGAATCCGCCTGCCAATTCAGGGGACACGGGTTCGAGCCCTGGTCCGGGAAGATCCCACATGCTGCGGAGCAATGAAGCCCGTGCACCACAACTACTGAGCCTGTGCTCTAGAGCTCCCGTGCCACAACTACTGAAGCCCGTGCACCTAGAGCCCGTGCTCCGCAACAAGAGAAGCCACTGCAATGAGAAGCCCGCGCACCGCAACAAAGAGTAGCCCCCTCTTGCCGCATCCAGAGAAAGCCCGCACGTAGCAACGAAGACCCAACGCAACCAAATATAAAAATAATAATAATAATAATAAATTTACAACAACAACAAAAAAATCTAAGGTCAAGATCGCCAGGGTCCATGCCAAGACCATAAGTCGTGGGGTTTTTTATTATTATTATTATTTATTTATTTATTTTTGGCTGCGTTGGGCCTTCGTTGCTGCTGCCGGCTTTCTCTAGGAGCAGTGTGCGGGGGCTACTCTTCGTTACGGTGCACAGGCTCCTCATTGCAGTGTCTTCTCTTGTTGCAGAGCACAGGCTCTAGGCGCGCGGGTTTCAGTAGCTGTCGCACACGGGCTCAATACTTGTGGCTCGCAGTCTCTAGAGCGCAGGCTCAGTAGTTGTGGCGCGTGGGCTTAGTTGCTCCACAGCATGTGGGATCTTTCCGGACCAGGGCTTGAACCCACATCCCCTGCATCGGCAGGCAGATTCTTAACCGCTGCGCCACCAGGGAAGTCCAAGTCGTTGTTTTTGTGAAGTTCTTTTCTTTCATTCATTCAGCAGATATTTAATCAGCTCACACTGGTTGCCAAGCCCTATTCTAGGTGCTGGGGATCAACAGTGACTAAAGTAGTCCCTGCCCACAGAAGCTTATGTTTTTGTGAGGGAGACAAACAATGAATGTATAGTAAAAGGTTAGGCAGCGATAGAAGAACCGTGAAAACCAGAGTGAGCGTTGGAGTTGACAGGGAGCTAGCTATTTTTAACAAAGGTAATGAGGGAGTCTCTATTTGTGGGAGTGACATTTGAACAGAGGCCTGAATGAGGTGGGGGAGCAAGCCTTGAGAAGCGCTCAAAGTTTCAGGTCAATCCCTAGGAGTACCTGAGCTGTTGGTGACTGGTTGATATCAGGGTCTCTCCTGAGCAGTGATGAGGCTGAGATCAAATGAAGTGTCAAGCTTCCTTGGGTGTGGGAAGGGTAGAGGCTGTGACTGCCCAGGCCTGACTCCCAGTGCCTTTAGTGGATGTGCTGGTTCTGAAGCTCTCCCTTCTCTCAGTTAACAACAGATCCTGCCGCCTCCTTTCCCTTGTCTTCAAGCCATTCAGCCTGTTTCTTTTTTCTTTTCTTTTTTTTATTTGAAATATTGTAGGGTTTTAAATTTTTTTATTTAATTATTTTGGCTGCATTGGGTCTTTGTTGCTGAGCACGGGCTTTCTCTAGTTGTGGCAAGCGGGGGCTACTATCATTGCGGTGCACGGGCTTCTCATTGCGGTGGCTTCTCTTGTTGTGGAGCACGGGCTCTAGAGCACAGGCTCAGCAGTTGTGGCGCACAGGCTTAGTTGCTCTGCGGCATGTGGAATCTTCCGGACCAGGGCTCGAACCCGTGTCCCCTGCATTAGCAGGCGGATTCTTAACCACTGCACCACCAGGGAAGCCTTATGGTAGTTCTATATTTAATTTTTTGAGGAACCTCCATACTGTTTTCCATAGTGGCTGCACCAATTTACAGTCCAACAGTGCACAAGGGCCCCCTTTTTGGGGCTTCCCTGGTGGCACAGTGGTTACGAATCCGCCTGCCAATGCAGGGGACACGGGTTCGAGCCCTGGTCCGGGAAGATCCCACATGCCACAGAGCAACTAAGCCCGTGCGCCACAACTACTGAGCCCGCAAGCCACAACTAGTGAAGCCCACGTGCCTAGAGCCCATGCTCCGCAACAAGAGAAGCCACTTCAATGAGAAGTCCATGCACCACAACGAAGAGTAGCCCCCCCTCTCCACGAGTAGAGAAAGCTCATGTGCAGCAACGAAGACCCAACACAGCCAAAAATAAAATAAATGAAATAAATAAAATTATTTTTTTTAAAAAAAAGGGACTTGAACTTAAATAGACATTTCTCCAAAGAAGATAGCCAATAGGCGCATGAAAAGATGCTTAGCATTGCTAGTTATTAGAGAAATGCAAATCAAAACTGTATTGAGGTATCACCTCACACTGGTCAGAATGGCCATCATCAAAAAGTCTACAAATAATAAATGCTAGAGAGTGTATAAAGGAAAGGAAACCCTCCTGCACTGTTGGCGGGAATGTAAATTGGTGCAGCCACTATGGAGAACAGTATGGAGGTTCCTTAAAATAGAGTTGTTCGGCTTCCCTGGTGATGCAGTGGTTAAGAATTCACCCACCAATGCAGGGGACATGGGTTGGAGCCCTGGTCTGGGAGTATTCCACATGCCTCAGAGCAACTGAGCCCGTGTGCCACAACTGCTGAGCCTGTGCTCTAGAGCCCGCGAGCCACAACTGTTGAGCCTACACGCCACAACTACTGAAGCCTGTGCGCCTAGAGCCCATGCTCTGCAACAAGAGAAGACACCACAATGAGAAGCCCGCACACTGCAACGAAGAGTAGCCTCCACCTGCTGCAACTAGAGAAAGCCCATGGGCAGGAACGGAGACCCAGTGCAGCCAAAAATAAAATAAATAAAATAAAAAAATTTTTTAAATCTAAAAAAAAGAACCGAAAGATGCTGGCAGCAATGTATATATTAAAAAAAAAAAAAAAGTTTAGTTGTCGTATGATCCAGCAATCCCACTCCTGGACATATATTGGGAAAAGATGAAAACTCATTCAAAACGCTACATGTGCTGAAATGTTCATAGCAGCACTGTTTATAATAGCCACAACATGGAAGCAACTTAAATGTCCATCAATGGATGAATGGATAAAGAAGATGTGGTATATGTATACATAATGGACTACTACTTATCCATAAAAAAGAATGAAATAATGCCATTTGCAGCAACATGGATGGACCTAGAGATTATCATACTAAGTGAAGTAAGTCAGACAAAGACAAATAGCATATGAGATCACTTGTATGTGGAATTTAAAATATGATACAACTGAACTTATGTCAAACAGAGAACAGACTCACAGACATAGAAGATAATCTTATACTTACCAGGGGGAAAAGCGGTAGGGGAGGGATAAATTAGGAGTTTGGGATTATGAGATACAAAGTACTATATATGAAACAGATAAACAACAAGGTATAGCACAAGGACTATATATAGAATAGATAAATAACAATGTATAGCACAGGGAATTATATTCAATATTTTGTAATAAGCCATAATGAAAAAGAATATGAAGAAGTATATGTGTGAATATATGTAACTTAATCACTTTGATGTACACCAGAAACTAACACAGCAGTGTAAATGAACTATACTTCAGTTAAAAAATAAAATATATAAGGGCTTGAGCATCTGTGGATTTTGGCATCCTCAAGGACTCCTGGAACCAATCCCCTGAGGATACTGAGGGACAATTGTATCTTCTCCCATTCTCTCCATTCTGCCTTTTTGTTTCGTTAATAGTTTCCTTTGCTGTACAAAAGCTTTTTAGTTGGGTGTAGTCCCATTTGTTTATTTTTGCTTTTGTTTCCCTTGCCTGAGGAAACAGATCCAGAAAAATATTGCTAAGGTTGATATCAAAGAGTATACTGCTCATGTTTTCTTCTAGGAGCTTTATGGTTTCAGGTCTTAAATTTAAGTCTTTCATCCATTTTAAGTTTATTTTTTTATATAGAGTGAGAAAGTAATCCAGTTTGATTCTTTTGCATGTGGCTGTCCAGGTTTCCCAGCACCGTTTTTAAAATTTATTTATTTATTTGTTTATTTATTTATTTTTGGCTTAGTTGGGTCTTTGTTGCAGCACGAGGGATCTTTCATTGCAGTGCGTGGGCTTCTCTCTAGTTGTGGCGCTCAGGCTTCTCTCTAGTTGTGGTGCGTAGGCTCAGTAGTTGTGGCGTGCGGGCTCTGTTGTGGTGGTGCGTGGGCTCTGTAGTTGTGGCGCACAGGCTCCAGAGCACATGGGCTCTCTAGCTGTGGTGCACGGGTTCAGTTGCCCCGCAACATGTGGGATCTTAGTTCCCCGGCCAGGGATCGAACCCGCGTACCCTGCATTGGAAGGCTGATTCTTAACCACTGGACCACCAGGGAAGTCCCCCAACACCATTTATTGAAGAGGCTGTCTTTTTCCCATTGTGTATTCTTGCCTCTTTTGTCGTAGATTAAATGGCTGTATAAGTATGGGTTTATTTCTGGGCTGTCTATTCTCCACTGATCTATGTGTCTGTTTTTGTGCCATTACCATACTGTTTTTATTGCTGTAGGTTTGTAGCATAGTTTGAAATCAGGAAACATGATACCTCCAGCTTTGTTCTTTTTTCTCAAGATTGCTTTGGCTACTCAGGGTCCTTTGTGTTTTCATAAAATTTTTAGAATTATTTGTTCTAGTTCTGTGAAAAATACTATTGGTATTTTGAGAGGGATTGCATTGGATCTGCAGATTGCCTTGTGTAGTATGGTCATTTTAACAATATTAATTCTCCCAATCCATGAGCACAGTATAGTTTCCATTCGTTTCTGTAGTCTTCATTTTCTTTCATTGATGTCTTAGAGTTTTCAGAGTATAAGACTTTTACTTCCTTGGTTAGATTTATTCTTAGCTACTTTATTCTTTTTGATACAATTGTAAATGGGATTGTTTTCTTAATTTCTTTTTCTGATAGTTCATTATTAGTGTATGGAAACACAACAGATTTCTGTATATTAATTTTATATCCTGCAACTTTACTGAATTCATTTATAAATTATATTTTTTGGTGACATCTCTAGGATTTTCTGTATATGGTATCATGTCATGTGCAAACAGTGACAGTTTTACTTTTTCCTTTCCATTCAGTCTGTTTCTAGCAGTGGTTCATAGTCACTGTGTATATATATATATATATATATATATAGATAGATAGATAGATAGATATATATATATATATTTTATAAACTTATTTAATTATCTTTGGCTGCGTTGGGTCTTCATTGCTGTACGCAGGCTTCCTCTAGTTGTGGTGAGCGGGGGCTCCTCTTCGTTGCAGTGCACGGGCTTCTCATTACAGTGGCTTCTCTTGTTGCGGAGCATGGGCTTTCAGTACACGGGCTTCAATAGTTGTGGCTCATGGGCTCAGTAGTTGTGGCCCACGGGCTTAGTTGCTCTGTGGCGTGTGGGATCTTCCTGGACCAGGGCTTGAACCTGTGTCCCCTGCATTGGCAGGTGGATTCTTAACCACTGCGCCACCAGGGAAGTCCAGTCACTGTGTATATTTTGCCCACTCAGTGCTGTCAAGGAGAAGCAGCCATGCCTCAGATTGCTTCCTTGTAGCTGCTTGGCTTTTGGACCCATAATTTAAATCCTTATCATCGTGGAGAGTTTTTCCTCCATTTTACAGAATCCTAAATCTTGTGGGGTCTTCCATAGAGGCACAGGGTACCCTCCATAGGTCGCACTGTCGTTACACCTGGAAATACCTTTCTTTCTGTCAGGTGCATCCCCACATGAAAGTTTGTCCAGATTTCAGTTAAAGTGCCATTCTTTGTAATGTTTTCCTTCTTTGGTTGTTTCTTTTTTTTTTTTGCAGTACACGGGCCTCTCACTGTTGTGGCCTCTCCCATTGTGGAGCACAGGCTCCGGACGCGCAGGCCCAGTATCCATGGCTCATGGGCCCAGCCGCTCCGCGGCATGTGGGATCTTCCCAGACCGGGGCACGAACCCGTGTCCCCTGCATCGGCAGGCAGACTCTCAACCACTGCGCCACCAGGGAAGCCCCTTTGGTTGTTTCTGATCTCCTTTTGTGTTGCAATGCAAGCATGCTTTTTTTAAACTTCATTCTTTATTAGTTGTGCATTTTTTCCAAATCACGGAGCTGTCAACTTTTATTCTTTCCTTTCCTTTCCTTTCATTCTTTACTAGGTAAAGAATCATATAAGTGCTATAGGTAAAACTTTTAATTGATTTCTGAACTTAGTATTACATTCATCTTCCTTAACTATTATTTTCATCATCTTTTGCTTTCCCTATGAGAAACCCTAATCTCGTTTGTAATCACTTTTTTATATATATAAGGGTAGATTATTATTTCTGTTTCCTCAACTGTATTTGTAAGCTTTCCAGAAGGAATGTGTAATATACTCACCCATCTGCTTCATCAGTTCATTTGTTAAGGGTTCCCATCAGAGGGATGGAGGGTATTTCTCCCTTTCCTCAGCAGCTTTATCCAAGTTGCAGCCTTTGGTCTCTCAGTTGTACCTGCCTCTGCAGGCCTTCGGAGTACCTGCTGGCTGCCTCATTCCCTGGATCTGTTCAGCAGGTCCTGTAACTATTACAGTGCATGACAAGACACTTCACCAGAGAGCCTTCTCTTTTTTTTTTTTTTTTTTTGCGGTATGCAGGCCTCTCACTGTTGTGGCCTCTCCCATTGCGGAGCACAGGCTCCGGACGCGCAGGCCCAGTAGCCATGGCCCGCAGGCCCAGCCGCTCCACGGCATGTGGGATCTTCCCGGACCGGGGCACGAACCCGCGTCCCCCGCATCGGCAGGCGGACCCTCAACCACTGTGCCACCAGGGAAGCCCCCTTCTCTTTTTGCTTATGGTTTTGGCAGGGATGTGGATGTATCTACAGAATTCTTTTTTTTTTTTTTTTTTGATTGTGTCAGGTCTTCATTGCTACACACGGGCTTTCTCTAGTTGCAGCAAGCAGGGGCTACTCTTTGTTGCGGTGCGAGGGCTTCTCACTGCGGTGGCTTGTCTTGTGGAGCACAGGCTCTAGGCACGTGGGCTCAGTAGTTGTGGCGCACGGGCTTAGTTGCTCCGTGGCATGTGGGATCTTCCCGGATCAGGACTCGAACCCGTGTCCCCTGCATTGGTAAGCAGATTCTTAATCACTGCACCACCAGGGAAGTCCCCTCAACAGAATTCTTGACTCCTTTGGGACTCTGACTAAATCATTCATGATCATAAGGAATGTCGCTTTACATCAAAATCTCTTGGCTAGATACTTTGTGAAGCTATTTCTACAGATTTTGTCAGATTGTGTTCTTTTTCATTTCATTTTTGCCTCGTTGTCGTTCCTCTTGCTACATACTATTCCTATGTAAATTTTCAGTCTTCTCTTATATTTTACTGTTTTTCAAACAGTTCCATTTCAGTCATTTGTGCTTCCACTGTGGAACTGAGAATCTTTATATCTGTACTTAGATGTGTATTTATTTCCCCCTTAACTTTTTTAATTTATCTGGAAAGTGCATCATCATCCTTAGATTTTGCTGATTTGAAAGCCACAGAGGAATAAATGCTACTTCTCTGGAATGGATTGTTCGTTATTTGCTATAATCCAGGCAGTCATTCTTTGGACAGTGGTCTTTAGTGACTGCAGCATCTGTGTTGATGCCATGTTTGCTTTCTCTGTGTGTTTGCAGTGGGGCTACTTTTTAGTGGTTGTTCATCTGACTTAGAAAGCAGCTCCAAACTGCCAGTCAGATACTCCGTAATAGTGCTTCCAGGTTTAGCCCGAGAGTCTATGGCTACCTTCCCAGCAAGTGATTAAAAGCTTCCCTTTCTTATTTTAAGGCCTAAAAGGGCTCAGTTCTGGGCCTTTCATAATCAGGCACAGATGGAGCATATCTTTCATCCTTTAGGATCACGGCTGTGTCCTAGTAAAATTCCATGCCACATCAGCTGGGAGCAGAACCTGGTACAGAAGCTGCATTTGCAGGACTTGCTGTTAAGCATTTTCATGGAAGAGTATCTGTGCTTCCTCCTGTTTTCATTTCCATTTTCTTCACTCATTTTCTGAGTCTCCTCTGACTTCAGGAAGTGAGATGTGTTTAGGAACCTTTACTTCATGATTCTACCAACTTGCCCCCTGTCTCCCCTGCAGCCCCTACTTCTTCCGGCTCCTGCCTGGGAATTATTATAGTATTCTTGGTGCCTTCCACATGCCAGGCCCTGCGTTCATGGTTCTTGGAGCACTGTCTCTTTGGATCCTCACCAAACCCACAAGGTAGAGACCACTCCGACTTGCCGATGGCAGTACTGACCGGGCTGCCTGTAGCCGTGGTCACGTGGCAGAGAGGCAAGGCTGGCTCCTAAATGTTGTGCTGCCATCCCAGAGGAGTTGCAGTTGATAACTATTTTTACGCATTTTGGTGACTTAAAAAAAACCTGATTTTTAAGAAAAACTTACCTTGGTTATGAAGTACAAGAAGTCTTGGAACACTCAGCCCTGAACTGAATGCCCTAGGAATGAGAAGTGTGCTGATCCCAGCCCTTCCACCCCTCAGGGTGCGTGCTAGCCCTGTGGTGACCCATGCTTTTCCTGAGAACCCCAAGGTGACCCCAGAGGCTTCTGGTAGGGTCATTCACATCTCTGCCTCACACCTGCAGGCTTCCTGGCAGTGACGGGACTCTCACTTTGGCAGCTTTCGCATGACAGGAAGAAGACATAAAAGCTATATTTTAACGTTACAAAGTAAAACATAGGTTGAGATAGCAACCTTGGGTAATTTGTGAGATGGACGTATTTTCTAATATCTAGATTTCTGATTATGAATTTATGTTGCAAGTGTTAAAAAAGGTACAAAAGCAAAGTGATTTGATTGGCTGCTGACTGACAATCCTGGGGAAGTGACTGGCTCACCTTGACATGGAGCTAGTCCTACAGCTTCAGAAATGGGTCATCTCGGGAGCGGCTCAGGTGTCACTGACACTGATGCCTGAGCAAGAAACAGTGACGTTTAAAGACAAGGAGATGTCTGATGCCACTTAGGAATTAGAATTTTGTGTTCAAAAGGCATAAGCCTGGGCTTCCCTGGTGGCGCAGTGGTTGAGAATCGGCCTGCCAATACAGGGGACATGGGTTCTATCCCTGGTCTGGGAAGATCGCACGTGCCACAGAGCAACTAAGCCCGAGCACCACAACTACTGAGCCTGCGCTGTAGAGCCCGTGAGCCACAACTACTGAGCCCACATGCTGCAACTGCTGAAGCTGGAGCACCTAGAGTCCGTGCTCTGCAACAAGAGAAACCACCACAGTGAGAGGCCCACACACCACAACGAAGAGTAGCCTCCACTTGCTGCAACTAGAGAAAGCCCTCGCGCAGCAACGAAGACCCAATGCAGCCAAAAAAAAAAAAAAAAAAAGGCATAAGCCTCAGTTCTGTGGTCATTTGTGCATGAGGAAGCCTTGTGATGATAGATAAAGTCATCATTCGTGCAACAAATGTTTCCTGAGAGCCTCCCGTGTGTCAGCCCATTCTAGGCACTGGGGACATAGAATCATGATGAGGCACGTTATGGGGCTTTATCCAACATCCCCAATTTGTGTGTGTGTTGCGGGGGGGTGGCCCACAGTGCATGCATGAGAGAATGGTGGCAGATCATGGCTCTGGGAAATGGATGCTAAGGACCACTAGGATCCAGCTCCTCCAGGAGTTGGAGTGTTGCTAACTCCTATGTGGGTCCACGCCTCAAACTTTGTCCTCTGGCCCCTAGAGCAGCGCTCCTGACAGCCTCTCACACTGACAGACAAGGCCTCCCAGAAGGTTTGAGTCTTCAAACTTTGGACACGTTACCTTCCAGCTCTCCCCGTGGTCACTAAAGGCCCCAGGGGTGTGTGATACTCTTTCTCCAGACCTCAGGTCAGAAAACAGAGAACTGTCAGAGACAGAAACTGATCATTAACAGACACATCTGACTTATAGAAAAGAGATGTCAGTGGGGTCCAGCCCAAATGTCTACTGAACAGATGTTAACCACATAAAAGCCCCAAATGAAGAGACATTTGATGGGCCCATGTGGGCCTGGGCCCAGCAGCACAGGCCAAGGCGCTGGAGAAGTCGGCATAGTGGGGCCCTCCCCAGGCAGTAGGCAACTGGCTGTGTCCTCTCACAGTCTGCCCACCATGGACATACTTCTGTGGACTGTCCTCACGTGAATTTGGAGTATGCCTTGTGCAGTGGGGAGAGCATCCCTGGGCCACAGACTCATAAGGAAGGCTTCTTCGCCCCACTGGAGGAGTTTCACCTCTTGTTGCCCTCTTCACCTCTGTTGGGGGGCAGTGACACACAGATGTAGTCAGCTTTACGCCAGGTCCTGAGGCATGGCCAAGCTTGACTTGGAAACTCAGCTGTAGGTGGTGGGTTTACTGAGCCCACTCCGCCTTGGCTACCAGGCTGGGTTGTTGAGAGCAAGCCACACGACGCTCCGAGTGGAAGGCAAATGCTTCTCATGTGTGTCTTTATCCACCCTGTACTCTCTCTAAAGGGCTCCCCTTGAGTATGGAGGCCTTGCCTGAGATATGTCTTGCACGTGGAGATTAAGTCATGGAACTACAGAATCTCGAGGTTGGACCAGGTCTTAGCATGTCCCCAACCCAGCTTTTTAGTCACAGAGTTTCCTACACGGTGTCTTGTCCCTCCTCCCAGTTGGTGGCCTTCAGGAGTGTCTCTTGCTCAACTGCCCTTCCCAGTGAGGAGGAGTGGCTTCTATAGAAAGCAAGCCCCTACTTCTGTGTTTACCAGCTTCGTGACATCACACGAGGCTGGAGCTAGGCCTGTCCCTACTGTCCATGTAGGTGGTCTTCAGCCAAGGAGCCTCACTTGGGGCCACACTCCTGGCACTGGCCGTGTCCCTCTTGGGACCCTGAGCTCCTCCTGACCCTGTTGCAGGGGGACCTTGGGAGGGGACACCCGGGCTGGCTGCGGAGTGCCTTTTGTCTGGGCTCTACGTGCACGTGCACTTGTATGTGTGTGTGACAGACACAGGAGCCTGGTGGCTCTCCATGTTCCCTCTTTCTCTCTGTTCTGTCCCTCTCCTCTACTCCCATAGCTCCCCCTCCTGGCCCACCTGTGTCTCTCAGGCAGCTGGTCTCCAGACCAGCTCCAAGTCTTCCCCAGCCTCTTTGGTGACTTCCCTGGCCACCACTCAGCCCCAGAGACATCTTGAGCTCCAAGGCTGTCCCGCTGGCATCACTGGCCTTTCTCCCTGGCGGCCAGCAGACCCATGGGCCTTCAGCCTCTTTCCTCTTTCTCCTCCCTCTGCATCCTTTGCTGCATCTAAGATGCTCTTAAAACTTGGATCTGATTGGGTGCTTTTGTTTTATGCCTCTGACTGGGTCAGGAGGCTCCAGGGGTGACATCAGGGCATTCTTACCCACAGTCACATGAGTGGCACAGACACCAAATGGGCCTTCCAGCCTCACCTCCCTGGGCCTCTGCTCTTCTTTGCCTGGAGCACCTCCTCTTCCTTCTTTGCCTGGTAACACCCATACTTACATTCTCATCCTTCAAGGCCCAGCCCCAGACACCCCAACCCCCACCACCTCCCTCCACATGCGTGCGCGTGCACACACACACACCACACACACACACCGCACACCATACACCATGCACACACCACACACCATACACACACACACCACACACCACACACACTGTTCTCCCACAGAGCATGGCAAGTAAGAGTCTCCTGTTGGGCTCTGGATCTGCCTTCCAGCAACTGCTGAGGCTCTGAGAATGTTTGCAGGACGAGTGGGTCAGCAGGAACGGCGTCAGGTATATGTTTGAGTCCTTGATGGTCTGACAGACTGTGGTCAGTGTGGTGGTGTGGTGGACTGTCCTGGGACCTCAGCGCCTCCTGTTGGAATGTGAAACTCCAGGGCACAGTTATAGCCAAGTGGGAGCATGTCGTTATCTGAACCACGTCCCAGCCTGTGAACTAGCAGAGAGGGATGGTGAGCTCAGAACTCAGAATCATCCCTGCTACCCCTGGCCAGGTGCTGCCCACACCAGTCCTTCCTGGAGTACTCTTCCCTCCCCTCTGAGGCTAACTTTGCTCATTTCGAAACATCTTTTAAATGTCAGTTCTCCAGGAAGATCTGACACCCACAGACCTACTCTCTAATTGTAATTAATTCCTCATGTCATGATTTGCTATTGGCGTACTACAGTGAGTGTCATGTGGTGGCCCCTCTGTGCTCCTTCGCCTTGTGAAGCATTACTGCTGTAGTGGGAGAGGGCTCCGGTTTTGACTCCGGAGCCTGGCAGGACGGGAAGCCTGTGAGTGGGGGAGCAAGTTCATGTTCCCTTTCCCCCAGACACGCCCTGGTTGCTGGATTAGAGGAAAAGCAAGCCCACCCTCTTAGGCTGAGCAGGCCATCTTCCCACTTAACTCAACACCTGCAGCCTTTGGTGACAAGACAACCTGTGTAAACCCCAAAGTGGAGCCAATTAAGCAGGTGCAAAGCATATGGTTGAGAATTAATGCTTTTTTCTTTCTCTTTCAGTGGTTGATATCGCAGCAAGTATCCTTTTCTTGGTACTGTTCCCTTTAAAGAAAACTCTTTCTAAATAAAAAAAAATATGTTATAAACTTGAATCCTACCTATAATGCACACCTTGGGTTTGGGCTTTGCCCCACAGATTACTTGGAGCATCCCTTCAGACCAGTAGCTTCTCCCTGGGTGCTGTGCTTCTCTTCATGCCCCAGCCTCTAGCTCCACACCCAGCCAGCAGCAAGCTCAGGGATTACTGGGGGAATATGTGAACTAGGGGTTTTAGAGCGGGTGGGGATACGCCCATCCGGCCAGCCTCTGCCGTGTAAGAACGCTGAGCTGTGGCCCTTTTCAACTGACCATTTTGCAGTGTCTCTACTTCCTTAACTGTACGTCATTAGATCCCGCAGTTTGAAGATGTTAAATTTGAAGCAGCAAGTCTTTTGTCTGAATTATACTGTCAAGAGGTAAGAACATATGAAGGTTTCTGAAAGCAAACTCCCTCTCCCTGTAGCAAAGCACAGTGACAAACTGGGACTCTCAGGAGTGGATTCCCTTCCAGCTTCTAAGACTTCTCATAATTTTCTTATCTCCCACGCCTGGCATGGGGCAGCCATGGGTGATCACTTGCTAACAAAGGCTAGCAGAATCTTTTTCTACCGAGGACTGTTGGAAAACAGCCTTGTTCGTAGGCTAAAGATGATTAGTTCCTGAACAAGTTTATATAGTTTACCTTAAGCTGATTCCTGATGTCAGGTGTAGCTGAAAATTGCCTTTCCCAGCTTTGAGCAGTGACCCCTTTTTACGCCCCTGGCCCCTCTCTCTGGTTGCAGAACAGGAAAGACAGCAATTGTTATCAATTTGACTGTTCAGGATTTTGAACTAAAGCTAGTTTCCGTTTAGTTGAGTGGGGAGTTATTTTAAGGTCAATACAAAAACTTACCAGCCAGTGAGTCTAATAAGATATCTTTTCTTCTTTAATCAAGCACATTGGCAACCCACAAATCCTTTGGTAAGTGTGAACAGGAATGGCCTTCTGGCTCCGCAGCTGCTGCATAAGGAATCCAGCTTGTTTTTTCCTCCCCAAATTTCACCGTTTCCTTTCAGAATTCCGTTGATGCAGCAAAGCCACTGCTGCGGAAAGCAATCCAGATCTCACAGCAGACCCCATACTGGCACTGCCGCCTGCTCTTCCAGCTTGCTGTGAGTACTGCGGGCCTGGCCGAGATGCGTGGGTACCTGTTGGGGGCCATGACCTTGGGGCACAGCTGCCGCAAGTACAAATAAGCAGACTCTGGGACACACGGGTCTTCCTCAGGCTGCTGTACTGAGCGGATGGGGAGACAGGAACGTTTCTTTGACCTGCTCACAAGTCCCCTCCAGACTGTCGCCAGGAGGTGGTACTCCCAGGGTGGGCCTCTCACTCAGCAGCACCTGGGATGGCTGGTGGGAGTGTCCTTTCCCTGGAGCTGACTTGGGGCCTAGCCTTCATGTTCCCTTCCCTCCTGTTGCTCCCTTTGGCCTGCATTCATCAAAATTTAGAGAGCATTTCTTGCCAGAGGTCCACTCTGTTTTCTGAGAGCTGTGCAGAGATTCCAAGGGACTGCCTATTGGGCAAAAAATGCTGGAGTCAAGCCTTTTCTCCTAGAGCCCACTTTTGGGGCCTGCTGGGATATAACCTTACCCTGGGCTCCACACAGCCCCTCTGCCCTCAGCCTCCCTTAAGCTCCTCAGATGTAGGTGGTGCCTGGTCCCTGCACTCTGAGATGCTCAGGTGGTGAGGGGCTCTCTAGGCTGGGATTTCCTGGCTACAGTGGAGGAGTCTGCAGGCCGGGGGCTGGGTAGACTCCTTCCTGAGGAGTGCCTCTTCATCCTGGGCTCTGCCCACACCTCCCCAGCACTGGCCATCCTCTATCCTCTCCTGACCGCGACACAGCCTACCCACCAGGCCACCTCTCGCCCACCCTCCATGATAAAGCCCCATCATCTGCCTGAACACACAGTGGGTGCGGGGCTGCAAGTGTCCCCTGCTCCCTGGGGAAACCTTAATGCCAGGAGGATTTGGCTCAGAGGGTCCCCTTCTCTGCTGAGAAGAGCTCACCTAGCCTGGGCCCCTGCCTTCCCTCCAAGCTTTTTCCTGCCCTACACGTGCACTGTCCTCCTTTTATCCTCCATGTGCTTTTGTACCTGCTGGCAGAGGAGGAAGCAGGCCAGGCGGTGAGTCACCTGCCTCAGGTCACAGTATTGGTTTGTGCTGTGAGCATGGATCCCAAGATCTCAACCAAGGCCCCACAGGTGTCCCTGCCTTTCAGCCTGTCAAGGCTTCTGGGTTTGAAACTCCCATAGGTACTTACCCCTGAAAGAGTCCCTCCTTGTTTGAGGCTCTTCTGGCTGCTCCCCTAGTGACCACCCCCTGAAGGTGACCTGGGAAGCATTCAGACATAGTCGCACAGCCCTGGAGGGGTCTGCACCTGTGAGTGTTAACTGCTGGCTGTATGCACCATTAAGCTTAGATGATGTACACTATAAATGAAGTGGAGTTCTGTACCCAAACACTGTTGATGAGATAATCTGCTTAATTTAGCTGAAAACTGACACTGAGGCAATTTCGTTGATGTAGGGAGGTTCAGTTTAACTCGCCAGCAATAAGGTCAGGTACTGTAAAGCAAGTGGTTTGGAAATGAGGGTCATTGTTCTTTCTTCTTTTCAGCAACTGCACACACTTGAGAAGGACCTGGTGTCAGCCTGTGACCTCCTGGGTGTGGGGGCCGAGTATGCCCGGGTCGTGGGATCTGAGTACACACGGTAGGCACTCTCTCCCTGGGCCCCTCCTCCTCTTATTGGAAAGAGTTTGGCCATCTTGATCCTGGACAACAAATAGAAATGGCATTGCAGCATGAAGCGATGGCCACCCTTATACATAGTAAGAGACATGCAAATTAAGGCAGCACCGAGATGCTTTTGCCCCATTGATTCATGAAGTAAGAAGTTGTTGAGTTGACTGTGAGGGTGAGGGGCAGCTGGCATTCTCAGCACCATCAGCACTTGCACGTTTCTAGTATCTCTTGAAATAAAAAGGGCTCGTATGATTTTCTGGGTTGATCCTCTTCCTGGTGCAGTGCGAGAGTGGTGCTTGTAGAGGGTGTGGGCAGCGTGCTTGGCAACCAGTGTCCCCACTCGGGACACCCAGGAGTTTTTAGATACATAACAGGAGACAGAGTAAGTGGACATTTGTGTAAAAGAAGGGATATAGGTTCACGTTATGCGTGAAACTGCTTAGACTACCTGGAGGCTAATGCCCTGGGATTGGGGTCAGGGGTCAGAGGCCACCAGTGCTTCACTGTGTGCCCTCTTAAGAGAGCCTCCAGTCTGTCTCTTTTTCCCCTAAAGAGAAGAATCCTCTGTAGTAGGATTTCAGACTCCAGGTAGCAGTGCTCTTATTCTGTTGTGTGCATTGGGATTCTGGAAACACAAAATCTAAGCTTGTCCCATGGGGTTATTGGGACAGAACAGTCCCTAACTCCATTCTCTAAGTTCTGGACTTGGAAGTGCTCACAGGGGTCCACACAGTTCCCCACAGGCTGTCATCCCTCGACCAACCTGCCCTGGGATGGACACTGTCACACAGTCTGGTCTGTGTTCCTGGCTCGTCTTATCCTCCTTGTGCTGTGGCCGTCACTGGATTCAGGGTGACACTCATGCCTTGCAGGGCATGGGGATGGCCACACACTGCACATGTTCAGTCACAAGTGTCCTCAAACAGGCCTCTGTACCACTGTGGGCAGGGGACCTGGGTGGGCCTCACTAGGGCATGGCGCCTACAGGTCGCCTGACACAGAACTTCTGATCTCAGGCATACGGCCTAGTGATGTGACAATATGGGAACCTTGACATGAAGTTTGAGGCCTTAGATTTCAACAGTCAGACAGTAGACCCTAGAGTGTCCACACCGTGAGGTAACAACAAGGAATAACGAGGTGGCTGGGAGTATAGACATCTCTCACTGTGTGACTGGGACCCCCCTCCACCTCAGTCTACTCACCTGGAACGTTGCCCATTTGACGGGGTGTCAGCTGCAGCACATGGGGACTCTGCACAGACTGGCGGGACAAAGACTTAGATGTTGAACAAACTGTGACGACAGCCCAACAGCCGATTCTAAAAGCCTGTCCCAACGCCAGTGCCGTGAGCAGCCCCTAGGCACTGGGGTGAGGCTGGGCTGCCCTCCTCTGTCTTTTGGCAGTCTCGTAAACCTTTTAATGTGTTCATTTTATTATTTTTCTTGCTGATGACAGCAGTACGTGCTTGTTTAGAAAGTGCAGAAAGATTTAAGAGAGACAGTAAAATCTCCTGGTCACGCCACCCTTGAAGGTGGGGACAGCGGGCAGCGAGGCTGCTGACATGCCGAGGCTTCCTGAGTTTCATCCCCTTAACCCTCAGGAGAGCCCAAGGGCGCTTGGCTGGTTATAGGCAAGGAAGTGGGGGCACAGAGGGGCCACAGTGAGGTGCAGATTTCGGTTCGGACACCTGAGCCTGATTACTTAACCCCCTTCTCTCCTTGCCCCACCCTGTGCTGTCCACAGACGTGGAACCTGTGATCTGCTGTGTCAGCGAGAGTAAGGTTATGGTGGAGGTGCTGCCCTGTACCCTGCCCCTCTGTGCTTCCTGAGCACGTGTTGCTGCTTTCTGAGCTTTTGAACCACATGGGTGTCTAAACAGGAAAAAGCTAAAGACAAATAGAATAGAACAAAATAGAGCCCTCTTATAAATAAAACAGACCTAATTGGCCAGGGTCCATTGTCATCCATTTAACTGTCCCAGAGGTGGCTCGTTAGGTTCCTGTGAATGTTGAGATGGCACAGTCATCCCAGCGGGTGCCTGAGTCTCCCAGACCTGACTACCCCTCTCTTTTCCAGGGCACTGTTCCTGCTCAGCAAAGGGATGGTAAGTGGAGGCCGGATGGGATGGGGCTGGTATGGTGGACGTGAGGCTGGGTCCCCACGAGGTCTGCCAAAGCCTCGCCTGCTTGCCATGTTGTGGCCCCTCAGGCGCCCAGACCCTCACGCATGGCAGGCAGCCACGAGGGGCAGGCCTGTGTCCCCCAGCTGGATTCAGAGGTAAAACTCAGGTTCCAGGTTGTGGGATTTGTGCTGATGGAAGAGCAGCCTGGGTTGGCGCTGCCTAGACCTGGGTTCCAGCCCGGTACGCACCCTCCCTTCGTGGGGCCAGCAGTCCCACGGCTCCTGGGCAGGTGGGCGGCAGTCCTTTGTACCAGGAGGGTCTCCCAGCATGTGCACCTCTCCCTCCCCAGCTATTGCTGATGGAGCGCAAGTTGCAGGAAGTCCACCCACTACTGACCCTCTGTGGACAGATAGTTGAGAACTGGCAAGGGAACCCCATCCAGAAAGAGTCTCTGCGTGTCTTCTTCCTGGTGCTCCAGGTGACCCACTACTTGGATGCTGGGCAGGTATGTAGTGCCTCTCACCTGAGGGCTGCTGGGGAGCAGGCAGGTGGTGGGTGGGCCTGTAAGCTAAGACATCAGCTCTGCGATTTCCTCCTTTCCCTCACCACTGGGCACGTCTGTCATTCGGGGCTCGATTCCCCCACAGCCCTGTTGTGTTCTGGCATGAGTACTGTGCCTCTGTGGACAGAGGGAGCTCCGGGAATGGGTCTGTCCCATTTCTGCCCTTATAGCGGGAATAGCTGTGGCCTCACACACATCTACTCAGTTTGTGAATGGTGAAATGACCTTGAGGGCAGTTTAGGGAATCCAAGAAAATACACTGGGGATTCTGGCATGGTGCCTGGCATACAGCAGGTGCTCAAGCAATGTCTGTCCACCACCCCCCAGTTAATGATAGCTTTGTGGGAGTTTAGTGGGACTAACAAAATCAGCTGTGTTTGAGGCACACACAAAAAAAGCCCACATCCCTCATATGGTTGAGGAGCAGCTGTACCTGTACGTGGGGGAACGTCTCAGCCTTTTGGACGGGTACTGCCCCACGCACCCTCCCCACCCTGTCACGCTTCCTCGGTTTCCCCACGCGCACCCACCTTTGCTTGTTGGGCCGAGCACTTCAGTCAACACATAGGAGCACAGTGCAAACTCTCACAGGGTGCTGACGGCTGTGGAGATGGCCTGTAGGGCCTCGGAATGGGGCTTCCTGGTGCAGAAAGGCCAGTCTGTATAAACCACGGCACCTGCAGGACTCCGAGTGGCCACTTCACACACCCCAGGATAACCAGCCGTGTCCTCCTCTCTTGGGGTCACTGCAGGAAGGAGAAAATGTGGCTGGAGCAGGGTCTTTGAGCAGGCCTTTCCTGGGCCTTGGTGTTGGGCCCAGCGCTGGGTGGTTGTGGAGCCTCAATCTCACAGATGACCCTCCTGGCCCTGCCCTGTGCCTTGAAAGCTGGCTGACCCATGTGGGGGATTGGGCTTCCTGCAAGTGGTAGGAGTTCCTGGGAAGGAAGGGCTGAGGAGCCGATGGGCAGGCAGGACCTGGCTATCTGCCACTGTGGGGACCTGCCGCCTAAGGGTGGTTGGCACCTGATAGGAGCAGACAGGTGCTCAGGTGTGCATTGCTGTCTGCCTGCTGCAGGTAAAGAGCGTGAAGCCATGCCTGAAGCAGCTGCAGCAGTGCATCCAGACCATCTCCACACTGCACGATGATGAGATCCTGCCCAGCAACCCCGCTGACCTCTTCCACTGGCTGCCCAAGGAGCACATGTGCGTGCTTGTCTACCTGGTGAGTCCCGGGAGGGGCCGGGGCCTGGTGGCCCAGGTGAGAGAGGAGAGGACCCCAGTGACCACCACCATCTGATCTTGTCACCAGGTGACTGTGATGCACTCCATGCAAGCCGGCTACCTAGAGAAGGCACAGAAGTACACAGACAAGGCCCTTATGCAGCTGGAGAAGCTCAAGAGTATGTCAGGCTCTGTGGGGCTCAGTGGGTCAAGTAGCCCCCTGGTGGGCGGCCTGATCACCACCTCCTATGCTGGGCCTGAAGGACCTTTAAAGACTGCAGCACGGGTCCCTGCCCCATGGGTCTTGTTGCCCCATGGGTCTTGTTACCTCAGTTGGAAGATAGGGACGATCCAGGTTCGGGCAGAGCAGGCCAGGCCTGGACTGGATCCTTGACCCCCAGGGGGTTGTGTTGTGGGGTGGTTGTGCCGTCTCTGTCCTGTCCCCCTCACTGTGCAAGATAGCCATGAGGGTTAGCGGGACTCCTCTGGGGGCTGCTGGGGCGGCAGTGCTCAGTTGAAACAGGCGGTAGCTGCTTTTGCTGTCTGTTATCAGTATCGTGATGTAGATTGTGTTCAGGGTGAGGTTGGGATTGGAACTGACTAACAGCAGGTCCTCTGGAGGCCCTGGGTTCTTCCTGGATGCTTGACTAATCCATCCTGTGCGATCAAGGACCTTTGACTAGTAGGAACCCGGAGCCCCACGTATCCCTGGCTGGCTTGTGCGCCTGTTAACCTCATTCACTCCCTGTGCCCTTGTCAGTGCTGCTGGGGAAGAGCCTTAGAGCCAGAGAACCAACGCCCGCGGGGGCTGCGGTTCTCTCCCTTCAGATGAGTTGGGAAAGTGCTGTCTGGTTCCAATGTGAGGACAACCGCTTGGGGCAGCCAGAAGCTAGGGTCCCCCCGCTGTTGCCTGAGGCCTATCGCCATGGTCTCAGTCTCCCAGGCAACTTCACCATTTCTAGAATGTGTTGTGTCTAGAGTGCCCTCGAGCACTCAGGTGGGTCGGGGTGTGGTGAGGATGGAAGACAGATTCCTCCAGAATTTCTTGCTCTTACAATACTCTGGTCACCAAAGCCTGCTATGAGCCTGTTAACCTCACCTAGACAGGGAGATGCACCCCCTCAATTAAGCATTGAGGGTGCTGTGGGCACCAAGCAAGGTGACAGACTGGGTGCTGGGCCAGTGTCCAGCGGAGCAAGTGGGCTCAGACCCAGGTAGCTGAGGGGCCGGTGTGGCCAGAGGGCTCAAAGCCCCTAGGAGGCAGGGGTCAGTGTCTCCTCAGTTGTCTCCTCCGCCCACGCTTCGAATGCTCATCCCTGCCTCTCGCCCCCAGTGCTCGACTGCAGCCCCATTCTGTCCTCCTTCCAAGTAATCCTGCTCGAGCATATCATCATGTGCAGGCTCGTCACAGGACACAAGGCCACAGCGCTGCAGGAGGTGAGGCCACTGGGGGCTGCACACACACAGGGTGGGAAGGCTGAGGGGTAGAGTGGTTTGAGTTTGCTGGGTCTCGGAGGGTGTCATGTGGGAGAATGTAAATGTGTCTCCAGTGCGTGTCAGCAGGACGTCATCTGTCATATGACTATAACTTGGCAGTCCACGACCCTGCATGGACACAACTGATCAGAGGCTTTTACCTAAAAGTTGGCATGCCCAAGGAACATGGGGTCTGGGGTTTTAGGGTCCCCTGACGGCAGTTCTAGCACTCCTCCTGCCCTGTGATCCGTAATCCCTTATGCCCACCTTCCTGAAAGGGCACGGGGGCCTTGATAAGGGTGAAGGTACTGTACAGCTGAGACACAAGTTGGAAAGGGAGAAGGCGGGTAATGGACAAGGATCACCATCCTCAAAGAGGTCAAGGCTGTGCCTAATCCTCACAATGGGCACATCCGCTGGGACTTTGTGCCCAAGTTAGACTGGGCAGGACGTGGGCACACCCACCGGCTTTGGGGTCTCTCCTCAGTGCTGCCAGGACACTGGGTCCCACATTACAGGCCAAGTGATGTCAGACATGCTCTCTCCCGGCAGATCTCCCAGGTCTGTCAGCTGTGCCAGCAATCCCCCCGGCTCTTCTCCAACCACGCAGCACAGCTGCATACACTGCTGGTGAGTGCATGAGGGCTGCCCGCCCCCAGCCCCATCCCTGCGAGTAACCCTGTGACCACCACCCCCGGCAGAATTCAGAACCTTCCCTGTGGACTTCACTCTGACAAGCATGTCATTAAGTCCAAGTTGACTTAGGTCCCAGGAGGCAGGAATAATTAAGCATGCGATCTTTCTCCCTGTTTGTCAGGGTAAAGCTCAGATATAGCTAGCTCAGTAGAGTCACTTGTCAGGCTCGCCTGGGTGCAGCTGTGAAGGCCTGGGCAAGCTGCATGCGGCTCTGAGCCCTCAGCATCTTCTTCTTCCAGGGCCTGTATTGTGTCTCTGTCAACTGCATGGACAACGCTGAAGCCCAGTTCACCACAGCTTTGCGGGTAAGGTGCCGGCCCTCACTTTATGGGGCAGGCAGTGCTTCTCAGTAAGGAGTCGGGCGTGGTCTGTGATGAGGACAACAGCCATACAAAACCATGGTCAGCGGGTGACTCCACAGCATTCAGCCTGATGCCAGCGGTGACAGTGATACACCATTTATCCAGGGCTTTCTGTGTCACGTCTTGTGCTGCTCAGCTGCAGACAAGGCCAGCACTGGCAGCACAGCTTAATGAGGGATAGCTGTGGGCAAGGGGGCTCCTGGCTAGCCTGCAGTCGGGCTTCCCCAGCTAACTCAGCGCTGGTGCTATGGCCTGTTCAGCCACTTTCGCTCACGATTCTCAGTCTTCCCGATAGCCCGCCAGGTGGCGTTGACTTGTGTCACAGCTACTTCTGGCCCTGGTCAGCTGGTGCTGCTCCCTACAGTGGTGCCAGAACCACCCCACATTGCCCGCGGCCCTATGGAGGTCTCTTGGACCCTCCTTCCCCATCTCAATTCCTACACAAGTGGCTGCTGCTTCTTTGGTTCAACATCAAAATTCCCGACGGATGGTGTGTGTCCCAGGAAGTCCTCCCCACTGGCCGGGGGTGGGGGGTGGTACAGCCAGGACTTGGACCCAAACCCCACATGACCCCCAACCACACGCTGTTCCTGCGGTCCCATGACAGACATATTGGAGCATCTTTGCTCAGATCAGATGACCCTCTGGACCTCCTTGGCTCCTGCCAGGGGCCTCCAGGTGGAGTTTGTGCTTCCCAGGCACCCTTGGCCTCCTACACAGCTGCACTCCCTCAGCCCCATTGGGAATGCTCAGCCCGCTCAGCTTGGTCCCTCTCGTGGCCGTTCTTGTCCCCCCAGAGGAACTGGGAATCAGAGTCTTGTCTACCACCAGCCGTCAGAAGCATTTCTGGCCTCTAACAGCTTCGGCTTCTTCCAGGCAGGGTCCCTGCCTCCCCGAGAATCAGCGTACTCCTCTGTTGTGTCAGCACACGGGTCCTGGGGTTACTGCCTGTGGCGTAGAGGGAGGGCCCAGCCAGGTCTCAGACCAAGAGACAGCAGAGAATAGACCAAACTGTGGTGTGTTCTGAGGGCAGGATCAGGGTGGCTGGCTTTTCTGTTTCCGGGATTTCCCGTAAAGTGGGTGATTGTTTTATAATGAAAAGAACTAACAGTTTTGTTGTCCTTGGGTTTAGGAGGCAAGGGGTGTGTGTTTGGAATGAAAAGAATAAGGAGATTCCAAGGTAGCCACTGTGGAGCATTTGGGTGGCTCTGATGCCGCCAGGCGGCCCCTATGTGACATGACTGTGCCCAGCCCAGCCCCCTAATGCCCTGTGTCTCCCATTCCAGCTCACCAATCACCAGGAGCTGTGGGCCTTCATCGTGACCAATCTGGCGAGTGTGTATATACGGGAAGGAAATAGACACCAAGAGGTAGTAGGTGACATGCTTCATGTTTGGTATCCTTTGTTTCAACTCTTACTTGGAGGGGGGCGTGGGGGGAGTGTTGTCCTGGGCACCAGCAAATCTCAGCAGCCCTGGGGTATTTGCCCTCCAACAAGGTGTCCCACACAGCGGATTGTAGGCATGGCTGGGGGAAGGCCAAGTCTAGGACAGAAACGTTCCCATAGCCAGTTAACACTTTTCCCTACTGAAAACGAGCCAAGCTTTACTGAATCCCTCAGAAAAAAAAAAAAAAAAACCAATTTCTTCTACCCTGAGATGTCTGTTCTAGAACGTTGGTGAGGCCTCATGGCTCAGTTATGAGGAGCAACAGCTTGGGCAGCTGTCTGCATTAGGCCCCTAGGTTGTTCTGGTGCCCCAGCCTGCTGAGGTGGGGAGGTGGGCCAGGGCTTGACCTCGCAGGATAAGTCCCTCCCACCAGGTTCCCCTTGCAACACCCCCTTATCCCTGCAATTTCCCCCCAGCCCTGACCCCTCTAGAGTATCTCAGATTCGGCCACTTGTCTCCACCCCTGCGGCTTTCATTTCTTAGTTCAGGCCACTATCACCTCTTGGCTTCAGAAAGCCTAGCTGACTTCCCAGGTGATTGGTTGGCTTGAATGCTTTGGGTAGAAAGCCCAGTGCAGGACTTCCCAGGTGGCACAGTGGTTGAGAATCCGCCTGCCAATGCAGGGGACATGGGTTCAATCCCTGGTCCGGGAAGAGCCCACACGCCACGGAGCAACTGAGACCGTGTGCCACAACTACTGAGCCCACGCGCCTAGAGCCTGTGCTCCGCAACAAGAGAAGCCACAGCAATGAGAGGCCAACGCACCGCAACGAAGAGTAGGCCCCACTCAACGCGACTAGAGAAAGCCCACGCACAGCACCGAAGACGCAACACAGCCAAAAAAATAATTAATTAATTTTAAAAAAACCTCATTTATTAAAAAAGAAAGAAAGAAAGCCCAGTGCAGCTGCTCCAGTAGCCAGGAAGCACAGTGGGCAGGGTCATGAGGGCCTGGTGTGGCCTTGGTGGTCTCAGAGGAGTTTGGTTCCCTTGTGTCTCCTCCCCACCCCCACCCCAGTGTCTGCCTGCTGAAGGGACTGTGTGGGTACTGGGTGAAGCCTCAGCCCACTTCAACCCTCATCCACCAGCACACCCTCCATATGACAGCCAAAGGGCACCTAAGATGTCAGTGATGTTGCAGGTCCCGCCCCTTCTCCCGGCAGGTTGCTTACAGGCATGGGATTTGGGGTACTGGCACATTCCTCAGGAAGTTGCAGGCAGCCCTAGTCAATTTACTAGCATATCTGGGGCCGAGCTCTCTCATATTTAGAAATGTGGAATTATCCTAACTTGTAGACATTTCTTTCACAGCTGTACAGTTTGTTGGAGAGGATCAATCCAGACCACAGCTTCCCTGTCAGGTAGGCTGCCCCAGGCCCTGAGTTCTACTTTACTAGCTGTCTTATGCTTTCTCTGCTCTTTGGGGTGGTGTGAGCACCTGTGGGACCCTAGACTGCCCCATGTACCCCAACACGTCATACACCCCCACCCACTCCCCTTTTGTAAATCTGCTGCTTTCACAAAAACCCCACCAAGATGTGACGCTCTGCTCTCCCCTCAGCTCACACTGCCTCCGAGCAGCAGCTTTCTACGTGCGTGGGCTCTTCTCCTTCTTCCAGGGACGCTATAACGAGGCCAAGTGAGTACTGGGAGAGGGCAGGTGGCCCCGTGCCCGGCACCTCCCGGTGTTTCTCTTCTCCCAACAGCATGTGCCCAGGTCCCCTGTCCCTGCCCTTCCCACCCACTGCCAGATGGGGTGGGTGGCCCTCTGCTCAGGGCCTCAAGGCCACTGCTGCCTTTTCTTCCCCAAAGGCCTCCCGATGGGGCCTCATCATCTGTTCTTCTCATGAAGGCGATTTCTGCGGGAAACCCTGAAGATGTCCAATGCAGAGGACCTGAACCGGCTTACAGCCTGCTCCCTTGTGCTCCTGGGCCACATCTTCTATGTGTTGGGAAACCATAGGGTGAGTGTCAGGGGTCAGGCTGAGGGGCATGGGGCCAGGCTGAGGGGCATGGGGCCAGGGTGGTGCTTAGTTGGGGGAACCTAGCAAGGAAGTGCCTCCCATTCTGTGCCCCACAATGATCGCATCTCACTGACCCCTCACCCACCATTGCTCCGTGAGGCTCAGCCAGGACAGAGGCACTCTGGCTCAGACAGCCTGGGCAGGCAGGGCTGGGGGAGCTTTGGATCCCTGGAGGATGCATCTGTGGGGCAGACAGGGCCAGTGTTGGTCATGGGCAGTCATCAGGCAAAGCCTCAGGGCTCAGTGGAGCTAGAGCTGGTCAGGCTGCCCAAAGCTGGCAAGGCTGAGGGCAGGTTCCCTTTCCTGTGTTAATACTTGGGGAGAAGGAGTGTGTCCTCTCAGTCACAATCCCAAGGATTCCATCTCTGCCCATCACACATGGTGTCTTCAGTGTACTCTGTGTTTTTACCCTCACCAACAGTGCCGCCCTGGGCCTGGTCCCCACCCATGCCAACTGGTCTCTGGTGGGATCAGTTGACTCTGAGTCTCCCCATCTGGGGGTGTATGTATATCTCACCTGCTCTAACCCGTCGACCATACAGGGTCTTTAATTTTTTTAAGAAAATATTTGTCAATATAAAATATGGCATGTATTTTATTTCTCATAGAAAGTCTGAGAAGCAAAGGAGAAAGTCATTGCATGTCTTCTGTCTTCCAGCTCTTTCCATTGCCTGCGTCTGCCCATACATAGGTTTTGTTTATCAGGCTGTTTTATAATTTTATGTCTGGTCTTTCTCTGCACCACTGTGTTGGAGCTTTTTTCTAATGGCAGTGAGAATTTTTAAGCTGCATCAACTCCGTAGTTTAGCCAAACGCGCTTCAGCTGTTTTTTGGGGACAGATAGTGCAGAGTACTTGTCTTGGCCCATAAAGTTCTATCTGATCAAGCCCCAGGGCTTCTGAAGAGTGAGTGCTTTTAAGGAGCCTGGTGCATCCCCTTCCGCACAGTCATGTGGTAAGCGTTTGCCAGGCCAACATGCCCTGTAGCTGTGGCCTGAACCCTGTGGGGTATCATCACCCTGAAAGGAGGAGGACCAGTACTAAGTTCTCCCTTCTGAGTGTAGCTCCACTCCTTCTACAACACCTGTCACACTACTCACTGAGCACAGTGAGGACAGTGGCCTCAGTGTGTATCTGGGGGTTAGGCAGGGACAAGGTGCTCAATGTGAGGCTCCACTGAGTGTAGGCCAGCTGGCTTGTGTCTTGGTGCAGTGGCTGTGATTACCTCGTCGCCAGATGGGGAGATTGAAGGCACACAGCCCCAAATTTTTAAAAAATAACAAAAATTTTTAAAAAGGGACTTGCCTGGCAGTCCAGTGGTTAAGACTCCGCTCTTCCACTGCAGGGGGCACAGGTTCAGTCCCTAGTTGGGGAACTAAGATCCCGAATGCCGCACGGCATGGCCAAAAAATAAATAAATAAAGTTTAAAAAAAAAAAAAAAAAAGTCACACAGCCCCAAACTGCAAACCCAGGCTTAGAACCCAGACCTTGTTGGCTCTTGTTTTGTCCAGAAGCCACCTTTAGGATGGGCAGAGCAGCTCCTCAGCTGCAGCTTCTGGTTCATGTTTGGGGCAGTCCCGGAGGAAATTACAGAGCTTATTTGGGAACCTCTGCTGCTCCCTTTGTGCCTGGGCCCACGTTGGGTAACATGGGGCCACCAAGAGTCCTCAAACCCAGGTCCCACCTCAAGCAGCTCCAGGTCTGGGGGAGACACTGCTTGCCCCGGGCCTGCCAGGCCAGAGTGTCCTTGGGCATTACAAGTTTGTGGGTGGCATCATACAGGACCACTCTCAGGATCACACCGCTCTTCAAACCCAGGTTTTGTGGGGCAGCCCCAAGCTGTCATGGGGGAACCTGAGCCAAGGGGGACTCTCCCACCTGGCAGCTCCTTCCCAGCCCCAGGACTAGAGGAGGAGAGTAGTTTTTCCTGTTCTGCTGTGCATTCTGAGGTCTTGGAAGGGCTTGGTTCAATTTTGAAAAGTTTTGAGACCCACCTGGAGCTTATCTTCAAGGTGCTGGCCACAGGGCAGCATAAAGTCACTGGGCTTTTGTGTCTGTGTGGCGGCATGTCCTGCACAACCGTGGCCATGTTGAATCTGGGCCTCAGGAGTTGGTTTTGAGGATTTGTACGTCTCTGGGCTACATGCCAAGTGTCCCCCCAGGCTGCAAGGTATTGCCGCATTGGGAGTTTTCCCAGTGTCACCCTGAACCCAACATTTAGGCCAGCAGGCTGTGGTCTCTGGACTGGGTGGAGTCACAGCAGTACTGCTGGTCACTGCGGGCTCAAGGATGGGTGTTTACAGCCCCCAACGGCTCTCACTCAGCTCATCCTGGGGATTGGGGGCTGGGGGCGCTGTTGCAATCAACCCTGGTGGAGTCAGGGTTGGAGGGTTCAAACATCCTGCTGCCCCAACAGCGCCGTGTGTCCCAGGTGGCATCGCACAAGAGCAGGCTCGTACGTAGAAGAGAAACTTCTCTTCCTCTCTCTTTTGTCCGTTCAGCCCTCGTTGCTCCTACCAGGACAGACTGCTGCCCTTTCCCAGCCCTGGGACCCCTGAATCTGTATTTCTAATCAGCTACTGATACGGGTCCAGGGCTGACTGCCACCTGGCTAGAAAGACAAAGGCACATAGAGTTGCCCATGGCTGTACCCCAGGGAGGAGGCACATGCAGAGCCGAGGCGTGGGGGCAGTTTATTTTTCCCCAAGGTGGTCGAGGAGTACTTCGGAGAGGGTCATTTGAGATAGGCTCTGAAGTAGGAGTGGGTATATGCCAAGCAGCAGGAGGTCACAGGTGGGGCCCACGCTGTCCCTGCCACCAGCCCTTTCTACCACCACCCCCCGCCCTTGACTCCTCTACTGCTCGATCGACAGGAGAGTAACAACATGGTGGTGCCAGCCATGCAGCTAGCCAGCAAGATCCCAGATATGTCAGTGCAGCTGTGGTCATCGGCCCTGCTAAGAGGTGAGTAAGAGATTGGGGCTTCTGGGTAGAGCCAAAGGCTAGAGGATCCTAGGTAAGCCTTGCTAAGCCTCTGCTTCAGACTGGGCCTCTGCAGGCCATAGCCCCAGTTCTAGCACATTCTCAGGCTTCTCAGGAGGCCCTGTTTGAGGGCAGTGGGCTTGTTCACATAGTGAGATCTATGCAGAATCTGATTCTGTCTCTCTGGGACCCACAAGGCTAGTTCTTGGCATCTGAGTGAAGAGTTGAGCTGTGAGCCCTGGCACTTGGCCTCAGTTTCTTTCCCATGGATGGGGATGGCAGTCATTTCTGTCAGGCAGGACGAGCCAGGGTGCTCAGCAGGTGTCAGTGTTGTTACTGCTGCTCTCCCATTTACAGGTTGTGAAACTGAGGTCCATAGACTCACCCAGGGCCCTGGGGAGGAGGTAGAGGGCAACCTGTTCCTATCTGCAGTGGACTTCATACACCCATTCAGTCCTCCTGCCTCAGAAGTGAGCATTAGGTGCCTTGCTCCTGGTGGGCTCCTGGGTGCCCAAGAGCTAGCTGGCCAGGAAATCCCTGGGAGTGCTGAGTGCTGCATCCACAGGGAGCCCCAGGGACTTTCACTGCCCTACCAGCCCTTATATCTGCCCCTGTGGGCCTTGTTGCTCATCCACCTCCAAGGACAAAGGACTCAGGAACATAGGAGGGCACATGTGAGGGCTGCTGGCAAGTGGGCTTTGCTGACCTTGACACAGGGCTCAGGGCAGGTGATGTGCCAGGCATACAGCAACCCACTGGCAGAGCTGGGGTTTGACTTTAGGGCTCCACCCACACCCAAGGGGAGGGTGTGGGGGCAGTGGCAGGCCAAAGCAGGCCCATCCTTTGTGCGTATCCCACCCTCAGACCTGAACAAAGCCTGCGGGAATGCCATGGATGCCCATGAAGCCGCCCAGATGCACCAGAACTTCTCGCAGCAGCTGCTCCAGGACCACATCGAGGCATGCAGCCTCCCTGAGCACAACCTTATCACGGTACGGGCACGGGGTGGGAGAGACAAAATGAGGGTACTGGTTGGCTCCTTGGGGCCAGCTCACCTGGTCTGTAGACCCTGGGGGACACACTTCCTGAGGAGGGAAGTACACACTTGGCTACCATTTCCTTCCATCTCTCCAACAATCCCTTAACTCAGCCTGCCCTCAGGAGCCCCCTTGGATGGGCAAGATAGCACCAACCCAAGTGGGTGATGCAGGCTGCTTCCTGGGGGCCCATCTGACTCCAGTTTGGAGGACGCAGGGTCCTGGCTGGTGACCAGCCCGAGGAGGGCAGCGTTGCAGCCGCAGACATGTGGCCCAGCAAACCCCTGCTCCTCTTTAAGAAGGACCTCACTTGTGTGTCCTCTTCCCCAACAGTGGACAGACGGCCCGCCTCCTGTGCAGTTCCAAGCTCAGAATGGACCCAACACCAGCCTGGCCAGCCTCCTGTGAGACCCCTGGACAGGGCCACTCAGCTTCTTCGGGCCTCTGTGGGGCCTGGTGTGTTCCCGACTTCCACACAGATGGCACTTGAGCTTTCCTTAGAGACATGCTGGCATGGCTGTCCCCAGGCTTCTTTCCCGACTGTCTCCAGAGCTTCCAAGTCCCTGGGGAGTGTGGAGGGCCAATTCCCGTCCTCCCAGGAAGGGCCGGCTGGCCGTTCTTGCCGAGTACCAGGAGTCCAGGTGCTGAGGCTCGCAGGTGGGATTTTGGAGCCAACTTTCCAGAGCCATCCTTCAAAGTGGACTTGAGCTGCCAGTCCTGCTTCCACGTCTGAGTCATATCTTCAAGAGAGTGTGTCTGGGCGGGGAGTGGAGTGCCAGCCACCGGCCAGCTCCTTATCCTGCATGCAGGGGTGGTCCTTAACCACCGAGGTGCCACATGACTTCCATCACCTGGGCCTCTATGCTGTGCTGGAGTGTTTCCTCTACTCATGGCAGCTTCCAGTGCCCAGAGACAAGACACCAGTTTCTGGCCCAAAATTAGAGAGAAGAAGTCATTGCTCATGTCAGGGACAAAAATGGACTTCCTGCCACGATGCTTTTCCCAGCTTGCCTTTCTGTCCAGCATCCATCCTTTTGGCAGCTAGGGCCTCTAGCTAGGGGCCCTGGGGGACCCAGGAACTTGGCTTCCAAACATCTGCACCTTGACCGGATTCACTGTCCAGCCGCGTGTGTGTGTGTGTCTGTGTGTGTGTGTGTGTGTGTGTGTGTGTGTCTGTGTCTTCACAGAGCTGGCGCCCAGAGCAGAAACTCCTGTGTTTGCACCAGCCACCCTCCCCCTGTCAGCGTCCATAGTGCGGGTCAAGAAGCAGGGGAGAGGGACCTTCCTCAGCCCAACTCAGGGTGCCAGATCAAAGGGGCTTGCTTTCTGGCAGCTCTGCAGCCTCCTTTGCGGAGAATGTTTGCAGACACCTGAAGCTCCACCAGCCTGCAGGCAGCCACTCCCTTGGCCCCCTGCCCTGTTTTCAGAGGGAAGGAGGAGGAAACCTACCTGCCTTGGGTCTCAGAACAGCATTGAAAACTTTTCCTGAGCTGGACCCCAGGAGGCTCTGCCAGGCCCAGGCAGCCATTCTTGGTTCTGTGCTCCTCTTGGATAGTTGAGGAGGTGCCCCAGGTGATGGTGACGTTGGGGGCAGTCAAAGCAGCTGCCGCCTTTAGCTTCCGGCACCTGGGATCATCTCCCTGCTGAGGGGTGGTGAGTGGTTTTGCTAGTCACAACTGCTTGTTGGTTCAAGTCTAGTCACCCAGCACCGTGAAGGCTGTTTCTCGAAGCCTCAGTGTCTGTGAAGGAAGGAATGTAGGGATCTCTCAGGTCAGCTGCCTGGGCCCTGAGGCCTGGGTGTGCCTTAGCCATAAGCAAGCCTGTCAGCAGACCTCCCTGCTCTGGGCCACTGCCCATATCAGGGCCCTACTGCCCTCCTTGGGCCCCGCAACAGGCATGCAAGTGAGCTACTGGTTGAAGGGACGGGCTGGCAGAGTTTTGTCCTAAGAGGACCCACCCTCTCTGTGTCATCCTGGGTCACTCGAAAGAGTGGTCCTCTCCCATGCTCCCTGGGGCTGCCCCCTTGATGACACCACTGGGCCTGTGAGGTCTGCAAATGTGGGTCTGACGTCTGGTCATGAGCTGTCCACATCCTGTCTTCCTCCCCCCTCAAGGATGCCCCCCAGGTCCTCCCCTCCACCCAAGGGACAGAGCACCTGTCTTGCTACAAGCTGCGCCTGCAGGCCAGGGCCCCACACTGTCAAACCTCTCCAGACCCACATTTCTTCAATCACACTTTACATCGTGCTTGTCTCTGTGTATTTATTTAAACCTTTCTTTGCTTCTAGGACATTTTGTATGTAGAGCAGTTGAAATAAGAACCTCAAAACTTAACGTCTGTCCTGATGTTAAAGTGCTTTTAGTGACCACTTTGTTATCCACGTATATGTAAAGGTTAACTTCCTAAGTTTACAGTTAAGAATTCAGTACTCGATATTTAATATTCCACTCTAGCTTTATGGAAGCCAACCTGCGTGTACTGCATGCGTGCATGTGTGTGATCTTTGAATGTCCCCTTCACTGCAGCACCTTTCAATTACATAAAGCTGTCGTAAATACCTGTGGGTCTAAATTCAGTGCCTCACAGTTCCTCAATCATAAGAATTTAAGACAGAGCAAGCAAGCCCCCAGGGAGACATTATAGCTAGTGGCATATAGCTAAGTGTTCAGGAAAAAACAGATAAATAAAAACTCCAAACCCTTAAGCATACAGGGGTGTGAGGGAATAGCAGAAAGATTCCTGTTGGCAGGTAAATTAAAGCTGGTCAGACCCCTTGTGTGCGCCTCCCACTTCCTCCTATGAGCAGTGGTGGCCCTCAGGGCCTACGGTTCTGGGGACGTTGGTCCAGGAGGTGCCAGGTTCCATCGGAGACAGCTGCCTTCCCCTGTTGGATCCCCCCAGCCGCCCATGGGTGAGGCCAGGGTCCTCCCCCTTGGGTAAGCACTCCCCGTCCCATTTATTGGGAGTACAGGCAGGGAACTCGGAAAGGGCTGCCTGGCACGGTTGGTAAATTTGTTGCATTGTCCTTGTTTCCTTAAAGGGTTTTCAGTAAGTATGTTTGGCATACGGTCTTTTAATGGGTTTGCAGTGTCTTTTGTTTTTAGCAGCCTATATCTTAAAAGCCTATATATTAAAAGCTGGTGCTTTTAATCAGGAAAAAAAAATTCTGTAAATACAAGAATTGTTTAAAAGACATAACCGTAGAACATAGCTTCTCGTTTGTAGATTTCTTTTCCTATATATTCAAAGTAAAATAACTTGCGGGAGCCGTCACTCACTGTGTCTTTGTTGTGCCGTCTGCCCCTCACATGTGCCATCCCAAAGACTAACCTTCCCCGCCCAGCCGGCGGGGCCACAGAGACTTCTGCTATGAACTACAGAGTGTGAGGATGCAGAACCCGATGCCCTGGACTGGAGGACCTAGTGGAAACCTGAATCTGTTCCCCTCTAATGATGATGTTCTTCAGTCCAGCCCTGCCTAGAGGGGAGGAAACCCCTGAGACATGGCATGCAAGGCCCACAGCACTGTCTGTCCTGGCCCTCGCCACAGACAGACTTTCTTGCCTGCCTGGTGTTCTATTCCCTGTGTTCTTAGAAAACTCATGGGTCAGCCTTCATGTGCCTAGGTGGTTGTTTTTTTTTCCTTTTTGAGGTGAAAGTCACATAAAGTTAACATTTAAACATCTACAATTCAGTGGCACTGAATACATTTACTATGTACAACCAGCACCTCTGTCTAGTTCCAGAACATTTTCATCACCCCAAAAGGAGACCCCATCTCCATTAGCAGTCACTCCCCATTCCCATTACCCCAGCCCCAGAAAACCACTAATCTACTTTCTGTCACTATTGGATTTACCTCTTCTGGGTATTTCATATAAATGGAATCGTATCATGTGTCCTTTTGTGTCTGGTTTCTTTCACTCAGCCTGAGGTCTTCAAGGTTTTTCCACGTTGTAGCGTGTATCAGTGCTTCATTTTTATGGCTAAATAATGTTCTGTTGGATAATGGATGGACCACATTTTATCTAGCCATCCATTGATGGGCTTTGGGTTGCTTTTCCCTTGTGGCTATTGTGAGTAGTGCTGTTCTGGATGTGCCTGTGCATTTTGTTTGAACACGTGTTTTCAATTCTCTTGGGTTGTGCCATGCTTTTAATGTGCATGTATTGTGCCAGGCTGCCACTCATGCTGCGTCAAGGCCCTCGTGTTGCTCTTGTCCCTGTGCCCCGAGATGATGCCCATGTGGCCTTGACTGCTCCCTTCCAGGGGCACTTCTGAAGGCTCCTTTGGGCCGTCGTCCCAGGGCAGAACTGCTGGCCACTGGATGTGTGAGCGATTCCACACAGACAGTGACACAGTGCAGAGAACATACTTGGGAAGTAGATGACAGGAACTCAGCCAGGAGGCAGCCACAGGACTGAGGGGAAAGACAGGAATGGGCCTCACAGAGGCTAGCAGGTGGCCAGGGCAGCTGGCCCGAGCATCAAATGCCTGGGGAAGGGGTTGTTACTAGCCTTTGACACCTACATCCCCAATCCTCAGAACTCCTGCCGATCACTCTGCCTATTCCTAGCCATCTTCTCTGTCTGTCTGAGGCCCAGTCATGTCTCCCACCTGCCTGCTGCCCAGCCTCCTCCCTGAATGGTCTCTGAACATTCTGTGCTCACTCCTACCTGTCCCCCAGCCAGGGGCACTCTCCTTGTGGCTGCTGGGTTTCACTGGGGAAACATCCTGGCCCAAGCCTGACATAGGGTGTGTAGATCCATGGGGCATCCCAGAGGGAAGAGCGCATGGGCCAACCCCAGACAGGCTCAGCACATGCCACTGTGGACACCTGCCCACAATGTGCACGTGTCATAACACCCAGTCACTGTGGCCAGTCCCACCCCTCCACCACCAAAATGCCAACAGCAGGTCTCTGCCGTCCTGCAGGGGAGCCTGGACCCTACACCCCCAGGCTGATGGGCTCCTGGGGGCCTGGAAATTTAAAGTATTCCCCATGTGTATTGGCTTCCCCCTTGGCTTCTTTGAGCTCTTTGGGTTTACATTTCCCCACAAAGAAAGCTATTCAGGGAGATTCCTGCCATGTTTCGTCTGTGCAGCACCTCGCATCAGTTCTTCCATTTGAACCACAGTGGCTTCTTCCCCTAATAAAATCCCAGTCAGCTCAGAGGTGCCCAGTGGAGGCTGACCCCAGGTCAGAGGAGGCCCCTCCCTCCCAACCCTCTCCACTCCCCACCGCCCGCTCTGCTGGTCCTCAGGGGGTCTGAGAGGGGAAGGGGGGATTGCTGACAATTTTTAAAATATTTCACCACAAATTCATGCTCACTTGGTGAGATTACAATGCAGTTGGTTGGGGGAAAAAAGGAAAAGATTTGTTTCTATGTGAATTTGATTTTCTTAGCACTTTGATATTTTTTGATACTTTTTTCAAGGACTCGAAAATAAAGGGACTATTACAGTCCCTTTGTGAAAAATATGATACTCTCAATGCATTATGGCTGCTACAACAAATGTCTTTTTTTTTTAATTGGGGCTTGATGTTTTTAAATTAATTTATTTATATATTTATTTTTGGCTGCGTTGGGTCTTCGTTGCTGCACGCAGGCTTTCTCTAGTTGAAACAAGTGGGGCACTACTCTTCGTTGTGGTGCGCAGGCTCTAGAGTGCAGGCTCAGTAGTTGTGGCTCATGGGCTTAGTTGCTCCGCGGCATGTGAGATCTTCCTGGGTCAGGGCCCAAACCCGTGTCCCCTGCATTGACAGGAGGATTCTTAACCACCGCACCACCAGGGAAGTCCAACAAATGTCATTTTTAAAATCACAACATTCTTACACTAAATTAGGAGTTTATGGGAGAGAGATCAGCACTCGTTCGTCCTATCCCTGTTGTGTATGCAGAAAAGCTCTCTAAGACAGAGCCTTAGAAGAGGACCACTTTGTCAACATGTGTTTGTTTTGCTTTGAGTGTTGTTTCTAACCACAATTCTGAGCATCATGTGTCTGTGCAGCTTGGAGTTCAGGCTCCATCTGCAGTTAGGCATGGTCCGCCCAGAGCGAGTGTCTGTGTGGCCCTTGGAGGATGTCCTGCTACTGCAGGGTTCTGAACACAAACGCTCCCCTAAAGGGTTAAGTACAGACTGCTCAGAAGTAACATGAACCGGAAGTAAATCTCCCACTCTGTCATCTGTGTGTCACCAGTGGCTGCCGGTGGCCCAGCCTGCTCCTCAGCCGCCAGGGGGCGCGGACACCCTGGGCAGTGTCCCCATCAGGCAGGGCAAGCAGGCTGGGAGGGCTGGGCTGGATGTCACCAGACCCCAGTATACCCTGGCTCTGTCCTTATCTGCAAGGATGTGGGCTGACCTTTACCTCAGGGCCTCTCAATTCCCCTCCTGTAACATGTAGGTCAGAGACGCTGATCCCCATGGTTCTCTAGGTGTCAGGGCACCATTCATTCCCTCATTTACTTGCCAAAGATTTATTTGGCACATGCTGGGTGCTGGGAACACAGCAGGAACCACACCAGATAAAGTCCCTGCCCTCAGAGAGTGGACATTGTGCCAGGAGCTCTATAATGGACCTCAAATAGGAGTGAGTGCTGTCCTGCCTGCGAGAGAGGAGTAGTGCACTGTAGGATGGGACAACCAGGGGACTTGAGGGGTGGGGGAGCTCTGTGACAGGACAGAGGGGAGGACTCCCTCAGCCAAGCCAGTCAGAGCTGGGCAGTTAGATGGTGTTTCCAACTTCTGCTTACATGGCCACCAAGACTGTGGGAAGGGAATGGGCAGCCCTCATGTCTGGCCACCCCAGAGAGGATGCTGGGTGGACATCTGGGTTGCCTGTGGCATTCTGGAGGGCAGGGGCTGCCACATGTGCCCACCACCACCTCAAGCACAGCTGACACCTGGGTCATGTCCAGGAGGACATTGATGGATGGGGAAAGTGACTGAGCCCCCTTGTCCAGGGGAAGGATCAAAGTCCCCGGGTCTCCTCAGGTTCTTCTCCTCCTACCACACTTAGGCCTACATCCCAGAAGTGAACTCGGGTGGCGGTGATGCAGACAGGGCTGAACTGAGGCAAGGGCACGGGTCAGAAGGTGACAATGACAGAGGTGGGGTCACTAACCCCTTTGGATAACATGGACTCCAACAGCAGGTGACCAAGGGCCAGACCCCTCCTGACACCACCACGAAATAACCAGAGTAGATGCCTCAGAGCTGGGTCCCCACTCTGAGTACTGTACCCCTAACACCCTGCCCAGCAGCCACCATGATGTTTCCTGAGGCACCCCCTCCCCAGGAAAAGGGACTTCATCTCTCCAAGAAGTCCTTCCTGCCTCCAGAAAGTTCTGTCTTCTGGCGCCAACAGAAGGAAGTCCCCGCAGGACCAGGGCCTGAAACCCTCATTCACAGGATCTCTTTCTCTCACAACATCTAGTTTTCCTGAGACCTAAAACCTTGACGTAGGGAGATTGTTTTCCAGGGATTATTTGCCCCTGCCTGGCTGTGTTCTGGAAAGGTCAAAGGCCATGCCCAGGGTTGCCCTGTGGAAACACTCACATGCCTTGTCTGCAGAGTAGAGGGCCAGACCCCATGGCGGTGTCAACTCAGTCCCCGTGATGGGACGAGGAGCCCATGGCCACATCATCTCTCTCTGGATCCTTCCAACATTCAAATGTTACCTCAGGTCTCTGACAGCCACACCCTCGGTGAGGATAATGGGTGAGTACTGAACACATTACCCTCCCTTCTCATAATTCTCATGAAAAGGCCAGAACCTATATCTGGCCACTCAAATAACCTCCCCACACAACACGATACATGTTTGTGATGCAGGGGATGTCGAAGGCATTTTAATCAATGCCACATCTAACAAGAGTTGGGGCACCCAAAGGAATCGCCAGTTCAAGGTCACAATTTGGGGCCAAGGTGAATTTTTGAAGCCGGTTAATCTCTCTCTCCCAAGTCACACCAGACTCTAGCCTTCACGTCTGACCAGTTCCTCCGAAGGCAGTAGGCTGTGGGGTTGTGTGAAGAAAATCGTTCAAAGCTGAGCTGACTCCTAGCGGGGCCCTGGCACATGGAAGATATTCTGACACTGTGGGATAGGCTTATACTACATGAGAATTGGTCATTAATCTGAAATTCACCCTAACTGGGCATCCTAGGTTTTCTTTATCTTTTTTTTTTTTAAATAAATTTTATTTTATTTATTTTATTTTTGGCTGAGTTGGGTCTTCATTGCTGCACATGGGCTTTCTCTAGTGCAGCGAGCGGGGGCTACTCTTTGTTGTGGTGCACAGGCTTCTCATTGCAGTGGCTTCTCGTTGTGGAGCACGGACTCTAGGCACGTGGGCTTCAGTAGTTGTGGCATGAAGGCTCAGTAGTTGTGGCTCGCGGGCTCTAGAGCGCAGGCTCAGTAGTTGTGGTGCACAGGCTTAGTTGCTCCGCAGCATGTGGGATCTTCCCAGCCCAGGGCTCAAACCTGTTTCCCCTGCATTGGCAGACAGATTCTTAACCACTGCACCACCAGGGAAGCCCCATCCTATGTTTTCATTTGCTAAATCTGGCCACCCTGGAGGCTCAATAACATCTTTGAATAAAAGAACACAGGCATGAAACCAGAGAGCTGGAAGATTACCGAATCCAAACAAAGAATTTTACCACTGGGAAACAGAGCTCACAGAGCTTTGTAGCATGCTTACTTCTTCCCATTAGAATAGAATCCATCTTCCTCCCAGGCCTGCAACATCAGCTCTCCCACTTCATCCTTGCCCACCAGCTCTCCAGTTGCTCTCTGCCCCATGGTCGGTGCCCTCAGGTCTGTGGCATCCACTGCTCCCCTCTGCGGAGAATGCTCATCCCCAGGCTGAGTCCTTGTTAAGATTCAGTTCTCTCCTCAAATCCACCTGCTCACAAGCTGCCAACTCCTGCCCTGGCCGGAGTCCTTTCCAGTCATTGTGTCACATCTCTGGTTACTTTTCTTCATCAACATCACCAGGGGTTGAAACCACCTTGTTCACTTTGTTGTCAGTCTGTCCCTCCCCATTCGACTTGCTCACCACAGCATCCAGAACGGTCACTATGACCACAGGTCTCTGACGGCTCCAGTGGAGAACCTGGGCCCTTGCACTGAAATTCCCGCGACAGCCCCATCTCCCCCTAAGCTGCAGGCCCCTAGCTCTCAGCATCATTTGGAGCAGGAGTGAAGGTTTCCAGACCCAGGGGCACTAGTGACTCCTGCACTAGGAAGAAGATAAGTTAGTTTCCAGATCTAAGCAAAAGTAGTGATTCAGCCTTTCCTAACCCAAGACACATAGAAATAGGCCTACTCCAAGGATCCAAGGACCTTTTCCCCTTGGGCCCCAATGCAGGTGTTTCTAGGGCTTTCTATACTGAACAGCAATGTTGGGCTAAGGGTGCTCCATTCTTAGGAACATTCTAGAACAGTCCCGGTCACTGATTGAGGGTGGCAACTTGCCTCCATGGTGAGAATTGCCCACCAGAACACTTGCTTTCAGTTTAAAAGATCAGAGCATGTGCGCCATGACTCTGTGTGTGCACAAAATCAAAGTGGACCCCATGCATCTGCACATGGAATAGAACCTCTCTGGAGGGACATTTGAGAGACTGGTGATGGTGGCTGCCTGTGGGGAAGGGAACAGCAGACCTGAGGGTCAAGGTGAGAGAGAGATGCCTCATCCCCGGCACCTTTGCCCACGGCACTCTACCCCACAGTGCCCAGCCCTCCTTAGGGGCCCATTAAATATTTGTGGAATAAATGAATATATCAATGAATGAGGGAAGGTTTGAAAGGTTACTCGTACAAAAGAACAAAATAAGATGGAAGCACTAAGTATCCTCTTTCATTCCATCCTCACCACTCACCCTGTTACCCACTCAGTGCCAGTCCCATGCCCACCACAGGGGAGGAAGAGGGGAGAACGATGCTGACCAGACACATTTCTATAGTTTCTGTATGTCTGGGGGGATGTCTTACTCTCCTGGCTCGCTTGTCTATGCTTTGGCAACAATCCAGGAGAAAATTCTCATAAAGAGGACCAGGGCCTTGGTGAGCAGATGCGTGAGACGCTGAGCAGCAGCAGGAAGGACGAGCCTGGTCTGGTCTGGGTGGAAGGCAAAGGCAGGGAGCCCTGATGGCTGCTTCCCCACAGACTGGCCTGGAGGCCTTAACATGGAGGCAGGAAGCAGCTGGGCAGTGACAAGGAAACTTCCCTCACAAAGGCACACGAGTGACCCACGGGGCGCGGCCCCCGACTGCCCAGAGCTCCCTGGGGACTCCTGAATTCCACTCAAGACAGGAGACAGGATGCCGCCTGCTCTGCCACTGGGGTTTAACAACCATGAAAATGCAGTGAGTCTCTGTGGCCTTTGAGATTCGGGCTGACTTTGCCAAGAGACCAGCTCTGCTCTCGCCTTGATGCTGAGCTTGCTCAGTCATACCCTCTCTGCACTCTCTGCATTTGGGAAATGTTGAAGATGGACTAGCTGATTGCTTAACTTCCTCTCGGTTCTGACAGTCCTTAACACGCTGTTATCTAAAAGAAGAGGGGATGTGAAGGGGAGACATGAGAAGGCATTCAGAAAAGGCGATGACCCAGGCATCTATGGTTTAAATGTAGTCCGCTGTGTATATATTGAATGTGTGTGTGTATCTACTATGTGTATACTGAAGAATGTAGTTCTATCCTCTGGGAGTGTTATTATCTAGTGGAGGGAGGGGGGAGGAAGGGAGGGAGGAAGGAAGGAAGGAAGAAAGCAAGAAAGGAAAGAAGGAAGGGAAAGAAAGAAAGAGAGGAAAGAAAGAAAGGAAGAAAGAAAGAAAGAAAAGAAAGAAAGAAAGAAAGAAAGACAGGAAGGAAGGAAGGAAGGAAGGGAGAGAAAGAAAGACAAAGAGAAAGAAAGAAAGAAAAGGAAGAGAAAGAGGGAAGGAGGGAGGAAGAGGGAAAGGAAAGGAGGAAGGGAAGAAGGAAAGTAAAACCATCCAGCCTACCCACTTTGTGTGGTGACTTAATACAAAATGCACAAAAATTAGGATTATAAACAGAAAAGGTTAGTTACCAACATGCTCGTGGCCCCAGCAGGTGGAAAGGCTGTACGGGAGTCGGATTTTGTTCAGAATTGGAATTGAAACCTAGGTTCTGATTTTATTTATTTGTGACCCTAGCTGAATAAAAAACCCTGAGCCTCGACTGTCTCCCCTCCAAAATGGGGCAATGTACCTTGATCTCATAGAACTCCCGAGAGAGGGAGATGCAATAAGGGAGGCAGAAGCTGGCTTAGACAAGGGCAACATGCCAAGCCAGCCCCAATCAAGCCATGAACCACATTCTACTGAATGTGAGTTCACCAGGATTTTTTCTTTTTAACAAATTTTTATTGGAATACAGTTGCTTTACAATGTTGTGTTAGTTTCCGCTGTACAGCAAAGTGAATCAGTTTTATGTATACATATATCCCCTCTTTTTTGGATTTCCTTCCCATTTAGGTCACCACAGAGAATTGAGTAGAGTTCCCTGTGCTATACAGTAGTGCCAGGATATTGATGGGTGTTCTTAGAAAAAAAAGAAACATCATGTGCTCAAGAGAGGGGGATTGTACTATAACATAACAGTAGGTATTATCAATACTAAAGGTTTAGTGAAATCTTCTGGTTGAAAACTTTTTTTTTTTTTTGGCCATGCCATGTGGCTTGTGGGATCTTAGTTTCCTGACCAGGGATCGAAACTGCACCCCTTGCATTGGAAGTACAGAGTCTTAACCACTGGACCACCAGGGAAGTCCTGAAAAAAATTTTTTTAAGCAGGGAAGCTCATCACAGAATCTCTACTGGTATCTTGAGTCATTCTCATACCTTGTGGAATTCAGTGTAGGAAATTTTGCACTAATCAACACAAGATATCATTCCTGAAGAAAGCATCCCAGGAAGAAACTGTAGCAAAGGGAGGGGCAAGAAGAAGTCTTCAAACGTTAAGCCAAGATTCAGTCTTTACAATTTGGTGATGGAATTCTTTTTTTTTTTTTCTTCCTGATTACAAAAGGAATACAATACAGCCTCCATAAAAATTGAAGTTTTTTGTGTAGGAGTGTCACATGGTCCATGATTTAAGAGAAATTAGTCTGATAATTTGCACATAATAGTCCAGGCATGGGTGGTAGCAATGGAAATTGAAAAGAGTAGATAGAAAAGTGAGCAGGCAAATCACAACATTTAGCAACTAAGTTTGAGCTTGAAGAATGATGTTAAAACTTCCAAAGATTTAAGAGCTTTCATCCTGGAACACTGCGAAAGTGACATTGGTGCAAGAAAAAGAAAGAAAGAAAGAAAGAAAATGACAAAGAGCAACTAGTTTAAAGAATGGGAGATGGGTCAAAGAGAGAGCTACCAAATTTGGTCCGATATTTGGTCAGGTTTGAGTCACATCTTCGTGGAACCATCTGGAGGCAAAGGAGACCCTGGACAAGGAACTCCGGCAGACTGGAAATACAGATCTTAGAGTTCTTATATAGTCCCACTCCACAAAGGGATTTATTCTCTGATGACACATAGAGGGCAAAGAGTGGCAAGAGATGAGCAGCCTGGCAGAATTTCCAGGTAGAAGTTGCACAGAGACTGAACAGGAGACCAGAAAAGTCAAGTTCCCTGAAAGCCAATGGAAGATATTTCAAGGAGGAGGGAGTGTCCTCTAGATGCTAGAGGTTAGAGAAAATACACACCAAGAAGAGTTCCTGGAATGGGAATCGTTAAGTTCTCAGAGAGAACTTAAGTTGAGAGAGAGATTTTAGTGGCAGGATTAGACAGACACCAGCCTGACGAGGAGGAGAGAATGGTGAGGGAATGAAAGCAGTGGGATGTGACCACAGGCATGACACACATGCCACTTGGAGTCACTTAAGTCCCTGGGCACCGGGCCGTTGTCTCAAGGCAGAGAAAGATCAAGGGAAGGATACGAAATGCAGCAGGATGAAAGCCCTGACCTGGGTTTTAGGCTCAGGTGTAAATGCATGTCTGGGATGCTAAAGGCCTTCAGATCCAACAGAATCTCAAGGTGAATTCTCTGAAGGCAGCAGAAAGTCTGCGTTCAGCTCCTCCTTTCTGCATATAGAGTGTCTAAGATGAACTCTCTCCTGTTCAGAAATGCTTTCCTTCCCGGTTGGGGAAGTCACCATTTTGATTTAGAAGTCTCCTAGGCTGTAGGCATGTAGGTGTAGATAACACTTTTTGTCTCAGAAAAGGGTTATCACTAATTTCACTTAATTGTGTCAGTACAAACTGGGTAAGATTTGTTACTGGAGTCCAGTTTTTTGACCTAGAGATCTATAAAAAAAATCTGGCTGAAAGGACTCCTGAACTCCATCTGGACTCGATTCTAGATTTTCTAGCCAACCAACACCAATAAAGCTACACCCTGCTCCCCACCCCTGGATAATTCAGGTGCTATATGAGGACATATAGGCCAACCTCCTGATTTGGTGGTGTCTATTTCTCTCTGGAAACAGGCACTGACTTTTTTTTTTAATTGAAGTATAGTTGATTTACAATGTTGTGTTAGTTTCAGGTATACAGCAAAGTTATCAAAGTGATTCAGTTATACATACATATATATCAATTTTTTTCAGATTCTTTTCCCTTAAAGGTTATTAATATATATATATATATTTAAATATTTATTTATTTGGCTGCACTGGGTCTTAGTTGCGGCATGTGGGATGTTTAGTTGTGGCATGTGGGATCTAGTTCCCTGACCAGGGATCGAACCCAGGCCCCGTGCATTGGGAGTGGAGTCTTAGCCACTGGAGCGCCAGGGAAGTCCCCACAAAATATTGAGTATAGTTCCCTGTGCTATACAGTAAGTCCTTGTTATTTATCCATTTTATATATAGTAGTGTTAAATTAGGAGTTTGGGATTAACATACTCCTAATTTATCCCAAACTCCTAATTTATCCCTCCCCCCAGGCACTGACTTTTTACCACTGACAAAGGATGCAAATTTCAGTAGACTAGCAATTCACATATGTGAACCTCATCATGCTTGTCAAACCCAAATGAATTAGGCAGTCCAAGAATCTTAGGAGGCAATGATGGAGGGGCACTTTACTGTTTGTACCTGAACTTCAACTATCATTGAGTGACACTAGTGGGCTTTAATATTTGTGCTTAGTATCCTTTCCACTGGTATTAACAAGCTGTCATTCTTCATTGTCAGTGGGCACTCTTCCTTGCCCAAAGCCAAAACACCAAGAGAATGTCTCTGCAGGCTAGCACCAACCAGGTCATCATTTTTCTAACTACTGTTGAGGCCCTGCCTTCCTTGCTGCCTGTGCATTCACCTGGCTCAGTTCCCATTTCCCTATTTGGATGTGAATGTCACTTAGCCAGTTTGCCCACATGATTTCCCAGACCAGGAAGGGACATGCCTTGATGCAGAAAGATGCAATCGCTGCTACCACCATGGAAAGGAAAGACCATCCTTGGAATGGGTCATGTGCTCTTCTTTCCTTTTGTTTCTTTTTTTTTTTTTTTTTTTATGTCAGAAGCTGTGCTCCTGTCATCCATTTTGGTGGTGCATTTCACTCTCTCTGACAAATGCCCATTTGCCTTTGATTCTTCAAGGATACAATTTTCCAGGCAAATGGGACTTCTGTTTATGCTTAGGATTCCAGACTTCATGGACATCACTTAATCCAACATCTCTGCCTCCAGGCAATGCTTTTTTCCAGAGAATCAGAGAAATTCTGTGCATTCTTAAAATAAAAAGTGAGATCTAATTATAGGTCCTGACATTTCCAGGGATCAGTCTGGAAATTACATAGAGTAGCTCTGAAATAACCTCACTTCATTTGCAATTTCCCTTTGATAAAGTTAATTTAGGTGGCCTTGACCCTGGTCAGGGACCCCACTTGCCCTTTGCTCTTGAGTTTGGGGACTCTATTAGAGCTGTATCCAGAACCTTCTCCCAGCTTGCCTGAGAGAGACATAAGGCTCAGGGAATTTTGGGTTCTTACATGACTCTGCTCTGCACGACTCAAGGGGACAGGTCTCCTTCCTTCTTATCTTTCCTGCACAGAGGCCAAAAGTGAGATTAGGACAATGCAAGTTTAGGATCCAGCCATAAAGTAGCAGTAGGATGTGAACAAGTCACAGTTGCCCTCTGGGCCCCTCAGTTTCTCATGTATAAAATGAAGGGGTTGGACAACAAGCTGCTCTTTGATCCCAGTTCAATTCAGAACTATAAAAGTACTGAGGGATTACTTAAATGAATAAGACTGGATTCTTGCCCTCAGAAAGCAACCTAGTTAGTGACTGGAATGAAACAAAAAACTCCTGAGTCCTACTATGTACCAGGTACCATGCAAGGCACTTTGAGCTCACAATCCTCAGTGCAACCTTTAGAGACTGGTGTTCTCACTCCTGATATGGGCCAAGGAAAGTAACTGGCCTAGCTAGGGAGTGGCAGGCATGTGTTTGACCCCAGTTCTGCCAGTCACCAAAAGTCCAAGGGTTTATTGTCCACCCAGACTGCCTCAGACACTTGCAGAATGTGGTAAGTGCTACAACAGAGGTACAAACAAGGCGCTCTGGGAACACAGTGTCTTTGTGTTTCCAGTGGCTTCCTTCCCTATCCAAGGATTCCGTGAGCCTTGCCACTTGGGTCCGGGCTGAGCTCACGCAGGGAGTCAGCCCCCACAGGGCTCTCTGCCAATCTTCCATCACTCTGACTCTCAGAATTTATTTTTTACTTTTCTTCCAGGAATGTCAGCCCACTTGTAACAATAACAATAATCCTTTCTACACAGGAACGCTGTTTCAAGGTTTATGAAGCACCATCACATCCATTACCTCAATTTTTTAAAAAAATAAATTTATTTATTTATATTTTTGGCTGCATCGGGTCTTTGGTGCTGCACACGGGTTTTCTCTAGTTGCGGCAAATGGGGGCTACTCTTCGTTGCGGTGCACAGGCTTCTCATCGCGGTGGCTTCTCTTGTTGTGGAGCACGGGCTCTAGGCGCGTGGGCTTCAGTAGTTGTGGCACGCGGGCTCAGTAGTTTTGGCTCACGGGCTCTAGAGCGCAGGCTCAGTAGTTGTGGCACAAAGGCTTAGTTACTCTGTGGCATGGGAGATCTTCCTGGACCAGGGCTCGAACCCGTGTCCCCTGCATTGGCAGGCGGATTCTTAACCACTGCACCACCAGGGAAGCCCACATCCATTATTTCATTTAATCACTTCCTCCTCTACATTCCTACAACATATTCTGGGTATCTCTTTAGTATAACAGTCTGCCTTGTCTAATAGGCCTATTTCCCTTTATTGTGTTCATCTTGGTTCACAAGTTCCATCCTATAATTCAGGTATCTCAGCATCTTGCACACTTCTGTGCACAAAGTGGGGGGAGATAAAAGTTTGCCATATTGAATCCTCAGAGAGTTGTGGCTCTTTCTCATTGCTGCCTTCTTCACCCCTTCAATTCAATGGATGTCTGGTTGCCTGTGAAGGGTATAACTGGGTTCTTCGGGGATAAATCATGGGAGGAGTTCAGACCAGCTGGGGGAAGACAGAGGTGAAGTCCTCTGATGCCTGGTAGGCCATGGTGGATACTACAGCAGAGTTTGGTAACTACTTAGTTTTGTCTCGGTACAGGTGGGAAGCAGGACTGCTTCTTGGAACGGCCCCACTCAGAGAAGAAAAGTGGCACTGAAGAGCCCGACAGGGGACAGAATTAGGAAGAGCCACGGATTTGACCCTTGGGAAAGAGTGGACAGCTGCTTGGAAAAATTCTCCTCAAAACAAACAAACAAAAAACAAAAACAAGGAAGGAGAGCTAAATGGGTAACTTTTCTGGGGCACAGGAGTTAAATGGTTGCCGTTCTTAGGAAAAGAGGAACTCTTCCTGCAACACTCAAACACTGCTTAGAAAAAGCGCAGGGAGCTAACTCCCTGGCAGTTCTTGACTAAGAAGGGTGAGGGGCCATCAGTTTCCTGAAATGCCTCTCTGGAGAGAGGAGAGGTGCTTTAAGTCCCAAATTTCTCCTCTGGTTGGAGGAGGGACATGCAACTTAGAAATTTCCCGAGTTATCTTCTGAAATGAAGGCTAGGGCTTCCCTGGTGGCGCAGTGGTTAAGAATCCGCCTGCCAGGGCTTCCCTGGTGGCGCAGTGGTTGAGAGTCCGCCTGCCGATTCAGGGGACACGGGTTCATGCCCCGGTCCGGGAAGATCCCACATGCCGTGGAGCGGCTAGGCCCGTGAGCCATGGCCGCTGAGCCTGCGCGTCCGGAGCCTGTGCTCCGCAAGGGGAGAGGCCACAACAGTGAGAGGCCTGCGTACCGCAAAAAAAAAAAAAAAAAAAGAATCTGGCTGCCAATACAGGGAACACGGGCTTGAGCCCTGATGGGGGAAGATCCCACATGCCGCGGAGCAACTAAGCCCGTGCGCCGCCACTACTGAGCCTGCGCTCTAGAGCCCGCGAGCCACAACTACTGACCCTGTGAAGCTCACGCTCCTAGAGCCCGTGCTCTGCAACAAGAGAAGCCACCGCAGTGAGAAGCCCGTGCACCCTTAAGGAAGAGTAGCCCCTGCTAGCTGCAACTAGAGAAAGCCCACGCAGCAAGGAAGACCCAACGCAACCAAAAAAAAAAAAAAAAGAAAGAAACATAGGCAGGGGACATGCAGCCCCCACTGCCCCCCAGATCAGGGAGGAAGAAGGCCAGTGGCTCCCACTAGTGCTCAGAACACAGGCAGGGTATGTTCTCTAAATACTCTCCAGGAAAGGCAGTAGACTCTGAGCTCCCCAAATTCTCCTTAGCAAAGCGGACAGGGTCCCGAATCCCGTCAAGTCTTCTTTGAACATAGAGCGGGGGTGGGGCGTGGTCCCGAATGTACAAAATCATTCTTTTCCTGGCAATTCTCAGAAAAGTGGGCAGGGCAAGAACAGCTAAAACTTTTCTCAGACGAGGGGTCAGGGGCAAGATTCCTCAAGGTTTTTCTTAGAACGGGGGCCGGAGGCAAGAAACCCAAGATTCTCCTCAGAAGAGAGTCGAACCCGTGACTCTAGTCAGAAGAGAGCCCAGGGCCAACGAAACCCCTCGGAAACAAGGCCGCGCCACAGCTCGCCCAGTGTCCTTACAGCGCGCCTCATGCGGCCCCGCCCACTGCCCGGCGTAACCGCTCCACGCCCGCCGGGCCCAGGCCACCTCCGGTGCATTGTGGGTGGGGCGCCCCTGCTGAGCACTGCGGGGAACCCCCTGCCCATCCAGTTGTTGGCCACCGGGCAGCCCGGCGTAACCCCCCGCCAGTGTCCGAGCGAGCCGGCCAAGGATTAACGCGTCCTCATGCCCCACCCCTCGAGGTGTTCCTGCCCTGAAGCTAAAGCCCCGCCCCCGCAGCACCCTGACTGGACCTGAGGCCCGCTACACTCTCCCATTGGCAGGCCGCCTGTCAGTCACCTCGTCCCGCCTCCTTGGGCCCGCCCAGGCCCCCAGCGCGATCCCGAGGGCCAGCCGGCCAGCACGCTCATTGGCCGCCGGGTGCTGTCCGTCATGAGTTTGGCCTCGCCCTCTTCTGGGCGAGGATCCCGGGAACCCTGGCTGGACCTCATTGGCCTGCGGTGCCGCCACTCAGTGAGACGCGCCTCAACCCGGAAGTGTGCAAGGCGAAATCTGCCTAGCAACCGGGGAAGCCGGGCTGCGAAGCGGGCAATTTCAGTGTGAGACGGAGCGGCAAGACCGAGCGGCGGCTTCTAGAGCTGTGCGGCGGCTCCTCCCGCCCGGGGTCAGCGCCCCAGCGCGCGCACGCGCACCCCCGCCGCCCGAACGGGCTCCGCGCCACCCGCTCAGTCAGTCCGTCGACAGTCCGTCGTCCTGTCGCCGCGCCGCCGCCGCCGCCGCTGGCGCCACCTGAAGGAGCTGCCGCCGCGGGACCCGAGAGGACTGGATACGACCCTGCCACCCGAGGCCGCCCAGGGCCCAGCAGTCGCCCGCAGAGGCGCCGAGCAACTTCGGTGAGTGAGGGGCGGGCGCCGCTGGTGGCGGGTCCCGGGCTTCCGGTGTCCCGGGCTTCTCTGAGGCTTCCGCTTCTCTGAGGGGGCCGCTTCCATGCGTGGACCCCCTTGTCTGAGGAGACCTTCCCTAAGGGACCCCGCCTCTCTGATAGGAGCCTCCCTTCCCTGAGGGTGCCCCATCTCTTTGAGGGACCGCCTGCCTCCCTGAGGGGCGCCTTCTCCGAGGGCCCCCGCCTCTTTGAGACTACCCCTCCCAACTTCTCTAAGGGGACCCCTGCTTCTCCGAGGGATCGCTTTTTGAGGGATCCCCTGCGTTTCTGGGACCCCCATGTCTTGCCTGAGGGACCCCCACTTCTCTCAGGGAGACATTCCTGCTTCTAGGCACCCTTCCCCTCACTTCCCTGGGGGACCCCCACCTCTGCGAGGAGATCCCTGCTTCTCTGAGCTGTTGTCCCACTGTTCTGTGTTCCTTTTTGGCCCTTGCCTTTTTAAGGTGTCCCCCACTTTTCACAGGTCTCCCTTCCCCCCTACCTTTCTGCGTTGCTCTCCCTGCTTCTCTGTCCCCACTTCTTTGGGTGACTTCCTTCTTTTCCCAAGTGTCCCCCAACTAATCTGAGGTGTTCCTGCTTCTGTCAGAATCCTTGTTGGAGGTGTTCCCCACTTTTCTGATTTGACCCCACTTTTGATGGGACCCGCTACTTTTTTTTTTTTTTAATTTTTTAAAATTTTTTATTTTTTCACTTTTTTTTTATTAGTTTCTGCTTTATAACAAAGTGAATCAGTCATACATATACATCTGTTCCCACATCCCTTCCCTCATGCATCTCCCTCCCTCCCACCCTCCCCATCCCACCCATCCAGGCGGTCACAAAGCACCCAGCTGATCTCCCTGTGCTCTGCGGCTGCTTCCCACTATCTATCTACCTTACGTTTGGTAGTGTATATATGTCCATGCCTCTCTTTCCACTTTTGATGGGACCCGCTACTTTTTGATGAGCACCTCCATTTTACTGAGGGGGCCCACTACTCTGAAATGCCCATACGTCTGACTGGATCCTTATTTACTTGAGGAAATGTTCCCAACTTTTCCAAAAAAGTTTCCATTCTGGCGGGGGGTCTCCTACTAATCTGTGGGTGCTGCAGTGTTTGGAGGGGTCCCTGGCTTCTCCAGAGGTCCTCCCCCTAATACGAGATGTCCCACTTCTGTTAGGCTTCTCACATCTCTGAAATGTGCCTGCGCTCTTTCAAGATACCTCCTCTCTGATGGAGGACACAGTGGATTTCTTCACTTCTCTAAAGGGTCCCCCTGAATTCCCAGGGGTTCCCCTTCCACTTGCCTGAGGACATGCCCCCTTTCCTGAGGTTTCCCTCCTGATTTGCTAAGGGAGAAACTCTTCCCTCATTTTTCCTTCGAGCCCCCAACTTCAGGGTTCCCGTATTTCTGTTTGTGGTACCCACTTCTTTCTACTCTGGAAGGACAGATCAGAAATATACCCCTCCCATCTTCAGTCTTCTTTCTTGCCAGATTAGGGGTATTCTCTGAACTTTTACCTCAGCTTCCAGGGACCTGGAGGAATTTGTGATTGGAAGCGAAATTGGGAGACAGGCAAAAAAAAATGCTGTTTTCTCTCATCCTTTAAGACCTGCTGGATTTGGGGGAGCAGGAGCTGTTGTCGAAGGACAGTCTTGGTTGCTCCATTTTTGAGTCATGGGGCCACCACAGTGTTGTCAGTCCAGTGTAGAGGCAGGAGGGACAGGGCTGGAGCATTGTACCCCATTATCACACTTTGAAGTTGTGGGACTGACCCACTTCCTGTCCCATCCCTCAGTCCTCCCTCTGCATAGTATAACTCACCCCCTCCCAAAAAAAACAAAGGAGAAGAAAAACGCTCTTTCAGGTCTTCCAGCTGTGTTTTCTCTCCCTAGGCCCTCTGATTTACCCCTTGATCTCCAGTGGATCCTCAGTCTGTGGGCCACTCGGGTTTGAAAGGCAGAGCAAGAAGCAGGAAATGGGTCACCTTAGATCCAGGAAGGGTGGAAGGGAGGCAAGGAACAGGGGATTTGAATTCATTTCTCTAAGTTTTAGGTGACTTCAGCTTGTCCCAAAGGAAGTTTTTACGTGGCTTTTACAAATCTTATGTGTACCTTTTTTTTTTAATGGCCCACCCTGGATTCCAAGTTCACTACAGTAGCTAATTTTATCTGTTTTGCCAAACGCAGAGCTCGCTGGAGCCCAAGTAGATGAATGCTGGCATTGAGAGATGGTCCAAAGGACAGGAATGAACTCAGTTTGAAACCTGAGTAACTTGTAACCACTTCGTGTCCATGCACAAGTCTCGGGCTAAAAATGTGGGGAAAATATTCCTGAAGTGGAGTTCTGAAATACAGGCTGAACTTGGTTGGTTGAGCATTTCAACCAGTTCTTCCCTCTGACTCTGCTAGAACTGCAGTTCACTTTACAGTTTGACTTAAGACTGTCTCTCTCCTGTTCATTTCCATCTGGGTCTTGCTTAATTTGAGTCCTTTGTGAAGACTCCTGCCGAGGCTATAATTTGAGTTCTAAATCTGTCGGTGGACCATGTGGACACAAGTTTCAACTCGAGCTATTTTCTTCTGTGGAGAAGTGCTTGGAGAGTTTCCTGGGCCCTCCGCTCCTGGGGTAGTCAAGTCCAGGCAGGAAGCTGCTGCAGACCTGGTTGCTCCTCTACTGCCTCTTCCTGGTCAGCTTGCCCTGAGGGGAAGAGGAAATATGGTGGGGAGCTCAGGGCTTAAGGTGTCCTGAGACAGGGCAGAGAAGTGCTGGCACATGTTTATTATTTGAAAATGAACCCCACAGGACCAGCAAGGTGAGGTGTTAGGGAAGAGGGAGCTTTGAAGTCAGAAGGACCTGATTCAGATTCTGGGTCTGTCCTTCCTAGCTGTGTGGCCTTGGATAAGTTATGGCACAAGACCAGCACGTTACTAAATATTTGAGGGGGTCACATCTCTGTGAATGGGTGTAAAGGCGCCTACAAATGGGAAGTGCTTCCTAGATGTGTGAATAAATGAATCTGAGATAACAAACAGGAGGCAGCCAGCACAGCGCCTAGCACATGGTTGGTGTGCAATAAAGGTTGGTTGTTGTGCTCAGGAGATTATGGTTCTGGTCTGGACTCCCAGACAGGAAGCACTTGACATTTTGCCAAGGCCAAATATGCCCGCGGAGCAAAGAGAAAGAAACTCGGAGTGTCTCTTGCAAAACCCACTGCCCACCTGGGTCTAGTAGCGTTTTTCTGTGTTCAGATAGCAGATGTGAGATGGATTTGCTGTGTGACGGGTTTGTGTTTGCCTTGGCCTTGCTTTCTCCCTCTGTAAAATGGGGTAATTTGTGAGTTAAGGCCATGGAGATGTATTACTATAATTAGACCACAGGCGAGATAGAAGATTATTACGAGCTTGAATTGTGGGAAGAAAAAGAAGGTGAACCATAAAGGATCACGGCCATATTTTGGGACTGCTTGACTGAGTGATATGCAGCAGTTACCTGATGAGTGATCTCTTCTTACACGTTAGAACCTTGGAAGAAGAACCGTTCTTTTAGGGTAATGGATCAGATTTGGGGACAAAAGACTGGAAAAGTGATGTACAAAGGCATTTATTGCCACACAATAATAGTACATTGAGTGTGTGGCTTAGTGCCCATGAGGAGATCAGGATTCACCTTGAGTTTTCAAGGATTCAGAGAGCTGTGAAGATGCTAACTCAGACTCTGGGGATGGAGGCTGGGGTGGGCAGGACACTTTTTTTTTTTTTTGAGAGGGTTTTATCTTAGCAATTAGTGAAAGCCTTAAAATCATGGCTGGTGAGTTGGGCCCAGCCTTTTTCACTTATTCATGTGGGGACAGATGGCACTTGCCCTTGATAGCTAAAACCCGGGTTGTGGGTGAATAGTGGGTGAAAAATCTGAGCTAGGCCCCCACTGCACCGCTTCCAAGTTTGAAGAAAAGGGTTTTTCCCCCTCTCTTGAAATATCCCCTTTCCTTCCCTCTGCCCCCATCCCCCCCCACACAGAGTGAATTTACTATTGAAGCCAAGAAATACCTGCCAGTCTTAAATTTCTCTTAATTCTTTTAAGGACATTTATTCCATTATATGGGAAAGGAGCAAAGTTTATTATTTTTAAAATATAAAACATACGGTAAACAACTTTAAGGGGATTATTATCCCTTTTGAAATTATGATGTCCCTTGTGTGCCACAGACTTCACTCTGGTGGTTGGTGGTGCCACCACCAAATCCCTTTTACCTAACGGGAAGTTTTTTAAACTTTTTTTTGAATTGAAAGATCCTTACAGCAATAAAAACCCTCGAATAGTTAGAAACGATGTTGATCTAGGTACGTTTATTAGATGTAATGTAACGTGGTTATCCATTGGTGGGCAGCTCTAAAAGGTATGTGGGTCCCAACACTGCCCAGCTTCTAACTGGACAATAAACTGTTGATTTATGTAACTGAAATAGCTGGGGAAGTCAGGGTTTCCTTCCTGTTGGAGGCAGCACTGGGGGCATTAAATCCCTGTGGGATTTTGATGTTAAGAGAGAAGTTGACCTCCTTCGGAATTGGGGAATAACTACTGAATGGAGTCGTTCCATCCAAATGAATGGATGTTGTTATTTTGAATTTCTAGTATTAATTTTGGCTTTATCCTCTCTGCAGCCTGGCTGCTTTTGTTTACACTGGTGCATTGTTTGAATATGAATTTATCCCTCCAAACTGGCCTATAAGGGACGTTTAAACACTCAAGTAAGGGCTTAACTTGGCACAAGTTTTCCTGTGTGGCCATAAGGTAGGATTTTTTTGTTTTTTTGTTTTTTAATGCAACTAAAATTGGATTGAAAAATAGAAAGTGTTAGATTTTCTGGCTCATATAACTTCCTGTGCCAGCAAATAATTCAGCAATAAATGTGTGCCAGTGATGTGCTAGGCACACCATGCCGGGTGCTGGGGGCCTAGCAGTGAGCTGGGCCCCCAGGGACAGATGCAGTCAGCCTTCAAGGATCTTACATCCCAGTCACAGACAAGTAAACAAATGAATGAAAGAATATCTCAGGGCTTCTTTGGGCATATTCCTGGATGTTGGGAGCTTGGGGTGGAGTTTCTTGGAGGTTTGGAAGTGAAACCTTACTACCCTTCTAATTTCCTCACTGGACTCCTTTCTTCTGTTTCCTCCCTTTGAAAGGAAGCAGAAATTATGGTGTTTTCCCGGTTGATTGTTGGCTTTTGGCACTAGTTGATCCAGGATGACTGTGGCTGTAGTCTTGGAGAAACAAAAGAGAGTCTGGAATGGTTATTGCCAGGAGCATTTTCAGCTTTACTTTTCTTGAAGTTGGTAGCAGTGTGTTTTTGGAATCCTGTGACATTTCTTCATGGCAGTGCATATTATGCAAAGAGATAAACAGCTATTAAAGCCCTTCTCGCCTTGTTTTAAATCTTAAAAAAAAAAAAAATCAGACAAGGGTACTGCTTGGCTGTTGTTTATGGCATAGGAAAAGTGAGATTTCAAATAGGTGGACTGCTTTGTCATGTATTAGTAGGTTCTTGGTGCACAGAGTTCCCTCTGCCCTAGGGTTCCCTCTTGTATTGGGACTGGGGAAGCACTATTTTGATCTTCCTATGTTGTGGCCCAGATTTGATGTTAGTCCACATAGATCAATTATGTGACAGGTGCTTTTCTTAAGTAGGTGTGTTTGTGAGGGGTGGAGCCAGAGGGCCGGGGTGGATACTCATTCAGGGCCCAGGGCCCAGCAGGGGAGAGAGAGCATATTACAAGGAAAGTTTCTGGTAGTCTGTCTTCTTTTCCTTTCCCTTCACCCAAGTACTGACTCATGAGGTGAAGAGGAAGGCCCAGGCCGGAAGTGGGCGTGGACAAGCAATGCAACTGTGCACGTGACCAGACTCCCACCTCTGGGCTGTGTTGCCCTTGGGAAGTGGATGCTTGCTCTCTCTTCATTTCCTGTTCCCCACACTCCAGGCTGAGTTCTTGGGCTCCAATTTGAGCGTAGAAAACATGTTCAGGTTATCACTTTTTTCTCAGTAAGCTGCTTTGTCAGAACTGGGAGCCACCAGTGGACCTGCCCCTAGCAGTTCTAGGGGCTCAGCTAATGTACCCACAAACTCAGGACTATCTGGCAGGGTGGTTAACAGGATGGTTTCCTATTGCATTATCACAGTGTTCCCTGCAGGAGCTTGCCTGCCAAAGGCTGCTCTGGAGATGTGTATAGAACTAAAGGAAGCAGACAGTAGATAGATCCTTCTGCAAGAGTGTGCTCTTGGAGAATTGTTTGCTGTTCTTTGTCTTTGTTGCTTTGTAAAAGTGCCCTGTGGGCAGTAGAAACTTTGGAGTCAGAAAGCCAGATTCTGCCGCTTGCTGGCTCTGTGACCTCAGGAAGGTGGCCTAACTGCAAGTGGCCTAACCTCTTTGAGCCTCAGTTTCTTCATTTGTTGGGTGGGGATGGTAAGCACGAAGCAAGCAGCTGGATTGTTGTAGGTGCCTAGTAAAGGTGGTTGTTAGCAGAATCATACCAAGGCTGACTATTCCTCTTGAGGTTGGCACCCAAGTTTGGATAGCTATCTATGGCAGTTAATACTGCCCAAGAGCAAACCAGTCCACGTTGGGGCCACAGGCTGCTGTGTATGACTGTGGGCTGATGATCTAGAGGTTCCCGGATTGGCTGATTTTTGACAGTGGGTTCCCTTAGTTCATCATAGCCTTACACTGCTGCTGCCGCCGCCACCACCACCTCACCTTGGTGTACCATATGGACTTGCAGTGCCTCCTGAAGCATGACAGGGTAACTAGGGAAAAGGCTCAAACCTACACTCTATGTGGCTATAGTATGTTATAGGAAAAGCCTTACTTTTGAGTGTGATGGAAATATTCATTTAACTTGCTAAGGGTCGGGCACCTGGCTGGACACAGGAGCTCATATGCTACTAGGAAAAAACAAGTGCATGAAACTGAGAACTGCAGTAAAATGCTGCAGTTGGATTGCGGAAGGAGAGCCTGCAAAGGAAGGGGCGATGGGGAGAGCTACTTTTTAGGTGGCTACTCATTCCCAGGAGAGGAACGGCATGGGCACCGTCAGGGACCTGGAGGTAAAGAAACAGCACCGTCAGGGACCTGGAGGTAAAGAAACAGCACCGTCAGGGACCTGGAGGTAAAGAAACAATCTGGTGAGTTCCCTTGACCTGAGGAGGTTATGCTCACCTAAAAATCAGAGTTTGAACTGAGCACCTTTGGTAAGAAAAGCTCAAAGTTACCTTCAAAGGTAGAGAGTCTTATAAAATGTGCCATAGTAGGATTCAAGATTGAACTCTAAAATAATATTTAAATTGAGCTCTGAATAAGTATTTTCAATCAGAAACCAATGATGGCCAGTGAAATCAGACCATGCAGACTCTATTTATAATAGTATGCAGTTCTACGTGGAGTTTCAGGAGGACAGATAATGGGGGCTGCTTCTGAATTTTTTTCCTTTGAGAATTGTCATTTAAGCTGGTCTAAAACTCTTAACACAGCAGAACAGTTTTTTGTTTTTGTTTTTGTTTTTGGCTGTGTTGGGTCTTCGTTGCTGCGCACAGGCTTTCTTTCTCTTCGCTCTCTGTGGCAAGTGGGGGCTACTCTTCGTTGCAGTGCACGGGCTTCTCATTGCGGTGGCTTCTCTTGTTGCAGAGCACGGGCTCTAGGCGCGTGGGCTTCAGTAGTTGCAGCACGTGGGCTCAGTAGTTGTGGTGCATGGGCTTAGTTGCTCCACGGCATATGGGATCTTCCCAGGCCAGGGATTGAACCCGTGTCCCCTGCATTGGCAGGCAGATTCTTAACCACTGCGCCACTAGGGAAGTCCCCAGAACAGTTTTTTAACTTGCATGACATTTTCAAGGTTTAGGCTTTATATTTATAAAGCTTTAAACTTTATACTTAACCTCTTAAAGTATCTCTATTGAAGGTTGATTTTTGACCCAAATTTGAAAAAAAGATTTTACTGCTCCCAAACCAGGAGTCGGTAAAATTATAGGCCTGACTAGGTCAACATGCAAGAGGACATGGTGTTTGTTATCAAGCTGTGAAGGAGAAAACTAGAAAGACCCGCCTCCTGAATTTCCTATAGTGAAATGCTGGGCACCAGTGAAGGGGAGTATTCATCCTATTAGGAAAACTTTGGGGAGGAATGTTTTCCTCTTTCCTATGTTAGGTTGGAAGATCTGCCATTTAATAACTGGGGAGGGGGATGTGAACTGGATACCAAGTTTTTAAAACATGTTTTTCTTCATGTCTAAACCAAGGATGTTTATTAGCAGGCCACTGATGTGACTAATACTCTTTCTTTGTTAAGCAGGTTTGAATATGTTGATCTCTAGACTTAAGACTGTCATATAGCATTTTTTTTTTCTGGTAGTTTTCTGATTTTTTTCCTGTTAATTCTTTAATTCACAGAAAACATGGTTCACTTACTAACTTTTCAAAGACTTAAAATTGACCTAAATTAGATATGCATATTTTTTTTTTTGTAAGCCATATATAGACACAAAAGAGATATTCCTTGCCAACTGGTGACACATGCAGATGAAGACAGAGTGGGAGATACACTTCCGGTTCACAATGATACTTCTGAGCAGTTTGTATTTAACCCTTTAGGGAAGCATTTGTGCTCAGAGCCCTGTAACAGTGGGATATCGTCAGGGCCACACAGAGACTAACTGCAGATGGAGCCTGAACTCCATGTTGCATCGACACTAAGCATTCAGAATTATGGTTAGAAACGATACTCAAAACAAACACATGTTGACAAAGTGGCTCATCTCTAGAGAGCTGTGCTTCAGAGAGCTTTTCTGCATACACGACAGGGATGGGGCAGATGGGTGCTTATCTGTCTCCCACAAACTCCTAATCTAGTGTAAAAGTGTTGTGATTTTAAAAATGACATTTGTTGTAGAAGCTGTAACGTGTTGGGAGTATTGTATTTTTCATAAAGCATAGTCCCTTTAACTATTTTCTGGTCCTTGAAAAAAGTACCAAAAATATCAAAGTACTAGGGAAATCAAATTCACATAGAAATGAATCTTTTCCTTTCCTTTCCCAACCAATTGCTTTGCAATCTCACCATCTGAGCATGAATATGGGGTGAAATAAGAAACTTTAAAATAATCCTCTTAGAGATTGTGGTTATATTGTCCCTAAACTCAATGAAAATAGTTTTAGACTTTAGAGTACTAAAAATGCAAAGTGTGGAAAGTAGTGCTCTTTTTCATAAAGGTACTTTTTTTTTAAAACTTGGTACACTTTTGTAAATTAATTAATTTATTTATATTTTAAAATTTTGGCTGCACTGGGTCTTTGTTGCTGTGTGCGGGCTTTCTCTAGCTGCGGTGAGCGGGGACTACTCTTTGTTGTGGTGCGCGGGCTTCTCATTGCGGTGGCTTCTCTTGTTGAGGAGCACGGGCTCTAGGCGCATGGGCTTCAGCAGTTGTGGCTCGTGAGCTCTAGAGCGCAGGCTCAGTAGTTGTGGCGCACAGGCCCAGTTGCTCTGCGGCATGTGGGATCTTCCCGGGCCAGCGCTCGAACCCATGTCCCCTGCATTAGCATGCAGATTCTTAACCACTGTGCCACCAGGGAAGTCCGAAACTTGGTACACTTTTGAATGAACAACCTGTTTATTCTTTGGAAAGCTTCTCAAAAAACAAAAGGGAGCCTAGTGTCACTGTTTGATAGCAGTAATCTAAAAATTGCTTAAAGTCTACATAACTAGGTCTGCTTAGCTTGTGAATTGAAGTAAGTGGTCGACAGTTCATTCCGTGTTCTGAGAGAGAAAGCCACCTAGAAAGTTTAAAGGTTAATGAATCTGTCCCTTTGCAGCCCTGTCTGCCCCAAAGCCCTCACACTCCAGGAGTAGCCAGCTCTAGCCCTTGCTTCTGCTGTTCTGGATGCCTGGGATGCTCATCCATTAAGAGCTAGCTCAAATGTCACATCCATAAAGATCTCCCAGACCCCTCTCCAGGGAGGGGAGCAGCCTCTTCCTTTGTGATTCCTGTCTTTTCTATGAATGCATTTTCTGCATTGAAAGCATTCTATGTCTTTCTGTGCCACCAGCCTGCGAACTTCTGGAGCTGGTGCCTACAGGCTCCCCAGCCTACAAAACCCTTGTGATGAGTGGTCTCTTAGATGGTTCTTGTTGACCAGTGTTTATCATGTAAGACATCTTACATTTTGTCCACCAGGAACTTTAAAGACATTTTCTGATTAAAACCCCAAAAGTACAGTACCTTAAACATTTAGTAGGTGATGCTACTCCTTTTCAGTCGGTTTCACACTATTGTTGAGCCTTTGACCAATTTCTACTTTATAAAAGAGGACACGAACATGGAATTTGGCCCAAATTTCTTTTCTTCAGTCCCTTTGTTGTACAGGAATTAGCTCAGATGGTTTTTGGAAGTTTACCTAATAGTACATTAGAAAGATAATTAGAATATTTCTGCAGTGGTTAGGGTGGAAGGAGGCTTGGCTATTATTAGCAAGGATCTGGTCTGAAGGATATGAAGTGAATTCGGCAGAAATTTTTGTTTAACTTAATAACAGAAGTGTTTTTAGAGTATCATGTTAACTGGTACCCATAACTATTAATTGACTGCCTTGTTTTTAGGGCAGAGGGGAAAAACTTCAGGAGAAACATGGTTCTAGCCCTAGTTGTCTCTTAAATTAGGGTTTCTTCAGTTTTAGAATGGCATCTGAAGGTGATTGCATCATATTTCATAATCACCCAGCTGAACTATTTGCTGTTTAGTCCAGTACTATAGGCACAAGGTCTTTAGGCCAAGCAGTCTCAGCATTCACCTGCCTGAGCATCTGGGACCCCAAACAGGTCTGGATTCACTATCGCTTTTTCCATCTACACACTTGGCCCTCTCTTCCTATCACAGAAATAAACTCTATTGCACCCTTTCCCAGCTGGAGAAGTTGGCACTGTCCCCTGGAGCAGCCCACCTGTCACCAGTGCACACCTCAGTCCATAGGGGTGTGTCATTAATATGTCACAGCTGATACCTCCCTCTTTTTTTTTTTCATAAATTTATTTATTTATGTTTGGCTGCGTTGGGTCTTCATTGCTACACGTGGGCTTTCTCTAGTTGCGGCGAGCGGGGGCTTCTCTTGTTGCGGAGCGCGGGCTTCTCTTGTTGCAGAGCGTGGGCTTCTCACTGTGGTGGCTTCTCTTGTTGCAGAGCATGGGCTCTAGGGGAGCTGGCTTCAGTAGTCGTGGCTCGCGGGCTCCAGAGCGCAGGCTCAGTAGTTGTGGCACACGGGCTTAGTTGCTCTGCGGCATGTGGGATCTTCCCGGACCAGGGCTCGAACCCGTGTCCCCTGCATTGGCAGGCGGATTCTTAACCACTGTGCCACCAGGGAAGTCCCATGCCTCCCTCTTTAAAACAGGATGGTTGTCACCTTGGTGACTCGTACAGGGTTTGCCAGCTCAGATTCTGGAATCCCTGTGTCAATCTCAAGTCTTGGGTCTCCCACCTGACCACACTTTGCTCTGTTTATAGTTAAGTTGGCATTAATCAAGACCCAGGTGAGGAGCAGTGAGGTAATATTTTGCTTATATTGCTTTAATATACATCATCTGATTAATCGTCGAGTAAAGCAGTTCTCAAAATAAACAGCTGCCGAATTAGAGTGAAAATCATTTGCTTTAAACTATCTTTGCATATGGGATTAGGGAGTTTCCTGCATTCCTATACCAGGTCACCTGTTTGAGAATAAACTATTTTTGTTTGGTTTTTGAATTTGAACATTTGAATTTCTTTGTAGCAAAGCAAATTGCTGACAAGTCAGGGAAGGTGTTTGGGGGACAACAACTTGTATTTTGTATCATTTTTAGTTTAAGGAATGCTTCTCTTTTGGCCCTGGGGAAGTTGTGCCAGACATTGGCATTAAGCCCTTGGAAGATTTTGGGGGTAGGATTGATTGGGGGTGGAATCAACAATAAAAAGTTGCCAATTAGGTGTGGAACTCAACCCAATTAAAATGGGCTTTTTTTAAACTTCTTATTGGGGTGGGGGCACATAGCAGAAAATTTTATTTGTAAAACTTATTCTACATTGTTTTTAAAGTTTGGGGTCAAGACCAACTGTGGGTTGGAATTACATTGATTCTTTTTAAAACATGAAATAGAAAATATCGGTACATTGCAAGGTATGTTTGGTGAAACTTTTGTTTCACTTGTATTAGGATATGTTATCTAGGTGTCTCATCATGAATTATTTGTTTTAACGCTGTAAAAAGAACATGGAAAGGGCCCTTTTTGGTGATTCTTCAGAACCTAATCTTGATATTGAGAGCTTCTTGTGATACTAGATATTTTATTTTCCCTATTAAAACTGTGTTTGTTTTATGTAGTTGAACATCTCCAAAGCCCATCCTCTCTCAGGTTAGACTGTTTCCCGTGTTTCCTCCAAGTCACTGGAGAGGGAAGGGTGCAGATTTGCTTTCTTGGGGGGTTTCACCTTCTCCCAGAGGCACGGGGGCAGATTGGGAGGTAACTGGAGAGGGAGAGCAGTCATCCCTGAAGTGTCTGTGAAGTGGGTGGGTCTGGAGCTTGCTTTGTAGAACTCTCTTTACTGCGCTGGAAGAATTACGGTTTCGCCGCTCTCCTGGAGGGGAACTTCTGTGTGACGACCCCGCGGGGGTGGCATTCTAACCTTGGTTTTCAGAAGCAGTTGCCTGAGGTCTCGCGGCTCAGTTGGAGCGAGGTCAGCAGTGAGCGCGTCGTGAGTCAGCCCTGGGCGCGGCCCGCCCGGCTCTGCCGCGGGTGAGCTGGCGACGACCCCCTTAACCCTGCGGCAGAAGCCCGCCCGAGCCCTCGTGGGAAACCGGCGCGCGGGGCCGGGCGTCCAGTGGAGCGCGGTCAGGAGGGGCGGTGCTTCCGGGGCGGTGTCGATCTGCCTGACCCCGCCCACCACCATCAGGTCCCGCCCCAACCCACTGGCCCCGCCCAGCCGGGCGCGGGCGGGCGGCGTCGCCTTTAAGAGCTCCCCGGTGTTTTGGGGGCCGCGGGCCGGGCGCGCTGACCTGGTGCGCATGTCCCAGGCGGTGACGCCGGCGCCGGGCTCCATGTGTGCGGCCGAGGGGCGCATTATCTGGCCGGCGGCGCGGGCGGGCGGGCGGACCGGCGGAGCGAGCGCCGCGGGCCCGGGCGGCCCCACAGGCGGAGCGAGCGCGCGCGGCCCGGCGCCCCCAGCCCCTCGGCCGCCCGGCCCCGCAGGCGACCCCGACCCCGGCCCCGCGGCCCCTTGAACCCGCGCGCTGTCCTAGGGCCCGGCCGGCCCGCGGCCCGGTAAGTTCCGGACCAAACTTGGCGGGGGGCGGGGGCTGGGGTCGGGGCCGAGGTCGTGCGAGGGAGACTGGAGCGGCAGGGGCGGTGTGGGCTGGGCAGGGTCGGAGGGTCGGGGGGCTGTGAGGGACCCCTGTGTGAGCATGGAAAAGTGAGAGCGAGCGAGTACTGCTTTTATTCTGGGAGCGTCTTTCTTGCGCTGCCCTGGAAAGTTCCGCGCTCCGACGCCGCCCGGGCACGTGGGGGCCGGGCCGGGCGGGGGTCCTGGAAAGTCGCGTCGTCGCTCCTCTTCCTCCTGCGCTTCCTCTGGGGTCGGGGGAGGGGTCGGGCCGAGAGGCGCAGCTTCCCAGCGGCCGGGACGGGCTGGGGGGCGGTGGCACGTGGGCGCGCAGGGCGAGGGTCCCGGGCGGGGGTCGCGGGCTGGCCGGGCCGCGGCGCTGAACCCCGCGGCGACGGCGACGGCGGCTGCGGATCCCGTGTCAGAATAAGAGTCCCCGCGCGCCCACGCCTGCAGGGCTGGCCCTCCCCCCGCTCGCGCCCTTCCTGCCTGACCCCCGGGAGCCGCGGGACCCTTCCCCCTCTGTGGGTTCCGGCGTTTCACAGGGCTTTACACTTTAAATTTGCCTCCCCATCTAGGCGTTGGCTGTATTGATTTCTTTTTTCCCACCTGGAAAGGGTCGGCATCAGTGACTAGACAGCAGCAGCTGGCCTTTTAAAGGGATTATTGCCAAGAATCGGAATTGATCACTTCAACAAGGAAGGGCTTATGGGCAGGGCCCTAGCCTAGAGCGTGATTGACACTTGGTGTGTGCGCAAACACTGGGACCCAGAAATGAATGGGGATCCCTCCCTTAGGAACTCAATGACACGTTGGGTGCACGTTTCTGCCCTGCCCTGGGAATTTTGCAGGGACTGCTTAATTTTGTGTATAGGATCCTATGCCTTTAGGTGTGTAGTTCGTCCTTATCTTTAGAGCTTTGGATTCTTTAGACCAAAGTCCGAGTGAGTCACTTGCGCCTTTAATTTCCTCTCTTCCTTACCCTTTTACTTCTTTCAGTTTTCTTGGAGTGCACAGTACTGGTTAAGTCTCTGGTTCCGTATGTCCATTTCACACAGTGACACCTTCTGGCTGTGGTAGCGCAGAGAAACTGAGGGACAGACAGCCTTCTGTGCAGTTGCTTTAGTCTTGGACCCACTGTCCTGTTGATGTTTTTATTTCTTCTGGTAGTGGTTACAAGTTTTCTTTTAAGTTAGATTATGTGCAATGCTTGCTGGCACCAGATCAATATGCTGAGTAGCGTGTTAGACCTGACAGCAAGCTATGGAGGAAGGCTAAAAGATCACACCGGCCCCGATTTGAATGCCCACTGTGTGCTAAGCTCAGTGCACAGACATATTTCAGTGCCCTTAACAATCCGATGGAGGAAGGGAGAGTATAGTCCCCACTTTACAGGTGGGGAAACTGGGGCTTCTGGAGGTCAGGCTGCTTGCCCAAGACTGCTTAGTAGAGAGGCAGAGCTGGGCTTGCGCCTGCCCTGTGGGGCACCAGAGCCCAGGAATGCTCCTGTTTGCAAGCCCAGTATGTGAGTATTTTCTGGGAGCTCCTAAAACACAAGGCCATTTATTTGTCCAGGCTCCAGTACACCTCTGCTTGGAGTTGGGGGATGACCTGGTGACACCATTTCTAGCCCTGCTTTGTCCTCGGAGAGCAGAGTTACCAGCTGGCTTTTAAGAACCAAGCCACAGAGTCACCCCTTTGCCTTGCTTCCATAGCCTGTAACTCAGAAAAGTTGGTCCTTTTCTAGAGGAAGCAGAGTTTAGGTTGGGGATTTTGAGAGTAATTTGCTAGACCCTTTCCTCAGTTACTCCCCCACCCTTCATCTTTCATCCCCTATTTCTCCCCTAAAATTCTGAAGCTGGGTTTTGCCAGAGGATTGCCTCTCATCTTGGATGTGGTGTAGAGAATGGGATTAATGTATTAATGATTTGGATGCATTGTTATTTCCATTCAGATGACATCATTTTTTAATGTCAAGTCATCTCTATTAATGCAGTATCATTTGGCAGATCCTACAATTTTATATTTTGATAGAGAGGAAAGAAATAATGCTGCTCTTTGTAAAAAAAAAAAAAAAAAAAAGTCCTGGAAGGATTTGTACCAAGATTAGGGTTAGCAGTAGTTTGTTTGTTTGTTTGTTGTCTTAACTTTTTGATACCTGTGTTTTATGTTTTTTTAAAAAAAGAAGGAACATTTTAAATTTAAGTAATAAAACATTTTAAAGACTCCAATTCTCAACTCTTTAGTAGTTCTTCTCACTTGTTTTGTATCACTTATTTTGTTACTTTGTGGCATTGCGAGTAGTGATTTCTGTATTGATTTATTCAATAAATATCAATGTGCGTGCTGTGCCTCCGGCACCATGCTAGGAATCCCTGCTCAGTGGAGTTTACTGTGAGATTAATGGGAGAGAAATCGTAACTAATCTCATAAACTTGGGGAAACTTACAAGGGCCAAGGAGAGAAGGATGCTGTGACCTGGTGAGCAAGACTTGAGGGGGTCTTTTTTCAGCTGGGATCAGAGGACATGTAGGAGCTAAATAGCTAAAGTGAAAAAGGAAGAGCATTTCTGGCAGAGAGAGTGCTTGGGACTGAAGGAAGATCAGTATGGTTGGAGCAGAGAGAGACAAATGCGCAGGCTCCAGGGCTGAGGGGTCTGGAATTTACCTTGAGAACAGTAGGACCTCATTGAAGAGGATAATACAGGGACCCATGTGATGAGGGTGCATTGGGCCTTAGATAGCAGAAGACTGGAAGATGGTGCCTGAAGGACATGAGGGGGACAGTAGCGAAGCCATTCTGAAATGTTGGCATTTTCTGGTGTTCTGTTGGGAGAAAATCAAGAATGACCTTCAGAGTCTTGAATGTGTCTGTTTCCAAGAGACAGAAATGTAATGCCCTTACCACTGAATCCAGTTAAGGACTCTTGGTGTGGGTGTGTTAACCTCTGAAAGCATAGGCAACTCAAATGCTTGCCTGGAGAACTACCTGTTTGGACTTGGTAGTCCAAACTACCAAGTTTGGACTTTGGGTGTTTCTGTGCCATCAAATGGAATGGAAAAGATTATTTTCCCTAGGCTTATTTTTTTCTCCCTGATGATTGAGTTAATTTATGCTCATTGTAGAAAACTAGGAGGATTATGAAACAGGTGAGTAGGTGAGGTCTTCATGAGCAGTCGTCCTGGGGTAATAGAGTGTCATTGGGATTTCCTTGTAATAGTTGTCGGGTTAGGAAGTGCGGCAGAACCAGAAGAACGAGTTGGCAGTGTCATAGATTGAGACTTACAGAACTGTGCAGCCTGCTAAGTGTGGTTGTTTGTTAGAATGGATGCTCTTGAGTTATTTGAACTGTTTTAGGAGGTGAGTTGGACAGCCTGGCCTCAGATTGCTTTTCTTTCAGGTAATGAAACTTACTTTATGTGCTGACTGTGCAAAGCTACATCTTTGCCTTGAATTAGGAGGGCAACGCGTTAAGAAGGTTGACGTAAAAAAAATACAGGGGACCTGAAGTGGTGGCAGTGAGATGGAAGTAGTGAGACTGGTGTTATGAGAAACAAAAGTAGCAGCTGGGGACAGATCTTACATACTTGTGGATTCCGGCAAACAGGATCCAGGACTTCTTAGTCAAGAGGAATGTTAGACTACGGGCTTCTTGCCCCTCCTCTTGTTTTCTAGGCTGTATTTATGACCTCTTTTTGTGTGTGATGAGAATGTAGGTTAGTCTTTTAGAAGACAGAGAAACTTACTCTAATTGAATACCTGAAGGTAGCCGTAGGAAGTGACTTGAAATCCTCTGGAACCTTCCAGGGTATGTGGGAAAGGGTCTTTGCGGCTTCAGTGCACTGCACCCACTTTTCTCTCTCTTGATTTTCACAGAGGTACTTGAATCCTTGAGCCATTCCTTCTGCATCTCCATCTCTAGCCTTGAAACCACTTGACCTGCCTTGCTAGTCAGGTCTTTTGGTTTGAACCTTCAAACCTAATTCATCCTAAATGAGGTAATGCCTTTGAGTACACTTTTAATAAATAGTGCTGCATTATAGTGGCCAACCAGATCTTCCTGGTGCCAGGCAGGCTGTTCCACAACCAGTACCACCTGCTCTTTGCCAAGTGAGGCCGTGGGCCTGTTCCCAGGTAGCAGGTCCCTGTAATGGTGTCATGGGTCAGCCCTGGCTTTGCCTTAGGTTGGGTGTGAGCTCCACCCGGCCACTTCCTTGTGACTTGACCTTGGTGAACCTTGTCCTCTGTGTCCTATTTCTAAAAAGTGGGTAGTAATGTCTGCCTTAAATGGCTGAGTTGGGAGTGAGATAATAAATGCCAGTGGCATAGCACAGCACCTAGTATGTGTACCTGCTCAATAAATTGGAGTTCAGTGAGTGTACCATCATGACTAGAGCAGATGAGGCAGAGCCCCAAAGCATTAATGACTGTTTTGCTTTTCATGTGTGGAGCACCTCTGTGCTTGTGGGACAAACCATCACTGTCTCTGCCCCTTGGAACCACAACTTTGTTCCCACATTTCAGATGGAAGAAGGTCAAGTCCCTACAGAGGGTGATACTTGGCAGAGTCACCTTGCTGATTTTTCTACAGCTGGGACTGGTCCCCAACCTTTCCGATTTCAGGCTATGAATGTTTTTCCCACCAGCCTTAGTGCCTCCCTGGTGATACAGAATGGCTAGGTTGGTGGTGCCTCATCAGGGCAAAGGAGACACAGCCCCTTTTCCTGATCCCGAGCTTGCTGAACCCCACATTCTGATTTTCAGGGGCAGCCCTTCCGTTTGTAAGATGTTTGCCAGGCAGATTCTCGTGGGGTCCTGCCTTTGAGAACCCAGAGGCGCCCCTGTACCTCTGGCTTTATCACTGAGTGGACTCTGGTCAGGGATGAGAAGTAGGTTGCTTGATGGTGCTTGCAGTGGCAAACAGGAGAGTTTGGTCCCGAATCCTGTCCTCCTTCCGCACTTACAGCTCTAGCCAGTTTGGGAATTTGACAGATCTGACTACAGCTTACCACTCTTCAGCACTGGGCAGGTTTTCTGGCCACCTGGCCTCAGCTTTCCCATCCATAGACAGGGACTGTATCTTAATCTCATGGGATGACTGTGAGGGCAATTGGGAAATGTTTAAAAGTAGTCAGGGATAGCCTAGCCCTTGATTTTCCATCTACCTCTGAGACAGAAATCCTTCTCTGGGGAAATATCCTGGCAGTCTAGTGGTTAGGACTCCTAGCTTCCACTGCAGGGGGCACGGTTCGATCCCTGGTCGAGGAACTAAGATCCCGCGTTTCTCGAGGTGGGGCCAAAAAAAGAAAAGTAACCAAAAAACAAAATGCTTCTCTGTCCAGAGGACAGCTACATGATGATCCCCCTGGGTCTTACATCTCAGTTATCATGCACAATGAAACACTCAGATTGAGGAGCTAGATTTTCTTTATAACAAAATTCCACCACAACCTGACAATTTGGAGGTCTTCAGAACTTATTGTAAGGAAATCTCACCTAAAACGTCAGTCAGGTTATCCGGAAGGGAAGTGAAAAACCTTGTGGTCTTAAATCTGCATATAATCCCAATCTAACATTTCCTACAATCGCAGTTGTTGTGTGCAGTTAGCCTTTGAGTCAGTAGCTGTTAAACTTGACTCAACACATTCTTACCTTAGAGGCAGCTGCTCACCATGACCTTGGAGGTGAGCAGGTTTCAGGCCAGTATCTTCGTCACTTGAGTTTCCATTTGGTGGACTTTTGTGGCAGTGACAGCATATTTTTAGCTTTCTTGTGTGTTTTGGGCAGGCTCACTCTGCCAGCCAGTTCTGAAAACTTTGCTACTACAATCTTCATTCATCCACAGAGGAAACACATTTTTTTCCCAATTGCTCAGTGGTGTGGGGAAAGTAGGAGCATGACAAACTGAGTCCTTGGTTTGAAGGTGTTGATTGAATTGGTTGAGTCACTCCAGACTTGTGATATTCTCAGGACTTGCATATCATTGACAACATCTGAACCTCATTTTCTCTTCTCTTCTGTATTATTCTTGTGCATGTAAAGGGTTAATGCCCACCCCCTTCAATGGCGGGCAGTTCTTTCAGAGGATTCTGGTGTCAGATCCCTCCCTGGGACTCTCCTACACCCACCGGGACCTGGGGAGATTTCGAGGGTTTGATTAGTATTTTCCTTAACACTTTTGTTTGATTAGCTGACCTTCTCAGCAGTTTGTATGTTGGTCATCCATCTGTCTCTTGCCTCTCTCCCCAAACCTTTAAAGTTTTTATTGTTGAGGCTTTTTGTTTGTTTCAACCTTACAAGTGACATTTCCCAATGCCAAAGACTGGGGAGGTGGTGGGTGCCTCGGGTGTCAGTAGTAGGCATTTGAAGTTTTTGAAGTTTGCTTTTGAAGTTTCCTTGGTTAAGGATATTAATGGACTGAGTCTGGATTAAAATGTAATTGTAGCCTTACTGTCAATTTATATTTGTCAGGCAGAGCATTAGAAATGTAACTATTTTTGGTCCTTGGGCAGTAGACAAATGTAACATTCACCTGGGACTAGCTTGCTTCTGTGTGCTGTTTTGCTGAACCCAGCAGGCAGCATACAGACTTCCAGATGAACAGGACAGCCCTTGATGTTACAAACTGGAAACTGAGGCCTGAGAGGAGGAGTGGCCTGCCCTGGGTTGACTTGCAGAAGAGAGAACATAGATCTCTGTTCCCTTCTAATGCTTCCTGGTCTGATCTCTGTTATCCTTATTTCTTTATGGCCTGGTTAGTTTAGAATTTTTGTTTTGTTTTAGGTTTCTCTTTATTTCTGTAGTGTAGGTCCATTGGCAGGTTTCCTTCCTCAGGGCTTTGTTTTTTGAGGTCATCATGGTATCTCTGGTGTGAGGATGGGACAGGACACAGGGAAGAAGAACTCAGGGCTGCTTCTGGAGTCTCAGGGCTGCCTTCAAAACAAAACAAAACAAAAACTCTAGCTGTTTCCTGTTCTGGAATTGAGTGGTTGATGGCTTTCAATTTTAAGAGCATTAAACTGTCTGTCCCCATCTATTAATAAAAAGTAATGACACTTACTATTTAGTCATCCTTCGGGTGATCCATTTTGGATGTCCATTTCAAGATTCAAAAAAGCTAGACATCAGATCCTGTACAAGGCTCTGATGGTCAGCAGTGCTAGTCTGGGGCAAGAGTGAAAGACCTTAACACTCAGATAAGGATGAGTCTAGGACAGCACAAGCTGGCTGCTAAAAAGCTTCGAGGGAGGTTATTTTTTGCATATCCTTTATATGTGGGGAAGTCCATTCTGCCTGCTGAAGTGGTCTTTAAACCATTTCATAGGAGTACTGGTTAGAGGGATTGACCATGTTCTTGGAAGAGAGAAGATTGGGTGGGGGGTGGCGAGGGGTTCCAGGAGACCCATTGGTGAGTTGGGATCTCAGCTCAGGACTGGACAGTTGGCCTTTCCTGTTGTTGGTGCCATCAGGTACCCACTCACCCCCTCAGGGAGGATGGAAGGGGTTCCTCTTACTTTCCAGAGATAAGATCAGGTGACCCTGACACAAAAGGCAGCAAAAGTGGACAGGTTGCCACCTGGGGAAGGTACTTAGCATTGGGTGAGCAGATGAGAAACATGCACCTTCTGTGAAGTTTAAGATGGTGGGAGCATGCCCACTTCGTTACCTTGGTTTATTGCAGAAGGGAGAAAGTAACTTAAATTGCTTAGAAAAATTAGGGTCATTTTGAATCAGTTTAACCAGTCTCCTAAGTCTATGAACTAGGGTTGGCTAATTTTTCTTTTAAGTTATTTTAAAAAGTTAACCCATTGACATAGAAGAGCCTAAGCTACTCCAGTAGGTGGCCTATGGAGTGAAATGCAGTACAGGTGTCTCAGGCCATGAGATAGTGGGTCTTCAGTTTTAGGGGTGCTGAGTATGAGCAAAGGTGAGGTGAGCTGGGCCCTAGAGAAGGGTGGTCTGAGATCGTGTTTACTGCCTGGGAGAAGGTGGGCATTGGTGAGACCCAGGGCGCAGCCTGTGGCCCTGGATGGCCACTTTCTGCTTCACTAGGAGAACGTAGTGTGTTGAGGTGTGGCAGTCCTGTGTGGCCATCAGGACTCAGGACCCTCATGAACAGGAGGGACGTGTCTTTGACCCTGCCAGATCTCGGCTGGCTCTGGGGGCTGGGTGCGGAACTTGATTTGTCCTTGTGTCTCTTCCTCCCCAAAGAAATAGTCTTTGTGTTAGATGAAAGTGTGATAAATAACAGGTAAAAGAATAAAATATCTGAGGGACTGTCTTGTGTATACGAGTTTGTTCTGCTCTGTTCCCAAGAGTGAAGTAGTGATGGATAGGTGGAAATTAGAAGGATGTGGCCCTTAACTTAGCCTGAAAAAGAGCTTTGTAGCAATTAGAGGGACCAGGAAGAGACTCGATGTGATTCTGTGCCCCAGGAGCTGGCTGGTAATCAGCATTTTCTTTCTTTCCTTTTTTTTTTTTTTGCTGTGGACCATTTTTGAAGTCTGTATTCGATTTGTTACAATATTGCTTCTGTTTTATGTTTTGGTTTTTTGTCCCTGAGGCATGTGGGATCTTAGCTCCCTGACCAGGGATCGAACCCACACCCCCTGCATTGGAAGGCAAAGTCAACCACTGGACCACCAGGGAAGTCCCGGTAATCAGCATTTTCTAGATTCTGAGAATTTTCTAGCTTGAGGTTTTGGACACTTTTCCACACAGACCTAGAGCGATTAAGACACTTCTGAAACATCACATGAATTTTTCCAACAGCTGCAGCTTCCTAGTTTGAGAATGTTTCCCTGTTTCATGCATTGCTCAAATGTTTCCAAGTTCTGACTCTTCTTGCAGAGTTCAGGGGAGAAGACAGGTGGGTGTCTTACCCAATGACAATACTGGTTTTGAGAGTAGGGAGAGGGGTTGTGGACACAGGAAGGAAAGGGGCTGTGGGGACCTGGCACTTGGAAAAAAAATGACTTGGGTCTGAGAGTGACATCTGCCTGATGATGACCAAGACACCATCAGGGTCCTGATTTTGAGGTCGTGGGTGGGAGTGAGGAATCAGGTGAGTTGGGTGAGGGCAGCAGCCTGGTGCCTCATGCAGAGCTGGGAGGGCCAGCACATGCCCTGGCCACCACCCACCTTAGGAAGCACTCCCACAGGGCCTGGGCTGTCCCCCAGCTCCATGTCCCTTGGCCATGTGTCTTCTGCTGTCCTTGCACTCTCCTTGCTGTCTATGGCCAGAGGACCTGTCTCCTTCCCACTGGTCTGTGTCTGCTCTGTTCCCTACCTCATGCGTGAGTGCTGTGCTGTTCTGATGGAAGGAAAGAAGATAATTCTGCACATCTGTTCCTTGCCAGGGACCCCTGGTCTGCTCTGTGGAGTGCTAAGAGTGGTTGGCTTGTGTGTACATCTCACACAATGGAAAAGAAGATGAAAAGGTCCTAGTTTATGACCTAGGCTGGCAGTATTTTTTTTCCCCTTAATATTTTGCTGCACCCCGCGGCATGAGGGATCTTCATTTCCAACCAGCATCAAACCCGTGCCCCCAACAGTGGAAGTGCAGACTCTTAACCACTGGACTACCAGGGAAGTCCCTGGTAGTGTTGATCAAGTCCTTTAAGCCCCTTCCCTTGGCTTGTATGTACCCTGGCAGGTAGGGGCTTAGAAATATGTGCTTCGTCAACCTCTGAGGGTTTTAGTGCCTGTGCAGAAGGTGAAGATGCACACGAGTTACTGAATTTGCTGTATCGTCCATGGAATGAGGGTTTGCACAACAAGGCTCATTCCTCCAGGAGGTTTCTAGCAATTCAGTAAAGGGTTAAGTTAGTGTGGTCTTGTAAGAGGGAATCGAGGGTGTGCTGATCTTTGCTTTAGGAAGTTTTCCCGTAGCCTTGGGAAGGATCCAGCCTTAGGATGGCCTTAAGAGTCCGACTGCCCTCGAAGGTGTGGTGGTTCACATTTGAGCCTGGGTCTGGGAGATGGCTGACCTGCATCTGGATCCCCATTTAACTTCTTAATCCTGTGACCCTGGCCAATCACCTTGACTTATCTTAGCCTCTGTTTTTTTCACCTGTCAAGTGTGGGCATCAATGGCAGTCCCCCATGTGAAGTGTAGTTAGTGTTGGTAGTACCTCATTCTGTGGTTATGAGGATTAAATGAAATCAGGTATGTAAAGTACTGGCACCACGCCTAGCACCAAATAAAGAGTTTAATAATCATTATCCACTGTTGCACTTTTCTCTTCCTCCTTTAGTAACAAAATCTCTTGTCAAAGGTGATTCTTTGGACGTTCTGGCCTTTGTCAGCAGTGAGCTTTTTTTTCTGTAGCAGTTTGAATCTGTGTGCCCAGTGGTAGCTTTCTCAGTGGAGAGTCAGGCCCTCCCCTTTCTGTGCCACCAAAGTCTGATGAACACTGATGAGTCCTGGACCATGGGGGACAGTGGAGCCCCCACTCTAGCAGTAGTGCGACTGGGGTCTTGGGGACAGACCTGCAGTGCCTGGGGCTCAGGATGGATCTTGGTGCTGGATGGTTAGGTAGGACCTAGGTCTGTGTGAGGTGGCTGGTGACAGAGCATGGCAGTGGGGTAGGCCTCGGAGGAGGCCAGAGGGTCCCTGCAAGGCTGGCCCAGTAAAGGTGAGGTGAGTGAACACCCCTACCCTTGCCCCTGTGGCACTCCTCCTCCTCTCTCCTCCTCTCCCCTTTTGGTCTGGGAGGGCTGGTGGCTTGGGACTCGAGGTGACTTCCCAGGGGATTTCTTGCTTTGGGTTGGGTTGTATTGGCAGGACTGTGCTTTGACAACATTGGAATGAGGTGGACTTTGTGGGCTACTTGGGAGCCTGACCCTACTTAGGACAGTGTTTCTCTGGAATGTGTGGTCTACGTTCTCAACAACTGACAGCTTAGGAGTACCCCTTTGCCTGGAAGATAAAGTGTGTGCTGGCCTCATGTGTGCCTATGTGGTGTCCTGTATATGTTGGTTTTGTGTGCACCCTTGTGTGTGCATGTGCACATGTGCTTATGCACGTGTGTGATGGCTCTATATGTGCTTGTGCGTGTGTGTATGTGTGCAAATGGAGGAAAGACATTTCAGTCCGTGTTGGACATGGGCTTCGTGTGGCAGCGTCCTGCCTTTTGTGGGGTCCCCGGCCCACTCTGGGGTGAGTCTCAGGTAGAGACAAAGTCCCACTGAGGGCGCAGCCCACAGGTTTCTTTGGGCTTCTTATTTTAAGTCAGAGATTCACATGACATTTGCATTGTACCTCATAGCACATCAGGTTTAGTACTAAAATCTTCTGCCAGCAAGGAAATCTCCAACTCGCAGCGGAAGCCAAAACAAAGCGTATTTCAAAATTCTGGTGTCCTCGCCGTTGCACCCCAGGAAGCAGGCCTTTCACTCTTCTAAAGTTTTGGTAGGGCCCGGGGATTTGGTCTTTGCTGCCTCTCTCCTCCAGGAGCGGGCTTCTCTATGTGTCTGACTCTCTAGCACGGTTTCCTTCCTGCTTGCTCCCTAGATGCTGGCTCTTCGGCTGAGTCAAGCAGAACTCTTCCCAGCCAGCAAGGCCCTGTGTCTGCCCAGCACCTGTTCTCCCCAGTGGCCCTTCTGTGAGGATAAAGTGATGGGAAGTGTCTATGCAAGGTGCTGGGAAGCTCTGATGGCCTAGAGAAGCCTGGTGTAGCCCACCCTCCCCTCTTCCCTACCTTACCTCCTCTGAGACCTTGGGAAGGCTCTGCTTCTTCCATCTTGGGCTCATTTTACCTTATAAGGGCTGGGGGCAGTGAGGACAGTTTGATGGTTCTCTGAAACACCCTCCCTGAGGAGCCCCTCTGTTCCTGACCTCCTCTGATCATACTTTTATCGTCGGGTACATTGTCAGGAAGATGCGGTGTCTGTTCATGTCATTTCTCAATTTGTTCTTTTTTTAATATTTATTTATTTATTTGGCTGCACCGGGTCTTAGTTGAGGCACGTGGGATCTTCGTTGCGGCACGTGGGATATTCGTCGCGGCATGCAGCATCTTTTTTTAGTTGGGGCACGCGAACTCTTAGTTGCGGCATGTGGTATCTAGTTCCCTGACCAGGGATCGAACCTGGGCCCCCTGCACTGGGAGTGTGGAGTCTTAGCCACTGAATCACCAAGGAAGTCCCTCTTAATTTGTTCTTAATTGGCTTATGTAGTGTAAGCCACAATTTACTGATAAATGTTGCCATCGTTGTAGTTTCTTCCTTGGAACTTTGCAGCATTTTAATCACTCATGCAGTTTTTGTGATCATTGTGATACATCATCAGAGTTTGTGGCAATGATGAAGTGTCTGGGGCTGGGAACTGGCTTGTTGGTCTGGACCTTGCCATGAGGCCTCGGGACTCCTGGGCTGAACATGTGGCCTCAGTCACGGCCATCAGTGCTGTGATGTGGTTGTTGGATGGCTCCAGCCACGTGTCAGAAGTTACTAGATGGTTTTGACTGTTTGACCTGGTTCCTGACAGATAGAGAAACTGAATTCTGCCTCTTAGGAAAGCTTGGTTGCTCAGATGGTTGTAGCTTGTTTTGCATTTGACGACCCAGCATCAGACTAGATTTCCAGAATTCTACCAAAGCCACCCTTCTGTCCAAAACTCAGCTAGGGAGCATCTGGAGGTTTGTGTGTGGACGATGCTGACCTTGCCGCCTGCCTGGGTACTCACTAGCTGCTCTGGATTTGGATCTAGGCGGACCCTTTGGTGTTCTGGAAAGTACCACCTTACATAGACCTCAGTCACTTGTTCTCAGTCTCCTGTTGCCTGCCTGGAGGATGGGACCCTTCATGAGGATCAAGGTGGCAGAGGCCAACTGAGGCTCCAGGTCCGTCCAGCAGTAGTGGGACAGCTGGTGGGTGCTTTCCTTGGTAGTGAGCAGACAGTAGCCCTGCCTCCCAGGAAGTGCCCAAGTGCCGCAGGGGTGAGGGGGTGGGGGAGTAGGGGAGTGCGTTTTAGAGGTGAAAACTGGAGGTCCTCTCCTGGACTGTGTGGTCTGCCCAGTTTACATTTCTTTTTTTTTTTTTTTAGTAAATTTATTTATTTTATATTTATTTATTTTATTTTTGGCTGGTTGGGTCTTCGTTGCTGCGCACGGGCTTTCTCTAGTTGCAGCGAGCGAGGGCTACTCTTGGTTGTGGTGTGTGGGATCCTCATTGCAGTGGTTTCTCTTGTTGTGGAGCACGGGGTCTAGGCACGCAGGCTTCAGTAGTTGTGGCACTCAGGCTCAGTAGTTGTGGCTCGCAGGCTCTAGAGCGCAGGCTCAGTAGTTGTGGCACACGGACTTAGTTGCTCCTCAGCATGTGGGATCTTCCCGGACCAGGGCTCGAACCCATGTCACCTGCATCGGCAGGCGGATTCTTAACCACTGCACCACCAGAGAAGTCCCCCCAGTTTACATTTCTTTGGTGATATTTCTGCCATCCTACCTGTTGCTACCTGACCAAAATAGCCTTACCTTGGACCTTACAGGGATAAGCTTTGTGAACTACTTTTAGATTTTGTTTGGATTTCAAGACCATGAAGTTTTTTCCTTTAGGCCCAGGTAGGTCTTCATTTATATACAGTGGGGCCAGCACAGAACACTGCTCCCTCCGTGCTCTTGAACAGGTTTTCCCTTCTCTGTTCCAGTTCTGGAAAGTGAGATACCGGTGTTTAAACTTGTGGGGAGCACCTGCCCTAGTTACCAGATTGCGCCAGATTGCTGCTTGTTCACCAAGACCGCCTGTTTGAAGATGGCCGGTGAGGAAGTATAAACTCTGGGCTCAGCCTATGGCCTTCATGTTGCTCCTCAGAGAGACTTGGGGTGATGTGCAGGTCTTTGCCCTGTCCATGAATATGTTGGTCATGGTTGGTGCCTGTGTCATCACAGAGTTGGGGTCTGTCTTTACGGCATGGAGAAGGTGCTCAGCTGGTGGGTTTGCTTCTGCTTTCTCAGCACACACAGGTCCACGGCCACAGGACCTGGGTTGAGGCAGCACATGGCGCCTGTGGCCAGGGCCTGGGACCCCTCAGAGGCAGTGGAGGACACCTAGTCCTCCACTTGGTAAAAGAAGGATTCTTGTTTTTCCAGGAGATTGTGTGATAAATAAGGTGTTACTTCTTTAAAAACAAACTCAAGAAAACTTGCCACAAGAATGGAATGGCTGGAGGTTTTATTTCTTGACATGAAAATAAATACTGATACAGCTGGTTGACATGCTGTGTGACGTGGAGGCCACCTGGATGGTGCCTTCTTGGCAATGAGGCCCACTGCTTTGGGAACCTCCTGTTCAGGCCACCTGCTATGATGGAGATCTTCTGTGGCTGGGGCTTTTTGTGATCCTCACTCTCAAATTTTTCTGTTCCAAGTGGTCCTGGAGACTCAGTTACCTCCTCAGCCTCCCCCTTGTTAGTCGTCCCAGGAGGACACTATATTTTGCAGTCATAGGCCACACAGGGACATGTCTGTTTGGAAAGGAGACTGCCTGCTTGCCCAAGCCAAACTAGGTGGGGAACCCCAGAAAATCATTTTTGCCCTTCTCCTTATTCTAGAGCAGTTAACCAAAGTGATAATTGAGGTGCTATGGGCGTTTCTATCTGAAATTATTGGTAATGAACGAAATGTCCTCCTCCTGTTGGAGTTGGGTACCTCATGTGGAGTCATTTGGTGTCACTGTTTTCCCACATAGCATCCATGGACTTGGCCAGTGTGGTGACTGACTCCCCTGGGCCTGGCTTTGTGTCAGCCTCACAAGATAAGTGGGTTTGGTACTCAGACCTTGAGGAGGGGATACAGTGTTTTCCTCTTCAGTGACATTGATTGCTGAGTGCCCTGTTGGGCCTAGTTGTTTGTGTCTCTGTTGTCTTGAGTTTGACGTGTCTGGACCTCAGGGCTCACACCACCAGTGGGCTTGCGTAAGGGTTTCTGAGTCTGGCTGAGGTGCTCCAAGGAATAGGTTTGGGTTGTGCTGTGATATCTCTGGCTTCCACATATAGGAAAAGATTGTGCCCAAGATGAGTTAGTTATCTTTATCATTCATCTGACAGGGATTTCTTGACTCCCTTGGTTCATGGCTGTGAGATGGGGCTGAAATAGGTGTGTCCTGGGGAGACAGAGTGCTCTGGGAGGCAAGAACTGGGGTGATGAGACTTGGCATACTTGAAGTCCATCTGAGGTATAACATTAGATGCTGCTTTCATCTCACTATTCTAAGTCTTTCCAGTATCTTTTTGTGCAATTTATTTGGGGAGTGGAGGGAAGGACGGGTTGATAGTAGAACATGTCAGGGACATGGCTGGTCTGGGAAACAGGGTTCTAGAGCCATGCTTTTTGGCTGTGGGTGTACCAGGCCCATGGGCCTTGTTCTGTACACACTAAGGCCTCGAAAGGTTAAAATGATTTGTTGTTCTGCCTCAAAGAGACATTGTGCTGAGTGAAATACGCCAGACAGAAAAGGACAAATACTGCATGATTCTATTTACATGAGGCACCTAGAGTAGTCAAATTCATAGAGACAGAAAGTAGGATGGTGGTTGCCTGGATGGGCATGGGAGGGAGGGAAAAATGGGTAGTTAGTTAATGGGGACAGAGTTTCAGTTTTGCAAGGTGAAAAAGTTCTGGAGATGGATGATGGCTGTACAACAGTGTGAATGTACTTAGTGCCACTGAACTGTACACTTAAAAATGACTAAGACCAAGAAAATGATTAAGACAGTAAATTTTATGTTATGTATATTTTAGCGCAGTAAAAAAAAGAAAAAAACCCAGAACCTTTCTGAATTCAGAAATATCCTGCATCCTTATGAGAGCATGCATGCATTTTTTAAAATAAATTTATTTATTTATTTATTTATTTATTTATTTTTGGCTGCATTGGGTCTTCATTGCTGCACGCGGGCTTCTCATTGCGGTAGCTTCTCTTGTTGCGGAGCACGGGCTCTAGACACGTGGGCTGCACTAGTTGTGGCATGCAGGCTCAGCAGTTGTGGCTCGCGGGCTCTAGAGCGCAGGCTCAGTGGTTGTGGTGCACGGGCTTAGTTGCTCTGTGGCATGTGGGATCCTCTCCGACCAGGGATCGAACCCATGTCCCCTGCATTGGCAGGTGGGCTCCCAAGCACTGCGCCACCAGGGAAGCCCAGCAGGCAGATTCTTAACCACTGGACCACCAGGGAAGCCTAGAGCATGCATTTTTATCCTCCAAGAGTTAACTTAGGGAGAAATGAACAGAGACACTCACATTTTGATGGTCTACCTTATGCCAGATACTAGGGGCTTTAAAAAAAAGGAAAAGGTATACGTGGTTCTAGAAGGCTCATTGTAACATTGTCTTGGGAGCATGATTCCGTGGGTGTTCTTTGGTCCCTAGAGTGGTGGGGCCTGGATGCACTTCCTCCCCTCAGTAGAGACACACAGAACTGGAGTCTGCAGGAGATTTAGGGGGACAGTCCAGGGAGATTTGAGGTCTTCTCTCCTCCAGTGCTCAGCACAGAGATTGAAGGTGTTCCTTGGTTTTCTGTGGCTCTTTGTTAGAGAATTCCCTTCGTATGGCACATATTGGTGTGTATGCACAGAAGGGGAAACTCTAGTTCGTAGGTACTCGTTACTAACACAGAAGTTATTTCCTCTTTTGTTCTTGTGACATTTTCTTCAAGGTATCCTTTAATATCGTAATGCCCTAATGCTAGACATTTCAAACACCTACCAAAGTCTCAGACTTGTCTAGATGTGAACATTTGATCCCTGGGCTTTTTTAAATTTTATTTTATTTTTTATTTTATTCATTTACTTTGTTTTATTTATTATTATTTTTGGCTGTGTTGGGTCAGTTGCAGCATGTGGGATCTCTTTTTTTTTTTTTTTTTTACGGCACGTGGGATCTTTGGTGAGGCATGCAGTATCTTTCGTTGTGGCATGCGCGCTTCTCTCTAGTTGGTGGCGTGTGGGTTTTCTCTCCTCTAGTTGTTGTGTGCTGGCTCCAGAGTGCGTTGGCTCTATAGTTTGAGGCATGTGGGCTCTGTTGTTGAGGCGCGCGAGCTCAGTAGTTGCGGCGCGCGGGCTTAGTTGCCCTGTGGCCTGTGGGATCTTAGTTCCCTGACCAGGGATCGAACCTGCGTTCCCTGCATTGGAAGGCGGATTCTTTACCACTGGACCACCAGGGAAGTTCCTGATCCCTGGGCATTTTAAGTATGGGGGTTTATCTGAAGTTCTGAACTACCGAGTGGACTGCCTGGACAGCTGCTAGGGAGCGAGGGTGGAAACACTGAAAGGAACCTTGTTATAAGGAATCAAATTTTTTTTTTTTTTTTTTTTTTGCGGTACGCGGGCCTCTCACCGCTGTGGCCCCTCCTGTTGCGGAGCACAGGCTCAAGATGCGCAGGCCCAGCGGCCATGGCTCACAGGCCCAGCCACTCCGCGGCACGTGGGACCCTCCTGGACCGGGGCACGAACCCACATCGGCAGGCGGACTCTCAACCACTGCGCCACCAGGGAAGCCCAGGAATCAAAATATTTTGAGGAACAACATTAATCATAGTAGTCAAAGTAAGAACTAGTTGCTTCTCTTTGAGAGCCTGCCTGGAGCCAGGGCCTGCCACTTGGTCCTCAGGATGGTCTTGAGTCCTAAGGGGCTAGGTGGGCTCCCAGGGGCACAGTTGGATTTGGCCCCAGGCTGGACGGACTGTTTAATTGTCAGGAGGGTCGTGGCTGAGCAGTTGGCTGTGTGATTCATCAGTAGGATTCTGTTCATTATCATCAGGATGGTCTGGTAGTGTGAAAGGAAGGGATGCTCAGAAGAAAGGAGGGTCGTGCTGAAGTCAAGTCTTCGAGAGGGCAGGGGCTTCTGTTGGAAGGATTGTCGATGGGTTTTTTAGGGAGGGATATGGAATCTTGGCAATAGAAAGGGGGAGGGGAGTGCAGGGTGTGGGTGAATGGGTGCTGGGGTAGGTCACACTTCTTAGTGGTGATGGGGGAGGCCCTTCCAGACACAAGGCCATTGAGGCCTATGGGAATCTCCAGGCACCTTTCTCCAAACAGCCATGTGAGGGAGTTGGGGAGAGCTCCCCCCCACCCCAAGAAGCTCTGGGCTCCGCAGGGGCTGTGGCGACGCTGTGGCCTTGCCTATCTCCATATTGTTTCTTCCTGATGTTATATTTATATTGTTATGTTTTTGCATCAAGTTGGTGGTGAAAACATAGTGGTTGAGTATTTATAACTCACAGAGGATGCCATTTTGTCATTTCTACTCCATGCCTCCTTGGGCCTTGGATAAGGAGATGAGCAAGCGCCCTTTCTCTTGTGGAGTGTAGAGCATTTGGGGGAGAGAACCTAGTGGGATGCTTGATGTCAGATGTCAAGGTCAGCCATGCCATGTGATGGAGCTGTAGTCCTCGGGGATGGAAGCGGGGAGAGGGTGCCTGAGTAACACATGTTTTGAGTCTGAAAGGTGAGTGGGGGGAAGGAAGGACTTTTATGGCAGTGAGAACAGCATGTGCAAAGGCCCAGTCGTGGAGGAAGGCAGATATGGTGGGTAAGATGAATCGAAACAAGGCCTGTGTGGTTGGAGCCAGGAGCATGGTGTGTGTACAGATACTATGTGCGTGCCAGATGACTTCATAGGGTCACCTGCGCCTAAACAGTCAGGGCCTTAAGGGCTGTGGTGAGGTGTTGGGGGTGTTGGGGGGTTTTAACGAGCTTTAGGAACAGCTGCATTGGCGTAGTGTGGGGAATGGACAGTCTGTCTCTTGGTGAGGCCGTGGTTACTGTGGCTGAGGGAGGAGAGGCAGGGGCAGACCGGGGGTCTGGAGGGCACATACTGGTTGTTACCCTGGTGGATGCTTTGGCTTGACATTGGAGACCGGCCAGCTCTGGTTGCCAAGGATAGGCTTGTGCAGCTGGCCTCACTGTCCTTGGCTCCTTGGCCCTCATGGGGTTGGTTCTTTGCCTCTCTAGTCTGCCTAGTCATGCTCTCCCTCACTCTGTGGGGATATAGGGTTAATGAGGCTCTTTGCCTTGGGGAGAGCAAGTACTGCTTGGTCCCCTGGGGCTGACGTGGAGCTGAAGCACCCCCTTGCTGTGCCTCTGCCTTGACTTCTTGTCTCAGGCATGCTGCTCTGCCTGAGTCATCTCTGTCCCTTTAATGCTCAGCAGAGCCTGTTAGGGCCATGGTTCCCTCCTGCTTTCAAGGATCAGGTAGTCAGTATTTTCGGCCGTTACTGTCTTTGTCATTACTACTCAGCTCTGCCCCGTAGGTGAAAGCAGCTAGAGACAGTGCAAACTTGAGTGGGCGTGGCTGTGTCCCAAGAAAGCCATTAGCCAGAACAGGCCCAGGCAGTAGTTTGCCGACCCTTGGATTAGGGAATTGACTCTGACCCAAGTTAATCTTTCCCTAACCAGCCAGCGCATGTTGGAGCAGTGTGACCTCTGGGCTTCCTTGAGATGATCCACTGTTGCCCTGCCTCAGTTTCTCCCTTTCTCATAGAGCTAGCTGGGGACTTCCTCTCCTTGACAGTTAGCAGTACAGTCGCTAAGACTGTGGGCAGAGAGGGTCTGGGTGGGGTGCTCATTTTGTGTGGAACAAGTGGACTTTGTGGACCTAGGGGTGGGAGAAGGTGAATAGTATTATTGCTGGGTTTCGTCTTGGAGGTTTTTTGGCTTAATATGTTCCCGGGATTGGATTAGAACCAGAGTGGTAAATATTTGGGTGCAGATACAATTGAAGAATTTGAGAGACTGCACAAGTGTTTGGTGAGTGCAGACGGTGGTAGGAGGAGATCAGAGGTGTGCAGCTTCCATAGGGTCAGGCCTCGGAAGGGATGATGGGGCCCTCTGGGGGGCACCTTGGAGAGCCCAGGCTTACCCATCAGGTGCCCATGGCCTCTGAGAGCTGTCCCTGGGCTGGCCATGGGCATTGCAGCTGGAGCGTCTCTAAGGAACTAGAGCTCCCTAGACAGCAGCCAGTGTTCTGGCCGGGGGCTCCTCCCCTCAGGTTAAAAGGGAGCAGACCTCTCTTGCCTGAGCTGGAGAGGATGAAGTGGCAACAGTGGACTTTTGTTGCCCAAAGTGCAGTGACTTGATTTCATGTAAATCACCAATCACTGCCTCCTTACCAAGTGTGATCTCCTTCAGACTGGGAAATTGTTGTTTGGGTAGGTCGAAGATTCGGGTGTTGTGTGTGTATGCATGTAAGTGGAGTACCCAGGTGCAGGGTCAAAGCCAAACCATAATGATTTATCAAGGGAGTGGAAGAGTCTCTTATGAGTTGGTAATTGTGTACTTAAGGGTTACTTGATACTGTTTTAAATATATGGGTTGGAAATAAAAACAGTAAAAGCTCTATAAACCCAGCCAGTGTGGGGTAGATGGCACAGCAGCCCAAATGATACACCAGTGGAAAGTGATTACAGTTTATTTTAGAGAAATGCTCCCAGTCCTGATGGTGCTAAGTGGTCTCTGCTTGGTTTCTGCTCCTTCGTGAATTTTGCTCTAATTGTATCAAGGGGTTGCTGGTGTGTGAACTCCTCAGATTGGTTCTTTCTCCCTCAGTGTTAAACCATCTCTGCTCATTCATTCTATAAATATGTATTGAGCACCGGACACTGTTGGAGGTGCTTGAAATGATATCAGGCACCAGGCAGACACCCCTTTCCTTGTGGCATTTATGTTCTTGCCGGGTGAGAAAGTCCATAGATACAGTAGCTGTGTTGTGTGGAGTTTGAGGAGGGGCCAGGGCTGTGCGAGAGAAAGGGCAGGGTGAGCAGGGTGGGCCTCTTTGAGGGAGACATTTGAGCAGTGACTTGGGGGTACACGGAGGAGACAGCCATGGTGGGGGAGAGTGATGGAGGCAGAGAGCAGCTAGCACAAATGCTAGCACAAAAGTAGCAACTACTGTTAGAACAGGCTGTGTACAGACGTTTTTGGGAAATTGTGTGAAGCTGAATATGGACTGGGCATTTGTTGACATTTAGAGATTATTGTATGGTAGTTATGGTTTTTTTTGTTTTTTTTGTTTTTCTTGTTTTTTTTCGGTACGCGGGCCTCTCACTGTTGTGGCCTCTCCCGTTGCGCAGCACAGGCTCAGCGGCCATGGCTCACGGGCCCAGCCGCTCCGCGGCATGTGGGATCTTCCAGACCGGGGCACGAACCCGTGTTCCCTGCATCGGCAGGCGGACTCTCAACCACTGCGTCACCAGGGAAGCCCGGTAGTTATGTTTTCAAAGGTCATTTTCAACTTGGGATGCAAATTGAAGAATCGATTGTTAAAATTATAAAGTATCGGGGATTTTGTTGAAAACCTTAAAAACCCCAAGGTGGGAGGGTGCCTGGTGTGTTGGAGGCCAGCATGGCTGGAGGAGGGTGGACATGTCAAGAGAGGATGGGGCTTCTCTCTGAGCGATTGCAGGGCCTTTGGAAGGTTTCGAGCTGAGGAATGAAAGCAGGGGGTCCAGTTTGCAGACCTCTGTCGTATTAAGGGAGGATAGTGTGTCAAGTGGAGGTGTGAGAAGTGGTGGGACCCCAGATGTGTTTGACGGCAAAATCAATAGGATTTCCTGGCAGACTGGATGATGGGTAGACCTATCAAGAAGGCAACTGCAGCCAAAAAAAAAAGGGACTTTCGGGTGGTCCAGTGGTTAAGACTTCTCGCTCCCAATGCAGGGGGCACAGGTTTGATCCCTGATCGGGGAACTAAGATCCCGCATGCCTCATGGCGCACACAAAATAGAAAAAAAAAAAAAAAGGCAACTCCAGATTTTTTTTTTTTTTTTTTGCGGTACGTGGGCCTCTCACTGTTGTGGCCTCTCCCATTGCGGAGCACAGACTCCGGACACGCAGGCTCAGCGGCCATGGCTCACGGGCCCAGCCGCTCCGCGGCATGTGGGATCTTCCCGGACCGGGGCACGAACCCGCGTCCCCTGCATCGGCAGGCGGACTCTCAACCACTGCGCCACCAGAGAAGCCCCAGATTTTAATCTGAGCATCTTGAAAGACTGAATGTACCATGAGCTGAGGTGGGGAAAGCTGTGGTGGAGGGTGAAAGTCTGAGGTGACCTTAAAACTTCTTGTATGTTGCATACTGCCCCATGATGCACTGTATGCATTATGATAACAGATTAAGGTCACCTTCCTCGCAGGTTAACCCTTCAGGAAAATGTCCAGTGTGTCTTGTGGTCTCACGGAGTTAGGGTACTTGGATCTTTGTTGAAAATCATTTGTCCACATGTGCATGGGTGTATTCTGTTCCATCTGTCTACTTGTCTGTCTTTAGGTTCATGTCATACTCTCTTGGCTACTGTAACTTTACATATAGTATGTCTTGAAATCAGGTTAGGTAAGTCTTCCAAATTTGTTTTTCTTTTTCAGTATTTCACTAGTCTAGGTTCTTTGCATTTCCATATAAATTTTGGAATCAGCCTGTTTTTTCCGGCAAAACATGCCAGCAGTTTTTTTCCTTAATAAATAAATTTATTTATTTATTTAATTTTGGGCTGTGTTGGGTCATCATTGCTGCACACGGGCTTTCTCTAGTTGCGGCGAGCGGGGGCTACTCTTTGTTGTGGTGCGCAGGCTTCTCATTGTGGCGGCTTCTCTTGTTGTGGAGCACGGGCTCTAGGCGCATGGGCTTCAGTATTTGTGGCACGTGGGCTCAGCAGTTGTGGCTCGTGGCTCTAGAGCACAGGCTCAGTTGTGGCACACAGGCTTAGTTGCTCCGCGGCATGTGGGATCTTCCAGGAGTAGGGCTTGAACCCGTGTCCCCTGCATTGTCAGAGTCTTAACCACTGCGCCACCAGGGAAGTCCCATGCTGGCAATTTTTGATTGGGGCTTTGAATCTATGAATCAATTTAGGGGAGAACTGACACCTTCTGACCCATGGAAAAGTCATATCTCTCTGTTTATTTAGGTTTTCTTTCATTTCTCTTAGCGACATCTTACTGTAGTTTCAGCTTATAGGTCTTGCACATTTTTAAAAAAAATCAGATTTATCCTTAAGTATTTCACGTTTATGGTAGTATTAATTTATTTTTTTTTAAGAGCTTTGAGTTTTGGTTGTTTGTTACCATTGTGTGGAAATACCACTGACTTCTGTATATTGACCTTGATCCTGAAGAGAGTAGGCGCTTGGAAAAGCCCAGGACCCCTACCTTCTGAGGCTTCCCCCTCCATGGCAGAGAGAGGCCTTGGCTTGGGAGGTAAAAGAACTCGGATTGCAACTTCCCTGGTGGTCCAGTGGGTAAGACTCTGCGCTCCCAATGCAGGGGGCCTGGGTTCGATCCCTGGTCGGGGAATTAGATCCGACATGCATGCTGCAACTAAGAGCCCACATGCCGCAGCTAAACATGCTGCAACGAAGATCCCATGTGCTGTAACTGAGACCCGGCGCAGCCTTACTGACTAAGTAAATATTAAAAAAAGAGAGAGAGAGAGAGAACTAAGATTCATGGCATCTACTGCATTTCCCAGCCTGAATGGGGCCAAAAAGAGTGGCAGAAAGGGCCCCTCTCCCTAGGAGCTATCCCTGGTGGTGGCTGTAGCAGCCCTGGCCCTCACTGAGGAGGATGCTATGTGCTCCTTGGTTCCCAAAGGTCTTTCCATAGCGTTCACTGATATTTGCTTATTTTGCAAGTTCTCCTGTGGGAGTGTTTCTCGCCATCCATGAGCTGTGTGAATTGCTGTGAACCCAGCTTAAAAATAAAGTTTTCATATCAGAGCAAGCTCCTGGTAGTCATGTGGGTGCAAAGAATGACAACAGAGGTGATATTGACAATATTTGGCAAGCCACAACTGACAACTGCCTGGGAGTCTGAGATTTGGCTGGTTCACTGGGTTCCATCTCTGTGCCCAGAGCCCTGGACATCTCATGTCACAAAGGAGAGGAAGTTCTGGGGCCATGCTGTCTCTGGGACCTTGGGCGAGTTCCTAAACATTCTTGAGCCTTAGTTTTCCTATCTGTAAAACAGGCAGCCTCTTTCTTCCTGGGCAGTGTAAGACCTTTGGAGTTGATCCCTGGGTGAAACTTCTAGTTGCCCTATGGCAGTGAAGCTGCCTCCATGTGGGAGATGAAGTTTGTCCGTCCCTGGGCACCTCATGCCCTCAGCTTCTTGAGGGCAAACTCTGCACTGCCTGTAATGGTGGGTGGTTTCCTTGGGGTCTCTGTTGGGGAGTGGGCACTGGGCAGGGGAGAGGTCACCTCTGGAGAGGGAGACCTGGGTGGCCCTGGGCAAGTTCCTGAATACCAGACATGTCAGATCCCTTATGTGTAAAATGAGGGTGATTGTGTAACTTATCCCTAAGATTGTCCTGGGGACTCAAAGAGATACTGAATTTTAGCATAGTACCTGGAACTCACTACTAAACATCTATTAAATGCTAGTATTTCTATTCCTGCTGTTAATGTCATTACCATTATCATCAAAACCTTGAACTGTTTTCTGTGTGTTCAGTATGTTGGCTTGTGGTTGTGTACCATCTCTTGTCTCCATCCATATTGCTAGAGATGAGATCTGTAGTGTTTGAGATGTTAGTATTTATTGGTTAGTGTACCTTATTGGGTCATACATCAGAGACTGATAGAAATTGATTTCCTCAGCTTGCCCTCCCTTGGAAGGTAGCAGACACAGAGCTCTGGCTGAAATCTAGAATCTCCCAATTCCAGGGATTGGAGACATTTAAAACTGTCTGTACGTTCCAGAAATTTTCCTTGGAAGCTCAGTGTTTCTTCCTCTGTTCTTTGCTTTAGGTTGGCCAGCACGTTGACGGAAATTGCCTTTTGACATAGCTCGCACCATGGCCGGCTGGTAGGACCACCGTCCCATGCCCAGAAGCCAGGTGAGTGTGTAATATCTAGTATCTGTGGAATGGAGGCACTGACTTAGCCAATAGGCCTTATTCAGGTCCTTGGACATTTGAAACAGAGCACTGCTTTAGAAGCTGATGGCCACCTCCTAGAGGAGAAGGAGGAAGACAGGTACCTCTGGCATTGCACAGTGGGCCATCTCCACAGGGCTGCCCAGGCCCTGCCTCCTCCAGGATGGCCGTTTGCTCTCCTGTTGCATCTCAGGGGTCACTCGTTTGAAAAGGCCAGGCCCAAGTAGGATGAACTGTCCTCTGTGAGCATCAGGGGCAGAGGATAATCCTGGCCAAGTGACCTTTGCCCTCTGGCCATTCCTGTGATTTCCCAATGCTGACAGAAACCGTTAGAATTTATCCTTAACCACCAGTGCTTGGAGCTCATTGCCCTTACCGCACCCCGTGCCTGTGGGGAAACTGAGCCATCCCCTACTGCTTAGGGCTCTCAGGTGGAGACTCTGTCCAGGGCTTTCGGGACCCAGCAGGACAGAGCCCAAAACCCAGGTGGGATTTTGTCTATTACTATCAGGCCAGTGATGTTTTGGGCCAAGGCTGCCTACCTGGAGAAGAACGTAGGACTGAGGGACGTCTTAGAACACGGAGATAGCTTGGAGACCTCCTGGGTTGGTTAGCTGCTTCCTCTTATAGGCCAGCTGGCTGGTGACTTTCCAAGGGGTGTATGCCCTTCAAACAGTGTCACAGCTGCACAGGGTAAGAACTGTCTGCTGGGCTGAGCAAGGTATGTGACAAGGGTTGGGGGTCGGTATGTGACAAGGGTTGGGGGTCGGTTTGTGAGGTTTCAGCTCTTATCTGCATATAGCAAGATGATAGTATGGGCGTGGTCAGGTAATCCTGGTGTCAGGAAAACATTTCCAGAATGTTTACCCAGCAAAAACAAACTTTACTGGTATTAAAAAAAAACTTTTTGGGCTTCCCTGGTGGCGCAGTGGTTGAGAGTCCGCCTGCCGATGCAGGGGACACGGGTTCGTGCCCCGGTCTGGGAAGATCCCACATGCCGCGGAGCGGCTAGGCCCGTGAGCCATGGCTGCTGGGCCTGCGCGTCCAGAGCCTGTGCTCCGCAACGGGAGAGGCCACAGCAGTGAGAAGCCCACGTAATGCAAAAAAAAAAAAAAAAAAAAAAACTTTTTAAAAAAATTGAGATAATTTGCATACCATATAATTCACCGATTTATAGTATACAGTTTAGTGATGTTTTTGTATATTCAGGAGTTGTACAAATATCACGGTCTATCTAGTTCCAGAACACTTTCATCACCTTCAAAAGAAACCCCACACCCATTAGCAGTCCCTCTCCAATCTCCCTTCCTCAGCCCCTGGCAACCACTAATCTACTTTCTATCTCTGGATTTGCCTGTTCTGGACATTTCATATCAATGGAATCACATAATATCTATGACCTTGTGTGTCTAACTTCTCATACTCAGCAAGTTTTCAGGGTTCATCCACTCTGTAGCATGAGTCAGTGCTTCACCCATTTTTGTGGCTGAGTATATTCCATCGAATGGATAGACCACATTTTGTTTATCTATTCATCTGGGATAGATTTGGGCTATTCCCACCTTTCGGTAATTATGAATAGTGCTGTGAACATTTATGTACACAAATTTATGTGGACTTGTTTTCACTTCCTTTGGATATATACCTAGGAGTGGAATTGTTGGGTCATGAGTCTTTGATATTCTGAGGAACTGCCAGACTGTTGTTATTGTGGCTGCACCATTTTACATCCCCCCCCCAGCCCTGCCCCAGGCCCCCAGAGCTCTCTGGAGACAAAAAATGACTCAAAGTCTATGCCGGTTTCCTAGGCTAGTTGAGGATCATCATCGTTACCTGGTGCTGGTGGCAGCATGCAGTGAGCCAGCCACCTAGAAAGTGGGTTCGGCGCTTGGTTGTGAACAGGCTCTCTTTGGACATTAGTGTTGGAAAATCATGGTACTTTATGTCTCGACAAGGTCTTACCTGCAGCCCAGAGGGGTGAGTGATCACCCCTTGTCCTATAGCCCAGGGCATTGTCTGAAGGCAGCGGGCTGGCTTAGGGTTCTCTGAGGTCCTCGGCTGGGTGACTCCACCTCTGCCGGGCCCTTTGTTAACTAGGAAGTACATAGTCCGAGCAGTAAGTACTTGCTGAGTGAATAAATGAATAAAAGAAAACTGCTCCTTTCCTATCACAGGGTCAACAAGGAAGACACAGCCAGAGCATTACAAAGCAGTTAGTTTGGTGATTACGGAGGGAATTTCTGGAAGCCCCCTCAGGTGTTCCCTCTGGCCCTGCCTCTCTGTACCCGGTGAGTGAAGGGGCTTGACGGGAAAGGATGGTCTGTGAATGGTTGTGGCAGATGGTGGTCGATGTCAAACAGGCAAAAACACCCTATTTTTTTTTTTTTTTTGGCTGCGGTGTAGGATCTCAGTTCCCTGACCAGGGGTCGAACCTGGGCTCTTGGCAGTGAGAGCACAGAGTCCTAACCCCTGGACCACCAGGAAATTCCCTGAGCAGTTATTTTTAAGAGATGTATAAATATGTCAGCTTGTGTACTTTTTGTCGTGGGTGTAAGTCAGCTCAGCAGATTGATTGATTGTTCCACTTTCAGTTGAACCATGGCCTAAAGTCAGCTGAGGCCTCCCCATTCCTGCTGCCCAGGACTCCGGGCACAGAGGAAGAGCAAGGCAGGAGGAGGGCTGGGTCCTGGGGAGTCTTGAGGTGCATACACAGCCCCCACACGATGCCCCCACAGTGTATGTGGCTGTCGGTGTGAATACTGAGGGTCAGGCTGCCTGCTTGGGCTAATGGAATTGGTGTCCACCCTTGAATTTTGCTTGTCGGGTCGGGTCCTGTTCGTTCAGCAGCTACATATACTGCTCGCGTGCTGAGAGACTGGCCTTGTGCTTGGTGTTAAGATCAAAAATGGGTGTGACTTACAGAAAAACAAACAGGAAAAGCAAATGCAGATGACCCTTAGCCAAGGCATAAAAGATACTCAGTCTTTTCTGATACTAAGAATAATGCTCTTTGGAGCTTCCCTAAGATATTTCTGACCCTTTGTCCTGAAAGGTGTACACCATTCTCTTGGTGGGAGTCACGCAGCACCATATGTTGCTTTTGGAGGTTCACAACTTCTCGGAGGGGGATTTGCTTACCACTTTGCTCCAGCAAGTCCACTTCTAGAAATGTATGCCAGAGATAGACTGTCAAAAATAAGGATTGTGACAAGACTGTTCATTACAACATTCTGAAGTATAAAACTGGAAATAACTTAGATGTTTGTCATTTGGGGCTGGGACTGATGGGGCTGGATCGCTAGTGGGGTGGAGCCGAGCCCCTGAGCAGAGGAAGGAGGGGTGCCTTCTTGTCATGGTGATGGGATTTCTAGGGTGAAATGAGTAGAAAAAATTATAAGGTGAAGGATAAAGAGATGTACTGCACTCACTTTTATCCCTCATAAGGAACGGTGGGGGTGGGATATAGACATGTGTATTTGTTTATATTTTATTTTACTATTTTTTAAAAATTTATTTAATTTATTTTTGGCTGTGTTGGGTCTTCGTTACTGTGTGCAGGCTTTCTCTAGTTGTGGCGAGTAGGGGCTACTCTTCGTTGAGGTGCGCGGGCTTCTCATTGCAGTGGCTTCTCTTGTTGCGGAGCACAGGCTCTAGGCACAAAGGCTTCAGTAGTTGTGGCATGTGGGGTCAGTAGTTGTGGCATGCGGGCTCAGTAGTTGTGGCACGCGGGCTCTAGAGCACAGGTTCAGTAGTTGTGGCACACGGGCTTAGTTGCTCCGTGGCACGTGGGTTCTTCCTGGACCAGGGCCTTGAACCCTTGTACCCTGCATTGGCAGGCGGATTCTTAAGCACTGCGCCACCAGGGAAGCCCTATATTTTATTTTATTTTATTTTTTCCTTTTTTGGGGGGGCCATGCCATGTGGCATGCAGGATCTTAGTTCCTCGACCAGGGATCGAACCCAGGCCCTCGGCAGTGAGATTGCAGAGTCCTAACCACTGGACCACCAGGGAATTCCCTAAATCATAGTAGTTTGATTGTAAGATACGAGATATGCCATAAAGGCAAAAATTAGAAAAAAAATCTTTAACTGTTTTTAGGAATCATATTTTTGGTTTCAGGTCAACAATGCCCATAGTCTTACTGTTATATATTGTAGGAGAAAACAAGTAATTAATGTCTTTAAGAACCAAAATTGGGAATTCCTTGGTGGTCCAGTGGTTAGGACTCCACGCTTCCACTGCTGGGGGCCTGGGTTTGATCCTTGGTTGGGGAACTATGACCCGCCCCCCCTGCAAAAAAAAAAAAAAGAACCAAAATTTTTAAGATGAAAGACATATGCAAATAAAAGATCAAAATACTTAAGTGAAAATGTTTTAATTCTAAATCTGCATTGGGAATGTCCCAGTTGTATAAGATGGTACCAGGGTTGTGTCAGAAGGAATCCCCCCCTCCACCCCACCAAGGGTGGGGCAGGTAAATGTGAATGAGAATTAGTCCCTGAGTTGGAGCATCAAATGTATTAAAAAATCCAGGGTTCCTATTGGTGCTCAAAGGAAAGGAAGAAACTCACTGGTGCCCTTCAGAAGGTGTTAGGGAATCAACTCATTTTGAAAATTGGTAGGTATAAGGAAAGAAGCAAGCATTTATCCTGCCTCTACTCTATGGACTGTGTTTGCAAGGAACAAAAAAGTGGGTAAGAGCTAGTTTCCTTCGAAGATAGATCAGTGCTGCCAGAATTTTCCAGAATCCTTTACTCGCACTGTCCAGTGTGGTACCTGCAATATCGTGATTGAGGAAGTCAAGTTTTAATTTTATTTGATTTAAATCTTTTTAAATAGCCACATGTGGCTAATGGATCATGTAGCTATTAACATTCTGGCTAATTAATATGAAACGATGGAATTATAAATTCATACGTTTGCAGGCATCTGATGAAATGGTGGGTCTAGACAGTGGACCGCAGTGGCTTCCAGTCCCCAAGGAAGGGTGCACATGCTTCCAGAGGGATGTGTGCTTGGTTGGACCTCAAAATCTAGTTTTGGGACATTGGGGTTGTGTTACATTATACCACAGGGATGCCAACTGGCAAAACCCAATTGTGGGAAACAGGACAAATGGCCTGATTTCTTCAACATATGATTGAAAAGAAAGCGGCGGGGGAACCTATAGGTTTCAGCCAAGCGTGACTTCAACAAAGATTGAGGAATGATTGTTTAATTGTTGATGGTGTGATCATGGGATTGTGGTTTTGTGTCCTTGTAGTGATAAACACTGAACTGTTCATAAATGCATGTTGTATGGCATTTGCTTCTTAGAGGCTAGTGGGTGTGAGGCGTGTGAAAGACCAAGGTGGTCGTCTGACAACCATGGAAGCTGGGTGGTGGGCATGAGCAGTTAATTGTGCTGTTCTTGCTGCTTCTTTGGGTATGTTTGCAATTTTCCGTAATGAAAAGTTTGGAAGATGGGGTTTGACCCAGGCATTCCCTCAGGGAGCTTTATGATTCATGTCACCCGGGGCAGGGGAAACACTCATTTACAAAAGTGAGGATGGTGGCCGCTTGTGGTTAAAATTCAAGCAGAAAACCTTCAGCAGAGATTCTGGAATTGCTGTGAGGGGCTGTGACCAGTAGCCTGTCAAGCGGGACAACCTCTTGTTAACAGCATTCTCATTTTCTGTAATAACAACACTTACAGTACCTTCGTGGAGCCCTTGAAGAACCTTAGTGATAAAGTGGGCGCTGTTCTCATTTTACAGGTGAGGAAGCTGAGGTGTGCAGAGATGAACCAGGCATTCTAGTTTTGACCTAATGTAGTGTGATGCTGATGGCACCTTCTGTTCTGGGAGCACTCAGCCCACCTCCCCCAGTACCCAGAGTGCATTTTATCACCACAGTGCATCAACACCCTGATGCTGTAATGTCCCATATGTTGTTTTCTGACATAAATTAATATATTATTCATTAGAAATCAATCTCACCTCTCTATTGGTGTGGTCTGTCCAAAGCAGCCATAGCCAATTAAGACTGGATAAAGTAGGTAGTTAGCTGGTCTTCAGTATGACTTTGTCTTATAAAAAGCACTGCTTTGCAGATTTGATCCTTATGTGTGATCTAGGGATTATTGCAACTCCTAGTGTGCGAGGGACCTCAGCCCCATGTCTCAGCCTATTCTGTCCACTGCCTACCCCACACATCTGTGTGTGTCCCCGCAGTGGCCTACTGGGGCTATGCTGCTATGGATGGGAGGCCTTTTGTTGAAACCCCAAGGGTGTCCCTGGGGCCCAGTTAGCTCCTGCTCCCTGGTAGAAACTAAGCAGGTGTTTGGTTGAATGCGTGAGTGAAATGTCTATGAGACCGAGGCGTCTGGCACAATCCCAGTGTGAAGCCTGTGACAGACCTGACTTGAATCCGGATCTGCAGTGGTGGCCTGTGTGACCCCAGCCATCAGAGGTCTTGCCCTCTCTCCAAGTTGGCTCCCTGTTGGTAAATTGTCCCATTTGTGTCCCATGTGGTCACACTCCCATCTGTACCGTGGGCTTGCTGTGGCCCCCTTGGTTGCTGTGAGAAGCTGACGGTTGTTGCTCATGGAAGGACTGCATCCCAGTGGACAATGGCTCTTCGATTGTTTGGGATCTTGTTACACAAGGGAGTCTTTCCTTGAGGACCCTATTCGGTGCTCTTGGGGGTCAGAGTAAACCTGCTTTTGCGTTTTAGTAGTTTAGCAGCCATAGAGGGGTTGTGGCCCTTGAGGTTAAGATTATTTTGGTTTTTGTTTTCCTGCCTTAAAAAGTAATAAAGTAAAATTCACATAAAATTCACCATTTAAAACATTTTAAAGTGTACATTGGCATTTACTACAGTCACAATATTGTGCAGCCATCACCTCTAGTTCTAGAACATTTTCATCACCCCAAAGTGAAATTTGTACGTGTTAGCCTGTACTCCTGCACTCCCCTACCTCTGTGCCCCACCCCAGTCCCTAGCAACCATTAATCTATCGATACTTTCTGTCTCTATAGATTCATGTGGCTCTGGGCATCTCAGATAAATGGAATCATATACTATATGGCCTTCTGTGTCTGGCCTGTCTCACTTAGCGTGTTTTCATAGTTCATCTGCATTGTGACATGAATCAGAAATTTATTCCTTTTTAAAAATAAATTTATTTATTTAATTTATTTATTTTTGGTTGTGTTGGGTCTTCGTTGCTGCGCGTGGGCTTTCTCTAGTTGCGGCGAGTGGGGGCTACTCTTCGTTGGGGTGCGTGGACTTCTCATTGCAGTGGCTTCTCTTGTTGCGAAGCACGGGCTCTAGGCACGTGGGCTTCAGTAGTTGTGTCATGCAGGCTCAGTAATTGTGGCTCGCGGGCTCTAGAGCACAGGCTCAGTAGTTACGGCACACGGGCTTAGTTGCTCCATGGCATGTGGGATCTTCTGGGACCGGGGCTCGAACTCATGTCCCCAGTATTGGCAGGCAGATTCTTAACCATGGCGCCATCAGGGAAGCCCTATTCCTTTTTATGGCTGAAAAATATTTCATTGTATGGATATATGACATTTTGTTTATCCATTCACCCACTGATGAACGTTTGGGTTGTTCTTACTTGTTGGCTGTTGTGAATAGTGCTGCTTTTTAACATTTATGTATAAGTTTTTGTTTGAATAAATGCACATCTCTTGGGTATATATCTAGAAGTAGAATTGTTGGGTCATATGGTAATTCTGTATTTAACTTTTTGAGGAACTGCCAGACTGTTTCTCACATTACTGCACCATTTTACCGTTTTACATTCCCACCAGCAATATGTGGTGGTTCCAGTTTCTCCACATCCTCAACAACGCTTATTTTCCTTTTTTTTTTTTTTTTTTAAATAGTCATCCTGGTGGATGAGAGGTGGTGTCTCATTGTGGTTTTGATTTGCATTTCCCTAATGACTAATGATGCTGAGCATCTTTTCATGTGCTTATTGGCCATTTGTCTGTCTTTGGAGAAATGTCTTTTCAAGTCTTTTGCCTGTTTTGTTGAATTGGGTTTGTTGCTAAGTTTTAAGAGTTCTTTATATATTCTGACACCAGACCCTTATTAGAGATATGATTTCTAATGTTTTTCCCGCTCTGTTGATCTTTTCACTCTGTTTTGCACAAAAGAATTTAGTTTTGATGAAGTCTAATTTATCTTTTTTCTTTTGTTGATATTGAGCTTTTGGTGTCATATCTAAGAATCTCTTGCCAAATCGAAGGTCATGATTTACCCTTACATACTCTTCTTCTAAAAGTTTCGTAGGTTTAGCTTTTAATATTTAGGTCTTTGACCCATTTTGAGTTGATTTTCATATATGGTAGGAAGTAAGGGTTTTGTTTGGTTTTGATCATTATATTTTCTATTGATATGAAGACTTTTTGGCTTATGTAACCAGGAAGGGGAGTGCCATAGCTGGAAGTTCTGAAAGTACTTTTTCTCATCTGTTTAACAAATACGTATTGAACACCTGTTCTGTCCTGGGCCCTGGGACGGTAGCACTGAACAAAGAGATAGCCTCTGTTCTTGTGGGGGATGGGGTGGGGGGGACAAACACGTAAACGGAGAGATGAGTAAATAGAATGTCAAGTGGTGATGAAATGGGAAAGGGGTAGAGACCCACTGAAGTGCATACATGGAGGGGAGATACGTGTAACTTTGCTGTTTTGGCTGAAGAAGAGAGTGGTATACAGAGACCTGGGGGAGGACCTTCCAGGTAGGGGGAGCAGGAAGTACAAAAGCTCTGAGGTGGGAGTAAACTTGGTTTTCAGAGGAGCAGCTGGGATGTCAGAGTGGCTGGAGCTGAGAGAATAGGGTCGAGGGGTAGGGGGGACGTGTGGGGGACGGCAGTAGACAGGTCAGAGAGGCCGGCAGGGCCTTGGCTGGGGTGAGGCCTTGCTTTTACCTTGAGTAGCATGTTTTACAAAATGACCATTAATGTAATATGCTCTAGGTCAGCTTGGCTATTTCCTGGAGGTTGTTGTAGGTATCTATACCCAGAACAACCCCCTGCCCAAGGGGAAGATTTCCACTTACAGGGTGGAGGAGAGAAGTAGGATTTCTGTTCCAGCTCTCACAGCTGTGCAGGAAGTGCTGCAAGAACTGTGCATCAGTAGAAACTGTTTCTTAGGCCCATGGGCTTCATGGAGACCAGAAACTTATTTAGTCCTAGACATAGGTTTCCCTGCTGGCTCTGAGCCTTTTGGGGCGGCCTCCGGCCCTGCTGCCGCAGGATGTGTGCAGGGAGGAGCTGACAAAGGAGCCCAGGCAGCGCTTCCAGGCAGTGGCGTCACCACATTGCTGGGTGTCCTGTTGAAAATGATGAAAGATGCACATTTGGTTCTCCCACTTTCCACTCACATTTCCTCCCAAGACTGGAGAAGGCTTTTCTGGCCCTTCCTGGAATTTTCTGTGTAAAACCTCCTGCCATTTCCAGCTCAATGAAGTTGGTGGTCAGGGCTGCGTTCTTGGCCAGGCCCTGAGGGAGTCAGCCCTGGAAGGGTTAAGGCCTCCCATTTTTGATGTGACACCCGATTGGCACATTGCAGGTGGCATGGAAATGGCAGGCGTAACCCTTTGTGGGCCGAGGAGGCTCAACCTGGGAGGCAGCTGGGAGGGACAGAGGACTGGTCCTTTCCCATGGGAGGGAAACTCAGCCAGACATCCCTCACAGTGACGTCCTACACCAGAGGACTCCTGGTCACCATTTCCCTGTGGACATTTCATATTTTTCAGATTCCCCTCACAGGTGGCACCTTTATTTCTGTGTCACGTTCTCTGGCACCATTTGTTTCTCTGGGGCTGCAGGGGTTGGGCTTCAGGCACAGGCCCCCACTGTCAGAGGCTCAGATGCCCATTTGGGGTCACTTCCAGGTGGGCAGTGTTGGGTGCTTACTGAGCACTTCTGAGAGTGTAAACACAAAATCCAAGTCCTCATGTGGGGGTGAGCCTGGGGGTGCTATCAGCAGTTGTGAAAACGCTCGCTACCCGTCTCTCTCCCCCACTCTTTTTTTTTTTTTTTTTTTTTTTTTTTTTGCTATATGCGGGCCTCTCAGTGTTGTGGCCTCTCCCGCTGTGGAGCACGGGCTCCGGACGCGCAGGCCCAGCGGCCATGGCTCACGGGCCCAGCCGCTCCACGGCACGTGGGATCCTCCCAGACCAGGGCACGAACCCGCGTCCCCCGCATCGGCAGGCGGACTCCCAACCACCGCGCCACCAGGGAAGCCCTCTCCCCCACTCTTAAAACGTGATCAGGGCTTCCCTGGTGGCGCAGTGGTTAAGAGTCCGCCTGCCGATGCAGGGGACACGGGTTCGTGCCCCGGTCTGGGAAGATCCCACATGCCGCGGAGCGGCTGGGCCCGTGAGCCATGGCTGCTGAGCCTGCGCGTCCGGAGCCTGTGCTCCGCAATGGGAGAGGCCACAACAGTGAGAGGCCCATGTACCGCAAAAAAAAAAAAAAAAAAAAAAAAAAAAAAAAAAAAACGTGATCAGTTTAGGTGTACTTTGTCCTACTGTGTGCTTTGACTAGAAGGTATAGACAGGCTTTCATCTCATGTCCCTGGGAAGGGACACTCAGAGGCCAAGGCATGAGGCTGAGGGGTAGACAGAGCTCAGTGGAATCTGCGTGGCCTGTCTGGTTAGTGGTGTTCCCTGTTTTCAGAAGTTTTTAGGAGATTTGTCTATGTCTGGGGGAAGATAAAAACATACTCCCTACGTACACCATCTTCCCCAACAGGATCTGTGCTTGCTTTAGCTGCCCCTCCCCCATGACTCCAGGGAGGGAGGATGGTTGTTGAGGTCAGGGGACTTGGCTGTTCCAGGCCAGGCCCTGCATGTCCCCAGGTGAGTTTGAGTGGCTGGGCATGCTACCAGAGGGCTGGCTGTTACTGTGGCATGAGCCTCATTGAAGGCAGTGACCACTGATTTTTCTGGAGATGACTTGTCCCAAAACCTGCTCTGTTCCCACAAGCGGTACTGGGGTGAGGTGCTTCCAAGCGTCTTTCTCCACAGTGCACGTCTACCTGGGATTTTCCTTTAGGAATCTGAAGACCATTCAGGCTTTATTTTTAAAATGTTGGGTGGTTACTACTTGAGTACATTAAAGTTTCTGCTTTCTAGGTTAATTTTATTAAACATATCCCAAAACATTATTTCAGAGGCTGTATTTACATGTCCTCCACCTTAAAAAAATAATTAGATTGTAAATGTGTGTTTATGTGTAAATGTGAAAGCCTGAGGTTCTGTGTGTGTGGTTTTTAAATTTTTATTTATTTTTTTTACTCTTTTCAGTCTTAACAATCTATATGCCTACATATCTGGGTGGTTCTTGAACCAAGGACTGAAGGTGACTTTGATAGGATGGCTGACTTGGTCTGACTTTATCTTGCATGACTCCTCTGGGTAGTGATAGCCTTATAGATGGGTCATTAGCATTTCAGATGGAGTGTGGTGTTTGGGCACACCTGGCATGATAGAAGTGTCCTGTTAGGAGGAGGTCGAGATGCTCCTGAACTTAACCTTCCCCTTTGACTTCTGTGTCTGAGCTGAGCGCTGCATTTGCAAATGGTGTCTCTTCCCTGAAGGGTTAGGTAGAGCGGACCTCTGGGGGCTGAGGGCAGAGAGCTCCCTGCGGAGAGCGCCAGTGCTCAGATTGATTTGTTTGATGGAGTGACTGGAGGCACCTCATTTAAGTTGTGTGCGTGCATGTGTCTTTTTGGAGCATACTCTGTGCCATGTCACAGGTCTCAGCACTCCCCTCCTCTGTCCTTCAGGACCTAATTAAAGGTTCCAGCTCTCCGCACTCTCACAGGCTGATGGCGGCCGGTCAGGGCCCCTACCCCACCCCCAGTCCCTGCACTCCTGCAGGGCACCCAGAGTCAGAGAAGTCTGTGGGAGGCCCGATCGATCATCACTGCTTAGCCTCTTACACTGAATATAAGTGGCCTCACTGTAATGGGGGAATGTTTTTTCCTTTTAAGCAACCTCATTCCATTTTAAAAAGTTGTTAAAAGTTTTGATTTCCTTTTATTTGGTTTCATCTACTTACTTTGGAGATGGGTTTTCATGCGTCTGTGTATTTCTGCCACTTCACCTTTTGTGCTACCATTTCTTTCTCTCTCTTCCATCTCTATCTACAACTCCAGATTCTACTCTTGGGGCCTAGCTCAAATGAAGCTAGATCCTTAGCCTCCTCCTCTGGATCGGCAGGGTGGATTTCTTTTCCAGTGTTGATTTGTAACAAAATGGTGATTGACACACATATCTCATAGCCCTTACTGGGTCTTTGCTCCCATGAAGGCGGGGGACCCCCCAGGCTGCTCTTCCTGCCCTCCACAAAGGTGGTGCCTGCAGGTCACTGGCCCCTTGGAGGTCACCGTCTGGCGCAGAATCAGTATTTGGAGCCTGTCGGCGTCCACATCCTGGGCCAGATGGGCTGTGAACTAGGAGAAGGGTGTTCCTGGTCGTTAGTAACTGACCAGGCTCCTCCGTGCTGCAGAAGTTCCCTTCTGGGTTCAGGCATCACTCAGATAAACAACAGTAGACAGAAGTCAGTTCTTTGCCTTCTCTGGAAACTTAAATTACTGTGTGCACAAAGAAGTAGAAACGAACATGGTTGCAGTGCTAGTGATTTTTAAATGCTCAGCTGTTCCACCCAGGTGCGAAATTATTTGTCTTGGAGGAATTGTGGGTTGGTGTGGCGGAGGCGTGCAGGGATCCGCACAAGGCCCTGCAGGGCTCTCTGCAAGGCCCTCTGGGCTCCTTCACTGGCTTTAGAAGTTGGTGATCCTGGATCCTGTGTCTAATCTCATTTCCATACTTAATGGTTTTGCTTCTTCTTGAGGTAGTTGGATGCTGATCACCCATAAGAACTGCTGTTCTTTTGCTCATAAATGAATAGAGAAGACCCTTTGTAAGGTAATTGGAGAAGGTTTGGAGGTGGGAGGAGGGGATGAAAACTGCACACATATGGGTGTGTGTGGTGTTCATGTGTACGTGGGCGCATGTGTTTGTGTTTGCATGAGTGTGGGTACACACACACGTGTGTATTTGTGTGTGTGGCACAAGGTTGCTTGGTGTTCAACTAGCCTGGTGTACTGCATTTTAGGGAGCAGGGAGGTGTCTGCCGACACCCTGCTTTCCTGCGTCCATCCTCTGCCAGTAGGGTGTCCATCAAGTGGGGTCAGATGCTCCCAAGTCTGGAGCACCCTGTGTTCCTCATCCCTTTTACTCCCTTTTCATTGCCTCAGCCTACCCAGAGCCTAGGCACCACTGGCCACCTTTGGAGGCCAGCAGTGAGATTGCCCATCTTGTGAGAAGCCTTTGAAAGAGCAAGTGAGCCCCTTCAGCAGGACAGAAGAATTTGTTGGTCAAGTCTTTTATTTTTGTTACGTGGCTGTTTATCTGGCGAGCCAGCGTCGGCTTCTCTTAACGCTAGGAAGAAGGCTCAGAAAACTTGCAACAAGTCCCCAGGTCCAGGGAGCTCCTGTGTGGGATGGACACGACGCCACAAGGCTGGGGGTGAGGTGATGTGCCTACCAGTCAGACCTAGTGTTCACATAAAAGTCAGAAGAATTGAAGGACCAAGGTGCTGACCAGGTGGAGGCTGAGCCTAACTGCTGTTCCCGAGGCTCTCCTGGTGTCCCCAGGCTGGGGCTGAGCTGTGGAGCTACAGTTGCAGGCAGAATGCACCGAGGTTCATTAAGGATGCAAGGTGCATGGCTGTGATGGCACTGGAGTGGGACAGTTGGGTGCAGTATGGTGTGAACCTGTGTCCTCCCAGATCCCAACCCCTCCAACCAGGTAGAGTGCGCTTCTTAGGGTTTCTCTAGCACAGATGACCCCCCTGTCCCCAGCCCTCAAGGGCAAAGGTGATTCCTGGTTACCTGGAGAAGCCTGGCCCTATGGCTCTTCCCAGGGACCCCCAGGTCTCCAGCGACTCAGCCCTAGTGTGCTTGATTCACACTTTTCTTCCTGGCTTGCCCCCTGCCCCCCCACCCCCCCCCCACCCCCCAATCAGGTCATTCTCAGCTCCTGTGCTTTTCCTTAGAGCTTTGGTCTGTCTGATGCTCAGGCACGTGTGCTTAGGAACTGCTTGTTTCTGTAACTGGGTTAAAGTTTCATCCACTGCAGCATTTGAGTTTATAGCATGTAATTTCCCTCTACGAGGGACCTATTTATCTTGAGAGTGTGTAGGGCTTTTAGGATGGTATAAAATAGACCCACGTAGTGGGACAGACTGACCCTGCAGTAAGCAGTCTGCACTCGACACTTTTTGAAACTAAATTTCTTCTGACTTGTCAAAAGGGTTAACCTTGAATTCTGGGCTTGGATTGAATTTACACATTCAGGTCCTTTTTTTGAAATCGATTTTTCTCTGTTGTCAGTTCTGCTGTGAGGCTTGTTTGGAAAAGCAGGTTTGTTCCAACACTATTAATATATTGGGCACACTGTTTGGTTATGTGTGATTTTGTCCAGGAGAAATGCTAGGTCTAGGGACTGGGAAGCTATGGCCCACAGGCTGCTGGCCTGTTTGGGTAAATAATGTTTGATTGGGACACAGCCGTGCCCATTCGAGAATGAACTGTCACAGTTGCAGAGCTTGAGTAATCAGGACAGAGACTGAATGACCTGCAGAGCTGAAAATATTTACTGTGTCCCTTTAAGAAAAAGTTTGCAGACTCCTGTACTTTAGGAATCCGGAAAACTGCTCCTAGCTAAAAGAGCGCCTGCTGGTACCCTAAAGGAAAATGCACACGCCTCACACGCCTCACATGCGCATCACGCCCCCTCTGGGCCACATGCATCCCTTTCTGGGGTCAGACAACCTCCTTCCAGCATGTCACAGTAACTCAGAAACTGCATCTCATCCACTGTCACAGCAAACACCAGATCTTCCCTCAGGTGAGGCATGAGGCTTCAGGTGGCATTTGTGTATTTCTTAGCTGTTTAACGTGCTGCCATTTAAAAATCAGGTTCCTGTCTTTTTATTTTATGTCGCTGATGAAGTTTTAGGGTATTGTGCTCTAACCCCATTGTTCCTACAAGCCCGGTGTTTTTGTTTGTTTGTTTTAATTAATTTATTTATTTTTGGCTGCATTGGGTCTTCGCTGCACAGGGGCTTTCTTTAGTTGCCGCGAGCGGGGGCTACTCTTCATTGCGGTGCACAGGCTTCTCATTGCAGTGGCTTCTCTTGTTGCGGAGCATGGGCTCTAGGTGCGCGCACTTCAGTAGTTGCAGCATACAGGCTCAGTAGCTGTGGCTCGCGGGTTCTAGAGCGCAGGCTCATTAGTTGTGGCGCATGGGCTTAGTTGCTCTGCGGCATGTGGGATCTTCCCGGACCAGGGCTCGAACCTGTGTCCCCTCCATTAACAGGTGGATTCTTAACCACTGCACCACCAGGGAAGTCCAGCCCTGTGTTTTTATTGCATGATTTTGCACCATGTGGCAAGTTTTGGGAATGCATATGTTGAGCTCCAGCAGAACTTACTGTACTCTGAAAGCAAACAGCAAAAGGTGTGGTCTCACTCATAACACTCAATAAAGTTGTAAACATTTAATATCTCGTCTGGACCCCATTGGACCAGAGCGAAACTTCCTGCTTGTGAGGAGCTCCCTGTGTCCTTTGGAAACCACGCCTGACTCTAGGTAGTTGACGGGGGTGTTTCAGTGGGCACTGTCTGGAGGAGCATAGGCTTCAGTTCCCAGCACTGCCCCACCCACTTGCTGTGTGACCTTCACCTGCCTCAGTTTCACCACCTGTAAAACAGAGGCTGACAATAGCACTCATCTTGCATCTGAGATGATCCATGTTGGGTAAATACTCAGTCAGTGTAAGGTGTTCTGTCTGTAAAGGAAGACCCCACATTTCTGTTAACAACAGAGGAGCATTAAACTTGAGTTGAGATCCGAGAATCCCAGTGGTGAAAGGGAGCCCGTGCTCACCAACCCCTCACCCCACCCCCCAGTCCCTGAGCTTCTCTCTGTAAAACCTACATTTGTTCATTCGTTAAATGTTTGAAGTGCACCTACTATGTGGCTGGCACTCTTCTGGAGCTGGGGATACACCAGGAACATTGATGACAGGGGGCTTGTACCTTTTGGTTGCAGAGGTCTTCCCTGCCCAGGCCTCCCCATGAGTGCTTCCGCAGGCCCTGGCAGGGCAAGTCTTACTTTTCTGAGGTGAGGCTGCCATGGAGGCGTTTGAGGACAGCTGTTCTGTCCTCCTCCTCACTGGCAAGTGTCATTTAAGCCCTACCATGTGCTTGTCTCTCCAGGTGAAAACAAACAATTTAAACATGATTAACAAAAGGGCTTTAGAGTGTATAGTGGAACGTTCCACAGTGGGCAGCTTGTAAGAATGCCAGGTAGAAAGAAGAGTGTTGGATCTGGGTTCCAGACCCACTAGACTTGGATTTCCCCACCTTGTGCGATGACAGGCTGGTCTTCTACCCCCAGAGGCTCTGGGTATATGGCACCTGTCCCCCTGCCCCCACATGTATGGGTGCGGCCCGTCCCCACCTGGGTCATAGGACTGCTGCAGGGAGAGTCTGTCCTCCTCATCTTCTCAGTTCAGGTCTTTGAAGGCCCAAGGAGCTCCTAGCCAGGCGGCTGGGCCAGGGGCCCTTCTGATGATGTACAAGAGAGAAAACATCTGTATTCTGGAGTGTGTTAAGTTTTCAGACAACTAAGGGTTCAGAACCCAGCTTCAATCAGTGAGGAAGACTTAGTTCTCTTTTTCAGGAAACCTTTAGCACAGGACTCACTGTGGCCTCCCTTCCTTTGCCTGAGACTCCCAGCTCAGTGGCTTGGCCCATGCTGTTCCTCTGCCTGGACCATCTCCCTGGATTCCTCTTCCCGCCTTGGCCTCAACCTGTGAGGCTCCATCTCAGTACACTTGCCTCCCAGAAAGTCAGAATGCAGGAGGGTTTTTTTTGTTTTTTGTTTTTGGCTGCATTGGGTCTTCATTGCTGTGTGTGGGCTTTCTCTAGTTGCAGTGAGTGGGGGATACTCTTCGTCGTGGTGTGCGGGCTTCTCATTGCGGTGGCTTCTCGTTGCGGAGCACGGGCTCTAGGCTCACAGGCTTCTGTAGTTGTGGTGCACGGGCTTAGTTGCTCCACGGCATGTGGGATCTTCCCGGACCAGGGCTCGAACCTGTGTCCCCTGCATTGGCAGGCAGATTCTAAACCACTGCGCCACCAGGGAAGTCCCAGGACTTTTTAATGAAAGCAGTTGACTTGCTTGCTACATTTTGCCTTGTAGGGCAACCCCAGGAATCATACACTTTGTGAGGCTAATTTACAGAAATGTAGGTTTAACTCAGTAGCACATTCTGAACCTGTACTGTTTGCTCCACACCGAAAATGGAGATGAATGGGAAAAATCTTCTGCCGTGGAAGAGTTTAACATTGAGATGAAGCCGTCAAGCTGTATGGGCGTTGTTGCTGTGGGCAGCCTTAGTGAGGAACAGCGTGGGCCTTCTCAGAATGAGCCCACACTGATGCTGTGGCCTGATGTCCACTTGGGACAGCTATTGGCCCAGGTAGAAGATGGGCTGTGGGGATGAGCTAAGGAGTTTGAGTTTACTGCTTAGAGCCCAGGAGTCGCTGTAGCAAGTGATATAGAAGGTGGACTGTTAAGCTGCCAACAACAAATGGGAAAGTGGCAGCGGCATCCCCTTTCAGTCCACTGAAGGTCACGGTTCATCTTGGGTTCTTTGTTCTGCCTGTTGAAGGAGCTGGCCGTGCAGGGCCTTCTTCCCTCACCCTCACCCAATACCACTTGTTCTTTCAATTCTCAACCTTTGTAGGTGGGAGTGTTATTTTATCTAACTCTCCTTTTTATCTTTGTTTTCTTTGAATACAAAGAAACTGATAAATAGTCCCTGTTAAGAGAAATAATTTAATCCAGAAATGCTTAATACAGACAGTGAAAGTTTCTGAGATGAGTGTTGTGGATTTTAGTCCAATTTCTTTCAGTTTCAATTTTAGTGAACTTTCTTTCAGTATTTTTTTCTGCAGGTTGTAAGCATTTTAAAACTGTGAATGGTATCATATCATTCTTCAACTTGATTTTCTCATTCAAGTTTTTACTAATGTTACTCTGTGCCTCTTCACATAGCACATCTATGAGGCATGGATGGGGAAGCTGAGGCTCAGAGAGTGACAAGCTCCCCTGGCCATTTGCTCCCTGAGGTCCATCCTCTGTTCTCTGCAGTGTCTAGTGGTGGGGCCTGGCTGTTGGGATCAACTTTCTGTTTCCCAAGTTAAATTGCATCCCTTCTACTTGGCCTTAACGAGGTTTGACATTATTTAAAACTCGAGAGCTGGTGTTTTTGGTGTGATTTCCTTCCAGAACACAGCTGCTCTATCCCTGCCACTGTCACTCAAAGATATGCATCAGGAAGTAACTCAGGCAGAGAGCAGAGTGAGGTCTCTGGTCTGGAAGGGAAGACGTATCCCTGTCAGCCAGGGGCTGTGGAGAGTGTGGAGCTTGGCCAGTGGCTAGTGAGGCTGGCATTTGGAACCTGTCGTTACTCAACTGCATCGGTTGCTGCACAGGCCCAGGCCCTTGTTTCCATGCCGCCCTGAGTACAGTGGCTGTCTCTCAGGGCTATCTCGTGTGCGTGTGCAGGCCTCCGCCTGTCAGCAGACACTTCTCAGCCTCTCTGCATGCCAAACAATCCCACTCCCAACATTCTTCCCCCAGATCTGCTCCTTCCCCATGTCAGGAAATCAAATCCATCTTTTTCCAGTTGCTCAGGCAAAACAAACAAACAAACAAAAACCAAAGCAACCCTCTCTCGCCTAGTGTCCAACTGTTGGGATGTTGTGTTGTCCAAATCCTCTAAAGTACACCCAGCATTGGTCATGTCTCCCTGCTGCTCTATCCCCTTTCCATCCTGAACCACGAGATACAGAACCCCCCTGACTGTTCCTCCTGCCACCTCCCTGCCTCAGTCTGTCCCCAAATCCTTTAGAACAATTTGGATCCCACTCCCCCTCCATCCAACACACCCGTTGCCCTCTGTGCTCCACCTGAGGTCAGTCTACACTCAGCACCCTCCTTTTGCCACCTCATCGAGCTCACTCCCTTCTTTGGGCTCTGGAAAAAGCACCCCACATCATCTACTTTTCAGAGCATCAGCTCTGTCACTTCTCCCAAACATATGTTCCTAAGCCTCACTTTCCTCATGCCTGAAACAGGAGTATTACTAGTAGTGTTCCTGCTGTTATTTTGTAGCAGTGTGGTATAAATAACATTTCCTAGTACAGAGTATTAATGATAACCTCAGGGTTATGGCTGTATGACTTATGCCTATCTAATCCCCCCTCTCAACCAACCCCCCCCCGCCCTGCCCCCTGTGCAGGGTCAGTGTTAGTCTTCTGAGTCCTGTTTAAAAATATTGGTTCCTGGGACTTCCCTGGTGAAGTAGTTAAGAATCCGCCTGCCAATGCAGGGGACACGGCTTCGATCCCTGGTCTGGGAAGATCCCACATGCTGCGGATCATCTAAGCCCGTGCGCCACAACTACTGAGCCTGTGCTCTAGAGCCCGCGAGCCACAACTGCTGAGCCCGTGTGCCACAACTACTGAAGCCCACATGCCCTACAGCCTGTGCGCCACAACTGCTGAGCCCACACGCTGCAACTACTGAAACCCGTGCACTCTACAGCCCGCGTGCCGCAACTACTGAGCCCACATGCTGCAACTACTGAAGCCCGCGCTCCTAGAGCCCGTGCTCTGCAACAAGAGAAGGCACTACAATGAGAAGCCCGTGTACCGCAACGAAGAGTAGCCCCTGCTCGCTGCAACTAGAGAAAGCCCGTGTGCAGCAACGAAGACCCAACACAGCCAAAAAAAAAAAAAAAAATAGTGGTTCCTGCCACAGCACAATTCACCCTTTTGGAGTTGTCTTAGAACAGATTTTCCACCTGAGGTCCTCAGACCAGTTGGAAGGTGACATTTTAATAAAAGAAAGCATCTTTTGGTAGAAGCAATTGAAATTTGCATCCAACCCAAAGCCATGTGTCAGCATTCCGCCTGGGACTTGGTAGCCCACTCATCCTGGGACTGGTCTGTGCTGTGTGCTTGTGAAGCCTCTAGTATGGCTGGAGCCTGCTCTTCTTGGGCCTGAGGAAGACTTGGGCTGCATCCTGCCTGTCCAGCCAGGTTATGTTTGGAGAGAGTGAGGAGGGGCTGAGGCCACCTGGGTTCCAGCCCTGCTCCCCATGTAGCCAGCCTGTGTCTCAGGCAGCCTTGCAGCCCTGGTGGCCGCACCTTTACGGTGGGCTTGCTGCTGTTGGGATCGCTCCCTGCAGACAGCAGCTGGCACTGGATCCTGCCTTGATTAGAGGGGGCTGCTCTCTGTGGGCCAGCAGTTCTCCCCGGGCCTGTGGTGGAACTTATGCTGTTGTGGCTGCTCTCCCTCCCTCCCTCACCAGGAGTTTTGAAGCAGATCCTAATTTGTCAGTTGCAGTAATCCAACTTCTTCACCTGCTCTTTAGAAAGTATTCTAATGCACCTCCTCACTGCATTTTGCAGAAATTGTCGGTCATGCTTCATTCCTAGGTCACACTTCATTCCTCAAGGCTGGTTTCCTCCTGACAACTTTTTTTTTTTTTTTTCCTGCTGTCCCTGCCTCTATGCCTGCAGGGCGGTGGCCGCCAGCCCTGATTTGCTAGGTTGGGGCACTGGTCCTTCCTGCTGAGAGGAGGGAGAGGCTGCTCCTTACTAACACCTGCCCTCCCCAGGAGCAATTGCCTGGTGGTGTCGGTGTCCGGGATTGGCCAGTGGCAGGCCCCATGTGGGCACTAAGGCAACCGCCTTCCGCAGTGCAGGAGGCTCCACCCAAGGAGGGGGAGGTCAGAGCCTGAGGCTCCATCCCCCATTGCTGGCCCCGCCCCCTCCAGCTGTGCTCACCCTTTATGTGGTGGGGGAGGGGGCAAGGCTGCTGCACCCCTCCCCCACTCAGCAGCCTGCCAGAGGCACAGGGCGTGCCTGGGGTTGGCAGAGTTCCAGCCCCTCAGCTTCTGAGTGAGCTGCCCTGACACTGCACACAGAACACAAGCAGATGGTCTCCCAGGTCCTGTGCTGGGGACCCCGACCAGAACTATGGCCTAGCATGGTCTCTGGGGCTGGTGGGAGCAGCCCCATGGGTGTGAGGCTCTACTCTGGCACCTTGTGACCGCTTGTCCTTCACCAGTGACAATGAAGTGAGGTCACTGGGGCACCACCTTGCTGGTCTGGTGACCTGATGCACAGCGACCTCCTCGTCAGCCTCTCCTCCCACCCCAATCCATGTGGGCAGTTGGGAGGAAGGAGGGACTTCATGCAGGGTCTGGGGTTCAGATGAGCTTCATGGATTGGAGCCTGGAGTTTACAAGGCCGGAGGCTGTGCTGGGGGTGGGGGCCCTGCAGGCTGGGCTGGAGCAGAGGCGAAGTGGGGAAGCATTGGGGGCGGTTCTGAGTGCAGGATTGGAGGGTGCATTCTCCCTGTTCACTTCGGACCTCCCCTCCCCCAGTGGGCACCAGGCCAGCCTGGGAGCTTCTCCCTTAGGGACAGAATTTCCTTTGACTCCAGTGGGGGCCCTCCTTGACTGAGGTCCTGGACTCCCTTCATCTTTTACCCCCAATAGGCTCCTCTCTGATCCTGGGAGCACAGGTACCCACCATCCAACGTGGCCGCTGAAATCATTCCTCTCATGCAATTCCCCATACGTTCGAACAGCTCCTGTTGTTTAGGCAGTGCCCAAAAGGAAAGTGACCCATCCCTCCCACAGTGAGGGAGAGGAGGGGAGGGTGACTGACATTCAGTTCAGGGCAGTGACTTGTCTGCAGCTCATGGGGAGACAGGACAGACAGACTCAGTGAGCAGGCTGACAGCATTTGTGGTGAAAGCATGTTGGAGAAGGACAGAAACTAGAACTTTAGGCTGAGAGGGACATGGGAGCATCCCTTGCTTCCCTCTGGGTTGGTGAGGAGATGACCTCTACAGGTGAAGGAGGGGATGGGGAGATCCGGGTGAGGCAGAGGGACGGAGTGTGGCTGAGGGCTGAGGTGGCAAGGTGTGGGCAGCAGGTGCAGGCTGGGATGCCAGGAGTGGTTGGAGGCAGATGGAGGCCAAGTTGATAGGCTATGCCCTTGAGCTTCAGACTTCTCAAGCCCTGCCTGGAGTGGGGAGCACCCCAGGGGCGGGGGTGACATGGCCACGGGGAAACCTGCTTGATTCAACCCTTTTGGACTGCCCGTGGGAGCAGATGTCTGAGGGTCCAGGCCAGGCCACGCTGGCCTAACACGTGTCAGACGGACGCTCGGCCTCCTATGCCAGGAGCACGAAGCAGCTGTCACTTTCCTTCCTTTCAGTTTGAGTCCAAGGCAGGGCCCTGCACTGTTGCTCATTTGTGAAATCAGCTCCTTTAAGGAGCTTGCAAATGAGTCAGCTCAGGAGTGTGTCCCACATACAGTGATGGGTCCCCTTCAATGCCCTGTGCTCTCCCCGCCCCCACCAAGTCTCCAGAAGGTGGGCTGCTTTGGGACTGGTTCTGCCTGGCCATACCCAGGACAGGCCTCCCAGGGTGTTTGCTGGTGAGGAAACTGAGGTGCTGGGTGCCCTGCCTGCTTGGACACAGAGCCAGGAGGTCTTCATCATAGGCGCACTGCAGGTGTGAATTGGGATTCTTTGAGGGGCTCATACAGTGTGCTCCTCCCCGGGCCCCCACGTTGGTAGATGTGGGCATTGACTATCCTGTGGAGAACTGGTACTTCAGGAGCCTGGCAGCTAAATTCTTTTTTTGTCCTGTGATGAACTCTTGCATGGCTTTTTAGACCCTGACTGTTGAAGTATGGTGTCCCATGTCCTGCCCCGCTGGGACATCAAGGCTGGGCTCTGAGCGGCCCCTTTAAGAGCGAGTACTCGTGTCCCAGACTCGGTTGTGGAATGCCAGCAGTCTCCCTGTAAACAGACATCACTGCGGTCTTCCCTCCTGTCTCTGTGAGGGTTAACAACACTTCAGCTTGTTGTCTGGAACCGGTTCAGACTGGTTTTCTGGAAAGTGCTTTGTCTCAGACTGAATCCTGGGAAGGGTCATGTGGAGCCCAGTGATGTCATGGGATCAAAAACTGACTCAGCTGTTTTTTTTCTTCTTTTCTTTCTTCTTTCAATCAAGATATGTGTATGCTGCAGGTACAGGGTGCCGGCATGGTGATGGGCCAGGCCTCACCCCACTCAAAGTTCGCCTCGTCGGCAGTCAAAGGGTTAAATGTGACCCCCCACTCCTCACCCCCCTGAGGTGAGCAGGGAGTGAGAAGGCTGCCCCTCGCTGAAGCGGGAGTAGACGGGTCAACCCTCATCAGTGCAGTGCAGGGCTGGAGTTGGGCTGTGACCCTGCTCCTGAGACAGCATGGTCCCTCCTTCTTGGATTCCAGATACCTCCAATCCCATGTAGGTGCTCAGGATCCCATAGGCAGGGAATTCAGATCTAGAACAGTTTCCTCTATTTGCTCTTGAGTCTGGAGTGCAGAGATTTCCCCCTTCTTTCTGATAAGCAGCCACCTTCCATTGTTCCTGTCCAGGTCCCTGCAGGTTTCTGGCCCTGGATGGGGCGATGCATAGCTTGGCTTCCCAGATGCTCTGTTGCTCTTGCCCTCGCCTTCCCCAGGGCAGTGAAGAAATGTCCTGGGCACGCTTTGTGGGCCCTTCATTTGTTGTACCTACTTCTGCCATTGTCACATGGTGAGGAAAACACTCCATGCTGACATTGTGAAAAGTCTGAGAAGACAGCTACTTCGTTGTGCCAAGTTTAAATGTCATGTTTTCTCCATCCCCTAAAGTTCAGAATGACTGAAGAAGCATGCCGAACACGGAGTCAGAAACGAGCGCTTGACCGGGACCCAACAGAGGACGATGTGGAGAGCAAGAAAATAAAAATGGAGAGAGGAGTGTTGGCTTCAGAGTTAAACGCTGACGGAGACATGAGAGTGACGCCTGAGCCGGGAGCAGGCCCAGCCCAAGGGTTGCTGAGAGGCGCAGAGGCGATGGCCATGGGCAGAGGCGAAGGGCAGGTGGGCGATGGGCCCGTGGACATGCGAACCACACACAGGTGAGCAGGAGGGTCCAGGAACCAGGGACAGGCCTGGGCGTGAGGAGGCCTGTGGGGGTGAAGCTGCCGTCAGGCCTGCAGGAAGCAGCTTTCGGTGACTTATCATGGAGATGGCTGTGGGCTCTAGCCCTGGCACCTCCCCCACCATCTTGGCCAAGGGACCTCCCCCTTGGGGCCCTGGGGCCCAGGCGTCTGTAGCATGGGGCTGGGTCTCACAGGATGGGGGAATGGTAGCCTCTGTTGGCTGCCCTGCTTGACAGCAGGCCTTCACTAAACTTGTACCTACTGTCTAGCTCTGTGCTTCTGGTTTATAGGAAAACTTTTTCATTTGGTCCAGCTTCCCTGCTTTTCAGATCTGGGGCATGGGAGGCCAGGGATGATGCTACACCCTGCTTGGGTCACTTGGCTAGGGGCAGAGTTGGGAGCACAGCCCTCTCACGTGCATCACCACTCCTCCTAGGCCGTGCGTCAGGGAGGAGGGGCCCCTGTGTTCGGGACTCCTGTGATGTGCTCTTTCGGTTTCTCCTTCATCGATACTGATTGCTTCAAGAGTAACTTCCCCAATCCTCAGCTTTTAAGGAAAAAGCTTGAAAGAAATAAGACTCAGTGTACCACCCCATGTCTTCACTAAGAAACCCTCTTTTCTCCCGGTAAAGAGAATTGCAGGCCTAGCTCCAGCTCCTGCTTTACCCCTCCCTTCACACCCTGATGTCCCATGAGCCAGCAGCCGGTGGCCATGGCCTCCTGAGAAGCCCCGCAGCCCCTCTGTGTGTGGCTCTTCTGTGGTCCATCCCTTGTCTCTCTCAGTGCCGCCTCTGCAGACTCCCTTCCATGTCTGTTTGCCCAGGGTGGGGTGAGGGGCAGTAAGTGCAGATCTGGAGAACCTGGGTGCTCTTTGCCTCCTTGTGTTGACTGACCCCACAGAGGGACCCCAACCTGCAGTCTTTGCGTTAAATTCATTTGGGCCCCACACTGTTGGTGTCCTAAGGACTTCAGAGATTGTCTGACTCAGTATTTCTCAGCTTTAAAAATTCTTACCGCCTTGAGATAAATGGGAAAATCTAACCCCCTCCTACTGGGGAAGCGTATTAGTCTGGGGTGGTGTGCTTTGTGTTCTTGCTACCCAGAAAGGCCTTTTTTATCTGGCTCTGCTTTCTGCAGTCCCTGTTCTAAAACCAGAGGCCTCTTTTAAAGTTCTAGAAATAAAATTTTAAGTTTGGGTCTGCTTTCCCTTCCCTTTCCTTTCAGAATGTCACAGGTGGGTGAAGAGAAGGAGGAGCCCACATTTGCAGAGATTTACTGGGTCCCTCTGGGCTCCTGGTCTACATTTTTTCCTGTAATCACCATGCTCCCCTGTAGGGCAGGCCAGTGAATTGTGAGGGAGAGGTTAAGTGTTGAAGGAGCATAAAAGAATGTAAGAGAGCAAGAGACAGAGACTAACCCAGGCACACAGAGCAGGGGTCCTCCTGTGGGACTGGGGAGACCCCAGGGCATTCTTGAAGCAGTGTGAGATTGTGGAAGGAGCCTGGCTTTGGCAGAGTGGGGGTCAGATCACACTCCCTGACTGACCTTGGGCAGATGATACTGGCCCGTGCTTCTTCATTTGTAAAATGGGTGATAATCTCTGCTCTGCATCTCTGGGTGACAGGTGCATACCCAGAATTGACCCTGGTGCATGGCATGTGGTAAGGGAAATAAGTGTTGGTAACAACTACCCTTCAGTCTTCAAGCTTCACTTAACGACGTCGCATATAGAGCTAGTGTCTCCTTGAGTGCTCACATAGAATGTTCTGTCTAGTTTGTTGAAGTACAGTTGTGAATTTTGACAGAATAATAGGATCAAGTCCAGCCCAGAGCCATTCTAAAACTGTAATCCTTTTTGGAGTGAGTGGCCATGGTTTCTGTGTTAGAAGCAGGCAGTCTTTGGATCCTCGTTGAGAGCGTCTGGCTCATCCCTTGGGAACCTCCATATAGAGAATTTTATTTAATTGAGGTATAGCATACATAATGAAAAGTACACATGTGCCACTTGGTACATTTCACAAACTGAGCACATCCTTGTAGCTCAAATCAAGAATTAGAACATTACTAGCGCCCTCATGCCCACTTGTCACTACCCTCCGAGTAACCACTTTCTTGACTTCAAACAGCGCAGATTAGTTTTTCCTGTTTTTGAACTTTAAGTAATTGGAATTATATAGTCTGTACCCTTTGCTTGCTTTCATTCAACATAATGTTTGTGAAATTTACTTATGTTGTTGAATGTAGGAATAGTTACTCTTTTCATTGCTGTATAGTATTTTTCTAGAATTTGTTTGGCTCTTTTTAAAAACTGCTTCTTTCTTTCATGCTGTGCTATTCTTATGACCCAGTTTAGGCATATTGAAGGCTAGAGGGGGGTTTCTGGTGGCTTCTAGCAGAGAGAATTTCCTTTTTCTTTAAGGAAGTGCTGGCAAATTAAAATCACCAAGATACAACTTTTTTTTTTTTTTTTAAACGACATTGGGGAGATTTAGAGCATGAGGAGATCAATAAAATGGTAGGATCAGTTCTCTCCTTCTCTGCAGTTCCCCTCTTCATCTCTCTTTGTAATTTTTTCTGACTTAGTCTCCCAATGTGTGTGTGTTTTATCTTCAAAATAAATCAAGACTGGAGGGCAGCTTCCAGCAGTGATTGAATGAGGAGAAATTGTCAAATCCTTTCCCCAAAAAAAACAACTATGAAGCAGCACAGAATTGACCCCCCAAAATCAGCCATTTCAACACTCTGGAAATTGACCAGAAGCACACAACAATCTGCGAAGTGTTTGTGCTTAAGAAACTGCTGAACTCTGGGTAAAAATGGTGAGAATCCGTGGCATTTGACCTGGGGCTCCTCTCATGCCCTCTCCCCAGCTATCTTGGTAGGGAAGTTCTGCCTAGCCAGTGCAGGCTGTAAGGACCAACAGCTTCTCTGCAGGGGTGAGAAGGGGCTCACTCAATTTAAAGCGGTGGGCAGCAGCCCTGCCCGTGGCCTTGTTGGTTAAAGTGACAGTTTTGGAGATGGGCAAGTGAGGAGGGACAGTGGCTGTAGGTTGCAGACATGTTTGGGGGCAAGACAGAAAAACAATTTGAAGAAGGAGTGGCCAAACACGTATTTGAGCAGAAGCTTATCCAAGAAGTTCAACAAAACTCAAGTAGCATAAATACAAAGAGGTCTATACCTAGACACATCAGAGTCAAACTGTTACAAGCCAGAGAAAAAGGGAAAATCTTGCAAGTAGCAAGAGAAAAACAACTCATCACATGTAGGGGAAGCATTAATATAATTAACAGCTGACTTCTCACCTGAGACATTCAAATGGAAACCAAAAGGGAACTGAATGGCATTCAAAATACTCAAAGAAGAAAATTGTCAACCCAGAATTCTCAGTGCATCAGAACTGTCCTTCAGAAACGAAAGCAAAAAGAGATTTTCAGATAAACACTGAGAGGATTTGTTGCTGGCAGACCTGCTGGTTCTTCAGGCTGAAAGAAGTGACATGTTGGTAACGTACATTCACAGGAAGAAATAAAGAGCACTGGAAATGGTAAATATGTGGGCTAATAGAAAAGACTTTTTTCTCATTTCTTCTTAGTTAAAAGACATAACATCATATGAAGCATTAACCATAACACTGGATAGAATTGACAAAAACAACCGTAGCTCTTTGGCAATTGACCAAAGGCATACAACAATCTGTTGTATTTATAACATATATAGACATGTGATATATGGGACAACAACAGTACAAAACAGGAGGAATGAAATGGAGCTGTACTGGAGTAAAGTTTCTATATTTTACCGGGATCAGGTTAGTGTTAATCTGAAGTAGACTGTGATGTTAATAAAATGCTTATTGTAATCCCTAGAGCAACTATTAAGAAAATAACTTTAAAATATCGTTTAAAAAAATCAACAGAAGAATTCTGGTACATTAAATATTTAACACAAAAGAAAGCAGTCAATGAGGAACAGAAGAACGAAAAAGAAGGAAGACATGTAGAAAACAGCTAAATGATAAATGTAAATCCAACCAGATCAATAATTGCATTTAATGTGAGTAGTCTAAACACCCCGATCAAAAGGCAGAGATTGTTAGAGCTGTTAAAAAAGGCAAGATCCAGCCTAATTATATATATATATATATATATATATATATATATTTTTTTTTTTTTTTTTTTTGAGGTACGTGGGCCTCTTACTGTTTTGGCCTCTCCCGTTGCAGACCACAGGCTCCAGACGCGCAGGCTCAGCGGCCATGGCTCACGGGCCCAGCTGCTCCACGGCATGTGGGATCTTCCCGGACTGGGGCACGAACCCGTGTCCCCTGCATCGGCAGGCGGACTCTCAACCACTGCGCCACCAGGGAAGCCCCCCTAATTATATATTGTCTATAAGAGACACCCATTAGATCCTTAGGTAAAAAGATGAGGAAAGATATACCATAAGTAACCATAAGAAAACTAGAATGACTGTATTAATATCAGATAATATTGACTTTAAGATAAAAAAATATTCTTAGAGCCAAAGAGGGACATTTTTTAACAGTACATGAGAAGATATATCAGTCACAAATGTATATGTACGTAACAACAGAATCCCAAAATACCTGAGGTATAAACTGATAGGATTGCTAAGAGAAGTAGACAGTTCATAAATTATAGTTAAGAGATTTCAGGGGCTTCCCTGGTGGTGCAGTGGTTGAGAGTCCACCTGCCAATGCAGGGGACACGGGTTCATGCCCCGGTCCGGGAAGATCCCACATGCTGCGGAGCGGCTAGGCCCGTGAGCCATGGCCGCTAAACCTGCGTGTCCGGAGCCTGTGCTCCACAACGGGAGAGGCCACAACAGTGAGAGGCCCACATACCGCAAAAAAAAAAAAAAAAAAGATTTCAGTACTCCTCTCTCAATAATTGGTAGAGCAACTAAGCAGAAAATCGGCAGGATTCTAGAAGACTTGAAGAGCACTGTTGATCTGTTTGGCTAAAGGGCATCTATAGAATACTGCAGAATACATCTCATGTTCACATGGAACATTCTCCAGAGTGGACCATATGCTAGGCCATAAAACAAGTCTCAAGGGTAGCTGTAATAAAAAAGACAGACAAAGGACTTCCCTGGTGGTCCAGTGGTTTAGACTCCACGCTTCCACTGCAGAGGGCATGGGTTTGATCCCTGGTCAGGGAACCAAGATCCCGCATGCCGTACAGCGCGGCCAAATAAATAAATAAAAGCTCTTTAAAAAAAAAAAAAAAAAAAAGGACAATAACAGGTGTTGGCGAGGATGTGGAGAGACTGGAACCCTGATACATTGCCGATGGGAATGTAAAATGGCATAAACGGTTTGTCAGTTTCTTAGAAAGTTAGACATGAACTTACCACGTGACCCAGCAGTCTGTCCAAGGAATGTACCTGAGAGAAATGAAAGCGTGTCCACACAAAGACAGGTACCTGGGTGTCCATAGCAGCATGATTCACAATAGGCAAAAAGGTGGAAACAATCCAGATGGCCACGGATAAACAAAATGTGCTATATCCGTGCAGTGGATTACTAATCAGCAATTTAAAAAAAGCGAGTTACCAATTTGTGCTGCAACATGGAGGAAGCTCAGACTCACCATGCCAAGGGGGAGACACCAGACCCAGAGACTACGTATTGTATAATTTCATCTACGGGGGGGGTGTCCACAAAAGCAAACTTACAGAGACAGAGAGCATTCAGATGGTGGTCTGAGGCAGGGGTTGGGGGTGGGTGAGAGCAGTGATTAACAGTTCACAGGCACAAGGGAACGTTTTGGGGTGATGGAAGTGTTCTAAAATTGGATTGTAGGGATGGTTGCACAACTCTAAATTTACTAAAAAATCACTGAATTATACTCTTATAATGGATGAATTTTGTGGTATGTAAATTATACCTCAATATGGATGTTAAAAAATATAAATGAGGTTAAAATAGTTTGGTTTCCGTTCTGGCATCCGTAAATGTGCTCATGGAAAAACAAAACCCCGCAGAGCTGGAGGTTGATCCTGTTGGTCTTGTGAGGCCAACCCAAAGCTCATGAGCATGTGCTGCCCTCCCTCTACCCCAAGTCTGGACTGCTGGATGAGGTCTGGAGCTGGGACAGGCAGAGGAAGCTGTTTTGGGTTCTCTGTTTTGTTTCTGAGATAAATAGATTCCACTCCTGCACTTTCCTATAGAGGAGACTCTCTTTCTGTCACAAATTGTTGATCTTCAAAAATAGTCTAGGCCACACACAGGTGAAAAGAGCTTTGTTTTTCCCCTCTTGGGTAGAGGAACATTTAACTGAGTAAAACATGAGCCTCTTCTCCAGAGGTTCTGCACCTGAAAGGTTAGGGCTGGGTCCCTTGGTTGCCCTGGGCCTGTGTGGGGTGGGAACTTCATGATTAGCCACCCCCATACTTCACTGAAAATGTGTTTGTGTGTGCCTTTTTCTGAGGCGCCAACTCTCCCTGGATTGTCTGTGGCAGGTACCATGCTCGTCCCTGGGGGCAGAAATGATAGGACAGGATCTGACTTAGCTGTTTTTTAGGATACTGGATCTTGAAAGAATATACAGAGGTGTTGGGGAGCCTCGACTTTAGGGGTGTGGCTCACTAGGGATGGAAGTCACTGGATGCCTAAGCAGACCATCTCTATTTCCTCATTTTACCTGGGAGGAAACAAGGCTGGGCTCCCAGGGTCTCACGGGCAGGGCAGGGGCAGACTTGGAGCCCCATTTCTGCTGCTCGACAGCCAGCCATGTGGGTGTTGTGTGGATGTGTGGGGCAGGTGTCATGGTGACTGTGTCTCCCTGGCTTCCATTGGGGTGCGTGGTCTTCAGGCAGCTGTCTGACACCTCTTCCTTCCCTGCTTTGCATTGTGTGTCTCTTTTGCTGTGGGACAGGGCTTTACTTGGACCAATGGTCTGCCCCATGGTGTGGGTGGGAAGGACTCTGATGTGTGTTCTTATCCCTACCGAGGGGCCTGTGGCCTATTGGGAGCTGGCAGTAGCACCTGAGCCATTAGAGCTGTTCTTGGCTTTAGTTTTTCTGGCTTTCTACCTTCTTGCAAGGTTTAACAGACTGTAAAATGCACCAGAAGTACACCCTCTGTTTACCAAGGCTGCAAAAGCAGGGCACCTTTGTTGAAGCTGGTATCCTTGATGACAGAAGCACTGCCCCATCTTTCTTTTCGGACTTTGGTAGTGGAGGGCGACACTCTGTATAGAAGCTAGGATTCTCAATGGCAGATCATTTGCTATTAAGACAGGGCTTGGCCACCCACAGTGGTGAGTGTGGTGTGTGGGGCGTGTCATCCACACCCATGTTAACGCCCGAGTCCTCTTCCAAAGTGAAAATGAATCTGAAAGTAACATGATAGTGCTTCCGCCTGTCATCTGTAATGTTGGATTGTGTGGATGGACTTGTTTTGTTCTGTTCTGTGTAGAAATGGAGTCCACAGGAAAAGGTATGTGCATCACTTAACATTTCCAAGATGACTCCACAAGTTACAGAGTCCTTGTTTGGGTGGACATGCTTTACAAGCGGCCTTTGGGAGAAGAAGGATACAGTAAACCCTGGGGTTGCATTGCCCTGCCAGGAAGCACTGCTGGTGCCTGCCGTGTGTGCCTCTCCTGCCGCGGTTTTCACACATGTATCCACCTGTGTAGTTCAAAGCCTTTTCGAGATACAGAACCTTATCACCCCAGAAAGTGCCCTGGAGCCATCCATACATTTCCTGCCCTCCCTGACTGGGTGTATTCTCCCACTCTCGACCAATCTTGCCTCTTCTCAAACTTCCTAGAAATGGACTCATAGAGTATGTGCTTGGTGGGCTCTGGCTTCTCTCACTCCACGTGATTGGGATTCATCTCTGTTGTGTGTATCAGCCTGTTGCTGAGGGACTCCCGCGTGGATATGCATAGTCGTCCACTCACCTGTCCACAGATGCCGGGCAGTCTCCAGTTTGGGGTGCTGTGATCATTCCTGTAGAAGTCTTTCGCGTGGACATCGATCATCATTTCTCTTGCTAAATACCTAGGGGTCAAATTGCTGGGGTCACAGGGTAGGTGGGTATGGAGCTGTTTTAAAGAAACTACCATCCCTTTCCCCCAAAATGTCTGGGTGGTTTTACTCTCACAGGCGTGGAGGTCCAGCTACTTAATCCTCACTTGGTGTTGTCAGGCTTTACAGTTTTAGCCATGGAGTCTTCAGAGAGGTCTGAGTCCAGGTCCTGGCCTGCTTGTGTGACCATCAGCCCTCTCGCTTCCATGACAGAGGGTGAGGCCAGCGATGGTTGCTGCGCCAGCTTCCCGCATGGGGGTGGGTGGGGGTCCTCCACGGCGATGTGCAGACGTGAGCCACCCTCCTACCCTGTTCTCCCCACCATGCTCCATTGCAGCTGTGCCTGACCCACCGGCCAGCTGTCTGCTGGAATGTGCGTCCTTGAGTGATTCGAGGGAATGTTACACAGCTGTGGGCGTGATGGCTCTGGAGAGGGCTCTGGTTCTCTCACAGCCTGAGTGAGTGTGATTGTGGCCCTCACCCTGGCTCCTCCTACAGTCGCCAGCAATTGACCCCCCCGCCCCGCCCCGCCGCCGCCCATGTGTGAGAGCTTCGGAAGTCCCGCAGCCAGGAGCCTGTTCCTTCTGTGTGACGATAACTTCCCTCAATGGGGGTGGGGGGGCGGCTCTGGCACTCTGTGGGAGGCTCTTGGGGAGCCCAGCCCCTCCCCAGCACCTGTTGTGGGCTGGCCTTTCACTTGCTAGTTCTCTGTCTGCGGCTGGGCGGCTTCCAGGAGGGGCCAAGCAGCCTTGGGGAGCAGCTCCATCAGTTCCAACTAGAAATCCATAGCCTGCTTGCATTTCAGCACGTAAGAGCTGAACTGAGAGGTACGTTCCTTCAGAAATCGGTTCCTCGTTCTGGATTCCCCTGCCTCAGCTGCCACCTCTCCAAACCTCTGTGACTTCTCTCCATCTCCTCCTCATTCTCTGCCTCTCCCCTTCCCTCGGGGCTCCTCATCCCGGTTCTCCTCTGTCCACCTGTCTTTATTCTGGGCCGTATCTTATCCCAGGTTTGTAATAATTGTACTTTGAGGGGTTCACCTGTACTTCTGAAAATCATTAGATTATTTTTGGATGGCAGAGTGACAGACACTGGGTGCCCTGTTTCTAACTCTTAGAGTGACCTAGTTCACATGGGGCATACTGTGAGCCAGCCTGGTGACAGGTAAAGAGCTCCACAGTTTTGCCACTTCCCCGTTGCCTTTACGGCGCCCTCCTCTGGCCTTGGAGGGGATGGTTTCTCACTGGATAGTGCCAGCCTTCTGGGGATATTACAGTGTGGCTGCCCTGACAGGAACCAGCAAGCCACCGTGTACAGTCAACAGGATAGTAGCTGTAAGCGCTTGTTTGTTTAGCAGTCAGGAGCTCTTCTCTTCACACATGTGTGAGTTAAGCAGATTGGCAGATTAAGCAGATCATTTCCTTATTTTGAAATTATTCAGTATAATTCTGCAATTGCAGTTTCTGATATCCTCTTATGGCATGTGTTCCTGCTGGTGCTTTGTCACATACTGACAGGCTATGCCCTCACTGCTGCAATGGGTTTAAACATTCTACCTATAGTGGTACATGAGGGAGGGTCTCTGGCCAGCCCTCTGCCATGGAGGCTCTGCTTTTATATGCATTGCTTTTTATCTTACAGCCGGTTTCTCTGACATGAGGAGAGCAGGTGTACCGAAACCATAACCAACCCTGGGGGTGGGGATGGCGAGTGCACTGGCCTGAGGGATCCCATCCTGTCCCTCATGGCCACCTAACCTGGTGGAGAAGAAAGATGAAGGGAGCTCTGTGTGTAGAACAGGTAGAAGCAGGAGTGAATACCCAGCACTTTCCACACATACCGTGTGTGACCCCAGGTGGGGCAAGCAGGATTTATACCAGGAGAGGAGTATTTTCTCAGTTAGCAGAATGTGCCCTGGAGGAAAAATAGAGCTCTCCTGATTGCAGGAGATTTATGGGTTTTTTCCTCAAGAAGATGAGCACTTGAATTGTAATTTGTGAGCCTGAAAGGGAGCGGGGGATAGCAGGTGGTTAAAAAAAGAATGTGGGGTCTGATGGCTCAATTTCACTCACACCCCTGTGTAGCCCAGGACAGTTCACCCCACCCTTGGAGCCCACCATCTCCTCTGAAGTGAGGCATAGTCCAGTAAGGTTTGTCACAGCGCTGATGGAAAGGAGACTTGGGACTCACAGGTGTCCAAGAATGAGGGAGAGGGGAGCTGAGTTCCCTGTGGCTGATCCAGCTCCGTGGATGGGCCCGCCTGCGGGAGGGGGTAAGTGCGAAGGAGGTGGGGAGCGTCTGATGGGTGGAGAGATGGGAGACATACCAGACGTTACTGTGTGTCCCCTTCCTTGGATCCCAAGCCATAAGAGTGCTTATTTTTAGAGCTTAAATCTTAAAAATAGTTGTGATGTAATCACATTGAAAAGCTTCAGGTCTTAGGGGGCACTGAGATCTGGTGACATGCAGGGTTCCTTAAAGCAGGCCCTTGACAGCTTTCAAAAGCAGCTTTAACACAACAGTGCTTTAAACAGAATAACCAATCCAGGCACGTATGGTATCCGTGGGCATTGTGGGAAAGAGCAGTCCGGGTGGCATGTACTGGGGAGCTCACGGCCCAGAAATAGGGGTGCTCGGGCATCCAGCTAGCTCCCTGGAGCCATTGTGTTTGCCTGGAGTCAGGGCCTGAGAAGACCCATGGCGGTGGGAGCGGAGCCGGATGTCGGGCTGGGAAACGCAGCCCATGGACCACCCTCTGGAGCAGGGAGAGTTGATGCTCTGGATGTGGGTGGAGCTTAGAAGTTTGCTGGATGCCTGCATGTGAGAACAGAGGTAGACATGCTGGAGGAGGGAGGAGATGCCTTTGCCTACAGTGCGGCGTAAGGGGGGAGTGGGGCATGAGATGCAGGATAGTTTCCTGGCGTTGGGGGCCTGGGGTGCCTGGCCTGCCTCTACGGGAAGTCTGTGCTTGGCCTCCCCAACTGCAGATGCAGGGTGTCCAAGCTGCCCTGGGCAGTGGCAAGTTCTCTGTGAACTGGGTAACTGTGGGGCCTGTACAGTTGCCGCTTTTTAAGGCCACAGGAACAGGGTTACCAAATTTTGTTGCCTTATAATTGAATAGGTTTTATAGGGAAATTACGGCGTATATGTGTGGTGAGTCCTATTAAATTTTTAGTACGTCTTGCTTTTCAAAACACAACTTTGGCAGCATGAAAAAAACCACGTGGGTTGCAGTATGTCAGGAGGACTGCACTTGGGAACCTCTGCTCAGACTGGCGTCTGTGATGGGGACAGGAAACCCTTTGCCAAAAGCACTGGTGCAGCCCCTTTTCCATCTCTGGACCCCAGAGAACCTTTGGTCGTGTGTAAAATATGTTGACATTTACTGTGTTAGAAAATCTGAAAATAACTTATTTATTTAAAGATGATGATAATAAACCCCTTACATGTTAGCATAAAGAACATTGCTTATAAAAAAATAACTTTTGCAGATCTCTTTAATAAGTAGACAGCTGGATCCTCATATCTGCTTCTTCATCCAGTCTCTTGTGGTAAGTTGTTAGGGATGAAGCACGTGAAGAAAATCCAGCCTGACACAGAGAAGCAGTTTGAGCAGGGAGGAGTATTTGGTTAGTCTTGGATAATTGTGTGTTTCTTCCTTTAATATGACACCAAAACACAGAGTGGCCATTCCTAACGGTTAGTTGCACTGTAGACTCTGAAACCTCGATTATCAGTGAAGTTTTTGTACTCAGTTACATTAAAATCTGTCAGTCTCTCTTGCACCTTGAACAGAACAATTTTTTTAAGTATCATTTTAACTTTATTTATTTTAATTAATTAATTTGTCTTTGGCTGCATTGGGTCTTCGTTGCTGCACGCGGGCTTTCTCTAGTTGCGGCGAGCGGGGGCTACGCTTCGTTGCGGTGTGCGGGCTTCTCACTGCGGTGGCTTCTCGTTGCGGAGCACGGGCTCTAGGCGTGCGGGTTTCAGTAGTTGTGGCACACGGGCTCAGTAGTTGTGGCTGGCGGGCTCTAGAGCTCAGGCCCAGTGGTTGTGGCGGGCTTAGTTACTCCGCGGCATGTGGGATCTTCCTGGACCAGGGCTCGAACCCGTGTCCCCTGCATTGGCAGGCAGACTCTTAACCACTGTGCCACCAGGGAAGTCCCTGAACAGAACAATTTAAAAAAAATTTTTAGGATTGTTTTAGATTTACAGAAAAGTTGCGAAGATCGTTCCTGCACACCCTTTCCCAATCTCCTTCATTATTAACAGATTACTGTGGAACATTTGTCACAAGTAATTACTATTAACTAAAGTCTATACTGTCTATTCAGATTTCCTGTTTTTTACATACCTTTTCTGTTCCAGGATCCCACATGACATTTTGTCATTATGTCTCTTTAGGCTTCTCTGGGCTGAGACAGTTTCTCAGACTTTCTTGGTTTTGACGACCTTGACAGTTTGGAGTTAGGTGTTCTGTAGAATGGCCCTCAGTTGGAATTTGTCTGGTGTTTTTCTCATGGTTGGACTGGGTTTTGGAGAGGAGGACCTGAGGGGAAGTGCCCTTCTCATCACACGTGTGTCCACGGCACGTGCCATCAGTGTGACTTGTCACACCTTGATCACCTGGGTGTATGTCAGGTGTCTTCACTGTAAAGTTACTTTCTTTCTCCGTTTCCGTGCTGTGCCCTTTGGAAGGAAGTCAGCTCACACCTAAGGGAAGGGATGCGGAGTCATGCTCAACCTTGAGAGTGGAGCATCTACACAAATTATTTTGGATTCTTCTGCCTAGATTTGTTTTTTCTCTCCCTCAGTGATCTTTTACTCATGTTTGAGTTTGTAATACCATCGAACATTAGAAAATATTAGTTTACTGAGTTACAGAGATCTTTCAAATACTGATATATTTCATTTTACAGTATCGCGGAATCAGATTAGTTAATTATCCGATCTGTTGGGAAGCTCTTGGGCTCACAAATTTTCCAAAATTCTACATTTTGCTTGTTGGAAGCTCAGACATTATCATTAGTGACATATTATCGGTTGTTTTCCTTGAAGTGAACAGGCTTTGCTTTGACCATTTTGGGGAAAGTGTGTGCCAGACACCCAAGTCTGAATAACCACAGCATGTCTGTCCGACCTTCCTTCAAGCATCATGAACACTCAAACGTGTGATTTTTTTCCCTGCATATCTGTTCTGCTTCTGTACGCAACAGGAGTGCTTTATCTTGTCACAGAATATTAAAAAGACATGTTCTCAAATGCTTGAGTTTTAATAAAATCAATAGCTTGTACTTCATGCAGGGCGTTGCCTACAGCATGATGACACCGTGAGTCTTGGCACAGTTTGGTGCAGCTCTCCTGACTTGGTGAAAAAGGCAAATGTCATCTTGATGTTACAACAGCCTGGCAGAGCCCCTGAAGGGGTCCTGCGGACCACTCTGGGAGGAGTGCAGGCAGGCTGTCCACAGCGGGCACAAGCAAGGATGCCTGGCAGGACTCTGAGCTCACATCTCAGGCAGGACAGTGGTTAATGGCCTGATGGGGTCAGACAGTGGGAGGAAGAGAAGCCCTCAGCCTGGGATCTTGTCCCCAGAGACCTTGGTTTGCAGGTGGCCAGATGAATCAATTCAGAGCTAAATTACAGCAGTAAAGGTGATGGGGGCTGCCCTGAGTGTGCACGTTACTACGTTCTGTGAGGATGGGGACGAGAGGTGGGGTCATCATCCGTTGACTAGATGCACTTTCTGTGCCCTTTATGGTTTACAGCATCCTCTCATGGTCAGCGGCATCCCATTCTGCAGATGAAGAAACTGAAGCTCTTTGAGGTTTGGTGACTGGGCCAGGTCCCAGGAACCACTGACGAGTGCCCAGCCCCCCAGAGTCCTCATGGCTGACCTGGGCGGAGTCTCACAGCTGCTTTGCTTAGAGCAGCTGGAGCAGGTCAGGTGGAGGGGGGGTGGGGGCCACCTGAGCCGTGCTGGGAGGACATCCCCTGGGATTTGCCAGGGCATGGAGGGGCAGGACCCAGCAGTTTGAAACACAGATATTTAAGAGGGGGCAAGAAAGTTCCAGGCAAATGGAGCACTTTCCATTTATCACAAGAGTTTGTGGTCATTGCAAGCTGGAAAACAGTGTTTGTTTCTCGAGTGTGGTTTCATCTGCACACAGCTGACTTGCTGTGAGTTGGTGAGGAAGCTGGCATCCCAGGAGGTGTGTTTGGGTTTATCTGGTGTGGGGAGTCCCTCCGTGCTGCAGCGTGCTCCTGAGTTTCTCCCTGGAGGAACGTTTCTCCCTGGAGGCATGTGGGTACGGTGACAGAGGAAAGAGGCGATGCTAGCGATAGTGCTGTGACCAGCAGAGGGGTCCCACACTCCTTTTACCTTAACTCCCCAGGCCTAGGCCCTATGGAAGCCTGGATTCCCGAGTGCTGAAACCCCACCCAGCTTCCTCAAGCAGGTAGTGGTCCATGTGTAGTAAGAGTTGTTTCCCAGTCAAGTCCAAGGACCACATCCATGTCCTCGCACTGTCATCTCTTTATCACCTCAGGGACTTGGCATGCAGATGCTGGTGGCTATCCAGCATCCTTCAAGTATAAATAAAAATATTTTCCCCTTTTTAACCTAGTCCAAAAATGGTATTTGATAACCTGAGTTAGAAGCCTCAGTTGACAGTTATGTGAGACCTACCCTTTCCTGCCCTGCACCTCCTTTTTGGGATGCCATTTAGCCCCCTGCAGGCTGTGGGTGCCCAGCTGTTCTGACTAGGACAGGGGGCCCAGGTCCCAGTGCACTGTGGGGTACACCTGGCAGACTTTGGCGTGCCAGAGTTGATCAGGCCTGCCAGGGGTCCATAGGAGGCTGGGCCTGCTGTGGGCCCAGGTTATCCGCAGGCCATGGGTGTGTGACCTCAGGAAGTCACTCTCTTAAGACTCTTTCCGCACCTGTGGGTGATGTGGGTGACAGTTGAGACAATCACATGGAAGCATGCGTCTTGGTGGTTGGCACAGGGATGGCCATCAAAAAGGGTCAGCAAATGTCCTGGGTGATTTTCCCAAATCTGACATAAGTCAGCATTTCAGTTCTGACTGTGGTCATTTCTAATAAGTGCCCCTTCCCAAATTTCTGAGCAGAGAGCGTGCTGAATCGGATTTAGCCTTCCTGGTGGTGACCCGACTGGAACATGTTGCCTGCTGGCAGGGTCTTGCTGCAGTGACCTCCTTGGGTGGGTGCTGGCCCTGCAGGCTGTCCCATTGCCATTTGATGTCAGGGTCTTTCTGTGGGGCCACTGCCAGTTGCTGGCCCAGGGAACACTCCCTTCTGCCCATTCTTGGCTTGTTTCTCCATCGACTCTGCATGCCCCCAAAACTGGCCCCTATCCCTGCTTCCAGTCCCAGTGAGGTCCTCTAGGTCTCCCTAGCCAGGCTGTGTGACTTCTAGGGGCTCCTGTGTTCCTAGAAGGGTCCCCAGCAGGACAGGCTGGATGCCTCCTGGCCTTGCTGATGGCACAGTGCTCTTTCACTGCAGCTGCCTCTGCCCTGGGACTGCCCGCCTCTGTGCGGGGGGGCCCTGGTTGGGGGATGGGCTCTCGGGACCAGACCCTGGTCACACTTGCTCTCTTCCTTTCTTCCGAGATGTTCGGCTGTTGCCATGGCAGGGTGGGCCATAATGGAGTCCCAGAGAGATAGCTGGACCTGGAGTCTCCAGGACGAATTATGGCTGGGTTTCAAAAATCCTGTCCCAGCTGCTCACCTCCATGGCCTCTGTGGCCTAGAAGCAAAATGTATTCTGACTTCCTGGCCCCCACAAAGCAGGCTCTGGGCTTTTGTCTTGACATCCCAGCCAACAGGGTGTCAAGTTACAGTGCTGGGAGAAGTGGTAATGGATGCCAAGAAGGGAGTCGAGGGGGAATTGGGGGAATTGTGCAGGGGAGCCGAGGGAGCTGAGGGGCTGGGGCTGGCGGGAAGCAGGTGGGCTCCGGGGGGCGCGGCAGGGACCAGGCACCCGTCAGTGCCTACCAACCCCAAGGGGAGGCGAGTGTTCGGCTTTGGGGCGCACCTGTGTCTGCATGCAGCGGTTCCCTTTCTAATCACATCGGGTGTGTCTGAATGGATGGGGCCCCTTGGGAAAGGAGGGTGGGGTGTCATGGGGTCCCAGTGAGCAACTCCCATGCCCAAACGGCTGTGAAAGATCCCAGTGGTGTGTGTCTGCAGAGATGCCCAGTATGCAACTGGGAACTGCCAGTGAAATGTTACCAGGTAGTAGGACTAACCTGGGAACTGGTGATAGGCGTCTTATTTTTCTCTCTTTAGGACTTTTCTAGAAGTATTTCTGGAATGGGAGTGCTCATTGGATTAAGTATATGGAATTGCTTTCCAGCGTTGACTCAGACACCACTCCCGGTGGTGCCTGAAGCCGCCGGTAGTGGCTCCCAGACCTGAGTATGGCCCCCTCCTCTCCTGTGGGACCTTCTATACACCCCCTTTTCTTTGTTGGGCAGCTCTGTGCTCCTGCTGGGCAGTCCTAGAGCTATGCTCCAATCTCCTCCCAAGTCTGCCTCTGCCCCGGGCAGCCTCTGTGTGCAGAGAAGTACTGCTGGTCCTTTTGGGGGGATTTGAGATTCAGCAGGGATGGTTACTTGGGTAAACCTTTTCTTTCCCACCTTCTCTCTCCCAGGGTACTGTAGCGTCTAGAGTAGGTGGCCTTGTTGAGTCTGAGGGAGGCCATGGCATTATAGTGGCGTAGGCCAGCTCGCTGGGGGCAGAGCTGAGCTGCCGGCCCCATTAGTTTAGTGGTTTAAAGTAACTGTATTGGTGTAGCATCATCTGTCAGGTCTGCTGGTTCCAGCTGGGTGCAGCTTCTTGGGTTCTCATCTTTGTAGTCCCACGTCAGCTGGATTGGGTGTCTCCAGTGGCTTGGTTACTCATGTGGGATGGCTGGGCCCATTTCTGTGTCTGTGTCTGTGACCCTCTTTCCAAGCAGCTAGTTTGGCATCCTACTCTGGGGTGGTCTCTCAGAGCACATGTTCCAAGGGCCCAAGCACAAGCTTTTTTTTTTTTTTTTAATTATATTTATTTTTGGCTGCATTGGGTCTTCGTTGCTACGCGCGGGCTTTCTCTAGCTGCGGTGAGCAGGGGCTACTCTTCGTTGTGGTGAGGAGGCTTCTCATTGCAGTGGCTTTTCTTGTTGCGGAGCACAGGCTCTAGGTGTGCGGGCTCAGCAGTTGTGGCTCGCAGGCTCTAGAGCACAGGCTCAGTAGTTGTGGCGCACGGGCTTAGTTGCTCCGCAGCATGCGGGACCTTCCCGGACCAGGGCTTGAACCTGTGTCCCCTGCACTGGCAGGCGGATTCTCAACCACTGTGCCACCAGGGAAGTCCCAAACACAAGCTTTTGAGGCTGTGACCTTGCTTCAAAAGCTTGCATCGTTGCTTCCTCTATGCTCCTCACTCCTGGCCTCAGAGAGTGAGCCACAAAACTAACCCAGGTCCCGGGGATAGGACCAGACACGAGGACGTGAGCATGGGGAGGCATGGATCACTTGGAATGAGCTACCTCCACGGTGCTCTTCAGGACTGAATGGATGGCCTCATAAGGGTGTAGTGTGGTGGTCCTCTGTACAGGGTTTTGTCAACCAGGTGTATTAGGACTCCTCCTTAACCTCCACCGGAGTCCTGGACTCATAGGTTAGGAGTTGGACTTCCAGGGCCTAGTGCTTGACAAGACATAATGACACAATTCAGAAATCCTTTTAAGTGAGTTTGCACATCCTTTACCAGTGCAGCATCTGTGTGCGTGTGGAAAGAGCTGCTCACATGTGCAAGGTGATCGGTCAGTCTACAGGCATTGCAGATTCCTCGTGAACTCATAGGCCCCATCCTGGAACCAGGTGCAGGGAAGAGGAGGAGGTGGGTGCACACCAGCTGTGTCATCTGAGCACCCACAGAGCAGGCCCAATCTCTGTCTTCACCGGGTTTGAGAATATTCACGTGTTACCCAATTGACTGCTGTGTGCCGAGTTCACCTTCACAACAAGCAGCCCCTTACTGCCTTAGGAGAGGTTGGGGCCTGAACTGCCCTGATGGCCTCCTACGGCGTCTGAGCCTCCTTGGCACTGAGGTCTCACCTCACGCAGCAAACCCCACCCAGTGGGGCATGAATTACTGTCCCCATCCTTGTAGGGGGCACAGAGAGGAAAGTGTCCTACCCTGGGCTTCTCACTTGCAAGAGGCAGAACCAAGTGAGAGGTTTTGTAAGGGTGCGACTCTCCCCCTCCCCTCAGTGTGTGTAGGCTTGGTGCACAGTGCCTGCTCTGGGAGGAGGCCCTGTGGCCTGTCCACCACCCAGCATGTCACTAGAAGGAGAATCCTGCCCCTCTGGCTCTGGGGAGGTGGGGAGCCATTTGCTTGTCAGGCCACCTTAGGAGCATCCTGGCCCTCACCGGGAGCTGTAGGGCCCCAACGTTGTGGAGATGGCTCCAGGTGGGACCATGGCTCCCTGGCTGCTATGCCTGTGGTGACCTCTGGCCCCAGCCCTGGGTGGGGGAACCCGCCTATCAAATGTGCAATGACAGCATCACCCTGGGAGGCTGTGGGAGGGTGAACTGAGCCAGCGCAGGGCTGCCATACTGGCACCTTGTAGGAGGGTAAGGCACTTTCTTGGATAGTTTGCTGAGGTGAGGGTGAGTGAGCTGGTCTCTATCAGGGGAGTGCCTCTGCTCAGGCTTGTGCTGCCCTTGAGTGGAAGCTCCCAGAGTTTTGCCCTAAGCTCCCTACCCCCAGGATGGACTGTTAGGGGCAGGGCGAAGAAGGCTGCCCCAGACATGCACGCTGTTGGCGGGGGCGGGCCCCGTGAGCACAGTGGGGTAGTGCTGACCACGCTCCCAGGGCGGGGCTTGGCCAGCCGGGGCCTTTTCTGAGGACACAGATGGTTTGAAGCACATCTTGAAGTGTGAGTTCGGCCTCACAAGGGAGATGAGAAGTATGACGGAGGAACATTCCTTGGAGGGGATGGTGGTGAAGGTGGGAGGAGCTCACGACAGGACGTACATGTGAGCAGCAACTTGGAGTTCAGGGGCTGAGGGCTGGAGAGGCTGTGGGCCTGGGAGGGGTGAATGGGCTCTAGAGGGAGGAATGCCCTGAGGAAGGGTCTGGTGGGGCCAAGACTAATGTTTGCTGAAACTGGCGCTGGGTCTGGCAAAGCCTCCCCCCCACCCCAACCTGTGGTACCCAGCAAACAGCAACCACATGCCTCTCCCCACCCAGCAAGGCCCAAAAGATGAGGGGAAGAGGGAGGGTTCTATCAGGGAGTAGTTGGCCACCAGCCCTGCTCGGCTCCCCTGGGTTAGCCCTGAGGAGCAGTTTGTTGTCCCCAGGCCTCATTTGGCCCACCCTCATCCCCGGCTTCCCTAGTGTGTGCAGGCATCTTAGGGATCTTATAAAAATGCAGGCTTTGATCAAGCAGGTCTGGGGTAGTAACGTGCCTTGGTGAAGCTGCTCTGCTGCTCAGCGGGCTGAGGCAGGTGGTGGTCCACTCCCACCTGCCCCTCCCGCTCCTGGTTTTGCGTCTGCCCCTCCTGGTCGACCCTAAGGACGGAACTGCTTTTATCCAGGGGTTTCTCCCCACTACCTGACACAGCACCTGCTTCTTAGGTTGGCTTTCAGCAAATTGGAGTGAGTGAGTAAATGAATGAGTGTGGATCAAGTGTGCCTTCCCCAGACATCAGGCAGGCCCATATTGAGAACAGCAAAGGTCACAGCTGCATTCCCTTGATGAGACTGCTTCCCCTGGCACAGGCCAGTGAGACACTAAATATTAACCTCACACTGACCGCTAATTGGTTAGCAGCTGGGATGGTAGTCTGGTGCTGTGAATGGAGGGATCTTGTCATGAGTTAAGTTTATAATCCCTGCCTTCCCTTTAGGAAACTTGATGAAAGTTCTGGGCAGGTAACAGAACTCGTTTGTTTAGCCACGGCCGGTATACAGGGGAGGAGGTAATGAGACCATTTTTGCTAACAGCCTGGCCTGCTTCCAGGGATTTTTGTCGGTCATGTAAAATCTCTTCTGATCATAATTTTTTAAAATTTGGCTTCGCTAGGTCTCAGTTGCAGCATGTGGGACCTAGTTCCCTAACCAGGGATCGAACCTGGCCCCCCTGCATTGGGAGCGTGGAGTCTTAGCCACTGGACCACCAGCGAAGTCCCCTGATCATAATATTTTATATAAGGGTTCCCAAGATGGGCAGGATAGGCTTAATGAATTTGCCCTGAAATCATATAGCTTCTAAAGAAACTTGGTGCCCAGGCAGCTGCTCCGGATTGAGGCAGTACACCTGGCCACTACAACTGTTCCCCTGGCATGTTGGGCTAGATTTCCTCTGCTTTGTTCTCCTGGCCTAAATGGTTTTATAATTTAAAATGCATTTAAAAAAAAGAATGCCCACAATAATTTTGAGCCTTTGTCAAATGCGTGTTCTTTTCCCTGAATTAAAAGAACCTTCTGGGAAAGTAATGAGAGACTTGAAGCACCTTTGCTTTAAAATTAAACTTAGGAAAGTTTTTCATCTTGGAAACTAGTGGGGCTGGTGACCCTTCTGTGTTTGGAAGAGGTGACTCAGGTCCCTGTAACAATCGAACGGGCCGGCACCACACAGGAAATGCCTGCAGCCCCGGCAGCCCCAGGGTGAGCTGGCGCCTCCATTTCCTGACAGCACCTGAACCCTACCTCACTTCTCAAAATGAAGGCTGCGTGTCACAAACTGGTTAGAACTGGCTGTTGCCATGGTTTTCACGTTGGAAGGCACAGTTAAAGGGTCACATGACCAAAGAGGGAAATGCCTTTGTCACATGACTTTTTGGTGGCCTGATTAGCATACAGGAAGTTCACTCCCTGCTGGCTGCTGGGATGCTGAGTGATCATTGATGGGAGGTGATGTCATCTCTTGGACGAGTTATTGATTAGTCTCAGTCCAAGATGGGACCTGGGAGTGCTGTGGTCAGAGTGGCCATCTCAGGGAGCTTCAGCTTCCACATGGTCCCAGTCCCTAGCCCTGCCCTCTTCCCTCAGGCAAATTTGAGCTTTATTAGACATCTCACCTTTGGAAGGCGTGCACATCCTCATTGAGATGATAAAAAGTGATAAATCCCTGCAAGTTACCGTTGTCTTAGAGCGCTCTTGCTCAGGAAGCGCCTGTAGTTTGTAACTCCAGATGTGGTTCTGCCTGGGCTGCTCCTCTGCCCGTGTGTAGCCAGCCGCCTGGGAACCCACCTGGGCTGGGATCAGCGGCTGCACTCCTGTGCTGGAGCCTCGTGTCTGCTTAGTGCCTGTGTGCGTGTCCACAGAACCCGGAATTGGAGCCCCGAGGTCATTTTTTTTTTAATTATTTATTTTTGGCTGCATTGGGTCTTCGTTGCTGTGCGTGGGCTTTCTCTAGTTGCGGCGAGCGGGGGCTACGTTGTGGCGCATGGGCTTAGTCGCTCCACGGCATGTGGGATCTTCCTGGACCGGGGCTCGAACCCGTGTCCCCTGCATTGGCAGGCTGATTCTTAACCACTGCGCCACCAGGGAAGTCCCCCGAGGTCATCTTTAAAGTTGATCTTGGGCAGAGTTGGCAGTCAGCAGGGAGACACAGAGACTTGAAAGTGTGGTGGTTCCCAAATTGCATTGGTTTTTAGTTTGATGAGGCCCTAGTGAGACATCCCGGGTTACTTTATAGACAGCCAGCCAGTTTCTGGACTTGAGAACATGGGCTGCTAACCACAGGGGATTCTATACCTTGAAATGGAAGCCTTTTTTTGTTCACTCTCCTGGTCTCTTGTCTGGAAGACCATCCAGCAGCTGTGCTGGTTAAATCGGATCAGGGCTGGGATTGTTGAGGTGCAGCAGCCATGCTGCTCTAAGAGGTGGGATTAGGAGGGGCCTGGGGAGCACACTGCGGGTTGAGGGGCTATGGGAGTTAGGGAATGCAGTATCTGGTCCTCTGTGCCCATCCTTCCCTGAAGACACAGCTCACTCAGGGAATCGATAGGGCAGTTCACTGGGCTGTTAAAACACCAGTTCTCCATCTATAACTCTGTCCCCGCTCAGCCGGAAGGAATGGGACAACTTTGAGCTGTTACTCCCAGTTAACTTCATCGAGTTTGTTCTTTGGGTCACGGTGCCACCTAGCGGACACATTCAGTCCTTGGCTGGTTTTCCTGCTGATAGAAGAATTTGATTCCTTCGACACAAATGCTGAGGCCAGATCTCAAGGGAAAGTTTACGTTGTGCCCTCAGCAAACAGAGCTCCTTGGTTCGGGGCTAAGCACCGTCTCTGGGACCTGTTGGTCCTTATGTGTGGGGTCAGCAGTGCCAGAGCAGAAGTCCAGCATCACTAGATGTGCATATATGTCCTAGGGGACTTGGGCGGTAGGGTTGGGGTAAGAGGGCAGAGGGTAATGGGCAGAGGTGGCTGGGAACTAGTTTGTGAGCGGATCAGGTGGGTGGAAAGTACCCAGATCTGTGAGAGAAAATGTGTTCCATGTTCCAGTCGGTTTCAAAACATGCAGCCACTACTGCCACATTGCCACTGGCAGGGTGAAGAGGCCACGTGTAGCCCGGGAAGGACTATCTAGCAGGCAGCCTTGGCCACCTTGTGAGGTGGTGGCACCCCATGCTGGGGAGCTAGAATGTAGGCCGGCAACATGTGCATCAGCCCCTCTGTCTCCTGGGACGGGCGTGAGGGCTGTTAGCGAGTCTGGGTTTAGCAAAGAAAGGCTGATTTGCGTGGGGGCTGGACGCCCCATCAAGTGGCTTCCAACACAGGCAGGTAGGAGCCCCAGCAGGAGGCCCAAGATTCAGGACCCAGTGTTTTTATTCAGTACTGAGCTGCTACATGGTAGAGATAGGAGCCATGGTGTTTTTCAAAATGACTGTGTCACCTTCAGACACGTAGGCATCCTCAGTCCGGGGGACACAGAAGTGGTTACCAAGAACAGCCCCGGCTTTTGAAGGGCTCAGCTGCAAACTGGCAGATTTGAGTGCCCCGTGGTGAGTGCGGTGAGAGAAGGCAGCCTGGGTGGGCAGGTGGTGGGGAGGTCTGGTGAGGCAGCCCTGCTTGCTGCCACCTTGCTATGTCTGCGTCTGAATCCAGGCATCTGCGGGGTGTGGGGGTGGGGCTCTAGGGGACGCTGTCCAGCGCAGTCGGCACACTCTGGTAGTAACCTGCGACTGTTCCTGTTCCACAGTGACATGAAGTCCGAGAGGAGAGCCCCTTCTCCTGACGTGATCGTACTCTCTGACAACGAGCAGCCTGCGAGCCCGAGGGTGAACGGGCTGACCGAGGATGCCTTGAAGGAGACCAGCACCGAGGCCCTCATGGTGAGCCTGGCCCGCATGCTGGGGAACCATCTCGCAGTGGAGCAGCCTGTGTTCGCCGGCCCCCAGCCCTCCCCCTCAACCCTTGTTCTCTTGCCCTTGTAGAAAAGCAGTCCTGAAGAACGAGAAAGGATGATTAAGCAACTAAAAGAAGAGTTAAGATTAGAAGAAGCAAAACTCGTTTTATTGAAAAAGTTGCGGCAGAGTCAAATACAAAAGGAAACTACCACCCAGAAGGTATGTGCGCGTCTGTTCCCTCCTCAGTGGTCACTGAGAGCCGTTTAGAACCAGGGACAGAGAGGCATGGTCATTTCCTTGGCCCACTGCTGCCCCAGGAGCCAGAAAGACTGGTCATGAGGGGTCAGGTTTCCTCAGGGGCGTAGGGACAGGGTCTGAATTGGAAATTTGCAGACTCAAGTTCATGTTTTGGATTTAGCTTAGAGGATATCGGAGTACGTTTTGGTCTAGTATATTCTGGATCTGAGTATGTAAACCTCATTCCCTGTAGACTCCATTAAGGAAATGGAGAGCAGGCATCTTTGACGGTGCTGGAAGCACAGCTCTGTCTCAGACCCCTTTTCAGAAAGGCCTTCGGCCCTGTGGATGAATGTGCTGGCCAGCAGGGGCCGCTGTGGTGTTGTGGACAGATTGCTGAATGCCACAGGGTGCACCATAGCCTGGCCCCAGAGCTTCTACTCCTGTTAACCTCCCCTGATGCCTCAGGCTCCTTGTGCTGCTTCTAAATGCACCTTACCATGTAAGGCAAGGTCAAGTTTGTTTTGTCCTTTTTTGGTGTCCCATTCTGGGAAGGTTCCTGGTCGGTGACAAAACTACCCTTCCTTATATTCTAACCACTCTCTTAGTGAACCAGAAAGTAAATGCACTTCAGGCAGTACAGTGTGTAGAACATGTATCCCCTTAAGGGAGCAGGACAGGGGGACGCTCACTGGTCTGACTTGGGGATTTGCTTGAGCCCCCACCCCCACCTGGTAAACAAGTGGACCAAGCCTGGCGTCTGTTAATATTCTGATGGACAGAGCCTGCTCATTACTTGTATCCTTGTTGATTGCTTAAGAATTGATGATGTGAACCAAGTCTGTCAGTGTCCCTTCTCTGGTGGAATATGTGACTTTAAGAAGTGCCTGGGGACTTCCCCAGTGGTCCAGTGGTGAAGAATCCTCCTTGCAAAGCAGGGGATGTGGGTTTGATCCCTGGTCAGGGAACTAAGATCCCATATGCAGCGGGACAACTAGGCCTGTGCACCACAACTACTGAGCTCGCGTGCCTCAGCGCTGCGTGCTGCAAACTACAGAGCCCACGCGCTCTGGACCCCGTGTGCCACAACTAGAGAAGAGAAAACCTACACGCAACAACTAGAGAGAAGCCCCCGGGCCGCAATGAAAGATCCCGCATGCCTCAACGAAGATCCTGCGTGCCACAGCTAAGACCCAGTGCAGCCAAAAATAAATAAATAAATAAATCTTTTTTGAAAAAAGAATTTAAAAAGTGCCTGGACCCAACATTTTCTCACCAGAGTTGGGATTAACCTGTCTAAGCCTGGGGTCCTTCACCTCAGCCTCCACCACCAGCCTTTTTTGTCCCCTGAAGGGCAGAGATGGCACCTGAACCACAGTGATACCAAGCACCCCTGGGGTGGGGGGGTAAAGGGTGCTGGAAAATCTGTCCTTTGTTTATTTATTTCTATTTATTTATTTATCTATCTATCTACCTACCTATCTATCTGGTTGTGCTGGGTCTTAGTTGCGGCACGCGGGATCTTCATTGTGGCATGTGGGCTCTTAGGTGCGGCATGCGGGATCTTGTTCCCTGACCAGGGATCGAACCTGGGCCCACTGCATTGGGAGCCTGGAGTCTTAACCACTGGACCACCAGGGAAATCCCCTTTATCTGTTTCAAACATGTCAATTCCTGCTGCAAGGAACGTGGCAGGCGGGAAGCAGAATCTTTGAGAGCCTGATGCTTTTTGAAGAGGAAGAAAAGCAGTGCTCTTCTGTCAGAATCACGTGTGGGAGGAGCAGGGCTGGTGGCCCTCTCATCTCCTGCATGTCCTGCTCTCTTGCAGCCCGCAGGCTCCACTGGGAGCTCTGTGACCACCCCTCCCCCGCTTGTACGGGGCACCCAGAACATTCCTTCCGGCAAGCCATCACTTCAGGTCAGTGTTTCCTCTGCATCATGCTCCTGAGCAGCCCTGATCCAGTTTCTGCAAAAGCCCTCTCGTTCCTTCTGATTAGAGGCCTTCTAGTGGGAGCCCAAAAAATAAAACATGCTTGTGTTCCCATACCCAACCCAGGCCCCTGTTGACATCATAAATAAATCACACAGACTCTCGGAGGGCCCCTCCCATGACCACCCCTAGAGAGACTGGAGAGAGGACCAAGGTCCTAGGCAGACTGGGCTCCCTTCTGCCTGACTCTCTGAGGGCAGTTGGGGGGCCCAGCGGGGCCTTGTCCCAGCCCGGCTCACAGCCTCCTCTGCCCACAGGGTGAGATGGGCAGATCTCCCACTTCCAGCCATAGGACAGAGGTCAGGCCAGGGGCCTACCTCCCCTCAAACAGGCCTGAGCCCCCAGCTCAGACCAGCAGGCGGGTGGTACTGGTCCCAGTTAGCTGGACTCTTGCTGTGGTGGGGCCCGAGTCCTGAGTAAGCCTGAGTGAGCCCAGGTTGGCGTGACTCTTGTCAGAGTCTGTTCCTGGTTCTTTTGTGTTTTGAATAAATAGGCATTTTAGCTTTTATTTTCTCTGCCACCACCCTTTTTTCTGACATTTTAATTTTTCTTTTAATCTTTTTTTTTTAAACATCTTTATTGGAGTATAATTGCTTTACAATGCTGTGTTACTTCCTGCTGTATAACAGAGTGAATCAGCTATATGTATACATATATCCCCATATCCCTTCCCTCTTGTGTCTCCCTCCCACCCTCCCTATCCCACCCCTCTAGGTGGTCACAGAGCCCCGAGCTGATCTCCCTGTGCGGCCGCTTCCCACTAGCTATCTATTTTACATTTGGTAGTGCATATATGTCCATGCCACTCTCTCACTTTGTCCCAGCTTGCCCTTCCTCCTCCCCCACAACCTTTTTTTGGGTAATGATTATGTGCTTTTACAAAAACAGCAAACCTGTTTGTTTAAGAAGTCATGTAAGATCTGAGGGTTGGTGTTGTTGACAGACCTCTTCAACTCGGATGCCTGGCAGTGTCATCCCACCACCCCTGGTCCGTGGCGGGCAGCAGACGTCCTCGAAGTTAGGGCCACAGGCGAGCTCACAGGTCGTCATGCCCCCACTCGTCAGGGGGGCCCAGGTGAGCAGAGCGAGGGCTTAAGGGAAGCCCCAGGCAGCCCTCCACCTCTCGAGAATGAGCCTTCCTAGTTCTCAGGTTGGGGGCTCTTTCCCTGTGGCGCCCTCCGTCGTCCCTCTCGTTGACTTGTCTCCCCCCACCACACCCTGACAGCAGATCCACAGCGTCAGACAACATTCCAGCACGGGGCCACCACCGCTCCTCCTGGCTCCCCGGGCATCTGTGCCCAGTGTGCAAATTCAGGGACAGAGGATCATCCAGCAGGGCCTCATCCGCGTCACCAACGTCCCCAACACTAGTCTGCTCGTCAACATCCCACAGGTGAGGGTCATATGTGTGCCCCGCAGCTGCCCCTCTGATGGCCCACAGTCCTGGGACCCAGTCATGTCTCCAGGGTGGCTTGGCGTGACTTGCCTGCTTCCTTGGAGCCAGGTGAGGTCTTGGATAATCCAGCCCCACAGACAGTGGTACTGTAGCTCCTTGGAGCTAGTTGGTGCATGAAAGTCGTGGGCAGAAGTCTTATGTTGCCAACTGCCATCTAGCAGAGGTGGATAGCTGCCGAGAGTGGGAGGGGTGGAGATCTGAGCCGACAATACAGGAAGGCTCAGGGTGGGGCACCAGAGCGCTCCGCACCCTCCCCCTCTATATGCACAAATGTGTGGAGAATGTCTGCAAATGTCCTTTCAGCACCAGGGCATCTATTCTTAGCCATGCATCCCTTCACCTCCGTACAGAGCCTCTGAAATGGGGAGGGTTTGTCGCCACCCAACAGAGTGGGGAAGATGGGACCAGGGGCGGGCAGGCTGAAGCATGATCCTCATTGACAGATGAAATTACTGGGTTTGCAAGGGCTTTTGTTGATATGCAAGTTAGCTTCTCTTCCTCCTTTGGCATGGTGCATCCTTGCCCGCCTTTCTCAGATAAGATCATGGCTAGCAGGGCTCTGGGCAGCGTCCCTGCCTCTTCTAAAGTCAGGTTCAAGTACAGTCTTGCCACCCAAATGGGGACGTCCTGGGCAGGCAGTTTCATCCACACCATAAACTCGGATCAAATTACTACCGTGTGCCATACCCCGTTCTCGTGCCATGAGGATGGGAACCAGGCAGGCAGTGGTGGATGGATCCTGTGGCTGTGCTCCCTGTGGGGCCAGGGGAGCCTGCAAAAGGGACAGGGAGGAGCTGGCTGGTCAGAGGCTGGAGTGGACAGGCTAAGGTGCTGTGATGGCATCCTCTGTGGTGGGGAGTTTTGCTCCGCTGTGGAGACCCCATGAGTGGGGTCTGGACAACCGTCCTGGGCTCCCTGAGCCCCATGATGTGTTACATACAAGTTGTCAGGTGTGTGCATTTTCCTGGAGATGGTGTACACAGCTTTCCTTCTATTTCCAGAAGTGTCTTCAGTGCCACAAAGCTAAGGGCACTGGCATGGTCAGCTCCAAGTTTGGGGGAGAGCATTTGATAATGTTGGGCGACAGGTGGTCTGGAGCAAGGAGATGGTGGAGGGTCAGCCACTGGGGTCCAGAAGGTGATGAATAATGCAGGAGCAGTGAGGATCAGGAAAGGTGAAGTGCAGGGGCACACAGGATGCCCATGAGGGAAATGCCATTGATGCCACAGTGAGCCACCTTTGCAACCTTTTCAGGAAGGAGGCCACCCAGACCTGTGCTGGGAGGAGAGCCAGGCCATAGTGACAGGACAGTTGCCATGCTGCCCGGGTGGGGGACGGTTGCCAAGGGGCTACCCACTGTCATGGTGATGGCTTCATGGGTGTCCTCAGGTGGCAAAGTGTAGCAAGTTACAGGTTTTAAAGTTAATTGGATATCAGCTAAACCTCAACAAGTGTATTTATAAGATTGGTCATCTCATAGAGCAGTTAGTTCAATGCCGCTTTTCCTGTTGCCTGTTGATGTCAGGCAGCTCTGAGTTACTTTTTACTTAAAAAAATTTTTTTTATTTTTGGCTGCATTGGGTCTTCATTGCTGCGCGCGGGCTTTCTCTAGTTGCAGCGAGCGGGGGCTTCTCATTGTGGTGGCTTCTTTTGCGCAGCACGGGCTCTAGGTGCGCGGGCTTCAGTAGTTGTGGCTCACGGGCTCAGTTGCTCCGCAGCATGTGGGATCTTCCCGGACCAGGGCTCAAAGCCGTGTCCTCTGCATTGGCAGGCGGATTCGTAACCACTGCGCCACCAGGGAAGTCCTGAGTTACTTTTATAAGGATTTGTTAGTATAGCTAATGGTGCTGATGACCTGGAGCTACTTTTATAAGGACTTAGTGTAGCTAATGGTGCCGACCTGGGCTGTGGGTGCCGTGGTTGGGCTCTCCTCAGGGTGGGCGCCTCAAGCACCCTGACCAGGTCACTGTCTCCCAAAAGCCCTCCCCAGCATCGCTGAAAGGAACGACAGCCACTTCTGCTCAGGCCAACTCCACCCCCACCAGCGTGGCCTCCGTGGTCACCTCTGCTGATTCTCCAGCCAGTCGGCAGGCAGCCGCCAAGCTTGCACTGCGCAAACAGCTGGAGAAGACGCTGCTTGAAATCCCCCCACCCAAGCCCCCCGCCCCTGAGATGAGCTTCCTACCCAGCGCTGCCAACAACGAATTCATCTACCTGGTCGGCCTGGAGGAGGTGGTGCAGAACCTGCTGGAGACGCAAGGTGAGGAGGCCCTGGGCCTGGGGCCGTTTTTATCTCTTGCTGCTGAAGTTTCCATCATGCAAGTTGTTTTCCATGCATAGCACATGTTGGCATGTCTGCTGTGTACCCACAGCTGTGGGGCGCATTGTGGATGACATCTTGTTATTAGTTATTTGCTTGCTGTGAGGTTTAGATAATTTATTTCTTTTTTAAAATTAATTTTTATTGGAGTATAGTTGATTTACAGTGTTGTGTTCGTTTCAGGAGTATAACAAAGTGAATCAGTTATACATATGCATATATCCACTCTTTTTTAGATTCTTTTCCCATATAGGTCATTACAGAATATTGAGTAGAGTTCTCTGTGCTATACAGTAGGTCCTTGTCAGTTATCTGTTTTATGTATAGTAGTGTTTACATGTCAGTCCCAATCTCCTGATTTCTCCCTCCCGCCCTAGATAATTTCTTAAACGTACCATAGGCACCTTCTTTCTGATGGGGCCACTTCTGAGAGCTGGGCAAAGGTGGAACTTTGCAGAGCCTTGAGTGCTCTTAGTCCCCAAAGTGGGAAAGGGACACCTATGCCCGGGCCAGGATCATTTTATTACCCTCCTTAGAAGTAGTTTGGAAAGCACACCTGCATGTTAGGAGGTTTTAGGAATAAAAGAGTATATATAGGGTAGTGAGCAAAAACGGTACTGAAAGGTGGGAGGTCAGGTTGGCCCTTTGGGAGCCTCCAGCAGATGCTGAACTGACGACTTTCTGCCCTTAGATTGAGCTCGTGGTGGCATTTATTAGGCAGCCAGCCTGAATCCCCGCCCCACGTGATCTCGTCAGATGCTCAGAGCTGAGGAGGGGGCAGAGCTGTAACCTTTCCAGGGCAGGGGATGGCCAGGTGGACTCTACCTGAGGGACTGTGGGGTACTAGAGCCAGGCCCAGTGGGGAGAGATGTGGGCTCTGACACAGCCTGGATGTGTCTGGATCCCTTCGATGACTCCTTTATGATGAGGTTAAGTTGGCAGAAAAGCTGCTATAAGGCCAGTGCAGTGCGGCAGGCAGGAGGCCTGAGTCAGGAGGCGATGCCTGCCCGTCCTACGCTTGCCTGTGCTGGGCACCCGCTCTCCCAGACCAGTCTGTCTCCGCTTGTTCTCATCAGGGGTCTGTCTCCCTCTCCTGTTGTCAAAAAACAGGACCTAACTGTGGGAGGAAGCTCTGAGTCCTGCTTGAGGTGTCTTTTGACACTTCGCAGAGCCACAGGTGGACACTGAGTGCAGCCCTGCACTGGTGTGTCTGTTCTGGTACTGGTCATGCAGGCCGCAGCTGCCTGGGAAGCAGGTACCCCATCCTCTGGGGTTGGATGTGTGGAAGCAGAAGTGCCCTTGTTACCAGAGCCTGTTAGCTGTAGGCTGGGGGCTGGAGCTGGGGGCCCAGTGTAGACCCCTGAGCCTTGGGCAGCTTGGGCAGGCAACATCCCATCTGCTCCATGGAGTGACAGGTCTCCCCGCTAGAGTCAGATCCTGCACAGCCCCTCAGCAGTTAGGGGCAGCTCGGCCAGGCCCAAGGCGGGATGGGGAGGCTAAGGGTCTCTCGGCATCATGGTCCATTATGCCAAGAGGCAATTAAACTCAGGAGTGCTGGACACAGAAAAGATAGGAACAGAGTGCAAAAGGTACCCCTTACTGCACATTGGATGGCAAACATATATACATTGAAGAAAGTATCGAGGGCTTACCTGGTGGCGCAGTGGTTGAGAGTCCTCCTGCCGATGCAGGGGACACATGTTCGTGCCCCGGTCCAGGAAGATCCCATATGCTGCAGAGCGGCTGGGCCCGTGAGCCATGGCCACTGAGCCTACGCGTCCGGAGCCTGTGCTCCGCAATGGGAGAGGCCACAGCAGTGAGAGGCCCGCGTACCACAAAAAAAAAAAAAAAAAAAAGAAGAAGTATCGACCCCACACCTCAACAGGTGCTTTTTGTGGCTTCCCCAGTCACCCCTCCTGTAGCTGATCAAGGAGCCACCGAGTTCCCATTTCCCAGGGCAGCCGGGTATGTGTCCTGGCTCTGCCACTGACCAGCTGTGCACAGGTCACTTCAGCTCCTTGGCCTCAGTTTCTTCCTCAGGACAATGGGGTGGGGGGTGCCCCTCAGAAGTTTGTTGTGAGAATTGGACATCCTGATACCCACAAGGCACCAGGCACAGTGCCTGTCAGCATAAGCACTCGCCTAGATGACTAGTCCTCCGTTAACTCACCCACTAGCAAGGGTGCCAGTCACCACAAGGTGGGGCCTTGAGTGGTCACCATCTCCTCTCCACTGGTGACGCAGTACGGGAGGGTTGGAAATGTCTGCACTGTGGGTAGGAAAGATGACTGGGAGAAGCCAAGCTGACAGCACTGATGTCTTTGAGAGCTGGTATCAAGGGTGCCTGACTCACAGTGTTTTCTAAAGTGCTTCAACTTTGCTTCTGCCAGCAAAGCCTCCCGAGGCTGGCCCAGTGCCCGCACACAGTTGGCACCCAATATGTGTTTGCCTAACGAACACTGAGGCTTTGGTGTCCTGATGCCAGTTGGGCCACATGGCCCAGGGTGCTGCCCCTGCTCTGCCCTCATCCATATCCCACCTGGGGGTAGTCCGGGCTCCTACTGTGGTGTTCCTGTTCCTCTGACATGCAGCACATCCATCTATCCCTGCAGCGGGCAGAATGTCAGCCACCGTTGTGCTGTCCCGGGAGCCCTACATGTGTGCACAGTGCAAGACGGACTTCACGTGCCGCTGGCGGGAGGAGAAGGGCGGCGCCATCATGTGCGAGAACTGCATGGCATCCAACCAGAAGAAGGCACTCAAGGTGGAGCATACGAGCCGCCTGAAGGCAGCCTTTGTGAAGGCGCTACAGCAGGAGCAGGAGATTGAGCAGCGCCTCCTACAGCAGGGCGCCGCCCCCGCGCAGGCCAAGGCCGAGCCTGCTGCCCCCCCACACCCTGCGCTGAAGCAGGTGAGAGTCCTGGTATGGGAGCCAGAGCTGTGGCCTGGGAGCATGGGCTGGGTGGCCTCGCCTTCCAGGAGAGGGGCCTTGTTGCCTTGGCAGGGAGTTGTCGCTAGCAGGCAGGATGTTCAGACATTCTCTCCCACACTCGGCGATCATCTGCCTGGTTGTTAACTGTGCGTCTAAATTGCATTTAATGGTGGTGTTTGGTGGTGAAAATACTAATTTGCAGTTTCTTTAGATTTTGTAGCTTTCACTTGCAGTGTGCCGGCTGACAAGCACTTCTTGTTTAAAAGGACTTTTCTGAAAGCCACATTGAGATACAAAAGGGGCGTTTGGAAGAAATGTTCTAGCTAAATTAAGGAGAGAAGCAAGTTTGAAATCAAGTTTTTTTGGCTGCTTTTTTTTTTTTAATGCTTTGCTTTCCCACCCCCTATAGACCCCAAGCTTCCTGTTGGCAATTTTTTGTGTCCTTGGAAGTCATTTGTAATTCACTAATAAACACATCTTCTCAAGATCCCTATGTAGTGGGTGGCTGTGCTGCCCTCAGGAAATGCCTATCCTGTGGGGACTGGGCCTCAAGCGGCCATAGCTGCTGCCCTCTGGTCACTCTAGGTCACCCTTGGCCAGACTCTGGACAGTGCTGACCTCGATTTCAACCCCCGTTTGTGTAGGTCATAAAACCCCGGCGTAAGTTGGCGTTCCGCTCAGGAGAGGCCCGCGACTGGAGTAACGGGGCTGTGCTACAGGTCAGAACTGCGGTGCCGGGAGCCCCCTGCACCGAACCACCAACCAGCCCTCACATCCCAGACCGTGACCACGTCAGTCGCCGACTGTCACACTGCCTGTGTCTGTCTGTGTGTGTCTCTCTCTCTTTCCCTTCCTCCTACCCTCCCGCCTCAGTGTAACTTACTAGTCTCCTGATTTTGGACTTCAGGGATCCCGTGTGGGTGGGAAGAGGTCAGCCAGAGCACGGAGCGGCTGCGCTGAGCATCTTGCCCTCTGTTGCCCCCTTCCCCACACAAGCTGTTGCACCCTCTCTCCACTGTAGGCCTCCAGCCAGCTGTCCCGGGGCTCGGCCACAGCGCCCCGAGGCATCCTGCACACGTTCAGCCAGTCACCCAAACTGCAGAATGCAGCCTCGGCCACAGCCCTCGTTAGCAGGACCGGCAGACATTCCGAGAGAGCCGTGAGCGCTGGCAAGGGCAACGCCACCTCCAACTGGAAGAAGGCGCCCCTGAGCACAGGTGGGCAGACCCCGTGGGACTCGGAGTAGGGACCCCGCTGGGCTTGGGTCCATCCCTTCCTTATTTTTAACAAAGACGTGCACACGCACAGGTAATGGCACAAAAGGACCCTGAACCTGCAGACCTGCTACCTCGGACTCTTCAGCTTCATCTCTTCTGTTCACTAAATAGGATGCCCTGAACAAGTGGTAGCCCTGGATAAATACTAATCACCCTTGCTGTCTCCACCCTCTATACCCGAACTCTCAGCTCTTGACCCAAAGTGGGGGACAGAACCCGTTCGGGCAGTGCCCCCCACCCCCGCGCCGTCAGTGGACCCTGTGAGCAAAGAAGCTCATTTTGCCAACTCACCCCCTCTCCCTTCCTGCCATAGAGAATGTCTGATTCTGCTGTTACAGTGTATTGGTACCTTTCGCGGCGCACTGATTTCATTTCTCACTCACCCAGTGTCCTTCATTCCCTGCTCTCTGGGCACCCTCTTCCCACCCGCTCTGGCTTAGACAGGTCAGATGGTACAAAGTGCAAAACAGAATGAGAAAGCAGGCAGGAGGAGGGGGACCCTTGGGCGGGGGCTGAGATTTCAACTGAGGTAGGCAACAGAGGCCTCTGAGGAGACAGCATTTGAGGAACAACCGGGGGAGGTGGAGACCCTCAGGTGGTCGTTCCCCAGTCTGCCACAGCCCCACCTTCCCTGGGTTTTCCTTGGGTCATCCCCCATACCATTTGTCCTGTTTTTTATTATATGTGCTGGCCTTAGGATGAAAGTTAAATATGTCTTGTGTCTGTCAGTAATTGGACAGTGAAATGTAAGCACAAAGAGCTGAGAGGAGGAGATGGGTGAGAGGTCTCACTGGACCAAGTGTCCCATCTCCCTCCTCACCCCCACCCTGGGGTTGCTCTAGGAAGAAGAGGCGCCGTCATGAGATCCATCTCACTAGTCAGAACTGGGAAGTCTGGATTGTTGGTGGAAACAAAACACAGAAGCCGGCTGTGCATGCAGCTGACCATGAGTTATAAACATGCCCAAATGTCAGAGCCTTCTAGAGGAGAGTGAGCTCAGGGGAGTTGATCCAACTGCAGAAGACTCTGGCCCTCCTGGAGAGCAGAGAGCATTTGTAAACAAACCGGAGATACTTTTGTTCAGCATGTTTAAGATTACAGCTAAAACTCATAGACTGGTCAGAAGTTCCTTTTCTGGGAAATTTGAAAGTACATGAGATAAGTGGGAAAAGTCAAATATGAGAGTACGCATGTATGCAGAGTTATAGTACCATGTAAAAACTTCGTATTAAGGGTAACGTTCGAAAGAGAATATGAAGGAATAAATAGTTGCTGTGTTCAACAGTTTGTGGGATTAGACATGAAAGTGTCATGGCTTAAGAGCAGCGTTTCTCAGAAGAGTTCTGCTTGGACTCCTGGTTGCACTGGGTTTCTGGATGGTGGCTTTCTGGGCAGGACCTAGCAGCAGGTTTCTGGAGTGCTGGCCTTGGATGCGCAGGGAGGGTTCTGTGGTGCATTTGACTTTGGAACATTTATTCCACAAAGTATATTAACCCACCAAAAATACTTCTGGGTAACACAGCGACTCTGGTCCCTGCTGCAGCTGAGACTCCAGGGCAGTCCTTTCCCGCAGGCCAGCCCAAAAACTAAGTGTGCCGGTTGGAGGCTGGTGGGGCGGTGGGGGGCAGGGTGGGTGTGGGTGTGTGATACTTGGGGAATTCCCTGGCGGTCCAATGGTTAGGACTCAGCACTTTCACTGCTGGGGCCTGGGTTCGGGGCCTGGGTTCAGTCCCTGGTCGGGGAACTAAGATCCTGCAAGCCATGCAGCACAGTGCCTGCCCCCCCCCCCCCCAAAAAAAGTGATACTTGTTCATTGTGGAAATTTGGAGAATACAAAAAGAGAAGATAATGGCAGTGGCCATTGTCAACCCCAGGAGAACAAATGCTGCACTTTGGGACTTTCTCCTCCCCACCCCCGCTCCACCTCTTCACTCACATGTCACACGTGTGTAAATGCCAGCACATATATAATAAAAAACAGGAAGTGCCTTACAGAGGGATCATGCTGTATTTAGCATTCTGTGTCCCTCTTAATATTTTAATGAGAGAATGTTACCATATCATTAAAAACTTTGAGGACAGGATCAGTTGTAATGACTGCATAGTACTGCATCATACTGGATTCCTCAGTTGCACAGTTCAGTCATTTGCGGTTTTTCAGTGTTCTCTATAGTACTGTAGTAAATAACTCAGTTTTCATAGTTCTGGTAGATGACAGAATCTCTGATTATTGCCCCATGTGTAAGGTTACCATGGCAGAGACTAGGAACATTGTAAAAGCGATTGAGTTATTAAATTCTCTTCAGCTTCAAGGCTGGTATTTGAACCACCTTTGCTCAGTGGGCCCAGCTGAGGCTGGGGTCCTCCCAGGAGCCTCCCCCTGACTGGGGCTGTTGTGGCCTGTTGTTCTGTTCTGTTGCAGGCGGGGCCCTTGCATTTGTCAGCCCGAGCTTGACGGTGCACAAGACCTCCTCAGCTGTGGACCGCCAGCGGGAGTACCTCCTGGACATGATCCCGCCACGCTCCATCCCCCAGTCGGCCACATGGAAATAGTGCGAGCCGGGCCCAGTGGAGAACAGGCTCCCTCCTCCCTCCCGCCTGGCCCCATCACCCTCCACTCGGGAAGACACCCTGCTCCCCGAGAGGGCGAGTAAGCGCCGGCTGCGCTGCGGAAGTGAGAGTTCCGATCTTGGCTGCAAAGTCTCATCGACGTGGGGGGACCACTTCACAGGTGGACCAGGATTATTACTGGGGACCTTTCCCATGGGCTTTCTTCCTTTCTTTGCCTTTAGTTTGCCCAACACCAGCAGAAAAGCGGACCTTGGGGGCTGGTTCTGCTCCTCGCCCTCTCCTTCGGCCCTCTGAAGGGAACATGGACGGCTCACCCTAGACACTGTGACACGCTCGGGCGATGGCGCCCGGGGCTTCTGAAGTTGAGCGGAGCATTCTGTTTTGTTTTTGCTTTTCCCTCTGTCTTAGCCTCCTAATCTTTGACTGCCTTCCTTCATGGCAATCTCTAGGTTGACAGATTTTTTTTAATCACCTCACAATGATGGAGTTTAATGTAAACCGTGCAGACCCAGGGTTCCCTGCCAAGCACGGCCCCCATGCCCTGGAGGGTGGGCCTCTAACCACCCAGCCCCTGCTCCAGCAGAAGGCCTCTGCTGCTGCTCGTCCCGGAGACCCCCGACCTTCCACACTTAAGCAGAAGAACAAACTGCAACCCAGACCCAGCCAGAGAGCCCGGGATCCTGGAAGCTGAGAACCATCAACAGAGTAGGGAGGAGAGAATCGGCAGCAACATCCAGAGCCTGAGCAGGAAGTTGGAGGGGCTGGCTGTTGTGTTTTTTTGTTGTGGTGGTTTATTTTATTAAATTCTTTCCTTTTCTTTTCCTACTTACTTTGATGGACAACATCCTAAGCCCTGGCCTGTGCTTCTGTCAGGTGTATCTGGGTGGGGAGGCGCCCCTGCACCCTCCCAGACTTCAGCGTTCATGTTTGGGTCTAGTTTAGAACCTTCCCTTAAAACAGGGCCATGCTGCCAGGGTTTGCCTTGAGACTTTTTTTTTTTTTAACCCCCCTAGAGTCTACAGAAATGTCTTACAAAGGATCAGGTCTGCTTTTAGTTGTGTTGTGTTTTGGTTTCTCCCACTCCTTAAAAATTGGTCCATGAGGAAAGGCAGAAGCTTGTGTGTGTGCTGCACATGGGCCAGCTCTGTGCAGGTGTGAGGGTGTCGTGTACATGCACACGCGTGTGTAGATGGGGTATGCTGCTCCTCACTTCAGCCCCAGCCCTGGTTTTCCTATCCATGCAGTTAGGGACTTAATTTAAAATCCTTATTTTGTAGGGCCACCTTCTTCAGATACACTGCTGCAACATTCTAATAAAGGCTCATTTAACCGCCGCCGCCCACCCGCCCCCCATATTGTGTGACTATCAGTGTTTAGAGGACATTTTTGATATGCCGTAGAATTAGTTTTCCAAAGCGTTCTAATTTTTTGTTGTGTAAAATCCTAAATTTCTCATTGATTTTTGTTTTGAGTACATAATGTAGATGGGCTGAAGGAGGGGAGGGCAGGAGAAGGGTGGCTTTCATTCCAAGATCCAGGGATTTGGGGGAAAGGGGAAATTGACCTTCAGGAGGGGTGGGGGAGCGGGGAAGGGTGTGTTTTTACACCAAAAAAATCAAGAGTATGCAAGCATTTCTATTCCTCTCATTTTTCTGTGTGCCTGGCAAATAAATACCTGTCTTATACTACTCTGAGCTGTTAGCTCTCTCTGTTCAATGACATGGGCCAAATTTTCCAAATCCTCCAAGAAGGAGTGCCCGCTGGCCTCCCCTGCACACTGACCTCAGTCCTATGCAGCAACTCAGGCGTCTGGGCCAAGGTCACCTCTGCACTGGGGGTGCACCATGGCTGACTGGGTCTGTGACTCCAGGGCTCAAACTGAGCCACTTGCATTGGCCCCGAACCCCGTCCCCATCAGAACCTCACTCTCCACTATGCTCAGGAACCACCTCTCCTCACCTCACCTGGCCAGACTTCTCCAGGCTGTTGAATAGGCCTCGTGAGTACAGTACAAATTGACCGCCACAGGCGGAGGACGGGATGGCCGGGCCCTGACCCTGTCTCTGCCTCCTGCAGCCCAGCATTTGCAGGAACATTCCCATAGTAGGACATACTGTGACATAAATGTAGCTTTTTAAAAGGGGGTCAAGAACGTGAGATGCCTTAATCTTTTATTCATTTCTACTGTCTCAAAACTTCTATCTCTCCCCTTTTTTCCTTTAATTTCCCCTTTGCAGTGTAACTTCTATAAGCCTCAAGTGCATGGTTCTGTGATGAAATTTATAATGTTGCAAGAAAAGGCATTAAATACCTCTCTGAATACGGGAAGGATATTAACATTAAGGGTATTCTCCCAGCCCCAACGCCCACGCCTCAAAATTCGCTACAGTTCTGGGAGTTTGTAGGTTGAGAGGATCTGGTTCCCAGGAGAACCAGAGAATGTGGGAGCCCCCAGTCCCAAGTGACAATTGTAAGTGCCCGGGAATCTGTGACAGGAACCCCTGATGGCAACTGGAAACTATTCAAAACGTCAGCTGTTCTGTGGACTCGGGTGTGGGGTTCATTCACCAAGCTCACTTCCCCATCTGAAGTGGCTGCCTGTGTGGGCCCGAGTGTGCACGTGGATGCTCGCACAGATAACTGTGCGTCCACTTGGAGCTGCCCACGGCTCTGGCAATCCTGACCATGTCATGGGGACTCCAGTCCTCAGTGTCCCATGTGTACTGTTGGGACCCACACCTTTGACAAGGTCAACGGTGGCCTTTCCCCAGGAGGCGGGGAGTGGGGGCGGGGGGGCGGGGCGCGGCTCTGGTCCTGTCTGTACTATAAGATCTTCAGGAAGCAAAAGCTCACTCCAGTGCAGAGGGAATGAGAGGCGACAGTACACCCCTGCTGCATCCTGTGGCTCCTGTGTCCCACAAATCACTCTCCTGTGGGCGGAGAGACATGGGGAGGAGTCTTCTATATAAATAATACATTATCATCACAGGGGTGTAAATAATGGGAAAGAGTCCTTGCTGCTCTGCCGTAGGGTTTTTCTTTGATGCCTAGTTATGCTGCACATGGCGTTTGCCTAAAGAACTTGGACTGAGCTTTTTTTTTTTAAAGGACAGCTAAAGTTTTATAATCCTTAACAAAGAAAAGTATAATAGTCACACTAGTGTAGGGTATTTGGGAGGTGGTTTGTTTTGGTTGGGGGGAGGAGATTGTCACTTGTATTTATTGTGACTCTAAGTCTTTGATAATAAATGTTTAAAAAAATAATCTCCCACCAAACCGGAACAGAAGTTCCAGTAAACAAAGACGCTGGAATCAATGGCTATACATTGTGTCATGAGGAAGTTTTAGAATCTGAAGGACAATAAAGAAATGGATGATGTGTTGGCTGTATTTTTTTTTTCGTCCCCTCGGCCCTGGTATCCCACGTTGTTTTTGTCGCGGCTTGGAAACTTGGGAAGGGACAGAAGGGTGACCCTTTGTTAACGGGGAAGCAGAGGAGAGGACACCTGCTTCTTGGGCTGCTTTCAGGCCTCACTTGTCATGGGTATTTAGTCTTCCCCCAACTGGGTTCTGCACCCTTGCTTCTGGGCCTCCATTTCCACCAGAACCTGGGGCTTTGTGGCCCGTTTACCCACAGCGCTGGGGGAGTGCAGTGAGAATGCAGTGGGTTTTGCCCATCGGCCTGGCTCCTAGCCGTCACCAGCCTCCATCCCAGAGTGGTGGGCTTTTCTGGATTGGCACGGCATTGGGTGTCTGCTGCAGGACATGATGTTGCAGGTGTAGATTCTAAGCACAGAGGGTGGGAGCCACCCGGCTGGCTCCGAAATGAACAATTTCTGGTGAAAATTGTTTGTTTTCAGAGGTTGACACACTTTCAAAATTTTATTCACAAAAATGAGACTTGTAAGCACTTTGGTGAATTCCAATGTGCTGTAAACGTCACCCTGTTTTCCTGGGTGCTTTTATTTACTTACATATTTTGCTGCTGCTTGTTATTGGGGCATCTCTGCCTCCAGCCTCCCCAGTGGCCATGACTAGCATGGGCAAGGCATAGAACTGGTACAAGACATGACTGAAATTAAACCCAACCCTGTCCTGCTCCACCCGTGACACATACTGACTGGTGCCCCACACCCCGACACTGGCTGAGAGAAGCCCACTTCCGGGGTTCCGCAGCCAGCCTTCAGGTGAGTCTTCGCTGGATTAGGCACAAGCTCCTCCGTGGACGGAGGGCAAGTCTCATGCATCTTCTCCAGCTAACAAAGGGGACACCAGCCCTGGTCCCTGAGACCTTGTCCCCTCTGAACTGAGTTGTGCGTGTGGCCGTGAAGCAGGAGGACCCCAGGCCCACTGCTTACACAGATCAATCAGTGGACAGAAAAAGGCATGTGCCATGCCCCAGGCATTGGGATCACACCTTGAGACAAGGGTGAGGAGGGAAAGAATGGGGTATCACGGGAGGTGACCTTTTTAGGCCAAGTCTTGGTGAAGGGAGGGGAAAAGTGGTGCAGGGAGTGGGAGCAGCCTGTGCAAAGCCTCGGAGGTGAGACCAAGCAAGGCAGGTTGAGGACAAAGGAGAGTAGTGTGGCTGGACCTTGGGGGCAAGGGGAAAAGGATGTGGGTTTTATTCTGAGTGAGCAAGTCATTTCCCCTTTATTAGCCTGTTTCTTCCTCTGCAAAATGAGGGGGTTGGGGCCACAGCCTATTTGAAGGGAGTGAGGGAGAGGTGGCACATAATCCCCAGGGCACCTGAGAGCCATGGAGGGTGAGGGAGCAGGGGTGGGGTATGGTCAGACCCATAAATGACCACCCTCCTCAGGTACTGTGGGGCTCTGGTGGAGGCAGGTAGGATAAGGGCCTAGGGAGGTGTTTCCCATACACCCCAAATGACAACAGCCACTGTCACCAAACCCAGTAACCTCATCACAGGCAAAATAACCCCCAATCTCCCCCAGACCCCGTGGGGTCCCTCAACAGATACCAGACACACACCTTTTACCTCTCCACCTCCTCTCCCCCTCCATTCCAGCTACAGGAGTTCCTAGCATTACTCAAACACACCAGCTCCATCTTGTCTTGGGAACACTTGGAACACTCCTTTTGCTGTTTCCAGTGTTTGATTCCTTCCCGGCTCAGCTCAAATGTCGTTCCCTTCAGTCCCTCCTTGCTCACCCCCACCTGGCATTTAGCAACAACTTACAATTATTTTATTTTCATGCCATTCTTTTATTTTACTTTTCACTTGCTCCCTTCACTGACAGCAGGGATGAATCCAAGCCATTTGGCTGAGTCCCAGAGCCTGGCACACAGCAGGTGCTCAAAAAAATGCATGAATGAACAGAGTACAGAACGAACCCTCAGACAAATGCCCCACCCTCGACTCTCCCCCGAGGCTCTTACCCTCACCAAGGAAGGGACCCTCACTAAGGAGAGCTTCCACCACCTCCCCACCCCACTTCAGACATATCTGGGTGCAAATCTTGGCGGTTCTTGGGCAAGTGATACCGGTGTGGGCATCAATTTCCTCTTTTGCAAATGCTGTTTCTGTAGGGACAGGCGACCCCCGCCCCTTGCTGTACCATCCTTAAACACCAGAAGGGTGCTGGGGTTCTTGCCCCCTAGTCCAGCACCTCCATTCCCAGGACCATTACGACGCCGGGGACGACTCCAAAGCCCCTTCGAGTCTGCCCAGATGGGAAGCCTGAAAGGTCTGGGTGCGAATCCTTCCAACTCCCTTTTCAGACCTGTAGCAAGAACCTCCACAAGCCTTTCTCTAAAATGGGGCGCCCGCGCCTGCCTTCTCCCAGGGAGCGATCCCCTCCCCCCAGCTCCGTAAAAGGGGGCCGTCGCTAGAGCCAGGTGCGAGAAGGAGCGAGTTTATTGCAAGTTCCAAGGTGGGCAGCGCCTGGAGCGGCTGGCTGTGGACAGACGCCCTCCGCGCGCGTCCGCTCGCCAGCAGCTTCTCCAAGCAGCCACTGCCCGCCGCGTAGCGGTCGCTCATTTCGCACGGGGTCAACGTTTCCCTCTCCTCTCCTCCAGCCCCTTCCCGGGGCCTTCTCTCGGGGAACCGAGGAAGCGCACGCGCCCTTCTGCTCTTGGGACCTTGGCGGAGGAGCTGAATTCCAAACGGGGACGACTGCCGCCCCCGGCGTCTAAGTGGGAAAGGGGAAAGGGAGGGTGCGCAGTGGCGCGCGACGGCTTGGCGGAACTCCGGAAGCGCGCTTCTTGCGCGTGCGCTGCGCTTGCGCAGTGCTCGGGGCGGCGGGAATGGTGGGAACCCCGGCTAATAGCCGGAGTCCCCCGAACACAGCCAGCAGTTGCGCGCTACTTGGCTCGCGGAGGGCCTGGCCGACGGGCTGAACTGCAGCAACTTGGCTATTAGGGCCTTGCAGCGCTCAGACAGCTCGAGGTCATCGGGGTAGAGAACGCCGCGCTTCTGATGCCGGGGCAGGCCGGCGATGTCGGAGTCGTCGAAGGGCATACACCCGGTGACCATGACGTAGAGCACAACACCCAGGCTCCATATGTCGTACTTCTTGGGGTCGTAGGGGATGCCGAGGAGTACCTCGGGCGACGCGTAGGCGGCCGAGCCGCAGTAGGTGGTGCTCAGGTCGGGGTAGCCATGCGCCTGACGGCCGAAGCCGAAGTCGGTGAGCTTGGCGCGGCGTTCATCAGGGCTCAGCAGCACGTTTTCGCACTTGAGGTCGCGGTGCACCAGGTGGTGGTCGTGCAGGTAGCGCACAGCACCGGCGATCTGCGCGAAGAGGTCGCGCGCCTGACCCCCGGGGATGCGCCCGTTTCGCTGCACGGCCTGCAGTAGGTCGGTGGCGGCCGCCTCCATCACGATGTACAGCTTCCCGTTGCACACCTCGATGAACTCGAAGACGTGCACGATGTGCGGGTGCCGCACGCCCCGAAGGATGGACAACTCGCGTGGCAGGAACTTGTTGACGAATTCTGGCGGCGCGCGCCGCCGGTCCACCACCTTGATGGCCACCGTGCCCTTGTATTTCTTGGACGTGGCCACTTTCACCTTGGAGTAACTGCCCTCGCCTATCGTGCGGCCCAGCTTATAGCCGAGTTCGCTCAGAAGTTTGTCGCCCGACATGGTGGCGCCTGGGGCGCGTGGGGAGCAGGAGGCGGCTGCTGTCGGTGGGCGGCTGGACTCCGATCTCGGACCTAGCCCATGGCGCTTGGCACCTGCACACCCGCACCCCCATGTGCCCACTCCCGGGCCCCCACCGCCGCGGTGCGCTTTATTGCCTAGGTAACAATTTCTGCCTTGTGAAGTGACCGCTGGCGTCACCCCGCCTCGGGGTGGGGGTGGGGCCCAGACCCCGCCCCGTAGGGCCCCCCAAGGCCCTAACTAGGGCTTTGTGACTCATAATCACTCTGAATGGTCCAGTTCCCAATGAGAGGACACTAGCAAGGAGTCCCGACCACCACCGGGAGTGGAATCCGTGCCTGGGATTGGGGCGGCTCCTCATGAGTCCGAATCTGAGAGCAGCCGTCCCCCAACTTCGGTACTCAGCCCTGACCCTGTGGAGCCCTGGGCTGCCCACAGGGCCCCCCGAGGGGGAGAAAATGGGGAAGAGACCTGGCTCCCTCGGGAGCCTGAGGTTTCTAACTGGCCTGCACATCGCCCCAGAGGGAAGGTGAATGGGTGGTCCTTTGGTGCGAGGACCCTGGCGACCGGACGGGCTGCAGGCTTTGACACCGACTGAGCCACGCCCCATGTGGGAGAAGAGAAAATAAGGACTCTACGGCCGCAGCTGGGGCGTGCAATCGATCCCGGGCCCAGCTATCCGAGCTCTCCCACGCACTGGGGTAGGTAGGTGCACCAGCGCCCTAGGTTTCGAAGCCGGGTCCGAGACCGGCGCGGCAGCTTCCGCCACACTCATCATGGCGTTGGTCGCCTTTGCGTAACTTCCTCCCGCGACCGGAAGTACAGCGTCCTGTAAGCATGGCGGCGTCGAAGGTGAAGCAGGATATGCCCCCGCTGGGGGGCTACGGCCCTATCGACTACAAGCGGAACCTTCCGCGTCGGGGACTGTCGGGTCAGTGTCGTCCTGCGCCCGGGTGTCAGGGTCTGGGCCTTCTGGGTGCCGCGGCGGGGTCGGGACGCCGGGGAGTCTAGCGGGCCTCAGTTTCCCTCTCCATATGACGGGAGGCGGAGTTCCAGGATCCCCAACAGCTTCAGTACTAACAATAACGACAACTGCTGCAGTTTGTCGAGCATTTACTAAGCCCTTTGCCTCCTCGGAACAGCCCAGGAGGTCGGTCCCGTTAATTATTCCCATTTTACAGTTGATGAAACTGTGGTTAATTTAGCCCGCGCCGCGATCCTTCCGCCACGTTCCGGTTTCACAGGTGGGGAAACTGAGGCACGAGAGAGGATGCGACCTCCCCACAGGGCCACCCGGAGCAAAGCTGGGGCCGAAACCCGGAATACCGAGGGAATTTAAAAGATGTTCTGAAAAAAAAAAAAGAGAAGATGTTATGTGCAGTGGTTCCTCTCTGGTGGCCCCCAACTTCAGGCTATCCCAGAATTTTGTGTTCTTAAAATTGTCAAGGGTTCTAAGTAACGTTTTAAAATTTTTTATTGGGTTTAACACAAAAAAGTGTAAGCGCGAAAGTAAAAGGCGCCCATACTCTGCACCCAAGGATAACAGAGAAGTACAAAACATGTAAAACGAGTTAAGAATGAATACTTTGCTGCAAGTCATTGAACTTTACATTTAACCGTGCGCACGTTATGCAAATTATGCCTCAATTAAAAAGCAAAAAAAATCATGGGCATGGTTTCAAAAAAAAAAGTAATTATTCAGACAGTAGAAAAGTTACTGTCAGGTGAAAACTCAGGTCTTCCCCTGCCCCTTCTTGGCTTTTTTGTAATCCAGAACAAAGGTTGGCAAACTTTTTCCGTAAAGAGCCAGATAAATAGTTTGTGCTTTCTCTGCCAGATGGTCTTTATCCACTATTGCTGCTTTTTTTTTTTACAACTTTGCAAACCTAAAAGTGTTCTTAGCCCGAGGGACATACAAAAACAGGTTACAGACTAGATTTGACAACAAATGGGCACTCAACTCTAGACTCATTCCTAGATTCAACAAATATAAAGCGATCTGAGTCTCTTCTTAACACCCAGGTTAGTGCACTCCTCGGGTGTGTGACATGAAGTCTGTTTATACATGGATAGTTCTGTGACCCGGCTGCAGACCAGGCTGCAGAAGGACCCTAGGCCTTGGGTCTCCCTGGGCTTCCCACAGTCAGCATCTCTTTCATTTTTTTTTTTTTTTTTTGCGGTACACAGGCCTCTCACCGCTGCGGCCTCTCCCGTTGTGGAGCACAGGCTCCGGACGCGCAGGCTCAGCAGCCATGGCTCACGGCCCCAGCCGCTCCGTGGCATGTGGGATCTTCCCGGACTGGGGCACGAACCCGTGTCCCCTGCATCGGCAGGCGGACTCTCAACCACTGCGCCACAGGGAAGCCCCTCTTTCATTTTTAAGTCACAAATGTGGCCCATATCCCGGTTCTCTTCCAGTTAATAATACAGCAGTGCCTCCCGTGTGCCTCAGATACCACCGATTGGGGTTGGGTCTCCCATCACAGCCCTTGACACCAACTTTCATTGCAGCACATACAGACCCACCCCAGTCTTTCCTGGTTGCAGAGGGGTGAGGAACATAAGACCACATTCCTTTCTGGGATGTGGTCTTTGTTTATGTACCTGCATTTAGTAATTGTTGAGTGCGTCCGTGGTGCTGGGCTGTGTCCTGAGGAGCTCACTGTTTAGCTGAGGAGACAGACACATCACTCCATAATTTCCCGTTGTAGTCAGTGCCAAGGCCCAGGATAAGTGGGGCTTGCTTTAGCCAGAATGGGCGAAAGGACTTCTCTGAAAAGGATTTCCCCAGGCAGAGGGAACAGTAAATGCAAAGGCCCTACAGTCTGTCTTGCACCCTGCCCTCGTCCTCTGTCCTCCAGCCTTATCCACAGCTGCCCTCTCCCAGTCAGTCTTGCTCTTGTCAAGGCACCGTGGTCCCAAGCCTGGCACCGACTCCCCTTTTCTCTGCCTGGCCCACTCAGCGCCAACATCCCAGAACATGCCAAGCTGGCTCAGGCCGCCTTTAATTCACGCTGCTACCAAAGTGACTGCTACCCCCACCTTTTCCCTTTATCTCTCACCCCCAGCTCTCCTCTCTCCACTCCCACCTGCACCCAGCGAGTGGCCCTTTCTTTTTTTCTGGTATCTTTAACATTTTTATTGAGATTCACATGCCATACCATACAGTTCACCCATTTCATGTGTACAGATCACCAATTTTTAGTCTATTCACAGTTATGCAACCATCGCCATGATCTAAACTTACAACATTTTCATCACCCCAAAAAGAAATGCTCTACCCGTTAGCAGTCACTCCACATTCTCTCCCAGCCCCTGACAAGCACTAATCTGCTTTCTGTCTCTATGGATTTGCCTCTCATATAAATGGTATCATTCACTCTGTGTCCTTTTTGTGTGACTTTTCTCAACACTTTTTTTTTTTTTTTTTTTTTTTTTTTTGCGGTACGCGGGCCTCTCACTGTTGTGGCCTCTCCCGTTGCGGAGCACAGGCTCTGGACACGCAGGCTCAACGGCCATGGCTCACGGGCCAAGCCGCTCCGCGGCATGTGGGATCCTCCCAGACCAGGGCACGAACCCGTGTCCCCTGCATCGGCAGGCAGACTCTCAACCACTGCGCCACCAGGGAAGCCCTCTCAACACATTTTTAATGCTTATGTTGTGTTTCAGTGCTTCATTCTTTTTTATGGCTGAATAATATTCTTGTACGGATGGACCACATTTTGTGTGTCCATTTACCACTTGCTGGACATTTGAGTTGTCTCCACATTTTGACTGTTATGAACAGTGCTGCTGTGAACATTCCTGTACAGGTTTCTGTGTGAACATATGTTTCCTTTCTCTTAGGTGGAGTGGAATTGCTGGGTCAGATGGTAACTCCCCATTTAACATTGTGAGGAACTGCCAGACTGTTCCCAAATGGCTGTACCATTTTACGTTCCCACCTGCAATGTACGGGAGTTCGAATTTCTCTGCATCTGGACAACACTAATTACTTTCCATTTAAGAAACTTTTAGCCATGCTAGTAGGTGTGAGGTGGTATCTAGCGTGGCTTTGATTTGCATTTCCCTAGGGACTAACGATGTTGAACATCTTTTTTTTTTTTTTTTTTTTTTTTGCTGTACGCGGGCCTCTCACTGTTGTGGCCTCTCCCGTTGCAGAGCACAGGCTCCGGACGCGCAGGCTCAGCGGCCATGGCTCACGGGCCTAGCCGCTCCGCGGCATGTGGGATCTTCCCGGACCGGGGCACGAACCCGTGTCCCCTGCATCAGCAGGCGGACTCTCAACCACTGCGCCACCAGGGAAGCCCCGTTGAACATCTTTTCATGTGTTTATTGGCCATTTGTATAGCTTCCTTGAAGAAATTTCTATTCAGATCCTTTATGCATTTTTAATTGGGTGGTTAATCATTTTATTATTGAGTTTTAAGAGTTCTTTATATATTTTGGATACCATTCCCTTATCCGGTATATGATCTGCAAATACTTTCTTCCCGTCCGTGGGTTGTCTTTTCAGCTCATTGATGGTGTCTTTTGCAGCACAAAAGTTTTAAATTTCAACGAAGTCCAATTCTATTTTTTCTTTTGTCACTTGTGCTTCTGGTGTCATATCTAAGAAACCATTGCCTTATCCAGGGTCACAGAGAATGACTTCTTTGTTTTCTAAGAGTTTTATGTTTTAGCTCTTAGTACATTGAGGTCTTTGATCCATTTTGAGTTAATTTTTGTGTATGGAGGGAGGAAGGAGCACACTTCTTTTGCATGTGGCTATCTAGTTGTCCAATTTGCTGAAAAGACTGTTCTGTCCCCATTGAATTATCTTGGCACCCTCGTCCAAAATCAATTGACCATAAATGTGAGGGTTTATTTCTGGACTCTCAGCTCTGTTCCATCGATGTACATGTCTATCCTTATGCCAGGGCACACTGTCTTGTACACACAGCTGTGTGATAAGTTTGAAGAGTCCTCCAACTTTGTTCTTCTTTTTCAGAATTGTTTCAGCTATTCTGGTCCCTTGCATTTCCATATGAATTTCACGATCTGCTTGTCAATTTCTGTGGGACTGTGGGGGGAAGGTTGGGATTCTGATGGGGACTGTTGAATCTGTACCTCAGTTTGGAGGGTGCTGCCATCTGAACAATGTTAAGTTCCGATCCATGAACACAGGATGCATTTCTGTTCATTTAGGTCTTCTTTACACGTGGCCCGCACCCCCTTCTGGGCATGCCCCTCGTTGGCCTCTCCCACCAGACTGGCAGCTCTGGAGGCACAGACACCCCCTGAGGGCCTGGGGCCTCAGCCTCACCACTGTCAATGAGGAATAGATGAGTTAGAGCTGCATCGTCTTAAAGGCCACCTTACCTTAGTCTTGGAATTTATCTTACAGATGGGCCCACACATGGGTGCCCAATGTTGAGGGCAAGAGGTCCTCACAAAGACGGTCTCTCAGTCTTTTCCCTGGGGCTGGGTCAGAAGGAGCAGCCCCGGGCCTCTCTGCAGCTGTTGCAAATAATGGGCAGCTCTGATGAAACACTCCCACCCAATGGAAAGAACGTTGAGTGCCCAGCGCAGGTGGTCAGCCATTGTGGGAGAGCCATGGGTGCACTAGGGACTGGTCCTGGGCACTCGGCCCTCTCAGGAGAGGTCCTACTTCTGAGCACAGGAACCAGGGTGCCCTCGCTACCTTGTCCCCCATAACGTGGAAGTGCCTTACCCTGAGCTCATGTTTTTAACAGGTTGAACTAAAGGGATTAAAAAATTGAGCCAGTTTCTCATTTATCTCTGGGTCCAACAGAGGTGCCAGGGGAGCCTTGTGCTGGAGACGAGCTGAAGAAGAAAGAGCCCCCACTTTGTCCCCCCACGAGTCCCAGGAAGTGGCTTTACCCACCATTTGCCGGTCGTTTACTGGGTGTTAAATGGAGCTCGGTCTGGCTGAGCTTGTCAATTCATCCCAGCAACCACGAGTTCTGTCCAGAGGAGAGACTGAGGCTTGAAAGATGAGGTGGTGTAGGACGAGCCAGCCCCAGCCAGGCCCCAAGCGTCCAGACCTCCCTGAAGACCCCAGCAGGCCCACGGCCTGTCAGTCAGAATTACAGCACAGGTGCCCACGGGTTCTCAATAACTATTCATTTCAGCCTCTGTCTCCTGGGGTCCCGGGAAGGGGCTCCACCCCACTGGGCCGGGAGGAAAAGCAGCACCTGGGAGCCCAGAGGGTGGCTGGGCAGCCCCTGCAGGGCACTGCCTGCCTCCGGCAGCCCCATCCAGCCCCCTGTGGGCAGCACATAGGGAGGTGGCCCAGGCAGCTGGGACCCAGCGTGGACACCGTCCTTCCCCACGGGGATCAGCTGGCTGAAGGGAACCAAACAACCTTCTAGTCAGTGGCGGGGCCAGGGCCACCCAACCATAAACATTTAGGCCCTCAGGCCCTCTCATAGTCTCTGCCCGGCCTATACCTTCCAGGAACCCTGGCATGGGGGCAGAGGTGTAGCAGCCTTGCAGCCTGGTGTCCCTGCCCACAGAGTGGGCTGCAGCTGTGGAGGAGGGGGTATCCAAGGGAGGGAGCCAGTGGACTTTCCACAGAGACAAAAAAAAGTAGTCTGAAAAAATAGGCATTAGAGATGGTACCGGCCATCTCTGGCAGGGGGTTCATGAGGGCTTTTGCCTTCTCCCTCATTCATATTACTGGAGTATTTGCACAGTGAGTGGGTTATGCTTCAGGAGAAGGAAGGACAAGGTGGCCTGTCCCACGTGCAGGTGCTGAGCAGTGCCCCCTCTCCCCACAGGCTACAGCATGTTCGCCGTGGGCATCGGGACCTTGCTGTTTGGGTACTGGAGCATGATGAAGTGGAACCGCGAACGCAGGTAGGCCCTGCGCCGGTGAGGAGGGGAGGGTGGGGACGTGTGCCTGTGGACTTAGTGTACCTCGGGGCCCCTTGTCAACTCCTCAGGCCTCAGGGAGTGCAGCCCTGACACAGCAAGTCCATTTCTGGGCTTTACCCTCAAGTAAGCAAGAAGCTCGCCGCCAGATGTTTACTGGGTGCCCTTGACCTCCACCACTGGGTACCTGAGGGTCCACGTTAGCATAGCAGAGGTGGAGGGACAGGCCCGTGATACACTCTCTTAGTGAGTTTTTGTCTTTTTGTGGGTGGTGACCGGGCAATGATGATATAAAGGCTTAAAAAGCAGATCATGCAGGACAGTGGCCGGGCCAGCCGTACAGGGCCTGAGGGACCCAGGTCTGCAACGGCCTGGTTGGGACCCTGGCCACCTCTGAGCTTGCCGAACACCCCGCCGCGTGGCTCCTTCTCATTGGCTCCCAACGAGCTAGGCCCCTCCACCCTCTCCCACTCTGTGTCCTGTGTCCTTAGCACGCACCTTGAGCTTGCTGACCCCCAGCAAGGCGGTGCTGGAGAAGGCCTAGCACGTGGAGGGCACTCAACATTGTTGAGTGAACTCAGGAGCACCTGGCGGGTGCTGAACGCTAGGGCCGCCCCACTGGACAGGCGAGACCAGGCCCAGTCTCCCAGAGGGACCCAGTAGTAACCACGGTGTGTGACTGTGGTGAGGGCAGCAGCCTGGAGCGGGGCTGCTACCCTGGGTTCTGGGGGATGGGGAGGGGGTGGGAGGGTTGAGGTGGGGGCTGAAGTTCACCCAGACCCTTCCTTGTGCTGCTGTGAGATTTCTGGTGATGAGGGGACAGGGCCAGAGGCCACTCCCTGGGCCACATCACTGGGCATCGCTCTCCCCACACCTCCCAGCACAGATGGGGCTGGTGGCTTGGAGATGCCAAAAAGCAGGGAGAAGAAAGGAGCTGCCCATGATGCTTGCTCCCCCACGGCTATTTTGCGGTGAAAGTGATGTGATTTTTTAAGGTCCAGAACCCCATGATGAACGTTCCCCACAGTTCCCCCACTGCAATTATCAGGCCCGGGCTATTTTTAGGATTTTTAAAAAAGTTTTGAACTGAAAAGAAAGTGTGAAGCCAGCAGTCTTGTGGACTGACGCTGCCTGTGTCAACTGCATGCCCCCCCGATGCCCCCTCTCAGGCTGCCGGTGGGCAGAGCCCACTGCCCAAGCCCTTCCCCCTTGCTTGCCTCTCCGCCAAACCCCTTTCCAGGGTAATGCATGTCCAAGGGCCTCATCATCTGCCCCCCATCCCACCGTGGTCTGATCTGAGTGTTGGTTTTGGGGTTTCACAGGCGCCTGCAGATCGAGGACTTCGAGGCCCGCATTGCACTGATGCCTCTGTTGCAGGCAGAGAAGGACCGCAGGTGTGCCGCTGGGGCCAGGGTCGGAAGGTTACAGGCCTGAGTGCTGCAGCCTGCAGCGTGGGATAAGGCCAGAACACACATGGGGACCGACAGCCATGACCTTGTACGTGGCTCGGGGGATGCCCTCGTCCTTGGAGAGGGCCCCAAACTTGATTTGCAGCAGAGACCCAAGAGAGAATGGAAGGGCTTCTGGAGGAAGCACTGGGGGCATTGCGGCCGGACAGGAGGACAGTAAGAGTCTGCCAGTGGAAGAAAGGAAAGAAGAGGGGTCAGCATGCGCAGGGTTGAAAGCTGCAGGAGGTGATGGGGAGGAGGTGGGGCAGGGGCCCCTCAGGGTGGTCAGGCCTGTCCCCCACCTCCCACCTTGTCCTTGCAGGGTTCTCCAGATGCTTCGGGAAAACTTGGAGGAGGAGGCGATCATCATGAAGGACGTGCCGGATTGGAAGGTGGGTCCTCAGCAGGGAGGGCGGGGGTCTAGGCCACTGCAGAAACGCAGCCTTCCACAGAAAACCTGGGGCCGAGGGGTAGTGGGTGTCAAGTGCCAGAAGGGGAAGGCAGTTTTGGGTGTAGGCACAGTGGCTGCGAGGCCTGGTGGGGTCCCAGCAGGCTGCATGGGCCTAAGGGGTTAGCTGCGCCGCCACCCATACCCTTCTGTCCCCGCAGGTGGGCGAGTCCGTGTTCCACACAACGCGCTGGGTGACCCCCACGATGGGCGAGCTCTACGGGCTGCGCATGAACGAGGAGATTCTCCGCGCCACCTATGGCTTCATGTGGTACACGTAGGCGCCTGTGCCCCTCAGACCACTGGACCCCTACTCCCTCCCTACCAGGAGAGAATAAACGCTCTGGAGACTGGCTTGCCTGTGTCCTAGGGACTGAGTGATTGGGGGTTGGGGGCTACGCGGTGTCACAGGAGGTGCAGGGACTAGGAGAAGATGCCAATGGGATGACCCCTGGATCACCCTTCAGCATCAGCTACCAAATATGCCTGGAGTTTTTCCTACCTCTTTTGAAACCCTGCTTGTCAGCAGCCAACCCTTTCAGACTCGGGGGCTTCTCCACCTGGGTACGGGGTGGGTGGGTGACCTGCATAGGAGAGCACTGGGGTGAAGAGGGGCGCAGCACAGGCGGGTCCCCTCGCTCCTAGGCCAGGATCCCATAGCAGGGGTAACCGGCCCATCGCTGCCCCTCCAGACTTTGTTTTCCTGCCAATGTTCGCAACTCTGGGATTCCCACCATCCTCTGAGGCAGCTCCATTCCTGGCGCAGTGGGGTTAAAGTCCACTTGCACCTACCGACCAACGGCTGTGCACAGCGCCTTCGCGGCATCTCCTGATTGGCGGACACACAGGGTGGGCGGGAGGAGAGAGGACGCCCCCTCTGCCCAGGGATGCACTTAAAAGGCTGTGGTGGTGGTGGCTGCCTGCGCGCCCAGATCACCTCCGCCATGAGCAGCGCGGCTGGCCCGGACCTAGCGGAGGCACCCAAGGAGCGGTGTTTCCTCAGGTCAGCCGGGGAGAGGGATGGGAGGCTGGGGCATGGCTGGAAGAGGGCCTGGGGGACCAGGGGCTGTAGATCAGAGGCAAAGGCATGGCCGGGTTGGGGGGCGGGGAGAATCCCAGGCCCATCCCGCATTTCACTGGAGAGACTAAGCCTGCAGCTGCCGACACCTCCAAAGCTGCGTTGCCAGGGAAACGGCATCTGCAGCAGGCCCGCCCCTCATGAATTACTCATCAGCACCACTGGATGCTCCCCCATTACCCACAGCCTAAGCAGGGCCCTCCTCCCCTTTCCATCTTTCCCAGGGACCCTGGAGCCCATGCCCCTTGTCCCCCATCCGGGAAGAACTGAGTTCTTTTAGCTCCTCAAATGCTCACACCCTCCTTGATAGTGCACCTGCTACTGACCCCTTGTTCAGAGAAGAAAACTGAATGCTGGGGAGGGAAGCCACTGGCTGAGCTAGGGCTAAAGTGATTTTTAAATACATAGAGCCACTTGCCAGTGGGCTGATGAATTTGGGGTCTGGAGCTGGCAGCTGTGGTTGTGCCTTCCACCTTGTCCTAAGTCATCCTCTGTGTCCTTCTCTAAGCGCTTGTGACATGGGACCCCAAGCAGGGCTGTAGACCTCACAGTAAACCAGACCCCACAGTCCTTTGTGTGGCCACCTGCCCACTGTCCACTCAGCCCCTCTTCTCAAGGCAGATACTGTGCAGTGACTGGCTGATGTCCAGACTCAGCGAGAGACCCAGCACATGCTAGGCAGGGGGAAGAAAGTGTTCTAGAAGCTGGAGCTGTGACTTCACCTGGTGTGGGGGATGGGTGCCAACTAAGGAGTGACAGGGTGCTGTGTGTTGGGTGGGAGTGGAACACGGGGAGAGGAGGCTGAGATGGGAGACATAATGGGGGGCATGTAAGTAAGGTGAGGAATTTGAATATTCTCTGAATACTGGGCACCCATAAGAAGGTTTGGGACAGGGGGTGGTGAAATCTGGTGTTCAAGTTTTCAAAGCCCCCTCGGCTTGTGTTGAGTCTGGGGGGATGTGACTGCAGTAGGCAGCCAGGTGAGCAATGATGAAGGGCTGGTGGGCAGAGGCATGAGGGTGGAGAGAAGCAGATGGAGCTGAGAAAGCAGGGAGTGTGTGGCACAGGCACCCTAGCCTCAGAGCTTCATCTCTAAAAAGCCCCCTCCTGGAGCATTTTGCCCCTTCTGGGGCTGGTGGGCAAATCCCGGGCCCTCACAGCTCCTCTCATCTGGGGGCTGAGGTTGGGAGAAGCAAGAGGCACCCTCATAAACTGAGCACCGCCCTCCAGTCCCATAACAGTTCTGACCTATCCCCTCCCCTGCCCAGAGCAGCTGCTGCCCCTACCCTCAGGCTCCTAAGCCTGGACTGCCCTCTGCCTGTGGAGTCCCGGTAATCTCTCCAGTGACCTGTTAGGCAGGAAGATAAGGTTCCAAGTGGAGGCCAGAGGCCAGAGCTTTGGAACAGAGAAAGAAGAGGAGGAATGGATGATCCTCCCCCAGCCCTCCTGCGGGGGCAACAGAGCTGTCACAAGATGAAGATAGAGGAATGAGCCATATTCTTCCTGCCTGCCTGCCTGCGCTGGGTCTTTGTTGCTGCTCGCGGGCTTTCTCTAGTTGCGGCGAGCAGGGGCTACTCTTCGTGGAGGTGTGTGGACTTCTCACTGCGGTGGCTTCTCGTTGCGGAGTACGGGCTCTAGGCACGCGGATTTCAGTAGTTGTGGCTCGCGGGCTCTAGAGCTCAGGCTCAGTAGTTGTGGCACATGGACTTAGTTGCTCCGCGGCATGTGGGATCTTCCCAGACCAGGGCTCGAACCTGTGTCCCCTGCACTGGCAGGCGGATTCTTAACCCCTGTGCCACCAGGGATGCCCCACTACATTCTTAAAGCGCCTTCGACATTCTTTCCTGGGAGCTGGGCCTGCCTGTCCTGGGGGCGCTCTTCATCTGGCCCCACCATGAGGTCTGTTTCCCCACCTGGTCCTTCAACCTCCTGCAGCATCAGCCGCAGACAACCTGGGAGTTGAATCTGGCTCTGCTCACTGGGGTGACAAGGCATGTCACCTTGCCCTAAGCGTCCATCTTCCCCATCTGTGTGGGACCCTGAAGTATCTTTCTGACCAAGTTTCTCAGCCTTGCTCTCTCTGCCTCTCTTCTGTCCCTTGAACCTGCCAAGTTCATTTCCACCACAGGGCCTCGGCCCTCACTGTTCATGCCACCTGGATTACCTCCCACAACACTCCAAGCCAGCTCCTCCAGGAAGTCCTCCCTGACTCCCCATCGCATAGCAATGCTTGCTTCCCACCTCCACCCCTCCTGCTGCCTGGCCTGGTCACACTGCACAATTGGCTAGAAGGTTGTGGTCTCCTGTTCACAGAATCAAAAAAAGGAACCTCAGGATTCATCCCAACAAACCTCTGCCCATCTGTAGGTCTCCCTCTGCTTTGCTCACACCCCATCCGTGGCTCTGGAGACAGACACCAAGGGTAGAAGGCTCAGTTTTCCAGCTTGCTTCCTACATGACTCTGGGCAAACCATTTTATTTATCTGAGTTGTTACATGTTCTTCCAACTCTTCTGGGCCTGGTGCTTTTACAATAATAATAATAATAATTATCATAATAACAATTATTATCATTACGCTCTAGGGTGTGCTGAGCTGGGGGCAAGTGCCGTTCCCCAGCTGGAAGGGGTCCTGGCTATGGGAAGCTGGCATCAGGCTATAGACCCTGCCCAGCTGCTCCAGCCCCTGATTCTGGAGTGAAGAACGTCTTCGAGTCCTCAGTGCCAGCCAGCTCTTCCTCTCTGTAGCCACCAAGCCCAGACCAAGGCCAGCTTGGGTCCTGCTCTTAGAAGGGCCCAACACTTGGTTTAATGCTCTGCCATCACCGTCTTAAAACTCTTTAATAATTATTGATCAAGGGGCCCCACATTTGCATTTTGCACTGGACGTCGAAAATTAGCCTGTCCTACCTTTTCTTTTGCAAAGGAGGAAGCAAGGCTCAGATGAGACGGACCTCAGTCACTCACTGAGCTGGGGGCTGAGCTTCACCTCAAGCACTTTGGCTCCATTTCTCTGGCCACAATTATTGAATTTTATCACTGTCCCTGAAGAGGGATCACCAATGAGTCTCATAGCTGCAGGCGCCACATCCACCTCCCCATGTGAGCCATCAAACTCTGCTGCCTTGGACTTCCCTGGTGGCGCAGTGGTTAAGAATCTGCTTGCCAATGCAGGGGACACGGGTTCGTGCCCTGGTCCGGGAAGATCCCACATGCTGCGGAGCAACTAAGCCCGTGTGCCACAACTACTGAAGCCCCCGCGCCTAGAGCCCGTGCTCGGCAACAAGAGAAGCCACCACAGTGAGAAGCCTGCACACCACAGTGAAGAGTAGCCCCTGCTCGCCGCAACTAGAGAAAGCCCGCGCGCGCAGCAACGAACACCCAACGTGGCCAAAAAAGCAAAGCAAAACAAAACAAAACTCTGCTGCCTTTAAAACCCACCTCCCCCCAGGCACCCCCAGTCCAGTTGACCTCCAGTGTCCTAGAATCCTTTCAGTGGTTTTCACTGCCTGAAATCCACGCATCACCCCACAACGAAGTCCTTCATGCTCTATTCCCCCCTCTGGGTTCCTCTTGCCTTGGGGGCTGGGCGCATCTGGGTGAGGCTCTATATCCCATGCTTTGGGGCAATAGAACAAACATGCACTGCCATGCACTTCTTCTACCACCAGAGGGCTCCCGCGCCTCAGGCTTGTGCTCAAAACTCCCGCAGCCTTCCACGCTTCAGTTCAACGGTGTGCGCGATGGATGAGGAAACTGAGGGAGGGTCTTCGGCTCTGGGCACGGGGTGGGGCTGGCATCCGGGCCTGGCTCGGAACATTGGTGGCACATTTCTGGCTCCAGCTGAGTCTCTGTCTCTAAGTCTTTCCGTCTCTTTGTGTCTCTGAGCATCTCTTCCCACTCTGACCCCCAGCACAGCGGAGGCAGCTGCCCTGGAGCGGGAGTTGCTGGAAGATTATCGCTTCGGGCGGCAGCAGCTGGTGGAGTGGTGCGGCCATGCTAGTGCCGTGGCTGTGACCAAGGTACCTGACCCCTGATCCTCAACCTTGACCCCAACCAGATGGCCAGCCCACCAGAGTGGAGGCCTAGCTGCATGACCCCCATGGCCAGGATGGTCATTTCTGCCCTCAAGAAGCCCCTCTTTGCTTGGGGCCACCCCAGCCCATCACTCAGATGGGGAAACTGAGGTCCAGAGAGGATCATCACTGGCCCAGGCCAGGGTGTTAATGAGCATCAGGACAGAGACGGGGGTCCCCACAGACGTGGAGGCAACCATAGCGATGGGTCTGGGGCCCTTGACTGCCTGCCTCTGCCACCTCCTGGGTCTTGAGCAGAGGGGACGTCAGTTCCTGAAGTCTGAGCACCCGCAAACAACTCCCAGCCACAGGTGGGGGAACTGAGGCCCAGAGGTGGGGAGGGGTCTGCACAGGGCCCTGGGGGTTGGAAGTAGAGCTATGTTTGGCTCTGGAGCAAACCCCCAGGCCTCGAGGTGCCTGCAAGAGATGCAAGAATAATAGCAATAATGATACTACTGTCCAGTGTTTCGTGTCATGTTGCCAAACCACGCTGGGCCTCAGTTTCCTCCTCTGAAAAAGGGTAATAAACTGACACCAATTAATAAACACAAATGCCTTAGGAAAGTGCCTGACTGAGTCAGGGCTCCAGCAGGTAACCCTTTTCCTCTTCCTCCCCTTCTTCCTCCTCTTCTTATCACCACTGTATCCTTTTTTTTTTTTTTTTTTTTTTGCGGTACGCGGGCCTCTCACTCTGTGGCCTCTCCCGCTGCGGAGCACAGGCTCCGGATGCGCAGGCTCAGCGGCCATGGCTCACAGGCCCAGCCGCTCCACGGCACATGGGATCTTTTTTTTTTTTTTTTTTTTTTTGCGGTACGTGGGCCTCTCACTGTTGTGGCCTCTCCCGTTGCGGAGCACAGGCTCCGGACGCACAGGCCCAGCGGCCATGGCTCACGGGCCCAGCCGCTCCGCGGCATGTGGGATCCTCCCAGACCGGGGCACGAACCCGCTTCCCCTGCATCGGCAGGCGGACTCTCAACCACCGCGCCACCAGGGAAGCCCGGCACATGGGATCTTCCCGGACCGGGGCATGAACCCGTGTCCCCTGCATCAGCAGGCGGACTCTCAACCACTGCACCACCAGGGAAGCCCACCACTGCATACTTTTTTAAAAACTTAATATCTTTATGGGGACTCAATTGTCTTTTAACTTAAATGTTGCTAGTTCCAAGTGAAACAGATCCTGAGTGAGAGGCTCGGAGGAAAAGAGAACAATGAAAATCAAAGCCACAAAAGCAAACCCAGTGTGGTAAACTCACGCCTGGCCACTGATGACCAACCGTCCAGTTTTTGCGCTGAAAGCTCTGTGTTTGTCAGAGGCCCCTCGGTCCTAGCCAGCTTTACGTTATCGTTGTCCCCAACTTGGTTGCGGGTCTGGGGCTCTGGGCATGGTGTGGTGGGGTCATAGGTAGGACCAGGTTGGGTCAGGACCTTGCTGAGGCCCTGGGGAGGAGACTCAAAAAGGAGATAACTTTCCCTCTGTGTGGTTGGAGGTTAGAGTATAGTTGGGCCCCCTGGAGCCACCCTGGGCCTGGTAGAGACCCCACAAACCTGTCCGAGCCATTGTTACTCCCATTTGATAGAGGCTGGGGAAGGAGAATGAGCTGAGGCCAAGCAGAGAGTCAGGGTAGGGCTGAGACTCTTAGCTTTGCATTAAAGAGAGGGAGATACACAGAGACACAGAGGAGAGTCTGAGAGATACAGAGACGGAGAGAAAGACACAGAGGCGAAGACAGAAATGAGAGAAACAGATGAGGAGAGACACTTAGAGAGTCTGAGAGCTACAGAGAGAAAGGGAGGTGAAGACAGAGGCCAACGGAGAGGGACAGACGGAGAGAGACAGGGTATGGCGTGTTGGAAAAATACCCCCCTCCCCTACTCCCCCCAGCTTTGGGGCCTCCGGGAGGGACGGAGGCCTGAAAACATGAGCGGTGGGAGGGGCAGCCACTGCAGTGGAAGAATGTCTGCAACTCAGGCCGAGAATAAACAAACCGCACTCTGGGCTCGGGTGGTGGCAGGAGGCACGTTTTTCTGCTTGGACTTGGCAGAGCCTGAGGCAAGGACTCTGGGTCTCCAACAAGGAAACTGAGGCCCCCAGAGGCCCCGGCCCCTCTCCTCCCGTCCTGTCCTCTTGCCTCCAGGGCCGAGCCCTATCCCATCCTCTACTCCAGGCCTCAGTTTCCCCACTGGAGTAAGGAGAAGTTCCGAACGCCATGCCTTTGCCTTTGCCTTTGCTGTGCCCCTGCCAGGTGTTCCCTTTGCCTGCCCACTCCCGGAAGCAGAGGACGGTGCTAGTCGTGTGCGGCCCGGAGCAGAATGGGGCAGTGGGGCTGGTCTGTGCCCGGCACCTGCGGGTGTTTGTGAGTAGCAAGGATTTCCTTGGCCTCCCAGGGTCACACTCCCAACCCATCCTTGAAAAAAAATTGCTTCCGCCTCTTATTAGTGTCCCAGGGGGAGGATGAGGCATGTCAGGTTATAGAATATGCCCAGTGCTTGTGCCAGGCAGCGTCTGCTGCCTGGTACCCAGATCTGGGGACAGAGGCCCAGTGGGGAGCCTGGGAGGGCCCCAGTGCTGACCCCTTCCTGCTCCCCGCAGGAGTACGAACCAACCATCTTCTACCCCACACGCTCACTGGACCCGCTGCACCGGGACCTGACTACCCAGTGTGAGAAGATGGACATCCCCTTCCTGTCCTATCTGCCCATGGAGGTCAGCTCGGGTGGCAACTGAGGGAGTTGGTGGGGGACAGTGCCCCAAGATTGCCTCCTGACCCTGCCTGCCCTCCCAGGTCCAGCTCATCAACGACGCCTACAGGCTGGTGGTGGATGCCGTGCTGGGCCCTGGTGTGGAGCCGGGCAAGGTCGGGGGCCCCTGCATGCGTGCGCTGGCCACGCTCAAGCTACTGTCCATCCCCCTCGTGAGCCTGGACATTCCCTCAGGCATGTCAGGTGGAGCAGGGGGCATGAGGACCTGGAGGGCTTGGGTGGAGGCTCCTGTACCCTGGCTTCTGGTGGTCCCAGCCTGGCTGCCCACTCTGAGCCTCAGTTTCCCCAGTGTGGATGGATCCTGCACTCTGGGTGAGGCTGAGGGTCATGTCCATCCCTCGGATGGGGAATACCCAGGCTGGTGCCCATGTGACCCTGGGTCCCCTCCCCGCTACACCCAGCATAGTGTGCCCGCTGCCCACCCTGGCCCAGTCACCCGGGGCAGACGTGAGCTCACTCGGCAAAGGCCCCGCTCATCCTGGCCACCGCCCCAGGCCTGTTGGAGCCATTAGGCAATGGGCAGAATGGAACAAACAGCTGCTGGCCAGCCAGACCCTCCATGGGGGTGGCCAGGCTCAGGGGGACATCACCCGGCTTACAAGACCCCAGGGTCATACCAGCAGGATGCCACAGAGCTGGGGGGGTGTCTAAGGGAGGAGGTGGTCTGAGGGCACAGACTGCAAGCTCATATCTGAACAGATAGCCTTGGACAGAGAGGGTCTCCCTGTTAGGTCAGAAGGGCTTATTAGTGGCCACTAGTCTGAGGGTGGAGGCTCATTTGAGGGATGGCAGCGGCTACAACCCAATGAGGGAGGGGGCAGGGTCCTGCCAAGTCAAAAGGCAAGATCTAGTCTGAAGGTGAAGGCAGGGATGTCAGGTCAGAGGGAAGAGTCTCTAGTCAGAGGGAGGAGGATGGCTGCTCAAGTTGGGAGGGGCGGGGGGCACATCTTGTCAGAGGCAAGAACCTGGGGCAAAGAGACAGGTCTGATGGGGGAGGCTTGCCTGAGGATGGTGGCAAGTCTGTCCCCTGAGTAGAGAGTGGGGATCTGGGAGGAGGCTGGGAGGTCTGGGTGGAAAGAGACTTTAGTTTAAGTAGGGGAGCTCAGGATTGATAGGCAGGGAGGTATAGAGACAGACGCCGGGTCAGAAGGCAGACGCATAGGTCTGATTGGGAAAGGGCAGCAGGTATAAATGAGGTCGTCTGAAGGCAGAAGCTCTGGTCAGAGGAGGAGGGAAACATATCTGGGGAGCGGGGAGAAACTGGACTGAGGGCAGAGGCTCAGTTTTATGGGAGGCAGGTCTGACCAAACTCACGGGTCAGAGCAAAGGCTGTGTCTGATGGGGAAGGGGAAGTGGGTGATGGGGCGGCAGTCTCTTGTCTGAGAGCCAGCACCCCTCCCAGCTCCTGATCCCCACCTCCCATCCTTCCTCCCTCAGGCTGGGACCCAGAGACCGGCGGCGGCGACGCCGAGGACGGGCTACGACCCGACGTGCTCGTATCGCTGGCGGCGCCCAAGCAATGCGCCGGCCGCTTCTCCGGGCGCCACCACTTCGTGGCCGGCAGGTTCGTGCCCGACGACGTGCGCCGAAAGTTCGCTCTGCGCCTGCCGGGGTACACGGGCACCGACTGCATCGCGGCGCTTTGACAGCCACCCGTGCCCACGCGGCTTGGGCCCGCGCCAATAAACACACGTACCACCGCCACCTCGCCTGGGCCTCCTCTGTGCGCGGGGTCTGGCGCGGGGGTGGGGAAGCTCAGGGAGGAACTTCCCACCGGTCCCCTGGTGGCCCCAAGGCGGGAGGGATGGAGGGCAGACGTAAATGGGACTTCCCTCTGGCCTCGGAGAAAACTGGAGCCAGAAGAGTGGAGGGTAGATTCAGGGTGGGATTTCCAGGCTGCTCAGGGTGGCCTAAAGCCAATAGAATAGAAGTTAGACCCGATGGAGGATTTCTAGCTGCCTAAAGGGAGGCTTAAACATTGAAGGTTCGGACAGCTTCAGGCTCGATTCCAGGAAGCACTTCCCGACGTGGAGAACAGAGGGTGGGCTAAGGAGGGGACTTCCAGCCGGCGACGAGGGGACGCAGGCCAGCCCTAGGGCGGAGGTACAGCCAGACGCACCGAGGGGGGCGACCCAAAGAGGTTGTCCGCGCACCGAAGTCACCTCAGGCCCGGGAGCGTTGCTTGGACGGGGCGTGGCCTGGACGGGGCGTGGCCTGCGGTCGCGTCCCTCCCCCGTCCACAGCCCCAGCGGCCGCCAGACCCGCGGGAGTCCGACCCGAGTGCACAGCGGAGCTGGGACCCTCCCTCCGACTTTCGGACCTGGCCATGGCGTCACTGCAGATACTGCTCTGCCTCTGTGTCGCCGCCGCGCACCTGGCGGGGACCCGAGGTGAGGCGCCCCCAGACCCCAGACCAGCCCCCCAGGCGCCGGACGTCTGACAGAGGGCGTGGCAAGCAGCCGGAGGCTGGAGACAGAACCAAGGGACCCACTTGCTTCCCCAGGCCTGCATTCCCTTTGCCAGCCTCGGGGGTGGAGTGAGGGGGCAACGAAGAGATGGAGCTCTGGGACCACCTGGGGCAGGAGGGGATCTCGTCCACTGTCTTCCCTCCTCCAAGGGACGATAGGGGCACCGGGAGTGTGGCTATGAACTTCAGGCTCCTCTGGATTCTCAGGACTGCAGGGTGCCTATCTCAGCCACAGCATTTGGACCCTGAATCATCCAGTCTTGGCCTCAGTATGAAGGGGCCAGAGCTGTCCCTTCTCACCTAACTCCTTCCTTCTTCCACACACACACAGCACTCAGAAAAGAAATTCCCATCTCTGGAACACTCAGTGGAGTGGGGAACTGGGCCCATTTCTCAGATGGGGAGACTGAGACTCCAAGAGGGAAGGGACTTGTCTGAAGTCACTGCCCAGCCCAGCTATCTCAGACAACTCGCGGCTGGAGAAGCCAGGCTAAATTCCAATGACTTCCCACTGGCAGCTTGGGCCCCAAGTGCAGGGATGAAAGGTAGACTGAGGGAGGGACTTCCAGTCAGCAAATGGATGAAAGAAAATTCAGATCAATATGACAGCAGGGAGGGGCACAGCCAACTGAACTCATGGCCACTGAGCACAGTGGGAGAACTGGGTCTGGGGAGCAGAGTGGACACAGACTTCCCCAACCTAACGGGCTGTGTCAGAGTGAGAGATGGGGCTGCGGGAGACTGGGGGTTGGGAGGTCATGGGGAGGCTTCCTGGAGGAGGGGGTGCTGCAATTCTCCAGGTCAGCCAGAGCTGGATTCCGGCTTCTCCCCTGTGAAATGGGGATGATCGTGGCAGCACTTTGCATACCAGGAGTTCACAGAGGTCCTTCCCCCTACGCCTCACCCCTTCGACAGGCACCACCGCCCCTGAGGAGCCCATGGTGACTGCGTGGGGCCTTGAAGGTTCATTGCTGCACCCTGGCCAGCCCTCGCCAGCCCTGGAGGACTGGGAAGGTGAGCCAGCTTGGGTCTGAGTCCTCGTTCTGCTGTGGACTCTGTGTGAGCTCTGGCTGGTAGGGTCTTGTGAGGAGGGGATACAAGCTGGGTGAAGAGCCCAGGACTGTCCTGGTCCCTGGGCATGGCAGCCCCTGGAAGTGGTGCCCCAAGAGGTCTAAGTTTTAGGAGCAGGGAGATGAGAACCCAGGCTGTTAGTCCAGGAGGAAACCAGGGTGGGGTGGGGCGGGGCGGTGAGACAACCAGCTCAGTTCAGTCAGGGAAACAGGAGTTCTGGAACCCAAGTCTCTAGCTTCCCAGCTAGGAAGGTTCTATTTGACTTGCTCTTGAATGAGGAAAGGAGTGAGCACCCCTTGGGGGGTTGATGGAAACAGAAGCTAACCTGTGAGAGGCCGGACCCTTCCCACCTCTGGCTTCCGTGAAACGGAGGGTTGCCTGATAGGTCCGGTGGTCAGCGAGCAAGCTCCCAGCTGGCACTGATGCGAGGCTGCCAGGCAGTGGAACAGCTGGCCTCAGGCCTGGCTCCTCGTGCTGCCTTTATATCTCCTTACACCTCAACGGTTCTGAATTCTGAGAGTGGGGGCTGGTGAGACAGTGGCAAGATCTCAGCGTGCACTCATGGGCCAGCTCAGATACTGAGCAGCAGAACTAGGGCCGGTGCAAGCACAAGCCAACCTCCCCTGATCCTCTTACAGCTCCTTCTGCCCTCGAGGGCTCTGGATCTGGACAGGCTGGGCTCGCCCATGCACTTTTGTGGGGAGGGGGACCTGGCTTAAACACGCAGATGGGGGTGGGCAGGCCGCAGCTCGGGCTCCTGCATGAACTGATGGGGCCCGACCGGCTGAGGCCCGGGTCCCAGCGCGTGCGGTGCCCGCAGAGGCCAGCGAGTGGACGTCCTGGTTCAACGTCGACCACCCGGGAGGCGACGGTGACTTCGAGAGCCTGGCTGCCATCCGCTTCTATTACGGGCCGGCGCGCGTGTGCCCGCGGCCGCTGGCGCTGGAGGCGCGCACCACAGACTGGGCCCTGCCGTCAGACGTCGGCGAGCGCGTACACTTGAACCCCACGCGAGGTTTCTGGTGCCTCAACCGCGAGCAGCCCCGAGGCCGCCGCTGCTCCAACTACCACGTGCGCTTCCGCTGCCCGCTCGGTGAGGGCGGGGCTAAGGGAGCGGCGGGGACTGGCCATAGGTGGATGAGGCCTGAAAGGATGGTGTTGGGGGGGCGGGGGTGGTGCAGGGCGTGGCTAGGAAGAGGCGGGGTCTTTTAAGAGCAAGGCCGCAGGAGAGGGCCGGACCGGATAGGAGAGGGGCTTTGGAAGGGAGGGGCTAAGAATGGCCGGGGCCCAGGTCGGGGTTAGGAAGGTGCCCCCAGGAACATAGCTCCCTCTCACTGCCCTCTTTTGCTCATCTAGAACTAGGGCCGTTCTGCGGAGGTGTGTTTTGAGCCCCAGATGTGTGTGAGACGCAGGGAGAACAGCAGGGCTTATCTTGGCGGGGGCGGGAAGGTACCTCAACTGCACATTCGACTGGTGCGCCTGGGGCAGCACCGATTGAGGCAGTGGGCAGGACTTCTCTCTGACTCGGATGCACGTGACGGGAGCACCCTCCGGTCCCACACTGTCAACAGAATTCCAGGTTCCATCTGACGCCCCCATCCCTGCCCTCTCCCCAGAGGCCACGTGGGGTGCGTGGGGCCCGTGGGGTCCTTGTTCGGGGAGCTGCGGGCCAGGCCGTCGCTTGCGCCGCCGCCGCTGCCCAAGCCCCGCTACGGATGCGTGTCCCGGGCGTCCCCTGGAGGCGCAGAAGTGTGTGAGGCCTACATGTCCAGGTAGGAGGGGCGGGGCCTGGAGGGGATAGTTGGGTTAGAGGCGGGGCCTGGGTGTAGGGGCGGGGCCAGTTGAGGGAAGTACCTAGAGGGGCTAGTTGGGGTGGAGCCTGATGGGGCGGTGCCTGGAGGGAGGAGGCGGAGCCTGCGTGTAGGGGCGGAGCCTGGCCGACCAGAACTTGGACCACTTGGAAATTGGCTTTTCCTTCCCTTCTGGGCCCCTGAAGAGCATTGGTAAATGTGTACATCTGGACGGGTGGACGTCATGGGGGTCGTGTCCAGTCATGGGCAGATCTGAGGAGGCGCTTCCTCTGTGTGCCTGTTGGAGTGTGCGGATGTCCCGGTAGACGTGGATACACACAGAAGCTGGCTCACGCACTCGGGGTGCACACACGCCTGGCATTCACAGGCCACGCCCATCCCCCACGCCCATGTGGACATGTGCTCACACCCTGGCAGACATGATGCCCAGGCCCTCCCTGGGCCAGACACCAGGCCAGCCAGGAGGCGACTGGAAATTCCAATCAGGCCTGGTCTCCACAAACGTGGTCTGGAGACTGCCCCAGCAGAGCACGCAGCAGGGTGGGGAAGCACAGTGGCCAATGGGGTGGTGGGATTCCCCCCCCACTCTGCTTGGCTCTGCCTTCTCCGTGCCTCTGCCCTGAAGCTTCCAGTGGAATTTTCCATTTTATGGAGAAACCACAGGATTGTGACAGGAGGGAGATGTTCTGGGCCCAAGACCCATCCCCTCTCTGGGCCCCCAGCCCCTGCCTGAACATTTTCTCTCATGCTAGAAGGAGCCTTTCTGCCCTGTAAGAGTCACCTATCCTGTCCCCTCCTCCAGGGCATCTCCTTCACACCAGGACCCCAGGTCCCTCCCCTTGGCCCAGCCCTGACCACTCAGCCCCATGTCCTTCACACCAAGGGCTGCTGCAAGCAGGTCCATGCTGAGGACTCTCTGAGGGGAACAAGGTGGGGCGGGTGTCTGGGTACCTTTGCTGAGTGACTGATAGAGAGGAAAGCCCTCCCCAGGAAGGGGTCAAGAGTCTTCTCTGCCTCCTGTGTCCCCCCCACATCCAGGGTGTGGTCCCAACACCTGTGGGTGCCCTGACCACATCCTTCTGGGCTCGGTGGTCAGCCCATCTGGGCGTCCGCTGCCAGGAGCCAGGGTCTCCTTGCGAGACTGGCCTGGCACCATGGCTACTAGCCATGCCCACTGAACCTTCTGGGTGCCTGGAGTCTGTGCCAGCAGCCGAGCCAATGTCAGTGCCCAAATGGATGGCTTCTCTGCAGGCATGGCCCAGGCCCAGGCCAACAGCTCCATCTCTGCTGTGGTCACTGTTGTCCTTAATAAGTTGGGTAAGTGCCTCACGGCAAGAGGGATGAGGGGGCTGAGGAACTGGGGAGGAAATTCTGGGTGACACCAAGCACTTGGGATGATGTGATGCACAGTGAAGCCAATGGGGCAAGAAATAAGATGTAACCGTCATTGGAGAAGATGTGAGGTGAGAGGTGGAGTTGTAAAGGGAAGCATTAAGATTAAGCATTAGGCTTCCCTGGTGGCGCAGTGGTTGAGAGTCCGCCTGCCGATGCAGGGGACACGGGTTCGTGCCCTGGTCCGGGAAGATCCCACATGCCGCGGAGCAGCTGGGCCCGTGAGCCATGACCGTTGAGCCTGCACGTCCGGAGCCTGTGCTCCGCAGCAGGAGAGGCCACAGCAGTGAGAGGCCCGCGTACCACACACACAAAAAATGATTAAGCATTAAGGGCACAGTCTCCAGCAGATGTGAGGTGAACCTGAGTAGGGGGAGGGTCATTAGAAAAGGCCCAAGTGAAACAGGGCATCACTGTAAGGGAAAAGATGGGGCCCTGTTCTTGGGAAGGGTCATCGGGAGAAGATGGGATGGGGCAGGGCCCTGACCTTTGCTGCCTCTGCCCCCAGAGAAGCCCTATCTGGTGAAGCACCCTGAGTCCCGAGTTCGAGAGGCTGGACAGAATGTGACCTTCTGCTGCAAAGCCTTGGGCACCCCCATGCCCAAGAAATACTCCTGGTGAGTGCCTTGCCCCATGCTCAAGGGTCTCGTGCCCAGTTTTGGGGTTGGAATGGGCTTCCCATGATATGTGGTGCCTCAGAGACCCAGAGGAAGCTGCTCTGCAACCTCCCTGTGCTCCATGTGGGGTGGGACGGATGCAGCCCCTCCCCCGTGCCAAGGGCATTCATGGTGTTGCTCACCCACCACCCAGGTTCCACAACGGGACCCTGCTGGACAGGCGAACGCACAGGTACGGGACCCACCTGGAGCTGCATGGGCTTCACCCAGACCAGGCAGGCACCTATCACTGCAAAGCGTGGAATGATGCCGGGGCCGTGCGATCGGGCACTGCCCAACTCACTGTGCTTGGTGAGCGTCCTCAGCAACCCTACCCACAACCCTGAGCGAGCCCTGACACCAAACTGAGCCCCAACCCCAGCTAAAACGCAACTTAAAATGGAACCCCAACTTCAGACTGATCTCTGACCTTGCTCAGTTGGATCCCAGGCTCCCACTGGGCCCCTGGGTTAAGCCTCTGATCCCAATCTAGGCCCCCAACCTTGGCCTCCATGGAGTTCCCCCCCTTACCCTGATCTGGCTGATTTCTTGCTCCACAGCCCCAGGCCAGCCAGCCTGTGACCCCCAGCCCCGAGAACACCTGATCAAGCTTCCAGACGACTGTGGTCAGCCAGGCAGCGGCCCCATCTACCTGGACGTAGGCCTTTGCCCTGACACCCTCTGCCCCAGCCCTGCAGGCTCGAGGCCCCGATGTGGGGATGCAGGCTCCCGCTGCTGCTCGGTGCACCGGCTGGAGAGCAGGAAGATCCACTGCTCTAGCTACATCCTCCCAGTCAAGATAGTGGCTGAATGTGGCTGCCGGAAATGTCTGCCCCCTCGGGGGCTGATCCGGGGACGCGTGGTGGCCGCTGAGTCTAGGGAGCCCTTGCGCTTTGCTCAGATCCTCCTGGGCCGGGAGCCCATTGGCTTCACATCCTACCAGGGTGACTTCACCATTGAGGTGGCACCTTCCACTCAGCGGCTGGTGATTACTTTCGTGGACCCCAGTGGCCAGTTCGTGGACACTGTCAGGGTCCTGCCTTTTGACCCTCGAGGTGCGGGCGTGTACCATGAGGTCAAGGCCATGCGCAAGAAAGCCCCTGTCATCTTAGATGCCAGCCAGAGCAACACGATATCCCTCGGGGAGCTGGAGGACGAAGCCCCCTTAGGAGAGCTGGTCATCCCGCCGAGAGCCTTTCGCAGAGCTGATGGTGAACCCTACGCAGGGGCTGTGGAGGCCCGGGTGACATTCGTGGACCCCCGAAATGTCACCTCGGCGGCCGCCGCCCCCAGTGACCTGCGATTTGTGGACAGTGACGGGGAGTTGGCTCCACTGCGCACCTACGGCATGTTCTCGGTGGACCTCCGTGCTGCCGGCTCCGCAGAGCAGCTGCAGACTGGGCCGGTGGCCGTGCGTGTGGCCGCCAGCCAGATCCGAATGGCCGGCCACGTGGAGGCCCTGAAGCTGTGGTCGCTGAACCCTGACACGGGCTTGTGGGAAGAGGAGAGCGGCTTCCAGCGTGAGAGGTCGGCGGCCTCACGGGTCCGCCGGGAGGAGCGGGTCTTCCTGGTGGGCAACGTGGAGATCCGGGAGCGGCGTCTGTTCAACCTGGACGTGCCTGAGCACCGCCGCTGCTTGGTGAAGGTGCGCGCCTACGCCAACGACAAGTTCTTCCCCAGCGAGCAGGTGGAGGGCGTGGTGGTCACGCTGGTCAACCTGGAGCCTGCCCCCGGCTTCTCGGCCAACCCCCGCGCCTGGGGCCGCTTCGACAGCGCCGTCACTGGTCCCAACGGGGCCTGTCTCCCCGCCTTCTGCGATGCTGACCAGCCAGACGCCTACACCGCCCTGGTCACGGCCACCCTGGGCGGGGAGGAGCTGGAGCCCGCCCCATCCCGGCCCCGCCCACTCCCGGACACCGTGGGCGTGGCCCAGCCCTACCTAGACAAGTTGGGTTACCGCCGCACCGACCACGATGACCCCTCCCTCAAACGCAATGGCTTCCGCATCAACCTCGCCAAACCCAGGTCCGGCGACCCCGCCGAGGCCAACGGCCCCGTGTACCCGTGGCGCAACCTGCGGGAGTGCCAGGAGGCCCCGGTGACCGCCAGCCACTTCCGCTTTGCTCGCGTGGAGGTGGAAAAATACGAGTATAACGTGGTCCCCTTCCGCGAGGGCGTGCCGGCCTCCTGGACTGGAGATCTCCTGGCCTGGTGGCCCAACCCGCAGGAGTTCAGGGCCTGCTTCCTCAAGGTGAAGATCCAGGGTCCCCAGGAATACATGGTCCGCTCCCACAATTCGGGGGGCAGCCACCCTCGGACCCGGGGCCAGCTCTACGGTCTGCGGGACGACCGGAGTGTCCGAGACCCCCAGCGCCCTAGCACATCTGCCGCCTGCGTGGAGTTCAAGTGCAGCGGGATGCTGTTCGACCAGCGTCAGGTGGACAGGACGCTGGTGACCATCATGCCCCAGGGCAGCTGCCGGCGCGTGGCGGTCAACGGACTCCTGCAGGATTACTTGACCCGGCACCCCCCTGCTGCACCCACTGATGACCTGGCTGTCTTCTCCATGCTGGCCCCGCTGGACCCTCTGGGTCACAACTATGGTGTCTATACAGTCACTGACCAGAGCCCAAGGCTGGCCAAGGAGATTGCCATTGGCCGCTGCTTCGATGGCTCCTCTGATGGCTTCTCCAGGGAGATGAAGGCCGATGCTGGTACAGCCGTCACCTTTCAGTGCCAGGAGATACCAGAGGGCCGGCCGAGCCTCTTCCAGAGGCTGCTGGAGTCCCCATCGGCAGCTCTTGGTGACATCCGCAGGGAGATGGGTGAGGTGGGCCGGGCACAGGCACGAGCCTCAGGTCCCCTCCGCACCCGCCGTGGCAGGGCCCAGCAGTGACCCTGGGCTCCAGCCTCGCTCCTCTGCCCTGCTCCAGACTCCTCTGTCCTTGGCAAGTCTCTTCAGGTTTCTGGGCACTTCCCTCCCCTGCCCAGAATTCAGTCAGGTCCGATGGTGCAAACGCAGGCAGATAATTGTTGCTGTGTGACATGAAATGGAGTTTGTCCTGACTGTGGGAGCCAGCATCCTGGGATGATGGTCGGGGCTGGTGACCGACTGAGGCCCAGAGGGGATCATTCCCAGCTCACATGCCAGCTCTGATTTCATTTCATATTTTGACCCTGATTTCAGATAATCTGCCCTTTCAGATTTCTGTGCTGAGCTGGATGCTTTATTGGGTCCTCTACCCTGAGTTTTGTTCTTGGGGTTATTTATTGAATAAATAATAACAGGTGTGAGTGTGGGGTCCGGACATGGCCCATTGAAGGTCTGGGGAAGAGGCTTCTTGACTCTGGGGCTGGGGAGCACAATTCTCATATGTTTGGTGCTTGGAGATTCCCCAGGGGGTCAGGGCAGAGATTCAATTAAAGATGCTTCATTTCCAACTCCTGGTGTCAGTCTTGGGGAGGGAAGGATGGAGGCTGGGGCTGCTGGATCCAGGTGCACCTTGGCAGGCAGAAACAGGCCTGAAGCACATATGGACATGGGTGTGCAAGCGGCTTGCAGGCCCCCGTGTGGCCCCAGACACTCCTCAGGCAGGCACGTGGGCCCCAACCGATGCCCACAGAAGTGCATCTGTGGCATGTGTGTGCAGAGCTGACTCATGAGCAGCCCAGGCTTGTGCAGCCCTGACTGCAAAACACAGTAGCAGCTGCTGCCCTGGCTTTATCCTCCTTGCCTGGCTGTGGTCAGTGGCTCCTATCTGGCCACATGCCCAGGGGCTACAGTGGGCAGGGAGGGACCCTGGCAGGGCCGCTTGCCCCAGGAGGCAGGAACTGAGGCTTCCCTGGACTTCTTCCACCGGGGCCACAGCTGCCCTGCCCTGGGTCACACCCGGCTGAGGCCTGGCCATGCCTTGACCACATGGTGATTTGGCTGCCCAAGGCCATGGTCCTGAGCCCTCACCGGGACTCTGTCTGGAGGTGCAGGACCATCACTTGCTTGCGCTCTGTGTGCGCGTGGCCAGGCAAGTTGTCCTGACGCCCCATGGGGCAGGCGCTGTTCTGACCACACCCCCACTTTCCAGACAGAGAAATTGAGGTCCCCAAAAAGGAGAGGCAAAGGGCTGCTTGGGCCCCGGAGTGAATCCCGGCAGGAGCGGGGGGCTCCCTGGATGGACCAGCAGTCCCCTCAAGAACACGCGTGAGACTCCCTTGGCCTGTAGACGTCGGTCCCTGGAAGGCATCGATGTGGCGTTTCTGGGGGCCTGGAATGGGGAGCACTGTGCCTGGCTGATTGCCCCCGGAAAGGGTGGCGGCAGGGAGTTGGAGTGCGGGGTATTATTCCCTTATTCTAGGGCCTGCTCAGGCCTTCTGCACACCCACCCACCTACCCACTCAACTGCCCACTTCCCCTTCTATCACCCACCCACCCGCTCGCCCCACCTGTCCACCCCTGCCCCTCCAGTCCCTCTTACCATTTGCCTGTCTAGCATTTAGAGGTGTCACCTCTGTGCCAACAATGGGGGCCCGGAGAGGGCCTGGCCTTGGCGGGGAGAGAGGTTCACACACACCCCGACACACCTGTGGAGTCAGTGCTCAGCCCACGTGGCCCGCTGGCTCTTGTCCATCTTGAGAACTCTCCATCGGACAACCCCCAGCCTCTCCAGCCCTCACTCACACTTTTGCTCAGGCCATGCCTTTCATGGGAACATCTTCCCCTGCCCAGGGGCCAGACTTAGGGGCCTAGAGGGTCTGGGAGAACCTGGCAAACCTGAGGGTATCAGCCCCAGTCTCTGAGGGTGGGCCCCAGGGCTGTGCCTGGAGACAAGGTTTAGAGGCCCCGGTGCCAGCACCCCAGCCTCTCCTTGGATAGGCTGTGATGGACAAGAGAGAGGAGATGCTTTGAGGCCCCTGGGAGCCAGGGGCATGCGCAGTTATCCAGACTTACTGTGTCTACACCCTCAGCTGAGAGGGAAACTCAGAGGGGTAGGCCCCCGCCCAAGGCAACACAGACTCTGGGCCTGCCTGTCGGGGTCCTGGGGGAGCAGCAGGAGTTGGGGGGATTCCCCCTGCAGCTGGCAGGAGAAGCTGGCTTCCAGGCTGGGAGTGATGAGGTGTCAGATGCCACTGCCAAATACCTTTCATTGAGAAAGTGTTGGGGCCGCGGCCACTGCCAGGCCTGGGGCAGCTGAGTTTGGGGCCGGCAGCTGGCCCCCCCTTCCCTAGGGCGAGGCAGGGGTGGGTGGGCGTCATCCTGGGGCCCCCTCCCCAGCTGCTGTGGCTGGGCCAGGAGTGAGCAGGGACTCCTAGAGGGAAGCAGGCCAGGGAGACTTTTCCAGGCAGAGGGCAGAGCCCAAGAAAATGCTTGGCACAGGACGGTGGCTGGAGCCACCTCATCCCTGCTAACAACTCTTCAGGAAGGCAGCACTTGGCCCCAATATTCAGATGAGGAAACTGAGAGTCCAAGAGAAGGAAGCCATGGCTCTGAGCTGACATCTTTTTTTTTTGCGGTACTCGGGCCTCTCACTGTTGTGGCCTCTCCCATTGCGGAGCACAGGCTCCGGACGCGCAGGCTCAGAGGCCATGGCTCACGGGCCCAGCCGCTCCACGGCATGTGGGATCTTCCCGGACCGGGGCACGAACCCGTGTCCCCTGCATCGGCAGGCGGACTCTCAACCACTGCGCCACCAGGGAAGCCCAGCCCTGTGCTTCTTGACGCTGCCTTGTGACCCAATTCTAGCCTCTGAGCCAGGAGTCTCCCCTCCCCGCTCCACCCCCGCTCCTGGAATGTTTGCTATCCGCCTCCTGGTAAATCCATTGCTCTCCCCCTAAAACTGGGGCTGCCAGACCACACCCCGTCAGCTTGGGGTGTGTGGGGCATAAAGTCCACCCCAGAGACCCCAGCTCCAGCCACCCTGGCGTCAGCTCAGGGCACAAGAAGACCCTTGGTCCCGCCCACGGCATTTTAGACTTATAATTTTAGAACCAGGGGTTCTTAAAATTCCTAGTATTGCGAGTGGGAGGAAAATCTTGGAACAGTGCTTAAAACAAGAGAGTCTTAAACCTGTAGAATCCAAGAGGAGGAAGATAAAAATGAACACACATTGAGCAGTGACTGGATACAAGCCCTCCCTGTCCCCAAAGCCCTAACTCACTTTGAGAGCATTAATGTATATTTATTGTCTTGGGCCTCAAAATATGCTTTTAGGGAGGGTGGTTTTACACACACATACCCCCCATTTCACAGCTGAAGGGACTTGCCCAGGGTCACACAGCAAATGGGGACACCGTAGGCTGAAGGGAAGGGCAATGTTTCTCAGAGAAAAGGACACAGGCAGTGGGTCTTGAAGGATGTCTAGGAGTTTGCCAGGTGGGCAAGGCAGGAAAGGCATACCAGGCAGCTGGAAAGGTACATGTGAAGGCTGAGGAGGGAAACCTCAGGCGGGCATGGAGAACGGAGACAGGGGAGGTGTACAGAGCCTTGAATGCCAAGCAAGGAGCTGGAGAGCCTCCGGTGGGTGATGGGGAGCCACAGAAGGTGCTGGAGCTGGAAAAGATCACACAGTTTCTCATAACAAAGACTCCTGTAGACCTGGGGCGGCATTCAGTGTGTTGAAAAGTGTTTCCTTTATGGAACTGGGTCTGCCCCCTCCCACGTGGCAGACCTTCAGGGTCCAAACCTGCAGCCCAGCTCCCCTTCCCCTCCAGCTGCCTCCTGTTTTGGCTGAACACTGCTGGCTCTTCCACTTGGGCCTCGTGTCCCTGGCATGGCTACCCACCACTTCCCCAGCCCTGTCTGTCTCCCTCATCAGCCCTCAGAGTTGGGTATGACCCAGTCGCAGACCCCAAAGACTGGAGCCAGCCTGGCGGGGAGAACTGGCTTCAGTCAGGTGGGAGGAATGCTTGCATTTTAATGGTGGAAACAGAGGCAGGAGGCCAGCAGAGAAGGAACAGTCCAGCTGAGCGCCAATGTCCTGCCCAACCCCTCCCAGGGCAGGAGCTGAGGCCAGACCCCAGGGCCTGGGGTGGGGGATCTGGGCAGGCAGGAGGGAGGAGAGCCCAGGGATCAGGGGAGCAACAGACACGGATATTTGGGGATGGATGCAGGGAAACATCCACCGCCCTGCCCAGGCTCACAGGCGCCGTGCCAAACAGCGGATGTGGCGCGTGGAGTCAAGAGTCCTGATCATCAGTCCTGAGGTCACACCGTCCTGGTCACTCGCTGTCCCTGTCCTCCCCAGTCAGACACTCCCTCCCACACCACCAGGCCACCTTCTTGTCACTCATTCAGCTACACTGTCACTCTTAATTGCAGCCCCACACGCAGTCATCCCCCCGCGCGCCCCCTGCCAAAGTGCACACGGCTGGATCTGCCGGTTGTTTTGGGTGTGACAGCTTAGCTGGTCACTGTGACAACCCTCACAGCAGCCCGGGCGGATGAACCCTGACACACAGGCTTACGAGGCAGGGTCCTGCGAGGGTGCTGGCAGCCAAGAGCACCTGTGTACAGTGGAGCATCAACACCCACAGTTGCCCTTTGTCACTCTGCACTTGGGGACACTCAACCCTCAGACACCCAGATCGCCCAAGTCAGGGCTGATCCTGACCCGCCACGAACCCCCGCAGTTCAGTCCCTCAAAGCACACCGGGCGCAGCCTGGTGCACGTGGCACCTCCCACCATCCGGTGGCCCTGGGGAGGCCGTGGGCTGGGGGCTGGGGGCGCCTCGAAGTCCCAGATGCTTTTCCTAGGAAGTCCCGGATCACTTCCTGCTGACTCAGCCCTGGGGACTGGCTGCCAAACCTCAGGTATGTCCTCGAAGGCTGCCTGGCGGGGCCTCCATCAAGGCGATCGGGGGAGCCCACTCAGGACTCAGCCCTCCCCTGGGCCCCAGCCCCTCCTTTGCCCCGGATGGAGCTTGAGCTTTAACGATGGGTCATAAGGCAGGCTACCGGCATGGTGGAGGAGGCTGAGGTCGGCTGCTCACACCCCCAGTTCTTCCAGGCTGAGGGTCGGTAGACAAATGAGCTCCAAGCCAAGTCAGGCTCCCTCATAAAGGGGCCCTGCTCAGCTCACACTCCTTGCCTTGTAAAGATGCCTCTGTCTTGGGTGGTCTGGGGAGATTTGCCTTGGCTACCCCTCCTGGGGCCCATCACGGGGACAGCAACACACACACACACACACATGCATGTGCACACATGTGCTCTCATGTGACGTCTACATGCAGACCTGTGGGTACAGATATGCTTGATCGTGCCCAGACTCAGCCCTGGACTGGCCTTTCCAGAGCCCCATTCTGAAGAGGGAGGCAGAGCCAGGCACAGGTACCTCAGCCTGTGGGGGTCAGATTTAGGCCAGCAGGAGGGCCAGGGGCTGGAAAAAACCAGAGAAGGGCCGAAGGAAGGCTTTCTGGAGGAGAGGGCATTTGCTATGGGCTTTGAAGAGAGAATAGGAGTTTGCCAAACCAAGATCAGATGTCCACAGGTCTTGAAAGCAGGTTTTAGAGTTTACCTTTTGTCTGTGAGGATTTTGAGCAGGGGAGGGACACAGTTAGACGAACCGCAATTCACTACCTCCTCTTGAAGACCCAGCCTCTCCCCTCAGGGGGCTTTCAGTCAGATGGGGGAGGCAGAGCCAGACCCAATCTGGAGGCATAGAAGAGTCCTCAGGTTTGTGAAGCACCTGCTAGGCATTGCGTTGGATCTTGTCAACAACCTTTTAAGGCAGGTATTATCTCTAGTTTTCAGCCGAGGAAAGCAAGGCTAAGAGAGGGAGGTAACTTTCACAGGGTCCCACACAGAGGCAGGGCTGTTCACACACAACCCTGGCTTCTGACTTGCAGTTGTGTCTGCTGACCTGGTCCCAAGCTGACCCTAAAGTTCGAAAGGCAGGGCAGTGGGGCTCCAATAAGTCAGCTTTGCCAAGGGTCATGTTTTTGCATCTTGGGTCCTGGCCTCGGGGGGAGGCCCCTGCTCACGGGACACACAAGCTCCCCCTGGGCCTCAGCATGATTGTCCCTCTCCCACATCCCTTGTCATTGGCTGCTGAGTGGCTTTAATGAGTGGCCTCTAGGCAGAGGGATGTCTGAGTAGGAGGCTGGTGGTGCTTTTCCAGGCCTCCTGGGAGGCCAAGGCCACAGGCCCGATGTCTGGCCCAGGTGAACACAAACACTTGGAAATGGCCAACCCGACGGAATCTAGGCTGTGGTCAGGCTGTGGCTGAAGAAGCCACTGGAAAAACACGCAGTCCACGCGGCCAGATCCAGCTTACGTCTCACCAGACAGGAGTGGCCTGCCCAGCGCCTGGAGCTGAGGAATGTTCGTTCCCTAGCTCTTTGGAACCTGCTGTCTCTGAGGGGGGGATCCAGCCGCTGGGCGGTGCCACCCTCGGTCTCCTGTGGTCAGGCTGTGACCTGCCTCCTAATGTGTCCTTGGAGAATCAGGCCTCTTGTCTTGTCCCCTGGCCCAGATGCCGTTGGAGACCATTTGTTTGCTTGCATGCCCCTGACAATAGGGAGCTCACTCCTTTACAACCTGGCAGCCAGGAGCCTGTAACTGGGCCAGTTTCCTACAGGAAGCTCTGGTTCCTTCGACCACGTGGAGGGGAGGTCACTGCAGCCTGAGCACCCCACACCTCACACCCCCTCCGTGGGTGCAGCCCCCTCCTGGGCCTCAAGACTTCCCCCATGCTCTTTGGATTCAGCCTGTCCTAAGTAGACCTAAGTGTCTCACCCCAGAATGTGCTCCTTGCCCCATGGCCATGCTTTAGCACTAATTTCTCTGTCTGCCTTCCTGAGCCACGGCCTGGGCAAGTGGCCCACACATCCATTGAGCACCTACTGGATGCTGAAGCGCTTTACTTGCATCTCTTCACTGACCCCTCCCAGTGAGGCTGTTCCTATAATTGCTCTACTTTACAGATGGCAAAACGGAGGCTCAGAGGGTGGCAGATTCTGGAAGTAGGAGCCATTCCCCTGCTGGAACCAGGATAGGGACCTGGCGGCCTTGTCTTTTGGGCTGGGGCGGCCCCTGGAGGCCAAAGGGGGAGCCGCAGCCTGAGCCACACCCTTGGGCCTGAGAGCCCCCCGGCTTCCCATAGGCTCTGGCCTTTGCCCTACACACAAATCCTCCATGGTTCTGATGGTCCCTGTCAGTAAGAGCAGGAGCTCTGGGTGAACTCTTGCTGGGTCACCACGGAGACGCCTAAGCACAAAATCCAGCCTCTTGTATCAAACCCAGGCTGGAACCAGGGATGGGGAGGGACCAAATGAGGGGAGGAGCCGGAGTCGGGGTCTGAATGTGGGTGACACACCGAGGTTCCAGGGAGGGGGTGGTTCAGATGAGGGGTGGGGTCCAGCTGGACTGAGAACAAGCGCTGCCCGGTCTCCCAGTTCTACCCTGCCCCAGGACACACTGCGAAATTAAACTAGGAGCTTCGGGGGGCCTTTGATGAATGACTAACGTGGGGTGAGTGGGATCGCAGACCTCCCCTCCACACAGACCACAGCTCTCCTCACCTCTCAACCCTCCCCAGGACTCGCTTTGGTCCGGAAAATCCCCATCGGTCAGGACCAGAGGGAGTTCCCTGGCGGTCCAGTGGTTAGGACTCCCCGCTTTCACTGCCAAGAGCATGGGTTCAATATCTGGTCCGGGAGCTAAGATCCCGCAAGCTGCGAGGCCAAAGAGAAAAAAAAAAAAAAAATTTGAGGACCAGAGAGGGGTAGATCCTCCCTGGGAACATACAGCCCAGCCCCCGTCCTGTCCCCGGTGGCTGGGCGGCGACTGGGTGGGGTGGGTGGGTGGGTGATGGGCCCAGAGCGAGATTAACCGGAGCCACGCCCACAGCTGCGGAGTTGCCCCATCACCTCTTTTTTTTTCTGGCCGCGCCACCATGCTTTCGGGATCTTAGTTCCCCAACCCGGGCCAGGGAATTCCCTTTTTTTTTTTTTGGAGTTGCCCCATCCGTATTCCAGAGGAGAACGCGGTTCCAGGAGGAGAAGCCAAAACGCCCTGGCTCCTGAGGTGCCCCCAGCCCCTGGACGCTGGCTGGCTGTTGGGGGGGAACGGGTCGGCCAGCGGGAGAAGAAAGCTGGGGAGGGGGCAGTAGTGAGTCAGGGACCCTGAGGGGTCAGGTCCTAGGGAGAGGGTCTGTGGGGGTCAGGCTGGGAGCAGAGGAGAGGGGTGGGGTTTGGGGGAGGGGTAGAGCAGTTCGCCGGGCATAGAAGGGAAGAGAGGGTGCTCCGGCAGAGGGAACGGCCAGTGCAAAAGCCCTGGGGTGGGAACACGTTTATGGGAGGGGTAGCCAGGGGGCCAGTGAAGAGGGAAATGACGTCAAAGACACACCTTGTAGGGCCTGGAGGGGGAGAAAAAGGGAATTGGAGTCTGAGAGGGAAGGGAAACCAGTGCCTGGATCCACTTCCCGTTGTAAGATTGCCCCCTGGCGGCCCAGTGAAGAACAGGCAGGGAGACGGTGGGGTCCGTCCATCCTCAAATCTACCCTCTGGCCCTCACAGGCCTTCACAGAAATTGTGGCAGCCTGAGCTAGGCTGCCCTTGGTCAAAACACCGCCCTCCTGTCTTCCTGTCTCAGTGTCCCCCTCGGCCGAACGGGGACAAGGTAACCCCAGACTCTACAAGAGCATGGACACCATGCTCGGTGCTTTGGGTCCTCAGTGCTCACGTGATTCCCACCAAGCCTACTGGGGCAGGAGCTACTTCTGTTTCCACTTCACAGTGGGGAAAACTGAGGCTCAGGGAAGGCAGCACATGCAGGGTCTCCTCACACTAGGGATACCTGTCAGGAGAGACTGGACCCCACCAGGGGCCAGCCCAGTCGGCCAGAGCACAAGTTCAAGTTCTGCCTGTACATATCTCCCCAGTTCTTCAGTTGAGGGAGGCTAGCAAGAATAGCACTAATTTGTTCTTCAAACTTTCTCTTGCTGATGTTGATGTCCATTGGCGATTCTTCTTCTTCTTTTTTTTTTTTTCAGAGCAAAGTTTCACGCTGTGTGCCTTCACACACCAAAACTATCTCCACCAACATAGGAAGTCTAACTCGTGCTGTGTATTTCCTCAAGGGCCTGGGCCTTTCCAGATGCAGATGGAAGGAGGCAGCACCACCAGACACCAGAGGGATCTGAGTTCGGGGTGGGGGGAGGGGGTGTCGGTTTAATTAATTGTCCTTCTTTTTTCTTGGGCCGCACTGTGTGTGAGATCTTAGCTCCCCAACCGGGGATCAAACCCGTGCCCCCTGCAGTGGAAGTGCCGAGTCTTAACCACTGGACTGCCGGGGAAGTCCTAATCATCCTTCTTAAACTTGCCGTTGATGTAGGGCACCCAGTCCAGAATCAGCCACCACTCGGTGGCCCACACCAGTCCCATGGTGCCCACGGGGCCCCGCATGCCCGCCGTGGGAATCCAATTTCTGGCCAGCTCGCGACAGTGCGGGCCCAGGAACCTGCACAGCATCCTGGGGCCCGCCAGCGATTCTTGCATGAATCAGTGCCATCATGGGCCAGTGGGAGACCCTTCTAATGCGGCTCCTGTGTCTGTGATTTACTCTAAAATTCAGGTCCTCTGGCTCTCTGACCTCAGGCTCCTACACATTTGGATGTATGTTTTGAGATTGAAAGTGCTACTCCTCATGCCTGAAGAAGGTCCCTCATCACCTGGTTCTGCAAGGATTGGCTCATTAGCCACTACAGTTGCTTACCTTCAACACACCTTGAAAGGAGTTCAGGGTGGAGATCAGGAATGAGGCTCTCAGTGCTCTGGGAAAAACTGGCAGAACAGGTCTTCGGATAGGTAGGTATTTTCAGGAGGAAATTTTTCTTTTTTAATGACTTTATTTATTTATTATTTATTTATTTTTGACTGTGTTGGGTCTTCGTTGCTGCGCACCGGCTTTCTCTAGCTGTGGTGAGTGAGGGCTTCTCACTGCGGTGGCTTCTCTTGTTGCAGAGCACGGGCTCTAGGCGTGCGGCGGGCTTCAGTAGCTGTGGCTCGCAGGCTCCAGAGCGCAGGCTCGGCAGCTGTGGAGCACGGGCTTAGTTGCTTCTCTGCATGTGGGATCTTCCCGGGCCAGGGCTCGAACCCGTGCCCCCTGCATTGGCCAGCGGATTCTTAACCACTGCGCCACCAGGGAAGTCCCAGGAGAAAATTTTTATGAACCAAATTTCTTGCACTTTCCCATACTTAGAAAAGCACTAAAATCATTAACCAAGACATCTGTTCTTGGTGACTAGCAGCAACCGTCTACTGAGATGTGTGCTTGATTGCACATCCCCTTTTCCAAAATCACATATATGCTGACCTCCTTCCCACCTCTTTGGAGCAGTTTCTCAGAGTTCTCTGAGAAGCTCTCTCCAGGGCTATAGTCCTCAGTATGGCCCCAAATAAAACTGAAACTCACAGCTCTCATGTTGTGCATTTAAATTTCATTCGACATTCTCTTTCCAATTTATCGCTATTCCAAAATAAGGAACCTAAGGATCTGAAACCCCAGCAGCACCCTGTCTCAGCCAGCCCCGAGGGAGTGCTGTCGTGTGCAGGGCCCACACCCAGGCAGGGGCCGTCACCCCAGTCAGGATCACACATTCCAGGTACAGGGCCACCACTTGCAAAACTCTAACCTAAAGCCAGTCTTTTTTTTTTTTTAAATCACCAGTCAATCCTAGACACTTTGCTAATTAATTAGCATGATGAATATTAGAACTGATTTTTCTCTGGTGGGAGGACTGGGGTTAAGATGTGTGGAGCAGCTAAAAAAAAAAAAAAGGTTCTGAAGAACATAGGGGTGGGACAGGAATGAAGACGAAGATGTAGAGAATGGACTTGAGGACACGGGGAGGGGGAAGGGTAAGCTGGGACGAAGTGAGAGAGTGGCATGGACATATATACACTACCAAATGTAAAATAGATAGCTAGTGGGAAGCAGCCGCATAGCACAGGGCGATCAGCTCGGTGCTTTGTGACCACCTAGAGGGGTGGGATAGGGAGGGTGGGAGGGAGACGCAAGAGGGAGGAGATATGGGGATATATGTATATGTATAACTGATTCACTTTGTTATAAAGCAGGAACTAACACACCATTGTAAAGCAATTATACTGCCATAAATATGTTTAAAAAAACATTAAAACACTAAAAAAAAAAAAGTGTGAATCAGGGAGAATATTAGCAGCTCTCCCCCTCCCAGACATCTGGCCAGAGTTCCAGCCTTAACTGGGAGATGATGAAAATGCAGATTCCCAGGCCTGGCCCAGACCTGATGAACCAGAGCCTGCATTTAAACCCATCTCTGGCCTAAACCCCTCATAGTAGCCCCCTTGACTCGAGACTCTGAATTGGTCTTGTGTCCAGCTGCTTGGAATCCTACCCAGGTTACAGTGGCTTTTGCCTCAGTGGCTCCGTGGAGCTCTAAGCAGGTAGAGTGTGCCTTCCTGGGGCTCCTGACCAGGTGAGGGAGATGTGATTTCATGGAACCTGGGGAAGGTGCCTACTCATCTCTCAGAGGCAGCCCAGGACACGGATCCCCAGTCTCTGCCTCCCACCAAACTGGCTCACAAAAGCAAGACAAATCTCTGAAAAGCTACACAAATAGTACGCAAAGGATATGCAAATCCCACACATCTTTAATTCAAATAAAGCAAGTCGTGCATATTATATGCAAATAACAAACACATATGCAAATGTCATGAGAGGAAGGGTGCCCGGCTCAGGGGTGAGGGTTGTCAGACACATTGCAAGGAACACACTGAGTATAATAGTAATGGTGGGGCTTCCCTGGTGGCGCAGTGGTTGAGAATCTGCTTGCTATTGCAGGGGACATGGGTTCGAGCCCTGGTCTGGGAGGATCCCACATGCCGCGGAGCAACTAGGCCCGTGAGCCACAACTACTGAGCCTGCGCGTCTGGAGCCCATGCTCTGCAACAAGAGAGGCCGCGATAGTGAGAGGCCCATGCACCGCGATGAAGAGTGGCCCCCGCTTGCCACAACTAGAGAAAGCCCTCACACAGAAACGAAAACCCAACACAGCCAAAATAAATTAATTAATTAATAAACTCCTACCAACAACATCTTCTTAAAAAATAATAGTAATGGTGGAGGTCTAATTTCCTGCCCTGAGCCCGGCCCTTCACAAGGATCAGCCCTTGGACCCCACAGCTACAAGGTGAGGGGGACTTATATCCCTGGGTCTCCAGCCCAAGAGAGGTAGGTCTCCTGCCTCTAGCTCTGTACTCGCTGCAGGGCCACAGTGGCCTCTGGTGGACTGTGATGGCACACAGCAGCTGGACCTCTCACTCCACCTCCACTTTCTTCTCCCTGTGTGGTGGTTTCCAGATGCCCCTCCCGTGGGGCCCTGATCATGAACTTCCAAGCCACAGATTAGTGGGGGAGGGGGAGAGGAGGGAGGGTGAGGATGAGGGGGGGAGGGTGGGTGGAGGGGGAGGGGGAGGGTGGAATAATGAGTAATGAGCAGGACTGGCTGAGGGGAGTGGTCAGTGTTCCAAGGGCTCCTGCTGCTCTCCCAGCACAAGCCTCAGGGATTTCTAAAATGCAGACTGCCCAAGGGTATACAGAGAAATGAGAGATCGCTTCCCTGTCAACTACCGGATCCTTGGTTCCTTCCCCAGTGGCCACGGCTGTGACCTGTGTCTCCTTCCAGAGATACTTGGATACCCCTACCCCCCAATTTCAAAAATGGACACAAATGGGTTATCCTTCCTACTTTTTACATTAATGCATTGTGGAGAAAGGCTACTTCAGTCTTTTGAACGGTTGTATGCTATTCCACTGCAGGGCTGAACAGCGTGATTTAAACAGTGCCCAAAGGACAGACATTTATTTTCATTTTTTTGCAATTACAAAAAACGTGGCAGGAAATGCATCATTTTGCATTCATTTGCATGTACCTGTAGAAAAATTCTTAGAAGGAAAACTGATGAGGGAGAGGGTGTGTGCATTTTTAATATTAATAGATTCTAGAAAATTGCCATCTTGAGCAGCCATACTGATGGGCTGTCTCCCCAGAACTGCCTTCGGGCTCACAGCCTTGGCTCTGCCTGTCTCTCTCCTAAATGGGAGCCTGGGGCACAGGTCACGAAGCCTCTGTGCCTCAGTGTCCCCACCTGTTGCATGGAGGTGCCATCAGCACCCACTCTGCCAGCAGGGTGGTCTCAGGGGGTGCCTGGTGACTCCTCTGCGCTCTTGTAGTCCTTATTGCTCGATTAGTGTCGTGTGGCCACATTTTAGGCTTTTTTTAAAAATAATGCAGTATGAAATGCTGGTAAAGTGTGACTTTACGTGCAGAATTTGACCTAGGGAGTTTCCTCAAATTAAAACCCTCCAAGAGGGACTTCCCTGGCGGTCCAGTGGTTAAGACTAGGCGCTTCCACTGCAGGGGGCCCAGGTTCAATCCCTGGTTAGGGAACTAAGATCCCACATGCCGCGCAGTGCCGCCAGAAAACCAAAACAAACAAGCAAACAAAACCTCCAAGAAACTCAGCCGGAAGCTGGCGGCCAAGCCAACCACGAGCCGCATTCACGCCACAGCCACGAGAGGGCGCAAGTGAGCGGGAGGCTCCAGGGCCACCTGGGACCCGCAAATTGCTGCTTTGTCTATTTCCTTTGGGACCGCGCTCTCCACCTCCTCTCCGGTGTCCACGCGACCTGCCGTGGCACACCCCACCCTCTTGCTCCCACAGGACCTACCCGGCAGCTCTCCGCGGCACTGCCTCCGTTTCTCCGCACGGCCTCTGGCGACCTCTTTGCCGCGAATCTCCTGGAGAGCTGACTGTGCCCTCTGATTCTGAGTCGCTGATTGTCTCTTGAATTAATCCGTGGCCCCATCGCTCCACTGAACCCAGGCTGCTCATTCTGGCAGTCATTTTTCCATGTTGGTGGAGCTTCACTTTCTGCTCCTGAAATCTGTCCTTCTGGCTCCCATGACATCCTGTCTTGGTTTTTGTCCCATATTCTGGCCTCTCTCAACTTCCAAATTTCTATCCTGAACAAGACTCCGATGTCTAGTTGCGTGCACACCCCAAGCCTGTCAGTCCAGCGCTGAGCTACCTTCCCTCTGTGATGTCCCCGTCCAGTCTTCCTGTGGCTCAGACCACCCCATTCCTACTCAGCAGCAGGTCCTGCAGGTCTACCTTCACCCACGTCCCCCGACCCTAACCACCCCTGCCTGCACTTGACCACCACCTGGGAGGTCGCAGGACCCTTGGACTCCCCTTTCCTGCAGTCTGTTTTCGATGCGGCAGCGGATCGTGAAGATGCGAGTCCCCCTGGGGTGCCCCCTGCTCACACCAGGCCTGGCCCCTTCCAAGGGCCGGCACCTCTCGCCCTCCCACGGGTGTGGGTACCTCGGGCAGCGCCCACCCTGCACCTCTGCATGCTCTCAATCACCTCCCTAAGGCCTTGTCTTAAGGCACAGTCCCCAATGGGATGTTGGCCGTAAAAAGGAATGAAGCACTGACACATGCTATATATAAAATGGTGAACCTTGAAAACATGCCGAGTGAAAGAAGCCAGACACAAAAGGCCACATGTATGATACTAAGTATATGAAATGTCCGGAACAGGCAAATCCACAGAGACAGAAAGCAGGTGAATGGTTGCCAGGGGCTGGGGGAGGGGAAATGGGGAGTGACTTCTCATGGGGACGGGGTCGCCTTTTGGGTGGGCTGTACGACCGAGACCCACCCCACCAGGCTGTGGGTTTGGGGTTGCCCAGCATCCTAACAGCTCCTGCTGGCAGGGATAGGGTGAAGAGCAGCTGGGAGGGCTCAGTGGAAAGGTCACAGATGCAGGGGGAGGTCGTGATGGCTGTCCCCCACCTGCCCTGAAGGTTTGCAAGGCAGTGAGGGGAAGAAAAGAAGCGCCAACTACGCAGAGACCCAGGCTGGGGGCGGGCTCGCAGAGCAGCACCAAAGAGACTCGAGCTGAGGGGCGTTGTGGGCACAGGGCTGCTTAGATGGGAACTACCTAAAATATCCAGCACTGGGGCTGAGGGGCTCCGGCCGTGGCAGTTCATTCACTGGAGGAAGATCCTCCCAGACACAGAGGCAGGGGCCAGTGCAAGATTCATCGTGTAGAGAGAAGCATGGTGTGCCAGCCAAGTGGGGACTCGTCTGCAGGGACACACCCAGACTGCCGCGGACCGTCTTGGCAGGTCACCCTGAGGACTAGCATGCAGTGGGTGCCAGTGGAGAAGGGGCCAGGACCCGGACACGGTTGGCTGAGGTTGTATCCCCCACCTTAGATATCCATTTCTTGGCTCTTGAAAGCAACAGAAATGGAGATGTGGAGGGCAGTGTGGTGACAGGCCAGGTGAGAGCAGCCGGCTGCTGCCCAGAGGCCTGTGGGTGTGATGGGTTGGGATGGGCAGATGTGCAGGGGGGATGGAAGCCAGAGGGGTGGGGGGCAGAGGTCCTCTGATCCCAGGAGACCACCGTGCTCAGTCTTTCGGGGTGTGGGCCAGGACCCCGCTGTGCTGCATGGCTGTGACCCAGCGGACCCTCACTCCCACACCTCGTTTCCTGTCTGCAACCCTCACTGGAGTGTCGGCGCCACGGTGTTGGCACCCGTGGGGGTTGGAGACAGGACAGAGGGATCTCTCGGGCATGGGGGCCCAAGAACCGGGAGAACGGTGATGTATCCAGCTGGCCAGGATCTGGGCGGAGCTGGTGTGGAGGTGCACGGGAGTCAGAACACTCTGTGTCCAGAGATGAAACACCCTGGACAGAAGCTCAGATGCTGGTCATGGTGGCAGCTGACAGTGCGGGGTTAGGGCCACGGTGACCCTGACTGACGGGCAGATACAGTGCACCTGCTCAGGGCCCCGAGCTGTCCTGAGCCCAGGTTCGTTTAATTCTCCCAACAGCCCAGCTCTAGCATCTTCATTCCCGGTGAGGGGAAGAGAGGAGGAGACAGAGGGAAGGTCCCACCCGAAGGCTGAAGCAGAGGAGGAACTGGGCGAGGAGACAGAGAGGGACATCCAGGAGCCGGGGGACTTGCAGCGCCGAGCCTTGGGCCAGCAGGATTTCCAGAGCACGGATGCAGGACAGTGCTTGGGAAGTTTATCGTCTTTAACGACATTTCAGCTGAAAATGGTAGAACTTGTATTAACGGAAAAAGGTGCCAAACCAATTCCCAGTAAAATTCTGAGCTCACAACAGACTTAAATCAAAACCGCATGAAATGACACAGCAGAAGACAGTGCGGAAGGCAGTGTCTGGGCGAGTTAGCGCACGGATGGACAAACGAGCAAACAGAGTCACAACCCACCCAACTGCGCAGCTGCAGCCCTGCACCTGCGCGGTCAGCCGTCGGCAGGAACAAATCTGGGAGCGAACGACATCGAAATTAAAATCAGTCCAAAATTGTAATGGGAGAATTTGTGCCAAGTCCTGGAAGAAACAATTCAGCCTTAACCATAAAATTACTATAAAAAAACACCAAACGGAGTTGGCAGAACGAGCAGTGTCTCAGCCCATTTCAAACCCCAGCTGACAAGCAAAAGATGGTACCGGTTCCGCCTGCCGTCAGCTCAGGGAGCGCTGTCTGCCGTCAGTTCTGGATTTTCTGAGGTAACGCGAATTCCAGGGAACCAAGGCAGGTCACACCATCCTCTTTTCTGCTCATCCCAACACTTAATTAGATGCGTCTGAGGTGACACTGCCGGGGTCTCCAATAGGTGAAGCGGTCGACATTCGCCTCACCTGCCAGCCGCCCCTGGCCTGAAAAGACAGAGACAGAGAGTCAGAGGGGGGCCGCGGGACAGATGACCCCTCCGGCCCTCGCATCCCTGAGGCGGCCTAGAACATGCCGAGAACCGTGAGAGGAGCCAGGAGATGGGGCAGGGACAGGGGGTCAGTCCTGGGTCACAGCTGGCCTTGCACATGAGTGTGCCTCCTTGGCAGGAACTGGCCTCCGCTGGCCGGGCTCTGGCAAAGGACTGGCGGGGCACCGCGGCACACACTCTGAGGGTGAGGGAGACCCAGGCAGGCCCGGAGCTGACGGTGGTCCCCCAAACATCGTGGTAAGACGTGGAAGAGGCTCAGGAACACAGCAGGACGCGGGCCTGGCTGGGATTCAGGAGGGCAGCGCCCATGGCTGCGGGTGTGTGGGCTCTGTCCGCAGGGCGGGGATATATCGGGCACATGTGACCCTGGGATGTTTGTCCACAGGAGCCCCCCACAATGGAAACCACTACTGTTGGTGGTGGTTTGCAGCCCACGAGAGTGGGGCCTGCAACTCACAAGCTCCCCTTCACCTTCCTCATTCTTTTTTATTTTATTTTATTTTAATTATATATTTATTTTACTTATTTGGCTGCGTTGGGTCTTCGATGCTGTGCGCAGGCTTTCTCTAGTTGTGGCGAGTGGGGGCTACTCTGTTGCGCCATGTGGGCTTCTCACTGCGGTGGCTTCTCTTGCTGTGGAGCATGGGCTCTAGGCGTGCAGGCTTCAGTAGTTGTGGCTCGCGGGCTCAGTAGTTGTGGCGCATGGGCTCAGTAGTTGTGGCTCGCGGGCTCTAGAGCGCAGGCTCAGTAGTTGTGGCGCACGGGCTTAGTTGCTCTGCGGCATGTGGGATCTTCCCAGACCAGGGCTCAAACCTGTGTCCCCTGCATTGGAAGATGGATTCTTAACCACTGCGCCACCAGGGAAGCCCCATTCACCTTCCTCATCCTTGAACTTTCCTTAACAGGCTGAACCCTCCTGCCTGCACCCTCTACCTCTTCGGACCCCACAAGGCCCAAGACCCTGCTCCTCACCCCCCCATCCCGTTCCCCCCTCCCCCGCCTCAGCTATTACCTCCCATGTGTCCCAAGGAGCTGCCACAGAGGACAGTGCTGGGCAAACAAATCAAGAGAATGCCTTCAAGGGCTGCCTCATCATGTGACACAGGGACACTGAGAGGCCAGCGTTGCTCCGCCCACCCTCAGTCTGAAAGCAACTGGGACAAGGATACTGGCCTCAGGGGGACACACTCTGCCCCTGGATGGACACCCATAGGCCTATGATCCCAGAAGGAGAACATGAGTGGTGAGGTGAGGGGTCCACTCGCAGGCCTGGGAGGTGACAGGCTGGGGCCCAGTGTAGGGCTGGGAGCCAAAGGGCAGCTCAGGGCCGAGGAGATGGCTCCCAGCTGGGGTGACCTCAGCCCCTGAGACCTGCTCTCTGGAAGAGCATCTGTGCCTGCCCAGGGCAGGGGCCCGCGGCACAGGTGGGTGTCCACACCACAACCCCAACCTTCCTGCTTACTATGTGGGGTTGACAGGACCCCGCGTCACAGTCCACGGAACCCTCACCCCGATTCACTCTCACACGCTCACCCCTACTCTGCTCGAGGTGCTGAGCCTTGGGCAAGGGCAGAGCCGGACAGGTCTGGCCACCTGGTGGTGCCAGAGCACTTTGCTCAGGTGCTCATTATGGGCTGTGAGGTTGCCACAGTGATGGGACGCGCACTGCCCAGCACCGGGAGGCATCCATTCCCTGAACCTTTAAGAGGGGCTGGGGGTAAACGGGTGGGGGGTCAACTCCGAAGGAAACAGGTGGGCTGTGTAAGGCCCTGCCCACTGCCGCATGGCCTTATCACACCTGCACCTGCACAGCCTCTTCGGGACAACCCTGCGCGGGGGTTGGGCCCCTGTGGCTGTCAGTGGGTGGCCGAGAGGCCCCAGGGACTGCGAGAGGGATGATGCCCTCTGATCCTGGCTGGCCTGGCACATTGCCCCAAACCCTGAGAAAGTTCCTGAGGGCACATCCTGAGACAGCTGAGATCCATGGCTCATTTTCTTCCCAGATCTTCACTCTGGCCCAGCTCGCACCGGCCGAGGAGGCGGCCAGGATGGTGAGGCCACGGCATGAACGTGTTGAAGGGTCTGAGCCCAGTGGGGCTGTACCTTCAGACCGTCAGGGCCTCGTCTGCCCACCCTTGCCTTCTCCTGATGGGTACAGACACCATTGGGGAGGGGGGCCTCCTTCCCAATAGGCAAAGCCCTCAGCAGCCATCGAGTCCTGTGAGGCGCGAAGGTCTTTGCCGAGTGGGGCGCCACAGAGCTGGGCTCCCTGAGGCGGCTCTGCCAGCCTGCATTCGTCCCCATGATGGACTGAGACATGGTCGAGATGGCCGGTTCCGAGGACCCGCCACCCACCTGGGCTCCACGTCAGCCCCATCACTGAGTCCGGGAGCCCACAGGTGTCCTTGGGATTGTGTTGGAGACTCACGTGGCCCAGAAGGCTGCCTTCCCCAGGGCCGGGCCGGAGGGAGGCCAGCGTCTGCAGGGTGATAAGTGTGTCGCTGGTGCTGGTCATCGGAAAGGGACCAGAGGAACCTGGAGGGGTGGGAGGGGTCAGGACCAGTGTTCCCACCCTGGGAATCACAGTGACTCCTCAGGTGGGACCTACCAGTCCCCCGGCCAGGAAGAGGCTGCGGAGGTGACTGCTATGGCTCCCTGCCCCTCCCGCAGCCCTGCGTGGGTGGGGAAACCAGACTTTTGGTAGGAACTTTCTGTCCCCACAGCACCTGCCCAGGCTGCGGGATGTGTTGACTTCACCGGGATAATCACTAATGGGAACAGAAACCTCACAGTGTAAACAGAGAAAAGAGGCATACGCAGGGACCAGTCTGCTTCCCCAGATGCAGCTCAGTGGGCCCGGCCACATGGGAGCGACTGACCCTGGGCTGGGCAGCCTTACTGACTGGAGCTGGGCCTCAAAGGGCAGCTGGCCTGGCTGCCCAGGCCCCTGACATCGGTGGTGTCCTCTGCCATCTTACCTGTGTAGATGGTAGCCTCTTCTTGACACTTCCCCATGTTCTTTTTATACCGGATTCTTTTGTTGCCGAACCAGTTGAAGGCCTGTGGACAGGCAGAGATGGAAGTCACTGGAAAAAACTGACCTAGCAATGAGACGCGATGTGGACAGACCGCCGGGGGGAACATCACTGAGTGACACCGCGTGGCCCTGGGGCTGGGTGAGAGGCCGGGACTGAGAAGGTGGCGCTAATGAACTGTGGGCCCAGGGAAACGTCTGCAGTGTGTTGGTGACACCCTGGACCTGGCGTGGCTTATAGGAGAGGGGGGAGCTGGAAGGAAAACAGGCATGTGTGTGACACACTCAGAGAGACGAGTGTCTGCTCACTGCGGTGGCAGGCAACAGACTGAATACTGATGCGGGAGACGCATCAGTAACCACATTTCTGGGAATGCAATTTAAGCAAAGAACACAGTCGAATCCAAAACTTATCAAAGGATAAGGAAAGGGCAGGGGAAGGAACTGAGCACTGAGCTGAGGGCCTGTTTTTAGCCCCCAAAGCCAGTTAGGAGGGAGCTGCAGTCACATGCATCCTGTAAGCAAGGGGCTGGCCCAGGGCCTAGAGGTCTGAGCCCAGCTCTGAATCCAAACCTGCACCGAGACCTCCAGGGCAGGGCTTCTCCCTGTGGGTCACTTTCTGGGGGGCATCCTGGGCACTGAGGGCACTGAGCAGCATCCCTGGCTTCCACCCACCAGATGCCAGTAGTGTCCTCCCTCCCCCCGAGAGTTGTGATAATGAAAATGTCCCCTGGGGGCAGAATTGTCTGGGTGAGACCCTGAGCAGTGCCTTCCTAAGAGCATGGAGACATATCCCAAAGTAAGGCACCCAGCCCTACAGTGAAAAGTATGTTTTTTGTTTGTTTGTTTGTTTTTTCGGGTTTTTTTTTGCGGTACGCGGGCCTCTCACTGTTGTGGCCTCTCCCATTGTGGAGCACAGGCTCCGGATGCGCAGGCTCAGCGGCCATGGCTCACGGGCCCAGCTGCTCCGTGGCATGTGGGATCTTCCCGGACCGGGGCACGAACCCGCGTCCCCTGCATCGGACTCAACCACTGTGCCACCAGGGAAGCCCAAAGGTGTGTATTTTAATGAACAGAAATAAACAGTTGAGTTACGTGGCAGGACTGTGGATGGAGGACTTTTCTCCTCTAAAAACCTGTTTCTTTAATGTCCCTCCATAATCCTCTCAATGTCAACCATGAAAAGACAAAGCCCCACGTGTGCTCCCTGCCCCTCGACTCTCCCGCCCTCGCTGTGAGGGCGACCTGTCCTCAACCAAACCAGGTAAGCGCTGGGTTCCCACTTACCTGCAAGGAACGTGCCGACACGTCTGTGTGGGACTAAGTTTGCAGAAGAATGGCAGTGAGCAGTTTTCCATGTTGAATTCAACTGGCATTTTAGAGGGACAAAGAGCAAACTTCCCGTGTGGGTGAGGGAGGGCGGCTGCCGGGGAGCTGGTCCGGGCCAGGGTCCACCCTCTCCACGGGGTGTGTCCCGGCACCTCGTACAGGAGTGGGATGCCCTCTCCGCCAGCTGTAGCTCGGAGCCACTGGCCACTCCCTGCCCAGTCACTCTGGCCCCTTTGGCTCATACAGCTGCAGCCGCCTGGGTTTCTGCCCATCGCCCTGTCCATGGGCTCAGCTCTCCCGCCCTTTCCCCTCGGGCCTCCTCACCCTGGAGTTGCAGCTGATCCTGTCCTGAAAACGTCTGTTGCCTCATCTGCAACACCCTTTGCCCTAATGGTGCTCTCCCTCCCCTGGTACTTCCTCCTTAGGCGAACCTCACAGCCTACACGACATCTATATCCCGACATCTGTATCCCAAATTCGGAGCCCTCCCTCAGCTGTCAGCCATTTCCAGCTGGAGGACTTGCCAGAGTGGGGAGGGGCTCCCAGCACAGAATTCTGCTGCTGGTGGGTGGGGTCTCAGGGCCCGGCCACAGAGCAGGAGTCACTGGAATGTGGCCGGTGCTTTTCAAACTTTTGTTTGCAACGAACCCTCTCCTGAGATAAAGTTGAGACCGAAGACCCATGTGCTTTCTGGGGGTGCCAGGGCTTGAAGTGAATCTGGCCATTTTCAGACAACTGCTCATGGTGACAAACAAGCTGCCATGCCTCCCACTTCTTTTGGGCCTCGAAGCCCCAGAGGTGCAGCCCTCACTTCAGCTCCAGCCAAGGTGCTGAGGACACCGCAGCAGTTCCAGGGTGAGTGAGGTCTCATGCGACCGGGACACCTGTGAGGCTTTGCTGCCTGTGTGACCCTGCGGGGTTCCTGAGTGCCCTTGTCCCCAAGTCGCTGCAGGGCTGGGCAGGGAGCAGAGCAGAGGGTGGTGACGGAGGGCACAGGCTGACTGGGCTGGAAACTCAGCCCCTCCAACTGCACAGTGGGAGCAGCCCTCCCTGCAGCCGGGGGCGAGGTGCCACGCCCTGACCCCCATGCTGCCCCTCGGGCGTGGCCTGGTTCTGCCTCTTGGTTGTGGGCTGCCTGCACTTACCGTTCTCACTTTAAAGCCTTCGGAAATATTTCTTGGGTTCTCGTCTTAGCCCCGCCCCCTTAACCCAATTCCAGGGAGGACAGTGGTGGTCCCGACTACCAAGGTTGCCCAAGGTTGTCCAGGTCCCTTCTCTGATCTGCACCACCATTCCCCCTCTGGAGCCAGATGTCATCTGTCTTGTACCCCCAGACACACACACTGGACTGTTTGAGAAACAAGAAGGCAATGCACATGCCTGAATTTATCCCAGGATAACTGAATCGGTACTTAAGCACAAGAGCTGGTCTATCACTTTAAGTCCTAATTTTCCTCCAAGTTCTTTTTCTTCTCCTAAGCTCATAGCCCACCCCTCTTATGCAACACAGCACATCCCTCTGTTAGAATATTAAATCCTAATGACTACAATCCACTGAGTACCTCATGATACACTTTGTGGTGTCACCTCCGGGACCGCACACTCCACACCAGTCACCTCAGCGAGTCCCCACACCTGGTGGGCATGGCTTCCCGCCTGAGGCCCACGTTCATAGCCCAGACCCAGGACCTGAGCCCAGTCAGGCCGACTGGGAGCTTGCATACCTGGCACCTGCCCCACACATTTCACCAACTTCCCTGGGCGTCCTCCTCACTGGGCTGAACTTTCCCCCCTTCTGGGTTTAGGGAGGTGTGGCAGGAAAGGACTGTCACCTGGGAGACCGTGATGCCACCCTTCCTGGCCAGCTCTTCTTTGGTTTCTTCACTGGGGTAAGGGTTGCTCAAATGGGAATAAAAATATTCATTCAGCACTTCCGTGGCTTGTTGCTGAAATTCTGCCGCTTACGCCTGTGAAGACAGACAGCCTCAGCCGGGGATCGTACATGGGGCCTCATCCTCATCTCTGATTCCCTAGAGGTTGTGCCAGCAGCAGTCAGCACTTCAGTCGCCTTCCAAGAGGCTGTGTGAGGGCTACACCTGCAGCTGTGGCCACAGCCCCTGCACAGGCTTGGAGGCCCCCAGGACTTCGACCCAAGCCAGCACTGACTTGTTCCTCTTCCTAAGAGCTGACCCTGGGGTCACAGGCCGGGGGTAGGTAGGGCCTGACCTGGCATCGAGGAACCTCGAGCGCAGGGTCGTCACGGCCTCGCAGGTGCGCTGCTTCAGCTGTGTCTGGACGCTGTTGAACTTGCCGTGGAGGATGCCCACCACGTGCTCCATCTCCTTGGGTGAGACAGGCCTTATCCTGCTCTGTTCCAGGAGAAGGTTGGTGACATGCGTGGTGAACTCACGGCAGGCCTGGGGTGGGGAGACAGATGCCAGCCGGTGACGACCCGGCAGGCTGTCCCGGGGCTCCATGTGGGACCAGCCACCTGCCCCCCGAGGCTCCCACACAGGCTGGCTACTGAGAAGTGAAGGCAAAAGGCTTCCGGTAAAATCGGCCACTTTTGCTGTGAGACCAAGTGTGTGGACTCCCTGCTCTGGGCCACCAAAGGCAGGCAGTTAGCGCTCCAAGTTTTGCTTTGACAAATGCGCATTCACACGACAGAAACTCTTCCATGCAGAAAGATCACCTGTTCATATTTCTCTAGCTCAGAGTGGTAAATCTGTCGGATCTGGGACAGCTTGGCCCTGTAGTCAGAGTGCTCAAGGTCATTGTCATTTGGACAGCCACCTGGTGTTGCTGTGCCGGCCGCCACCTGTGCTCCTCTTCGTTGCTTCTCCAGCCTGCACATGCCCTCGGCCAGCAGCATGTTATCCAGCTTTTGGAGCTGAGGGTCGGGGGGACCCTCTTCCGGAATGCCACGAATGTTCAACCCTGGGTAAGAGAGGAGACACTGAATCAGTGTCTGTTGTCGGAATAAAAACAACCACAACAGAGTGTTAGCACTGGCTTCGTGTCTGAACACTTTTCATGGAACCCTTGAGGGGAGAGAAAGACTTCATCTGATAACAGACATTGAGTAACCCCCTGGGACGCTGGTCCAGGTGCCGTGCTTAGGAGTCCAGTCCGGGTGGCGGGAATGCAGGGGGCGCACCGACCACAGCCCACAGTTGGGTGTGTGTGGGGGCCCGCAGGGCAGGGGCGGGGCGGCACTGGGTGCTGGAAAGCCTGAAGCCCTGCACCTTGTCTTCAGATGGGAGAGGAGGCGCGTTCCAGACACACACACTAGCACAGGCAGGGATACGAAGGCTAGTGGCCGCCTGGCTTCAGGCAAGGCCGTGCTGCTGTGTGTCTGAAACTGAGCCCCCCAAAACCGAGTTCCCTTACTGAGTTTGACTAGTTCTTCTATCTAAAACTTTATTCCCTTTCTTGTCCCCTTTGACCTCAGTCCTGTGCTAACTGAACACTAATCAATCAGTCAGATGACTAAAATTGCTGTCGTTGATAACATCGTTAACATGCTAAAATTGCTATTATAGATATCGTCATTAATGTACAAAGTCAGGTTATGTCTCCAGGGCAAGATGAGCTAACAGACCCCTAAGCCATGGACCCACCTGGTCAGCGAAACATAAACCAGAGACATCCTGATTCCCGAAACTACGATTATGAAATGTCACAAGATGATGATTAATTCTAGCCTCTCTGTTCTTCCCCTTAAAAAAAAAAAACCAAAAAACCCTCACTCAAAAACCAAGGTGGAGTAGACCTGAGGCTGGTCTCCCACTCCCTTGCTTGGCACCCTGCAACAAACACTGTAGTTTCCTTCACCACCACCCGGTGTCAGGAGAGTGGCTTTGCTTTTCAGGCGACTGAACTTTGGTTTGGTAACACGTCTATTATGTCTGTTTGTGTTTCCTGTGTGTGTGTTGGGGGGAGGGTTGTTGCTATAAAGTCAGAGAGGAAAAGACTGATCCAGAGGTGCCAGAGAAGATGAACTAACCCGAGAGATCTTTTTTTAAAATACATTTATTTATTTATTTATTTATTTATGGCTGCGTTGGGTCTTCGTTGCTGTGCGCCGGCTTTCTCTAGTTGCGGCCAGCGGGGGCTACTCTTCATTGCGGTGCGCGGTCTTCTCATTGCAGTGGCTTCTCTTGTTGCGGAGCACGGGCTCTAGGCGTGCGGGCTTCAGTAGTTGTGGCTCGCAGGCTCTAGAGCGCAGGCTCAGTAGTTGTGGCGCACGGGCTTAGTTGCTCCGCGGCCTGTGGGATCATCCCGGGCCAGGGCTCGAACCCGTGTCCCCTGCATTGTCAGGCGGATTCTTAACCACTGTGCCACCAGGGAAGTCCCCCACGGAGACACTTTAAGCAGAGAGACAAGATGATTGGCTTTACAACATGGAGAAGCCACCGCAGCTGGACTGAGAGGGTGATGTGCTTGAGGGCAGGACTGGACGGGCAGTGGACAGGCAGGGGAGGCAGTGGCAGGGAGCTACTGCTGTCCGAGGGGACGCAGGTCAGCTACAGGGCGGCCAGAGGGTGAGGCCCCAGAGTCTGTGACCACCAGATGTAGGCGTGGGAGAAAGGAAGAGGCTGTAACCACTCCCACATCTGCCCTGGAAGATGCCACTTTTTTCCCAAGCACAGCACACAAAGCAGCAGGCAGGCACATGAAAAAATGGCATCAGCCTGGTCCCTGACCCAGCTAAGCATGAACGTCCAGGTGGCTGCGAGGCAGCTGCTTCCTGGGAGCTGGGGCTGAGCTGACCAGTTTGGGTGGGAAAGAGATATTCATGAGTCATCGGCATGTGGTGTGTGGGAAATCTGTACATATCCACCTGTACCTGCAGCTACACCTTTGAGAAGGTCATGCCCCTGAATACTAGAAAACCAGCATTTCAAGAACAGGCAAAGGAGGAGACAGAAAGAGTTATCGGGTAGGTGGAGGAAAAACCAGAAGTAGTCACAGAGGGGTGAAAACATGGGCTTGGTCATTAGGGGAATGCTGTTAACCTCTGCAAAAGCAGGGTAAGGTGGGGTACAGCCTGACTAGCAAGTTCCGGAGGAGCATGGGAGATAGGCAGTGCAGGGAAGAGGCTGCTGCAGGGGTTACAGAGCGAGCTCGGGTCTGAGGAGGGTGGTCTTGCAGGACCTGTGTCTTCTTTGCTTTTTCAGTGACAGAAGAAACATCTGTGGCTACAGAGGAAAAAAGACTGGGGGGTGGTTCCTGATGGGAGGCAGTGAATGGAGAAGGAGGTAATGATATAGGATATCCATCTAGCTCTGACTTTCTGGAAAAACAAAGTTTAAAGTGTTTTCTTGGAAACAGGCTCTCAATACTATCAGCTACTAACTGACTCAAGTGCTCAAATAAAAATTGAGTTTAGGGAATTCCCTGGCGGTCCAGTGGTTAGGGCTCAGCGCTTTCACTGCTGTGGCCCGGGTTCAATCCCTGGTCGGGGAACTAAGATCCTGCAAGCTACGGGGTGCAGCAAAAAAAAAAAAAAATTGAGTTTAATCCTATCATATGGATATTTACTTATTAATCATGTGCCCCTTTCTTGTTCCCTATGTAACAGGTTAACCTTTTCTGTCAAAAACTCACCAGTGAAAATTGAAGGCGCTCAAGAGATATACTTGCAGGAATTTTCTTCACATGCAGGGACCTTTACCTCCTTACGTTTGGGGACCCTCAACTCACCCAAAGGAACCCTTGCCACTTAACTCAGTCCCACTGGGTTATAATGTGGCTTTTTCTGAAAGAACTAAAGGAAAAGTGCCCCTTTTATCAGTTGCTGGCCTTCCAGTTCAGAGACGCAATTGTCTAACAACCTTACTTGGTCTTCAAGAAGCACCAGATGTAAACACTGGGCACTCCTGGACAGAGCTGACCTGTGCTGCCTGATCCCTGTAAAGGCCCACACCCTCCTAACCATTCCTAACCCAGAGCAGATAATGTATGTCCTCCTCCCTCAGGCCCTCTGTTTGCAAATCCTATTGATTCAAACTCCATGATCAACCCACCATCCATCCCCTCCCTTAATGCCACTGCTGGAACCCTGCTGCGCTGACCCCTCTCCTGCCCTCCATGACCTGTGAGGAAACCCCTCCCCTCTGATCCACTGTGCACACCGGCAAGCCGACTACCTTCAAACACTGTGCTCATCATGCCAGGCTTTTGTTCAGAGACTTCAACCAGGGCCTGCATCCACCTTTAAAGCCTAGACTCTGACACCTCGTACTCAGGGCCTTTCGTGACAGCCTTCCAAACCCACCTTCGTGAACTTTCCCTCTGCTGGGCCCTTCATGGCCCTTTGCGGCACAGCAGATGCTCTGCGACCGTCTCAGGCTTACTCAGCAGCTCGTCCCTGAGCACCCGTGGTTGCGGCTGGGGCTCAGGAGTGACCCAAGAGGGACATACAGCACCCCATCCTGCCCCAGAGGGCCCCCAGCACACCCTGACTCCCGGGCTGGAGAGGCCACCTCCACAGCTTTCATCACAGCTTCCGTCATTACAGTTAGGGGCAGGAGTGGTCCAGGCTGGACATGCGGTGGTGGGGGCATGTGCACACCTGTGTGTGTTCATGCGTGTGTGACTCTGGGCTGCTCAGGGGTGCGTGGCAGTCTTTCATTCTTTTTTCTTGGTCGTGCCACGTGGCTTGTGGGATCTCAGTTCCCCGACCAGGGATTGAACCCGGGTCACAGCAGTGAAAGCACAGAATCCTAACCACTAGACCACTAGGGAACTCCCCTTTCGTTCTTTTATTTATCCAACAGTAAGCATCTGAGAGTCTATCACAAGCTAGGTGCCCAACCAGGTGCTGGAGATTTTTAAAAATACACTAAAAAAACATGGGACTTACTGTCCTCAAATGAAAGCTCTGAAATTACAAAGAGAACACCATTTTCTCATATCTCTTTACGGGGTATGTGTTGGTGTGGCCTTTTTTGGAGGGGAGGTTTGAAATGCCGATTAACACAGAAAAAGCACATATCCTTTGATCTTGATCAGAACTCTGTTCTGAGAATTTACCCTACAGGAACACTGACCCCTGTAGATGCTGTATTTACAGGACACACATGACCACCCCGTAACTGTGAAAAATCAAAAACCGCCCAAATGCCCATGAATAAGGAGACAATATGCCTGTCATACCCCAGGCCCTGTGGTGTTAACAGTGCGTATGTTATGACCAGCATTCATGAGTTACAAGCTTTGTTTCTTTAAAGCTGTATATTTTTGCGAACGTATGTGTATGAGGAGAAGCAAAACTTAAAAAAAGTTACCCTGTGCCTTAGTCACCAGGACCGGTCCCAGCTGTGGACTCGGCTGTGCCGAGCACCTTTGCCTTCTGTCAGCGAGCGGCCCCTTGCATGCGGCCCTGCCTCTCCCTCAGCACCGCGCGTCTGTCTCCCAGCACACTGTCCACGCCTGATTATGGTCATTAGACACTCATTACCGTCAATTACAACAAGCTCATTTCCGGTCCCGGGGGTGCCCCTCAGCTCCCCCAGGGCCCTCGACTGGCAGGCGGGAGGCTTTGGAGACCAGGAGCTCAGCTCAGGGACACTGTCAATTGGAGACACTCAGAAGAGGTGGTGGGATCTAAAACAGAGGCACTTCCCCCCAAACCACCAAATTTCCTTATGTTCCCAACTTACTGTGGGTAAAAAACTCCAGCAAACCAAACAAGGAAGTAAAATAAAATTATGAATATCAACACATTATGTTTTTTCTAAGAAACAATATGGAACTGCTATGGACTGAATTGTGTCCCCCCAAATTCACATGTGGAACCCCCAATGTCTATGTGGAATAGGGCCTGTGAGGATGCAATTAAAGTCCAATGAGGGGCTTCCCTGGTGGCTCAGTGGTTAAGAATCCGCCTGCCAATGCAGGGGACACAGGCTCGATCCCAGGCCTGGGAAGATCCCACATGCCATGGAGTAACTAAGCCTGTGCGCCACAACTGCTGAGCCTGCTCTCTAGAGCCTGCGAGCTGCAAATACTGAAGCCTGTGTCCCTAGACCCCATGCTCCGCAACGAGAGAAGCCACCGCAATGAGAAGCTCACGCACCTCAAGGAAGAGTAGCCCCTGCTCTCTGCAATGAGAGACAGCCTGCGCATAGCAACAAAGACCCAACACAGCCAAAAAAAAAAAAAAAAAAGTTCAGTGAGGTCATAGGAGTGGGGCCCTAATCCGACTGTGGCCTTCTAAGCAGAGGAAGAGAGACCTCTTCCTTATTCCATTCCCCTTGTGAGGACACAGCAAGAAGGCATCTGTCTGGAAGCCAGGAAAAGAGCCCTTACTGGGAACTGAACCAGCCCCAGAAAATAGTAAACCAATGAGCAGCTGTGTTCCAATAAAACTTTATTTACCAACACTGTGGTCTGCAACCCTGCTCCACAGTATGCGTGTCACAGAGCCTAACATGGGTCTGAGGAAGAACCTACATGCATGCAGGTCCGGGTAGGTCAGCACACCTCCGAATCACTGCCTTCAGGTCCCCCCTTTCCTTGGAATCCCCTCTGGATCCTGCCCCTTCTCTTGACAGTTTTCCTTCTGTGGGTGCAGTAGGAAGGATGAGATTTTAGCTTGCTTTGTTCAGTCCTAATCTAGATCAGGACTCCTTGAAAGGTGGTGTCTGGTTTGCCCTCCGTCTATGGAAAGGCCAACACAGACAGAGAGGTTGCACATAGAAACCTTTATAGCAGTGTGACAGAGTAATTTCATGTCTGTTGAGTCTAATGAGACTTTTGGGCTTTTTATTTGGCTGCTCCGTGTCTTAGTTGTGGCATGTGGGCTCTTAGTTGTGGCATGTGGGCTCTTAGTTGTGGCATGTGGGCTCTTAGTTGTGGCATGTGAGATCTAGTTCCCTGACCAGGGATTGAACCTGGGCCCCCTGCATTGGGAGCACAGAGTCTTAACCACTGGACCACCAGGGAAGTCCCGGGCTTATTCTTTTGTATGCCTGCTTCATTTTTCCTTTCCTTTTCCTAGTTCATCTTGCTTGTATTTCGCACTGGTACTGGGCGGTGGTGAGCCAAAAACCCTGTGGCCTGAGCAGACTGTGGCTGGGTCACTGCCGGAGGCTGTGGGTATGTCCCGGAGATGCCCGGGCCCCAGGTGTGAGCTCTGGGTGTGGGACAGTCCAGAAGTGACCCTCCTGACACATTGGTAGGATGCCTGCCTCCCTGTGCATCACTACAGTCATCAGTCATGGGACGGAGACAGTGCTGCCACCTGGAAAGAGCCTGTGAGAGTGTCCTGAGTTCCCGAGATGAGATGCTGAGGGAAAGCCCTGTGCACAGGAAAAAGGCTCACTGCAGGCGCTCCCATCGAGCGGACACAGAGATGCTAAGTGAGGAGGAGGGGGCCAGGACCGGGTTGTAAGGGAAGAGCAATCCATTCTCATGGGAAGATCTATTTAGTGAGGAAGCAAGGCCCCTGAAACCCCGAGGACGCCAGCTTGGTGGCATCACAAATGTGGCAGGAACCCAGGCTGTGGGTGCTTCCCTCACAGAGAAGGCAGCCCACGTTCCCCAGCCCAGGAGTGAACACCTTAGCCAAGGCAACAGCATGGGAACATACCCCCAGAGACCCACCTGCCTGCCCGCCCACCTCACCTCTACCCAGGGCCCTGAGGGCCACATCTGTCTCTCTACGGCTGTGTGGAACAACCCTCTTCCCTAGGGACCGTCGCTGTCTTGTTCACTGCCTTGACTCTGGTTCCTGGAACGTGCCTGGCCTCACAGAATCATGGCCCAGAAATAGGAACTTGTGCTAAGAAACCTCTCCTCAAGGCCACCAGGACATTTTATGGACCAGTGCTACCAGGCCCTCAAGGAAGAGAGAGCCCCTTTCTGCAACAAACTGTTTCAGAGAAGAGACACGGGAAAAGCCACCCACTCACCAGACGGAGAACTCAGGGCAGGACTTCATGGGGAAGTCACAGCCCAGCACATTCATGACCAGAGCCGAAACGGCAAAACAAATGACCAGCAACCCGAAGTCAACAGCATCTGTGTGCGTGTACATGCACAAACATATGAATCATAACCAAGAAGATTTATCTCTGAACATAGATGCTTCCAAAATCTGTCAGTAAAAATCATCAACGCCAATGAAAACCAGTGTAAATGAATGTAAATGAAAACCTATCAACGTAGAGCATCACAGTAACCACAAGGAGAAAAACTATAGCTCAAAGGATGCAGAAAGAAACAAAACTGAATGGGGCTTCCCTGGTGGCACAGTGGTTGAGAATCTGCCTGCTAATGCAGGGGACATGGGTTCGATCCCTGGTCTGGGAAGATCCCACATGCCGTGGAGCAACTAGGCCCGTGAGCCACAGCTACTGAGCCTGCGCGTCTGGAGCCTGTGCTCCGCAAAAAGAGAGGCCGCGATAGTGAGAGGCCCGCGCACCGCGATGAAGAGTGGCCCCCGCTCGCCGCAATTAGAGAAAGCCCTCGCAGAGAAACGAAGACCCAGCATAGCCAAAAAAAAAAAAAAAAAAAAAGAAACAAACTCATTCAAACAACACCCATTAATGATAAAAACCCTTAGCAAACCAGGAACAGAAAGAACCCTCCTTAACCTGACAAGGGGCATCTCCCTAAACCACACACACACTTGGACTTACTGGGGACCCTTTAGAGGCACTGCTTCGAGTACGACATGGGCAGGCTCTGTCCTGTAGGTGTTGGTCGAGCGGATGGGACCAGGGCCCGGGAAGGGACAGACGGGCAAGGTAAAGAGGGGTGATGTCACCCACTTGCAGGTTGAAGGGCATTCTCGTGTGACTGGAGTCACCCGGGGATCACCAATGTCACCGACAACTCCCCCCTCCCCCTCCCCCTTGCCCCTAAATTGGCCTCCACGTGGGGTTGGTGCTGAGCAATGGCATTCTGACCAGCTGGCCACCCGCACTGTCAAGGACCCTTTATTATTTTTTTTAATTTATTTTTTTAATTATTTTTTTTGTGGTACGCGGGCCTCTCACTGTTGTGGCCTCTCCCGTTGCGGAGCACAGGCTCTGGACGCGAAGGCTCAGCGGCCATGGCTCACGGGCCCAGCCGCTCTGCGGCACGTGGGATCTTCCTGGACCGGGGCACGAACCCGTGTCCCCTGCATCGGCAGGTGGACTCTCAACCACTGCGCCACCAGGGAAGCCCGTCAAGGGCCCTTTAAATGCTTGTTTCCGGGGGATAACTTGGAACACAGCCTGTTGGTGTGGAGAACTGCCTGCATTTACCTTTGAGACAACGTCCCCCAGGTCAGTTCTTTAAGCAACATTCTAGATGAAGCCATGTTTTAAGTCACTGGACTTTCTCGGTCCCACAGGACTTTACAAGGAATATCCCTTTAGCAAACTCTCATTGGTTTCTGAAATCACAGCTGACATGCATATTAGATATTCATCAGACGGCGGAAGTATAACACTATGCAAATTCCTATCAATTCTAATTAATCCTTAATTAAAATACATCACAACCTAAGTGCTGAAACCTCAACCAAGTATGCAGATTAATTCTCGTTTCAATATACTTTTGCATTTGTTAATTTAAGGCCTGCGATTCTGTCATAAACTACTTTATGAACTGCTGATGCTCAGTAAAAACGGCATGCAGTTTGCCTAGGTTTGTTTTCCTGTGGCAACAGGGCAAAAGGAAAAGACAGCAAAATGCTGTAACAGAAAATGCAGCCAAGTAAAACGTCTAGAAAATTAGTCCACGCTCTCTTGTGAGGCTTTGGGAATATTTAAGAGCAACATTTAAGAAAAACAGCACTTACGGATGGCTTCTGTCTACATTAAACAATCTTATTTCTCATCCAAAGAAATGCTTTAATTTCAACTGAACAATATCTAGAAGCTTCTGAAGCTGGGCTACCGTCACCCAAAGGTACGACCTTTATTTTGCCGAGTCCTGCACAGGGAGTTGACCAGACCAGCAACACGCACAACCATGTCCTACCCATTCCCAGGCTGGAAATCAGACTTTCAGGCCTGCCAAGGCCCTAGCTTCCCTAAGAGGGATTAGACACTTTCACACCATCACCAAGTTTACTGATAGCTACTGTATGCCAAGCCCATAACAGAGTTGGGACACTCTGCAGGCACGCCTGTGCTTTTGTGGGTAACAGATGCTGCATGAAATTAACACATAGGATAATTTCAGTGGATGTTTAAGCCCTAAGAAGAAACCAGAATAGGGTAACAGATGCTGCAAGAAAGTGCTGCTTCACAAGAATCTGTGTACTAAGGCCTTAAGCTATGGGCCCCCAACTGAAATCCTTCAGTCCTTGATTGGTTTTTTTTTTTTTTTTTAAATTTTATTTATTTATTTATTTATGGCTATGTTGGGTCTTTGTTTCTGTGTGAGGGCTTTCTCTAGTTGTGGCAAGCAGGGGCCACTCTTCATCGTGGTGCGCGGGCCTCTCACTATCGCGGCCTCTCTTGTTGCGGAGCGCAGGCTCAGTAGTTGTGGCTCACGGGCCCAGCCGCTCCGCGGCATGTGGGATCCTCCCAGATCAGGGCTTGAACCCGTGTCCCCTGCATTGGCAGGCAGACTCCCAACCACTGCGCCACCAGGGAAGCCCAATCTTGATTGGTTTTTATAACAGCTTTATTGAGAAATAATTCATGTGACATACAACTCACCCATTTCCAGTGAAATAACTCAGTGGTTTTCAGTACATTCACCAGGTTGTGCAACTACCACCTAACTTTTTCACAACCTCAAAAAGAGACCCCGTCCCTGTTAGCAGTCACTCCCCACTCCCCACCCCAGCCCCTGGCAACTGCTAATCTCTTTCTCCCTCTCCTGGACATTTCACATAAATGGAACCACACACTATTGTGGACTTTTGTGTCTGGCTTCTTTTACTCAGAATAAAGGTGTTTTTTTTTTTTTTAATTGAACTATAGCTGATTTACAATGTTTCAGGTATACAGCAAAGTGATTCAGTTTATCTATATCTGTATCTATATCTTTTTCAGATTCTTTTGCATTATAGGTTATTACAAGATATTGAATATAGTTCCCTGTGCTATACAGTAGGGCCTTATTGTTAGCATAAAGTTTTTCTTTTTCTTTTAAAAAATTTATTTATTTATTTATTTATTTTTGGCTGCGTTGGGTCTTTGTTGCTGCGCGTGGGCTTCCTCTAGTTGCGGTGAGTGGGTGGCTACTCTTTGTTGCAGTGCACAGGCTTCTCACTGCTGTGGCTTCTCTTGCTGAGGAGCACGGGCTCTAGGCGTGCGGGCTTCAGTAGTTGTGGCACACGGGCTCAGTAGCTGTGGCTCGCGGGTTTAGTTGCTCCGCAGCGTGTGGGATCTTCCAGGACCAGGGCTCGAACCCGTGTCCTCTGCATTGGCAGGCGGATTCTTAACCACTGCACCACCAGGGAAGCCCTAGCATAAAGTTTTTAAGGTTCATCCATGTTGTAGCTTGTGTCAGAAAACTTCATTCCTTTTTATGGCTGAACAACAGTCCATTGTACAGATGGACCACATCTTGTTTCTCTAGTCATCATCATGGACATTAGATTTTTTTCATAATCCTTGATTTTTCTATTTGGCTATACTAATCCACCTGTCTGTCCAATAGAACTTTCCCAATGATGGAATGTTCTAGATCTGCACTAATATGGGAGCCACTAGCTACATGTGGCTACTGAGCACTTGAGATGTGGCTAGTGTGGCTGAAGAACGCCTCATTTAATTATACTTGATTACAGTCAACAGCTGCAGAGGAGCTATGTAGGCTGATCGGAATCGGAGGCTTGATTCTTGAGTCACCCGGAGCCTGTGGAGCCGAGAAAGGACACTCCAAGCAACCTGAAAAATAACCCCCCAGCTCTAAGAGATCCGCCCCCTGCACGGCCACAGCGAAATACCGCACAGGGGTCGCAGCCCCAGGGCCAGCCAAACACAAAAGGGATCTGAATTCTGGAAGAAGTCACACATTGGCCCGAAGGGTAGTCGTTGGACAGACCCAACCAGAAAGCTGAAGCTACTGATCAAGATGCTGCAATTGCAACAGACCTGAGTGGCAGAGGAGGAAGGGAAACAGAGGTAGAAAAACCCGCTGGATTACTTATGCCTGAGAGCTCCCAGCCAGGCCCAGGAACAGTGGTGAGGAAATAGAAGGGCGGTCCTTTGTGTGAGAGTTATTACATCCACTTCCCCCACGGCAGCTGCCCGTGCTCCTTGGCCCGAGAGCAAGGCTGGTGGGGCTGGGACTTCTCGCTCCTCAGAGACAAAGCGAACCCAGAACTGACCAAAGTGAGGCACAGATGCGTACTTGAGGCCAGCACAGGGGACAGTCGTGGTTTGGAGAAGACGGAGCAGGTCCCTCGATGTGAACTTCCCAGGACGCTTGGCAGCTCTTCAACGGCTGCCCACCTGCAATCCAAGATCCAAAGGTCTTTACGCAAGTTGGCATTCAAGCGAATTTGGAGGCAAAGCCTGACCCACACCAGTGTGTGCGACCGTTCCTGCTCTGAGGCTAAGTCACCGAACGCAAGGCTCTGCCTCAGTTCTTGTCAACACCACATACGTAAAACCTAAACAGTTCTGAGTTCTGTAATGCATCCAGCCCCAAGGGTTTCAGGAGAGGGACTGGGCCAGTATTGGGTCCTCCCAGCTAAATTCAAAGCTCTCTAAAAAGGGTTTATTTGTTCTCCTCAGGACAGCTCCTCCAGATACCAAGAAGGATGGCTGTTGCAAGGGAAGGATTCGGGAAGGGGGTGCACTCCTAGGGTATCCTCGGCCTTCAGAGACTGAGGCAGGCAGGACCACCCAGACAGCACACAGAGGAGAGCACAGGTGGAGAGCCTGCGTATCGACCCTGGAAGATGCACCCGTGTCCTTCCCACAGGCCGGAGGAGGCATCGGAAGGCAATTCCTGGAACTCGTGGGGGTAGTGCTTCCAGGAACATTCGAAAGCACGGTTGACATGGAGGATGGCTTTCTTTTCAGGATGATACGAATGATAAGCCTTGGGTTCTAAGTCAGGCCCCAGACACTCAGTCTTCCTGAACCCCGTAAGCTGTACAGGATAAAAAGGATTTCACTTAATAGGTATCAGTCACCAGAAACAGTTCTTCATTCAACAAAAATATAAGGTGTGTACACTGTGTGTCAGGTACCAGGGCAGTCCTAGGACACGGCTCATCCTAGACCCTGCACTCACCATTGGAGACAGATTGCAGAGGCCAGGAGCCATCATGGGTGCAGTGTGAGCAGCAGATGCACAGACAGTGCCAGGGGCCTGTGGGTGCAGAGTTCCCTCCCTGAGCCAGAAAAGGGTGTGGAGGGGCAGTACGCAGCCTGGCTGTGGGTTACTGGGGTGCAACCCTCTCTCCGGAGCTTCACTCTGCTCATCTGTAAAACAGGAGTAAGTAAACGTCTGTCCCAGGCCACTGGAAGTTTGGGGTAATGATGCCAGGACTTGCGGAGCTCTCTGGCTGTGGCCCACGCTCCATCAATAACTGGGCTTTTAAACACTCAGTGCAGGTTTAGTGTTTACCCTAAAGGTCTGTCGCAGACATTAGCTAGAGGGAAATGTGAGAAACATGGGTTAAATCAAGAAGCCAACATGCCATCTCCCAGTGTGGGCACCCCAGGAGGCTCAGCCTGCAAGACCGCTCATCGGGCAGAGGCTCATGGGAACCCGGTGCAGGATCATGACCCTAAATAGTTTTCTTTGGTCCAAGACTTGGCCATTCCTGGTCATGGGGTTGGGGGAAACTGAGGCAGCACTGAGATCTCATTTACTTTCCTCGTGGCCCATCCTGGAGACTGTAAGGCCTGCGGCCTATGTGCTGGAAACACAGTGCTTCCATGACTGCACTTCCGACTGATATGAAAAGACACCTGGCCACACTGAACTTGACGTTTAGGCAGCTCTCGGCAATTGTGATGGCTAGTGCTTTTCAAGGCTGAGTGGTGCTGCCCCATCCCCGTGCTGCCATGCAGCCAAATGTACCAGGCACCCCGATGTTTGAGCCAATCAGTGGAAAGGAAGCATGATTTTCTGAAGAAATGCCCAGATCTGATGCATGGCCTATGCTCTGAGCCCTACAGATGCCTTGGGATTCAGCCTGGGTGGAGTCAGAAGCCCTGAGTGTGGCCCTTGCCACCTGGGAGGATGGGACAGGGCAGCGGCGTGGGCTGAAACGGACACCTCAGCCTGTCCTGATGGCAGTAGGTCTCAAGCCTTTCATTTTCTCCTGAAACTGCTGAGTTTGAAGCTGACTGACAGCTGTGTTCACATATGGACATACAAAATCAGATGAAGCAAAAGGAGAAGTGCCCAGACAGCGCACACCCACAGCTCTCAAGAAGCAGTTCCCCATCAGTCCCAGCATCATCTCACTAATGGGGAAAAGGTCATCAAGAATACAGCTTCCTGAGACAACAGCTGATTAAACTACTTTGAAAAACTGCTTTTTATTACTACTAAATTCCTTACTTTGCATAGCTAAGGTTGTCAATAAAAACCTCAAGGGCCCACACATCCAAGGAGCTCTGATGACAGAGCCAACTGCTGAGGGCAGTGGAGACCCCCCACAAAGGGCTGTTTTTTTCCCCCTGGGGACAGGTGGGAGCTGGCAGGGGGACAGCACACCTCAGAGAGAGGCACCAACACTGGAAGATTTTTATGACGGGGATCAACATCATACAATTCAACGGTCCTGAGGAGCATGTGACTGTAGCCAGTGTCTCCAGGGGACGGACACACACTGGCATGTCCCCCTGTGGGCAGTTTCGTCCAGCTCACAGGACTCTCGGGTTCAGTTGTAGGAACGCTGCTTATCTGGTTCACACAGAGCACTGAAGGGGGTGCTGCGAGGGGTCAAGGGCAAACTTGTTTAAACCCCCAAAAAGCCCAAACTTGTTTACTAGAAGTCATAATATCTGCCCCCCATAATTTAAATAAGGAACAGACAAGACGGGCCATTAGACATTCAAACACCTGTGAGGAGCACCTGAGCAGGAGCTGAATGTGGAACCTACAGGGCAAGGGGCCATCCACAGAGGGTGACCTGGCTCTGGGCGTTGGAGCCTAAAGGAAGCGAGGAGGGCAGCCAGTGGGAGCTGGTGGGGGACCCGGGTCAGGGGCTGAGGTGGCGAAAAGGGATGCACGTGAGGGAGGAGGATGGGATGCACGTGGGGGGGGGAGGGAACGACTGATTAAATAAGTAAAAGTACTGAGGATGATGGGAGCAGGGTTCTTATTGTCAGAGAAAGGAGTTACCAATCTAGGGAGAGAGAAAAATAGAATGAACTGGTGCTGAACCAGAATTAAAGACACTGAAAATGAGGGAATTCCCTGGCAGCCCAGTGGTTAGGACTCGGCCCTTTCGCTGCCGGCGCCTGGGTTCGATCACTGGTCAGGGAACTAAGATCCCACAAGCTGCCCGGTGCAGCCAAAAAAAAAAAAAAAGATACTGAAATGAACTCATGGTTTTCAATATATGCAGATACAGTAAAAATAGACATGAATGAGTGTGTGTACACATATATACGCATCACCCACAAATACTCTTGAGCTTTGTGCCCTGAGAGTGACCAGAGCAGTACCACCTCAGTAGTAACAAGCATACCCAGGACCAAGATCTACTCTAAGTGGACCCAGGGCTCCTGGAGAAATGGCTGATTCCGGCCCGGCAGGAGAGGGGAGAATATGAGCCTGGAACATGTTATGGCAGCAAGGAAGGGAATGCTCAAAGGCTGATGGAGACATGTCAGAAGGACATGAGCCAGCTTCAAGGGTCTCACACTAGCCAATTCTGGGACAATTTGAGCATTGAAATGAGTGATAATAGTAACTGTGATAAAATAAGACTCCATGAATCTATCCTGACACAAAATACGAAAATGAATAAAAGGGAAATTGAGGGATAGTCTCAGAGTACCTCCTACAGAATACTTATTACAAAGGGAAAAGGAGCAACTTTAAAAAGGAGAAGTCTGGCAGACACTATCTCGCTTGAGTGATCAAAGTGAAAGTCATCAATAGCGGACAGAGCAAATGTGGGCACCACTGAGCAGCCTCTGTGTGAGAAGAGGCGTTGCTTCATTTTGAGGATGCGTAGCAGAAATCTAATCATGAGGAAACCCCAGATAAACCCAGGTGGAGGGACTTGCCTGTGATCTCCCAGATGGTCAAGGTCATGAAAGTCAAGGAAAGACAGGGGCTTGTCACAGATGAAACAAGACCAAAGAGATGTGATAACTAAACGCAACAAGATTTTGACCTTTTTGTCCTTTTCTATAAAGGACATTATTGGGACAACTGGCAGAGCCTGAATGAGATCTGCAGATTCCATGGTGGGTGGGGTATCAGTGTTCCCTTCCTGACCGTGACAGTTGTCTTGTGGGTAAAAAGGAGACTGTCCCTGTTTGTTGGAAACGCACTCAAGTGTGCAGGGGTCATGGGGCATCGTGGCAGCAACTTACTCTCCAATAGTTCGGGGAGAAAATGTATTTGCCTGTTCTTGGATCATTTATGTGAATCTGTGATTGTTTCAAAATAAAAAGTTAAACACACACAAACAAACCTATGAGAACAAACATAGACCATTCAAACTACAGTGACTTTGTAAACCAAATGGGATATAAGCTTTTGGGTTACAGAGTGCATAGAGGGTAAAAGAATTAGAACAGAAATATACCACATGCTGGCTCTTATGAAAAAGGAAAGTGGTGGTAAAGATAACAGATAAAATGTTGACTTCTACCTGGGTTAAGGAGTGACACCATGAAGATCCACAATGAGATATTCCTTTGAACTAATATGATTCCCCAAATCTGCTGTCATCAAACAAAGAGTCTTTCAAATACAAACAAGTGTAAAAGGATATCATGTCCACTACAATGGGATACCACTTCGCACCCACTAGGATGGCTATTATAAAAACAAAACAAAACAAACGCAGAAAATAACAAGTGTTGAAGAAGATGTGGAGAAACTGGAACCCTTGTGCACTGCTGGTTAGAATGTAAAACGGTGTAGCTGCTGTGGAAAACAGTCTGGTCTGGCAGTTCTTAAATATACAATTACCATGTGATCCAGCAATTCCACTCTTGCGTATATACCCCAAATAACTGAAAGCAAGGTCTCAAACAGATATTTGCGCAGATATTAGCATCATTATTCACAACAGCCAAAAGGTGGAAACAACCAAATGTCCCACAGTGAATGGATAAACAAAATGTGGTCCATCTATATGATGGAATATTATTCAGCCATAAAAAGAAGCAAATTCTGACACATGCTACAACATGGGTGAACCTTGAAAACATTATGCTAAGTGAAATAAGCCAGTCACAAATGGACAAATATTGTATAATTCCACTTATATGAGGTACTTAGAGCAGTCAAATTCATAAAGACAGAAAGTAGGATGGTGGTTACCAGAGGCCAGGGGAGTGGGGAATGGGGAGTTAGTGTTTAATGAGTAAGGTTTCAGTTTAGGAAGATGAAAAAGTTCTGGAGATGGATGGTGGTGACAGTTGCACAATGATGTAAATGTACTTAATGCCACTGAACTGTACACTTAAAAATGGTAAAGTGGTAAATTTTATGTTATGTATGTTTTATCACAATAAAAAATGTTCCAACTGTGTGTGTGGGGGAATATCACGTCCTTACAGCATTTGGGTGAAACAAATGTAGGTTTAAAATTGAATTTGTCTTTCAGTCACCAGATAACTACTGGAGGCTGGCACCACACCCATAGCCTTATATGTAAGAACTCACACAGTCTTCAATAGCCATGAGCTAAGTGTTGTCACTGTCCCCAAGTCACAGAGAAGGACTGGGTACAGAGAAAGTTTCAGTCACATGCCAGGGTCATGGAGCCAGAGGTAAAGCGGAATTCAGACCCTTTCACTACTCTCTGCCACCGTCCATGTCAAGTACACGTCAATCTTGCACCAAAACCGTGTTCAGAAAGAAACATACTTTTGTACCACATACGTGCTTTCCACAAGCCCCAGCATAACTCAAGTGCTATGCTCCAAAGTGACACACAACATTCAAATAATTGATCTCAAGAGACCAACTCACTCTGGACTTCCCTGGTGGAGCAGTGGTTAAGAATCTGCCTGTCAATGCAGGGAACACAGGTTCGATCCCTGGTCCGGGAAGATCCCACATGCCACGGGGCAACTAAGCCCGTGAGCCACAACTACTGAGCCTGAGCTCTAGAGCCCATGAGCCACAACTACTGAGCCTGCGTGCCACAACTACTGAAGCCCTTGCGCCTAGAGCCCGTGCTCCACAACAAGAGAAGCCACTGTAATGAGAAGCCGGCACACCACAATGAACAGTAGCCCCTGCTCGCTGCAACTAGAGAAAGCCCACGCACAGCAACAAAGACCCAACGCAGCCAAAAAAAAAAGGAGAGACACCAACTCACTCTAAGAAATCAAGTGACAACCTTTCTCTGATGATTTTGGTTTAAATGATGTCTTCACCATATTCGTGGCTTCTCTTGTAAACCATCTTCAAGTTGCTATTAACCTTGACCAAATGATCAAGGTCAGCGGTCCTATCAGTGATAGGACTTACTGACAGCACATACCTCCGACACGATGAACTGAGAAGGACACAACGTTGCTTCTGTGAGATTCCTGCCACAGATGCACAACCTCAGTCTAATTATGAAGAAACAACGGACGAACCACACTGAGGGACTCTATAAAATAACTGAGCAGGTCTCAGCAAAAGTATGAAAGCCATGGATGATGAGGAACAATGGAGGAAACTTCACATATTGGTGGTGACTAAGGAGACACGATAACTAAATGCAGTGTGGGATCCTGGACTAGAAAAAGGGCATTTAGGACACAACCTGGGGAAATTCAAATGGACCTGTTGCTCAGTTACAGAGCATTGTACCAACATCAATTTCCTGGTTTAATCACTGCACTATGGTTCTGAAGGTGTTGCCATTAGAAGAAGCTGGGAGAAGGGTATACTCTCTGTACTAATTTTTTTTCCTTCTTTTTAAAAAATTAATTAATTAATTAAGTTTTGGCTGCGTTAGGTCTTTGTTGCTGCGCGTGGGCCTTCTCTAGTTGCGGTGAGCAGGGGCTACTCTTCATTACAGTGCACGGGCTTCTCATTGCAGTGGCTTCTCTTGTTGTGGAGCACGGGCTCTAGGCGCGAGGGCTTCAGTAGTTGTGGCTCGTGGGCTTCAGTAGTTGTGGCTCGTGGGCTCTAGAGCTCAAGTTCAGTAGTTGTGGTGCACGGGCTTAGTTGCTCCGCGGCATGTGGGATCTTCCTGGACCAGGGATCGAACCCGTGTCCCCTGCATTGGCAGGCGGATTCTTACCCACTGCGCCACCAGGGAAGTCCTCTCTGTACTAGTTTTTCAACTTTTCTGCAAGTCTAAATTAATTCAAAATGAAAAGATTTTCCTTTATTTTTTTAACAAAAGAATTTGCAGTGGCAGAAGCTTCCACGGGGATTACTTTGGATGCTTAAAACAAACAAAACAAAATTATGATTCTACTTTCCTAATTCTGTCATCTCAGATCCTTTTGTAAAACAACCGAATGCCACAATGCCCCTGAGGTCTTGCACCTGGAATGCAGCTGCTTGTTACTCACTGGCAACAGTATTTCTCTAGTTACAAACTGCAAAATAAATGAGTGTGATACACTGGAAAGCAGGGCTCTGACAAAGCAGAAATGAATCAACTGAACCATCGCTGCCAGAGAGGGATGTGATGAGCAAGATGGCCCACGACGCACGTTAGGGCTGAGCCAGGACCAGAGGTGCGAGGTTGTTGTGATCCTGGTGCCACACAAGAAGTGTCTTCTCAGCGACGTACCTGTCTTTCCCTTGATCTCACAGAGCACACTGAAGACAGCAGGCTTCATCTGATGACAATTCAGAGCGTGCTTTCTGAAAGAGAGGTGACAGAGGAGCAGGTGGGAAGAGAAGAGTCATTCTGCGCACGAGAGTAATGATCCTCTATGCTGGGTCTGCCGGGTCTGTTGAAAAACCCTCTTATGAAAGGACAGAACCATAGCATTTCAAATGAATTCAATTTGTACCAAATTCAAACAGAGTAATATTCAAATATTCAAAACATTTCTCTTTAAACACTGCAAATGTAAATAATGCAAATAACTCATCAAGAACTATGAAATCTCAAGGTCCAATAATTTGAAAGCAGTGTTCACACTATTGCCCTAGAGTAGCACTTTAATGCATAAGCAGAAACCCCAGCCATCCTATCCCAGTGTCCTGCAACATTAACTTAGCAAGGACTTCCCTGGTGGCAGAGTGGTTAAGAATCCCCCTGCCAATGCAAGGGACATGGGTTCGAGTCCTGGTCTGGGAAGATCCCACATGCCGTGGAGCAACTAAGCCCGTGAGCCACAACTACTGAAGCCCGCGTGCCTAGAGCCCGTGCTCCACAACGAGAAGCCACTGCAATGAGAAGCCCGTGCACCGCAATGAAGAGTAGCCCCCGCTCGCCGCAGCTAGGGAAAGCCCATGTGCAGCAATGAAGGCCCAATGTGGCGATAAATAAATAAGAAAAATATTTTTTTTAAAAAAGAAAAAAACCCATTAACTTAGCAGGTGGTTACTGAGCAGCTTCTAAGTGCCACACACCACTCTAGTGTCACAGAGACACAGACAAATGAGGTCCCTACCCACATGGCAGGAAGGAGAAAGTGAGACACCACACGACACCACACACACACATGCAAACACACACATATACACCATCGGCAGTGGCAGGTGCTTTGTGGTGACTTAAACTAGAGTGATAACTAGAAGGCTTATTAGCGTTTGCATCTCTCAAAGGTGACATCAAAGCTGAGATCGGAATAACAAGGAGAAGTCAGGCAGGAAGAGATCTGAAGAGAGTAAATATTTAGGCAGAGGAAGCAGCCAGTGCAAAGGCCCTGAGTGAGAACACCCTTGTTTTATTTTTTTTTTGCCGCGCCGCACAGCACGTGGGATCTTAGTTCCCTGACCAGGGATTGAATCCTCACCCCCTGCAGTGGAAGTGCAGAGTTGTAACCACTGGACCGCCAGGAAGTCCCTACTCTGGGCTTTTTAAGAGACCAGGATGTTGTAGAATAAGGGGTGAGGGAGAGAGGCATGCGGTGAAGTTGGAGAGGGAAGTGGGGCTGACTGTAAGAGCCTTGTAGTCAGGGGAATAACTCTGGCTTTTGCTCACCTGTGATAGAAACTGTGGTCGGCAGAGGAATGGTCCCCAAAGATGTCCACATCTTAATCCTCAGAACCACTTACGAGGGAAAAAGAACTCTGCAGATGATTAATGTTAAGGACTTTCAGGTGGGAAGATTAACTTGGATTATATAGATGGGCCCAATCTAATCATGTGCCTTTAAAAAAAATTGAAGGATAATTGATTTACATTTAATCATGTGTCCTTAAAAGTGGACAAACTCTCCCAGCTGTGGTCAGTGAAAGAGATGCAACGACATAGGGTCAGAGACACTACATTGTGGGCTTTGAAGATGGAGGGACTGCGAGCCAAGGAATGCAGGTGGCCTCGACAGGCTGGAAAAGGCAAGGAAGTGGACTCTCCTTCGGAGCCTCCAGAAGGAATGTCCTGCTAACGCCTTGATTTTAGCCCAATGAGAGGCCAATGTTGGACTTGGAACCTACAGAAACGGAAGATAACAAATTTTTTTTTTTTTTGCGGTACGTGGGCCTCTCACTGTTGTGGCCTCTCCCGTTGCAGAGCACAGGCTCCGGACGCGCAGGCTCAGCGGCCATGGCTCACGGGCCCAGCCGCTCTGCGGCATGTGGGATCTTCCTGGACCGGGGCACGAACCCGTGTCCCCTGCATCGGCAGGCAGACTCTCAACCACTGCGCCACCAGGGAAGCCCCTGGCTATTTGTTTTTTTATTGTTGAGTTGTAAGAGTTCCTTACATATTCTGGATACTAGACACTAATCATATATATATATGATTTGCAAATCTTTTCTCCCATTCTGTGAGCTGTCTTTTGACTTTCTTTTTTTTTTTTTGATTTATTGATTTTATTTTTGGCTGCTTTGGGTCTCTGCTGTTGCACGCACGCGAGCTTTCTCTAGTTGTGGCGAGCGGGGGTTACCCTTCATTGCGGTAAGCGCGTTTCTCATTGCAGTGGCTTCTCTTGTTGTGGAGCACAGGCTCTAGGCGCGTGGGCTTCAGTAGTTGTGGCACACAGCCTCGGTAGTTGTGTGGCTCATGGGCTCTAGAGCACAGGCTCAGTAGATGTGGCGCACGGCCTTAGTTGTTCCGTGGCATGTGGGATCTTCCAGGACCAGGGCTCGAACCCATGTCGCCTGCACTGGCAGGCGGATTCTTAACCACTGTGCCACCAGGGAAGTCCCTTGACTTTCTTTATAGTGTCCTTTGAAGCACAGAAGTTTTTCATTTTGATGAAATCAAATTTATCTTTTTTTTTCTTTTGTTGCTTGTGCTTTAGGGGTCATATCTAAGAAGCCATGGAGTAATTCAGGGTTACAAATGTTTATGCCTATATTTTCATCTAATAGTTTTTTTTAATAGGATTAACTCTTACACTTAGGTGTTTCATCCATTTGAGTTAATTTTTGTACAAGGTATAAGCTAAGGGTCCAACTTCATTCTTTTGCATGTGGAGATCCAGTTTTACCAGCACCATTTGTGGAAGAGACTTTTCTTTCCCCATTGAATGGTTTTGACACCCTTGTCAAAAGTTAGTTGACCATAGATATGTGGGTTTATTTCTGCACTTTCAATTCTATTCCATTGATCTATTTGCCTAACCTTAAGCAAACTGCATTTTATTTTATTTTATTTTTCTGCTAAAATAATAACTTTAATGGAAGATATAAGACAAAAAAATTAGATAAGATTTGGTACAGTATAAGACACCAGCAGGGTACAGTGCCAAATTAAGAAAAGAAAAAAGGTCTTTAGAAGATAGCAGGTTCTAATATGTATATGTATAACTGTTTCAATTTGTGTACACCTGAAACTAACACATATTGTAAATCAACTATACTCCAATAAAAATTTTTTAAAAAAAGGATAGTAGGTTCTAGCTGTTTATCAAACTATATAAACTTATAAGTAAAGCCTTACCAAATTAGTGTACCAGAGGTACCAAATTAGTATACCAAAGGAATGGGATTTAGAAAGACTGCATTTCTTTTTTGAAATTCAAAGCATCTCTAGGAACTAGAAAAGTTATTTTACAGATGACTACACTAAAATTTTAAACAACAACAAATGACCTACTAAGGCAACGTAAATATGTTTCAAGGCTAGAAAAACTATCCCCATACTTTCCTGACATCACTCTAAACATAAGAATCGCAGGATGCTAAAATCTCAAAGCTAATATATTAAACATATTTGATATTTGGGGCTTTCTGAAATTATTTTTAGAATTTTACTTTACAAGTGGGAAATGCACTTTTAATTTTTTAATAACATTTTCCTCCTAAAGATAGAATTTAGACATTTATATCTTTTCAGAGCAAAAAAGTCATCAAAATAGGAGACTAGCACAGTACCAGCCTACAGATAATGGTTACACATGCATGTGTCTTTATTAGTCTCCAAACCATTAGGAATTTATTTCAAACAAGGCTCTCTAAGCCTTCATTATTTATATGCAAAATCCAGAGAAAACCAGTTTATCAAATTACGATTTAGTGGTCACAATCAGGGAAAATGATACTCTTCCCTGTGAAGAAATACATGTCAGTCATTGCAGAGGCAATTTAGACCTCTTTTATTGTCTGTTATCCAGGACAAACCTTTGCCAATATCTAATTACCCACGGAATCAAATTTAAATGAAATAAAGTATTAGAAGGTAGCCCATATGATGGGTATAATTTAGATGATCTTAGCCTAAATTTATCTTTTGCTCCTCAATAAAGCACACTGACTCAGATATATGTTCCACAGATGATATGCTTTTTCTTAGTCAGTGCAGAAATATAATTTGTACATCCTGAAAATATCTTTATCTGTCTATCCATGAAGAAAGCTTCCTCTTATTTGCCTCTGTCTTGTTTTGAATATATAATTCAGAGGTTTACAACCTTTTCCAATGACTGTATTTCAGCATGTGTTTCATCAGGAAACATTTGAAAGGATGTTTTTATTTTATAGGTTTACTATTTGAGATTCATTGTTGCTCAAGTTGGTAGTGGTGGGCAGTTTTCCTGTAGAGAGCAATTCCAAACACAATGAGTAGATGCCTGCTGGCTCTAATCAATAGGTTGTACCTCTTGTCCTTTCCCTGTATTTGACCACACACTATTCTGTTGTCCATGGCCTCAGGCAAATCAAATTGGTCCTTTCTTCCCACCCCTCCCAAAAGGCCAAAACAGTTCAATGGCTAAGTTTTAAATAAGATTTATAAATGCCTGCAATAATCCTTTGAAGTTTTCTTACTAGAATGAAACATGAGTTTTAGGAGAGTTTCTGATTTAGCTGAAGGTGGTGGGGGGAGCAACAAGTAGTAGTCACAGTATTTTTAAACAGTATAACAATTCAGTGAAGATTATACATCAACTGATGTTGCCCTAAGTTTTCTCAGTTTTAAATGATTTTTTTTTAATTGCTAGGGAACAGGTTTAGACACAGGAAATAAAATACAGGCCAGTCCATTATTTACATGTTCTTCATCTTGGCCATGAGGGCTTCCAAGCTTTCACCAGAATCTTCCACTGTTACTTCAGGTACAGAATCTTCTTGCTTTGGGGGAACTGTATATGCCATTGTAATTCCTTCAGGTAAGTCAGGAATTGGACCTGAAGAATTTTTCAGTTCCTCTTCTGAAACCTCAGGTACCAACTCAATACCCGACTCATTGTCGTCATGTATTATCTCTTCCTCTTCTTGAACAACCTCCCGTGTGGGTAGTGCTGCTACCTTTTTCTTATATTCTTCCTGTTGCTTCCTACAATTTCTGTCATCACACTAAGGATTTGGCTTAATGGACATAGTAGGGAAAAAATCCTGCACTGCATTGTATCCAAGTTAAAAACTAACGGTACCAAAATTTAACAGAAACTTTAACACATTTTGTACCAAGATCCCAGCAACCACTCCCACAGTGGTAGGAAGACTGGCTGTACAAACACCTTCTCGTTTCAGAGTCTTCTCATCAATATTTGCAGCAATTACAAGTGGTGGAGCACACGCAAAACAAGCAGATTCTCCAGGAAGTATGAGCTGTATATGCCCTGAAACTGCATTTTCACTGACCCTAGACTCCATCCATGTTTGTCCAAGCTCATTACAAGCTGTATTTATTGTCACTCGAGCTTCAAAATTGTCCCCACAGCTAAGAACTAGGTCAACAGGTTTTCCTTCTTCTAATCCACCATTACTTATTCTATTCATGAAACGTTCAAAGTTTTCTCCTGTGTTATATTGTAGTTGTGTACTTCAAAAAGAACATCAGGATTAATGTTCTGCTGCTTGAACTTTACTTAATCCTGCTTGATGAGGTTGGAAGAAAAGTCTATTCATATTGGCCAGTTCCACCTTGTCATAGTCAAAGAGTAGCAACTTACCAATGCCACACCTTGTCAGCATTTCAGCAGTCACACTGCCAACTCCACCAACACCTACAATTGCTACAGCAAAGGTACGGATTTTCTCATAGTAGCTTACAATTCCCATTTGTTTCAATGCCATCAGGCGGCGTCTCCGCCGCTCTTGCGGGCATCTCGGCCCAAACTGCATTTTAAAAAGATCACTGTGGCTGCTCTCTGGAGACTGGGCTGGAAGGTAAATATGGACAAGGATACCAATCTGGAGGCTATTACAGCTGGAATAGTCCAGAAATGCTGTTGGCTTAGTTTAGAGTTATGGTAGTAGACATAAAAAGTAGATAGATCTTTGGTTTGGGGAATGGAATCAACAGGACCTCCTGATAAACTGGTGTAGGGTTTTAGGGAAAGAGGAGGTTCTAGGATAACTACTAGCTTTAGGTCTGAGCAACTGGATGGATGGAAATATCATCAACTTCAACAGGGGAGACTGGAGGGCAGCAGGTTTGGGGGAGGAGGGTCTGGAAAGGAGGGTTGTGCTTTGATCAGGTTTCACCTGAGATCCCTATGAGCTACCCAAGAGGAGGTATCAGGTAGGCAGCTGGCACATGGACATGGACTCAAGGCTGGAGATAAACAATATAAAGATGGAGTCCTGGGCACAGAGATGGCACTTTAAGCCACAAGACTTGAGGGAATCACTATAGGACAATGTAGACAGAGAGCGGCCCAGGCCCCAGGCTTAGGCATCTGTACTTGTAGAGGTCAAGCAGATGAGAAAATCCTGCAAAAGAGACTGGGACCCAAACTGCCAGTGGGGAGGAACCAAAAACAGTTTCAAAGAGAGAAGAGTAATCTGTGAGAAATGCTTCTGAGAGGTGAAGTGGGAGAAGAGACCTTGGATTTAGCAACATGGAGGTCACTGGTGACTCAGCAGAGTGAGGAGGTTGGGAGAAGGTGGGTGGAGGTGGGAGAGGAAGTGGAAATAGCAACCACAAACTCTTTGACACTTGATCCCAAAAGAAAGTAAAGAAATGTAGCAAGTGCTAAAAAAAAGGGTGTGTATTAATCATGTTTAAAATATTCTATCTTTTATGATGCTTTGACATCCTGGGGCGGGGAGAGACTGCCCTTCCCAGGGCTAACTAAATCCAGATATAGCAAACAACTTGCCTGAGGGCGTGCCTTTCATATGCAAACTCAAATCCAAAGGCCACACTCCCAATACCTCTTTTATCTAACCCTCAGCACCAGTCAAGATGCCCACACACACACACACACACACCCCGACCCCCACCCCGCTTCCCTGGTGGCACAGTGGTTAAGAATCCACCTGCTAATGCAGGGGACACGGGTTCGAGCCCTGGTCCAGGAAGAGCCCACATCCACGGAGCAACTAAGCCCGTGCGCCACAACTACTGAAGCCTGCACGCCTAGAGCCCGTGCACCACAATGAAGAGTAGCCCCCGCTTGCTGCAACTAGAGAAAGACTGCGCGCAGCAACAAAGACCCAACTCAGCCAAAAATAAATAAATAAACAGATAAATAAATTTATTTAAAAAAAAAAAGATGCCCCCACCCTGGGACTTCCCTGGTAGTCCAGTGGTTAAGACTCCATGCTCCCAATGCAGGGGGCCTGGGTTCGATCCCTGGTCAGGGAACTAGATCTCACATGCCACAATGGAGAAGATCCCGCGTGCCAGCAACTAAGACCCGGCCCAGTCCAAAAGAAAAAAAAAAAAATGCCCCCAGCCCTAAATCACCCCAGGGCCAGGTACCAGATAAAGAGAGACCAACTCTATTGCCCAGAGCCTGCTGAAATTATTGAAACTATCCAATCCTAAACTTGCTCAAACTGTCTACCCTGCCTCGCCCTTTCCTTCCCATGGAAATCACAATAAAGGCTCCAGGCCATTCTGTCCCCTTACTTCTTCTGCCTCCCAAAGGACTTCCCAGTGTGGTGCTTCCCCATGTGGCCCTGCACGTGTGGCCTGCCTCCTCCTCTCAGGAATTTCAAGTGATAAACTCTTCTTTCAAATTTGTCTCTGTCTTTCTTCTTACCTGATTAAAACAAATCCCAGGTACAAATAAAGACAGGGAGAGTCAAGGGAGTCTTTCATTTCTTTGTGTGTTTTTAAAGATACGAGACACTAGCACATGTCTATATGCCCAAGGGCCAGTCTAGGGAGGGGATTTGATAATGCAAGAGAGAGAGTGAGGATAACTGCAATCTCAACGGTGGGTGTGTTCACCGTTGGTGAACAACTTTGATGAGTACTATGCCATTATTTAACATTTACTGTTATTATGATTTTAAGTCCTGTAATGCTGTCATCCAAGCATTCATTATTAAAAGATGCTATCAAGGACAGAAAATATACCTGAAAATCAGTAACTTCATGATGGAAGTAAAATATGACTAACACCATGAGAAAGGCCAAATATCTGCCACAACTCACTACACTGTTAATCTATGGGAGAATGTCCTCATTTCCAAATGCCTTCCAAATCCATCGTGCGCCCCTGTGGGATGCCTTTCAAAAGGCTAGGGTTGGGATGCAGAACTCAGATATACACTTTTGAATCCCAAATATGAAAATGTTAATGGGGGATGAGATTTGGTGCCCTGTAAAGCTGAACCCAAACGTTAGTCTTTCTTATACAGTACACAGTAATCGATCACACAGGATATTATGCCAAAATGTTTTCCTTCCATAGAAGCAGTTATTATCATTAATGAAAATGGCCTCCGGTTAGAGCTTGTTATCCTCTGTAAATGTAATTCTAAAAATACAAGGAAAGAGGGGCTTCCCTGGTGGCGCAGTGGTTAAGAACCTGCCTGCCAATGCAGGGGACATGGGTTCAAGCCCTGGTCCGGGAAGATCTCACGTGCCGCGGAGCAACTAAGTCCATGTGCTACAACTACTGAGCCTGCGCTCTAGAGTCCGTGAGCCACAACTACTGAGCCTGCGTGCCACAACTACTGAAGCCCTTGCACCTAGAGCCCGTGCTCCACAACAAGAGAAGCCACCGCAATGAGAAGCCCACGCACCACAACGAAGAGTAGCCCCTGCTCACTGCAACTAGAGAAAGCCCACGCACAGCAACAAAGACCCAATGCAACCAAAAATAAATAATAAATAAAGAAATAAATTAAAAAAAGAATACAAGGAAAGAGAATGAAGTCGGCTGCTCTGCTTCATTCATTCATTCATTCATTCATTCATTTATTTATTTACTTATTTATTTATTTATGGCTGTGTTGGGTCTTCATTTCTGTGCGAGGGCTTTCTCTAGTTGCGGCGAGCGGGGGCCACTCTTCATCGCGGTGCGCGGGCCTCTCACTATCGCGGCCTCTCTTGTTGCGGAGCACAGGCTCCAGACGCGCAGGCTCAGTAATTGTGGCTCACGGGGCTGGCTGCTCCGCGGCATGTGGGATCCCCCCAGACCAGGGCCCGAACCCATGTCCCCTGCATTGGCAGGCAGACTCTCAACCACTGTACCACCAGGGAAGCCCCTGCTCTGCTTCTTAAAGGGGATTCTAGGAATGATTATTCCCAGGTCAGTTTCCTGCTTATAAAACATCTTACTTTAGATACAGTATAAAGCACCTTTGAATGAATACAAAGTAACTTCACAGGATGTTTTTGTGGTTTATTTTGAAAAGTAAACAAATGTCTAACCTTTAAGCATGTTCTTGGCCTAGAGGTGATCAAGCGGCTGACAGCAAACCATCAGTGATTACATAAAGTACGACAGACCACATCATTCATCAAAGGGGATGAACTAATTTCTGTGACAGACACATCCTAAGGTGACCCCCACTGAGTATAATCCTCTCTCCTTGAGATTGGGCAGAATCTGTGACTTGCAAAGTGGCAAAAGTGATGGTATATAGTCTCGCCCGTGGTTATGTTACATTATGACTCCACCTTAGTGGACTGGGGAACGTCACCTGCTGGCCTTGAAGCCAGCTGCCATGTTGTGAGAGGGCCGGTAATGGGGAACTGCAGGCAGCCTCTTGGAGCTGAGAGCAGACCCCCAGCTGACAGCCAGCAACAAAACAAGAACTTCAGTCCTGCAACTGCAAGCAACGGTTCTGCCAACAACCCTACGAGACTGGAAGATGATCCTGAGCTTCAGATAGGAACACAGATCAGCCAACACCTTGACCGAAGCCTTGTGAGACCCCGAGCAGAGGACCCAGCTCAGCTGTGCCCAGATTCCTGCCTGTGGAAACTGAGATCAGTTTTAACTGTTTTAAGCTGTTAGGTTTGTGGTAATTTGTTACATAGCAACAGATAGCTGAGATAACTGAACAAATTGTAAGGGAGTGAATGGGGACTGTGGGGAGAAAAAGGTCTGTGCTCGCACCTTTAGCAAGTACATGACATGTTCTATGCAACCAAGTATCTGCATTAAAACAAAACAGAATGTTAATGTTGGGCTTCCCTGGTGGTGCAGTGGTTAAGAATCTGCCTGCCAATGCAGGGGACATGGGTTCGAGCCCTGGTCCGGGAAGATCCCACATGCTGCGGAGCAACTAAGCCCACATGCCACAACTACTGAAGCCCACGCACCTAGAGCCTGTGCTCCACAACAAGAGAAGCCGCCACAATGAGAAGCCCACACACCACAACAAAGAGTAGCCCCCGCTCACCGCAACTAGACAAGCCCATGCGCACAACAAAGACCCAACGCAGCCAAAAATAAATAAATAAATAAAATTATTTTTAAAAAATGTTAATGTTTATGAAGAAGCAAAATTCCAATGAATGAGAAATCATAAATCTTTTAAATAAATAAAAGAAACTTCCGAGGATAATCTAAATTAAAAACAAATCTGCGAATATCCTTTTAAAACCAATGCTAAACAAAACCAATCTGTAACAAAACTATTGAGAGTCACATAGAATCATGCCAGAAAATGAAAGCATACAGCTTTATCACCCTCCAACCCCACTTATTCAATATTTATAGGACAAACATTTATTGAGGCACTAGTATATACCGGTCACTGTATAATGAGAAAGGAATGTGGGAATGAATAGAACGTAAGTCACATCCTGGCTTCTACCAACAGTGTACTGTAGCTTCTAATTTTAGCTGTAATTTACTTTTCCAAATTATGGAAGAATCTGCTTTCCTGAACAAGGTATTATTTTATTATATTTATTTATTTTGGAGGTATTTATTTATTTACTTATTTTTTACTGAAGTATAGTTGACTTACATTAGTTTCAGGTGTATACCATAGTAATTCAATATTTGTATAGCTTATACTCCAAACAAAGTTATTATAAAGTATTGACTATATTCCCTGTGCTGTACATTACATCCTTGTAACTTACTTATTTTATACCTAGTAGTTTGTACCTTTTAACCCCCTTCACCTATTTAGCCTCTCCCCCAGCCCTCTCCCCTCTGGCAACCAGTAGTTTGTTCTCTGTATCTGTGAGAGATTTCTGTTCTGTTTGTTTGCTTGTTTCATTTTTTAGATTTCACGTATTAGTGAAAACATACACTATTTGTCTTTTTCTATCTAACTTATTTCCTGAGCAAGGTATCATTTTAAATTACTGAGGAATTTGATTTAGAGATATATTCAGAGATCTTATCCTTTAGAATAAGATACCTCTTGAAAAAGCTTCCCTGAGAGCGACAATGATTCTAATACCTCAACAAAAGATGAAATCAAATCCCCTTAATTATTCTCATTTCTAGGATTGTTTTAGCTGACAAATCCAGTCAACAATATTATGCACCTCCTGGAGACAGACCTAGGTAAAGAACAAAAATTAGAAGACATGTTTCCTACCCTGAGGAAATAAAATCTTGATGGAAAACCTAGAAATTCACAGAGGATGCCAAGCTCCAGAAAGGAATGCAGCCCAGGAGGCAGATGCCCTGGCATTTTAAAATAAGTTTCTTTGTAAAAGTAAAACTGGGAAGAATCAAACTGTTGTGGGTACCATCAATCATCTGTAGAGTCATTCTAAAAGCAAACCTACAAACAATGAAACAAAAACAGCTAAGTAAATGGGGGTTGAGAATACGTACTGATACCCAAATTCAACCATAGAAATTATTACAGTTATTTTAGCAAAATGAAGCCTTGGATCAGGAGGCAGTTTTGGCAACAGGAAACGAGGAAAATTATTTAATACAACACATGAAAAACTCTGCAGGACTTGAATGAAAGTGCAACCTTTAAATGGAATAAATTTAAGTCTGTGAAAATCTCATTATGATGTCCTTATTTCCTAATTTGCCCATGGATTGGTCACAATCAACACTGTTGTTAAATTTCTTACTCAAAACCACAGAGAGATGAAAATCTCTCTCCTGAGCAAAAGGTGAAATGGCTTCTCACTGCCTGCTCCAAAAAACTCAAACCACTTAGCAAGGCATTCGAGGCTCTTCACCTGAGTCCTGCTGACCGTCTCCCTCCTCCGGACTTGGGTAAGTCCTACTCCTCTGTCTAGTCCAAGACTCTAATGGGTTGGCCTGTCCTAGCCTGGATTTCTTACTCCCTCCTTTCTTCCGTTTAAAGCATTTACCACACCTGGCCTGGGCATGATGAAGGCCTCAACTTACTCATTTCAGAAATTCCAGGCCAGCACCATACTTGGCACACTAACTGAGCACAGATTTGTTGAACTGAATTGAAGGAAAGGTAGAGGCTAGAGATGTGACACTAGCAGAGTAGAAATGAAGAGTCTGAAAGCAGAGCTCTGACGTCTCTAGACTTAAGTGGGGCAAGTGGAGAATCAAAAACTAGGGTGAGAACTGCTAGGTTCCACAGCCAAAGAAGGGAGCAGAAGCCAGAGGCACACAGGGCTCGGCTGGGGGCCCCTCTTCTTGGTCTCGGTTCTAGGGCCGAGCCCACAGGGGGCACTCATCCACTCTAGGAATGAAGGGAAAATATTAAGGGGTTTAATAGTGCATCATGACAAGAGAGACAATCAAAAAGGATGATGGGGCTTCCCTGGTGGCGCAGTGGTTGAGAGTCCACCTGCCGATGCAGGGGACGTAGGTTCGCGGTCCGGGAAGGTCCCACATGCCATGGAGCGGCTGGGCCCGTGAGCCATGGCCGCTGAGCCTGCACGTCCGGAGCCTGTGCTCTGCAACGGGAGAGCCCACAACAGTGAGAGGCCCACGTACCGCAAAAAACAAACAAACAAACAAACAAACAAAAAGAATGGTGGCCAAGACACTAGATTTGGGGAATTCCCCGGCGGTTCAGTGGTTAGGACTTGGCTCTTTCACCACCTGGGCCTGGGTTCAATCCCTGGTAGGGGAACTAAGATCATGCAAGCCACATGGTGCGGTAAAAAACAAACAAACAAACAAAAAACCCACACCAACAAAGACACTAGATTTGGGCAGGAGGAAGTGATGAATAAAGCAGAAGGCTGCTTTAATAAGAAATAAGAGCAGGGGCCTTTAAACCACTGGAGGGCTCAATCTGAAAGAGAAATGAGTATCTCAAGACATTTCTGAAGAATGGATGGTAGAGAGGAGCTAATGACTATTGAACTTTCTTCTGATCCAGGACCAATACTTTAGAAAGGCTGGAGTACTTTCAGAAGTACTTATACAAGGAACAGAATAAACACCATGCTCACTCCTTGCTTGGCAAGGAGTTCAAGGCCATGCTCGATTGTGTAGCAGCTAAAGCAGGCAGTCACCCCACCGAGTCCCCCCCTTGAAGGCCATACCCTCCACTCATGACTGATAGAAGCACACTGCATGCTTTCACGTTCCGTGCCTTCCCTGCACACGTGCTTGCCCCAGCCTGGAATGCCGTGCCTTCTCGGCCTAGGCAAAGCCTCTCATCTGGGTCACAGTCATCTCCTAGGGGGGTGCTTCTGTCCCCCAGCCTGACTTCAGCTGGATTCTAGTGTCCCATGGTACACATTCCACAGGCTCTCATCTTGCTGACAGGTAGTCTCCCTTGCCCTGGCTGATCGATTCCTCATCACCCTCTTCCCGGTTGCCCCTGCACTGCACTCTCCAGCGTCTGCCTCTCCTGAACTGTGAGCTTTTGGGACTCACTGCTGCATCCCCAGACCTGGCACAAAAGGAAGGTTTACGGAGCAAATGAGATTAAATTAGTGAGAATGAACTTTAAAAAACATCTTCTGAAGCCTTAGTCCAACTTTCTAATCTGCCACAGCACTGGATCACCTCTGAGCTCCTCTGAGCCAGAAGTGATGTCATGTCCTAGTGAGCCCGTGGGAGCTCTGGGAAGAGCAGGGAGGGTGGCAGGTCAGCACCAGAGTTCAAGAGAACAAGGCCAAGTGTCCATCCAACCACCCCCTAGTTGTCTGACCTCAGGCAAGTTCTTACTCAGGTCCAACTCCTCATCTAGAAACTTAGTGAAACCACCCACTTCCTAGGGTTACTGGGAGGCTTAAATGAGAGAAAGAAATCATGGTTGTCATTGTCATCGACCACTGTATTCTGACAGAGGCACTTGGTAACTGTCACTTAAATGACTGAGTGATACCTGCTCATCTATGAAACTTTTCTGAAACATTCTGCATATTGCTTTACATATTGATAAAACCACTTCAAAAGGGATTTTGCTGTGATCCTAGATAGCTTCAGGAAATTGTTTTAAAACCAACAAAATCGGGACTTCCCTGGTGGCGCAGTGGTTAAGAATCCGCCTGCCAATGCAGGGGAGATGGGTTCGATCCCTGGTCTGGGAAGATCCCACATGCTGTGGAGCAACTAAGCCTGTGAGCCACAACTACTGAAGCCCACGTGCCTAAAGCCTGTGCTCCACGAGAGAAGCCACTGTAATGAGAAGCCCGCGCACTGCAACGAAGAGTAGTCCCCGCTCAATGCAACTAGAGAAAGCCTGCATGCAGTAATGAAGACCCAATGAAGCAAAAAATAAAATAAAATAATAAAAAATCCAACAAAATCCAACTCTTAGGAAAAGCACACCAAGGACAGCAAGACTTTCCTTTGGCACTAGACAAAGCCAAGCTAAGCATGTTAACCCAGGAGCCGAGCTAAAACCTGCAAGCAGTTTAAGAACACAGACTGCCAGGCACCAAGTTGACTGGTATCTAAAGAACCTCCTTAAGGGCGATGAAAAAGAAAATCTCAGCTCTGAAATTTTACTTCCCGGCTTTGGACTAATAGATCCTCTCATGCTAATGCTATCTGGCTTTAGGAAATTCCAAACCATAAATTCCTCTTCTGACCCCTTGCATTCTTTGATGGGCGTGCTGAAAGCTCATCTGACACGCATTAATGTACATACTTCAGAGGTCTGTGTTTCCATATTTAGTATCCCAGAGGTACCAAGACGAGGGGCACGCCATTCACTTGACAGTACATGCCTTGCCATTTGAGTAAGTTTTAAGGATAGTCAAACTTATGTCATCATCTCCTTTTACTATTCGGAATTTAATCCATATTCCAGGTAAAGTCTGCAGAAATACTGGAGGAATGAAGAAAGTCATGCAAATTTTGACTAGTAGAAAATACCTAACAAGTCATATATGTAAAAAGCAAATTTAAAAAAAGTTCAGAGAAATCTTTTCTTCCTAAGGAAAGCTATGGGGGCCCTAATTACAGTATCTGTTATGTTGCCCAAAGGCCAACCTCTAAATATACTCTTTTTAGTTTTAGGTTCACCACCGTGTATGCCATATAGCTTACTCTTAACACATGTATAATAGTGACCATTCTCCATCATATTTTTATTCGTTATATGTAAAGATTTTTTGCCCTAAAAACCTTATTACCATTCCCAATGATCATTTTCTATTACACTCAAGTTCTACAAAGTAACGCAAAGTTGAGCTATGGTTTTATAGACCCTGTAAAGGAAATATAGAAACAACTCTGGGACTTCTAAAACTTGATTTCCTTAGACTGAAAATATAAACAGATCCTGAAACAACAAGGTCCCATGGCCCCAGATCAAATGTTTCATTTAGAGAAAAAAAAAATCAACTGTTTTCTGCTTTTTATTTGTTCATTTCTAATTTTCTTTCTCTATTAAGTAGGCAAAACAATGCTAACATGTGACCCTTGTGATTAATTTAAAATCCCTTATGCCCACAAACACAAATTAGGCTCAAAAATAATTTCCATTTGTCAGATTAACCATTTACTAGGTAAAATGATTCATGAAAACTGAAATAAATGACACGCTATCATCTCCCCTCTTGAGAGTCTGACCTCTCCAAGTGTGGTCTGGGATCAGCGGCACTGGCACCCTTGGCAGGTGGTTAGAAATGTGGACTCTTGGGCCTCACTGAGACCTGCTACATCAGAACCTGTGCAATAAGATTTCTGCAGAGATCTGCTACAGGTCCAGCTAAGAGAAGCATTGCTCTAGAACACTGCTGTCCAGAATTTTCTGCAATGATGGAAATGTTCTCTACCTGCATTAATATGGTAGTCACTAGCCACACATGGCTACTGAGCACTTGAGAGGTAGCTAGTGTGATTGAGGAATGAAATGTTTGATTTAATTTTATTTTTAAAAAACATTGATTGATTGATTGATTGATTGATTTAGGCTGTGTCTTAGTTTGACCCGTCTTAGCTGCGGCATGCGGGATCATCGTTGCGGCATGCAGGATCTTTAGTTGTGGAAAGCGGACTTCTTAGTTGCGCCATGCATGCAGGATCTAGTTCCCCGACCAGGAATTGAACCCGGGCCCCCTGCATTGGGAGTGCAGTCTTACCCACTGGACCACCAGGGAAGGCCCTGAATGTTTAATTTAATTAATTAATTAATTTGTGGCTGCATTGGGTCTTTGTTGCTGCACGCGGGCTTTCTCTAGTTGTGGTGAACAGGGGCTGCTCTTTGTTGTGGTGAGCGGGCTTCACACTGCTGTGACTTCTTTAGCTGCGGAGCATGGGCTCTAGGCGTGCGGGCTTCAGTAGTTGCAGCACGCGGGCTCAGTAGTTGAGGCAAGTGGCCCTAGAGAGCACGGGCTTCAGTAGCGGTGCATGGGCTCAGTTATTGCAGCGCGCAGGCTCTAGGGCATGTGGGCTCCGTAGTTGTGGCTCGCGGGCTCTAGAGCGCAGGCTCAATAGTTGTGGCATACAGTCTTAGTTGCTCCGCAGCATGTGGGATCTTCCTGGACCAGGGACCAAACCCGCGTCCTCTGCATTGGCAGGCAGATTCTTAACCACTGCGCCACCAGGGAAGTCCCCTGAATGTTTAATTCATTTTAATTTACAGAGACACATGGCAAGTGGCTACCTCATTGGACAGTGTAGCTCTCTAGAGCATCTTCATGCCCTTGCAAGCAAAAGGTCAAGAACTGACCACAACAGCTAAATCTGCCAATCTGGCAGCACAACCCACCTGTCGTTCCAACATGCGGAATGACTTGAAGGGCCAGTCCTCTTCAGCTGCCTCTTCCAGAACATCAGGTCTGGAGCCCAGGTCTCCAGTACGACACTGTTGACCATTCTGCTTCCTTTTAAAATCAGGTTTCCAAAACTCACCCCTCAGCCTTCCCAGCTCTAGAGTTTTCACACTGACTTGTTAGGAATCTCACTACTAGACAAAAAAGTGAGTCCACCACTGACGAGGGGCAGCTTCCAGGCCCCAGGACGCCTGAGGCCTGAGGATTCTCAAAGGTGTGGTACACAAGCACACTGTCGGGGGGCATGGTTAGGAGGGGACCCAGAGATTGCACCAGATTTTCAAAGGGGCCAATGATTCAAACACTGGTTAACAACTCTGGGAGTGGGGAAGAACTTTGGAACCTGAGAGTCCTGACAGAGGAGCCCTCAGCCCTAGTCTGATAACCTTACAAACCCTTCATAAAGGTATTCAAAAGAAGCAAAGGAAACAAATGTATGTAAACTTCAACATGTTGTAAAATTTATTATTATAAAAACTAAGGCTACACATGATAGAGTGACATACTCAGAAAATCCTTGGCAAACGAGAGAAAATTTCCTGCCTTCCCGGTCCCATATAAGAAATGGATGAGAACGTGATCAGTGAAAGATCCAAATCAGAAAACACAAAACTGTCCCTCTCTAGGAAAAGCTCAGGGCGTCACCAAAGAAGGTCAGAAGATCATTCAAGAAGACTAGTTACCTATCACACAGGAAATTTCCAGCTGACGTGGCCTGAATTTCAACCAAGACAGTGCATTCCAAACTCCCCAGTGTCCCTCTACTATCTGTGTAGCCAGAAGGAAGAACAATACACAGTTCACTATTTGAAGACTATTCAGCTATAATAACAAAATGAATTACACACAAGTATGTGGAGCTGCCTTCCTAATAACGTAGAAAGGTGTAAGAAAGAATCCAGGGTTAAGGAGAGTAGGTGTACTTCCCTTCTTTAAGCACACGGTGACAAAGCAGGTTGAGAAGGCCTCAAATCTGAGAAGAAAAATTCTTTCTTGCTAGCCAGTTGAGCTAAATTGACTCCAGGGGCTCTTAAGGGGTGGGCAGCACACAGAGATGAAACCGTTCTCTCTTGTTTCAGAGAGAGGGCAGGGTCAGAAAGACCTCACCAGTTGAAGTGAAGCCAAAGGCCAGTGAAGCCAAAGGCCTCACCCAGTTGGCTGATCAGGAAAGACACAATCTGCTTCCCCGCCCAAGCTGATAATCTACCAGACAGCAAGGTTTACTATGAGGAAAAGACCCACCCAAGCTGTCTTTTCTCCAGAGTGGAGTAAGTGGCCCGCCCACTTGAGGACTGAAAACTGGTGTCTGGACTTGGGTGACTTTTAGGGCCTTGAATCGATCTAAAGGCTACGCAAGGAGTGGGGCAGATGAAGCTTCCAAAGTCTCAAAATAAAAGCTCCAGGGATCTTTCTACCTCAGGAAGAAACCAGGAATCAGCTACCTAACAGCTACGTTGTAAGGCAAGTGTAATGACCCCCTGTTCAGTTTCTTAGCCTTAAAAGAAAAACGACTGTCTTTGAGAACAGCAAGAAGAGGTGACTGACTGCATTCCATTCTAAGACTACCTAGGGGAGTCTAGAATCTCAAGAGATTGTTACAAGAAAAAAGTAGCAGCCTTGGGGCAGTGCAGGGTGACACACGCCTGAGGAAGGCCACATCTGAGCAGAGTTCGCTCCTTAAGCAGCTCCTGGCCTAGAACAGAAGGAACACAGGTAGCTCCACAAGCACCCAAAGCACTGCTTCTGTGGTTCCTGGGTGTGAAGAGCCCATTTTCCCCCTTCCCTAGCTCCTACCGATCCTTCCAGAATCTAAGTGCCACAAAACTTTACTGAACGCTAGGTGCCAGGCATTGTGCACAGCCCTGGGAATGCAAAGGAAAGCACAACAATGCCCTTGCTCTCAGACTGGCTTAGTGGAGAAGGCATCACAGAAGGGCACCCTCTCCGGGCCCAGCTCTTTTGTGCCAGGAATTACCTCTACTCAGCACACTATTATGATGACTGTTTATGAGTTAAGTCTCCCACACACCTTCCTTCTGAATGAGCTCTGAAAGGGCAGAGAACACCTTAGCCATCTTGGTTTCTGTAGCACCTAGCACAATGCTCCAGTGGTGTGCGGTGGGGTTATGTGTGTGTGACACTCTTAACTTTCCAGATAGAGGCCATGAAACTGTGGAAAGAGTCGACATTCCACAAGAAGCAAAGGCAAGAAAGTTTGAAGAATAAATGCCTGCCATATCCACCTCTTATTTGCCTCCTCCTTTCCTGGGGCTGCTGTTCACCTGGCTTTGTAACCCCTCCTCACTAGAAGGTTCTAGGCACTGCACAGTCCACACCACTACACCCTGGTCCCATCCACAGGGACCACCCCTTACCCCCAAACAAGTCCCATTCAACAAGACCTCATCCTCCAAAAGGACGTCATTCTGTGCTTTGCTACCTTCTAATAATTCTAGCAGGCCCCAAACACAATGGGCTGCCTTGTGAAGCACATTTTTACCAATCCTGGCTCACTGACAAGTGGTGCGTGGAGGTTAAGTGGGACAGGTGGTCTTAAAACCACTGTGATTTTCCCACTGCAACTGAAATAAAATCCAAACTCTTTCCTGAGACTTGGCCCCATGTGATCCTGGTTCCAGACTCTCCCTGCTGTACTGGGGACTTTCAGTCCCTGGCTCTGCATTCTTCCTGCCCTTTCCCACCTTCGGGCCTCTGAAGGTGCTGTGCCCTCTCCTGGCTTCCCACAGCTTGCCATCTCTTTACTTACAGCTTTTAGCACAACTTATACTTAGTTTTGCTACTTACTTTCTCTCCCTCAAACCATGATCAGTGACTACGTCAGCACCCAGCTCCGTGCCCCGCACACAGTGTCTAATAAATATTCGCCAAATAAATAAAAAGGGGGTCCTCTGTCCCCCTCCAGCTCCCCCACTAACCTTTTTTCTGGATGCTTCCCGAATCAAATCACACCATCTCTTCATTCCCGAGTCCCATTTCCCACAACTCATTCTCCATTACCTGCCCCCAGAAGTTCCCATCCTCATACATACCACTGATCCATTTAGTTGTCCATCCTTCACAAACCCCGTGTGCACCATCTCTCAGCCCTTACACCCCCCAACACTCCTCTTCCCCCTTACGTCCATAAACCCTGAAACCACCTTTCACCATAAACCTCTCCATCCACAAACTCCCCTTAAACCCATCCCTCTCACCCCAAGATGAGCTCCTAAAACCCAGCACCCACAGCTTAGCGCCATGGGCCCCCTTTCAATCCGTTCCATTTTAACCCCAAACATCCCTTCGGCCTCAGAACCCCCCTTCAGTCCTCCTCAAAATCCCCCGCCCCCGATCTGCCCTCTCCCTCTCCGCCCAGACTCACCACCCCATCTCTCACCCTGCACCATCCTCACCCCTCACGCCCCCAGCCGCCCCGGACTTGGCCCCTCGGCCCGCCCCCTTCACTGAAGCGACTTTGGGTGGCCCCCGCTGAGCCCGCGCCAGCACCTGGCCTGCGCCTCGTCCAGGCTCTGGTCGGTGATGGCCATGATCTGCAGGACGTCGTCCGTGTCGGAGCCCGGTGGGGGCCGGGGCAGTGAGCGGCGCGGGGCAGGGGGACGGCGGCGCGAGGCGTCCATCAGCGGCGAGGCCAGTCGGGCGCTCAACCAAGGAGCAGCCGAGCCTGGAGAGCTCGCGCGGACATCGTAGCCAACCACTGCCGTCTGTGCGCGCACCACGCGCGCCCCCGGGCCCCGCCCCCTCCGCCTACGGCCAACCGCCGCCAGCCAGGCGACTGCGCCCCGCCCAGGGACACGCCCTACTATCTCCGTCAGCCAACCGCTGCCGCGCGGGCCGCCGTGCCTCGCCCACAGGCACGCCCCTCCTATCTGCCTAGGACTCTGTTGGGGGTTGCTGTGACAACGGTGCTTTCTACCCCCACCCTCCTCCTGCCGGAGAGGGCAAGGCCGGCTTCGCTCTGCTTCAGAAACCCCACCTCCCACATCTCCACCTCCCTCACCCATTCCTACTCTTAGACACTTTACACCGCACACGTCCTTAGAGCGCCCCCTCCTCAGAGAGCCCGCACATCTCCTCAAGAGTCCCCACTCCTCAGGGGCCTCACTTCTCCGAGCCAATCCCCCCCCAGCCCCCACTCTTCCTCATAGGCGCCCATGTCTCAGAGCATCCCACTCCTCAGGGACCTACACATCTCAAGAGTCTTAACTTCTCAGAGCACTGCACTCTTCCTCCAAGACACCCCTTGCTTCTCAGACCCTCCCTAGCCTCTCAGAACCCCATCAACACCCCTACCCCCATTCATCTCCAGAAGCCCAGAGCCCCAGACGCCCGCTCCCCTCAGCCTCAGTGCCAGCAGGTGGGTCACTTGGGCTCCCGGCCTCCCAGTTCCCCCTCCCCCCACCTCTAATATTCCATAGGGTGTACGGGTATGTGTGGTGATGGTGGTTGGAAGGTCAAAACTGAGTGATTTTCTCAGTTGCAGAAATCACTTCTATTCACCTTTCAAGGTCCAGCTTAAGAGTGACCTTGCTTTATTCATTCTTTTGCTCTACAGCATTGAGCTAGCACGTGAAGGATGCTTTCTGAAGACCTACCCTGTGATGCACCCCCAAATCAGAGCGAATCTTCACAGGCCTTTGTTTCTAGCTGTTAGGACTCCTGGCATCAGAGGATTCTTGTGCGAGAGAAGAGGATTATTGGACATAAATCACTTCTCCAAAGTCATGGGACCTCCTAGAGCCTGTGTGCACTTGGGACAGACTCCAGACCAGGCTCATAAAGGGACCTCAACCTCCTGGGAACCCTTCAGGACAGGGCCCATCTTCTTCCCATTGCTGCTGGAGAGGAAATGCAAACACCAACTGGTCTGATTAGATTCGGGCACTCCAAAGGGAATGGAAATGAATGATGTAGGCTAGTGTGAGAACAACCTGGAAAGCTCCTTGATGAAGGAAACCTGACACTTGGCCCCAGTAACAGGAAGTACTAGAACATGTGGGGACCATGGAGAGCTGGTACCCTGTACAAAAGGTCAGCCACTAGTGCAGCACCACACAGGAGATCTGAAAAGTAGTGGGTAACTTCGGCATCCTTCAGAGAACAGTGGTGGGGGGACGGGTTGAGAGCTTCAGGGACCATCTGAGACAAAAACCTTAAGTCATCTGGTGGAGAGGAGAGACCTACAGAGAGGGAAAAACTGATGGGACAAGATGCCAAAGGAGACCAGAAGAGTGTGGGTTAGAACCTGGAAGATGCTGATGCCAGAGCAGGTGAAACAGAGCTACCTTTGGAGACCATCAGGGGTTCCCACCCCATAGGAATGGTTGGCTGCCTTGGCACCCAGAGTGATACTTTTGTCCAAAAGGCCTAGAGCTCACTGGAGACAAGGACTATGTACCCATCCACGTGGCTGGGTGCTGGCCTAGGTCATCACTTCTGAGATTTAGGCCCCAGGCTCAAGGAGCCACACTGCCTACCTTGGCCCCTGGAGATGTACGTGGCACCCCAGTTTGTTCTTGCCTCCTCACAGAGCTGTTGTAGGGCAGGGAGAGTTTTCCCAAAGGGAAACTCAGCCCCATTTAATGTAGAAAGATCTACACATTTTTGGTTCTTTGGCAATGCATGCTTTAGTAGTTTAAGAATTCAGCCTCTGATGGGAGGCCTGGGTTCAAATTCTGGCTAGGTGTGTAAGCAGAGAGAATCCAGATCCTGGTTTACTCCATGTCTAGCAGAGTGCCTCTATGTATCTGAGAGGGGACTCATCATGGGTCTGGCACATCTGAGACCATAGGGTGAAGTGGGGAAAGCCAGGCTGAGCTTGTGACCAACTCCGGACTTTGTGGAAATCCGAAGTCCTTTCCTCAGGGGCCTCTCTAGTCCCTCGATGTATCTCTGTGCCCTTTTGGAACTATGTAACCATGGGCCAAATTTCAATCTGTCTGAGCCACTGTCCTCACATGAAAATATATATAATACCTATGCCACAAGATGCAGGTGGTGATTAAATAATGCACCTAAAATGCTTATCAGTGTGCCAGGCACATCAGAGAAGCTTGAGAAATAGCAACTCTAAAATCCTGCATTCTGGTCCATGGACCCCACTACCCCAAGCCCACAGGTGTGTATGTAGGTGATGGAGTGGGCAGTGGGATGGACACACCTGACTATTAACAATCTGCACTCAGACAAAGGGGCAGGCAGGTGAGAGAAGCCTCACACAGGCCAGAGACTACTCCGGGCTCCAGAGAATGGAGACAGAGAGGCAGGTGGCAAGATGAAGGCAGGGGAAGAGGTGGAGGAGACAGAGGCAAAAGGGAACAACAAGAGAGATGGAGCAACAGCCATGCAGAGACCAAAGGGGAATGGGAACAGGGCCCAGGAGATGCCATGTTGAAGGATCCCAGCTCAGCCTGAGCTGAGGTGGACAATTCTGGGACACAGGGACAGACAGATTAAGCTTACAACAGACAAGGCTTTGGAGACCTCAGAGTGGAAAGGTTTACTCCTTATAGACCCCCTCCTTGTAGACCCCCTTAATTCTTATGGGGATAGACAAGACCACTGGAGGCTCCAAGAGGCCATAAACCTTTCCCAGCTCATGCTCAGCACTCCTCAGTCTGTGCCCCTAAACAATCAGCCTCAGGCAGATGGGGCGCCCATGGTCCATCCCTGTTGCACTGGGCAGCGTGGCTTGAGGGGGCCCTCATCTCTCCCACCTTTATTACCCATGCCACCGTGGACAAGGAAGCAGTCCACAGGGCTTGCCAGGCATGTGCAGTAAAAACAGAAAAGTGTCCGTTAAAAAGCCCCGCAACCTGAGATGACTGAAGAGCCAGATTCCTGCACCCCATTCAACTCTCTCCCAGGTGCTTAGATGACCCCAACCCACAGGGCCTGAGATAGGCACAGTTGTCTGCCTGGGTAGGGCTGGCAGTGGTTTCATGCCAAGCCAGACTGAGGGTCTGCCTTTAAGTCTGGCCCGCAGATTGGGTAGAGCCAGGCGCACCCACAAGTGGCCAGGGGCAGAGCTCTGGCATTTGCTGTACCCTGCTGAAGTCCAAGGTTAGCTAAAGGGTGGAGTCCATCAGGGAATGGCCATTCTCAGGAAGCATGATGCGAGTGCTAGTGCCTGTCTGGGTGGAGGGTGCGTAGCGAACAGACTTGTGGGTGGACCGGCGAAGGCACAGACAGCAGAGGAGGTGGCGGAAGGTGCGGCGCATCTCAGCATCTCGGCATGAGTACACCACGGCGTTGACCAGCGAGTTGGCCTCGGCTAAGAGTAGGAAATATTTCTCCACAGCCAGGACGTTGCAGGACTTGCAGCCCAGACCATCCAGGAGCAGCACCACCTGGCCCGGTGTCCAGCAGACCACAAACGCCCCTGCAGGATGGAGCCTGATGTGAGCAGGGCCAGCTGTTGCAATGGCTCAGAGCTGGAGTAGTCTCCAGAGCTTGGGCGACAGCTGTGCAGTTTGTAGGGAAGAGCTGCCTGTCTTGCTGCCTTTGCAGCAAGAACTGCTAAGAGGGGAAACCCTTCTCTGATTGTCTGCCAGAGGAAAGCCTTTCCTAACTGGTACACAGTGGACAGGACCCTGGACATTTCTAACATGGAGATTTGTTCTTTGGGGGAAAGGTCACTGTGGGACCGACCAATTACTCAGTGGCGGAAAAGGAATGATTAGGAAGAGTTGCTCTTTGTTTCTTGGGGGTGGTGTGTGCACCTCCCCTGCTCAGACCATTCTACATTCAACCGCCAGACCTCATTACTCCTGGCTAAGAACTCTTAAGGGCTTCCCATGGAACTCAGAACAAAATATGACTCCTGTCTGTGCCTTTCGAGGCTGTGCTGACCTTCTCTTCCTGTGGACCAGTCACGTGGGGCTTCTCCCCTCTTTGGAGACACTGGGCTGGTCCTGTTTGGGGCTGTCACCTTCTGTTCCCTCTGCTTGGAACTCTTGCCTTGCCTCTGCTCAGGTAGCACCTCCTTGGAGAACATTCCCCACCCAAATCATCCCCTCCCATCATGCTCTATCAGTCTCGCAGGAGTTGGGAAGCAGGGTCCCACTCACCCAGGATGATGACGACAGTCTTGACCAGGCTGAGCGTGGTTTCACGGTAGTGGGGGTGACAGCTGACATGCTCTGCCATGCGCTGCACCCGCCGCCTCACATAGAAGAAAATGCGAGTGTAGACAGCCACCATGAGCAGGAAGACGAGCAGGCTGGACAGGGCCCAGACGGCCAGGTAGGAGCGGCTGAGCAGGGGGGCCATGCGCGAGCAGCGGTCCAGGGCACAGAGGCAGTGCCAGGAGTGGGCGGGCAGCAGCCCTAGGCCCAGCGCAGCCACCCACACGCCCACGATGAGCATGATGACCCGGCCTCGGGGCAGGCGGCTGTGCAGCTGCACGGCCATCACACTGCGGTGCCGCTCCACGGCGATGGCCAGAAGTGTGGCCACGGACGCCGTCAGGCTCGTGTCCAACAGGCCCTGCCGCAAGAACCAGCCCTGAAGTGAGAGCCGGGCTGTGCGCGGGCCTGTGTGGAACATGAGGAAGAGGTAGGCTACACCGGCAAAGAGGTCAGCTGCGGCCAGGTTGCCAAGCAGGTAGTAAATGGGCTGGTGGAAGCGACGGTTGGAGGCGATGGCCGCGATGACCAGCAGGTTGGTCAGCAGCACCAGTACGCTGACAGTCAGCCCCAGTGCCACCACAACCACGTCTTTGGGCCGCCAGTGGGAGCTGAGCTCCTTGCCGCTGTTGTTGTAGAAGAAGCCGATGGTCTCATTGTAGTAGCACTGGCCCATGGTGACCATCTGGGGGCACAGAGGGAAAGGTCAGTACAGAAGGTCCTTGTTGGAAGGACACAGGAGGGAGCAGCAGCCAGAGGGAGGATTAGGACAGGAAGGGCAAGGGTCTCAGACTCAGATGCGTGAGGGCAAAGTGGTAGTGGTAGGGACCAGGGTGACCTGGAAAAGCAAGCTCTGTGAGTTCGGGGGTGGGGTGGGGCAGTTGTTGCTTAATTACTAATAAGACTCTTAGAAAGGTATCTCCCAAATCAAACGACTGGGTGGTTTTGTTTATAACCTAAAGAATCGAAACAAAACTCATTTGCCCACGCGGCGCCAACCTGTGACCAATCTGTGTGTGTGTGGGGGGGGTTCGGTTAGGGCAGGACAACGGGGTGTGGGCTGTGAAAGCAGGCAAGGGAGGGTCAGTTTGGTGTTGGGGTCAGTGCAGGGAGCGGAGCCCAGGGGGCGTGTGTGCGCAGGGTGGGGCCACTGCTAGGACCTTGCAGGAGGTCGGTGCTGGGACATGGAAGTGACTCGGGCAATCAGATTGGGGGCAGTGAGGCAGCCCCATAAGTTGGGCGGCGGGCTTTGGGCGCGAGCGCTCCCGAAGCAGGCGGGGGATCGGGCCGTTCCGAGTGGGACAAAAGGGGCGGTCAAGAAGGCGGCAGCAGGCCGGGCCTCTGGGGGCCCCCAGGCTGGGGGAGGAAGAGGAGGAGGTAGGAGAGGAGGGGGCGGCGCCCGGGCCCCGCAGCATGTGCCGCGCCCTCCCCAGGCCTCGCGCCCACCCTTCCCCGTCCTCGCGGGTCTCACCTGAGCCGCCCGTCACGCCGCAGACAGGGTGGCCTCGCGCCCGAGACCCATGACCGGGCGACGAGGGCGGGAGCAGAAAAGCGTCTGGGTGCGCCTGGCGGGAGCGGCCAAGAGAGGGCCGGAGGCGGGGTCCCGCCGCCCCGCCCCCGCCTCAGCGACCCGCCCCCACCACCTTGGGGAGCCCCGCCCCGCCCGGTCCCCACCACCTGGAGGAGCCTCTCTTCCGCTGCCGCGGCGGGGACAGGGTCGCCCGGAACCGCAGCTCCCCTCTTTCCTCTCCGCCTCGCGTCTCCTCGGTCGCCCCTCTCCACTTCCGGCGCGGGACCCCCACCCCGAGTCCCCGCACACCTCACGCGCCCGCAGTTTTGGGCCTTCGCGGGGCAGAGTCCCTCGCTGCCCGAGATTTCCCGCCGTGACCTGGCGCCGCCCGGGCCCACCTCCGGGTGGTCTCAGGGTCGGCGCCCCTGCCCCGGTCCCCCCCCACCCTCCCGCTCCCTCGTGTCCAATCCGTCGCCGAGTTCTAAGCCACGCCCTGATCCGACCCGGCTCCCACCGCCGCGACCCCAGCCCCTCCTCGGCTTCGCCGGCCTAGAGCTACCGCGCGCCGCCTCCCTTGCCCCGCCGACCTCTCTGGCCCCAGTTGACTCTCCGGCCGCACTCGGGTTTCTCGAAATCCAGACCCCGGCAGCGCTGTTCCCAGCCCGGCCCACGCCTGTGGCGGCCCTGGACTCCCACGGCCCAGAGCACACAGCCCCATTGTCTCGGTTATCTGCACTTAGTTATGTTTGTTTGATTGTGCAGGACCGGATCGCACGCTAAGCTCCGGGAGGGCCGGCCCGGTGTGACTCAGCCAGGTGCCCAGGCCCAGCCTCTACTGCATGTAGGGCCTCGGGGTGTTCTGAGATGAAAGAAAGGGGGCTTTGGTTTCCCTGGTCGGTAAAATGGGGCGAAAGGATGCTGCCTCACCGACCTCTCCCCTGTCACCCTTCTCTGGCAAAGAAAGACACTCAAGGTTATAAAGGACACAGTTTATTCAGAGGCCACCAGACCCCAGGCAGGATGTTGAGTCTGGGTTGCCCACACCCTCCAATATCTGGTCACTTGGGATCAGCTAAGGAGGCAGACAGAGATGGGGGAGTGGCAACAACCAAAGTAGCAAAAAGCACCCTGATCCCAGGGGTCAGAGACTAAGGTGGACCTCAAGGACCCCATGATCTATATTGACCCTGAGTGACCTCTGAACCTGAGTGGCCCTGTCGCTTGACATTGACCTGTGTCTAGTGTAGGGGGGGATCCTGGTACATTGCTGCTGAAGGGTTTTAGTTCCCCTAGGCCATGTAGTCTTTCCATATAGGAACTCTGCAGACACCCCAATATTGAACTCCTGGGATGTTGGGCCCATCTTCTCAGTCCTGGGCTTTTTGGTCAGAGTGCTGGGGTAGTCAGAAATGGTCCTCAGCTTCCTCAGGCTGGGTGCCTGGGCAGCAGGTGGCCTTGGGCACAGACTCGTTATGTAGCTTGGAGAGTAGCCGGGCCGTCTCCTGTGTGATCTCAAAATGCTTGGGCAGTGGGGTGCGGCGCAGAGGGCTGCCCTCACGGGAGGTGGCGGCAGGGCCGGGTCTTGGCCTCCGCAAGCTCCCTTGGGGCACTGATGTGACAGGGGTCTCCTCGCACAATTTGGAAGCCACCAGGGCCAAGCAGGACAGCTGGTGGGTGACAGGCCGTACACCCCCCCGGGGATACTTCACTGGCTGGCGGCTGAAGTGGCCACGGGACTGTGTCCCCAGGGGTGAGTCCTCAGGGCCTTGGCTGGACACTGTGGGATAGGGTGGTCAATCCTAAGTCCTCTGGATACACCCCTCTCCCATTTTCATCACTCAGCCAAGCTACCCCAAGGCAGGGGCAACCCCAGAGCCCCTGGGCTACCCCACAACACACTCACCTTCCTCTCCCTCATTTTTGGTGTCTTTGGTTACCTCCTCTTCCTGGTCCCTCTGCAGAGTTAGAATCTGCAAGAAGAAACCCAAGAATGAGACCTCCAGCAGTAAAATGCCAGTTCTTCGAGACTCGTAGACATGCAAAATTTCCCTTGCAGTTTTGGTATCTGGGGAGAGATGATGCCCTCGAGAGTGTACTGCTTGGCCTCCTGTGAAGAGCAGTGTCATTAATCTCAACTGTGGGCTCTGTGAGGGCAGGAATGCCTTTGTTCAACAGAGGACCAGCCCGGAAAGTGACAGCCTTCTCTGCATCAGGAATAGGTGAACTACCGGTCTTCATCCTGCTCTACTTTCTGCAATTTCAGGCCTGCTTTTTAGCTTATCTGAATATCTTTTAGTTCATCCTTTAGCTAAATGCTAATAGCAGTTGGAATTCTTTCTCTGTGTCCCGAGCACTTTCTGAGGTATTCCAGTTCTCAGAGTCCCACACCTCACCAGCAGCAGCTTTTCCAGCTCTGGGGTGCTGCAGGGGAGATCCTAGCTCTCGGGAATGGTGAATGTATCAGGATCTGAGGGTCAGGAAGCCTCCCCTAAGAGTCTCATCTGTAAATGGTTTTCATTAACAGTATTTACCTCTTAGGGCAATTACTATGCAAGCACCCCTGCATTGTAGGCGTGCAGTCTATGGAGGCTTGCACACCCCTCTTTGGCCTCACTTCCTTCCACCTTCCCCTCACTTATTCATTACAGCATGGGGCTGTGCCCTGAACACACCAGGCATGGTCCCACCTCAGGGCCTTTGTACTGGCTGTTCCCTTTGCCTGGAACACCCTTCCCCTGATCTCCACCTGGCTTACTCCCCCCTCACATCCTTCCAGTCTTTGCTCAAACCCATCTTCTCCATGAGACCCACTCACAGCATCCTATTTACTGCTACAGACTGCCCACCACCTCTCACCTTGGTGCCCTTGATGTCCCCAATTTTACCCTACCCTTTCTTTTTTCTATAGTATTCATCACCTTGTAACATCCTGTATAACTGACTTTGTATCATATTTCTTGTTTATTGTTGGTTTCTTTCCCACTAGAAGGTAGGCAACCAAGAGGATGGAGTCTTTGAATATTTTGCTAACTGATGCCTAGAACAATGCCTAGAACAACGCTTGGCACATAGTAGGTGTTCAATAAATATTCTGTTGAAGGAAAGAATGGTACTCATGTTAGTATCTCTGCAAGGCTCTACCCTGTTGTTACTCCATTATTTCCCACCACTCCATTCCTTACCTTTCCTTTCAGAATGAGTGCAGGGTAAATAAGGAAAGGAGAAAGGGAATGAAATAGAAAATTTTCAAGGGAAAGGAAGGAAGGAAGACAGGAGAGAGAGAGGATTAAATGGAGAGAAGGCTCTCCCATGTCTGTGGGCCCAGCAGGTTCCTACCTCTGTGGGCGTGGTCTCGGGATGCTTCTCCTGGGCACTAAGGGGCATGGTGTCTGGGTTGGGGTCCGAGGCTAGGGATATGGGCAGGGCGTCCAGGGCAGGTTGTGAGTGTGGTGGCTGGGGGCTGGTTGGGAGGGTTGTAGGGGGTGGGCTGGGGTCTCGGGGCAGGGGCTCAGTGGCCAGGAAGAGGTCATCAATCCCGAAGATCTGCTCATAGTGTACAATGAGGAACTCGATGAGCTGGGCCTGGTGCACGGAGTCTAGCAGGCAGGTGACAGGGCCGGCGCTGGCTACCCCTGGACCGTCCGGCGGCCGCAACAGTGTCGGCCCAAACACAATGCCCAGGTTGTTGGCAGACATCTTGTTCTCCTCATACTGTGTAGCCACCCTGGGGACAGTGTAAGGAGAAGGGTCAGGGCACAGACGGTATGGTTATTGGTCATCAGGTAGGATCTGCAAGCCAGGCTAGTGGCGACTTGCCCAAGTGGGTAAGTGGTCCCAGTCATTGTGTACGACCAGCAGCCACATGCCTGGCGATGGGGGTCAGGGGTCAGCATCCAAAGTCAGGAGTCATGTATTAAGTTTCAGAGCTCAGAAAACACATTCAAAGGTCAGAGGTCAGTGTCAGGGGTCAGTGGTCACATGTCCAAGGAAGGAGTCCTGGATCCGTGCCTCAGGTCAGAAGTCACGTGTCAAGGTCAAGGACAGTGCACACCTGAATAGATGGGCCACCAGGTGCCGCAGGGTGTTGTAGTTAGAGTCAGGCAGCTGCACCAAGAGGGTCTTCAGCGAGCGGATAACCTCAGGGCTGGGGCTGGGGGTCCCAGGGTCGTGCCCAGGGTCTGCATGCAGGGTCTTAGCCAGAGAGATGAAGGCGTCGTAGAGGTGGAAGGGGACCACGGGGTCAGTGAGCTGGGGGTGGAATGGCAGGGGGGACATGGGTGTGGGTGGGCTACAGAGGGTCCTCAGTCTGAGCCCACCCGGCCTCTGACTCCTGAGCTGCTGAGCACCCACCTCCTGGAGGAATCGCTTGAGAACACTCGAGACATCGTGAGGTGAGTTCCCTGACAGGTCAACCAATGCTCGGCCATTCTCAAAAGCCTGGCACAGCCGTTCCACGCGGACCCGGGACCCACTGACCCTATAAATGCCCTGAAGGGCAAGGGTGGGAAGTTGAACAGCTGGCTTGCAATCTGGCCATTGAGAGGGCTGGGTCACTCACTCTTGGGGGTGATCAAGGGTCAAGGTGGCACCTGCACACTCAGGGCGCGCTGTTCTATCTCGGTGGTGCACCTGGTGATCACAAGGGGCACCTCGTCCGGGAAGTCCCTGGGCAGTTGCAGGAAGTTGACCCCAAAGAGGGGGGTCCGGGCTGGGAGCCGCTTATGTCCGCAAAGGATCAGTAGAGTCTCCAGGCAGCGCTTGTGGCAGGTCAGAAAGCACTGAGGGAAAGGTCACAGGGTCAGGGAGGTCATCAGGGGTCAGTGGGGGAAGAGAAGGTCATAGGGATCCTCAGGGAGCAGGGGGCTCATAGGAGATCATCAGATCAGGGCAGGTCCCAGGGGTGGGAAGGTCTTAGGGATCTCAGGTCAGAGAGATGCCTGGGGTCAGAGAGGTCACTGGGGTTCAGCAGAAGTCATTAGGTCATCGGCCCAGGCCACACCTCCTCGCACTCGGTTCCGCTGACCATGAAAGCCTCGCACTCTCGGCACTTGGCTGGGCCCCGCAGCCGCCGCAGCCGGTGGGTCTGGGCCGCGTTGGACAGTGTCCACTTCTTGAACGGGGTGCCTGGTCCGTTCTCCAGCCCATCTCCCAGGTCTGCAGGGAGACAGGGTCAGGAGTGCCTAGTCCACCCCCACCCCACCCCTACCTGCTTCCAGCCTCACCAGGGTCTCGCTCCTCCAAGTCATCTGAAGATTCGGTGCCTGTGGACGAGACCTTCACCAGCCGCCTCGTGCCAGAGCCTGGAGTCAGAGGGTTACAGAGGTTGGGGGTCACAGAGGTCATGGGGAGGCTCCAAGGCTAAGAAAACATTCCTGGTTTTCGGCCTTCCAAAACCACCCACAGAGGCCCTTGGGGAAAGGGTCGTGGGTCAGACAGGTCAGGAGTTAGGGGTTGAAGAACCTGGGGGGTGGTTCAGAAGTTGGATCAAGAGAATGGGCCAGAGGTTGAGAAAACAGGTCAGAGGTCAAAGAATGGGTTTGAGATTGAGGGCTAGAGCCTGGCCAGGGGCTGGAGGATGGTCCCACCTGGGCTCGAAGTGGGAGAGTCCTGGGACCGAGACTCGCTGCCACCACCCATGCTGTCCACATCACTGGCCAGAGTGGGGCCCAGAGTTCCTAGGAGGGGACAGGTCAGTTAGGTATGGCCTCCTGCCCCCGCACCACTCCTGCCTGCCCTTCACGGCACTCACCCTGCCAGCCTGTGCCAGTGTCCTCCCAAGGGCCTGGCTCAGCTGCACTCTCATCCAGCGGTGGAGGTGGGGCTCCAAAGAGCTTCTTTCTTGTGTCCAGAGGGGAACTGAAAGGAGAGGTTTGAGGGCTCTGATAACCAGGAAACTGGCCTGGGATGACATCACCCTGGCGTCCCCTTTAGGCCCCACCTCTAAGTACTTGGGTCTGCAAGCCCTTATGGCCATGAGCATCGTGGCCCCCAGTGCAGTAGCCCCAAATTCCCAACTCTCCCACGACTGGGACACCCCCACCCACCTGCTTGGCTCCTACCTGACCCTGCTCCTGGGGACCCACCTGTGCGTGAACTCCTGGAAAGAGAAGGCTGGTGGCAGGGGCGGTGGGGCGTCGGGCCGCAGCGCCCTCACGAACTCCTGGTATCGCTGGCCCGGCTCAAAGGGTGCGCAGCACTCGGCCAGGGCGGCGAAGGCGCGGGGGCCGCGTTCTGCCTGAGCCCCTCGAAGCCCGAACAATCCCAAGGTCACCTGTGGGGCGGAGGCCTCAGGTGAGAGAGGGGCTGGGCCTGGGAGCCTGGGGCGCGGCCTGACCCTGATACCAGCTCGGTCCAGGCTTGGGGGCGGGGCCGGGCAGTGGGAGGCGGCTTAGGGACAGAAGCACGCAGCTGGGGTTGGGGGTGTGGTCAGAACCAGGGTGGGTCATCTTGGGGGTAAGACCCCCTGGGAGGGGGCCGAGGGGGAAGTGCAGTCAGGGTCTGGGGGGCGGGAACTGGCTGTCCAGCGAGAGGGAGCGGGTCCTGGTGCCCTGGAGGCGGTTTAGGGGCAGGGGGCGCCCAGCCGGGGCGAATGAGTGTGGTGGGCAGCCGTCGGGTTAGGGTCTCACCCGCCTCAGCACTTCGTCCCCCTGCAGCACCAGTTTGCGCACGTGTGATACGATCCGCTGCTTGGCGGCCTCCAGGTCTTGCTGCCGCGCATTGGCCTCGCGGACGCAGGCCTGGTACAGCGCCTCGGCGTCCTGCGCCTGGAGGGACCAAGGCAGGGAGCGTGTGTGGGACAGATCGTGGGACCGGGGGTGCCGAAGCACAGAGGGGCACGGGGCCGAGTCCCCACCTTGGCCTGGGCCTCCTCTCGCGAGCGCCGCCGCCGCTCCTGCTGCTTGTTGGGTCCCGGCTGGGCCTGGGGGGCCGGGTCTTCGGGGGACCCCTGGGAGCGCACCCGCAGGTCCTCGCTGCGCTGCACATACTGGAGCTGGGCCCGCCGCAGTGCCTGCACCGCCTCGTTCTGTGGGCGGAGGAGGGACGCGGTCACCGCTTCTTCATCTCCTTCCCCAGCCCGCTTCCCCAGCCCCACACCCTAGACCTTACCATCCGCTTCTGCTCTTTCACCCACTGCTCTTTAAACTCCTTCCGCCACTTCTCAATCTCAGTCCGTTTGGCAGCCAGGGGCTGGGAAGGATGGGGAATGGGGCTGCCTCAGGGCTACTCGATCATTGCATTCACTGGGGCCACATGTCTTTCATCCTTTGGACCCTTTTCTGGGTCTGCACTCTCTCTCCTGGGTCTTCTCACCCAGAAGACCTCTGCCCTCCCCCAGCCCGGTGTCTCCAGAAAGTCTCAGTGGTCACCTCCATCCTTTGTGCCTGGACCCAAAGATGCCAAGGCTCTCTTCCTGGGCACACTTGGCACCTCGCCCCGTGGCCCGCAGAAGAACAAAAGCACGGTTTTGCAATAGCACAGGAAGCCTGGTTCGAATCTCTGCTGGGTAACCTTGGGCGAGTTCCTCAGCATCCCTGGGTCTCAGCTTCCTCATCAGCAAGTGGTGCTGATGGTAACGGTGCCTTCCTCCAGGTGGTTGTGGATGGAATAATGCATGAAGGGCCCCCTCACCTGGTAGTAGTCTCTTTTCTGCTGGGCCACTGTCTCCATGGCCAGGGCTCCCAGGCTGAGGTCGTGCTCCAGAAACAGGGTGTAGATGTACTGCAGTGGCATGTGGCTCTGAGGGTGGGGAGAGGCCGGCTGGTGTTGGAGGATGCTGAGTATCTAGGGGTATCTGACTGGGGTTCTGGAGACACTGGGCTCTGGGGGGGTGTGCTCATGGCTACCTGCTGGTGGATGGACACCTTTCCCGCCTCAGCAATCTTCATGATGTTTTTGGCAAACTCCAGCTCTGGGGGTAGACAGCAGGGGCCTGAGTCAGGCAGGGTGTGAGCACTGCAGGGTCTGGGCAGGGCCTGGGACCCGGTAGAAGGGGCCCTCACCATGGCTGGCTCTCTTCTCAGTCCAGGCCAGCAGCTCCTTGGCGTAGCGGCTCCAGGTCTTAGCATACTCCAGGGCTGCATCCACACCCCCCTTGGTCCGAATGAGCCGCAAGTCCAGTTCCTCCCCTGGGGCAGACGGTTGGACCTCTGACCTCTGAACCCTCCCGTGGAAGCCTTCCCTGAGCCCTCAGACCAGACCAGTTGACCCTGTTCTACACGCTATGGCTTCCCCAAACACCCCCTTGTTTTCATTTGTCCAGGTTGTTTTACACTGATTCTCCACTCAGACTGGGGTCTCACTGAGTACAGGGGTTCAGGTCTGTTGTGGGCACTGCCGTGTCCCTGGTGCATGGAACAGGCAGTTGATGATGGAAGGACTCCTTTCTGCCCACCCCCCACTCCCCTGGCCTCAAATCCCCCCTACCTGTAAGGGGGGCAGGATCCTCTGGGGAGGGACCACTCCAACGGTTGGTTTCACTCGTCTGAGAGAGAGGGAGACAGCATTCAGGAACAAGCAGGGCAGGGGCTCCACCTTCCTCAGACCCCCTCCTCCGAGGTCCCCTCCTCCCTGTCACCTTGGTCCCGTCCCTCACCAAAGTGGCTGTGGGGGTCTTGTCAGGTTCTGGGTCTCCTGAAAGCACAGGGTCTCCAGCCAGCATCTCAAGGGTCCTGGGAGGTAAGGGTGTCAGGATGCCACCCTCCACCCAGTCTGTCCCACCTAGGGGTGCTGGGGGCCCCAGGGTAGTTTGGCGATGGTCCTAGATATCACCTCTGTGATGTCTATTGTATCTAGGAGTCCTGAGGGATGGGGCTTTAGGGGGGAAAGTAGGTGAGCTTTTTTTTATGGGACTTGAGATAGAATTTGAAGGATCCCAGGTAACTTTGGGGTTCAGAGTGGGATTATAAAGCTCTCAAGTGTTTTAAGGGGTCACAAGGGTCACAAGAAGGATACGTGGGGGCCCTAGGATCACTTTGGGGATTTCAGGTGGATTTGGGGGGTTGAATTTTGGGATATTCAGGTGTTTTGAGGATCCAGAAGTTGCAGGTTCCTAATGGGGTTTCAGGCACCTAAATGGTTAGGGATTTGGGGGATCCTGGTGGAATTTGGGGTTACTCAGGCACAGACTCACACGTTCCCGAGTGAGATCTCGAGGTTGTCCAGGCTCCGGAAGATATCACTGTACCTCTTCCTGCTCTCAGGAGCTGAGGATAGCCCTTGGGGAGGGGAGTATCACACATGGGCCAATGGAAGCCTCCCTCCACCCACAGCACTTTGGCAGGTTGTTTGGAGGGTCGGGGTGGGGCGGGGGTGGGGGGAGAGAGAGAGAGAGAGAGAGAGAGAGAGAGAGAGGGAGAGAGGGAAAGAGAAGAGAGAGAGAGTTCTGTTCCCATGGGGAGTATAGGATGGTGTGGGTGTCTGAGCTGGGATGGAGGGAGTCTGGGCTTGGGTGGGGCCCGACTTGGGACAGGCAGATGGACTCAGGCACAACCCAACACAGAGACAGCTGCTTAGAGGAGCAGAGACACCCACACATGCATTGGCCCAGAAGCAAAGCGACAAAACAGACGTCCTAGATACAGCCACACTGTCTCCCGGGACAGAGCCGGCTTGACAATGGAACCACATGGACCTCAGCCCAGACAGATGGAAATACACGTGGGACAGACCGGCACATGGCCTGCCACAGAAACACACACAGGCAGCCTGAAACCACAAGAGGCATAAAGACCAAATGACAATCAATATGCAAAGCAGAGACACAAAGACAGGCGGAAACGAAGTCGGACCTTGCCACATTTCTGCCGCAGGCACCACTTCTAGGGAGCCCAGATCAGCATGTTCCCCTCCCCGGGCAATGGAGTAGCCGGGTGGGGATCCTGCCGCGTTGCCCTCTCCATCAGCGGTCGTGACACCCTGCCCCCATCACAAATATCAGAAGCAGAAGCGGCCACTTCCCCTTCCTGGGCCCCCTCCCCCAGGCATCCGGGGTGAAGACTCCAAAGGGGGAGGGGGGATCAGGGACTGGTGTCCCGGGTCCCCCTCAGCTTGGGGGTTCCCACAGTGGAGCATCCCCGTGTCCTCCCCATTCAGGAACTCCTCTCCCGGCTCTCTGGACGGAGAGGGATAGGCGGGGCCCCTCATTGATTTAGGAAGTAGGATACTGTCGGGGGAGGACCCCTCTCTGATCCCGTATCCCGGACCGCCTACCCGGCTCTGTTGAGTCCATGGTCCGGCCCTAGGATCGCTCGGCTGGGACGGGAATTGGGATAGAATCGCGCGCCGGCGCCAGCGGGGCCCAGCCCCGATTTCCTGCCGCGGCCGCCGCTGCCCGGGTTCCTCGTCGCCCCGCCTCGCGGAGGCCCGGCCCCCAACCACGCCTCTGCTGGTCGGCCGCACCCTCTAGGCAGGGAAGCGCGGACCACGCCCCCTGCCTGAGCGGCTGGATATGCGGCTGGGCCAGGACCTCGAGTGACCTGACGAAATGACTCCATCCCGGCCAGGGTTCCCCTCCCCATATCTTTGCGGGGTCCCCAAACCCCAGCACACTCCCCTTGCAGTGAGTCCACAGAGTCTGCCTGGCCTGAGGAGCCTGTCCCAAACCTTTCACGTTCTACGACCCAATGACGCCCCTGCCCAGGTGTCTCTTGGACCTTTGAACTCATCCCAATTGGCTGGGGCAATGGGAGCCCCCTGGTTGGAGATGTGATGTCCTGCCTGATTCCAGTTGAAACTGAAGTCCCCTAACACGCTGGGGCTGGAGATACAACTGGGGGACACCCAGTAATGCTCAGTGCTGGATCAGGCTCTTGAAGACCCTGTTACAGCAGAGCCAGAGTGCCCTTAGCACCTCTCTCAGGCACGGAGGACACAGAGACCCCCGCCCTGAGCCCCTGCAAGAATCATCCCCAGCAAATCCCAAGTTCAGAGTGCTCCCCTTCTGGTTGCCTCAAATTGTCTCAAGGATTCCACGTGACCCCAGCAGCCCCTCTGCTGGATGGGGTCTGGCACCCGCGCCCCTCCAGAAACCTTGGCCAGTGTTCAGGGCCCACCTGATGCTCACAGCTGGTCCCAGCCCCTTTCCCACTTTGGCTCCCAGGGCCTTCCTTGGGCTGTGGGCCACACTCCTCCTGATGGGAAGCCCGTCAGGGGTGGGCTGCTGAGGATGACCAAGGGGCAAGGGCAGGAAAGGGTAGAGAGCTCCTCACTGAGCATCGGTGGGGAGGGGGAAGTCGTCCAGAAGCCCGGGCCTGGGTTTCCTGGCCTGAGGTCGTCACATGCAGCTTGCCAAAGTTATAAAAATGCACCCACACCCCAACTCTGTAATTTCTGACTCGAAAGTTTTTTCTAGGTTTTGACTGTCAAGAAGGTAAGAAATCTCTGACTGTGACTCTTAGCTTTCATGCTACCTATTGCACAGTTCCTGAGCTGTAGTGAGCGAGCACCTTTTGAAAGGAAGGACAGTAACAGTATGATAGCCAGGCTGCAGGTCAGACCCTGGCTATGACCTGTGTGGTGCAGAATCCCGAGTGTGACCCGAGTCAGTATTCGTAATGATTTGGATTGAACTTCCTCATACCTGACACTATGAGAGGAAGGCATGCTGTTATTTTGCATATTACTGCAAAGGGAAAAATGGCATCGATCTCAAAACTCCCTTCAGTGCCTGAGGTGTGAAAATGTGAAGTTGCGAGACCACAGAAACATGGGGGCACTTGCAAAACTAGGAAATACGCAGAGCTCTCTGGGTTCCGAGCTTGGCCTGTCCAAGTGCTGAATGTGTCGCAGAGGGACGTTAGAACCTCACACAGTCCATGAGGAGGGTGCCAGGACCTTCCTTGGGGACCACCCAGCCCCCAGCGACCCCTTCTGTGGTGCAGAGATAGAGGCAAGTCTTCTTCAAATCACTGATGCTGCTTTATTTACCAAAGACGCTGGCCCAGGGCTGGTTCCGCCAGCCAGGCCTCAGACAGCCGAAGGGGGTGGGGTGGGGGTGTCCCAGCTCAGTCTTGGTGGGCAAGGCCAGGTCAGCCTCACCGTGGGGGCAGTGTTCCCTCCTGGGGCCCTCGCAGGGCTCCTGCCCAGCGGCAGCAGAGTGGGCAGTAGGTGCCAGCACTGCCATCTCAGGAAGGCACTTTCAGCTTTGGGGTTCCCAGGAAAAACTGCAGGAGGCGGTCGACCAGGAGTGCCAAGCAGAAGTCCAGGAGTAGGACCTGGGCGATGACCAGCTTGAACTGTGGGACAGGGAGTGCTGGTGAGTCAGGTGCCTGCAGACAGGTCCAGGCCAAGTCCTGGGACCGCGTCTACAGGGCCCCTCACCTCCACAGGGATGTCCACGAGTCCAAACTGGCTGTTGAACTCAGGCGAGGAGCCAAGGAGCAGGCCCACGATGGCCAGGAGTGACACGGCCAGGCTCCACACCAGAGGCCTGTTCTCAGGCAGGCTCTCCATGAAGGGTGGGCCCTGTGGGGATAGGCAGATGGGCAGCTGTGTGTCGTGGCAGCCCAGAGGGTGGGCAGGGTATGCTCGGGCAGGGGCTGGGCCTCACCTTGTAGTTAATGGCGAAGGTGGCCATCTGCATGGCCATGGCCATGATGTACACTGTGCTGTTGACTAGGCTTGGCTCAAATTCTTTGTACAGGTCCACAAATTGCTCCTGCCTTCAGGGACACATGGGGGTCAGGGCCCCTTCATGATTCCCGCTGCCCCCCGCGGAACCAGGACTCTGCCTGGTGGACTCTGCTGGCCTGGCCCTGGTCACCCCAGGCCAACGTCTGCATGTTTCTCCTGCCACCCACCAACCGCAGGGATGCTGCCTCCTCTGGGAGCACCTTGTCCACCCGCAGGCTGGGAGTGTACTCACTTCTCAGGGCTCCGGGCCTGGGCCTCGCTGTACAGGTAGACGAGACTCATGAAGTGCACGCAGAACTGAAGCATGACAGTGAGGATGGTGTATAAGTTGAAGATGTTGGGCAGGGGCCGCTCTCGGGAGAGGGTCTTGAGGGGCTGCAGGGGCAGAGTGGGGGTCAGGGCCCAGGCTCGCCCTGGGGTCACCCACCTACCCTGCTTCCTGGCAGGCCTTGTGCAGAGAGTGGACACCAAATTCTGGGGTTTATAGGTCAGCACTAGTCCCCAGAGCCCTGTCCACCCCCCATCCCCTCAGTCCAGATGCCACCCCCGCCTCGCTCAATGCCCAGCCATAGGGGTCTTAAGATCCACCCTGCCCCCGCTCTAGAATAAACTTAAAGCCCTCCCTGTTGCTCATGGGGCATGTATGATCAACCCGGACCACCTCCCACCCCTTCCGGCCACCAGGGCCTCCTTGCATCAGCCCATGACCACCTGCAGCCTTTGTGCCTAGTTCCTCGCTGGTTCTCTTGTCCTTTATGCGTTGGCCTCAATGTCAGCGTTACACAGACCTCCCTGACCGACCCTGAGGCCATTCCCCACAGCCTGTGTGACCTACTTGGTGTTTTTCTCAGCACTGCATACTGAGTGCTCTTGATAATTGTTTTTCCCATCTGTCTCAGTGGTGTGGCCCACCTGAGACCCCAGCGCGTGGACAGTGCTGGGCCTGAGCGGCGGCACTCTGTAGAGCCTCAGTGGGCACCCACCCTGCCCCCTGATCCCCATCTGTAACTTGGGGATGAGAGTTCCCATCCCAAGGGCTGCTGTGAGGATAAAACAGACATGTGGTGGCGCCTTTAATAGCCTGCCCTGGCTGGCCCAAGTGTCGCCAGCCATCAATCCGAGAAGCATCCCGGCACCTCTGGGGTAAGAACCATGGCTTAGAGAAGCAGAGGGCACCCCTGGGCTGGGGCGGGAGCCCCTGCTGTGCTCAGGGTCCTGGCTCACCTTGGAGCGGGAGATGAAGAGGAAACAGCCAGCCAGGAGCAGCCCCTGCAGTGTGGCCTGGAAGTCACTGAACTTGACACCCTCCAAATATAGGACACTCTGGCTGTAGGCCAGGATGAGGGCATTGAGCGCCAAGATCTTGAACATCTGCAGTGTGGTCACCAGCGTGCAGCGGCCCTGCTTGATCACGTGGCAAACTGCGGGGGAAGGCAGGTGTGGGCGTGGGTGCCAGGCAGGATGGGCCTAGGGATGGGGTAGGGGAGGATCACGGGAGCAGGACTCACTGCACTGGATGGAAGAGAGTTTGGAGGTGAAGGGCGCAGCGATGCTGGCATCCCCCAGCTTCACGATGGGCATGCTCTCGTCCTCGAGGTCCCGAAGCACCTGACTCAGGCGGTCCTATGAGGCAGGTAGCAAGGGGTGAGACCTGACAACAAGGGGGTGCTGGTGCCCCCCTTCTGAGACTCACCCGCTGGGAGGCCAGCTGCTCTTCAGAGGGTGGGAGTCCCGACCTCTGCTTGGCTGCCCTGGAGGTGGCCCTAACTCCACTGTTGCTCAGGACGGGGCTGTCCCGGGGCCGTCGCCGCCGCTCGATGATCCGCTCAGGGGCATTGGCCAGGAGGGCCACACCTGGTGGGAGTGTGTGTCAGAAGCCAGAGGGAGCCTGCCACCCCGGCACAGAGCACGGAGTGTCTGCTCAACACAGCTAATCCCGGGGCCCAACCTCCCCATTTTACCTGATCACTCACCCCAAGGAGCGCCTCAGAGAGTGTCTATCTTACTTTCTACAAACTACTTAAGGACAACAAAAAAACAATACCCAAATAAAGTATATAACACTATGTAGGTCAAAACTAACTGATTTCCAAAGAAGTTTATTGCTAAGAATCATAATGAGGTAAATGATGTGTCATAAACATCGTAGTTGATAAACCAAATGAATATTTGAAAAGCACTGAAACTAGGTTAAATTGGTCTTTAAACATCAACTTGACATCTATGTTCTGTTGACACAGATCCAAGGCTATAAACTCTCCCTGGCCTCGGCCTTTGGAGCCCATACAGTGCCCGGGGGGCCTGAGAAAACCAAGTCACGTCTGCCCCATGGAGCTGCCCTGGACCCTCACCAGAGGTTCCTGGTGGTCCCCGCCACACTTTTCCTCGGACACTTGTATCTCTTCCTGGCCTTGGAGCCCTTCAGATCCCCAATCCCAGCAGTCCCTGCCCCGTCCCTTCACTACTGCTTCCTCACAGAACTTGCTCAGTGGCGCGTCACTGATGGTAAGCCGGTGTTGGCAGAACAGCCCCCAACCCCAGGGGCTCACCCACATCAGCGTGCTTCAGGGCACCCACGTCGTTGGTGCCATCCCCACACATGAGGGTCACGTAGCCCAGCTCCTTCAGGCTGGTGATGACAAACTCCTGTTTGGGGAGAGACGGGCTGAGTGAGGGCTGCGTGCCATCCCCAGGGCCCCGCCTGCCCTCCACCACCCCATACCCACCTTCTGTTTGGGGGCCACTCGGGCGAACACTTGCACGTGTGGGATAAGGCGAAGCAGCAGCTGGGGGTCCTCGGCCTGCAGGTGGGCCAGGCCATCGCCTGTGAGGCACAGTGCGTGATCCAAGGCCAGTGCCTTCGGGGAGCCCTGGGCCAGGGGCAGCGTGATGCTGCCGTCGATGGAATGCCACTCACACGGTCGACCTGCAGGGCCAGTGCCCAGGGTCAGGGATGGGGCTCGGCTGGACCCCACGTGTGCAGTCCTAGTCTCTCCTCTCTGGAGCACCTTCTTGGCCCCCACCCCAGGTCCATACCAACCTGTACCCCAGACACTAGGCACCCCACAGAGACCATGCACAGAAACCTCCGATACAAAGGATCTGAAAACCCAGGGCCTAAGCCACTGGCCTGAGATCATGTGATGGGCCAGATTCAAACCCAGGCAGCCTGACCTCAAGATTCGCCCCACCCCCTCCCCAACCCTGGGGGCCTGCCTAAAACTCTGCTCTCCTAGGGCCAGGGCACCCCGAATCACTTCCTCAGGCCAGACACTGCTTGCTATCCACTTCCCCTTTCTAGCTGGTTGGTCTAGGTGTGGATGCTGAGCACCGAGGACAGCTGAGGGCAGCCCACCAGCCTTCTCAGCACTGGACAGTCAGAGCTGTCAGAGCTTGAAAGGAAAATCATCTCCACGTGGCTCCTGTTGTGGCTGTTCTGTTAGAGCAGCTTCACTTGCTCATCAACAGTCTTCGCAGCCACCTCTGGGCCACCTGCCTACGATCCCCAGGCTCTGGAAGAGCCCAGTGACTGGGACAGAGACCTGGGCTCAACAGCACAGACGGAGAGAAGGCCTGGGAGGTTCTGGAAGCCCTCTTGGCCGGGCCATACCAGCACCCTCCTCTGGCCTGCAGCCCAGTGACATCACTGGTGCACGCTGCTCCCAAGCCAGGCCCTGCACCGGGTGCTGTCCTACGGCATCTGACAGACTCCACCCTACCAGCCAGAGGTGCTGGGGCTGGATTCGTCCCTTGATTTTTCTGATTCACAGGCACCCCTTGCAACCAGTTTGGTTACTCAGGAGAGGCCAGAGACCATGAGTTCTGGAATCAGGACATCTGAGTTCAAATCCTTAGTCACAGTGTTTCCCAATGATCCAGGTAGATGGATTCACTTCTCTGTCTCCTTGTCTACAGAGCAGGGGCCCCAACAGCTGACCTGGTTGGCTTCCTCCTACGTGGTGTGGGAATGGCAAGCCCTCCCATGTGGGGCGAAGAGTCTGACGAATGCAAACCAAGCCCTCTGCCCCAGGTTCTGGCCACACCAAACACGAGCACCAGCAGTCCCGGTGCTCAAGAGGGGAGCACTCGCCATGCACAGGCAGGCAGCCAGCCAGGCCCAAGGTGGGTGGGAGGCTATGAAACATGGGCTGGTGTGACGACAACCAACCGCCTTAAAACTGTAAGGTGTTGCTGGCCCCAGAGCTGGTGACCGCCTGCATGCTGCCGCACAGGTGGGGTGTGGAGCTCCCCGGCCAGACAGCCCAAGTGTGCGCACGGGGCAGGGCTGTGATCCGCAGGCCTGTGTCATGGGTACTGGATGACGCTGGGTGTGCTCACTCAGGCCTGGCACAGAGGTGAGCCACCAGGAGGGAGCTGTTCTTGGACTCAAGGTCCCCCCACAGCCCACGACCACATGGGGCCTCACCTTTCTCCGTGGGAGGCTGCAGGATCAGCGTGTGAGCCTTTTCAATGAAGTGCAGCTCCTGAGCCACATGGCAGGCAGTGAGCGGGTTGTCCCCTGTGATCATGACCACCTGGGGAGAGGGCGGAGGCTCAGTGGAGCAGGGCTCAGTGGATCAGAACTCCAGCCTGGAGACCTGGGGGCCAAGTCCCTTCTGAGGACAGCCACAGAGGAAGCGCGTGGCCCCCTAATGGGGACTGGGCTTCCAAGAGCCTCAGTCTGCCTCCCCTGGTGGAGTTTTCTGCGAATGATATGTGTATGTGTGTCTTTCTGAGAACACCCATAGCCTTTATTTGCAATACAAACTAAGAGCCAGCCCTTGGTGTGGACCCTCTTGGCTTGGCAGATGCTCCAGGCAGGAGATGGGGGTGGTATGACACACGCTCTAGCCTTCTGGCTTAGAGCCTGGTGATGGCAAGATGGGCCCTGACTGCTGAGGCCAGGTGAGGACTAATCATGTCACTACCCTCTGACACTGCCAGGCTCGCCTCCCACACCCTAAACTGAGTCCTGAACTAGAATACACAAACCACCAAGGCTGACAGAGAAAAGCCACTGGGACACCCACAGCCTGTCTGGGTGTTGTCTCCACATCCTCCAACCCAGCCTCAGCTTTTTCCTAAGATGGGGCGGAGTCGGGGGAATAGCCCTCATCTCCCAGTGATGCTGGGGGCCTGAGAAAGTGATGTGAGAAGAATGAGTCCCAGAGCATCCTCAGGCATGAGGGATAGCATGAGCATCCAAGCCATGGTGGAGCTCAACCAAAAGCCATGGAACCTTTGCTTCCAAGACCCAGATACCCACCGCTGAGTGCCCCACTGAGGATGGAACTGTCCTCTACTGTCACATCCCCCTTTCTGTAAGGAGTAGCCAAGCTTGCCCACCCATGGGGCCTGGTGGGGAGGGGTCCAGTGGCTGTACCCGATGGGAGGCGTTCTGGATCTCGCGGATCACAGCCTTGGAGTCAGCCTTGAGTGGGCAGGAGACCACAATGAAGCCGACGAACTTCAGGTTGCACTCCAGGGCCTCCCGCTTGAGCTCCCGGGCCTGTGGATGGACACAGCAGTGCCCTCATGACTTGTCTCTCCCCCTCCCCCATTTCCCAAGCTCTGACAACACGCTGGGTGGGGAGAGGTCAGAGAAGGCCCCATCCTTGCAGAAGAGACAATGGAGGGTCAGAAGGTGAGAGGTGTTGGGAGGGTGAGAGGCGCCCTGGTGGCAGAGGGGCTCAGCAGTGGCTGGGTGGCCCTGGCCCCCCAGTGGTGCCTCTACCCGCTACCATGGACAACAGCGTGACACAAAGTCCCTGTATTTCATCTTCTAGGACAGGAAAGTTGGGACTCTCCTTTGATAACCACTGAGCAAGAGCTCACACTCTCTATCTCATATCAGAAACTAAAAGATCTCTGCCCTCGTGGAGCTTGCCTTCTACTGGAGAAGACATGTAATAAAGAAAGTCACAGAAATCAGAGCACTGAGTTCCACAAGAGAGATGAAGACAGGGGAATGGGGCAGAGAGGGTCGTGGGGTGGCACAGAGCCGGGTGGCTCTGAAAGGTCTGTGACTAGGCTCAGGAACGGGCCTTGAACGAGGCTCTGAACAGAGGTGTGACCTGGTGTGCATTCTGGAAGGATCTCATGGCCACTGGGTGTAAGCAGATGAAAGCCACTTGGATGAGGGCCAAGATGGAAGCAGGTAAAGGAGCAGCGTTGGTACTGGAGGTGGGAGGACAGCCTACAGCCAATGGGACGTGGGGTGTGACCGAGGGCTGGGGACATCCCAAGATCATGCAGTGACCAGGTGGTTGGGCAAGGCAGGGGTGGAGCTGGGCTCTAGACAGGGAACCCAAGGTGCCCCAGGGCATTCCCCAAGGGGGTGTGAGAGAACCCGTGGATGTGAGGATAGGAGGTGAGACCTGGGTGTGCTCTCTAGGGAGCAGCCCTGGATTCTGGGGTGGGATGGGGTCCGTGGGGAACGGGGCATGCAGGGGAGGAGAAGAAAGTGAGGACTGAATGCCACCCGGGGCCTCCAAAGGTAGAGGCCAGGGAGGAGGAAGATGAAATTGTGCCCGTTCATGGTGGTGTCACAGGGGACAGAAGGTGATGTGGACAAGGGGCCGGTAGGTGGGGGGCTTGGGCCCTTACCTGCTGGTGAGTGAGGTGCCCCAGCTCCTTATACCCCAGCGCCAGGACACGGGCTCCTTCCCGGGAAATCTCCGTGTGGATGTGGTGGTAGTCAGGTGGGCACTGGGCGAACTGCAGGGAACGCAGGGGGATGTCACCAACCGCCCCGCACCCCCCTCCCCACCCTGGGCCGGGGCTGGCTCACCATGGAGTGCAGGGTTTCAGGGGCCCCCTTCACAGCCGCGATGTAGCAGAGATCGGTGGAGCCAAGCTTCTCGTAGGAGGCGAGCACGGACATTCGCTTTAGGGCACTGGCAAAATGAAAGCGCTGGTGAATTTTCAGCCCCTGAGTTTTAATACTTCGGGGGAATACTTTCTCATCTGGAAACAAATAAGTACGAGTCCTGAGGGCCTTCGCTCCAAAGAGGCAGCCAAGCCCCCACCTGCCCCCTCCGTGCCCTTCCTCCCTCCATCCCCTTCCTCCCCCCACCTCCAGACCCGGGGCCTGCAGGAACTCCTGGCTCTGGGAGGGGTCCAAGCTGGATGATCTGGGTATGGAGGACCCTGCCCCAGGTCAGAGGTGAGCCTGTGCCCACCCACCTGCCTGAGTTGAACACACAGGTGCCTGAGAGGCACACCCCGCCCGCCTGGGGACGTAAGAGCTGGCGGTGTGGCCGAGGCTCCAGCCCCTCACCTTTGGTCAGTGTCCAGTCTACGGCCGTCAGCATGGCTTTCTCAAGCGGGTCACCCACAAGGGTGCCGTCATCCAGCTGCATGAGGGAATGGCATGAGGCCAGAGCCCGGTGTGTTTCTATGGGGATGTTGGACACAGGGGTCACCTCCTTCCCATCTCTGCAAGGAGGAAGAATAGCTGGTTACCAGGGTGGAGGTGACTGGGTAGAGGGACCCCCTGGGAATTGCTGGTCACAGTGGGGGGCCGCAGGGTGCTGTCTTGGTCCCTGCGACACCTGCATGCGTCTCATGAATGCCCTCAGACGTCACGTGGCTGCTTCGAGCGCAAGCTGAGCCCCCTGCCACTGTCACTCACACTGAAGAATGCTTGGGGGGGCCCCCTAGAATGGACCTCTGTGGTAGGGCCTGTCACAGGCCCTCACTTTGAAGGCTTGGGCTGGGCAGCTGTCTGTCCCTTGAGCTCCCAGAATGCCCCCGGCTCGGCGCCTCGTGATCCAGACTCCCCACGCTCACCGGAGCCCGGCCACACCGCGCACCACCAGGCTGTCGCTGGTCAAGGTCCCTGTCTTGTCAAAGCAGCACACCTCCACCTTGCCGGCGAAGGGGATCCGGAAGGGCTCCGTGCAGTACATGTCTGGGTGGTGGGAGCCAGTGTCAGGGGTGCTGCTAGGCTCCAGCCCACTCGGCACCCTGTCCCTGCCCCAGAGACTCACAGAGCTTGGCCAGAGCAATGAGGGAAGTGTTGACGGCCAGAGACAGCTCAATGGGCAGCTCGGGGGGCACGACAGAAGTGAGGATCAGCGTGCATTCCAGAAATAGCTTGTAGCGGTTCCGGCTGGGGTCCTTGGTACCTGAGAAGACAGAGCCTGCCAGCCTGGGGGCCACAGGCACGGGGTCCAGCAGATGGTGGGGGGCGGGGGGGAGTGGTCACGGTGCTTACCTTCGATCCATACGTAGGCCGCTGCTGCAATGGCAAAGACCAGGAGGAAGAGGATGAAGATGAAGGTCTCCAGGTTGTTCGCTGTCACCCTCTTGACCCCAAAGAGGATCGTGCGCAGCAGCTTGCCCTAGAGGGACGGAGGGACAGAGATCTTTCCTGGGAGGGTGGCGGCCTTTCCTGCCTAAAAGCACCAGGGCCAGGTTCTCTCTGCTGCTGGGGAGTGCCTGCCTGGGCTGACTGAGCGCCACAGCTGATAACACAGCTGTTCCAGGAACTGCACAGCTATGTGGGTGGCTGCAACTCAGCCAACAGCTACAGAGTTACGGAGACCAGTGACTGAAGACTAGGGGTCAGGGAAGGAAGTGGCTGAGATGGGGGCGGAGGGATGAATTTTCTGGAAGGAGATCTGACCATCGTCTCTACCAAGGAATCCTCATGCCACTTCAGTGAAAAGTTTATGGCCCAGACTGTGATTCCCAAGTGTGCGGGACCAAAATCAGTCTACTGTCTGTGAGGCAGAACCTCAGCCGGGGAAAGCAGGCCTAGTCTGGGGCTTGTCTCAGCACTCTGGCCCCCAGCCCAGTACCTGGTATCAGAGTGAGCCTATGGGGTGGATGTTCTGGGGTCTGAAAGAGTTGCCATCTCAGCTGTCCACCATACGCCCCAGGGACCACCCTCCTCAGAACTGGGCAAGGTGCCACACCTGGGATGTGTTGAATCCAGTCCTCAGGACGTAGGCCACACACCCACTGTCCACCGCTGGGGAGACAAAGAACCAGCGTCATTCATGTCTGCTCATCCCGACTCTCTCAGAGCCAAGGAGACTTTGAGGGTTTGGGGGTGTCAGGGCTAGGACACCCCCAGACACCCCTGAGGCACCTACGCTTCAGGCCTGTGGTGGCTTTCTGGGGAGGGATGTGCTGCACCACCTTGGTGCCCCCGAAGATGACGTGGAGCCGGGAGTCGGCCTGGAGGTCCAGTACCCGGTTGGGGCTGAGGTCTTCGATGGGTTCCTGGGGACGACAGTAAAGTCAATGGCTAGTCCCACCTTGGCCTCCTTCTCCATCCCCAGGCTGGAGAGCCGGACCCTGGGGCTGGGAGGAACCTGCCTGACCCTCACAGGGCTCCCCATCCAAGCCGGTGCACCTCACAGGGGCGGGGGCTCCACCCTGTCTTGCCACCTTCATGTGCAGCATAGATTCCCTATAACCCTGTACCTGGCCTCACCCCGGATTCACAGCTTCTCGGTTTCTCTCATCCCACCTCAGCCTGAGATCCCAGGGTGCCTGACACCCCACTGATGCTCCTGGCCTCTCATCTCCTTCCCTCTCCTCATCACCACCTGGCTCCCCTTAGTCCAGGGCACTGACCTGCCAGGAAACCCAGGATCTCCATCCAGATGCTATGCCTCCTCCAGTCTTCTGGCCCAGCCACCAGCCCTTCCCTGGCCCATTTCCTCCTCAATGGATGGGACAGTGACGCGCCTGAGTAGACTGAGGACCCCCCTCCCTCCACTCCTGACCCAGCACCTTCATCTGGGGCACCGACTCCCCAGTGAGCATGGCCTCGTCCACGATGCAGCGGCCCCGCAACAGCAGCACATCGCATGGCACCAGGTTCTCCTGTGGGGAGCGGCCTGCAGGGCAGGGGCAGGAGGATTGGACAGAGCCTGAGGCCTGGGCCTCCACCGGGAAGGAGCAGAACTGGGCCTCACCGACTGAGACGATGTCCCCGGGAACAATCTCATTGCTGGCAACGGGCCTCCACTTTCGGCTCCGGTAGACCTGGGAGGGGGTGGGGTTCAGTCAGCTCTGGGGATGTGCCCATGCCTCGCCCACCCCAAGACCACAGGGACCCTCCTACCCACCTGTCATGCTACTGGCCATACCTGGATCATGTGGGGCTTGTTGCCCATCTTCCGGATCTCTGACATGTTCCGCATCTGCTGCTGCACCAGGGAGGCCTCGAAGGCCACCAGCATGGAGAGTGTGAAGACACTGTAGTACCAGTACTCATCCAGACACCAGAGTCCCACGCAGAACACCTATGGGACATGGGCCTGTCTGTTCCTGGGAACGCAGGGAGAATGCCTCCGGAGGACTGGATGGCACACGAGGGCCGTTCTGCCCACAGGCTCTGACCACGAGGACGGGGAGAGGTTTTCACGTTTGGAGGTGGACTGTGAAAGCCCCAAGGAACAGGGTGGGGAGAAGGACCAGAGCTGCTGCTTTACCTGGAACACAAAGAAGGGCGCCGTGGCTCTCTCCTTGAACAGCTCTGAGAAGTCAGGCACCACCATCTCGGCCCTGAAAGAGACCAGATGCCACGCCCTGTTCCTGGTGGGAAGCCCCAGGGGCCCCACCCCTGACACCTCCACTTCCAGGCAGGGACGGCCTCCCTGGGCAACTAGGGGCCCTGGTGAGCTTCCAGACATTGGGATGCTCAACTATGGCTCTCCTCGACCGTGTGGCACTGAAGCAGGTGCGCTGACTGCCCCCAGCCCTCTGCTCTGCAGAACCCAGATGAAGCTTCTGAATCAGCACTGGGCTTTTCAGGCAGCCGCCCCCGAGCGTGGCTGGTGCAAGACGAGAACCTATCATCCGGGTGGGTGACAAGGCAAGGGGAGAGGAATGGCTGACCGTGGGACAGGAGCCCTGAAGCTGCACAGAGGAGGCCCGGCAGCTAGGTGCTGTGGAGTCCCCTGGGGCCTGAAATACAGTGCCTGAGCCCCACCCAACTATGGAGAGGGGGAGCCTGAGCTGGGATGTTCCAAAGACTCCCTAAATAAAAGCCCTGGAATTTGAGAAGCAGGGCCGAAAGGTGTGCTCTACAGCACTCGGTGTGGTGGCCCTGTCTGGCCATGGGACCAGCCAGGTCCACTATGGCCATCCTTGTTTTGCCCTGCAGAACTGGGGTGCTATCCAGGACATGGGATTTGAGAAAAAGAAACTGCACAGTGGCTGCATTGCAATAAAAACTGAGCCCCACCCTGGACTGTGTAGGGTACCTTTGCATAAGCGAGGACGGTGTGAAAGTGGACATCCCAGGCTGCCGCCATGGCTGGCCTGGCTTGGGGAGGGGAGGGAGGATCAGTAAATGTTTCCTATGAATCTTCCTACTTGAGCGCTGGTTGCAGTAACGTATTTGTAATTTTTTGAAAAGCAACTAGGTCAAGAAATAATTTCCTAGAGATTCTGAGCGTTTTTGAGTCAAGGACAATTATCACCATGGCCAGGATGGGGGCTCTGAAGCCCAGCTCTGACCCCTCCCAGCTCCTGTCAACACTGGTCGTTTTGGTGAAGGTTAAAGGAGAAAGTGCTGACAGAGCATCTGCATTCTACCTGGTACAAACAAGAGCTGTCCTGCTCACCACCATCTTTTTTTATCACTACTCATAAAGTACTTGGCTATGTATAAGAAGAATGACAAAAATTTACATTTATAGAAAAAAATTTTAAATAAAGAAGAGAACACAAGTTACAAACACAAGACAAGGATGAACAGCCCTGGGCCAGGCTCCAAGCTGTGGGCCCTCCAGGGGGTTCCTATCAGCAGGCAAGTTTGAGGGAGACTAGACTAGAACACGTTTCTCAGAGGGCGCCCGCCACGTCCACCTGGGATGTTTTGTTGAAAAGGTGGATTCCTCCAAACCACAGGGCATATACAAGTGGGAAGGAGCCACTAGCTGGGACAGAGACCTGGGCTGGTGACCACAGGCAGAGGCCCAGTCCTGTCTCAGCAGGGGCGATGCACGGGGATGCTGGGACTCACCTGTTGCTCCCAAACTTCTTCTCGGCTGCACGGATCTCCGAGTCCTCCTGGAACCCTCTGTTGCTCTGGTAGAATGAGAACAGGTTTCCCACAGGAAAGGCCACGGGGAGGAAACGCTTCTTCTCCAGAGCATCGTAGGAATACTTGATCTTCTGGAATTCGAAGGACAGCACCTCCTGGCCGTCTTCGCCCTGTGGGAGGTGTGTCTGTGGCAGAGGGCCCCTGATCTGGGAATGTCAGGGCCTGGGGATCCCATGCAAGCCCATGCTGGAGCAGGTGGTCCCTACCTCATCACGGTGCAGGGCTACGAGCTCAGTGGAGCCGTTGTTGGGAGTCGGCACCACCTTCACGAAGGTTGCCTTGCTGGGGTCGAACTCCTGTGAGAGGCAAAGTGCTGCCGCTGAGCCCTTCTCAAGCCCCAGCTCCACGGCTTCCACTGGGGAGGCCACGGGTGCCGCAGCTCTGTGGACATGCTCTGGAACACGCCACTGGGCTCTGGGTGCTGCCTGGCCACTCCCCAGTCTGTCACTGGGACAAGGGACAGCACTTCACTGGGCCTCTGGTCCCGCCCATATTATAAAGCCAGGGTCATGAACAGCGCCCAGCGCACAGAGCTCTGCTGACGAAGATGAACTCAAACAGGAAGAATGCTGCCCGGCATGAGGTACACTCTCAGTCTACGTGAGCCAAGGCCTGTTACAGCCCACCTGGCCTGCTGCTCCCCCTCTGCCCCCCGTCCCCACTACTATTCTCGCTGTGTCCTCGAGTGACAAGGGATGATGAGGCTCATCCTTGCCTCAGCTAAGGGCACATGCTGTTTTCTCTGTCTGGAATGCATGGTCACACAGCTGGCTTCAGGCCTGCGCTCAAATGTCACCTTCTCAGGATGCTGCCCCTGGATGCTCCACCTAAAGGTCCCTCACAAAATCCTTATCCTGGTTTTCTCTCTTTAGCATTGACTGCTGAGTTCCATCTCCCCCACTAACACCATGAAAACAACGTGTTTCGTCTGTTTTGTTCTTTGTTATTTCTCCAGCACCTAAGACACGGAGGCGTTGAATGGAACTGCACTGGCACACACACCCTGGATCCTGTGAGCTGCATCCATCCCACTTCTGCTCCACCAGAACCTGTGTTGCCATGGGTTTTTTTTTTTTTTTTTTGGGGGGGGGGGGTTGGGGGACATGGCGGTGACCCTGAGAAACAAGGCCCTGCCTCTCCAGAAGTTCACAGGCCCCAAAGCAGGCAAAAATAACAACAAAAGACAAAACTATGAACTCAGGAAACGCTATGGTAGAAAAGTGCTAAAGCACTACATGCGGCCAGCCACACGCCAGGTGCTCTGCAGAGTTCATCTGTTTCTTCTTACGATGGCACACTGAGGTAGGTGTTACAGTTCTCACTTTACACAAGGGGAAACTGAAACCCAGAGACCAGAAGCACCCCTGTCTGAGATCTCTGATGCAAACCCAGATCTGCCTGTCCTAACCCCACAGCTGCTTAGCTCTTCTTTCTTCTCCATCCCTGGAGAGAAAGTTAATAGTCACACTTTTTAGCTGCAGGCCAACAGGCAGCTGGAAGTTTGGGGGTGTTACCCCCCAACTTCCCTCCATTCTTTTGTCCCTCACTGGGGTCCTTCACTGTACTGACTTGAAGCCACCAATCCCAGAAGTTTGAGAAGTTTGAGTCTCTCCCCTGGGATAAGAGAGATTTCACTTTCTCAAAAGAGAAAGAGAATTCAGTCCACATTTAGAGTCAAAGAGGGGTGAGGGAGGGTGGTGGTGTGGTTTCTCTTTCTCTTTCTGCAGCCCTGGGTGCTGTTCCCTTTTTCTCTTCTTTTAACAAACCTGTGTGGGATCAGAGGGGAGGCTGACCTCTGTGTCCATGGCTCCATAACCTGCTGGTGTCATCCGAGGTCGGCCCAGAGGGCAGTGGCATAGTCACTGATATCAACTGCTAACCCAGGGCAGCTCTCACTCATCCACATCTCACGACTAAGGGTCACATGCACTACCTCGCTGTTGTATTCTGAGGGCAGTCCTCATTACCATCACCCTTGCAGACAGACATAAAGAGACTCCAAGCAGCTAAGTCACTTGCTCACAAACACCCAATGCTCGTCTTAAACGCTGCAATTAACTGCATTTCAAGCTCATTTTGGTCGTCATGGGGTGGACGCGGGGGGCTCTGAGCACTGGCCAGGACTGATGCTCAGTTCTCAAAGCAAGCTCCACAGACAGGGAAACCCATCCCACAGGTCTAACCTCACACTACGAACAACAAGGTAGGAGACAGACAACAAAGAAGGTAGGACTGTTTCCAGGAGAAACAACCGAGTACTCGCTAGTATGGGAGCTAGTAAATGGTGACATATGCCGGGCCCTGCGCTAAGCTTTTTACAGGTATTACCTTATCGAATCTAAATGACCACACCAGAGAGGAATTCCAGAGAAGGGAAGTAACCTACGCCAGGGTTACACAGCCAAGTCAGAACGGGGCCAGAACTTAGCTAGCGCAAAAGGGTGGAGGGCGCCTCTAGGGACCCGGCTCCAGCAGATGCAGAGGCCCCGGCTGGGATGGGGACGGACACAAACTGAGTAGCTGGGATCCGCGGTGAGGCCGGACCATGCCGAGGGTCGGTCTCGGGTGCGCACACTTACCGGGGTGCAGGTGAGCGCGCAGTGCGCGTGCACGGACCAATGCCCCGAGAGGACGGTGAGCGCGTGCGCGAGGCAGATGGTGGCGAGCACAAGCAGCGCGGCCTCGGGGATCTGCGTCCAGCTGCTGCCCCAGCCCCAGCAGCCGGCAGCCGCGGCACCCAGCCAGGCTGGGTAGAGCAGCCCCACGAACGGCAGCACCGTGAGGCGCCGCAGGAGCGCCAGCCGCCGGTACGGCCACACGGCCGCTACCAGCTCGTCGCCGCTCTCTATGAGCGCAGGCCCGGCGGCAAGGAGTGTGCGCGGCAGCGGCCTGGGCTTGGGCTGTCCGGCGGGCTGGGCCCCGCAAGGCCGAGCCCCGCAAGGCACCGCATTGCCCACAGCCGCCGCCGCCGCCGCCATCTTTCCCAGCGCCGCTCTCGCTTCAGGGCAGAGGCTACGGCTCACTTCCGATGTTGTACTTCCGGTAAACCCTGGGCGCCGCCATGGCAGCCAGGAGTGAGAAAAGCCAGGGCAATGTAGGGGTCTGGGTCCGGAAGTGGCTACTCAGGGCACCGCCATGATAGGCTGTGGCCGGAAGGAGAGTCAGGGCGCCGCCATGACACAGAGGGCTTGAAAGGGCTAAGGCAGCCTGCCTGCTTTGCCACGCCGGACTGAGACCGGAAAAGACGAGGCAAGGCGGGTTGGGCGCCACCATGACAACCTACATCGGAAGAGGCCAGTCCTCCTCGGAGACTGCACTGTCTGGGCCACGAGGGGCGGAGCCTGGACACTGCGGAGGTGGGGCCAAAGAAGCACCCGTGTTCAGGGGGCGGGATTTATCATGAGGGCGGGCCTTGTGCGCGTGCGGGTGGTGTGGAGGTGGGGTGAGGTTTCCCTACCTACGGGCCTGGGTAGGGTTCGGGGCTGGTGGGCTTCGAGAGTCTAGACAGGACACAGTCACACCTGACAGGAGGCGTCATGTAATAGATAATAATTACACACCCACAAAGTTACTACTTTAACATAAGAATATGAAAAATTGGTGTTTACTTATTGTTTATTATTTACTTTCCTGTTACATAAATGCTATTGTTTCAACAAAACCACAGTAGGACTAATTAACAGTGGCAATTAGTATTTCAGTACTTAGTAGTACTACTAATAGAAAACACATCCAACAATATGTTTGAGAAAAATGTGTATGATATGTTTATAATGTTTCTGTCCTCTGATACAGCAATATTTGAACTACTTTTTAAACTCTTTACTGGACATTAAATTTGTAGGTTATATTGTTGCATATTCTTAAGATTCTTGAGGTATATACATGTAAGACTGCAAAAGGAGAACATAAATGCAATAAGACTTAGATAATATTCTATATTTAATAAAAATAACGTGACATTTCTTTCTGTCCCATTTTACACAGTAGGATATTTTTACTTTCAGTTTTCTTTTCCAAAAATACTTCTTTGAATGGACTGCAACCTTTAGAACATCCTTCTCTTTTATGTGGTGATAAAACTAACACAAAGATGACATCACGTTGACTTGATTCCCTGCTCTTAGCGGGCCCACAATTACTCTGATTCTCTTTTTTTTTTTTTAATTTATTTATATATTGGCCGCATTCTGCGGCTTGAGGGATCTTAGTTCCCGGACCAGGAATTGAACTCAGGCGTGGAGTCCTAACCACTGGACTGCCAGGGAACTCTCTACTCCGATTAATGGTGTCATTCCAATGTGAAGACATCAAGGTAATAGCCTCCCACCTAAAGCCTTTCAGCACGGATTTTACTAACTAGCAACAACAAGCTTTTTGACTTGTAAGGATTCGTATCTAGCTCTCCAAAACAGGTTTGTCTTGTAGACCAACTATTTGTCAATCAGGTCTTTGCATCTATAAATTTATATGCTGCTATCGGTGTCCAAGATGTTTTCATTTTTGAACATTCCCGAAGCACATTCCAATGTTAACTTATCATCATAAGTTAAAGCTTCCTTGCTCAGGGAGAATGGTTTTAAAGCATAAAGTTGTGCTTTATGCTTTAAAGCACATGCTTTATTTGGAATCACAGTTGGATTCCAAATAGTTACATGTTTAGGAAAGAAACAGAATGTCCCATTTAATTTGCCCCTTCCTGGTGACATTTTGAATTTCAAAGCAGTCTTATTTCAAAAAATGAGTCATTTTTTTGCTGTATGAGTTTTTGTCACAACTGTCTCCATAGTGTTTTCTTTTCCAGAATATCATATAGTTGGAATCATGCAATATGTAGCCTTTTCAGGCTGGCTTCTTCACTTAGTGCTGCATTTAAGGTTCCTCAGTGTCTTTTCATGGCTTGATAGCTCATTTCTTCTTAGCACTGAATAATATTCCATTATCCAGAGGTACCGCAGTTTATCCATTCCCCTACTCAAGGACATCTTGGTTGCTTCCAAGTTTTGCCAATTATGAATAAAGTTGCTGTACACGTCCATGTACAGGTTTTTAAAATGGCAACATGGTGACATACATTTCTTTTTTCTTCCTTTCTTTCAAGTGTTCCAGCTTTATTGAGACATAATAGATGTACAACATTGTGTAAGTTTAAGATATACAACATGATTTGATACACATATATATTGCAAAATGATTACCACAGTAAGTTAGTTAACACCTCCATCACCTCACACAGTTACCTCTGTGTGTGTGTGTGTGTGTGTGTGTGTGTGTGTGGTGAGAACATTTAAGATCTACTCTCTTAGCAACTTTCAAGTATACAGTACAGTATTGTTAACTATAGTCACCGTGCTGTATGTTACATCCCCAGAACATATTCATCTTGTATCTGGAAGTTTGTACCCTTTGGCCAACATCTCTCCATTTCCCCCACCCCTTAGTCCTGGCAACCACCGTTCTACTGTGTATGAGTTCCATGTTTTTAGGTTCCACATATAAATCATGTGATCATGCAGTATTTATCTTTCTCTGTCTGACTCTTTCACTTACCATAATACCCTCAAGGTCCATCTATGTTTTCTCAAATGGCAAGATTTCCTTCTTTTTTTATGGCTGAGTAATGTGTATGTATATATCACATTTTCTTTATCCGTATATTGGTCAATGAACACTTTGGTTGTTTCCATGTCTTGCCTATTGTGAATAATGCTGCAATGCACATGGGAGTGCAGATATCTCTTTGAGATACTGATTTCATTTCCTTAGAGATAGTGATTTCTTTTGCTTTGGATATATACCCAGAAGTATGATTGCTGGATCACATGATAGCTCTATTTTTAATTCTTTGAGGAAACTCCATGCTGTTTTCCATAGTGGCTGCACCAGTTTACATTCCCACCAATAGTGCACAATTTTCTCCATATCCTCACCAGCCTTTGATATCTCTTGTCTTTTTGGTAATAGCCATTCTAGGGGTGAGGTGATAACTCATGATTTTGATTTGCATTTCCCTGATAATTAGTAATGTTGAACACCTCTTCATGTACCTGTTGGCCATTTATATGACTGCAAAAATGTCTATTCAGATCTTCAGCTCATTTTTTAAGATGTTAGTTGTTTTTTTAATTAACTAATTAATTAATTTTTGGCTGCATTGAATCTTCGTTGCTGCTCACGGGCTTTCTCTAGTTGTAGCAAGCGGGGGCGACTCTTCGTTGCGGTGCACAGACGTCTCATTGCGGTGGCTTCTTTTGTTGCGGAACACGGGCTCTAGGCGCACAGGCTTCAGTAGTTGTGACACGCGGGCTCATTAGTTGGGGCTCACAGGCTCAGTAGTTGTAGCTCACGGGCTCTAGAGCACAGGCTCACTAGTTGTGGCGCACGGCCTTAATTGCTCCGCGTCATGTGGGATCTTCCCCGACCAGGGCTCAAACCCATGTGCCCTGCATTGGCAGGCAGATTCTTAACCACTGTGCCACCAGGGAAGTCCTATTTTTTTTTCTGTTGTTTTTCTAATCTCTATTTCATTTATTTCTCCTCTGATCTTTGTTACTTCCTTCCTTCTGCTGACTTTGCACTTAGTTTGTTCTTCTTTTTCTAATTCCTTGAGGTGAAAAGTTAGGTCATTTATTTGAGATTTTTTTAAAATGTAGGCACTTATAGCTATATTAGTGCTTGACATTAAGCTTTTGATTGTCAAGGCATCCATTTCAAAAGACATCCATCTTGAATAAACATCCTGGCAGCTGTATGACACAACTACTAGCAAAATAACCAGATAAGGAATTAGACCACCCCCTACCCATGAAGGTCCCTCTTTCAGAAAGCCCTGGGTAACCTGGATAACTGACCATTTGAGTGATCCTGCTTCTCCCTTCCTATGCCCTAATTCCTGCTCTTAAGCTTTATTTATTTATTGGCTGCACTGTATGGCAAGTGGGATTTTAGGTCACCTGACCAGGGATCCAATCTGTGCCCCTTGCTGTGGAAGTGCAGAGTCTTAACCACTGGACAGCCAGGAAAGCCCTTCTTTTTTTTTTTTTTAACATCTTTATTGGAGTGTAATTGCTCTACAATGGTGTGTTAGTTTCTGCTGTATAACAAAGTGAATCAGCTATACATATACATATATCCCCATATCTCCTCCCCCTTGTGTCTCCCTCCCACCCTCCCTATCCCACCCCTCTAGGTGGACACAAAGCACCGAGCTGATCTCCCTGTGCTATGTGGCTGCTTCCCACTAGCTATCTATTTTACATCTGGTAGTGTGTATATGTCCATGCCACGCTCTCACTTCGTCCCAGTTTACCCTTCCCCCTCCCCGTGTCCTCAAGTCCATTCTCTATGTCTGCGTCTTTATTCCGTCCTGCCCCCAGGTTCTTCAGAACCATTTTTTTTTTTAGAAGGGATGTCCCTCTTAAGCTTTATATTAACCAATAACATGAGCCTACAAAACTCTAGACACACCAATCTTGGATCCTAATAAAGACAGAGTCCTAGGTCGTGTCTCTCTCTCTCTCTCTCTTTCTTTCTACCTCTGAACTCACTGTGTAGCCCTGGGGTATGCTGTGTGTGCTCCAGGACCTGTGAGTAATAAATCTTGTTCCTCAAATTCCCTGATGGTTTTTTCCTGCGATCATAATAAGAACCAAGGGCTGCTCCAGCCACAACATTGGCTAGAGAAATGTGTGTGTGGCTCACTAAGGGTAATATGGGCCAGGGTGAGTGCCTCAGGTGTACCTAGCTGATAGCATCAGTATCAATAGGCTGAGACCAACACAACACAATGTAAACTTCTTTCTTAGCACTGCTTTTGCACAACATCCTATAAGTTTTGGTATGTTGTGTTTCCATTTTTGTTTGTTTCAAGATTTTAAAAAATTTCCTTTTTTATGTCTTCTTTGACCTATTGGTTATTCAGGAGTGTGTTGCTGAGTTTCCCATATTTGTGAATTTCCAGTTTTTCTCTTGCTATCGATTTCTACTTTCATATCATTGTGGTCAGAAATGATACTTGGTGTGATTTCACTCTTCTAAAATTTGCTAAGATTTGTTTTGTGGTGTAACATATGATCTATCCTGGAGAATGTTTCATGAGGGTTTGAGAAGAATGTGTATTCTGCTGTTGCATGGAAAGTACTGTATATGTCTTTTAGGTCTATTTGGCCTAAAATATAATTCAAGTCATGATTATGCAACCAATTTTGATGTGCAGGTTTTTTCCCCAACACCAAGTGTTTCTCTGACACCAGCTGTGTATACTACAATTCAACTCAGTTCTGACACTATCTACCTGGAGATAGCATCAGATCCCACAGGATAAGGGCTTGGTCTTATAAGACTGCCCACCTCCCACTTCAAATGCCAATCAAAAGTCTAGTTTGTTACCTGTGCTTCTGATTGATCAGCTATAGATCAGAGGTTCCTATGATTCCCCTCCTTAGGTTCAGTTAATTTTCTAGGGTGGCTCACAGAACTCAGAGAAACATTTAAATTCGTAGATTACCAGCTTATTATAAAAGGATATAACTAAAGAACAGCCAGATGGAAGAGATGCATAGGTAAGTTATGGGGAAAGGGCTTGGAGCTTCCGTGCCCTCTCCCAGTTTGCCACTCTCTCAGCACTTCCAAATGTTCATCAACCTGGAAGCTCTCCAAACCCGCCCTTTTGGGTTTTGATGGAGGCTTCATTACATGGGAATGATTCATTAAATCATTGGCTGTTGGTGATCAATTCAACTTCCAGCTCCTCTCCCTTCCCTGGAGGTCAAGGAGGATGGGACTGAAAGTTCCAGCTCTCCAATAACATGGTTGGTTCCCCTGGCAACCATCCCTCATCCTTAGGTATGGTCGAGAAGTCACCTCATTAACAGACTCAGGTGTGGTTGAATGGGTTTCTTTATGAATATTAACACACCTTTATGGCTCTTACAACTTAGAAAATTCCAAGGATTTTAGGAGCTCTGTGCCAGAAATAAGACAAAGGCCAAATTTACATTTCTTATTATAAAACACAATATCACAGAGTCCAGTGTTTCCTTATTGATCTTCTGTCTGGATGATCTGTCCGTTGTGAAAGTGGGGGTATTGAAGTCCCCTACTGTTATTGAATTGTTGTCTATTTTTTCCTTCAGATCTGTTAGTATTTGTTTTAATATTTGTTAAACATTTAATATTTACTTAATATTTAATATTTAGGTGTTCCAATGTTGGGTGCATATATATTTACAGGTGTTATATCCTCTTGATAAATTGACCCCTTTATCATTATATAATGGCCTTCTTTGTCTCTTGTTACATTATTTGACTTAAAGGCTATTTTGTCTGATATAAGTGTAGCTACCCCTACTCACTTTTGGTCTCCATTTGCATGGAATATCTTGTCTCATCCCTTCACTTTGGGCCTATGTGTGTTCTTAAAGCTAAAGTGAGTCTCTTGTAGGAAGCATATAGTTTGAATCTTTTCTTTTTAATTCATACTACCACTCTATGTCTTTTGATTGGAGAATTTAATCCATTCGTATTTAAAGTAATTATTGATAGGTGATGCCATCAATATGGCCTTACTCATGCCATTTTTTTTTTAACAAACAAAAGCAAGTTTATTTGGGAATAGCCATTGGAATTGCAATTCAGGAAATGCAAGCTATGGCAGACCATAGAATAATGCTGTCTTAATAATTGTTTTCTGGCTATTTGTAGTTTTTCCCCTCTATTGCTGTTTTCCTTTGTGAATTGATGATTTTCTGTACTGGTGTGCCTTGATTCCCTTCTCTTTATCTTGTGTGTATTTACTATAGGTTTTGTTTTATGTTTACCCTGTGGCTTCCTTGAAACATCTTATGTAACAGTCTATTTTAAGCTGATAACAACTTAACTTTGATCACAAACAAAAAATCTACCCTTTACTCTCCTCCATTTTATGTTTTTGGTGTCACAATTTACATCTCTTTATATTGTGTATCCATTAATAACTTATTGTAGCAGTAGCTAGCTATTTCTTAGTACTTTTTTTCTTTAACCTTCGTATTAGGGTTAAGTGGTTGACACACCATCACATTACAGTTTTAGAGTATTCTGAATATGACTACATACTTACCTTTACTGTTGTATTCTACATTTTCGTATGTTTTTATATTACTAATTAGCATCCTTTTGTTTCAGCTTGAAGAACTCATTTCAGAACTTTTGGTTAGAAAGGTTTAGTGTTCTGAAATCCTTCAGCTTTTCTTTGTTTGGGGAAGTCTTTATTTAGCTTTCATTTTTGAAGGACAACTTTTCTGGGCAAAATATTCTTGGTGGCAGTGTTTTTCTTTCAGTGCTTTGAATGTATCATCCCGTTTTATCCTGGCTTGCAAGGTTTCTACTGAGAAATCTGCTGATAGCCTAGGCAGTGGATAAGTTACCTTGTATGAGAGAAAATTCTCCTTTTCTGCTTTTTTTCTTTTTATTTATTTTTGGCTGCGTTGGTTCTTCATTGCTGTGCGCCAGCTTTCTCTAATTGTGGCAAGCAGGGGCTACTCTTTGTTGTGGTGTACGGGCTTCTCATTGCGGTGGCTTCTCTTGTTGTGGAGCACGGGTTCTAGAGCACAGGCTCAGTAGTTGTGGCGCACGGGCTCAGTAGCAGTGGCTCGCGGGCTCTAGAGCGCAGGATCAGTAGCTGTGGCACACGGGCTTAGTTGCTCCACGGCATGTGGGATCTTCCCGGACCAGGGCTCAAACCCGTGTCCCCTGCATTGGCAGGTGGATTCTTAACCACTGCGCCACCAGAGAAGCCCTGTTACATTGTTTTTGATCTTGAGAAAGACTTTCAATCTAAAATAGAACCAGAGGATATAAAGTGGAGAATCTCACACACGTGCCCTCAGGAAGACAAAACTTAAGGACTAAGAGACTGATTTCCAGTAAAATTCCTGATTTACAGAAAATGATAGCATTGGAATTTTCTCAGATGATGTAGGATTGATCAGAGGTTGTCTCATTTTGACTTTGGAAAGTTTTGTCAGAGGCGTGAATGGGAGATAACCCAGGAGATGTCACGGTTGATCTCACAAAGTGGGCTGAATTGAGCTTTGTTTGTGTGACTGGATCAATTTTGTCTGCTTAGGAAATTTTCCTAAGGCTGGTGGTCTCTGGTTTTTATTTTTATTTATTTTTTTATTTTTTTGTGTGTGTTATGTGGGCCTCTCACTGTTGTGGCCTCTCCCGTGGCAGAGCACAGGCTCCGGATGCGCAGGCTCAGTGGCCATGGCTCACGGGCCCAGCCACTCCGCGGCATGTGGGATCTTCCCGGACCGGGGCACGAACCCGTGTCCCCTGCATCGGCAGGCGGACTCTCAACCACTGCACCACCAGGGAAGGGAAGCCCTCTGGTTTTTATTTTAACTGACTAACTGAACTGTCCTCTCTTTACATTCCCTGCCCATAAATACAGCCTGCCCCAAACCCTGAATGGACTTCCCTGTAGCTTGCTACAGTTTGCTTGTCCTGAATTGCAATTCCTCTAACTATTCCTGAATAAACTCATCTTTTGGAACTTGCCTCAGTTTACCTCTTTGTTTAGGTTAACAACCTCTAGCACTTATCTTTGGTTCTATCTTAGTATTTCCATCTCTCTTCTTGCATTGACCATCTTGCATGCTGTTGTCGACTGAAAAAAAATGCACAACCTAAAAGTTGAGAATTATGTTTCGTTCAGCAGACATACTAAGGACTTAAGCCCAGGAGACAGCCTTTCAGAAAGCTCTGAGGGACTGTTCTGAAGAGGTAAGGAGGAGCCAGGATACGTAGGAGTTTTTGCCAAAAAAAAAATCCCATGTAGTCAGAACATCAAAAGATTACTCTTGTTTCTGTAAATCCAACACCTCTCTAAAAAAATAAAGTCTATTAATTTAAAAAAGATTACTGTTAATTAAAGAAAAGCAGACATTTCAAGTTAATGAATTTAGTGCTTTTGTATATGGGAAGGTACAAGAATCTGGGATTATTGAAATTATTCCTTTGAATAATTAACTATCTATGGCCACCTTAACTATCTATGGCCAGTATCCTGTTTTTCTCCATCCTGAATCCCACAGTTGGAGATGGCTGCAGAGGCTGAAGCCTTGATGGCCTCAGCATCCTTTGTTTACTGAAATGGCAGGCGACATTCTTTGTCCACACTATTTTATCTATCAAAGCCCTTACTGCATTTATCATGGCTGTTTTAAATTCCTGGTCTGACAATTCCCACATTCCTGTCATGTCTGGTTCTGATACTTGCTCTGTCTCTTCCAATTGTGTTTTTTGCTTCTTAGTATAGCTTGTAATTTTTTCTTTTCTTTTCTTTTTTTCTTGGCTGCGCCCACGCGGCGTGAGGGATCTTTGTTCCCGGAACAGAGATCAAACCCGCACCCCCTGCAGTGGAAGCACAGAGTCTTAACGACTGGACCACCAGGGAAGTCCCTCTTGTAATTTTTTCTTAGCCAGACATAATGTACTGGGTAAAAGGGACTACGGTAAATAGGGCTTTAGTCATGTGGTGGTGAGATGTGGGGGGATGGGGAAGTATATTATGGAGCTGAGAGTAGGTCTCAGTGTTTTAGTGAGCCTGAGCCTCTAGACTGTGAACTCCCTTAGGTGAGAGACAATGGCTAGAGCTGACTGGAGCTGGGTATTTCCCTTTCCCCAGGTCAGTTAGACTGCTAATAACCCAGCAGGTTAGGCTCTGGTCAACTAGTTTCCCCTGATGGCAGGCTTTGTGAAGAAGAACAGAGTGCTCTGGCATTTATCAAATGGTTCCTTTTCCCTTCTCGCTTCCAGAAGCACAGGAGATTTTTCTGATCTTTTCTGTCAAGCTTCTGGAAGTGAATCTCAAAAAATTGTGGAGGCTCCTCTATGACTGGGTCTCCTTGGAGTTTTAAATTGTCACACTTGTCCACACTGAGCCTCCAGCAACTCATCAGTTACAGTTCAGGTTTTCCTATTTTGGCACTGGTTCCTGCAGCAGTTTCTGCTGATGAGTCTCTGCTCTGATAAGCTGTGACTCCCTGTATTCACCTGTTTGTCTCCCCAGTCTTGGGGGCAGTGGTTTGTCCTTCCAGATCCTAGAAGAGTTGTTGATGTTTCGGTCTGTTTATCTTTTTATTTGTTAGAACAGAGTGGTGACTTCCAAACTTACATGCAGAAACTGGAAAACCCAACTTGTTTTTCAATGACAGCTTTATTAAGACATATTTCACATACTGTACAATTCCCCATTTAAAGTGACGAATCGATGGTTTTAGTACATTCATAGATGTGTGCAACCATCACTGCTTAGTGTAATGATTTCAAGGCTCACTTACATTGTAGTATGAATCAGTACTTCATTCCTTTTTATGGCTGAATAATATTCCATTGTATGGATGGACTGCATTTAGTTTTTCCATTCATTAGTTGATGGACAGTTGGGATGTTTTCATCTTTTGGCTATTATGAATGATAATTGTCCTTAGTTTCAGCTGTGGGCAGACCCAGGATACCCTCCTAGAGCCTCCCAGGGAGGGTGACCTAGAAAAATTTTTGTCTGACACAGGGCTGGGGATGAACCCAGAATGCCCTTCACCAGTTTCCCTCTTTAAAAAACTTTCTGGGAGATTCTCCACATATTCAGGCCCCATGCAAGACTATGGCCAGGCCTGGGACCCCTTCTTAGGCTTTCTTGCATAACCTGGGCCAGTCCTAGCCTCCAGTGGGAGATTTAGAAAAATTTGGGGGAAGCCTATCCAGCAATTGGGCCCCACCTGCACTGCCACTAAGCCCAGGGCACCTTCCCAGTTTATCACAGGCTGGCCTGTGCTGGTTGCTGCTACTGGAGGGGGACTTAGAAATATTTTTTGGTGGCTCCTTTGACTATCAGCGTCCATATAGGACTGCAGCTGTGCCCAGGCGACTTCTCCATGACCCTCTGAGTGTGGCTGCATGTTCATTTTCACAATTACAATTACGGTCATTTTCATTTGTTCTAATTTGATGTTAGTTTTGCATGATTGGGTGACTCTTCCTTTTCACAAATAATACATTGGTTCATCTTCATTTGTTCAAAGTCTCTAAGTCAAAATAATATTTTAGTTTTGTGAGCTCTTTATAACTCAGAGCATGTGTGATGCATAATTTCATAGGTCAACCTGGCTAGGCTACGGTACCTAGATATTTGGTCAAACACTAGTTTAGACGTTGCTGTGAAGATATTTTTTTAGATGTAATTAACATTTAGATCAGTAGACTTCAAGTAAAGTAGACTATCCTCCATAATGTGAGTGGGCCATATCCAATCAGTTAAAGGACTTAAGAGAAAAAAGACTGACCTCCCCCAGGGAAGAAGGAATTCTGTCTCCAGACTGCCTTTGGACTCAAGCTACAACATCAACTCTTCCCTGAGTCTTCTGCCTGCCAGACTGCCCTGCAGATTTTGTACCTGTCAACCTCCACAATCATGTGAACCAATACCTCAACATCAGTCAATCTCTCTCTCTCTCTCTCTCTGTATGTATGTATGTATGTATGTATGTATGTATGTATCATCTATGTAGATAGGTATGGATCTATCTTTACATGCATACATCTTACTGGTTTTCTTTCTCTAGAGAAGTCTAATACAGCACATTTTCTCGAATAATGCATTGATTCTTCTTCATTTATTCTAAACTGAAATAACACAATATTTTTTTTTTTTGCACTATGTGACTCTGAGCTTGTTTCAGTATTGCTTAGCTGCACTGTGATTTGCTCTAACCTGAAAGAAGAACTTTGTTTGGAGAGCACTGTTTAACTTAGCACATTTCCACAAAAAATGCCTTGATCTTCATGTGCTTAACTTGAAATAAGGCGTTACTCCTCAGAATGTGACTGTGAGCTAGTTTCTACAAATTCTACTGGAATAAAGTGTGTAATTTTTTTCTTTTAACCATTGACAGCATTCAAACTCCCCTGTCCCCTTCTGCCTCACACATGTGCTTGCTGATCAGGTAAACTGGCATGGTTTAACGGATATATTACTTTGCCAAGCACCCTGTAATGGGCTGAATGGTGCTCTCCCCGTACTTCCACTAAGAGATATGTCCAAGTCCTAATCCCTGGAACCTGTGAATGTGACCTTATTTGGGAAAAGGGTCTTTGCAGATGTAATTAACACAAGGATCTTGAGATGAGATCACCTTGGATTTAGGGTAGGCCCTAAATCCAATGACAAGTATTAGAGATATACAGAGAAGAGAAGAGGATTAGGCCATGTAAAGATGGAGGCAGAGTGATGCAGCCACAAGCCAAGGAATGCCAGTGAATACCAGAAGCTGGAAGAAACAAGAAAGGATTTTCCCTCGGAGCCTGTGTAGGGAGCACAGCCCTGTTGACAGCTTGGTTTCAGACTTCTGGCCTCCAGAACTGTGAAAGAATAAAGTTCTGTTCTTTTAAGCCACACAGTTTGTGGTACTTTTTTTTTTCAGGAGGCTGGCAATGATGGCAGGGTTGTTCTGCTGTGCCCAATGTGGCAGGGGAAAACATTCACCACATATTTACTTACAGATAGGGGAGGGAGGCCACTGTCACTGTTCAGGTATTACCTGGGATAGTGCAGGTGGGTTGATTGGCATGTGGGGGACCCTCCCACTAGCAAAGACTGTCCCAGGAGACCAGGAGTAGGATGTATGGGATTGGGTCATCTGATGAGCTTCCTGAAAATGTTTCCAAGTCCTCTTCTGAAGGCCTGGACTGTACCCTCCTTGCCTGGGTCTGGAGTGGGGCACATGGGGATCCAGGCCTTCCTGCCATTCCATATAAGGAGGCGACCAGATGGCCCACAGGGTTCTAGGTCTCAGTGATGAGACTGTTGCGGGTCCCAGTGGCCAGGTTGAAGTTCCAGGAAGTCAGCCTGTGGTGTAGATATTGCATACTGATGTGGGTAGGGGTGCATTTTCTGACCTGGCAGCCAGATTGGGCCACCAGAATGGTGGTGACATGCTAATCTTTGGCTATTCAGAATAATGGGCTATAGACTTTGCACCATCCAAGATGACTCCTGCTTGAATTGCACATGTGCTGGCTTTCATCTGTCCACGTGTCCTGAGGTCAAATTCAAGGTGATGTTCAAGGCCAAACTCAACTGAAGTAAAAATTTTAGGCAGTGATAGAAATTATGAGGATGGTAGTCAAGGACAATATATGGGTCTTTAAAAGGTCAAGGTCAGGGTCAAATTATTAGTGATAGAAATATACATTGATGATGGTCAATGGCAGGGTTTGATCTGAAACAGAGTCAATGTAATAGCCCAGAGCAAGGTCACATAATCAGTAATAAAAATTGTCAGGATACAGGATATGGGTCTGAGAAGAGTCAAGGTCAAGTCCAGATCAAGTTCGAGGGAAAGGGCAAGGGCAAGAGCAAGGTTGAGGTTTAAGCCAAGGACAAATTATTGGTCAGTAATAGAGAAGATCAAGATAATTGTAAGGGACAGGACATAGGTGAAAAGAGGAACATGGGTGAAAAGGGGCAAAGTCAAGTTCACAGGTCACAATGTCAGGCCAAGGTCAAATTATTGGTCACAGAGTAATTCAGGAAGACAGAGACACGATATATTCAACTAGTGTTTATATCAAGTTCAAGATTATGTCAATTTCAAAGTCAAGTCAACAACAAGATCAAGGTCAAATTCTCAGTCATTATTAGAAATGGGGAGGATAATATTTCTACAGAGACTATGGTTCTGAAAAGGGTGAAGGTCAAAATTAGGCCATGGTGAAGTTCAGTATCATACAAAGCCAAAATCAAGGTCATATTAAAAGTTAGTGATAGAGAGGATCAGTACAGTAGATAGGGGACAGGATTTGTTTAAAATAAGGGTCAAGGTAAAGTTAAAGGTATTAAGTTGAGGTCAAAGGAAAATTATTAGTCGTAGAGAATGCCAGGATGATAGGAATAGAGCACAAAACTGGAATAGATAAAGGTCAAGAACAATGCCAGGTCAAGTTCATATTCAGTGTCAAATTCAAGTTTAAGTTTTCAGTTGGGGTAGAAATGAACATTGAAGATTGTGAAGGACAGGAGTTGGTCTGTATCAGTCAATATAAAGGTGAAGGTTAAGGTCAAAGTAAAATAATCATTCAGTGATACAGAAAGTTGTCATGATAAGGACAGGGTATGGGCCTGAAAAGGGTCAAGGTCAAGGTAAAAATCTAAGCCTGGTTCAAATAGTGTTAGAGATATGAAAATATAGTCTGATATAGGATATTAGTCTGAAAAGGTCAAGGTCAAGGAAAGGTGAAGGTGAAGTTCAAGAGAATTCAAATTATCAGTCATTAAGAAGACTATCAGGAAGATAGGGATATGTCTTAGTCTGTTCAGGCTGCCATAACAAAATACCACAGACAGCGTGGCTTATAAACAACATTTATTTGGGCACCAGAAATCCAAGATAAGGGTGCTATGGTTGGGTTCTGGTGAGAACCCTCTTCCCTGTTGCAGAATTCTTGTATCCTCACATGGTGGAAGGGGTGAGGGAGCTCTCTCAGGCCTCTTTTTTTTTTTTTTTTTTTTGGCTGTGACACGCAGTTTGTGGATCTTAGTTCCCTGACCAGGATTGAACTTGTGCCCCCTGCAGTGGAAGTGCTGAGTCCTAACCACTGGACTGCCAGGGAATTCCCTCGGGCCTCTTTTATAAGGGCATTAATCTCATTCATTAGGGCTCTGCCCTCCTGACATAATTATCTCCCAAAGGTCCCACATCCTAATACACATAAAATGGGCATTAGGATTTCAACATATGAATTTCGAGGGGACACAAATATTTGAACCATAGCAGGAGACAAGGATCTCTATCAAGTTCAAAATTATGTTAATGCCAAGATCAAGGTCAAATCCCCAATCAATGAAAGAAATGGTCATGGTGATATTCTTATTCTTATTCTTAGATATTCTTCTAAAAAGGTTCAAGGTCTGCAGTTGGTCACACCAAGTGTGAGATCAAGTTCAAGATCAAGTTCAAATTCAAGGTCAAGATTATATTGTCAGTTGATGGTGAAGATGGGCAGGATGATAGAATCAAAATTAGGGGTAGAAAATGTTCTAATGAAGGGTCAATATGAAAATGAAGGTAAAGGAAAAAGTAAAAATCATGGTCAATGGCTTCCCTGGTGGCGCAGTGGTTAAGAATCCACCTGCCAATGCAGGGGACACAGGTTCAAGCCCTGGTCCAGGAAGATCCCACATGCCATGGAGCAACTAAGCCCGTGCGCCATAACTACTGAGCCTGCGCTCTAGAGCCCGCGAGCTACAACTACTGAGCCCACGTGCCACAACTACTGAAGCCTGTGCACCTAGAGCCCATACACCACAACAAGAGAAGCCACCACAATGAGAAGCCTGCACACCGCAACAAAGCGTAGCCCCCGCTCGCCGCAACCAGAGAAAGCCCACGCGCAGCAACGAAGACCCAATGCAGCCAAAAATAAACTAAATAATAATAATTAAAAAGAAATCATGGTCAAGTTCAAATTTTCAGTTAGAGATTAAATGGACAGGATGATAGACAAGGACAGGATTTGTTTGGAATCAAGTTCAAGATTTTAAAGGTAATATTCAAAGTTAAGCCAAGGTCAAGATCAGGGTCCAATTATCCATCAATGATAGAAATGTCAGGGAGATAGACAAGGACAGGATATAGGGTAATTGGTGCAAACTCTAGTTCAAGGTAAGGTAATAGTCACCTTTAGGTAAATTAAAGGTTGTATTAAAGGACAGGTCAAGTTCAAATTGTATTTCAGTGGTGTAAACTGATAGGATGATAATCAAGGTTGGAATATATTGTGAATCAGTGTGAAGATCAAGTTAAAGGACAAAGGATATGGACAAAGTGAGGTCAAAGGAGATGTCAAGATTCAAATGCAAGGTTCGAAATAATCAATTTGTAATAGAAAAACAAGAAGTGAAAGGACAGAACAGATTAAAAATGGTCAGTGTCAACTTCAAGGTAAAAATCAAGATCAAATTATTGGTCAGTAAGGAATAAGGTTAGAGAGAAAGTTTCACACATGATATGCACCTGAAAAAGGTCAAGGTCACCTTCAAGGTCAAGATCAAAACACCAAGGTCAGGACAAATTTCCATTAAGAAAGAGTCAATGGCAGTATTTCGACTCTCAGGGTCAATGTAAAAGTAAGATTCAAGTTCAAGATCAAGGTAAAGTTCATGGTCCAAAACAACCCCACAGATATAGGAGATTAAGGTCATGGTCAAATTAAAAGTCAGTGATAGAGGGACTTCCCTGGTGGTCTAGTGGTTAAGAATCCACCTTCCAATGCAGGGGACATGGGTTTGACCCCTGGTCAGGGAACTAAGATCCCACATGCCATGGGGCAACTATTGAGCCCATGCACCACAACTAGAGAGAAGTGATCCCACATGCCACAACGAAGATCCTGTGTGCTGCAAATAAGACCCGATGCAGCCAAAAAAAAAAAAAAAAAAAAAGTCAGTGATAGAAAAGGTCATATAGTAGAGACAGAATACGGGTCTGAAAGTACCATGATAATCAGGCAAGGCTCAATTTCAATGACAATATTAAGGTTAAAATCAAGGTCAACTTTTGAGGGTTAGGGTCAAGATAAAAATTTAAGACCTATAGAATGAGGGTCGAGGTTGGGGTTGGATAAGGATAAAGTCAGATTTAGGGTTATAATTTGGGGTAAATGTTATAGTTAGGGCGAGGATTAGGGCAGGAATAAGGTCATGATTCAGTGTTGGAGTTGGGTCTGGTTTGTGTACCTGTTCATGTTTGTATTCATGTTGGTGTTTGTTGTTGGATTTAAATTCAGCCTTGGGCTTGGGCTAGGACTTGGGAGAGTGTATAACATGCAGTACAGAGTGGGAAACACACTGCTCCACACAAAAACACGATACGGATTCATTCATGCAACGAGCAGTCTTGACATATTTTACACATTTCCATAGGGAGTGTGTAATATGCAGCAGAGTGGTGAACACATCTTACAGAAATAAGATTATCCTGATTCATTCATACAACCAGTGCCATTAGAAATGTCTTTTTTTTGAAAATAATAATTTATTGCTTTTCCTTCAAAAGCTTTGTGAATTTACCAAAAAAAAAAAAAAAAGTTTACAGGCTGCTCAGCTCAGACTGAGAATGCAAGAGGTGAGAACCTGAGGGCTTCCCTGGTGGCGCAGTGGTTGGGAGTCTGCCTGCCGATGTAGGGGACGCAGGTTCGTGCCCCGGTCTGGGAAGATCCCACGTGCTGCGGAGCAGCTGGGCCCGTGAGCCATGGCCGCTGAGCCTGCGTGTCTGGAGCCTGTGCTCCGCAACGGGAGAGGCCACAGCAGTGAGAGGCCCGCGTACCGCAAAAAAAAAAAAAAAGAGGTGAGAACCTGGACCACAGTGGCCACTGGGTGTTCGCCTGCAGATAGGCACTGACATCTGAAACAAGCTCCCCCAGATTTGTTTTGTTGCCTTCAGAGATGCTGCATTCCTCACACACCATCTCACACGACACACTTGGGTCATTAGTCAAGTCACTGGAATGGTACAGAGGTCTTTTTGGTTTGGGGGTTGTAGTTTTTTTTTTTTTTTTCTTTTTTTGCCCTTCTGCTAGAAAATGAAATTTTCAGTTCATTTCTGAAAAGAAAATTGGTCAATAAATTCATTTTGTTCTGCTTCTACTTTACACAAAGCTTCATACTCAACCTGATACCTTCCAAGCTGCATTTTCTTTTCTGCTATTAGTGCCTGGAGTTGCTGCTGTTGGACTTCTCTCTGTTTTTTTGTTTTTTTTTCTCTCTGTTTTGCTATAGATTTGAGCAAGTTCTGAGCACCAATGGCCTTCATCTTCTCATTTTCTGCTGTTTTTGCAAGTTGGTCAACAAGCTCAATTAAACCACCAACTATTTTATGAAACTGGCCAATTTTGTCCACAAAGTCCTTGCACTCTTCCTTGAGCTCTATGGTCTGCTGGGTAACCTCTGGGTCCAACACCCACAGCTTGTTCAGCTCATCAAAGTGTGGCCCTGCTTCACCCAGGATGTCCTTGGCCATGGCTGTCCACCCCGCAGCAGCGGTGCCTGTAACCCAGGTTAACGGCGGTAGGCAGCTCCTCTCTCTGGTGGGTGGCAGCCGGAGCCCTGCTCACCAGCCTCAGCCGCTGCCAAGGCTACAAGACCTGTTTACCCCTAACATCACTTTCCGACATCTTTAGCTCTTACACCGCAGAGCCTGCTGGGAAACAAGAATTTTTTTTAAAATAGATCTTTATTGGAGTATAATTGCTTCACAATACTGTGTTAGTTTCTGTTGTACACCAAAGTGAATCAGGGATATGGGGACATATGCATACATATATCCCTATATCCCCACCCTCTTGAGCCTCCCTCCCATCCTTCCTATCCCACCCCTCTAGGTCATCACAGAGCACTGAGCTGATCTCCCTGTGCTATGCAGCTGCTTCCCACTAGCTATATATTTTACATTTGGTAGTGTATATATGTCAATGGTACTCTCTCACTTCGTCCCAGCTTACCCTTCCCCCTCCCTGTGTCCTCAAGTCCATTCTCTACGTCTGTGTCATTATTCCTCTCCTGCTTCTAGGTTCTTCAGAACCATTTTTTTTTTAGATCCCATATATATGTGTTAGCATACAGTATTTGTTTTTCTCTTTATGACTTACTTCACTGTGTATGACAGACTCTAGGTCCACCCACTGCACTACAAATAACTCAATTTCATTTCTTTTTATGGCTGAGTAATATTCCATTGTATATAATATTCCATTGTATATATATATATTGCCACATCTTCTTTATCCATTTGTCTCTTGATGGACACTTAGGTTGCTTCCATGTCCTGGCTATTGTAAATAGTGCTGCAATGAATATTATGGTACATGACTCTTTTTGAATTATGGTTTTCTCAGGGTATATGCCCAGTAGTGGGATCGCTGGGTCATATGGTAGTTCTATTTATAGTTTTTTAAGGAACCTCCATACTGTTCTCCATAGTGGCTGTATCAATTTACATTCTCACCAACAGTGCAAGAGGGTTCCCTTTCTCCACACCCTCTCCAGCTATTATTGTTTGTAGATTTTTGATTAATGCCATTCTAATGGGTGTGAGGTGATACCTCATTGTAGTTTTGATTTGCATTTCTCTAACGATTAGTGATGCTGAGCATCCTTTCATGTGTTGGCAGTCTGTATATCTTCTTTGGAGAAATGTCTATTTAGGTCTTCTGCCCATTTTTGGATTGGGTTTTTTTGATATTGAGCTGCATGAGCTGCTTGTATATTTTGGAGATTAATTCTTTGTCAGTTGCTTTGTTTGCAAATATTTTCTCCTATTCTGAGGGTTGTCTTTTCGTCTTGTTTATGGTTTCCTTTGCTGTGCAAAAGCTTCTAAGTTTCATTAGGTCCCATTTGTTTATTCTTGTTTTTATTTCCATTTCTCTAGGAGGTGGGTCAAAAAGGATCTTGCTGTAATTTACATCATAGAGTGTTCTGCCTATGTTTTCCTCTAAGAGTTTTATAGTGACTGACCTCACATTTAGGTCTTTAATCCATTTTGAGTTTATTTTTGTGTATGGTGTTAGGAAGTGTTCTAATTTCATTCTTTTGCATGTAGCTGTCCAGTTTTCTCAGCACCACTTATTGAAGAGGCTGCCTTTTCTCCATTGTATATTCTTGCCTCCTTTATCAAAGATAAGGAGACCATATGTGCGTGGGTTTATCTTTGGGCCTTCTATCCTGTTCCATTGATCTATATAGTCCTTTAGCATTTATGTCCTCATTTTTATTTTCCTCTACACCTTCCCTCAAACCTCATTATTTAACATGTAGGCAAAAATAGAAAGTCAATAATTATATTTTTATGCCATGTATGTGGAGCTAATAAGTTCATACATTGGTATTATCTATTCCAAACATTGTTTATATACCCAATGTTTAATTTTCAATGCAAATATCTATAATATTCACAATTTGCATTGCTTATATAATCATATATTACATCACTTTACATTTTTATTTGGTGACACTCTGTTCTGTGACATTGGAAATCCTGTCACACATTATGGCTTTTTTCTTATCTTTCAGTAGGATTTCTGAAAGTACAGTTTAAAACATTAATATAAGTACTGCATATTAGGCTAATAGTATATTAGGAAACTTTTTTAAGGTTAGGATTCAGAGTTTTTGTACATGAGCATATATGTACACGCATACTTTAAAAAAAGGCTTACAAGCTAGTTAGGGACTAATGTCAGAGAAAATGGTGGAGTAGGAAACTCCAATGCCTCAACACTCCACAAAAACACTGAAACTACTGGAGAAACTGTCAGTATCAACTTTATCATGAATATGAAAAATAACCGATGGTTTATAAAAAGAAATGAACCCTTAATCAAGAAAAAGGTGACTGAAATCAGGTTAGAAAGCTTTTTGGTAATTTAACTTATTACTTCCCCAACATGCCCTTCCTGGCACAGTGGCAGTGTTGAATAAGGCAACCCACAGTCCCTGTGTGGATTCCTACTGCTGGAGCAGCAAAAATGTGTTTTCTGTTTTGACCTGTCTTATGGCTCCTTGAAGGACTAAAAAAAGTCTTTACCTTTACTTTGCCTAACTTGAAACTTCTCTCAAGGTGGGAAAGCAGCTATGTGGAGTGCAATTGTCAAGCATAATTAAAGACAGATGAACTATCTGCTGGTGTCTGGGGCAAAAGATATGAGTTGAGGCAAACAATAGGTACACTGAAATGCCTGGGAGAAAATGTTGGGGAGTGAGATGGTTTGGATATATAACTATAAAAGTGTTCACATGTTATTTGGAATTTTAAAGGCCTGGCACATATCCAAGGTAGAAAGCCTGCTCAGAAAACATCAGAAAGCCCTGATCTCTCACCTCTGACTGATATTCAAGGCTCTGGGCAAGCAACAAGTGAAGACAAAAGCAAAGAGATATGAAATGCCCAGCTGAGTATTAAAAGAATGTCCAAATACACACACACACACACACACACACACACACACACACACACACACAGCCAAACAGTAAAGACTGGGAAATTTTAGTCTTTGATTCCAGAGTTTAAGGAAATCTCTCTACCACTAGCTGACCAATAAGATAAAAGAACAGAGACTTCAGTGATCACACATGACAAAAAATACAATCGTAAAAAATTAGTTTATAGAAGTCATTAAGCAAACAAATACTTTCCACAATAAGCAGTAACAACATACCCCAATGAGGAGGGGAATATCTGATTTCTAGAATTACAACAATTTAAAATTCAAAATTTTTTTTTTTTTTTTTGCGGTACGCGGGCCTCTCACTGTTGTGGCCTCTCCCGTTGCGGAGCACAGGCTCCGGATGCGCAGGCTCAGCGGCCATGGCTCACGGGCCCAGCTCTGCAGCATATGGGATCCTCCCGGACCGGGGCACGAACCCGTATCCCCTGCATCGGCAGGCGGACTCTCAACCACTGCGCCACCAGGGAGGCCCTAAAATTCAAAATATTTAGTTTTCAAGAATAACAAGAAAAAAATATAATGCATACAGAGAAACAAGAATGTATGGTTCATTCACAGGAATAATAGAATAGTAGAACCTGAATTTGAGGTGGCCCAGACCTTGTACTTACCAGAGAAAGACTTAATATCAACTTTCTTAAATATGCTTAAAGAACTAAAGGAAGCCATGCACAAAGAGTTAAAGGAAACCTGGCTGTCTCACCAAATAGAAAACATATATAAACAGATAAAAATTATGAAAGCAACCTAATAGAAATTCTAAAGTTTAAAAGTGCTGTAACTGAAATGAGAAGTTCACTACTAGTCTTCATTAACATATAGGGTCAAGTGGAAGAAAGTATTAGTACCTGAAGGTAAGTCAATGGAGATTATGTATTCTGAGGAGCAAGAAGGAAAAAGAATGAGAAAAATGAACAGAACCTAAGAAACCTATGAAATCCATCAAATATAGCAACATATGTATAATTGGAGTCCCCAAAGGATAGGGGAGGGAAGGGGGTAGAACAAATATTTGAAAAAATAATGACTGAAAAATTTAAAAATTCCCAATTTGATAAAAGATATGAATCTACATGTTCAGGAAGCTCAACAAACTCCAAGCAGGATAAACTGAAAGAGATCTATACTGAGACACATTGTAATCAAACTGTCAAAAGCCTTAAAGACAAAGAGAGGATCTTGAAAGCAGCAAAAGAGAAGTGACTCATAACATAAGAGGGAATCTTAGTAAGATTAACAGTTGATTTCTCATGAGAAATATGGCAGTCAGAAGGTAGTGGGGGTATCATATTTAAAGTGCTGGGGGGTTTGTGGGGGAAGACATCAACAAGAATTGTATATCCAGCAAAACTGTCCTTCAAAAATGAAGAATATAATCCATGAAAAAGAATTAAGCCATGAAAAGAAATACACGTTACAACTTGGATGAAAATGCAAAATATTATGCTAAGTGAAGGAAATTCAACACAAAGACCACATATTGTATGATTCCTTGTATATAAAATATACAGAATACATAAATCCATAGAGACATACACATGAATACATACACAGGGACTAGGGCAGGAGATAATGGAGAGAAACTGCTCTTATAATATATAAATGATTTTACTTTGGAATGATGGAAATGTTTTAGAACTAGATAGAGGTAGTGGCTGCACAATACAACTGTTTGCCTAAAAACGGTTAACTTTATGTTATGTGAATTTCAACTCAAATTATTTTTTTAAAGAAGAAGAAATTAAGACATTCCTAGATAAACAAGTTGAAGGAGTTTGTTGTTGGTAGACCTATCCTATACATAATGCTAAAGGGAGTCCTTCAGGCTGAAAGGAAAGAACACTGGGCAGTAACTGGAAACCATATGAAGAAATAAATAACACTGATAATCATATAAGTAAACATGGAAGTCAGTATTATTGTATTGTTGCATAGTAACTCCTCACTTATGAGTACAGGAGATGAAATGATAAGAGAGAGATGAGAAGCTGGCTCTTGTAGGAAAAACAGAAACACTCTAGAGAATGGAAGTTCTAGATCATGAAAAAAAGCTCCTAGAATTGAAATTGTGAATGAGAGAGGCATAAAACAGGTGTCAAGAGAGAATGGAGGGCTTCCCTGGTGGTGCAGTGGTTAAGAGTCCGCCTGCCAATGCAGGGAACATGGGTTCAAGCCCTGGCCCGGGAAGATCCCACATGCCGCGGAGCAACTAAGCCCATGCGCCACAACTACTGAGTTGCATTCTAGAGCCCATGAGCCACAACTACTGAAGCCCGTGTGCCTAGAGCCTGTGCTCCAAAACAAGAAGCCCGCGCACCACAATGAAGAGTAGCCCCCATTCACCACAACTAGAGAAAGACTGTGGGCAGCAACAAAGACCCAAAGCAACCAAAAATAAATAAATAAACTTATAAAAAAAAAAAGAGAGAGAGGATGGAGAGAGGATGTCATGAATGCAAAGATCCACACATAGCTAAAGACTTAAATGGTACAGGATTCTTGCAAATGGACTTTCCCTCTCTTTTTGCACTCCTCTGTCTTCTGGGAGTTAGTGCTTATCAGAACTTCCTCTAACTCAATACCTGTAGACCAGTGTTTCTCTATCGTTTTTCATTTTTGCCCCTTCAAGAAACTTTTTAGGCATTTTTTTTCCAAAATGCCTCCCCATCTCCCCATTCTTGAAATGTTAACCACAGATAAATCATTTATCTGTTAATGTACAGTAGTGCTCTAGAGAGCCACAGATCATTGTAATACCTATGTTTTTTTTCACTCTGTGGAAAAATATACTTTTGCCTCCTTGGGGTGGTTTCACCTCCATTAAGAATGCATGTTCTTGGCACAGCACTTGTTGGGCCTTTCCAGCCCAATAATTCCATCACATAATTCAAGGAATGCATTTCATTGGTAAATGTGTGTGTGTAGGAGGGTGTTTGTTGGTGGGGATAGAGCTCTGCCCTCAGGAAGGGAAGGAGATGAGGGCAGGCAGCCTTTAGCTGGACCACAGTGGTGTCTCTGAAAGGCACAAGTATGTTAATTCTCATTATTGGATTTGCAGTCTGCAGAACAAGGGCATGGGGTCATATTTTCAGTTTTAGGGCGTCTGTAGTTACATTCTCTCTTCTACCCAGCAAATAACTTGTCCTAGTGTTATGATAGATGTTGAGTAATGTAGCTTATGGGGAGCAAGTGGACCTAAGCAGGTAGGAAGTTTGGTTACTCACTGAATTCTTCTACTTACATGTGTAAATCCACAAGCATGAAGTTCTTTATTTTATAGGTATCACTTCTTTAGTTTTGACCTCCACTCTTAAGAGTGCCCAAAGAAACAATCTCAGAGTCCCTGACCTGGTGTTTCTCCACACTCGAAAGGAAGGAGACACACATTGGTTCAAGGATCATTGAGACCCTGATGCCTTCATTCAAAGATATGGCAATGCCTCCTGTACACACCCAACCTGACCTGAGACAATCCCAAGAGCATCCCCATGTCTTCATGTTGATCGCCTGAGGGAGGACACCCAAAACAGGGAAATCGTTTCAGGTGTGAGACATTGGCTGGATTCACTGGAAGTCTCTTAGGACCTCCCAGATGAGGTGTACCACTCATCTGGCATCTGGTAATAATGGTTTCAGGTTACCAACTTTGCAGGGGGTGGGGCAGAGATTTTTCTTATCAAACACATGTAAGATTGGTATGTAAAAATAACAAAGCTCCAGGAAATATACAGAGACAGGTCATTCCAAAATCTTAATTTGAGTATTAAAGCAGGATCTGATGGAGACGTGTTAATTGGAGTCACCGAATTAATGTTAATACAGGAAATTGTCCTCTAAGGCAGCAGTGCAGTAAGTCTTTACTACTCGGGAGTCTGAAAGCTCTTGTCATTCAGATGGGATCTGAACTTGTAACTCTGGTCAAGGTTTACTGCTGACTTTTTCCAAAATATCTTAATACCTGAGCCATGATGTAATGTCTCTGCCGCAGCTCTACCCCAGTGTGGGTATTATCACATGTGATGTCTCTAGCCTATGTTAAGAAATACTTCAAGAACCTTAAAGTGTTTTTGGATTCCTTGTAAGGAATTGGCTGGAGACAGTGCTCCCTTCACCACACAATGTGACTGTTTTACAAGAGTTAGGAAGATCAATGTCCTTTCGGCTTTAGTGTCAAAAAGGTCACGCTCCTATCAAGCAATTGTTTGTTTTAGTGTTATGGATACTGGCAATCTTATGATTGCTCATTATAGATTGGCTGCACAACTTTTCCATTCCCCTCTTCCCTATTAACAGAACCTGATTATATTTGGAAGTGGTCACGTGCCCAGCAAAGATACCATATTTTCCACTTCCTCTTCAATCATGGACAGTCATGGATAGTATGTGAAATTATTGGGTAGGAATATTGAAATGCTCTGTAGAAGTCTTTCCCCTTTCTGTCTCCTTTTTGTCTGGAATTTGCACGAGACAATGAGACTCTTGGAGCTGACATATCTTGGAAAACCATACACTATGGATGTGGGAGCAGAGAGATAGAATGAACCCTGAACCTCTTGTTAGCATGGAGACATGGTGCTGGCCACCCTTTTTATGAGGGAGATAAGTTAATCCCTCATTGGATAGTAACACTTTTACTTTTTCCATTTATGTAGCCAAATTTTATCCTAACAGTACAAACAGAGTCCTTTGTCTTCACCGGATTTCTCAGAGTCATATCAGGAGCCCAATTTTGGCAACTATGTAACATTTCATAGTATATATTTTGTTTGCTTATGTAGGTATTCACCTAGTTTTATTTCCCCTTTTCTTACTTCTGCCACAATATTTCTCTTGTCGTATACATTTAAGTGTTTTGCTTTGTTTCATGTACTGTGTAGTTTCCTTAAAATTCTTTTAAATCATGTTATGTGAATGAGTGAATAAATAAATGATGTTTTTAAAATGACACTAGGTCCTAGACACTTGTCCCATTATATTCATAGTTCCAAGAGAATTCTCTCAAATCTCCTATACTCACTCTTGTGCTGATGAGAAATCGTCTGCAAAACATAAGAAATATTTCCAGACGCCACCATGTGCTAGATAGAAAGGGCTGAATTAGAATCACACCTCCCTGACTCCAAGTAAGGTCCTTTCTCACTCTGCAGGGCTGCCTCACTCATTCATGCTTCTCAAATAAGAGTAAATGTTAACGTTGAAACAGAGCAGAAGGCTTAGAGTTGAGCAGACATAAGGGAGGGCCAGTTCCTTCTAGGGGAGGAGAGAGAGGGCTTAAAATTGTGCTCTAAGATGGGAAGTGAGAGGAAAGGAGCTCAGAAGGAATGCACTGCAAGAATTCCATTCAGAGGCAGGGATATGACCTGTGAAGGATATTGTTTATCCATTTCACAATCTCATCAACTTGACTGTTTCCCCAGAAGACACAGTTAATAAAATATTTCCTTCTATCCACATCGCTTTCCCACAGTACTTACTGGACTACTCCAGCATCCCTTAATGGCATCACTTGAAGAATTTGGTCCTATTGGCCCTTCTCTCCCTGGACAATGGGTGCAGAAAGGGCAGGCAGTGGGTTTCCCGCGCTGGTTCTCTGGAGTGATTGCACATCTCGGAGAGGCACAGAGAGAATGCTCTTAGCCTGGGGATGATGAGCTGCAGGTGAGCTCTGCAGAGGCTGAATACTCAGAGCTCTTCGTTAAATTAATTGTTTTATTGTTGCTCAATTCCCTAAGCAATTCAGTTCTCTTGAAGCCAAGAGACCATAAAAAGGAAACTTTTCTGCCAGTTCAGTCTCCATGGGTTCACCTTGGGGGGCCAGATACATATTCCCTTCCTACCAATGCGTCCATCTCCCCTGGAATGAATATCTCCCCCATGTATATAACCTCCCATGCAGGGTATATTGAGAAGATCATCCCATGAGCTTCTGTGCTGCCTGCCAGTGACACTGAGTCTCCAGACATAGCTGTTGCCTGACCACAAACATCACAAATAAGATCCTCCCTGGAACTTCAACCTGACATGTTTTGAAAACTGGAGATAGATTTTGAAGAAAATGCACGGGCCATTTCACTTGATGGAGAGTAAATTTTTTGACTGCAGAGGTAGAGTTTTCTTTGTACAGACCCAGTTATTCAGTTTTTTCATCAGGGGTAAATGCATTCATATCCTTAAACCCACATGGGTAATTTTTCTGGCTATATACCCAGGTGGGCTATTCAGAGCATTCCTTTACAATAAGAAAGAGTACTTTGAATATAAAATCAGTACCAATAATGACTTAGAACAGGCATTGGCAAACATATTCATAAAGGACTATATAATACATATTTTAGGCATTGTGGGGAATCGGTTGCAATGGAGTTAAGTCCGTTGCAGGGACGTTAAGTCTCCTCTATTTTAGTGTGAAAGCAGTTGTAGACAATACCTACACAAATGGACTTGGCTGTAGGTGTTCATTTTCTGTGGATGCTGTAACAACTAACCACTAACTGGATGGCTTAAAACAACAGGAATTTATTTTATCACAGTTCTGGAGGCTGGAAGTCTAAAATCAAGATGTCAGAAGGGTTGCCCTCCCTCCAAAGGCTCTATGGGAGGCGTCATTCCTTGTCTCTTCCTGCTTTTAGTGACTCCAAGCATTCCTGGATTTTGTGTCTGCATGCCTTCAATCTCTGCTTCCATAATCACATGGTCTTATCTCTGTCTGTCTCTCTGCTCTGTGCCTCTTTTAAGGACACTTGTCATTGGATCTAGGGTCCACTTGGAAAATCTAGGTTGATAGCACCACGAGATCCTTGATGATATCTGTAAAAAGACTTTTTTCCCCAAATAAGGTCACATTCACAGGTACTGGGGGTTAGGATGTGGATATATCTTTTGGGGGGGCCACTATTCAACCCACTATGCTGTGTTCCAATAAAGCCTTTTTACAAAAACAGGTTGTGAGTGGAATTTATTCTGTGGGTAACAGTTTTCTTAACCATGATTTAGAGTGTAGATTCAGACAAAGGGAGTAAGTAAATGAGAGACAACACTGTAAAATAGAAAGAACATTAAATATGGTTTCCCTTCTGCTAGTGGGTTTCACCTACTAGATGTGAAACTGAGCAGGACCCTGAGGGCTCTCCCAGGGACAAGCCCTTTCATGTCACTTGCTTCTTTGTAGAAAAAAAGCCTTCATCTCGTAGGCCTTCCCCATATTCCAGAGAGTAGACTCAATTAATGATTAGAGAAGTGGAGGAGGATGTTGACTACATGTTGAGCATAAGCAGGTAGACCCCACAAGGTTGGAACCAGAAGCCTGATGGTTAAGATTCCCAAAACATCACCCTGTTACCTCACCACCAACCATTCAGAAGAATGTCCATGATCACATACCCTGAGACCCTCACTTCTAACACTGATTTTAAAAACTCTTGCCTGAAATCCATTGGGGAGTTCTGGTCTTTGAGCATTAGCTGCTCATTCTCCTTGCTTGGCACCCTGAAAATAAATGTTGTACTTTTGTTCACCACTACCTGGTGTCAACAGACTGGCTTTGTTGTGCAGCAGATGAGCAAACCTGGGTTCGGTTTGGTAACAGAAGATCCAGGAGATTTATATCACTCAGGCCCTGCACAGTCTCCCCAGACCATGGCTGACCTGTCAGACCCATCCACCATCCTGACCCTCTTCCCAACATAGATGCTCCCTATGCCAATGTACCCCATTAAAGTCAATCTAAAGTATGTCAAATCTTAAGTCTAGGAGAGGTATGATGGAGGCCCAGCCATAAGCTGTTGTTAGGTTCTTGTGCTGATGGTTCCAACAGCCTAATAAGCAATTCTCTCACTAAAGCACCTGGGTGTAGCCCTTCAGACCACCACAGCATAGTGTATGGAGCCCAGAACACCTGATTTAATTTATGGCAACACTGACACCTGTGTATCTTTGGAGATGGTTGTAACCTCTGAGCCTGTTTCCTTATCTATTAATTAAGGTAAATGTGAATTTCAGCAAAGATGCACTAGTAAAACTGTTTGAGAAGTGCCTAGCGCGTTATCAGCATTCACTAAATTATTTACTATTTTAAATTGGTGGGAAGTAGGTGCCATTCTTCCAGCTAATTGATGGGTATTGTTCAGCAATTACTGCAGTAAGTGGGGCAGCTCTGCTTCCTGCTGTGGCTGCCCTGGAGGAGCTCTTCTCCGTGTGTCATCAACGGGCTTACCAGGGCAAGTTCTTCTCACTAAAATGGCAGAGTCTTTAGAGCACAGTGGAAATATGCAAGGTCTCTTAAGGGCTATTCTCAGACTCAGGATGCTTGGTGGAGAAGGCTTCAAAATCCCTCACCTGACTCCAGCACTGGACCATAGCCTTGGTAATCAAAGAATGGTCCACAGACCAATTTGCAGAATCAATATCATTTGGGAGCTAGTTACCAGTGCAGACTCTCCGGGCCCATGTTAGACCTGCCAAATCCGAATCTGCAGCTGAACAAGACCCCCAGGTAATTCCAATATAAGATGATGTTGTAGAAGTCACGATCTGTTTGTCACCTCCTCACTGCTGACGCTTGTGCTGGATAATTCTTTGCGGTGGGGGCCATCCTGAGCATCATAGGTTGTGTAGCAGCATCCCTGGCCTCAATCCACTAGGTGGCAGTAGCAACTCCCAGGTTCTGACAACCAAAAACTCCAGACAGTGTCAGGTGTTCCCTGAAGGAAAATCACCCTGTTTGAGACCCACTGGCCTAGAGCGTGAGAACTAGAAACACCTTGAGGAGGTTCCAATCAAAGCCAATCCCTTTCTCAGCTCATAACTCTGGGCAGATCACTTAACCCTTGTGAGTCCAAATTCTGCAAATTTCAGATGAGATACATATTTGTACTGACCATGCAGAACGGACTTTTGTAAAAATAAAATAGGACAACCCAAATAAAATTATACCTTATGTGTGTGGTTTTTAAAAATATCTAAACATGTCTTATAATTAAACTTTTTTTTAAAAAGGAGTGACAGCTCTAAATTAGAGATACAAGCATGAATTCCCTGATTTGTAAAAAAGTCACATGAAGCCAAGGATTATATGTGGTTTTGCAGCAAACAACACACCTCACTCTCTTGTTGCAGAGGGTTTACCTATATTCTGGAGAGATCAGGAGCTGTTGATCCCTGGAACAAGACAGTAATTTGGAGGGCCATGGAAACTCGTCAAAATAGGTTCCTCATTCGCAGATTAGGAAAGGCTGGAGAGTTCATGAGAAGAAGTAACACAGACTGGATTCACCTGACTTCTGTGTCTCCTGGGAACAGAGTATCAGCAGGAATAGTTTGCTTTTTTCCCAGCATCCCACAGGGAAGTGGTGTGCTCGGAGACGGGAGTAACAAGGGAAACAGTGCCTAACTAACGGACATAGGGAGCTGTAGATATCTCCTCTGTTACAGTCCCTCTGGCTGTACATCCTTGAACTGCACAGGACTTGGTTGATGCTTTTGGAGTCATAACTCTGGTTGGGGGGCTAATGCTTCACTCCTTTCTTCTTCTTTTTTTTTTTTTTATTTTATTGCGGTACGCGGGCCTCTCACTGCCGTGGCCTCTCCCGTTGCGGAGCACAGGCTCCGGACGCGCAGGCTCCAGACGCGCAGGCTCAGCAGCCATGGGTCACGGGCCCAGCCGCTCTGCGGCATGTGGGATCTTCCCGGACCGGGGCATGAACCCGTGTCCCCTGCATCGGCAGGCGGACTCTCAACCACTGCGCCACCAGGGAAGCCCACTCCTTTCTTCTGATGTGCCTGGGAACAGAGCTCCAGTCTTCATCATCAACCATCCAGGGAGGAACTCAGATATCCACACAGGGACTTTCCTCTCATAGACCCCATCCAGGTGAGTCTGAGAGTTCAATAGGTACTTCAGGAAAGGTTCAGAGAGAATGCAAGTGGAAAACTTTTATCTGAAGTCACCTGAGAGCCTAATTAGTCTAATCCAGAGTTGAGATATTTGCCATGTTTGTTTTCTAGGTTTCCTAATTAACTTATAACTCATTTATTTAATATGTTAAAAAGAGAAGTGTCTGATGAACTCAGCAGCACAAGAGTCATTGTTGATGATTAAGTGATGGGAATTGAAGTCCAGTTGGATGAGGCTAATGAAGTAATTGGGAGCATAAAGTGGTTCCAGTAAAGTTAGAGAATATTAGAGGATTTTCCTAGTTAAGGGGAATAAGAAAAGTAGGTTTAGAGGCATGTTCAGTGAACTAAAGGTATTTGTTAAAGATGCGATGCTTTTAAGCATGTTGTGTATTTATTAGAAAGACACAGACCCGTGGAGGTAGATACTAGCTTGCAACAGAGTTCTTGAGACATACGTTTCACAGTATCTTCTCTCATGCTGGGTATTCACATGAAAATTTTTGATTTAATATGCAAAATGAGTATGCTATTGAACTTGAATTTGTAATTCTTCATTAGGAAGAGGTGGGAAAGCAATGGAGACATTTGTGAGATAGAAGAAAAAAATCAGCCAAATCTCATCACCAGTGATAAGCATTCACTTAGTAACATGAAAGAACTATGCTAAGTTTTTTATATCACTAGATTTGTATACCAACTTAGGAGGATGGATACCACTATCCCCATGATCTGAGTAAGGATATTAACGTTTAAATGGATCCGTAATCCCACTTAAGTTCAAACAGCTAATACGTGATAGATCCGAGATTCACACATTTGTTTTCGGATTCAATTTTTTTTTGTATTTACAATGATTTAGAAAAGTCTTTTACCATTTATGTTTTAATTCCTCATCTATTGTCGAACATTGTATATTTTCTGTTGTTAATTTTTCTAAAATAACAATGGCTCCTAGTAGTTTCTAATCATTTTCTTTTTTCATTTGTGCTTTATTTTTAGGTTCTCATTAGCTATCTATTTTATACATAGTATCAATAGTATATATATGTCCATCCCAATCTCCCAGTTCATCTCCCCACCCCACCTTTTCCCTCTTGGTATTCATTCTTTTGTTCTCTACATCTGTCTCCATTTCTGCTCTGTAAATAAGATCTTTTATACCAACTTTTTCAGATTCCACATATATGCATTAATATATGATATTTGTTTTTCTCTTTCTTACTTCACTGTGTATGACAGTCTAATAATTTTCTGAGAATAATTAATTGTTGTTAACTTTCTAGGTCGATGTTCAACCAGTAAGATATCTTGTCAGCATAAAGATAATGACTCATTATTCCTTTGATAAACTGCTTTAGGCTACTTTATTAGGTATTCTGGACATCAAGGGGGTATAAATGGGGATGGAATGCTAATGAAGCTTTATCCTCATAGCAATCTCTCAGGGACCACCAGAACTTATTAGATCTTATTTTGTAGATGAAGAGGTTCAGTATGGGGGTGACCATGGTGTACATCACTGAGGTCATCAGACTCTCCTAGAGGATGAAATGCCTGCAGAACTGAGGTATACATACCCCAACGCCTGTGCCCTAGAACAAGGTAGCCACTAAGGGGTGAGACCTACAGGTGGATCTTGTTTTCCTCCACAATGCCCTTTTCCTTCTCAGTTTTTCAAGTAATTTTTAAATTTTTCTTTTAGTACAAGACACAAAATTTTCATATCAAAATGAAGCTCCACAGGCGGCTTACCAACTTGAATTTGGGTACTATTTTCTATATTCTCTATGGTAAAGATAATTTCATGTTGACCACTTGCCTTGTATCATTCCTTTCCTAACTATTGTGGCTGGAATTGAGAAGAGCCAGGGAGTAATAAGCGCAGTAAGTCATAATGTACTGTGTGTGTGTGTGTGTGTGTGTGTGTGTGTGTGTGTGTGTGTGTGTGTGTGTGTGTGTGTGTGTGTGTTGTGGGGAATGATCACTTCTCTGGGCAGTGGTACTTAAGTTTACTCCAAAATGTGACCCTTAAAAGACAGATACAACAATATTAACAAGCAGCTGGAAATAAGGGAGGGATCCTTTTCTATTCACAGGAATTCTTTTAAATTTTAAAAGAAAAATTTTTAATGTGAAAGGACCAATATGTGAATGAGTGACTCCCTCCTTGGGTCTTGAAGTTTCAGCATTGACAGGAAGTCCACCTTGCTCCTCAGCATCCTCTGACACCATCTCTCATCACTCTCCCTCTTGTTCATTACCCTTGACACCCTGGCTCCCCTCTGAGTCTTGAATATTTGAAACAAGTGTCATCCTCAGGGCCTTTGTACTGACTCTTTCCTCATAGGGCACACTCATTCCCCCAGATAATCTGGAGTCTCTGCTTTGTCTTCCTCCAGGTCTCAGTTCAACTTTCTCCTTATTTGCAGGTCTTCTTGAATTCCCAGTAAAATATAACACCTCCATTCACTCTATTTTATACCTGCTTATTTTTTCCATAGCATCTGTCACTGTAAGACATGGTAATATGTTTTTGTATTTGTTAATTTATACTTTTACCCATTATTGGATTTAGGGAGTTTTGTTCTTAGAATCCTGTACTTTTACCCCAGAAGATAGTCAGTACTCAACATAAACTGCTCAAATGCATGAGATAAACTTGCATTTAAACTGTGTAATAGATGATCTATTGGTGGAAAGCCTGAGTGTGGGACAGGAATTTCTAATTAAAGATTATCCCAGAAAATCCCTTAAAAATGACCAAAATATATAATTTAAAGTTTTTCACTATATTAATTCCCACATGTGTAAAAATTAATCATGTTCCTTTTTCTTTCCTATTAGTGATCACCACCACACGGCACAAGGCAACAATACACAAATTTCAGAATTTATTCTTCTGGGATTATCAAATGAACCAGAACTGCAGCCCCTCATATTTGGACTTTTCCTATCCATGTACCTGATCACTGTGTTTGGGAACCTACTCATCATCCTGGCCATCAGCTCAGACTCCCACCTCCACACCCCCATGTACTTCTTCCTCTCCAACCTGGCCTTTCTAGACATTTGTTTCACCTCCATCACCATTCCTAAGATGCTGGTGAATATACAGACTCAAAACAAAGTCATTTCCAGGCCTCCCTGGTGGCGCAGTGGTTGAGAGTCTGCCTGCCGATGCAGGGGATACGGGTTCGTGCCCCGGTCCGGGAGGATCCCATATGCCGCGGAGCGGCTGGGCCTGTGAGCCATGGCCACTGAGCCTGCGCGTCCAGAGCCTGTGCTCCGCAACGGGAGAGGCCACAACAGTGAGAGGCCCGCGTACCGCAAAAAAACAAAAAAAAACAAAGTCATTTCCTATGAAGACTGCCTCACACAGACATATTTTTTCCTACTCTTTGCACAGTTGGGTGACTTCCTTCTGACAGTGATGGCCTATGACTGCTTCATAGCCATCTGCCACCCCCTGCACTACACAGTCATCATGAATCCTCTTCTCTGTGGACTGCCGGTGCTGATATCCTGGGTGATAGGTGCCCTGAATTCCTTGTTACAGACCTTACTGGCATTGCAGCTGTCTTTCTGTACAGTCTCAGAAATTCCCCACTTCTTCTGTGAATTCAAAGAGGTAATCCAACTTCCCTGTTCTAACACCTTTCTTAATAACACCATGATGTATTTTGCAGTTGGGCTGTTTGGTGGTGGTCCATTCGCTGGGATATGTTACTCATACTCTAAGATAGTTTCCTCCATAGGAGGAATCTCATCATCTCAGGGGACGTATAAAGCATTTTCCACCTGTGCATCACATCTCTCCACTGTCTCCTCATTTTATTGTGCAGTGTTAAGAATGTATTTTACCCCTGCTATCACCCACTGCTCACACTCAAGTGCAGCAGCCTCAATGATGTACACTGTGGTCACACCCATGCTGAAACCCTTCATCTACAGTCTGAGGAATAAAGACATAAAGAGTGCTCTAAGAAAATTCTTTGGGGTGGTAGTTATAAAAGGGCCAATTGTCCTGGGGTGAAGAAGTGTCAGTCATTGCAGGGCTTAAAGCATTAAAGGCTGACATTGTGATTCCCTGATCAGATTGTGGGAAGAACACTTGCTCCTTCAATTTACTCTCTGGTATTTCCATTTATTTGATTTCAACTTCTCTATACAAGTTACCTAACTCACTTCACTAAGCTTTATGCTCTCTGCTATCTAATTTTTTTCTTTGTCATTCTTCTACTTCCCTAAATTGATTTGCAACCTTAAGTGAAATATATTGAAATTCCCATTTATCTCATGACACTTCATGCATTTCTTAAGAATAATTTCTTCTGAAGTAAAATATTTTATACTGAGCAATTTTTCTTTCATTTTACTAACAGAATAATCATGACTTGTACTATTCCTTTGGAAAAAGAAAACACAACTTGGCAACCAAAGCCATTTCCACAATTTCATAAGACAGTAAAATATGAAATCACAGTTTATCACTTTTTTCTTCTTCATTTCTTTGTTCATCACTACTACACCCATGCTGAACCCCTTTATCTGCTCTCTGAGCAAGAAAGACATAAAGGAGACTCTGAAGAGATTCAATGGGATGGCAGTCACAAAAGGGTCAATTGCCCTAAGGGTGATGAAATGCCCTTGATTGCATGGCACAAAGTCCCACAACCAGAAATTGTGATTCTTTGTTAATTGTGGAATACAATTTGCCCCTTGTCTTTGTTTCCTGTGATTTCCATGTTATTTTTAAGTTAAGTTATCTATACAAATCCAGTAACTCACTTTATTATACTTTCTCCTAAGTCTATTATATAGGCATTTTAAATTTTTTCTTTATTTTTTATTTTTTTTTTGCTTTATAACAAATTTAATCAGTTATACATATACATATGTTCCCATATCCCCTCCTTTTTGCGTCTCCCTCCCACCCTCCCTATCCCACCCCTCCAGTCGATCACAAAGCACCGAGCTGATCTCCCTGTCCTATGCGGCTGCTTCCCACTAGCTATCTACCTTACGTTTGGTAGTGTATATATGTCCATGCCGCTCTTTCGCTTTGTCACAGCTTACCCTTCCCCCTCCCCATATCCTCAAGTCCATTCTCTAGTAGGTCTGTGTCTTTATTATATAGGCATTTTTAATGTGCTTTTTTTCTACTTCAAAATTTTCCAAACTTTGGATATGAAATACTTGGGCTTTCCCAGTTTTTCATGGACTGACAATAGCTTCTTAGGAATAATTTCTTCTTAAATGACATATATCATCCCAAGTAATTTTTACCTTGTTTTCCTGAAAGAATAGTCATGAGATGAATTACTCATATAAAAAATTTTACAGCTGAAAACAAAGGCAATTTATATAACTTTATAAAAGGGTTGGCTGAATCAGTGGGTGTGAAACTGTGGATAAAGAGGGTTGACTACGAGGTTATATACAGATTTTCAACTGCAGAGGGTGTCATTGCCCCAACCCCTGCACTGTTCAAGGGTCAACTCTTTATACATGTATATGTATATGTATGTATCTCATGATCAAGATGACTCACTAGAGAGCTGGAATACCTAACTAGTCATGGGATTCAGGGTCACAATTTGTGCAAACTAACGTGTCTGCCAATCTCCTGCTTACCTGGGAGGAAACTGCAATGGAGTAACTTTTTAATACAATTATCTATCTATAATAAAATTCAAAAACAGCGTAATGTTGAATACTATCTTTAAATATCAGAATAAATGCATAGAATGAGAAGATTATTATAATTGCTGTCAGTTCTGTACTATTTAATATTTTATTTGGTTAGTCATTGCTGCATAACCACTCGTCCTAATAGTAAAGGTTTTAATATAATGCCTTTATTATCAAATGAGATTTAATATTGAGGAGTTGTTTTGATCTCTGCTGGGCTCCTCATGAGTCTGTATTCACCTGTAATACTATATGTTGTAACTCTAAAGCTCATCCATGAGGTTGTATGCAGCCATATTGCAATTCTTTCTTCACTAATATATGATAGTCTACTCCATTTATATATGTATTTTAATCTTATAATTTGTGGAAAAAATAGTTTATCATTGGTGACATCAGCATCATGGTGGCAGAAGACTCTCCCTTTGTCCCACCCCTTCAATCTACTATTAGTAAAACATCTATAACTAAACAAAGGTTCCTCTGCCCAAAACGCCAGACCTCCAGAGATTCACATAGTTGTATATCTGAAGGTGGGTAGATTAGAATACATAGAGGACGTGGAATCAGGGGAACAGCAGAGGCAGTGCCACTGGTCCCAGCCCCGAGGCTGAGGCAGCTGAGCCCATAGCCCAGAGAATCTGGTAGCACCAGTGGGGGTGGCACACATGGCCCTGGCCTCCTGGATGCAGCAGCACATACAGCCACAGGAAATCAGGCAGCACAGATGGTGTAGCCTTTGACCTATGTCACCTTGGATATGGCAATAGTGCCCACCATCCTGGTTCCCCCAGCAGACATACCAACCACAGCAGGGACAGTGGCAGAACCAAGGCACCAGTGACCCTGCAAGCACAAACAGTGGTGACAAGGGCACTGATGACACCTCTGGCAGAGGCCATGAAATGCAAAAAATATAGTTTCTCCAATATAGCCACATGCAGCTCAGGTAAAAGAAACCAAATACTTGTGCTACAGAGTCATCTAACTGCAAAACATAGAAGAGCCTCTTGTTCCCACTCTGTTGAATTGTTAGAATCAAAGTAAACAAGGTTTTACTTAAATAAGAAAGCTGCTTTCCATTTCAAACACACTGGCAGAGGAGCAACCCATTGAGCCCAGTGAAAAACCACAGTAACATGGAAGCATAAAAAGGAAATAACAATTTTCCAGAAATCAATCTTAAAGTCATGGAAGATTGTGATCAAACAAGTAGAGAATTCAAAACGGTGTCAGGAAGAAACTCAACAAGATACAAGAAAATTCACAAAGGCACTTAAATAAGTTCAGGAATAAAAATAATGAACGTGAGGAACAATTTCCAAAGAGATGAAAACTGTTAAACAAAACCGCACAGTAATTCTGGAGCTAAAGAATTCAATAAATTAGATGAAGGATGCATTAGATAGCACTAGAAGTAGAGTACACCATATGGAGTATAGAAATAGTGAGCTCAAAGGTAGAATGATTTAGGAAGAAGAGAAGAGAGAACCTTTTTTGTTTGTTTTTAAATGAAGCAACTCTACAAGAGCTATATGACTCCATTAGAAAATGTAACAAGCATAATGGGTATCCCAGAAGAAGAAGAGAGCGAGAAAGAAGGAGAGTTTATTTGAAGAAATAATAGCTGAGATCTTTCCAAGTCTGGGGAAGAAATAATAGAAGACCTAATATATCAATGCAAAAGACCTTCTCCAAGACACATTATATTAAAACTGTCAAAAGTCAATGACAAAGAAAGACTGTTATAGGCAGCCAGAAAAAATGGAGAGTAACCTACAAAGGTATCATCATTAAGCTATGAGCAGATTTCTCAGCAGAAACTCAAAAGGCCAAGAGAGAATGGAAAGACATACTTAAAATACTGGAACATAAAAACTGTCATCCAAGAATACTCTATCCAGCAAAGTAATCCCTCAGGTATGAAGGCTAAATAAAGCCTTTCCCAGACAAACAAAGGCTAGGGGAGTTCAGCAACCAGAACTGTCTTATAAGGATGTTGAAATGAACTCTTCTACCTGAGATGTAAAGGCAAATGTACACAAAATGTTGAGTAAGGTGATAGACAGAAACCAAAAATTGAAACTGTGTATCAGAGTAGGTTATTAAACAATTATAGTATAATGTTACAAAAAACATTAAAATAACTTTAGCTACTTCATTTGGTAACTGAATCACAACATGAAAAGGAATATTTTCTGAAATGGACAACTTCAGGCAAAAGAATGAAGGTGAATTGCTCTATTACACTACATACAAAAAATAAATTCAAAATAGATTAAAGACATAAATGTAAGACATGAAAAGTTACAAATCATAAATAAAACATAGGCAGCACCTCTTTGACATCGATCTTAGAAGTATCTTTGGGGATATATGTCCTCAGACAAGGAAAATAAAAGTAAACTAAGGAGACTACATCAAATGAAAAAGCTTTGCACAGTGAAGGAAACCACCACCAACACTAAAAGGCAACCTACTCATGGAGAAAGGTATTTGCAAATTATATATCTGATAAGGGGTTGTTATCCAAAAATATAAAGAATTCAATCAACTCAATATAAACAAAAAATTAGTAAATGGGCAGAAGACTCTCAGTTGACATTTTTTTCCCAAGAAAGACACACAGATGGTCAAGAAGCACAGACAAGGGGCTCAACATCATTAATCATCAGAGGAATGGAAACCAAAACCACAGTGAGATACAATTTCCACCAGCTAGAATGGGTATTATCAAAGAGAAAAAAATCAACAAGTGTTGGTGAGGACCAGATGGGACCAGTAAATGATAGCCAAATTTCACAATTTCTTCTTCTGGGATTATCAGAGGAATCAGAATTGCAGTCCTTCATAACAGGGCTTCTCTTCTCCATGTACCTGATCACTGTGTTGGAAAACCTGCTCATCATCCTGGCCACCATCTTAGACTCCCATCTCCACACATCTGTGTAATTCTTCTCCAATCTGTTCTTTTTAGGTATGTTTCACCTTCACCACCATCCCAAAGAAGGCAAAGTCATGACCTATGAAGTCTCCAACAAACAGGTATACATTTACCTACTCTTAGTATATTTGGATAACAACGTTTTCCACCTGTGCATCTCACCTCTCACTTGTATTCTTATTTTATTTGAGTGTACCTCAGCTCTGCTACTACTCAAGCCCATCTCCTCACAGTCAAGTGCAACAGCCTCTATGATGTTCACTATGGTCACACCCATGCTGAACCCCTTAATCTACAGTCTAAGGTACAAAGGCATAAAGAGTTCTCTGAAAAGATTCTTTGGGATGGCAACTATAAAAGGACCAACTGTCATAGGGATAAAGAATCCCCATTTTTGCAGGGTGCAAAGCTTTTGAGCCGGAATTTGATATTCTTTGATCAGAGTGTGGAAGTAAAACTTGCTCTCTCTATTTCCTGAAATTTTCATTTCTTTCATTCTACTTCTTTGTAACATTGAAGTAACTCACATTTATGTTTCCTTCTCTGATTTATAAACAATTTCCCCCTTTGTCCATTTTCTACCTTCTCAAATTTTTCCCCAAACCTGTTTCAAAATATTTACAATTCCCATTTACATCATGGGGCAACATGGATTTCTTAAGAACAATTTCTTCTCAAATGATATATATCATCCCAAATAATTTTTATGTTGTGCCACTGAAAGAATTGTCGTAAGTAATAATACTACCATGCAAAAACAAAACTACACTTACTAGCCAAGGCATTTTATATAATTTTATAATAGAGGAAAACTAAGACTACAGTTTTTGATTTTGTATACACAATTCCTTTGTAAATCACTGCCTTAACTGCTCTTCTTGCAAATGGAGACTTTAACCTATAGTTTGTTTTACAGGTGCTTATTCAGTTTTATTCTTCGCTTTGGGATCATGTTCTCTCTTTTTTTTTTAACATCTTTATTGGAGTATAATTGCTTTACAGTGGTGTGTTAGTTTCTTTATAACAAAGTGAATCAGTTATACATATACATATGTTCCCATATCTCTTCCCCCTTGCATCTCCCTCCCTCCCACCCTCCCTATCCCACCCCTTTAGATGGTCACAAAGCACCAAGCTGATCTCCCTGTGCTATGCGACTGCTTCCCACTAGCGATCTATTTTACTTTTGGTAGTGTATATAGGGATCATGTTCTCTTACTCAGCTGTGTCTGCAGTGACTACCCTGGTCACTGACAAATGATAATCAACTACAGGTTTCCAATTGGAGTCTACACAGAAACACAGATTTGAATACATACAATTAACATGGCTTTTGAGTTAGGGAAAAACATAAATAAGATGAAAATTTAAACTACACTTTGTATTACTAGGCAAAATATTTCATTTTCATGCTCTATATGTATTCATTGAAGTATGGGTTTTGGTGTCCATGTGAAAAGTTCCTATTTTCATTAGGGTTAAGGAATGGTTGTTGTGATCATAGTGATACATTATGTGTAATCACCTATAACGTGAGTGAAAAACATTTCTTTCAAGATCACATGCATAAAAGATTCTTGGTGGAGGGGCTTCCCTGCTGGCGCAGTGGTTGAGAGTCCGTCTGCCAATGCAGGGGACATGGGTTCGTGCCCCGGTCTGGGAGGATCCCACATGCCGCAGAGCAGCTGGGCCGGTGAGCTATGGCCACTGAGCCTGCACGTCCGGAGCCTGTACTACGCAACGGGAGAGGCCACAACAGTGAGAGGCCCGCGTACCGCAAAAAAAAAAAAAAAAGATTCTTGGTGGAGAAGACTAAACATGTGTATACCTGATTCAAAGACAGGACCACAGCCTTGCTACTCAAATGTGATACACAGACCAAGATCTGCAGCATCAGCTACACCTGGGAACTTGTTAGAAATGCAGTCCCAGCACCACTTATTGAAGAGGCTGTCCTTTCTCCACTGTACATTCCTGCCTCCTTTATCAAAGGTAAGGTGACCATATGTGCGTGGGTTTATCTATGGGCTTTCTATCCTGTTCCATTGATCTGTCTTTCTGTTTTTGTACCAGTACCATACTGTCTTGATTACTGTAGCTTTGTAGTATAGTCTGAAGTCAGGGAGCCTGATTCCTCCAGCTCCATTTTTCTTTCTCAAGATTGCTTTGGTTATTTGGGGTCTTTTGTGTTTCCATACAAATTGTGAAATTTTTTTCTCTAGTTCTGTGAAAAATGCCAGTGGTAGTTTGATAGGGATGGCATTGAATCTGTAGATTGCTTTGGGTAGTAGAGTCATTTTCACAATGTTGATTCTTCCAATCCAAGAACATGGTATATCTCTCCATCTATTTTTATCATCTTTAATTTCTTTCATCAGTGTCTTATAATTTTTTGCCTACAGGTCTTTTGTCTCTTTAGGTAGGTTTATTCCTAGGTATTTTATTCTTTTTGTTGCAATGGTAAATGGGAGTGTTTTCTTGATTTCATTTTCAGATTTTTCATCATTAGTGTATAGGAATGCCAGAGGTTTCTGTGCATTAATTTTGTATCCTGCTACTTTACCAAATTCACTGATTAGCTCTAGTAGTTTTCTGGTAGCATCTTTAGGATTCTCTCTATATAGTATCATGTCATCTGCAAACAGTGACAGCTTTACTTCTTCTTTTCCGATTTGGATTCCTTTTATTTCCTTTTCTTCTCTGATTGCTGTGGCTAAAACTTCCCAAACTATGTTGAGTAAGAGTGGTGAGAGTGGGCAACCTTGTCTTGTTCCTGATCTTAGTGGAAATGCTTTCAGTTTTTCACCATTGAGGACGAGATTAGATCACTCTCTAACACCATACACAAAAAGAAGCTCAAAATTGATTAAAGACCTAAATATAAGGCCAGAAACTATCAAACTCTTAGAGGAAAACATAGGCAGAACACTCTATGACATAAATCACAGCAAGATCCTGTTTGACCCACCTCCTAAAGAAATGAAAATAAAAACAAAGATTAACAAATGGGACCTAATGAAACTTCAAAGCTTTTGCACAGCAAAGGAAACCATTAACAAGACCAAAAGACAACCCTCAGAATGGGAGAAAGTATTTGCAAATGAAGCAACTGACAAAGGATTAATCTCCAAAATTTATAAGCAGCTCATGCAGCTCAATAACAAAAAAACAAACAACCCAATCCAAAAATGGACAGAAGACCTAAATAGACATTTCTCCAAAGAAGATATACAGACTGCCAACAAACACATGAAAGAATGCTCAACATCATTAATCATTAGAGAAATGCAAATCAAAACTACAATGAGATATCATCTCACCGGTCAGAATGGCCATCATCAAAAAATCTAGAAACAATAAATGCTGGAGAGGGTGTGGAGAAAACGGAACACTCTTGCACTGCTGGTGGGAATGTGAACTGGTACAACCACTATGGAGAACAGTATGGAGGCTCCTTAAAAAACTACAAATAAAACTACCATATGACCCAGCAATCCCACTACTGGGCATATACCCTGAGAAAACCATAATTCAAGAAGAGTCATGTACCAAAATGTTCATTGCAGCTCTATTTACAATAGCCCGGAGATGGAAACAACCTAAGTGTCCATCATCCGATGAGTGGATAAAGAAGATGTGGCACATATATACAATGGAATATTACTCAGCCATAAAAAGAAACGAAATTGAGCTATTTGTAATGAGGTGGATAGACCTAGAGTCTGTCATACAGAGTGAAGTAAGTCAGAAAGAGAAAGACAAATACCGTATGCTAACACATATATAAGGAATTTAAGGGAAAAAATGTCATGAAGAACCTAAGGGTAAGACAGGAATAAAGACACAGACCTACTAGAGAATGGACTTGAGGATATGGGGAGCAGGAAGGGTAAGCTGTGACAAAGCGAGAGAGAGGCATGGACATACATACACTACCAAACGTAAGGTAGATAGCTAGTGGAAAGCAGCCGCATAACACGGGGAGATCAGCTCGGTGCTTTGTGACTGCCTGGAGGGGTGGGATAGGGAGGGTGGGAGGGAGGGAGATGCAAGAGGGAAGAGATATGGGAACATATGTATATGTATAACTGATTCACTTTGTTATAAAGCAGAAACTAATACACCATTGTAAAGCAATTATACTCCAATAAAAAAATTTTTTTAAAAAAGGAAATGCAGTCCCTGGGTCCAACAGAGACCTGATGAATCAGAATTTGCATTTGAACTACAAACCGTGGTGATTTGTATGCACAGTGAATTTATAGATGTCTGGTCTAGAATAGTTTCTCACTATCATAATGATGACTTTTGGAAGAGAGTGTTTGTGTTGTGTGCTGTTCTGTGGTTTATAGGAGATTAGTAACATCCCTACAGATATTGCCAAATAACCCTAGGGGCTAAATTATCTCTGTTTGAGAATCACTGCCCCAGAGTTCCAGAACTGAGATGTTCTAATCAGACTCCATCCCTCACTTGGTTTATACCTTTAAGCAGAACATTAAATCCTTCTGAGTCCCATTTCTACAATGGAGAAAGGAGTTTATAAAAGTACTACCTCATAGAATGCACTGCTTTTAAAACTAAATTTGACAACTTCTGTAATATGCTAAGCTAGTTTATGGGGTATAACAATATCTAAATATGTCTCTTATAGTTACAAACATTACATGATGAGAGACAAAATGACAGCTCTTAACCTCTGATATAAGTAGAACATTCCTAATTGTCCTGGGAAAAATATCATGAATCCAGGGAATATAACACCCAAGATTTTATATTACAGGAGCAAAGTTATCCCTGTTTTTGAAGAGGGGAATAGTAAGTTTTAGAGACTTCAGAGGTTGTGTCCCCACCACAAATGAAAGCTTTGAAAACTCACGTGACCTACTCAAGACAAATCCTTAATATTACACTTTAGAGAAAATTTGAACTCAGGTGATGAGGCAGTCTGGGAGGCTTAGTGCTTTGGAATCAGGAGAGTTAATGGAGAAGGAGTAATAAAAACTGAACTCACCTAACTTATAATATAGTCTCCTAGGAACAAAGAATCAGCAGAAAAAAGTTCCATTCTGCCCAGACCAGTGTCTCCAAGGGAAATTATGCACTTAGTCGTTGGAGTAACAAGAAGAAAACATGCTTAATGAGCTGACATATGAAGCTCTAAATATCACCTCTGCTGCCATCCCTCAGCCTGTGCAACTTTGGACAAGACATGGTCCTTGCTTTTGCAGTCCTAAATCTGGCTGGGAGATCAATGCTTGATTTTATTTCTTCCTGTTGTCTTATTTGAGGACAAAATTTCTGCCTGCATCATCAGTCATTTAGGGGGGAATTTTGACATCTACAGGGAAATCTTCCTCTCTGAATCTGCATGCAGGTGAATCTGAGAGCTCCACAGACACCGCAGGAGAGAATTAGGATGGAAGCCAAGAACTTGTACCTGAGGTCACCTGCGAGCCAATCTAGCATAGCCCAGATGCCAGAGATCACCGTGGTTGTTTTGCTGGCTTTCCTAAATTAATGTATTTATTTATGGTCTAAAAATAAAGTGAACATTGCCCTTGGAAATGCAAGTGTCAGTGTTGACAATTAAACGGTATTAATGGAAGCTCCATTAGAAGAAGGAATGGCAGACATAAAATGCTTCCAGTAAAAGAGGACAGTAAGTCTAAGGATCTTATTTATTAACAGGAGTGGACAAATAGGGAAAAGCCTCAGGAAAATGAAGTCTTTTACTGCTTCATATAAAACATATGCAACTTTTGTTGTATTTTGTAAATTGATGGTTTTGAATTGTTAGTTTATTTCCTTTGCTTATTTTCCTCTTGGGCTGCTCAAACTGTAAGGTGTTTCACATCATAAAGATATCACTGTTTATGTCCTTGGCAAAAAGATATTTTAAAATTATTTTTCCTGTGCATCAAGGAGATGTCACTGGAGCTGGAATGTTGACTAACCAAGGAAGCTTTTCTTCATTGCATTGTCTCAGGGGCCATTTGTGTTTGTTGGATATTTTCCCCCTTAATGTCCATTTCATTCCTCTCCATCCCTCTCTCTCTCTCTCTTTCCCTCTCTCATGCTTTCTATAGTTCTTTAAACATGGAACAGAAAGTGGCCATACCAAAAAGAAACCCCAAGTTTATTGTTCCATGGGAAGCTTATGAACTGGAATTTCTGGGGACCATTTATACATTCTTGAGGAGAAGGATAATCTGATCTGACCAGCTTGAGTTGCAATCACTTATGGCCTAAGGAGGGTGGATCTGGGTGAGAAAAGCATAGTAATAACACAGCTCAGGAGGCCATGGTGTATGTCTGTGCCTGTGCCTTGTGGAGTGAGAGCAGTTCTTAAAGTAGAGGCACCTGGACTCAAATATTAAGATGACTTATAATACAGAGGCCAGAATTCAATCAACAGATGGAACTAAGAAGGTGATCTGATATAATTCACAGGAAGCCTTTTCAGCTCAATTCATGTGCATGGAACAACATGGAAGGAGAGATTCTCTGTGTATTGAAGTTTTAACTGTAGCAGGGAGGCCACTTTTTCCTCAGCATCCTCTGACACCATCTCTAATTACTCCCCCTTTTGCTTATTTCTCTGCCCCACTGGCTTCCTTGTTTGGATCTGAATACATGGAACAAGCATTTTCCTCACGTCTGTTCCTTCTGTGAGGCACACACTTCTATTATCTTACTAGCTCCTTCTTTTTCTTTCTTGAGCTATCTGTTCAATTATCACCTTGTTTGTTGCCTTTACCAGAACACTCAGTACAAAATAACACCTCCTACTATTCTCTCCTTTATACCTGGTTTTCTTTTCTTCGTAGCATCTGTCACCATATGACATATTATATAATATTTTATTTGCATATCATCTTTCACCATCCTTGTATTGTGGGAGATTGGTTTTTTCACACTCTCCACTTATTGCCTTCATGTGCTGGGAACATGGTTGGCACTCAATATATATTTCTCAAATGTGTGAAAGAATACATTAAAACTCTAGAATATATGACCTCTTTGGAAATATGCTGAGAATGGGACAAAAATTCCTAGTCAGAGATGAAATGGAGTATACCCTCAAAGAGAACTTACCTATAAATAAAATATTAACATTAATTTCTTGAGGGATAAATAGAAATTGCAGTATTTCAGCTATGTGAGTTATGCCAGTTTGTGTGAAAATTAGTCATGTTATTTTCCTTTTTCCTGATAGTCACCTCTACCCCATGGGACCAGGTAACAATACACAAATTTCAGAATTTCTTCTTCTGGGACTTTCAGAGGAGCCACAACTGCAGCCCCTCATATTTGGGATTTTTCTCTCCATGTATCTGATCACTGTGTTTGGAAACCTGCTCATTATCTTGGCTGTCAGCTCAGACTCCCACCTCCACACCCCCATGTATTTTTTCCTCTCCAATCTGTCCTTTGTAGACATCTGTTTCACCTCTACCACCATCCCAAAGATGTTGTGGAACATTCAGACCCAGAGCAAAGTCATAACCTATGAAGGCTGCATCACCCAGATGTATTTTTACATTCTCTTTGGAGAATTAGATGACCTTCTCCTGACAGTGATGGCCTATGACTGCTTTGTGGCCATCTGCCACCCTTTGCACTACATGGTCATCATGAACCCCCGGTTCTGTGGACTGCTGGTTCTGATATTCTGGGTAATGATTGCTATGTATTCCTTGTTACACAGCTTAATGGTGTTGCAATTGTCCTTCTGTCCAGATGTGCAAATCCCCCACTTTTTCTGTGAACTGAATCAGGTGGTACAACTTTCCAATTCTGACAACTTTTTAAATAACATGGTGATCTATTTTGCAGCTGTCCTGATGGGTGTTGGTCCTTTTGCTTGTATCCTTTACTCTTACTCTAAAATAGTTTTCTGCATACGAGGAATCTCATCAGCTCAGGGGAAGTATAAAGCATTTTCCACCTGTGTGTCTCACCTCTCGGTTGTCTCCTTATTTTATTGTACGGCCTTAGGAGTGTACCTTAGCTCTGCTGCTACCCACAGCTCACTCTCAAGTGCAACAGCCTCGGTGATGTACACTGTGGTCACACCCATGCTCAACCCCTTCATCTACAGTCTGAAAAATAAAGACATAAAGCGGGCTCTGAAGAGATTCTATTTGGTGCCAAGTATAAAATGGCCAGTTGTACTAGGGGTGATGAAGTGCCCTTGATTGCATAACTCAAAGCCTCGGAACGAGAAAATGTGATTCTTTGATCATTGTAAAATAAAATTTGCTCCTTCTACTTATTTCCTGGGATTTATTATTTTTTTGACTCAGCTCCTTTATACAATTTTAGTAACTCTCTTTATTAAGCTTCATCCTCAGTCTGATATATAGGCAGTTTTTTTTTTCTACTTCAAAATTTTCCTACCTTTGGATCAAAAATGTTTGGAAATTCCATTTCTTGGATGGAGCACCATAGATTTATTAATAATAGTTACTTCTCAAATTACGTGTCATCCCAAGTAATTTTCTCCTGTTTCTCTGAAGGAATAGTCGTGATTGCATTGCTCATATAAAAAATACACTTAACAACCAAGACAATTTATATTATTTTTATTAAGGTTAGTTTATCCAGGGATATAGAAAAATTACTTTAAAGTTATAGGAGGATTTTTGGCTATACAGAGGGTTGGAGGCCCTAACTCTCTTGTTGTTCAAGGGTCAACTTGTGTGTATAATATATATATATATATTTTTTTTTCTCAAATGGATTGGCAGAGGAGCAACCCATGAAAACCACAGTAACCTGAAATCAGGAAAAGAAAATAATAGCACAGGGAACTCTTTTCAATACTCTGTAATGATCTATATGGGAAAATAATCTAAAAAAGAATGGATATATATACATATCCATATATATATATGATACATTTTTCTGTACATCAGAAACTAACACAATATTGTAAATCAACTATACTCTAATAATTTGTTTTAAGAAAAGAAAATGACAGTTTTCCAGAAACCAATCTTAATGTCATGGAAGATTGTGATCAGACAAGTAGAGAATTCAAGATAATGTCAGGAAGTTACTCAACAAGCTGCAAAAAAGATAGGCAATACATCTTTGACACTGGTCTTAGCAATATTTTTGTATATATCTCATCAGGCAAGGGAAATAAAAATAAATAAATGGACTACATCAAACTAAAATCTTTACACAGTGAAGGAAACCACCAACAAAATGAAGACAACCTACTCATGGGAAAAGATATTTACAAATTATATATCCAATAACAGGTTGTTATCCAAAAATATAAATGATTCAATCAATTAAATATTAAAAAACAAACAACCCTAATAAAAATGGGCAGAAGACACTCAATAGACATTTTTCTAAGGAAGACATACAGATGTTCACTTGAAAAGACTGTATTCTGCTGTTTGGGGATGTGGTGTCCCATAGATAACTATTAAGTCAAATGGTCTGTTGTTCCATTTAAGACCTCTATTGCTGTACTGATTTTAAGCCTAGATGATCTGTCCATAAATGTAAGTGGGGTGTTAAAGTCCCCTACAATAATTCAATTATTGTCAATTTCTCCCTTTATGTCTGTTAATATTTGTGTTGTATATTTAGATGCTCCTGTATTTAGTACGTATATGTTTAAAAGTGTAATATTCTGCTCTTATATTGATCTCTTTATCATTTGAGAATGCTCTTCTTGGTCTTTTCTCATAGACTTTGTTTAAAGTCTATTTTTTTCCAATGTGAGTATTGTTATCCCCACTTTCTTGTTGTTTCCATTTACATTAAATATCTTTTTTCATCCCCTCACTTTCAGTCTGTGTGTGTCTTTAGCTCTGACGTCTCTTGTAAGCAGCATATTGAAGGGTCTTTTTTTTTTTTTAATCCAGTTACCCTATGTCTTTTTATTGGACCATTTAGTCCATTGAAAGTTAAGGTGATTATTGATAGGCATGTACTTATTGCCATTTTGTTACTTGCTATCTGTTTGTTTTTATAGTTCTTCTCTTACTCATTCTGTTTCTTCCTTTGTGATTTGATGATTTTTAGCGATACGGTTGTGTTCCTTTCTCCCTAGTTTTTGTGTATCTATTGTAGGTTTTTTTTTTTTTTTTTTTTTGCGGTATGCAGGCCTCTCACCGCTGTGGCCTCTCCCGTTGCGGAGCACGGGCTCCGGATGCACAGGCCCAGCGGCCATGGCTCACGGGCCCAGCCGCTCCACGGCACGTGGGATCCTCCCAGACCAGGGCACAAACCCATGTCCCCTGCATCAGCAGGCGGACTCTCAACCACTGCGCCACCAGGGAAGCCCAATTGTAGGTTTTTGATGTATGGTTACCACGAGGTTTTTATATGTTGACCTATGACTATATCTACTTTTTAAAACAGGTTGTCCTTTAAGTTGAAACATATTCTAATAGGACTACATTTTTACTCCCTTCCTCCACATTTTGTGTTTTTAATGTCATATTTGCCATCTCCCTGTTCATTCCCTCACTTCTTATTGTAGTTATAGTTAATTTTGCAATTATTTTTTGTCTTTTAAATCTTCATACTAGCTGAAGTGGTTGATCCTCATCCTTTTCTATATGTTTGCCTTTACCAGTGAAATTTTCTCTTTCTTATAGATTCTTACCATTTGTTATGACTTTTTCTTTCCTTCTTAAAAAAAACCCTATATCATTTTTTAGAGTAGGTTTAGTATTGATAAATTATTTAGTCTTTGCTTGTCTGAAAATTTCTTTATCTCTCCTACAATTCTAAATGATAATCTTGCTCCGTAGAGTGCCCTAGTTTGCAGGTTTTTCCCTCTCAGTACTTTAAATATGTCATGCCACTCCATTCTGGCATGCAAAGTTTCTGCATAAAAACAAAAATCAGCTGATAGACTTTTGGGACTCCCTTGTACCCAACAGTTTTTCTTGTGCTGCCTTTAGAAACATATATCTTTAATTTTCCCATTTTAATTGATATATCTTGGTGTGGGTCCAGTTGCTGTCATCTTTTTTGGGAGCCATATTTGCTTCCAGTACCTGAATATCTGCTTCCTTATTCAGGTTTGGGAGGTTTTCAGCCATAATTTCATCAAATACATTTTGACCACCTTCTCTCTCTCTTCTCCTTTTGGGACCCCCAAATTATGTCAATGTTGGTATTCTTAGTGTAGTCCAATAGATCCCTCAAACTATTCTCATTTTTAATTTGTTTTCACTTTGCTGACTGTATGGGTGATTTCCATTATTCTATATTCCAGATAACTTATGCATTCTTCTGTATCACCTGGTGTGCTATTAAATACTTCTAGTTGTTGTTCATTTCAGTTATTGTATTCTTTAGTTCTGACTATTTTTTTTAGTATTTTCTAGTTCTGTGTTAAAATTATCACTATATTCATTAATTCTTTCCCTTATTAGTTAGCAATCTTATTACTAATGCACTGAATTTTTATCAGTAAATTGTTTGTTTCGCTAGTTGTTTTTTCACTGCTGTTCTCTTGCTCTTTCAATCTATTTATTTATTAACATCTTTATTGGAGTATAACTGCTTTACAATGTTGTTATTTTCCTCTGTATAACAAAGTGGATCAGCTATACGTATAAATATATCCCCATATCCCCTCCTTGCATCTCCCTCCCACCCTCCCTATCCCACTCCTCTAGGTGGTCAGAAAGCACAGAGTTGATCTCCCTGTGCTATGAGACTGCTTCCCACTAGCTATCTATTTTACATTTGGTAGTGTATATATGTCAGTGTCACTCTCTCACTTTGTCCCAGCTTACCCTTCCCCATCCCTGTGCCCTCAAATCCATTCTCTACGTCTGCATCTTTATTACTGTCCTGCCCTTAGGTTCTTCACAACTATTATTTTTTTAGATTCCACATACATATGTTAGCATATGGTATTTGTTTTTCTCTTTCTGACTTACTTCACTCTGTATGACAGACTCTAGGTTCACCCACCTCACTGAAAATAACTCAATTTTGTTTCTTTTCATGGCTGAGTAATATTCCATTGTATATATGTGCCACATCTTTTTTTTTTAACATCTTTATTGGAGTATAACTGCTTAACAATGGTGTGTTAGTTTCTGCTTTATAACAAAGTGAATCAGTTATACATATACATATATCCCCATATCTCTTCCCTTCTGAGTCTCCCTCCCTCCCACCCTCCCATCCCACCCCTCTAGGTGGTCACAAAGCACCAAGCTGATTTCCCTGTGTTATGCGACTGCTTCCCACTAGCTATCTGTTTTACATTTGGTAGTGTATATATGTCAGTGTCACTCTCTCACTTTGTCCCAGCTTACCCTTCCCCCTCCCCATGTCCTCAAGTCCATTCTCTAGTAGGTCTGCGTCTTTCTTCCCATCTTGCCCCTAGGTTCTTCATGACTTTTTTTTTTTTTAGATTCCATATATATGTGTTAGCATATGGTATTTGTTTTTCTCTTTCTGACTTACTGCACTCTGTATGACAGACTCTAGGTCCATCCACTTCACTACAAATAACTCAACTTCCTTTCTTTTTATGGCTGAGTAATATTCCATTGTATATATGTGCCACATCTTCTTTATCCATTCATCTGTTGATGGACACTTAGATTGCTTCCATGTCCTGGCTATTGCAAATAGTGCTGCAATGAACATTGTGGTACATGACCCTTTTTGAATTACGGTTTTCTCAGGATATATGTCCAGTAGTGGGATTGCTGGGTCATATGGTAGTTCTATTTTTAGTTCTTTAAGGAACCTCCATGCTGTTCTCCATAGTGGCTGTATCAATTTACACTCCCACCAACAGTGGAAGAGGGTTCCCTTTTCTGCACACCCTCTCCAGCATTTACTGTTTGTAGATTTTTTGATGATGGTCATTCTGATTGGTGTGTGGTGATACCTCATTGTAGTTTTGATTTGAATTTCTCTAATGATTAGTGATGTTGAGCAGCCTTTCATGTGTTTATTGGCAATCTGTATATCTTCTTTAGAGAAATGTCTATTTAGGTCTCCTGCCCATTTTTGGATTTGGTTGTTTGTTTTTTTCATATTGAGCTGTATGACCTGCTTGTATATTTTGGAGATTAATCATTTGTCATTTGTTTTGTTTGTAAATATTTTTTCCCATTCTGAGTGTTTTCTTTTCATCTTGTTAATGGTTTCCTTTGCTGTGCAAAAGCTTTTAACTTTCATTAGGTCCCATTTGTTTAATTTTGTTTTTATTTCCATTTTTCTAGGAGGTGGGTCACCATATTAACAAATTGAAGGAGAAAAACAATATGATCATCTCAATAGATGCAGAAAAATCTTTTGTCAAAAGTCAACACCTACTTATGATAAAAACTGTCCAGAAAGTAGGCATAGAGGGAACTTACCTCAACATAATAAAGGCCATATATGACAAGCCCACAGCCAACATCATCCTCGATGGTGAAAAACTGAAACCATTTCCACTAAGATCAGGAATAAGACAAGGTTGCCCACTCTCACCACTATTATTCAACATAGATTTGGAAGTTTTAGCCACAGCGATCAGAGAAGAAAAGAAAATAAAAGGAATCCAAATTGGAAAAGAGAAGTAAAACTCACTGGTTGCAGATGACATGATACTATACATAGAGAATCCTAAAGATGCTACCAGAAAACTACTAGAGCTAAGCAATTAATTTGGTAAAGTAGCAGGATACAAAATTCATGCACAGAAACCTCTTGCATTCGTATACATCAGTGATGAAAAATCTGAAATAGAAATTAAGGAAACAGTCCCATTTACCATTGCAACAAAAAGAATAAAATACCTAGGAAAAACCTACCTAAGGAGACAAAAGACCTGTATGCAGAAATATATAAGACACTGATGAAAGAAATTAAAGATGATACAGATGGAGAGATATACCATGTTTTTGGATTGGAAGAATCAACATTGTGAAAATGACTATACTACCCAAAGCAATCTACAGATTCAAAGCAATACCTTTCAAACTACCAATGGCATTTTTCACAGAACTAGAACAAAAAATTTCACAATTTGTATAGAGACACAAAAGACCCCAAATAACAAAGGCAATCTTGATAATGAAAACGGAGCTGGAGGAATCAGGCTCCCTGACTTCAGATTATACTACAAAGCTACAGTAATCAAGACAGTATGGTACTGGCACAAAAACAGAAATATAGATCAATGGAACAGGATAGAAAGCCCAGAGATAAACCCATGCACATATGGTCACCTTGTCTTTGATAAAGGAGGCAAGAATATACAGTGGAGAAAAGACAGCCTCTTCAATAAGTGGTGCTGTGAAAACTGGACAGCTACAGGTAAAAGAATGAAATTAGAACTCCCTAACACCATACACAAAAATAAACTCAAAATGGATTAAAGACCTAAATGTAAAGCCAGACACTATAAAACTCTGAGAGGAAAACCTAGGCAGAACACTCTATGACATAAATCACAGCAGGATCCTTTTTGACCCACCTCCTAGAGAAATGGAAATAAAAACAAAAATAAACAAATGGGATCTAATGAAACATAAAAGCTTTTGCACAGCAAAGGAAGTCATAAACAAGATGAAAAGACAACCCTTAGAATGGGAGAAAATATTTGCAAATGAAGAAACTGACAAAGGATTAATCTCCAAAATATACAAGCAGCTCATGCAGCTCAATATTAAAAAAAACAAACCCACTCCAAAAATGGGAAGAAGACCTAAATAGACATTTCTCCAAAGAAGATATACAGATTGCCAACAAACACATGAAAGGATGCTCAACATCACTAATCATTAGAGAAATGCAAATCAAAACTACAATGAGGTGTCACCTCACAACGGTCAGAATGGCCATCCTCAAAAAATCTACAAACAGTAAATGCTGGAGAGGGTGTGGAGAAAAGGGAACCTTCTTGCACTGTTGGTGAGAATGTAAATTGATACAGCCACTATGGAGAACAGTATGGAGGTTCCTTAAGAAACGAAAAATAGAACTGTCATATGACCAGCGATCCCACTGCTGGGCATATACCCAGAGAAAGTCATCATTCAAAAAGAGTCATGTACCACAGTGTTCATTTCAGCACTATTTACAATAGTTAGGACATGGAAGCAAGTGTCCATCAACAGATGAACGCATAAAGAAGATGTGGCACATATATACAATGAACTATTACTCAGCCGTAAAAAGGAACGAAATTGAGTTATTTGTAGTGAGGTAGATGGACCTAGTGAAGTAAGTCAGAAAGAGAAAAACAAATACTGTAAGCTAACACATATATATGGAATCTAAAAAAAAAAAAGGTTCTGAAGAACACAGGCAAAGGACAGCAATAAAGACGCAGACCTAGAGAAAGGACTTGAGGACATGGGGAGGGGGAAGTGTAAGCTGGGACGAAGTGAGAGAGTGGCATGGTCATATATACACTACCAAATGTAAAGTAGATAGCTAGTGGCAAGCAGCCACTAGCACAGGGATATCAGCTGGGTGCTTTGTGACCACCTAGAGGGGTGGGATAGGGAGGGTGGGAGCGAGATGCAAGAGGGAGGGGATATGGGGATATATGTATACATATAACTAATTCACTTTGTCGTACAGCAGAAACTGACACAACAATGTAAAGCAATTATACTCCAATAAAGATGTTAAAAAAAGAAAAGATGTTAAAAATGTTAAAGATGTTTAAAAAAGAAAAAATAAAAGATATGTGCAGAAAAAAAAGTGGGCAAAATATTACCCAACATGTGAAGATAAGGAGGGGATCTATGTGTATTTACAAGATTCTTTGAAATGAAAATTAATAAAATACAAGGAACAGAATGTGAACTAGGGACTTTCTGTGTCTTAAAGTCTCAGCAGCAGCAGGGAGGCAACCTCTTTCCTCAATCCTCTCTGACACCATCTCTCACCACTTTCCCTGTGCTTGTTGCTCACCACACTGCCTACATTTTGAGCCTTGAACATCTGAAACAACACCTTCCTCAAGGCTTTTGCAGTGGATCTTTCCTCTGCAGAGCACATACCCAGATAGCCTCCTGTCTTCCACCCAGTTTGGCATGAGGCCTCTGCTCAAATGTCACCTTGTTTTTAGGTCGTCCTGAACTCCCAGTAAAAATAACACACCCATCCACTCTTTTTATCTGTATGTAATGCCCCTCTTTCTCCCTGATAATTTTCCTTGTTCTGAAGTCAGCTTTGTTTGATATTAATAGTTATTTTAAATTAATAGCCTGGTCATTCAAGAATCTCTCCTGTACCTGAGAATTGTTTTGATGATTGCTTTCTCTCTTCACAATGTGTTTTCTCTTACCTTTTAGTATGCCTTCTAATTTTTGGTTGAAAACCAGATGTATCAGGTAATTTGAGGCAGATAGGTCTTTAGTGTGAGGTTTTATGTGTTCTTAAACAGGAGTTAGAGTATGTTTAATGCTTGTCATAGCTGTAAGTATCAGGAGCTTCAATATCCTCTAGTGCCCTTGAATTTTTCTTCCTGGTACTTGAGTAATCCCAGAAGCTCATTCTTGAGTAGTCTATGTCTTGCAGCTCTCTGTTTTAATCCACTGTTACTATATTGGGACCCTTATGATATATGGTGATAAGGTATTTGGGATGGAATATGTTCTATTATGTTATGATTAAGCCTGCAATGTTTTGGTGGAAGAGACTGTGCATAGGACTGTTACTATGGACTGGACTATGAAAATCAGAGAAATTTCTCAGCCTTTCTTTTTTTCCTTTTTTTTTAATCAGAGAGGAAAGCTGAAAAGGGCTGGAGTTGCATAATTCCTCTTTCTCTAATCAGATAAAGCTTTGGCAAGCTAGTTTCCTTTGAGAAATAGCCTAAGATACAAAGAACAGAATGCACTGTGTATATATCAAAATATTTCCCTGTTTGCTGCATGAAGCATAAGGCAATTTGTTTTTTAAATCTTTATGGTAAGAACATGGTTTGGCTCCTGCAGGAAGAATTCATGAATTGTGGGTGGCCCTCTAAGACTGGGTCCTGCAGACCTTTTAATTCTCGAGCTAGTTTACACTGTGTCTTCAGCAATTTATGTGTTCCTACAGTTTACTGGCTCGAGTGGCTTCTGCTCCTGGTTTATTTCGCAAAGGCAATTTTTAGGACAGTAGGGCAAGTGTAAGTGGGTGCAGGTGGCTGCAGCAAAGAGGAGAGTGGGTTGGGCCTTTAATGTATCAAGGAGTTGAGTTTGGGCATTCAAGGTTTGACCCTCCTATCCACTGGTACAAAGAGAAAAGAGGCATGTGTCTACCTTTGTAACTTGATTGCCTATTGCAGACCAGGCAGGGTGAGTGGGTATCTAAAACCAATTAACAGTCACACATCAAAAATGGAATCAGTGTCTTTATTAAAATTCACTCCTGATGACTGTGGACTGAATTATGCCACATCTCACAAGAATTTGAATAGCCATGCAAAAAGCACAAGCAACATGTTATCATTAAGATGAGGAAGTCTTGAAAAAAGCATTCCAATTCCAGTCATCCTAAGGAGTTGGAGAAATCCAGGAAAATATGTCAGTGGGGTTCCAGAACTCAATTCAATTACCTTAGTAATGTTATTCATTATTTTCATTTGTTTTCTCATGTGTTGAGTTATTGGTGGCCCCTTGCCATGTTGTTTACCCACAGGCAGCAAGCAATCCTTTAAGGGAACAGAACTTTCCCCAGGTGGCAATAAATAGTCTAAAGTCAACTAGTCATCAGCCACCATGGCTGCCAGGGAGTTCCCCTTCATGGAAAGCCTCTAAAACGTTAGTTGTCTGCTGCATGTGTTTAGAATGTTTCAGACAGTTTTTTGGTTTGTTTGTTTGTTTTTGCAGTACTCGGGCCTCTCACCGTTGTGGGCTCTCCTGTTGCGGAGCACAGCCTCCGGACTCACAGGCTCAGCGGCCATGGCTCAATGGCCTAGCTGCTCCGCGGCATGTGGGATCCTCCTGGACCGGGGCACGAACCCGCGTCACCCGCATCGGCAGGCAGACTCAACCACTGCGCCACCAGGGAAGCCCTGTTTCAGATATTTCTTGACTGGGATCAGTGATGTGAGTTTGTTGAATGGCATCGTGTGTACCCTGGGCAATGCCAGCGACTCTCATGACAGTGAGTGCAATCGGTAAGAAAACAGCACATTTGTGTTGGAAAGGGCCACAGCGTGTTATGAAGGAGGATGCCCCAAATAAAATATTGACATCCAGGGTACAGAGTATGGGTTGTGTTAGGAGGAATGTCCGGTGGCGGGATATGAGTGTTTGCTACTGGAAACTCTTACAGTAAACAAAAGGATTGCTGAGAATGACCATTTGACAGAAATGTCTTGTGCAGAAAGGCCTCTATTTATAAGGTGTCACTAAGCCTGAGGATCAGAACAAAGTAATGGGCCCATATACCGAGGTGGGGGGTGTGGGAGGGTCTAACTAATGCCTCTGACAGCAGGAAGACTCATTTAGAAGTTAACACTGTCTAAGGAAGCCATTCTAGCTTCTATGAGGGCTGTATCCTGGGGTCATAAGAAGTAAAAGTGCCACGGAATGCCTTTTTCTAGAGCCCAGTGTCTTGAGGGTTTTTTTTGTTTGTTTTTGAGAAATGAGTAGGTCACATCAGTGTCTTGGTGAGTCCTTCCGTTTTGGCTTCATCAGTGGCGTGTCTAGTAGGGTAAGTGAGGAATATGTCTATATAAGTATATACCATGGTCAGAGCATAGCAAGTAGTCCTGCTGAGGGGATAAAGGGTCCTATTAAGTCTATTTTCCATCAGCTGTAGGGACCCCTTCCTCAGCCTGGAAATTATGTCCATTGATTATACTACTAGGGGCATTTTTCCCCTTATCAGGTAAACTTGGCAGTTAGTAAGTTAGCCACGGCAGAGGAGGGGAGTCCCTTGCATTCTGCCTAGAGCTTTAGGGTAGAGGTCTCTCAATGGTTTCACATTTCATGGGCCCACAGGGCCAAGATTAATACCATCAGGTCTGAGAGCTTTCATACGTGCAGTTAGGAGTGACCTTGATTGGGTAACTGTGAGGCAAGATATTCCCAGAGTTCTTTATTCCAGAGCAGTGATACGGAGTTACATAAGGAGTTCTTGTCACTACTGGTGGGACTGGATAGCAAGATCATTGGCAACAAAGGATCTGTGAAAATATGCAGATGAGTTTGACTATTTGCCAGGGCATCCTGTAGTGCTAGCGTGCTTGCTGGAATTTGAGCAGATGCTTGGGTGCAGTTTTTTTTTTTTTTTAACCTCTTATTTATTTATTTATTTATTTAAAATTTATTATTTTTTTACATCTTTATTGGAGTATAATTTCTTTACAATGGTGTGTTAGTTTCTGCTTTATCACAAAGTGAATCAGTTATACATATACATATGTTCCCATATCTCTTCCAGTTTTTATCAGGGATATCTTGTTTGATCGGGGGCAGAACCTGACATTCTCTCCAACGGACTCCATCAGGTGTGGTGGTAGCACATGGTCTATTAAAGTATATGAACTCTCATGGTCCTTCATGTGATCCTAAGCGACTCTCCAAATGGCCAATGAGTCTAGAAAAGGGATGACCTCCTCCAGAACAACTGCATTACTCAGAAAGGAGCACACTTCCTCCTGTAGTTGAGATGTGCCAGAGGTCCCATTTTTGGCTTTATCCTGTAGGTACCATTGTCTTTACAATGAGGAAGCCTCTGTGGTGAAAAAAGCCTGAGGGATCCCGGCTTCATGACCCAAGACAAAATGGAAAGCTGGCTAGAGTCTAGATCCTTCTGTTTTCCTGTTCAAAATCTGCAGATTTTTAAGTATTTTGTAAGTAAGCAAGTAGAGATGATAATTATGGGACACCTGGGATTGTTGCAGCTGAGAGGTATGTGCCCATGACATGGGTTTGACCGCTGTTTCTTCCACCATCTCAGCTCACAGCCCCCTGGTGTTGCCACAGAGAAATTTTCCAGAGTGGGGCAGGTGTGGATTTCTAAAGATGTTTGCCAGTAGGAGGTACAGAGTAGGCTTGAGCTGGAAAATGTAGAGCTGGAAATGGCCTTAAGATGAGCCTGGAAAAGATACGATGCTGATGATCATGAATTAGGATGTTCCCAGGCAGATTCCACTTGGGGAGACTGTGGGATACACCTTTATGTTTCAGAACCATAGTACTTCCACTTAAACTCAAAAGATCTGGGGGCTTCCCTGGTGGCGCAGTGGTAGAGAGTCCGCCTGCTGATGCAGGGGACACGGGTTCGTGCCCCAGTCTGGGAAGATCCCACATGCCGTGGAGCAGCTGGGCCCGTGAACCATGGCCGCTGAGCCTGTGCGTCCAGAGCCTGTGCTCAGCAACGGGAGAGGCCACAACAGTGAGACCCACGTACCACAAAAAAAAAAAAAAAAAAAAGTCTGGGAGCCCTCTCACTCCACTCCTGTTATGAGATGAGGGTCAGTGTAGCCCTATAGGGTGTTTTCTAAATTGAAATTTCAAGAGAGGCCTGTTGAGGACTGAGTCCTTCTTTCTGGTCCTTCAATTCTTTGTAAATAGTACCAAAAGGTGGTGGAAATAACTGTTGCACATGTAAAAATCAAGATTCAGCTAAGTTTAACATTTTCCTAGCATGTGAAAGCATTGTTTTTGTTTTTTGTTAATTATTTTAAATATGTATATATACCACATTTTAAGTGTAGTTGTGAGTTCTCACAAATGTACAGTAATGCTACCACCAAAAGATGGGTTATACTCCATCACCCCAAAAGAACATTTTTGTGATGCCCCTTTCTACCAAACCCCTTCACCACTGACTGATGTTTTAGGTCCCTATGTATGCCTTTCCAGAATGTAACATAAATAGAACATATTGCCACTTGAGTCATCTGTAAAATTTGATGCCATATTTTCTTTCAAAGTGAGTAATTTCTTACAGTGTTATTCTTTTTAAAAATATTTATTTGGCTGTGTCAGGTCTTAGTTGCAGCATATTGGCTCTTCAGTTGCAGCATGCAGGATCTTTAGTTGTGGCATGTGGGATCTAGTTCCCTGACCAGGGATTGAACCTGGGCCCCTTGCATTAGGAGCACAGAGTCTTAGCCACTGGACCACCAGGGAAGTCCCTTGCAGTGTTCTTCTGAGTTTGAAATTTTGACAAGTTTTCAGTTAAGTTGGTGGCATACATTAGGCTTTCAAAACTGAGATTCCATTACTGTGAGCTCTGTAAGTTTGGGTAATAACCTCTTCTACCATGGTTAACCTTCTCGTTAAGATGTTAGGAATGATGGAAGGAATGATTGGCAGGGACGTCAAAAGGGAGACTAATAGGGCCTCCCTGGTGGCGCAGTGGTTGAGAGTCCGCCTGCCGATGCAGGGGATACGGGTTCGTGCCCCGGTCTGGGAGGATCCCATATGCCGCGGAGCGGCTGGGCCCGTGAGCCATGGCCGCTGAGCCTGCGCATCCGGAGCCTGTGCTCCGCAACGGGAGAGACCACAGCGGTGAGAGGCCCGCGTACCGCAAAAAAAAAAAAAAAAAAAAAAAAAAAAAAAAAAAAAAAAAAAAAAAAAAAAAAAAAAAAAGGGAGACTAATAATTATGAAATGACAATCTTTACAGTGGTAAGAAAATGTAAGTTAGCACTAAAAATGGACAGAATTTGGCTTTCCTTTGCTCTTTAATAAAACTCAGAGCTGTTACTTTTGTATCCTCCTACTCTAGAATATGTGCTGGAGGTCTAAGCATATGGAAATGATACGTGTGAACAGCAAGATGGGATATGAGGCTTTGTGGGTCACTGAAAAAAAAAAGCTTTCAACTAATTCTCTTATAGAAAGGCATTAAAAATTTCCACTATCTCTTTTCACATTAAATTAGGATATTACTCAAAATGATACCCTCTCTCTGTAGCTCACCTCAGTAATTCCTTGGATAATTGCCTTCTAAACATCCATAGCTCTTTTTGTTGTTTCCACCAGGAAATCACAGTAGACTTACATAAATATCACTCTACTCACAGGATAAACTCAGGATGGGCTAGAACAGTGCAGATGAACATAACCTTTTCTCAGACTGGGGGGAAATCCAGGGTTAAACAGAGTATATACTGTGTCAGTCAGTATACAAGCAAAATGAAAATGCCAAATATAAAACTTGAAATAGTTAAAGTGAATAGTTTCTTAAAGGATGTTAAACAAAAAGATGCCACAAATATCTGTGGCCAGATTAAAGGAAAGTCTCAAGTCCCAGAAACCTACGTCCAAACTCATAATCACATGTTGTATACAGGAAACTGCAAAAATGAAGATGAACCATATCTATATCTTTACCTTTATGGGGAATCTTTACCATTAATCAAAGAAAGCAGGACTTTCTACATTGCTGCCCTCTATTTACTTCCACACCCAAGCAGTTCCTGTAAGTTAATAGAAATGCAAGTGATCAATAATGACATCCTCACTCACTTGAGGCTCCTACCTTCATAAGAAAGATATACACACACTCCCAGCCTATTATCTCACACGTCATTATTTACTTTCCTTCAAAGCTCTCACTTCCATCTTATAAACCAAAGCTTTATCATTTGTTAACTATCTCCCTTTTCCCACAAAAATATGAGCAACAGGACTGTAAGAACTTGTTTCATGCCTCTATATCCAAATCCTATAGTGGCTTATTTGTGCTAAATTGGGTAGGTGTTGAACCTAGTGCCAGGCATGTTGAAATAGCATCAAGAGTATAGTCTCTGAGCAAGAAATGCTTAACTAGAACAGTGATCCTTTCTCTCTTGCTAGGTTTGTGTTCTCTCACAATTTACCTGAACATATAGGTCTCAGCTGAGTTATAAAGGAGATATTAAAAGGTATCATATACTTTACTAAGAAGTGAATTTGTATATTTTCACTGAGGTACTTTATGGTAAACACTATCCATCCAGTGTAACACAGCAAGTGTAAGAGTGTTTAGATAATGGGTAGGAAAGGCAAAAAGCAACACCGGGGCACTGGATGCTGGCCTTGTGTTCTTTTATCATGTTGAAGAGAAAAATGTCAAACACTTCCATCATCAGACAAAGCTGTTCAGTGATCACAAATGGATCAAGACAAAAATAAGGGTATTTTGTAACCATATCACTAAAAATGATGAGACAATTCCAAATCATAAAAGTGACCAAGTTTCTCCTCTTCTTAATAATATGACTGACTGCGGAGCTTCCTGTGAATTAGATGTAGCTTCACTACACTGTTTTTGTCTTCTAGAAAACATTGATTATGATTACCTACGATAGAATTAAGTTCACCTTCTTGCAGCATCCAGTACATCCAGAAACATCTTGCTTCCCTGAAGAGTAATCAAATCACCTAGCAAAAGCCCAAATTGTAAATCCTTTTGAGCACCCTCTTACTGATAAATCCAGTCATTTAGGGTCTGTGGTCATTCTGAGTACTACAATTTACACCACTCTTGTTGACTGCTGCTGTGATCCCAGTGGGTTCTGGCCACATGACGCTGACAAAACAAATGAGAAATTCGTTTCAAGACAAAAGTCATAACTATGTAGAAATAAAAATAAAATTTACCGGAGGAAAAAAATACCCGAACATGTATATACAAGGGATTATTGAATGAGAATGTGTAGCAATTAACTCGATCAAATTACAAAGTTCACCTGAAAATCCATAGTTACAACAGAATATTTTAATATATGTGCTCAGGAAATGAAAAACACATTTATTAGTATGCAAATTGTATGAAAACAGTTAATGAAAATATTTCTAAGAAACAACAGAAGATTTTGTTCAACAAAAATGTATTGTTTGTAATCACAATCAAACATAACTGAAAATGTACTGAGGAACTGCGTACAGCTGTGAGCAATGTGAAGCACCCACAATCTGCCTGATATGAGGAAGGTGCCAATTCTCACTTGGAGGGACTGGGCCAGGGCAGTCACTGCACAGTGCAGCAGAGGAACAAACTCCAATGTGGTTCTTCTGGACTGTGCAACCATAGCTGTCATAGTGGAATCAGGAACACATGGTCACTAGCAGTATTACCAGAATTAGGTGTTTACTACACAAATTAGACCTTATGTGAATATGATCTAGAGAAGATGGAAGTCCAAGCATCAGAATACTCTGAACCATGAAAGTTAGAATTAGTTGCCTGGTGGACTCATGGAAACTTGCAGGAAAATCCAAAATATGATGGATCTTTGATTTGGAACTTGTGAAGATGTGTGGAAACCTACATGTCTGAGAAAATGGAAGTCAACCAGCTGATTGTCGTTTCCAGGACACTCTGGATTGGCAGGTTAAGGAATCAGGAAAACAGGCTAGAACAAGTGTCCTCAAAGTTCTTACACGTCTGTCTCCCTGCATGGTGCTGAAATATGACTAATGCCTCCTGTATTTCTGAATTCCAAATCTCATGCGAGTGAGACTACATGTGAGTTCTCACATGGAACTATAAGAGAAATGGATTATAGAAAATGTCACATTACCCAGATGACAAAACAATGTAGGAGAGCCAACTCCAATTCTACATTTTATTGTTCAATGACAGGTCTGTCTTAACAATTACTTTTTTTAGTAGTTATTTATTTGGCTGCATTGGGTCTTAGTTGCAGCATGTGGAATTTTTTTTTTTTTTTAGTTGTAGCATGCGAACTCTTAGTTGCAGCATGTGGGATCTAGTTCCCTGACCACGGATTGAACCCAGCCCCCCGGCATTGGAAGTGCACAGTCTTAGCCACTGGATCACCAGGGAAGTCCACATTATTGACAGGAGATGTATTAATACATCTTTTGTTACCTGAATGTTATTGACCAGAGGTATACCAATACATTTTTAGAGAGTGATACAATTAACATCACTGTGCAAAGTTGTTAGAGCTTAAAATTGATCAAGGTTCATTATAAAACTTGTGATTGTCATTATCATTCACATTTTGCTCCGTTAGGTTTTTGTTCCAACCTTGTATATATTATAAATGCAAGCTTATGACCATAAAATTTTCAAAAATGACGCATCGTGAAATTTTGAGTGAAGAAGACTTTTTTGGTGAATTTTATGCAGATACTTTCTCTGATTGTCCACGTGACATATATACTAGTGTCTCAGAATATAGTTCTGATTCAGACGATGTGAATATTAGACCAAAAAAACACAAAAAACCTTAGTGATTGATTCTGATACAGGAAATGAAAATGAAACTCACAGTGCTGGAGAATGCTCCTTTGCTTCTACGGAAGAGTGGATTGAAGACAACATTTCACAAAAATCAGAAGACTTTACAGGTGTGCCAGGTGCAAATAACCCACAAAGTGTTAGTGAAGTAACAGAACTAATTTTTGGTAACAACTTTTTTGAGCTGGTTCCTTCTCAAACTTGTATCACCAACAGAATGAAAAATCATATAAAAAGTATGATAAGGCTTTAAAATGGACTGATGTAACCAATAGTGACATGAAGAAGTTTCTTGGGTTAATACTTTCGATGGGACAAATACGAAAGTCACATTGGAAAGAATATTGGTCGACTGATCCCTTACTTGAAACACCTATCCTTCCAAAGATTATGACGAGAAGAAGGTTAGAACAAATAATGACGTTTCTTTACTTTAATGACAATTCAGAAAACTCCACTTCCTGAAGAATTTCAAAAGTTAAACCTCTTTTGGATTATTTTTTACCAAAATTTCAATCTGTATACCCAAACAAGAGCTATAACTTGATGAGAGAATTGATAAAGTGGAGAGGACAACTCAGATTCAAATCCTGGAAAACTTACAAAATATGGAATTTTGGTCAGGACTGTTAGCGAAAGTGAAACTGGGTATATATGCAACCTTGAGATTTACATGGGTGAAGTAAAGAAACTGCAAGAAACAGTATTATCAGTCTTACCTTATCTTGGTTCATGGCATCATATTTACCAAGACAATTGTTACAACAGTGTGTCCACATCTGAAATATTGTTGAAAACTAAAACCAGAGTTTGTGGGACTATAAGAGAGAATCATGGTCTACCGAACCAATTAAAGGAGAAATCTAAAAATCTACAGAGGGGAGAAATGACATTCTTATGGAAGGGAGAAGTGATTCTTCTTACATGGAAAGACAAGAAGCTAGTCTGCAGGGTGACAACTATTCATGACACCTCCATAGCATCTACAGGAAAGGAAGACAGGAGGACTGGCCATCAGATGACTAAGCCCACTTGTATATTAGCATATAATAAATATATGAAAGGAGTTGATCGATCTGATCAGTATCTAGCAAACTTCAATATCCTCTGGAATATGGGAACATATGTATATGTATAACTGAGTCACTTTGTTATGAAGCAGAAACTAACACACCATTGTAAAGCAATTATACTCCAATAAAGATGTAAAAAAAATTTTTTTAAATCCTCTGGAAAACTTGAAAATGGTATAAGAAAGTGGGTTTCCATTTGAGTAACTGCGGTTTATTCAATGCATTTAAAATTTATTGTAGGGCTTCCCTGGTGGCACAGTGGTTGAGAGTCCGCCTGCCGATGCAGGGGACACGGGTTCGTGCCCCGGTCCGGGAAGATCCCACATGCTGTGGAGCGGCTGGGCCTGTGAGCCATGGCCGCTGAACCTGCACATCCGGAGCCTGTGCTCCACAACGGGAGAGGCCACAACAGTGAGAGGCCCGCATACCGCAAAAAAAACCCCCCCCAAAAAATAAAATTTATTGTAGCCTTAATGTGCAGAGTAAAATGACTGACAAGCAATTTTTGTTAGCAGTAGCTAGAGAATGGGTAACTGACCATTCTGGTGAATGCAGTGGTAGTCCCACACCTCGTCCTTCTTGTGGTGTTTTTAAAAGAGTACACTGCAAAGATCCACCTTGTTGACTATCAAGTAAAATAAAAGAACATATTCTAGAGGAAATAATACCCATAGGACCAAAAAAAATGCCGCCAGAAAGTCTGCTCTTCCAAGGGAAAGTGCAGTGAAACACAGTATGTTTGTAATAGACGTTCTGTTCCCCTGCACAGAGGTGATTGCTATACTGTCTATCACACTCTAAAGAAATATTAGAATGCTTTAGTAAGACATGTATGAAGTTTCAAATAAATACATTAAGTGCAAAAAAAGTTGTTGATATTTACTCAAACGTGGGTGTTTCAATATTCATTTATGTAACAAATTGCCAGCCACAGGTGTTAGTTTCTGCAAAAATCCCCTGGTCAATAATGTGTTAATGCAAACTCTTTATTATTCAAATCCTAGCCAGAAGGAATGACAAAGAGCAAAGGGCAAAACATAGAAATTCACATGAGACTATATACACTATAATATTTACAAATTTATGCCATCTTTTACTAGCAAGGAAAATGAAGTAAGGCTCTTCTGGCCAAAACAAGAGTAGATTTTCTCATAAGAAGGATGGACTATATATGGGTAAGGAATATCCAATACCTGGCACTACAGGAGGCCAGTACGAAAATCCCAACAAATACCAAAAGGTCATTTATCAATAGCCCCACAGAAAACAATCAAAACATAAAAATTAAACCAACCTACATATTAGAAATACATGTCAATTCAACCATGGAACAAACAGGCTTCAAAATGAAAAGAGAAAAATGTTAATTGATTTAAGGACAAAACAATACCTGTTAATCATTATGTAGTATTGCTTACAGAGTACTTACAGAATTCTCTCACTTCAGTGTTCATTTTTGAATGTAAGTAGTAAATATCCAGTCGAGAGATCCCCTTTAAGAATGAGGCACTGATAAAGACAATATAACTCTAAGAATTATTCTTTCATGTTATTGTTTTCTGGAACATTATACATGGATTAATTTGTATCAGGCTTTCTCAGATTTCTTACACATATAGGGTTTCTTTCCAGTGGGGGTTTTCACCTGTAAGAATGAAGGCCAACTGTTTTCCCCACATTGCTTACATTCAAGAGGTTTCTATTAAGTATGAGATCTTTCATGCCTTCGAAAGGAATTGGGTCGACTGAAGGCTTTCCCACATTCTCTACATTTGTAGGGTTTCTCACCAGTGTGTATTCTCATGTGCCCTCGAAAGGTAGTGCGATAAATGAAGGCTTTCCCACATTCTGTACATTCATAAGGTTTCTCTCCAGTGTGAGTTTTTTCATGTGTTCGAAAGGATGTGTAACAACTGAAGGCTCTGCCACATTGCTTACATTCATAGGGTTTCTCTCCTGTGTGAGTTCTTTGATGTATTCGAAATGAACTGGGAAAACTGAATGCTTTCCCACATTCCTTACACTTATAAGGTCCATCTCCAGTGTGCATTATCATGTGTGTTCGAACACTTGAGGGAGAAATGAAGGCTTTCCCACATTCTTTACATTTATAGGGTTTCTCTCCAGTGTGCTTTCTCACATGTCCTTGAAAGGTAGTGCGATAAATGAAGGTTTTCCCACATTCTGTACATTCATAGGGTTTCTCTCCAGTGTGAGTTCTTTCGTGTATTCGAAAGGAACTGGGCCAACTGAAAGTTTTACTACACTGTTTACATTCATATGGTTTTTCTCCAGTGTGAGTCCTTTCATGTGATCGAAACGAACTGGGACAAATGAAGGCTTTCCCACATTCCTTACATTTATAAGGTCCATCTCCAGTGTGTGTTATCATGTGTGTACGAATGCTTGAAAGAGAAATGAAGGCTTTACCACATTCCTTACATTCATAGGGTTTCTCTCCAGTGTGAATTCTTTCATGTATTCGCAAACCTAAAGGAGAACTGAAGGTTTTCTCACATTGTTTACATTCATATTGTTTCTCTGCAGTGTGAATCCTTTCATGTCTTCGAAAGGAACTGGGACAACTGAGGGCTTTACCACACTGCTTACATTCATAGGGTTTTTCTCCAGTGTGACTTCTTTCATGTATTCGCAAACCTAGAGGAGACCTGAGGGATTTACCACACTGTTTACATATGAAGGGTTTCTCTCCAGTGTGAGTTCTTTCATGTGCTCGAAATGAAGTGGAACAACTAAAGGCTTTCCCACATTCTTTACATTTATAGGGTCCTTCTCCAGTGTGTGTTATCATGTGTCTTCGAAACGTTGTGAGCCATGTGAAGGCTTTCCCACATTCCTTACATTCATAGGGTTTCTCTCCAGTGTGAGTCCTTTCATGTCTGTGAACAGATTTGCGGTAACTGAAGGCTTTCCCACATTCCTTGCATTTATATGGCTTCTCCTCATATTCATGATACTCATATGGTTTGTGTCCACTGTGAGATCTGATGTGCCTATTAAGGAATGAATGATGCATGAAGACTTTCCCACACACATTACATTCACATGGTTTTACTCCAGAAAGAGTTTCCTGGTTCAGATTAAGATTTGGAATCTGGCTGACAGTTTCTCCATCTTGATTACCTTCTTTACTTTCACAGAGTTTTTCTACCATATGACTTCTGTAAAAAATGAGAAATTATTAATGATTTCTTTAACAATTTCACATTTATTAGTAGGGTATTAGAATTACATTTTTATATTTCATAGCAAAAGTGAAGGTTTTTTGCCCTTTCTGAATTTTTTGAGGGTGATTTATACTGAAAGCTCTGTAAGAGGACCTGACATAGCTATTATGAAAACAGTAACACTAATATATTGGGTTTCTTAATATTGTTTCCAAAAACACTGGACATCTATGTCATGTTTAAGTAAATGTTTTCAGTGAGAAAAATTTAAGGATAACTTTGAAGCTGGGGTTGTTTATTCGCTTATTTTAAAAAGTTTATGACATACCAGGATTCTCATGTGGCACACTGCTATCTACTGTGTGTGACTCACCTTAGTTTTCTCCCTTGGGTTTTGTACCAATCTTCAATGTTATGATTGTCCCATTTTTTTCCTAAAATGCAGACCCAGAAAAATAATGCAAATTATTGGAAATTATAGAAAAACATTAGATTCTAGGTCCACGATGAGCTGTGGCCATGCTTAGCTTATTTACCAATGTACAGCAGTCCCCCCTTACCCACAGTTTTGCGTTCTGTGGTGTCAGTTACCTACGGTCAATTGCAGTCTGAAAATATTAATTTAAACTGTGCACCCTTCCAAGTAGTATGATGAAATCTTGCAACGTCCCGCTCTGTCCTGTCTAGGATGTGAATCATCCCTTTGTTCAGTGTATCCATGCTGTATATGCTACCTGCCCATCAGTCACTTAGTAGCCATCTCAGTTTTCAGATCACTGTGGTGGTATTGCAGTGCTTGTGTTCAAGTAATCCTTATTTTAATTAATGATGGCCCCAAAGCGCAAGAATAGTGATATTGGTAATTAGGATATGCCAAAGAAAAGTTATAAAGTGCTTCCTTTAAGTGAAAAGATGAAAGTTCTTGATTTAAGGGAAGAAAAAAATCATACACTGATGTTGCTAAGATCTATAGGAAAAATGAACCTTCTATCGTGAAATTTTGAAGAAGGAAAAAGAAATTGATCTTAGTTTTGCTGTCTCATCTCAAACTGCAAAAGTTATGGACACTTAACACTTATGCATGTTAAGTTCATGTCTATTATACGTGTTCTGCTCTTAGTTATTGTTATCAATCTCTTACTGTGCACCAAATTTCTAAATTAAACTTATTATCATAGGTATGTATGTATAGGATTCAGTACTATCTGCAGCTTCAGGGATCCACTGGTGGTCTTGGAATGTATCCCCTGCAGATAAGCGGGGACTACTGTATTCCTTTTCCATATTCCACATCTTGGAACAGTGTTGATGGGCAAGAAATACTTGTTCTCTAACTGAAGAAGTGAAGGAATGTTGTCATGCTTACCTATTGAGGCCAGGTTCCTCAAGGTTTCCTGCATCACATCTCTGTAAAGTTTCTTCTGCGAAGGATTCAGTAAAGCCCACTCCTCCTGGGTGAAATTCACAGCCACATCCTCTAAGGTCACTGGGTCCTAAAACATCCCAAATATGTTTCCAGTAAGATGTGTGAATCTGACAGAACTGGGGATTTATACTCGATTTATAGGAAGATTACATGTGATTCTGTCACCTTCAAACATTTATTTTATGTCTTGGTCATCAGAAACTGACTCTGTGTCCTTACTTACTTCTTCATGAATTTAACAGCATAATGAACACAAGCAAATTATTTATTCATTTTCACTGTGATCACTTTAAATGTTATTGCTCTCTGATGTCAGGATCTAGAGCACCTTGGAGAAATGAGAGAAATGCTACACAAATGAGTCAAGTATCATTTTAAATACATCAATCTCTTGTGAAAATAACTCATCTCCTTTGTTATTACACACCATTTAACTCAGTACACTCCACTGATGTATGAGGTCAAATCTGCAGGAGTTTTTAAGGAATAAAACACAGTGAAGAGCTGGAAGCTTTTCTTCTATTCTCATCACCAAACATGACAGACCAGGAGGCCTGTGGAAATCCAACTTGTGACAAGGATCAGTTTGCTATACTGGCCTGAGAATTACTCCAGGTGATTAGAAATAGCCAGGTGCAACTGGCTAGATTCAAATATTCTTGTAAAGAAGTAGTACTTTTAGCTTGTGTAAAATTTATTGCAGACTCAGTTTCTCCATTCTCTCTCTGTCCCATTCATGGAGCTAGGAAGTTATTCAGAAGTTAAGGCTCAGACAACTTCACATGATATGACATGCTAAAAAGACAAAACTACTTAGACCTCAACAAAACCCTATACACAATGAGCCTCAGAGCTGCTTCTTGCCAGTTTTTAGCACACAAAGGCACACATAATGAAATGATAAAGTGCTAAAAGATTTCTTTTTGGTCAAAGCCCTTGCTAAATAACCTTGAGGAACAGGTTAAGAGCTGTATATTGCACAGGAATTCACTACACTCCACAAAGGTCTGATGGTGAATCTGCCCATGATTATATAATACATAAAGGATTCACAGTGCTTTCCTCCAAAGAATGTAAAACCTCCATTCTCTAATTTCAGGTGGAAGTTTCCTGGCCAGCCACTCCAGAGGCAATCCTCCCAACATCTCTCATTTCTGAGCTCCCATATGGTGCACAGAAGCATAACAGCCCAGCCCCGAATATAGGAATATGTAAGTTGATGACACCACACACTGCCAATAGTGTACAAAGGGGTTTATTACTTCCACAATTGAGGTCTCTGAGGAGTAAGGCAGGCCTCTCAAGAAGGCATGAAATGGCTTGAGAGTGCAAGGAAAAGTACATGGACTTATTTTTTAGTTGAGGTTGTGGGTGGACTGAAGAGAGAGTTCACATACAAGGGCAGGAGCAGGCATGAATTGAATCTCTTGTCACTGCCAAAGGAAGGATAACTAAGGCTTTCCTATCATCATGGATACATGTGGGTCACAAGAGGAGGAAGGAGGGATGAGGCTTCAAAGCTGTCAGCAGTCAAACATAAGAAACTGGAGACAGAGACTTCTCTTTTCTTGTTCATTGTATAATGAACTTAGAAACTATCATTCCTAACCTCACAAGAAAAAAAACAAAGAACTGAAGACACAGAGCAAACCACTGTTTCCAAAATTGGAAAGACAGAAAGAAGCTATTTTGAAACAGCTATTCTTAACAAGGCCTATCCTCAAAAGAGACTATTTCACCAGGGCCTAATGCAAAGACAAAAAAGGATACAACATCTAAGAACTTTGGGACAATGACAGCAGGTGTAAAATACACACAATGAGAATACCTGATAGAAAAGCAGAAAGGAACAAAAAAACAAGTGAAGCAATCATCACTGAGATTTTCCTAACATTAGTGATAGACAGCAAACTGCAGATCCAGGAAGCTAAGAAAAACACAAAACATGAAAAACAAAAAAAGAACACCAAAAACTTCACTGCCAAGCACATCATTTTCAACTGGAGAAAAATCAAAGACAAAGGGAACATTCTGAGAGAAGCCAGAGGGAAAAAACAAACCTTAGTTTTACTTAAGGATAAGAATTAAATCAGACCTCTTTTCAAAAACTATGCAAGCAAGAAATATCATATAACTGGAATCAAACTGTATTTATCCTTTGGAATCTGGGTTCTTTCACTTAGCAATAAATATATATATAAGATTTATCCATGTTGTTGCATATATTAATAGTTCATTACTTTTTATTGCTGAGTAGGATTGCATTGTACAGCTGTACTATAATTTATTCATTCACCAGATGACATTTGAGTTATTTCCAGGTTTTGGTGATTATGAATAAAGCTGCTGTAAACATTCACATACCAAAAACAAAACAACAAAGAAAAACCCCCAACTATGCAAGCAAGAGAATGGAATGAAATATTTAAAGTGCACAATGTAAAAAAACACCATCCTACAACTCTGTGTCGAGCAAAATTATTCTTCAAAAGTGAGGGAGAATATTTTGTAATAACCTATATGGGAAAAGAATCTGGAAAATAATTATATATATATAAATTAAATAACTGAATATATATATAATAGCTGAATAACTTTGCCATATACCTGAAATGAACACACACTATAAATCAACTATACTTCAATTAAAAAATATTAAAAAGCCGATAAGCCTTTGTAATAAAAAAAAAATCTCTAGGACTGCTGCATCTCAGGAAAAAAAAGTGACGGAGAAATACTTTCTGAGAAAAATTGAGGGACTCTGCTATCAATACACCTGGTTTTACAAGAAACAGTAAAAGAAATTCATTAGAAGGTACAGGCATACCTTGGAGACAATGAGGGTTCAGTTCCAGACTACCACAATAAAGCAAATCACATGAATTTTTTTGTTTGCCAGTGCATGTAAAGTTATGTTTATACTATTCTGTACTCTGTTAAGTGTGCACTAGTGTTATGTATAAAAATACAATGTACATACCTTGATTTAAAAATATTTTATTGCTAAAAAATGCTAACCATCATCAGAGCCTTCAGCAAGTAGTGGCAGTAACATCAAAGATTACTGATCACACACCACCATAACAAATGTAACAAAAATTTGAAATATTGTGAGAATTACCAAATTGTGACAGACAAAGTGAGCAAATGCTATTGAAAAAAAGGTGCTGATAGATTTGCTTCACACAGGGTTACAACCCACCTTCAACTTGCAAAAAATGCATTATCTGTAAAGTGCAATAAAGTGAATTGAAATAAAATAAGCTATGTCTGAAAATGATATAAACAGGTGAAACGTTAGAAAAGAGGACCCTTTAAGAACTGTTCTCAGTTCACTATAGCCTTGTTGGTCTCATGGACACAAGCCCCACTGGTTTTCAAAGCTAGATGTTTTGGGACTTCCCTGGTGGTCCAGTGGTTATAAGATTCTGCCCTTCCACTGCAAGGGGCGTGGGTTCCATCCCTGATCAGGGAACTAAGATCCCACATGCTGTGCAGTTGTGCCCCCCACCCCTGAAAGGCTAGATGTTTGGGGGGCTTGTCTTCATGTGTGACTCTTAAAAGCTGGGGTGCCAAGTGTTGGGTCTAAACCCTTTGCTCCGCAAGGAGAAGCTTGGAGTTTTGAGTGCCTTCCTGAAGGCGGGGTGCCATGCGGGGGTGGGGGCGTTTGGTTATGGTAAGATTGTGCCTCAGCTTCTACCCACTTTGATGTGGGTGTTCTCATTTGCCCTATGCATAGGGAATCGCCTGTTATGGGCAACGAGAGATGAGCTGCTGCACGTTCCTGTACGCATGACAATGTCTGCTGCTCCCCTGCTGGATCACACCCCGGGCTCTCTGGGCTGTCTCTGCATAGCTAGACTGAGTCCTCTCCCAGGGCCTGTCTGCCCGGGATTCCTGGGGTGCTGCCCTGTGTGCGCAAGGACAATGGTTGCTTCCAGCCGCCCCACCAAGATCACACCCAAGACCCTTGGTCTTTGTGTCCAGACCGAGTCTTTTCCCAGGGCCCAGTTGGCCCAGATCTCCCACCAGGCTGTGGCGTGGAGTGTGCAGGGCCAGGGTATTTGCCCAATTCAGACTGGAGAGTGGCGAGGCAGCAGCTGCCAGTGCCAGGCTCTCTCTGCCCTGATTGCTGACAAGCCAGCATGTGCACAATCCGTGCGAGTAGTGTCTTGGCCTCTCCAGCTCTTCTGACTGTCCTAGTGGTTCTCTGAGCAGCCAAGGGGGCTAGTCTCCTCTCGACAGGACGCCAGGACTGGGACACACAGATTGTGGCTCCACCTGCTTGCTCCCCAAGGTGAGGGGCTGCCCATGTGGACCTTCTCTTCCTTTCAGATCCCTCCCAAGGGCACAGATCCCAACCTGATGTCTTTTTTTCTGTCCTACCCAGTTATGTGGAGATCTTTCTTGCAGCTTTGGTTGTACAGAAGTTCTTCTGGGGACCTCCCTGGTGGTCCAGTGGTTAAGACTGCGCTTCCACTGTAGGGGGCGTGGGTTCGATTCCTGGTTGGGGAACTAAGATCCTGCAAGCTGTGTGGCGTGGGCCAAAAAAAAAAAAACCCCAAAATGTTCTTCTGCCAGGTTCCAGTTAATTTTCTGTGAGAACTGTAGAAGTATTTTTGATGTGTTTGTAGGGGTAGGTGAGTTCCACATCCTCCTACCCTGTCATCTTGATTCCCCTTTCTCCTTTCAAATTATTAAATGATTATACTATTTGTTATGGTGATCTGTGATCAATGATCTTTGATGTTACTACAATGACTCACTGAAGGCTCAGATGATGATTGGTATTTTTTAGCTCTAAAATATTTTAAAAGTAAGGTATGTACACTTTTTATACATAATACTATTATACACTTAATAGGCCTTGATATAGGGTAAACACAGATTTATATACCCTAGGAAACCAAAATTCATGTGATAATTGCTTCATTGTGATAACTGCTTTATTGCAGTGGACTGAACCTGCAATATCTCTGAGGTATGCCTGTGGTAGATACACAAAAGATAAAGATAAGGAATCTAAGCATACCAAAAAAGACAGGAATCTAAGCAAGCGAAGAAGACAGGAAAATAGGAATTACAAAACAGCCAGAAGACAGTGAACAAAATAGCAATAAGGACATACCTATCAATAATTACTTTAAATGTAAAAGAAATAATAAATTCTCCCATCAAAACACAGAGTGGCTGAATGGATTAAAAAAAAAAAAAGACTCACCTATATACTGCCTACAAAAACCTCACCTGAGATAAAAGTGCACACAAAGACTGAAAGAATGGAAAAAAAATATTCCATGTAAATGGAAACCAGAAGAAAGCTGGGGCAGCTATACTTGTAACAGTCAAAATAGACTTAAGACAAAGACTGTTATAAGGGACAAAAAGGTCATTATATAATGATAAAGGAGTAAATCCCAAAAGAGGATATAACATTTGTAAACATTTATGCACTCAAAATAGAAACATCTGAATATATAAAACAAAATTTAACAGATCTAAAGGGAGAAGTAGAAAGCCATACAATAACAGAAAGGGACTTTAATACCCCAGTTTCATCAGTGGATACATCATTCAGACAGAAAATCAATAAAGAAACACTGGCCTTCAGTGACATATTAAGCCAGTCATTCTGTCCAAAAGCAACAAAATACACAATCTTCTCAAGGGCACATCGAACATTCTCCAGGAGAGAGCATATGTTAGGCCATAAATCTTAATAAATTTAAGATTAAAGTCACATTAAGCATCTTTCCCGACCACAATGCAATACAACTAGAAATCGATTATGAGAAGAAAACTGGAAAATTCACATGTGGAGATTAAACATGATACTGAACAACCAATAGGTTAAAGAAATCAAAAGAGAAGTTTTAAAAAGTACCTTGAGACAAATGAAATGGAAATATAGTAGAACCCCATTATCTGTGAGGGATACATTCCAAGACACTGAATGGATGTCTGAAACCATGAATAGTACTTAACCCCACAAATATAATGTTTTTTCCTACATATACACATGCACACACAGTGTGGACACAATGAACAAAGGGATGATTCGTATCCCAGGCAAGATGGAGCAGGATGGCACAAAGTTTTATCACACTCCTCAGGACAATGCACAATTCAGAACTTTATTTTTAAAAATTTTTAAAGTATTTTAAAAATGTTTGTTTCTGTAATTTTCCATTTAATATTTTCAGAGCACAGTTGACTGCAGGTAACTGAAACTGTAAAAAGCAAAACTGCAGATAAAGGGGGACTACTGTGTAACATACTGAAACTTACAGGATGCAGCAAAAGCATTTCGAAGAGGGAAGTTCATAGTGACAGTGATAAATCAAGAAACAAAAAAGATCTCAAAAAACCTAACCTTACACCTCAAGGAACTAGAAAAAAAGAAAAAAACAAACGCCAAAGTTAATAAAGTGAAGGAAATAACAAAGATCACAGTGGAAATAAATGAAAAAGACTAAGAGGAGAGTAAAGAAAAAAAATCAATGAAACTAAGAGCTTTTAAAATATAAGACAGATATCCAGTAGAGATGGTGGAGGAGTAAGATGTGGAGATCACCTTCCTCCACACAAATACACCAAAAATACATCTACATGTGGAACAACTCCTACAGAACACCTACTAAATGCTGGCAGAAGACCTCAGACTTCCCAGAGGGCAAGAAATTCCCCACGTACCTGGCCAGGTGGCTGACAGGGTCTTGGTGCTCTGGCCTGGTGCCAGGCCTGAGCCTCTGAGGTGGGAGAGCCAAGTTCAGTACACTGGACCACCAGAGACCTCCCGACCCCACGTAATATCAATCAGCGAGAGCTCTTCCAGAGATCTCTGTCTCAACCCTAAGACCCAGCTCCACTCAACGGCCAGCAAGCTCCAGTGCTGGACACCCCATGCCAAACAACTCGCAAGATTTGCACACACATCAATAAAGATATACAGATGTTAAATAAGCATATGAAAAGCAGCTCAACATCAAATGTCATTAGGAAATTGCAAATAAAACAAATAGATACCACTAAACGCTTATTACAATGGGTAAAATACAAAGCACTCAGAATACCAAATACTGATGAAGATGTAAAGCTACAGGAATTCTTACTCATTGCTGATGCGAATGGAAAATGGTATGCCTACTTTGGAAGACAGGCGGTTTTTTCACAAAACTAAACATACCCTTATCATAGGATCTCGCTCCTAGATTATACTCCTTGTATACTTATATTTACCCAAATGAGTTGAAAACTTGTCTTCTCGCAGAAATATGCAAATCAGTGTTTATAGGTGTTTTATGCATAATTGCCAAGACTTAAGAGTTAAGCAAGATATCCTTCAATAGTAGAATGAATAAACAACCAGTGGTATATCCATATGATGAAATATTGTTCAGTGATAAAAAGAAATGAGCTATCAAGCTATCAACAGACAAGGAGGAAGCTGCTGTGTACTGGTTTGTTATAATTTCAAATTTACGCATTTATGGCTTAAGTGAAGTTGTTTTGATCTACTTGTTTATGGCTCAAGTAAAGATGTTTTGGTCCAAGAGTGAATGTGTTTACTTTGCGAGGCCACGTCAGGAGGACACCATCAAAATTGTTCTTATCATTATGAACATGTGGAGGAGTGACAATCATGTGACGGACATTTAAACTTTAAATACCAGGAATTTGTGAGGACTTAATTTGAGTGTTCAGTCTGGGCAAGGCTACTCTTTGCTAATCTAAAAAGCTCTCAGAGGATCACGAGACACTTGCTCCTGCTGTGGCCAGGTTACTCTTGGATAGCAGTGGAGATAAACCAAGCAGCAGTCTCAGGAAGAGAAGGGACATATTTGCTTTTGCCTTGGTGAGCCTACTCCTCATAGGCAGTGATGCAAGCCATGAAATGGTCCCTGGACCAAGCAGCCTACCTTGCCTGACAACACTAGTGCCTTTGCCCAGCAGAGGGGGATCTAAGCGGGCATCTGATACCCAGCTTTTAGTTGGAAGGACTGACGCTATCAAGAACCAATTCATATAAAGGTGCAACTCAACTAAATTTGGTCTTTATTTCTTTCATCTTCCCTTTGGCTGGAACAACAGTGTAATTAAACTATCACTGGTTTGGGGTATGTTATTTCTTTACTGGCTTATTAAGAGACATTATCCTATTTGCTATTGGCTTGTGAAATATTATAAATTATAATTCCCTCAGTTGAACCTGTGTTAAATAAATTACTGGCAAAGTCAATCTCAGTCTCTGAGCATAATTTGCCTGAACGAAACAGGAAACTTAGAAGCATATCGCTAAGTGAAAGAAGACACTCTGACAAGGCTACATACTGTATGATTCCTACTGTATAGGACATTCTGGAAGAGATAAAACTATGAGCCAGTAAAAAGATCTTTGCTTGGGAAGGATTTGGGGGTTTGAGGGAGGGACGAGTGGACAGGTGAAGCACAGGGTATCCTTAGCAAAGTTAAACTATTCTATATGATATAGAAATGATGGACACATGTCATTATACATTTGCCAAAATCCCTGCATTGTATAACACAAAGAGTCAAGGCTAATATAAACAGTGGACTTTATAGCATCGATATTGATCCATCAATTGTAACAAATATACCATAATAATATGAGATGTAAAAAAATAGTACAAACTGTGTGGATGCAGAGGGGTCAAGTGGAAACACTCTGTACTTTCTGATCAATTTTTCTGTAAGCCTAAAATATTCTAAAAAACCGGAAATCTCACTGTTTCATACCTTACAATTTTTTAAATCCTTTATAAGCATTATTTAAAATTAAGAGAAATTTATATACACCATACTTTCCTACCTAGTAGTCTGTTTTTTAATTAACTTTTGCTACTTTAAATTTATTTTTAAATTAATTTTAATTTTTCTACATAGAAAATCATTCTAAATTTAATTCTTTAAACACTATTGGGTATAAAACTGCAAACTGTAGAAAGTGAAAAACTTCAAATGTCTTTCTAACCAAAAGGACAAATAACATCATAGTTTGTCCCTCCACTATATTTCACACTCAGGATATGGTCAGGAATGAGTAGCATATTATAATGCATTAGGGGGTTTGCATTTAATCCAAGAAGAAACCTACTAGGATTTTCAAAGATTTTCTTAAGTTTGAGTAGTTTTTCTCATACCAATTAAAACAGAAATTCAATAGTTTTTTTCACTCATCAATACAAGTAGAAACTCACTTGCCTTAAGAATTGTACAGACTTTTAAATACCAAAGTTCTCTAGGGACAAGCACATACAAAAACTGATCTAAAAATGAAAAATGTGCCTGAGAACCTAAACATACCCATCTCACAGCTTAAGATTCTGTTGTCTAAAAGGAGCAGAAATTCTGTTTGGTTCCAGGATTTTCTTGCCTTAAACACATATTTTTCAATCAACTTATATTTTTCAAAGCCTAAGAAATCAAAAATCATATACACTCACCAAGGAAATACAATTGCAAACTGCTAAGGGAAACTAGAGCTAAAGGACTGAAATATCCAATAGATAAAGGCATCTAAAGAAAAGAAACACAAATATTCAAATCAGCTCAGGTAAGAAGCCTGCTTGCCCACAGTTAAGAACGAAAACCCACATTCAGAAAGTTAAACACATTCCCAAGCTTGGGGTCTAGATACTCAGGTTGAGATACAACCCCTAAGGTGGGTCAATCCCTGGTGAAGGAGGGTAGGGACACCTGAGCAGTCACTGGAGAGAACTCTCCTCACATCCTCACAAGTGAGGAAATTCTCAGGCAGATTCAGTTTAAGATCCGACTCAAACTCTCAAATTCATAAACTTTTTGTCCAGGAGACAGAACCTCTGACCACAGACTTTTTAAATACACAAAATACACTCCGAGTGCACCTATATCATGGATGCAGAACTCAAACATAAAACATCTAGGCCAAAGAAAACCCCCTCACTGCCGGCTCCAGATAGGAACTTTAGTTTGGAGTCACTGGCCTCAGGTCTCTGCTCCAGTCACAATATTTTGGATCACCAATGATAATTTAAATGACATAAACCCAGTGTTTCAATAATCCAGAAAAATCACTCAATCCAGTGTTTATGTGTAAAGGAAAAGAGAAGACTGTAAGGCAATTTTATTTGTTCAACAGAAAAATCCCAAAACATCTATTCCTGTCGGAAAATGAAGATGTCAATGAATTAATTCCAAAAAAAGAAACTGATTTGTAAACAATCGTATCAAAACACTTCTATATTTTGCAAGTCTAAGTCCTGATATGCCATTGGAAATCACCCAAAAGACCTCAGAATATTACTACATCAGCTCAGGGTGGAAAAAAAAAAGGGAAACAAAAATTTTAATGCACAGAATGTAATAATGAAATATTTTTCTGAAATTCACCTTTCTTGCCTCTTTGGAAAAACTTTATACTGTCTCCCCAGGTCTACTGAATAAATAAAATTTACACTTATTGAAAAACTGAGTTTCAAATAAGTGAATAAATCTTTTCAAAGAGAGAAACTCAGGAACGGAGGCAGTGCTGAAAAAAGATCACCCAGGAAAGTTTCTCAAGAGGACCCTCCACCCAAAGGTCTTCCCATAGGATGTCCGTGACCAAGAAAGATTTTGAGAGGAGAGGCACAAGCATTCCATATAACATATTCCAGGTGGTGGTTCTCTGCTTTCCTCTCAAGTAAAACAGCTATAACAATAAATCTTTAAAAAGAGCCATCCATGGCTCTGTTGATAAATGATTAAACAATTAAAATACTGCATCTGTTTGAAACGCACCACGGAGAAAAAGTTAATAGTGATACTATGAACTGCAGAGGGGAAGATGGCATTTGGGAATGCGGGGAAACATCTTTAAGTTTAGGGATTTATTGCCAGCCCTAGGAAGAGCTAGGCTGGGGGGACAGGGTCGTGGATTTGAGATCCTGTTCCTCAAACATTTTAAAAAGTGAGAGTAAAATGATTCCCCTGGAGAGAAAGGGGGAACCGGACACCCCCAGACCACAGCTGCTCCCACACGTGTACCCCAGAGACCGAGTCACGATTGCCCCGAGTCCCTCCCTATGGCCACCGCGCCGTGTGGGGGAGACTCGGGTTCGCAGGGACAGGATAGGACACCCGGGGTGTCCCGGCTGTCGACCCAGCCCCTAGGCTGTGTGGCGCGCCACCGGCTGACTCGGGTCCACAGACTCTGGAGTTGGCCGCACGGGAGGCCCGGTTCCATCAGTCCCACCGCCCCCCTCTTCCAACACCCGACCCCGCACACTTACCATTTTTCGGTTTCTGGAGTTTCCGGTTGTCCACCCCATGACCGCCGCGGCAAGTGCCGGTCACAGCGACACAGAATGCGGCATAACCACCTGGAGCCTTTAAGGGCAGCAGGAGCTGATGCGGTCACTGCCAGAACAAGCGGCACTGAGCACGCAGTCCATGCCTCCGGCGTCATCGTAGCAGCGCCACCACGTAAAATAATCGGCGACTCCCCCGATTGAACAGTTCACAGGGCCCCGCCCCCCCATGCCTGAGTGACAGGAGGTCGGAGGTCGCATCTTTGAGCCGACCTTGTCCTGGCAGTGGGTGGGAAATGTTCTCTCCAAGGACACATCGTCAAACCATAAGGCCACTAAGGCCTGGCACAGAACTGTGACCCTTCACAAACATGGACAATTTTGTATCCTCACTATTCGGTAATAATGAGGCTGTTCCAGGAATTCCCTGGCCGTCCAGTGGTTAGGGCTCCGTGCTTCCACCGCAGGGGGCACGGGTTGGATCCCTGGTCTGGCAACCAAGGTCCTGCAAGCCCCGCAGAGCAGCTCCCACCCCCCACCCCCCAAAAAAGACTCTGTTCCACTTTCATCTTTCACCATTTCCTTTAGGAGAATTCTGTCCCTCCCTCCCCACCCCCACTCATTTGGTACTTTAAAAAGTCCCCTGGCCTCAGGGGCACTTGGCTCCGGTGGGAGGATGAACCCCACAGTCCTAGACCAGCCTTGAAGCCTCAGACACTACCATGTGTGAAACACAGGCAGAGAAACCACCGGAAAACCTTTTCTGTGGAATTCCATTAATACTAGTTTGTCGAAAGGTCAAAGGAGGTAAAACTGAAAGAACACTGCTGAGTGAAAAATATTTAGATGGTAAGGGTATGTAGATAAACAAATCAGGACAGTGGTCATGAATGGGGCAGGATGGAGATAAGTCAGGGATGGGAACATCAGGACACCTCACCACTGCCCACAGGCCATTTAAGAATCTTCATGATGATTCCAAGGATGTGTACATTATTACTAAATCTTACCACAAAACATTTTGTACATTTTTTCCCTGAATGTATTTTATGATAAAAATTTTAAGAAGAAATTCAGTTTGGAAAATAACATAATTTGTATATGTTTTTTTGCCCTGTAAGGGGGCAATCTGAGTTTTCATTCATGGTTTTGGCAGCAAAAATTAGTAATATCGACTGAAAAAAATGCACAATATAAAAGTTGAGAATTATGTTTTATTTGGCGGACTTCCTGAGGACTCAAGCCTGGGAGGCCGTCTCTCAGGTAGCTCTGAGGGGCTCCAAAGAGGTAAGGGAGAAGCCAGGATATATAGGAGTTTTGCGACAAAAACCAGGTAGTGAAACATCAAAAGATTATAGTTAATTAAAGAAAACCAGATATCGCAAGTTAATGAATTAGCGCTTTTCTACATGTGGGAAGATGCAAGACTCTGGGCTCATTGAAAACATTCCTTTGATATGCACTTTAACTATCTAGGGCCAGTATCCTTTTTTCCACCCTGAATCCCCTCACGGTGCACAGTTGGGGATGGCTTGATGGCTGATGACTTGATGGCTGCAACATCCTTTGTTTATTGATATGGCAGCCAGCATTTTTCATCCACAGTAACAAGCCATGTATCTATTGGCTTGGTCAAAATGTTCGTTTGGGTTTTTCCACCTTATGGAAAAACCCAAACGAACATTTTGGCCAACCCTATATTTAGAAAAAATGGATTACATAAATTCATCATCATTTGTACCTTTTAAAAATAAAAGGTGGCATGCATTGATATGTAAAAATCTGCAGTATTTATCAATAGAACAATTAAGCAAAGTGTATTGATAAAAATACTGAGAAATAAAATATTGCCTGCCATATCAGTAAGCAAAGGATGTCACAGTCATCAGCGATTGCAGCGCCAAAACGGTGAGCCGGTGAGCCCGGAGGAAACTCAGGATGTGAAAACACAGGATACTGGCCCCAGATAGCTGAGATGCATACACAGGAATGATTTCAGTGAGCCCAGACTCTTGCATCTTCCCATACATAGAAAAGCGCTAAATTCCTTAACTTGAGATACAGTAAGTCCCTGCAAACGACCCTTCAAGTTGCGAACTTTCAAAGATGCAAATGAGCGTTCCATCAATGTTAGGCGTGAGTGAAACTGCAGCTTGCCCTCCGTCTCCACTTGCTGAGGATCCTTCAGCTCTACCATCTCCCACCTCCTCCCTCTCCTCCAGTCAGTCACTCTTCTTGCGTGTTCACTGGATGCCAGCCCTGTATGTCAGCTGTTGTACTGTACTACTGTACTTTCCAAGGGACTGTACTGTAAGATTAAAAATGCTTTATTTATTCTTTTTTATGTATTATTTGTGTGACAAGTATTATAAACCTATTACAGTACAGTACTATATAGCCGATTGTGTTACTTGGATACCTAGACTAACTTTGTTGGAATTACAAACAAATCGGACTGATGAACGTGCTCTCAGAACCAGAACTCATTCTTATGTAGGGGACTTACTGTATCTAGTTTTATTAACAGTAATCGTTTGTTCCTACTACCTGCCCTTTGTTGCAAAACTCCTATATATCCTAGCTCCCCCCTCGCCTCCTCAGAGCAGTTTTCTCTGGGTTACTTGAAATGCTGCCTCCGCAGTTGAAGTCCTCAGTATGTCCACTGAAGAAAACACAACTCTCAACTTTCAGGTTGTGAACATTTTTTTCAGTTGACAATACCTTACCCCTTCTATAACTGTTACGGTAACCTACTGTGTTAGGGGGGTCCCTACCCTAGGTTTGATTGACAACACATTACTGCCAGGAACGTATGAAAGAGTTTATTGCTTCCATAATGGAAGTGTCTGGGGAGGGCAGGGAAGGCCTCTTAAGCAGGTGGGAAGTGCCTTGACAGAACAAGAAAATGAGCCTGGCCTGAGTTTTTTTCGTTTGCCTTTTTTTTTTTTTTTTTTTTTTTTTTTTTTTTTTTGGTGGTACGCGGGCCTCTCACTGTTGTGGCCTCTCCCGCTGCGGAGCACAGGCTCCGGACACGCAGGCTTAGCGGCCATGGTTCACGGCCCAGCTGCTCCGCGGCATGTGGGATCCTCCCGGACCGGGGCACGAACCCGTGTCCCCTGCATCGGCAGGCGGACTCTCAACCACTGCGCCACCAGGGAAGCCCTCGTTTGCTTTTTTAAAAAAATTTTTATTGGAGTATAGTTGATTTACAATGTTGTGTTAGTTTCTGCAGTACAGCAGAGTGAATCAATTACACGCAAACATATATCCAATCTTTTTTAGATTCTTTTCCCATATAGGTCATTACAGAGGACTGAGTAGGGTTCCCTGTGCTATACAGTAGGTCTCCATTAGTTATCTATTTTATTTATTTTAATTAAAAAAATTTTTTGGCCACACCATGCAGCACATGGGATCTTAGTTCCCAAACCAGGGATTGAACCTGTGCCTCCTGCATTGGAAGTGGAGAGTCTTAACCACTGGACACCAGGGAAGTCGCTCTATTTTATATATGTTAGTGTGTATATGTCAATCCCAATCTCCCAATTTAACCTTCCCCAGCCCCCTTTCCCCCCAGTAACCATGTTTGTTTTTCACATCTGTGACTCTATTTCTGTTTTGTAAATAAGTTCATTTGTATCATTTTTTTAGATTCCACATATAAGCCATATAATATGATATTTGTCTTTCTCTATCTGACTTACTTCACTCAGTATGAGAATCTCTAGGTCCATCCATGTTGCTGCAAATTTTGCCCTGAGGTTTTTGTTTGTTTGTTTGTTTGTTTTAATTGAGATTAGGAGGTGGGCTAGTGTGAGATTTTGCACACAAAGGCAGGGGCTACAAAGAATTTAATCTCTTACCAGCACCAAAGAAGCAAGCACCCAGGGCTTCTTGTCATCTTGTACAGATGTGGGGCACCAGGAGAAGGAAGGATGAGGCTTTAAAAGTTGTCAGCAGTCAAACATTAAAAAATGGAGTCAGACTTCTAGATTCTCATCTGGCATGTAAAGAGCTTAGAAGGTGACATTCCTATAATCCTCACCAGAAAAAAGCAAACAAACTTAAAATTAACAACTCAGATCTATCAAACCATTAATCACAGGGCCAACTGCTGTCTCCAAAACTGGAGAGACAGTAAAATAGCAATTTTGAAATATGCCCACAATATTCTGCTCTTAACAATACCTGTCCTCAAAAGATTCTGTTTTACCAGTGCCTAACTGACATGGTGGGAGGGTGAAGTAGGAGATAGGTGGGCCCCTGGGCCAGACAGCTGGTGTTTGTCAAGTGGAGCAAAACTGAAGTTTTGTCCTCAGCCAGACAAGAATGATGCCCGTTTCCCTTCCTCCACTGAGATGGAGGGAATGAACTAGCAGTGGGGAATTTGTTGCAGCAAAAATAGAAATGAAGTTTTTCCTCTCCTGAGAACAAGGAAAGTAAAGGGAACAGTGATCAGGCTAGAAGAAACAAACAGGCCTGAAAGAGTTAATCACTCCTAGCTATATTTTAACTGTTACTAATCTGTAGTGTCTGTAACTAGATTAGTCCTTCACAAAGCTAACCTATCACTACCTGACACTATGTGAATTACATCCTGCACCTATCACCCCCTAACTCTTGTGTGATGTAAATTACATCCTGCACCTGGTGTTTAAGCTCCCTGCACTCCCTTGTTACAAGTCACCCCTTGTCGCTTTTTGCATTTCAGAAAGGTCACAGGCCACTAAATCAGAGACAAACAGGCCCAGTTACCCAGCCAGGCTGCGTGACTCCAGCTGTGACTGTTTTGAAATAATGCAAGAAGAAGAAAAACGCAAGACCTTCATGACTTCGATCCTTATCATACACCCCCGGACTTCGAGCCCCATCTATAAGATCTCCTCTGATTCCTCAGGAAGTGAGGGCACAGTTCTTGAGGCCCTAGCCTGCTGTTTTCCCCTTTGCCGGCAAAGAATTAAAAGCTATCTTTCTTTTCCTCCAAAAACTCTGTCTCCATATTCCTGTTCAGCATCAGTGCACAGAGAGCCAAGGTCTTTTGGGCAACAGGGGAAATTGCTAACTTGAGTCTCCTCTAGCCTTTCTGCCTGACCTAAGTTGAGGGAGAGAGAGACCTCAGAAAGACTTGTGAGGTTGAGAGTTTTGTTTTGTTTAAACCCCAACAGCCAACACGTGGTGTGTTTTCTGAAACCACTTCACCAGCTCTCCAATTCCAACTGGGTGTCTTACAACTCAATTCTACCACTAACCAAAGTTAACATCAGATTCCACAGTTGAAGGGCCCAGTCCTGTTGTTGGGGGAACCTCTGACCGAAACTGCCCACCCTGGCCAGACATGATAGTAACCACTTGCAATGAGTTATCTTACAACAGGAGGTGCTGGTAAGGAATGCAGAACTAACAAGCTACCACCAACCGTAAGAATTCGGGAAAGGTCAAAAGGAGAGAAGAGATGCCAGTCCGTATATCTTACCAACCTCCCAGAATCCTTTTCACTGGAATCCATCTTGGCTGAGCGATGGGCATGCCACCAGGAAGGACCCTGAGTCAGAATGATCAGCCAGAGACAACCCAGAAACTAACCCTATAACTATAAAACGTGAGACTTTGAGCCACGTGGCAGAGCAGTTCTTCCGGGTTCCCTTACCCTGCTGCTCTCCAGCTGGGCGCCCCTTCCCAATGAAATCTCTCGCTTTGTCAGCATGTGTGTCTCCTTGGACAATTCATTTCTGAGTGTTAGACAAGAGCCCATTCTCAGGCCTAGGAAGGGGTCCCCCTTCCTGCAACACCACAAGACTGCCCCCATGTCAGATGCCAGCTGCAAATGCAAGGCCCAGGCCACACACATTTCTGGATGGCTGACTACAAGTTCAGAAGTTCCCTATAAACACTCGTTTGTTAATTTGATAGAACGACTATTAGAACTAAGAAAAATGCTTTACTCATTATTATCAGTTTATTTTAAAAGATACAAGTCAGGAACAGCCAAATGGAAAGGGTGCACAGGGCAAAGTAGGGGAACAGCGGTAGGAAGGTTCCATGCCCTCTCCTGGCATGACAGCCTCCCAGGACAGTGATGTGTTCACCAATTCAGATATCTCTGAATCCTGAGGTTTAGGGGTTTTGATGGAGTTTTCAACATTGGGGGCTTGAGCATGGGCTGGGCTGAAAGCTCTAAGCCTCTAATCATAGCTTGTTCTTCCTGGTAACCATCCCCCATCATGAAATCATCTATGGGTCTGGAAACAGTTGCCTCATTAGAACATAAGATGCTACTATCACCCTTATCACATGGGAAATTTCAAGGGCTTTAGGAGGTCTTTGCTAAGAACCATGGACAAAGACCAAATATCTTTCTTATACCACAGAAGGGTCACAGTCCATGGTCACATACTGAGACCCAATCATGGGACTATAAAACATTTCCTTTCCACCCTCAACATACCACCATATCAAGAAGACACCTAATAACCGTATAAAACACTGACAGAACTGTATGTTTCAGAACTTATTTACAAGTCTCTATAGTACTCCTAAAGATGACATGGGAGACAAAAGCAAGGACACCTGAAGATATTTTAGCCTCTGACAGCCACAGCAAATAATAAACAAGTCCAAACCCTAGTCAGATAAACCTAAAATCTCATACTACAGGCCTAAAAACCTCAGTTCCTTTTCACAGTACGTCAGGTCTGGTATTCAACAAAAAATTAAAAGGCACAATAAAAGACTTAAAAAACACATCTCCTAAAAAATAACCAAAAAGGGGGGGAAAAAAGAGAAAAAAAAAACCCCAACACATCTCTGGGATTAGGACAAGCAAAAGAACCTGATTCAGATGTAGCAGATATGCTGGAATTATCAGACCAGTAATTTAAAGCAACCATGATTCATATGCTCAGTGCTGTAATGGAAATAATGGATGACCTGCAAGGACAGATAGGTAACACGTCCAGAGCTGGAAACTCTAAAAAAGAACCAAAGGGAAATCAAAGAAATTTGAAAAAACCCAAAAGAACAGAACAAAAATAAAGAATTCCTTTTTGGGGGGACCTTATCATTACAGTGAAAATGTGTGAGAAAAAAAATCAGCAACCTTGAGGAGCTGTCACTAGAACCTTCCGAACTGAAATGCAAAGATAAGAAAAGGGTAAAAAGACAGAACAGAAATCCAAGAGCTTTGGGACAATTTAAAAAGGTGTAACATATACAACACGGGAATACATGAAGGAGAAGAAATAAACAGGATACGTAAAATAATAATGATTGAGATTTTCCCCCAAACTAATAATGGATACCAAAATACAGATCTAGGCAGCTCAGAGGTCACCAAACAGGATAAAAACCCTAAAAATGCACACTTAGAAATATATACTCAAACTCAAGAAAAATCAAAAACAAAAGAAATCTTGAAAGAAGTCAGGGAAAAAAAACCTTAGCTACAGAGAAACAAGGATAAGAAGTAAATTGGACTTTTCTTTTCAGAAACCATGCAAGCAGGAAGAGAGTTTTGTGAAACAGTGTTGAAAGAGAAACCACCCAACTAGAATTTTGTGGCAAGCAAAATTATCTTTCAAGTGAGGGAGAAATAAAGACTTCCAAAAAAATTGAGGGAATTTGTCACCAATACCCCTGCTTTGCAAGAAATGTTAAAAGAAATTCATCAGGAAGAAGGTAAATGATAAATGTTAAGTGTTAGAGAAGGAACAAATGAAGGTAATAATTAAATCATTAGTTTTTGTTATTCTTAATTAATCTGACATAACATTTTGTTGAAAATAATAGCAGCAGCAACATATTCAGTAATTATAGCTTTTGGATGAGTAAAATGAGTGACAGAAATGTTATAAGGGGCAAGGGAGGGAATGTGCACATCCAGTGAAATGCTATGGTATTACTTCAGAGAGGAGTTGGGTTAGTTGTAAATGTATACTACAAACTCAGGGCAATGACTAAAAATGTTAAAAAAAAAAGTTATAATGATATGCTAAGAGAAGAGAAAAAATGGAATCAAGTAAAATGTCCCCTAAAAGGTAGAGAAGACAGAAGAAAAGTGAAAGACAAAAAAGAAACAAAAGAACACGGGCAACAAATTAAAAATGGTAAAAATATGGCAGATATTAATCCAGCTACATCAATAATCACTTTAAACATCAGTGGTCTAAATACAGTAAGTGAAACAAAAAAAAACCCCTGTCACAGTAGATTAAAAAACAAAACAAAACAAAACTGGGCTTCCCTGGTGGCGCAGTGGTTAAGAATCCACCTGCCAATGCAGGGGACATGGGTTCGACCCCTGGTCGAGGAAGATCCCACATGCCGTGGAGCAACTAAGCCCGTGTGCCACAACTACTGAGCCTGTGCTCTAGAGCCCAAGAGCCACAACTACTGAAGTTCATGTGCCCTAGAGCCCGTGCTCCGCAACAAGAGAAGCCACCGCAATGAGAAGCTCATGCACCGCAACCAAGGGTAGCCCCCGCTCGCCGCAACTAGAGAAAGCCCACGCGCAGCAACGAAGACCCAACGCAGCCAAAAATTAATTAATAATTAAAATATAGAATACCAAGGGGGTCAGCATGGATGAGTGGCTGGAAGGCTGGTACCAGGAAGTCATGAGGACTCACACCAACCAGAGCTTGGAAATCCAAAAAAGGGCTGCAGACCCTACTAATTGCTTGCTGAATCCATCAGGAGCCTTGCACACCAGCTGCTTGGGATACTGTGCCTGCAGACACTTCCAACTGGCCCATGGGCACACCCAGTGCTCCATATACATCAACCCACACCCTATGTCTGGCTCCCCACATGACCCCCAGATGAGGAGCACAAGAATCCACAGTAAGCACACACATGTAGCTCATAAACACACACATGCAGCCGGCTTGACTTGGTGGGATTGGGAAGACATACAAACGTGAGCATTTCAGGGGAAGCAAACACAGCACCCAGCCTGGATGTGAGGGATCAAGGAAAGGCATAGAATCTTAAGAATTCTGTACAAAAGAGGGAACAAGAGGCATGAAGTGGGCATCCACAGAAAAAGCCTGAGAGAAGCTCAGAATATCCATCTGGGTTGAATGGTAAAGGTGTTTCTCTCCCAAAGCCAGTCAGTAAAAACTGGAGGAGGTGACTGTTTCTTCAAATGCAAAGACAGCAACACAACAGTTCATGAAAAACGAAGGAAAAAAAATGAAGATTGTAAGGCATTCTGTTAGCTCAACAAGAAAAGCCATGAGTATCTATTGATTCCAGAAAATAATGGTGCTGGTTATTATTTCCATGACAAGAAACTGTTTTGTAAACAATCATACCTGAGCACTTCTGCTCTGCAAGCCTAAGCCCTGGAATTATTGATACATTCGAAAGCACCCAAAAGTAAGCAATAGACTTCAGAAACACCAGCTAAGGGCAGGAAAAAAGGGAAACAAATTTTAACACAGGCCATGTACTAATGTTACATTTTACTTTTCTGAAATTCACCTCTTTCTTTAGTTTACAGTTACTGTAAAACGGTGACTAAAAAGTGAATAAAACTTTTTAGGGTGACAAACCCATGGAGGAGCAGGAACATTTCTCAAGGGGTAGCTACACCCAAGGGCTTCCCATAGGATACAGGATGTCTGTGCCCAGGAAAGACTCTGGGGGGAGACACCCAAGGGTTTCACACAGCCTAGATACAGGTGGTTATTCTCTGCTTTCCTCTGATGGTAAAGTATCCACAAACCAAAAACTACACCTTTAAACATGAGCCATTCACTGGCTGTGGGAAAATGACAAAATTCTGCATCCCCCTCTGCCAAAGAGTGGCTGTGGGACCCTGTGTAAGGATTTAACTTCTTGGATCCTTCAATGTTTGCTTCTAAAAAGTGAGCTTAATATTTATTACGTGTTAGGATTAAATGAGATCTGTGTAAGGTGTTTGCACAGTCCCTGATATATGGTGAGCATTAAATAATTTTTATTTCCATTAATAATACTATTGAGTTTATTATTAAATAAATGAACGCATAAATTTTCCTCCCTGGAAAAAAAAATACCACGTCTGTTTGACATGCACCACGGAGGACAAACAGTTGATAATGATGCTGTGAATTAGAGACGCAGTTGGCTTTGGGAAGGCGGGGAGGGACCTGGAATGTATGGATTTAATGCCAGCCCTAGGAAGAGCTAGGCTGGGGCTACAGGTTCGTGGATTTGAGACTCTGCTTCCCCAAACATTTGGAAAACTCAGGAGAAAACGGGTCCTCTTGGGGAGAAAGGTGGCATTGGGGTCCCCACACACTTAAGCTCCACCCACACTTAAAGACCAGACAGAGTCTGAAGACTCTACCCGAAGTCAATGCGCAGTCTGAGGAGAGACGGGTTGCGGGCGCAGAGCTGCCCAGAGAGGCTCCGGGGCCAAAGTCACCACGCACAGTGATGGGACAGGACGCCCGAAGTCTCGGCTGCTGGCCCAGCCCCCGCGCTGAGAGCTGGAGGGGGCTTAGGTCTGAGCCGAGCCCCGGGCGGACTTGGGTCTGCAGACTCCGGAGTTGACCGCAGCAAGGTCCGGGTCCCACAGTGGCAGGTTCCGACTCAACCCCTCCTCCCTGTCCTGGGACACCTGGCCCCTCAACTCACCATTTCCTGGCTTCTGGGGTCCCCTTGGGGTCCTCCCTTCTACTCCTGCCGCCTCTGCAGTTCACAGTATCATATACGCTGCAGAGAGACACCTGGGACACGGGAGAGCCGATGAAACGCAACGCTGACCACCTACAGGGACCTCTAAGTGGTCGGCTAAGTGTTGCCCCACCCACCTTCCCGTGCTGCACCCCGATTGGACAATTCATGAGACCCCACCCCCTTGCCCTGAGTGTCAACAGGGCAGAAGGTCACGTGGTTGAACATAATGAGTTTCAGCCAGTGGGCTGGAACTTGCCCCCTCCAGGGAAGTTTGCTTTTAAACAAGACTTTTTCATAGGTGTTCCTAACCAATGTTATACATAATCACACAGTGAAAGCCACAGGGCTTATGAGAAAAATGGGATTGGGTGGGGTTCAACACTCAAAACTTGTCACTGACATTTAAAAAAAAAGGAATCTAATAAAACAGCATTTTACATATATTGAATGGTTAAGAAATACAAAAGCACTTTACCTTGAAAGAGGCCTGTCCTTTGCTTGTAGAAGTGATCATCAGAAGGATTGACACTTGTGAGTTATAATGAAGAGGTGGAAGGAGTTACCTAAAATCAGACAGAAAGTCAGAACCCGGATGGATATGGGGATGCCTCATAACACCTGAGAGGCACTGAATGAGCTGGCAGTGTCTTGAGCTGTGCGCATGTGTTTTGTGTATTTCTGAGCAGCTAGGTTCACCTGGGTGCAGTTTTCTGCAGTTAACCCCTGTGTCTCTTGTGTGCCTTGCAGATGAAATTGCACATAAGCAAACATGAAGTTAACATTATGTTCAAATTGTTTCCAAATTTATCAATACCCAGAAAAATATCATGTTTTCAAAACAAGCATTATAGAAGAACTGACTGCATGTAGATGTAGATATAATTTTTTTCTGAACCATTTGAAAGTTGAAAATATCATGACACTTCACTATTAAATATTTCAGCATGAATCACCCAGAATCAGGACACTGTCCTGTGTAACCATAGTACCAATACCATGTTTCAAAAGTTAAGACTATTTTGGTATCATCTAATATTCAGTCCATATCAAACCAAGCAGAACCTGTGGGGACTTTACAGGGGACAGACCCCTGTATCCCCCACCTGATGTTTATATTGTAGCAAATCTTTAGCCTCCTAGGCCTTCCCGGAGTTCCAAAGAGCAAATTTAATAAGAGAAAGGGGAGAATGCTGAAACAAAGGAAAAGTGTCAAGCAAGACAAAATAATAATAGTTTAGCCAGAAAAAGTCAAGGACCTGAGCTCCTCCTCAAGGGTATATATAATAATCTGAGCTGTATCTTTGAGTTGTTTTTCTGATAATAAAACTCCCACCAGGTGGAAGAAGTTAACTGTATGCTGACTACAAACACATGGACCCCAGAGTGGCTGGAACCAGAAAGTTGATGCTGTTAACTCCTGAAATATCACCCTGTTACCTCACCATCCACCAATCAGAGAATTGTGCAGCGTGACCCTCTTCCTCACTTTGTCTATAAAACACTTCCCTTAAAGTGTTTTATAGACAAAGTGGGGAAGTCCAATTTGTTGATAAGTCCAACAAAGTTAGCCTAGGTACCCAACTAACACAATAGGCTATAGAGTACTGTACTGTAATAGATTTATAATACTTTTCACACAAATAATACATAAAAAACATCTTTTTGCCTCCACTCTCTCAATTATTTTCCCTTTTTTTTCCCATTGTTATCCTTTGGTGCTTCTTCACTGTACCAGCTACATCACCGCTGCTTTTACGCTTGCTTCCAGACATCCTGGGCTTGAAATAAAGATGCTGTGCTGCTGTACTCTATATGGTACTGTACAGTAAAGTACACAAAAGCACAACCACTTGTAGAGGCTGCACACGCGTGACAATGTATGCCAGACACTTGAACTAACTTACATGATTGGACATGAGAACCCATGTTCGCATCTTTGAAAGTTTGCAACCTCAAGGTTCGTGTGTAGGGGATTTACCGTATTCCAACTGTCTTCAAATATTTCCTTTTTGTAGGTGGCTTTTTTCAAACTAGGATTCAATCCACCTTCCTATATCAATTAGGTTATTGACTTTTTAATGTCTTTTGATTTAGTCCTACTCAGAACCTCATAATAAAACCACTGTTTTTTATTATGACATTTACTCTTAATGATGCCAGAACAGAATCTGACTTTGTCTGCTTGCTTTAAATATACTCTTGAATAAAACTATACTTGAAAGGAATTATTCATAAAGTAAGTCTTATTAAATGAGAAAATTGGGTAAATTGGAAAAAAATTTTAGTGGGCAAATTGCTCCTCAGGCAAGTTCTCAAGTGAGGCATTGAAGGATAAACGTGCCCAGGAGTGTCCTCAAAGGTGCCCTGGTAGGAGGAAGAAACGGGCTCAAGCCAAGACTAGTTGTTCTTCCTGACTACCTATTTCTCACATGTTCCCATGCCAATCCAACCCAGCATAAGGGTTTTGAAAGATTTCAGGGTTGAGCAAGAAAAAAGATATGACCAAACACAAGGTGGCAGTAGCACACACAAGCTTTACTAGGCAATACTTGGACCAGTATGCATGCAGGGGAGGTACCTGGGAGCACGACATTTTGAAGAGGTTATGGCACGGAAATCACTACTCAGAAGGGTAGAAGGGCAAGGGAACTCTCACTAGAGAGAGGGGAGGTGGTCAGTGAAGAAACTTACATGTCTAGTTGATGTCACTCAGCAGCCTCATGGGGATCTCTGGCTTAGACTGCTCTAAAGGACAGCAGGGATTAAGGCATTTTACAGCCACAGGGTTTATCTTTTTTATGGTATCACATGTTGTGTGCAGTTTCACAGGATATGCAAAGCAGGCAGATTCTAAACGAAATGGCAACTTTATCAAACAGTAAGCCTCTATATTAACAAGGGATTGATTCTAGAGCCTCTGTATTCTTATTCAATATTTTGGTTTTTTCCTCTGATAATGAACTCTGGAGATTATTTTGGTGTATTACTATTTTCCATATTCTCTCTCATGTTCCCCCACCCAAAATGTCTTAGTTCTCCTTGAAAAATTCCCTTCCTTGTGAATTTGAGAATCTACATCTTTACCTTCTAAAAATTACATTATGGTTTTAACTATATTATATTAAATCAAATACTTTGGGTGAAAATCAGCTATTTCCAATACTGTAACCATTGATAAAGATGGTACGTCTCTACTTAATCAGGCATTTTATTTCCTGTCATATTACTTCATCATAATGTGTTTCCTTTTCTCTATTGTATTTGTTAATTTATTTTTTAAATATTTATTTATTTGGTTGCAGGGTCTTAGTTGCAGCAGGTGGGCTCCTTAGTTGCAGCTCCAGGGCTCCTTAGTTGCAGCTCCAAGGGTCCTTAGTTGCAGCACATGGGCTCCCCAGTTGTGGCATGAAAACTCTTAGTTGTGACATCCATGTGGGATCTAGTTCCCTGACCAGGGATTGAACTCCGGGCTCCCTGCATTGGGAGTGTGGAGTCTTTATCCATTGCGCCACCAGGGAAGTCCCCAGCGTGTTTAGAATTCATTGATTTGTCATTATTTTATGATTATCTTCCTTCCAATCCTCCAAATTTACTCTTCTCTTCTCTTTAAAATTTCCTGAGGTGGGAGCTCAAATTATTGATTTCAGACATTTCTTCTCATCTAACATAAGCATATAGCGCAATAAGTTTCCCTTTCGGCACTATTTTATTTCCATTCTACAAACTTTGAAGTGCTGTATTTTCATGTTCATTACTTTTGTCTATTTAAAAAAATTTTTTTGCGGGTTTCAATTTTTACCATAGGTTATTTATAAGTTTGTTGAATAATTTCCAATTATTTGGAGATTTTCCAGTCATTTTTATGTTATTGCTTTGAAATTGGTTCCATCATGGTCAGTGAACATCCTCTGTATGATTTCAATTCTTTTATATTTCTTGGGTGTTTTTTTAATAGCCCAGAATATGTTCTATTTTGGTGGAATTTTTTTCTTTTTTCTTTTTTCTTTTTTTTTTTTTTTTTTTTTGCGGTATGCAGGCCTCTCACTGTTGTGGCCTCTCCCGTTGCGGAGCACAGGCTCCAGACACGCAGGCTCAGTGGCCATGGCTCACGGGCCCAGCTGCTCCGCGGCATGTGGGATCCTCCCGGTCCGGGGCACGAATCCGTGTCCCCTGCATGGGCAGGTGGACTCTCAACCACTGCGCCACCAGGGAAGCCCAAGGGAGGTTATTTTTAAACTACAAGACACGACCCCAAGGACCACAGGGCCAGGTGGCCGAGAGGGTGTGCAGGCCAGGGTTGGGCTGGTGAGGAGGGGGATTGGTGAGGAGGAGGTGTTGAGTAGGTGGGTGCAGGCTGGGGAAGGTCCAGAGGTGCAGAGGCTCCCTTCCGACTGCCAGGTCTCTCCCATAGGTTCCAGCATGGGGAGGAGGCCAACGTTCCCAGGTGGCAGTTTTACCATCTGCTCTCCCGAGACTGCTCCCCCTTGGGTCACAGCTACAGCGCGAGATGGCAGGTCCCAAGGAGACGCCTGCTGCTTCTCGATCCCTTAAAAACAAGTCTAAGAGAAGCAAAGATGCATCAGAGGTCACTGTGTTCACCCTGTGACCACCCATCACTTCAGAGTTTCTGGTACATGGAAAGTCCAAAGTGCCAGTGAAACCCCCAAGGACCCTGGAGCTCTGCAGTGAGTGTGTCACCCTCCCAGTCACCATGTGGCACCTACCATGGTCCTGGTGAGAGTCCAGGAACCTGTTGCCTCAGGTGTGCTGAGACACAGCTAGGACCGGCCCAGGCCCCCAGCACTCGAGTCCCATGCCCAGAGGCTCAGCTGTGGCCGGTCAGTACAAGTCCCACCCCAGGTCACACTCCAAAGAGACGAGTCACAAAAGAAGAGTCCCTCTGCTGCCACATCTCCTGTCTCCGGCCATCTATCTCTCTCCATCTGTCTCTGACTCTGTCTCTCTCCATCTGTCTGTCTTTCCATCCATCTCTCCATCTGTCTTGAGCTCCACCAGCTTCTGGACTGAGCCCAGGTCTCTCACTCCGGCCGTCAAGGCTGAGTAACCTGGTACCGTGGTGCCACATCAAATTTCACCATCTGTTCCCATCCGTGGAGCCAGCCGCACCATTATCACTGCAGGTAAGGACCAACCCCGTGCCGTAAATCACACTTGATGCCGTGTCTGAGGTCTCTTTGGACTGCGTGCGTGGTGGGTCCCAGCTCACCGCGCCCCCACCGGCTGATGCCCCTCCTGACCAGACACACAAGCCTTTCCCCTGGGGCTGGAGAAGGACCAGGAGTCGGCTCTGTCCATAGCCTTCAGGTCAGCCTTGTACTTCCATAAGGCAAGAAAAAGCAGACTGATCAGGAAGGAAGAAATAAAACTCGCTGTTTGCATAGGGCATGGTTGACTGCTGGAAATTTCAGGGTATCGAAAAAAACACGTGTAGAAGGACAGAGCGGGCTTAGCAAACCCATACATGGGTCAACAGGAGCCTTCCTGCTCACCAGGTTCGATCCCGTGGAAACCAAAGACACCACACCAGCTACAGTCATGCCATGGAAAATAAGATACTGATATATACATATAACTGAATCACTTTGATGTACACATGAAGCATTGTAAATCAACTATACTTCAATTTTAAAGAAAGAGCAAACAAAATAAAATCTAAAAACCAGCAAAACCCAATTCTCTGTGATGATTTACAGGTGAGTCAGGGCATTCTGTACACCAGATTCATGACAGACAGCCACTGTCTCTGGCCTCTGGTGGGATCCAGGGCAGGAAACTGGGGAGGGGCGGGATGGAGACTTGAGCTGTCTTGGAAAAGCTGGGGGGTGGGTATGTGGATATCTGTTGTGTGGGTCTTCATAGTTTTGCATCTCTTAAATTTTGCATAGTGAAATGTAGAACACCAGACGAAACTGGGAGTCGATCAGTGGAACAGCAGCTGAGTAGCTGGCTGGCCATTCTTTTTCCACCGGATGAGGTCAGCTGCTGCCTGCTCATTACTGCCCAGGCATAGGGTCTCTGGGGAATCACAGTTTGAAACTAAACATGAGCGTGAAACCACCTCTATCCACTTTGCAGAAACGTTCAGCAGAAATTTAGGTCCAGGGGCTTCCCTGGTGGCGCAGTGGTTCAGAGTCTGCCTGCCGATGCAGGGGACACGGGTTCGTGCCCCGGTCCGGGAAGATCCCACATGCCGCGGAGCGGCTAGGCCCGTGAGCCATGGCCGCTGAGCCTGTGCATCCGGAGCCTGTGCTCCACAACGGGAGAGGCCACAACCGTGAGAGGCCCGCGTACCGCAAAAAAAAAAAAAAAAAAAAGAAATTTAGGTCCAGCCACCAAAGCTCTATTATTTGGGGGAAGAGTTTGCAGAGACCTACCGACTGTGCAGGAGCTTTTATGTAAGCACGGTGTGAAAGCAAACAGCCCACAGACTCCAGTCTAAGCACTCCAGGGGTGCTTAGCAAATTAAGGAGTGAAAGAAGCCGGGTTTTTGGAAGGTTTTATGAACTGTGTTTCTTGGAGTAGTCCCATGAAGCATATATTTGTTGCAATGTGGCAATGTCTAAAAATTGAAATCAGTGAAACTGTCCATGAGGAAACAATAGTTAACCCCAGGTCCATCCTTCTTAGGAAATAGCACAGGCATCAACAAGAGGGTGAGAATTACATGCATGACATGGAAGGATGGCCAGGATGTGTAATGAACTAACAAAAGCAAGTTCTGGAAGAGGTTAAAGATAAATTCCCCAAAGTGGAATTGCTGCGTTTAAAGGTGTGTGCATTCACACTTGTTAGGGTGGCTACAATTAAAAAAACAAAAACAAAAACTCAAAAATAACAAGTGTTGGCAAGGGTGTGGAGAAAAGGCAACCCTAGTGCACTGTTGGTGGGAATGTAAAATGATGCAGCTGTTGTTCGGTGGTTCCTCAAAAAGCTAAGTGTAGAATTACTGTATAAGCCAGCAATTCCACTCCTATGTGTGTAACCAAAAGAACTGATAGCAGGGACTTGAACAGATGCTCATCCAACTATGTTCATCGCAGCACCATTCACAATCGTCAAAAGGTGGAAACTTGGGCTTCCCTGGTGGCGCAGTGGTTGAGAGTCCGCCTGCCGATGCAGGGGACACGGGTTTGTGCCCCGGTCCGGGAAGATCCCACATGCCGCGGAGCAGCTGGGCCCGTGAGCCATGGCCGCTGAGCCTGCGCGTCCAGAGCCTGTGCTCCACAATGGGAGAGGCCACAACAGTGAGAGGCCCGTGTACCAGAAAAAAAAAAAAAAGGTGGAAACAACCCTCATATCCATCCTCAGAAGTACGTGGTCCATCCATCCATACAATGGAATACTATTCAGCCTTAAAAAAGAAGGACACTCTGACATCTGCTACACCATGGATGAAACGTGAAGATATGCTAAGTGAAAGAAACTTGTCGCAAAAGGAAAACTATGGTATGATTGCATTTATATGAGGTCCCTGGCATAATCAGAGTCATAGAGACAGAAAGTAGATTAGAGGTTTCCAGGGGATGGGGGAGGAGGATAAGCAAACAACTGACAGGTGAGAGCCACAGCTGGAGAAGGCTTTATACCTCCCACTGGATGAGGGGACTCTCAGAATGGAAGAAACAATTTTACAATTTTATAATGGAGTAAAAGGTCCCTGAGGTTGGGAATAATCCAGAGATAGCGCCAACAAAATACATGACTACGTTATTTGGTGAAGGTGGCAGAACGGGCAACGTTGAGGAGTTGGGAATGATCACAATAACAGAAAGGATAAATTTCCACATTCTCGAGGCAGGTCAGTTGTAACACCATCAAATTGTGCAGCTGGGATTGCAAAAGGCTAACAAGAAAAGACACCAAAACTAAGAAGCAACAGAGGCATGAATTCACGATGACTGGGTAGTGCAGTGGATGACACATGGCCACAAACTGATCATATGCCATCATATTCAGGAGTATAGCCTCCAGAATAGAAAATAGACATCTGAGTAAAGCAGCTCACATAGGAGATGACTCTGCTGTGAGTTTGTATGTCCACAATCATCTTGGAGATGGTAGAGCCAAGGGCAATGTCAGCCAAGGACAGGTGGGAGAGGAAGAAGTACATGGGGGTGTGGAGGTGGGGGTCTGAGCTGATGTCCATGATAATGAGCAGATTCCTGAGCACAGTGACCAGGTACATGGACAGGAACAGCCCAGAGGGAAGGGCTGCAGTTCTGGATCTTCTGAGAGGCCCATGAGGAAGAATTCTGAGACTTGTCAGATTGTGTGGTTCTACGTAGCCTGGACATCTTAAATGTTGTCTGACTTTATGTCTCCTTTTGAGATTGCATGGACTGATTACACGAATGGAGAAGGAAGTGGACAGCTGGTGGGCTATCCAGGAGCAGGGCCTTTGCCCTAAACTATCGTGTGCCAACGCTTTCCGTGCTCTCTGCCTATGATCACAGCTATGTGTCCTCCTTAGTTGTTGCAGCAGGTGCCATCCACTGCTCTCCACCGTGGTCTACCAGGCACCCCCAAAAGGAGCCCAGAGTGAGCAGGTGATCTCTTCCTGGCTTGTCCAGGGGAATGAAATGGCTAGTTGTGTTGACAGGGGGAGAATAGTGGCCAGCTGCCCTGTGTGGAGAGTCAGACTGCCCGATTTAAACTTGGCTTCACACCTTTCTACTTCATGACCTGTACAAATTACATAAAAATTCTGTGGTCTTTCTCTCTTCTATAAAATAATAGTAAAGCAGAAAAACAAATATCATATAATATCGCTTATATGTGGAATCTAGAAAACTGGTACAGATGAACTTATTTGCAAAGCAGAAATAGAGTCACAGATGTAGAGAACAAACTTATGGTTACCAAGGGGGAAGGGAGGGTGGGACGAATTTGGAGATTGGGATTGACATATATACACTATTATGTATAAAACAGATAACTAATGAGAACCTACTGTATAGCACAGGGAATCCTACTCAGTGCTCTGTGGTGACCTAAATGGGAAGGAAATCTAAAAAGAGTGGATATATGTATATGTATAACTGATTTACTTTGCTGCACAGCAGAAACTAACACAACATTGTAAAGCAACTATACTCCAACAAAAATTAATAATAATAAGGGGTGCACCTAGATTTTGAGGGTGATTGTGTGGATGAAATGAAACAAGCTGCATAGCTCACAACCTGGCACTTAGGACACCCTCTATAAAGATTCAGTCTTCCTTGTCCTCATTCTAATCATCACTTTCACAATCTTTTGGAGCACTTAGGGGACACTTTAGAGGCACCCATTTCCTGCTCTAGTTGGCAAGATGCCTATGGTTGCTCAAACACGTGGCGGAGAAAAGCAGAACTCTGAGGGAGACTCCTTGGACCCCTATCAAAACCAAGAACATAAACTTTAAAGTCCTCGGAGCAGATACCTTGCATATTGGTGCCCTAGCATCTCTGTCCCAACTGTCCTGTTTGTCCTGATGGTGAGGAAACACTGCTCTGGCAGTCCATCTCATCTACCCCACATACCTCAGAACCCCAATTTAGGAAGATGCAGTGAACCTCCAGGCCCACACAAACCCAAATGGACCTCTCTAAAGGTGCATTGTTTCCCATCCTGAAAACCTGATATCAGACCTGGGAGGAAGAGAAAGGCTACTATGGGGTGACAGGCACAGGCTGGCTTGCTGGCACTCCCATCTTTTTGTCTAGGTAGTTGGCATTTTCCTGGGGTCTAGGCCCTTCATAGTCTTGGAAATTTTATTGTGTTCCCTTTGGGATGATCAGGTCAGAATTAAACTAACTGAAAATACATAAGACAGATGGACAGATCAGAATAAAAATCTCCTAAGTAGTAATAATGATTGTTTCCATTGCTCCCCAAGATGGTATCTGTGTCTCTTCATGGGTCTCTCTAACTACAGTCTGGCCCACTTACAGCCCAATCTCAACACAGCAGCTGGAGCAAACTTAGAAATCAGAAAAGGACATCACATCACATCACATCATTTTTGCTACAAAGCCTTCCAGTGGCTTCCCATCTCTCTTACATTAAAACCCTAATTCCTCACATGGGTCTATAAAGCCCTGAATGACCAGGGCCCTGACTTTTGACCACACCCATCTCACACTATTCCACGTTGCCTTCTGAAACACAGGCCTGTGATTCAAATATATCAAACCAGTTCCTGCTTCAGGGCCTTTGCATGCGTGCTTTCCTCTCCCAGGAGTGCCAGTTATACTTTTCCACTCCCCTTCTGCTTGGTTGGCCTTTTCTCAACATTTCTGTCTTATCTCCAAATGTCACCTCCTTTGAGAAGCCCCCAGGCTTGCTCCAGCACATAACCCTATTTTATTTTAATCATATGCATCATTATCTTTACCTGTTTATTTATCCTTTGTCCCCTTGCATAACCTCACCCACAACTAGAAGGAGATCCCATGAGGGGAGGGTCCTTATCTGACCTGTTTATCACTCGATCAAAAATGGAAGGTGTGGGGCTTCCCTGGTGGTGCAGTGGTTGAGAGTCGGCCTGCCAATGCAGGGGACATGGGTTCATGCCCCGGTCCGGGAAGATCTCACATGCCGCGGAGTGGCTGGGCCTGTGAGCCATGGCCGGTGAGCCTGCGCGTCTGGAGCCTGTGCTCTGCAACGGGAGAGGCCACAACAGTGAGAGGCCCGCGTACCGCAAAAAAAAAAAAAAAGGAAGGTGCTCAAAAAGGGTTTACATGTTGAATGAACAAGGGGACATCTGCTAGGCTGACTGCAAAGTAGATTAGCAAAGGGCTCTGTGAAGGTCCTGACATCCCCATCATTCAGGTACTCCTGACCTCAGGTTCATTCCGACACTCACAGTCAAGGTACCTCATGCCCATTAGGGCCTGGGCATGGTCAAGACCATTGCCTTGTCACTCAGGTGACTCTTTGGAAAGCTTGCCCTCCTCTCCACTGCTTTGATATTTGTTCCAAAGCAAGGTCCACAGGTGTCCCAGGGATCTTGAGCAAGACTTGACCAAAGATATTTCTTAATCTTTAGAATTGTAAAGAAACTGGAGATGCGTAAGATGTTCCCTAAGGGAAGCTGGGTACCCTGGAGGCCACAACCAAGAGGAGAAGAAGTGGTTTAGGAAGAAAAGGGTGTAATGAGTGCTGAGGTGTGGGGCTGGAGGACGTGGAGATGAGGTGAGGGCAGATCCCACAGGTGGCTCCAACGCTGCTCCCAGTGGGTAGACGTGGCAGAGCAGATCACTCCCCTGACCCTCGAAGGGGGAAACTCTCTAGAAACAGTCAAAGCAGCAAATAATTTAATAGGAAGTGAGGGGATTCAGCCCCAGATAATCCTCTTGCTTTCTTCTCCTCTGGCTCACCCATCCCATAACAAGAGGAAAGCCCTTGTGCCACACCAGGTATCAGTCTGGCCCTGAGTCCCAGACTCAGCTCTTTGTCTCTGATCTCTGTCCTTATTTGTCCTCCATTGAGAGAAGCAAAGATCATAGAGCCCAGACCTTCAGAAATTCCATTGTGAGGACCTGGTGTTGCTTAGAAACTGCTGTGGCCAAGAGGTAAGAAGGAGCCAGATCTTTTCCTTGCATGCTTTCCTGGCATATAGGCAGGGATGTAGGGGGAAGAAAAGCCCACCAAAACCAAGAAAAAGTCCCCAGCCCTGGAAAGGGCTCTCCAAGCCCCAGTCTACAGTCTATGTTCTCTTACCTCTATCTCTAGGTCAGCTCTCCTTTCGTTGTCCGTCAATTCTGGGCTTCCCCCTCATAACCCACTCTACACCCACTTGAATATCCTTCCCCCCATTTTTTTCTTCAGGGGGACATTTCTCCATCTACAGAGCTTCTCCCCTATGCCTAACGCTGAGCTAGGTACTGCACATAAAGAGGGAACTATAATGTATTGCTCTCCTGGGAGGATGCAAAACCAAGAAATGAACACATGCATGCAGTGTGATAGCTTGTCCCAGGTGTGGTCCAGTTTCCACAAGGTATGGGGAGGTCCAAAGAGAGTGTGCTCATCACTGCCTGGGGATGCCAATGAAGATTTCAGGACCGAGTATGGAAGGGAGCATAGGACTTTTCCAGGCGAGAGAGGACGCATCCAGTGAGAGCGGCTGGTAAGTGCAAAGGTCCAGAGCTATGAAATTGCATAGGATGTTCCTAGAATTATAAGATGTTGAGTAGTTGAGTATCTAATGTCAAAGTATTATATTCCAATAGATAAAAGTGTGACTCTCCTACAAATATATAGTGAGCGTATGTCAAGGACATTTATTAATGAGGGAGCCAGGTGAGTAAAGCTAGTTTGCAGAGCATTTGAGGAACAGGGATTTATTTTGTCAGGAATGATGGATTTAGTTTTTCAAGTTAGATACAAAAATACAGAAAAATAAAACCTTAGCCCTTGGAGTTATCTTTTCTATCAGATAGAGAAGTCTCACAGGGCAATAAAACATAACCTTGGGGGTAATATTTTTAGATGAACAGAAATAATTTGCATTCCACTGGACAAAAACTGCTTGCAATTTATTAATCTCCTATGAGTTAACACTAACTTCACAGAGTCTAGGTACGGAACAAAGGAACAATTGCCTCCCAAATGAGAGAATTAGGCAGGCCTATCAGACATGATATTGAAAAGAAATGTAGGCATCCTTTTGCCTTATTGAAAAGTTTTGGGTAATTTTCCCCTTAATTCAAGGGATGGATTGGAATACATGATGAGGGTGGGAGTGTGGGAGACAAAGCTGGAGTAATAAGACAAGAACCAGATCGTGGAGGACATTGGGGTTTGGGCTTTCTCCTGGAGGATATGGAGCCACTGAATGATTTTTAAAATGCATACAATGATGAGACTGAACTATTCTGACATCCCCTGCAGGATGAACTTAGAAGGATGCCAGTCTGTAGCCCAGTGGAGAGGTTATGCGGACCTGAATTAAAGCAGCATTGGTGAGTGAACAAAGTGTCCAGTGGCCGTTTCTGTTGACATCTGGATACCAAAGGCAGTCAGACTCTCCCTAAATAGCAATCTTCGTATGTCCATGTGCTTTATTAATCAGTACTGTAGCAACAGCCTTCCTCACTCAGTCCTGGCTTCATATCCTACTGCATGTCTGAGTCTCAGATGTTCCCACAGACAAAGTTCCTCTCGCTTATTTGCCTATGATCCATGGAGTCCTGAAGCAATAAACCTGCATCTGTCACGTAGTCTGATTATATTCCTCCCATACAGATCTTTTATTCTGTATGCTGTATACATACCACTACCACCACCACCAAGTATTCAAAATCAAAGCTAATATCTCCAATTCTCTGCTAGAGTCATCAGCAATGTCTGCCTCCCATTACTGGATGTTACCCAGTTTGCAATCCCTCATTATCATTGCAGCCAGGTGGAGATCTTTTAGTTCTGCAGGCTGTTACCTTTGAAATGAACACACCAATTATAAGCTATACAATTCTGTGATGGTAAATATTTGGTCAAACGTTATTCAGGGTGTGTCCATGATGTTTCTGGATGAGATTAACATTTGAATCTGTAAACTGAAGAAAGAAGATTGCCCTCCCTAATGTGGGTGGGCCTCATCTGATCAGCTGAAGGCATGAATAGAACAAAATGGCTGAGTAAAAGAGAATTCCTTCTCCCTGATGGCCTTCAGCCTGCAACTTTTTTTTTTTTTTCCAGCTTTCAGGCTGGAACTAAAATATCTTCCTGGGTCTCAAACCTGCCAGCTTTCAGACTGAAACTATACCATCAGCTCTCCTGGTTCCTAGGCCTTTGGGCTCAGACAACAACTATACCTTAGTTCTCCTGGGTCTCTAGCCTGCCAACTGCAGACCTTGGGACTTGTCAGCCTCCGTAATTGTGTGAGTTAATTCCTTATAATAATCTCTTTACACACACACACAGACACACACACATCCCCTGCTGGTCCTGTTTCTCTGGAGAATCCCGACTTATTACAGTTTCTTCATCTTTTCTTTTTAAAAAAATTTTATTTATTTTTGGCTGCTTGGGTCTTCGTTGCTGTGCACGGGCTTTCTCTAGTTGCGGCGAGCAGGGGCTACTCTTCGTTGTGGTGTACGGGCTTCTCATTGCAGTGGCTTATCTTGTTGTGGAGCACGGGCTCTGGGCGTGCAGCCTTCAGTAGCTGTGGCACGTGGGCTCAGTAGTTGTGGCTTGCAAGCTCTAGAGCGCAGGCTCAGTAGTTGTGGTGCACGAGCTTAGCTGCTTCATGGCATGTGGGATCTTCCTGGACCAGGGCACAAACCCGTGTCCCCTGCGTTGGCAGGCGGATTCTTAACCACTGTGCCACCAGGGAAGTCCCTTCACCTTATTTTCATCTTTATATTTTTATTTTACTCCTGCTTTCCCTTTTCTTTCCTCTTCCAACCACTATTCCCTCTCAGCCTAGAATAATGGCTCATGATAAATTATCTTTTGTTGAGGGGGCTATACCTGACCTACTCCATGGGAACAGGGAGAATGGAAAGGCCATCCTGAAATTTGTTCCAAGATATGAATATAGTTCCCTATAAATAATTTTTTCTGATCACAAAGTATCAATAATATATTCTCATTGTGGAAAATTAAGAAAATGTAGGGACTTCCCTGGTAGTCCAGTGGTTAAGACTCTGTGCTTCCACTGCAGGGAGCGTGGGTTCAATCCCTGGTTGCAGAACTAAGATCTGGCATGCCATGTGGGGCAACCAAAAAATAAAATAATTAAAAAAAAATAGAATAGGAAGAAACAAAATCCAAAGAAAGTAGGCACCCATAATCCCATAGATAGAATCAACATGGACATTCTGGCGAATTTCTTTCTAGTCAAGAGTTCATCTCCAAATTGCTATTGTTCTAAATGAATGGCTTTCTGTCCTATTCTCCCCGCTTACGATTATAATATGGACTCTTTGTCATGTTAGTGTTCTCAACCATCCCATTTCGTTTGTTCAAAAATTTCCACTCTATAAACATCATACGCTAACAGCAATACTCCTGTTCAGATAGTCCCTGACTTACAGTGGTTTAACTTTACTATTTTTGACTTTATAATGAAGTGAAAGCGATTAGCATTCAGTAGAAACCATACTATAAATTATGATTCTTGCTCTTTTCCCAGGCTCGTGACACGTGGTAGATACTCTCTCATGATGCTGGACAGTGGCAGCCACCGCAGCTCCCAGTCAGCCAGGCAATCAGGAGAGTAAACAACCGATGCACTTACAACCATTCTGTACCCATACAACCATTCTGTTGTTCACTTCCAGTACAGTATTCCATAAATTGCATGAGTGAGTCAACATTTTATTATAAAACAGGCTTTGTGGGAACTATACTCAATATCTTGTAATATCCTCTAATGGAAAATAATATATTCTTTTTTTTTTTTTTTTTGCGGTATGCGGGCCCCTCACTGTTGCGGCCTCTCCCGTTGTGGAGCACAGGCTCCGGATGCGCAGGCCCAGCGGCCATGGCACACGGGCCCAGCTGCTCCGCGGCATGTGGGATCCTCCCGGACCGGGGCATGAACCTGTGTCCCCTGCATCGGCAGGCGGACTCCCAACCACTGCGCCACCAGGGAAGCCCTATTCTTTACATATATATATAACTGAATCACTTTGCTGTACACTTGAAACTAACACAACATTGTAAATTAACTATACTTCAATTTAAAAATGGGTTTTGTGTTAGATGATTTTGCCCAACTGTAGGCTAATATAAGTGTTCCGAGCACGTTTAAGGTAGGCTAGGCTAAGCTATGATGTTGGGTAAGTTAGGTGTATTAAATGCGTTTTCAACGTAATGATATTTTCAATTTACAATGGGTTTATCAGGACATAACCCCTTTATAAGTCAAGGAAGATCTGTACTCTAACAGTAATGTTCTATAAACATTATATAAGGCCGACCCCTAAGATATTGCGAGTTTGGTTCCAGACCACCACAACAAAGTGAATAGCACAATAGTGAGTCACACGAATTTTTTTTGGTTTCCCAGTGCATATAAAAGTTATGTTTACATTAGACTGTAGTCTATTAAGTGTGCAATAGCATTATGTCTAAAATAACAATGTGTATAACCTTAACTAAAAAATACTTTATTGCTAAAAAATGCTAACCGTCATCTGAGCCTTCAGTGAGTAATACTAGTAACATCAAAGATCACTGATAATAAACAAGTATAAGTATAATGTAACAGGTATAATAAAGAAAAAGTTTGAGACGTGAGAATTATCAAAATGTGACAGAGACATGAAGTGAGCAAATGTTGTTGGTAATACGGCATCAATAGACTTAGTTAACAATTTGTAAAAATTGCAGTATCTGTGAAGCACAATAAAGTGAAGCACAATAAAATGAGGTATGCCTGTACTGTAACAGCAATACTCCACAGTACATTCTAAAATACCATAATGGATTTCCCTGGTGGTCTAGTGGTTAAGACTCCACACTCCCAATGCAGGGGGCATGGGTTCGATTCCTGGTTGGGGAACTAAGATCCCACATGCCACATGGCATGGCAAAAAGAAAATCATTCATTCATCCATTCTGTTCAATAAAATAAAAGTACCATAACATAAGAAGTAATGTTGCAACAGTCTCATACCTAAATCTTTTGGGACCAATCTAATACCCTATTTTCTTAGAATTAAAATAGAGGGCTCCCAGTGTATATATACATTTGCAGGGTTCCAAATACTTACTAACTTGATCTCTAGAATAGCTTAGCCGAAAGGCGTCTTTTCAAACACAGTCATGACAATTTCACTTATTATGACCAACATTTGATAGTCTCATTAAATTTGGTGCTGGTTTTGTTTTGTTTTGTTTGCTATTTCTTTAAATGGAAACATAGTCTTGCCATATTACCCAGAAGTTGTGTTCTTAGTATTGACCCAAGTGAGTTGTAAAGTTATGTCCACACAAAAACTTACACAAATTTTATGTAGCTTTATTCATAAGTGACCAAAATTGGAAGGAACCAAGATGTTCTTCAGTAAACAAACTGTGGTTACATCCAGACAATTAAATATTATTTAGGAATAGTAGAGAGTGAGCTATCAAACCATCAAAGGACATGGAAGAACTGTAAATGTATATGTAAGTAAAAGAAATCAGTCTTAAAGGGTTACACGATTCAAACCATATGCCATCCTAGAAAAGGCAAAACTATAGACAGTAAGAAGATCAGTGGTTGCCGGTGGTTGGAGAGGGGAAAGATTACATGGAGCACAGGGGATTTTTAGGGTACTCTGTATGATACTATAATGGTGGATAAATAATATTATGCATTTGACAAAACCCATAAAACAGTACAGCACCAAGAGTTAACTCTAAACTATGGACTTTAGTTAATAATAATGTATGAATAATGGTTCATTAATGATAACAAATGTATCACAACAATGCAAAATGTTAATAATAGGTAAAACCAAGGACCAGCAGGGAGAGGGGTAATAAATGGGAACTCCACTTTCTGCTCAATTTTTCTGTAAACTAAAACTACTCTAAAAAATAAAGTCTACAAAAATAGCATCTAATTGTTCCTTTACTTTGGTTTTCATTGATATATTTATGGAACTTGAGCATTTTTTCATGTTTTTATACACTTGTATTTAGCCTTTTATTTTTTCTATTTTTTTCTTACTGTTTTTACTAGCTTTCTAATATATTGTTATTGCACTTTTATATTTTCTTATAAATCCTCCCTACCTCATGTCATTTGGTATTATTGATAAACACATGATTTATTGAATGTATTTTATTTATTTATTTATTTATTTATTTATTTGGCTGCGTCAGGTCTTAGTTGCAGCACGTGCAATCTTCGTTGCAGTATTCAGGATCTTTCATTGCGGTGCGCAGCCTACCCTCTAATTGTGGCACGCAGGCTTAGTTGCCCCATGGCATGCGGGATCTTAGTTCCCAGACCAGGGATCAAACCCGTGTCCCCTGCATTGGAGGTGGATTCTTAACCTCTGGACCACCAGGGAAGTCCCTACTGAGTGTTTTTTAAACTACTCATCTAATCCTTTGTGATTCCTTTCACTGCTCTTCTACTTAGGAAGCTTGAACGCTTCATGAAGTCATATAAATACATTATTTGCATTCATTTCTAATAGTGTTCTGATTTCAGTTTTTCCAGTCACTCTCTTTTCTATTAGGTATTTATTTTGAGGTGTTTTTCAAATGTTTTCTAGTTTTCTAAACACCATTTATTACATCATTTATCTTTTATGGGTTAACTTGTGATATATCTATATTACAAACTAAATTCTCATATTGGCTAATATCTGTTTCATGACTGTCCAGTCTGTCCCACTGATATTTCTGTATTTATGTCCATTGCACTGTTTTAAAAGTTGCCTGTCCTCATTCATCTCCTTTTACAAACTTTCTTGAATTTTCAACTAAGTTAATATTCCTTAACTATGACCAGTTAATACTACTAATCACCTTCCTTGAGTGGATGGATCATAAGAGTCTTAATCAGAATAATTACCTCAGAGGAGTCAAAGGCAGCAACATTTCCATAACACTCAACGCTACAGGAAAGCAGAGCCCATGCCTCTTACCTTTCTATACTTAGTTCTAACCCACTGCCTGGCATACAGTAGGCACTCAAATAATTGTGGAATAAATAGAAGATGAGGAGATGCAGAGAATCATTTAGATGTCTACAAATATCTAAATATTATCATGACAAAGAGAAATGATCTTGAGAGAGAGGAACTAAAACCATGTAAGTTACAAAAAGATACATTTCAACTCAAAGGAAGGAAATTTTTCTTAAATGTATATGAAATTGAGGATAACTGTCTCTTAGTTTAGAAATTCCCTCCTGTGGTAGAGACGTAATATTCAAACAGAAATTAAGACTTTTTTTTTAATTTTAAGGAGGGACATAAAAGGTAGAAGTCTCTCATTCTCTTTATTGTCAATTGAAAAGTCTTCATGATAAATGGTCTCTTTGTTCTTGGTTAAAAGATTTTATGATAGGGACTTCCCTGGTGGTGCAGTGGTTAAGAATCCGCTTGCCAATGCAGGAAACATGGTTCGATCCCTGGTCTGGGAAGATCCCACATGCCGTGGAGCAACTAAGCCCATGAGTCATAACTACTGAGCCCACGTGCCACAACTACTGAAGCCTGAGCGCCTAGAGCCTATGCTCCGCAACAAGAGAAGCCACCGCAATGAGAAGAACACGCACCACAACGAAGAGCAGCCCTCGCTTGCCGCAACTAGAGAAAGCCCGTGTGCAGAAACGAAGACCCAATGCAGCCAAAAGTTAATTAATTTAAAAAAAGATTTTATGATAGGGAATTGCCTCTACACACCCTGACAATTTCTGTCATTCGTTCAACAAATATTTACAGAGCACCTATTATATACCAGGTACTGTACTAAGTGCTTAGGCTACAAAATTAACATGAAACAGAAAAGGCATAGTCCTCTCAACCTAAAGAAATTTAAAGAACTGCAACACGAGCATGCAGGGCACAATTAGAATGTATGGTGGGAGTTCTGATTTGGTCTTTGGAATTGGGGTGTATTATGCTACATTGATCATTACGACAACGATAGAGGGACAAATTGGGAGAGTAATGGAGAAGTTACTATATGATAATGGAGGAATTATCTATAAAATCTTTGCACAATATCCTTCTGTGAGTTAAACTTGAGACAGAGAATGGTCTGCTTCAAGACATTATTTCAAGGCAAATGGCATGAGGGTAATAAAACATCATGAAATTCTACAACTCCCAATGATCTCGTTCTCTCTACGTTTCCCTGGAACTTGAAGAGACCACAATGGCAAGGCAGAAAGGAGATGTTACTGAGGCTGGTACTTTCGCAGGAATTATACAGCAAAGGAATAGTCATGAGTCAGGGAAGATGCAAGACACTCCTGCATGGTGTGGGACATTCATTTTTAAAGAGGCGTTCCTGGTAGTAGTGGTCGAAGCAGGGAAGGGAGGGTATTATTGAGGGGATCTTGGTCTAGAAAACGCTAGATAAAACATAAGACTTCATAAGTGAATGAGTTTCAAATGTATGGCACATTCCTGTTTTGTCATTGTTTGAACATTATTCTTGCCTCTTTCCGGGCAATTTCCATAAGTTATATGGAAACAGGGAACCAAACAGCTATTTTAAAATTCATCCTTCTGAGCCTTTCGGAAGATATGGACCTGCAGCCCCTCCTCTTTGGGCTGTTCCTGTCCATGTACCTGGTCTGTGTTACAGGGAACCTGCTCACCACCCTGGCCATCATCTCAGACTCCCATCTCTACTCCCCCATGTACTTCTTCCTCTCCAACCTGTCCTTCACTGACATCTATTTCAGCACCACCACAGTCCCCAAGATGTTAGTGAACATCCAGACGCAGAACAAAGGCATCACGTATGAAGGCTGCCTTACCCAGATGTATTTTTTCATGATCTTTGCTGGGCTAGATAATTTGCTACTGACAGTGATGGCCTATGACTGGTTCGTGGCCATCTGTCACCCCCTATACTACACGGTCATCATGAACCCTCGCCTTTGTGGTCTCCTGCTTTTGCTTTCTTGGTTGATCTGCCTGACATATTCTTTGTTGCAAAGCTTGGTTTTGAGGGTGTCCTTCTGCAAAGAGACAGAAATCCCCCACTTTTTCTGTGAACTTGCTCAGATTCTCAAGCTCACCTGCTCTGACGCCCTTGTTAATGACATCCTGCTGTATTTTGTAACTGGCCTGCTGGGTGTTATTCCCCTGACTGGGATCCTTTTCTCTTATTCTTATCTCCTCCATAACGGGCATTTCATCTACTGGTGGGAAGTATAAGGGCTTTTCCACCTGTGGGTCTCACCTCTCAGTCATCTTGTTCTATGGTGCAGGCCTTGGGGTCTCCCTCACTTCTGGAACAGCCCATCCCTCCAGAAAGGGTTCAGTAGCCTCGGTGATGTACACGGTAGTCACCCCCATGCTGAATCCCTTCATCTACAGTCTGAGGAACTGAAGGGGGCTCTGAGGAGACTTTTCACTAGAGGAACGTACTCTCAGTGAGATAACGGAAGTTAAGGGCAGGCAACAGAGATCCCAGGTGCTGATAACTGGTGTTCCTGAATATGTTACCTGAAGACATAGAAAAGAAATACCATTTATGATATACTAGAAGACATTCCTGAGCCAAAGACAAACTTGAAGCAGCACACCAGAATGTTCACTGTCCACCAAGAAAGAATGGCCAACTCTATACAGGAAAAAAATCTGAAAAAGAGTGGATATATGTATAACTAATTCACTTTGCTGTACACCTGAAACCAACACAACATTGTAAATCAACTATACTCCAATAAAAAGTTTTTTAAAAAATGGCCAACCAATAACAAAACTTCTCATGAAAACAAACTATTTCAAGGATATAGATTCCTACAAGCATCATGGGAGGAGAAATCAAGTCAAGGAATGCAGATGGGGAGAAGAGAGGACAGGAGTGACAACAAAAGTTTACACACTGGCTCATCTTTTAACCCTCTTGGTTATTCTAGCACCATGCCTACTGGACCATGTTCTTCCCTGGTCTTGGTCTGAAAACCATTACTTGGACCGTCTCATACCCACCTCCCTCACTCCATAAGATTTTACTTACTGATTCTTGCTTTGGTGTTGGCTACTGACCTATACTGAGGATATTAAGAAACTTAATAAGAAACTTCTTTAGGAAAATCATTGTAGTGTCTACTTTAAGAGAAGTGAAATTCTGGTCTTTGTCAATCCATTTGATCTAGAATAAAGGTCCAAAGCAATCTACTCGCTGTCTTCCTTGGCTGGCCCATGCTTCCCCAAATCTTCACACACCTGTTTCCTTTTCACAAGTTGGGCTTCAAATCAAAACTGTCAGCTCTTCCGAGAGCCCCACCCTGACCACCATCCTCCTATTCATTCATTTCCATAGCACTTATCATATTTTGAGGGGTGGCAGAACATAGAGGCTAAGAGGGCTCTGGTTAATATCGCCATCATTCACTACGAGTGCAACCTCATGCAAGTTATTTAACTTCTCTGTGCCTCTATGCCCCATAATATATTTCCTGAAGAGTTCTGGTGGGGATTAAATGGTACACTTAAGAGAGCCCAGAACAGTGTCTGGTATAAGCATTCAATAACTGTTATCCATCACAAGATCCATGAGAGCTGTCTGGGTCCATGTTCACCACGTGAAGGTACAAAGGGATCCATTATCAGCAGAACAGGTAGAAAAGCTGACTAGAGAGGGTTGATCAGGCTATGGATTTAGATGAGGCTGAATGAATCCCCAGAGCTCTGACTTAGGGCACCGAGGACGTCATGTAGGAGGGGGCCCTGTGCAAGGCTCAGCCCTCTGAATCGCCCCAGGAGCACCATGTGCTGGAAATCAGATCTGTAGAGTCCAGGACAGAACTTTCCTGGACCTAGAGACTAAGGATTGGACCAGGAAATGGCCCCAAACAAGGACTCCCTACAACAGGGAACTGGGAGGGCAGAGCATCCTTTATACTGGTTCAGCTCCATGGGGAGATTCTCTTGAAACGGGAGCAAAGAATTAAAACCTGTCTTGGGTTGACTTGAGGAATGATGAACCCTCTTGGTGAATACCAGATTTGGACGCAGGCAGATTCCAATGTTTGAATCCTAACTTTATCATTTACTCTCTAAGCAGCCTCAGATTCTTCATTTGTAAATAATTGCTGGGGTGATTACAGAAAATCAGTGTTAAGTATCAAATGTACACATTTTGAAAAAGCAGTGGATACCATATTCATGAACACAATATTTATTTATTTGTGCCCCCATCTTGTGCCAAAAAGAGGTATATCTATTGGCAGAATCCTGCACCCCACAAAGCTCTGCCCAGCTGCATTCTTCTCCAGGAGAGGTCTGAGTGTGAGATAAAAACTGATTGCTACTGGAAAAAATAATAATAAATAACTTTATTCAGTGCAATGTCTTAGCTTCCAACCATTCTATGGGACCTCTGGCCCTGGTGACCTGGGGCACTGGAGTAAGATGAAGCCAAGATAGGACCATCCTAATAAGCCTGAACAGTATCTGACTGTCCTCCATCTTTCAATTAGTTACAGGTATAGAAATTATTATTCTACCACAGGGTTTTTCAACCTCGGTACTGTTAAAATTTGGGGCCACATAATTCTTGGAGGGGGGGACGGGTACTGCCTTATGCATTGTAGGATGTTTAGCAGCATCTGTGGCCTTATCCACTAGATGACAGCAGCTTCCGCCACTCTTACATCCCATTCAAAAAAGTAAAAAGGGCTTCCCTGGTGGTGCAGTGGTTAAGAATCCGCCTGCCAATGCAGGGGACAAAGGTACGAACCCTGGTCCGGGAAGATTCCACATGCCGCGGAGCAACTAAGTCGGTGTGCCACAACTACTGAGCCTGAGCTCTAGAGCCTGCATGCCACAACTACTGAAGCCTGCACGCCTAGAGCCCATGCTCTGCAACAAGAGAAGCCCGGGCACCGCAACGAAGAGTAGCCCCTGCTCACCACAGCTAGATTTCTCTAGTTGCATGCAGCAACAAAGACCCAACGCAGCCAAAAATAAATAAATTAAATAAATGAAGAAAAAAAAAGCAAAAAAATAGGGAATTCCCTGGCAGTCCAGTGGTTAGGACTCGACCCCTGGTCAAGGAACTAAGATCCTGAAAACTGCACAGTGCAGCCAAGAGAAAAAAAAAAAAAAAACTCCAGATATTGCCAATATCCCTTAGGGACAAAATCACTCTTGAATGAGAACCACTGATTTACCACAACTCAGAACAATCAATGAAAGGAAAATGAAGGAAAAAAAAAAGGGTTAGACCCTAGTTTTCCTAAGGCCCCAAAGAGAACGACCTAAAATACTGGTCTCTAGACAGAAGAGTACTTGCATGGAGAAGGAGGCCACAGGTCTGGAACAGAGCATCAACGGACATTTGTTGAATAAACAGATGAACAAATCTTAGTGACCGAAGCGCCAGAGAACAAGAACCTTATCTGTTCATTGGTTGCCTGGGTAGTGATGGGGAAGGATTACAAAGGGACACGAGGAAACTTCTGGGGGTTCACCACCTTGACTGTGATAATGGTTGCACAAGTGTACATATAGGTCAAAACTTACCAAATTGTATATTTTAAGAATGTGCAGGGCTTCCCTGGTGGCGCAGTGGTTGAGAGTCCGCCTGCCGATGCAGGGGACGCGGGTTCGTGCCCCGGTCTGGGAGGATCCCACATGCCGCGGAGCGGCTGGGCCCGTGAGCCATGGCTACTGGGCCTGCGCGTCCAGAGCCTGTGCTCCGCAACGGGAGAGGCCACAGCAGTGAGAAGCCCACGTAATACAAAAAAAAAAAAAAAAAAAAAAAAAGAATGTGCAGCTTCTTGTATGTCAATTACATCTATATAAAGCTATTCTCCCGCATTTGAAATTCTTGCAATATAAACATTGGCCTTGTGGCAACTGTAAAAATAGGTACCATTTCTTCCCTTTCCTGTACCCATGTCCCTTCTGTGTAATTCTGAGGACCCTTCCACACTGGGCCGACTCATGTGACTGCACTGGGCAATGGGGTGCAGGCAAACATGACACATGCAGGGGCTTAAAAAGCACCCTGCAGGGTGGAGCTTGCACTCTTCTGGAACCCTCTGGCATGTGTACAGGCCCCATCTAGACTACTGGGGGATGAGACGGGAGTGAAGAGCAAGTAACCAAACCAGCAGCCAACTGCAAGCACACGGTAAGCCCAGCTAAGAACAGCCCAAATTGTCAAGCAACAGAATTGTAAACGAAGTAAATGGTGGTTGTGTTAAACCACGGTGTTTGAGGTAGTTTATTATGCAGCAAATATGAACAGGCCCCCTTCATTCCATTCTACTAAGGAGCATGCACAGGCTACCTTTCTTCCTACACAGCAAATCTCATCAAATGCCAATGGATTTCCATCGACTTCAACTAACATTTAAATTGAGATTGATAAAGTCCTGATGTACATGTGTAAGTGTTATATAATGTCCCATGTTATCTCTCCAGCTTTATCTCCTACTTCAAAGATTGTCCTTTTACATGTCAGAGAAGGTTGTATGTGTTTTTCTGTGCCTTTGCACTCAGGATTGACATGCTTATTCAAATCGGATCCTGAACACTATAAATAAGCCTTCTAAACTTCGCTTGCATCACCTCTTCAATATGGCTTTCCTTGAACTCCCAAAGTTCAGCATCCCTCCTCGGGGCCTCGTTAATGGATTACCAGGCCAGACTAACTATCTCGTTTGTTGTTTATATGTCTCTCCTCCTAGACCTTTACTCCCTTAAGGACAGTACCATGTCTTTCTTCCCAAAGCCTAGTCCAGTGTAAGGCACTTAACTGATATTCACTGGTTCCCTAGAGAAGAAAAACTCCTGGGTGGAGTGGAGTTGCCCAAACATTACACAAGATAGAGCTGCTTCCTGCTGGAGAGGCCCCAACAACTGAAAGCCACAGTGAGACAAGAAGACCGGGTAGGAGTATAATTACAAGTCCTCTCCAGAGAGACTGTGTAAGGTATCATCACGTCTGTCCCAAGAACGGGCAGAACAGTGCAATGAGATGCAAGAGCTCTGAGCCACTTAGGTGGCAATGGGAATTCAGTTTCCTTCTGCCCTGTTAATTGACATGATGGAGGAGCTGGGTTGAGGGAGGAGCTGTGCTGGATTCCTAGGGCTCCTAATTGAAGAAATGGTCATAGTTTACTCAATGCTGAGAGAACATGCTCTTCTCTCCTTGGGCTTGGCCTCTAGGGTACATTTTTTTTTCAAATGTAGGCAAGAGCCAGTCAGTAATTGCTATTTCTTCACTAATGAGCTGAGGAAAACTTTTGATCTGCAGAACACTCACCACCTTCACTCACAGATGTGCAGCTGCCCCCCACCAAGCACCCAAAGACCTGCATGGAGCACTGCAAGTGGAAAGGGTGCAGGGACTTCAGGAAGACAAACGGAAGATGGAAGCCCTGTGACCCTGCCCCCCTGACATAATGCACTATAAGCCCAACTGATCAGGTGGTGCCAGCATGAAAGGTACTGCAGTTGAGAGATGAAGTGAGGTTGAACAGACAGCACTCGATAAATGGTCCCAGTTTCCAGCTGATAAGTTGACTTATTTCACCTGTGTCTTCTCAGGTGCATGACTAACTTACAGTGGTGTGTAGAAGACGGCAGTTAATCTATGTTACAGTATTCAAATCTGCCTTCTTCTTGGGTAAGGTAGAGAAACTTTTTTTTTAAGTTATCACAAATATTAAGTCAGAAGGATTGTCAGGGGCCTCCCTGGTGGCGCAGTGGTTGAGAGTCCGCCTGCCGATGCAGGGGATACGGGTTCGTGCCCCGGTCCGGGAGGATCCCATATGCCGCGGAGCGGCTGGGCCCGTGGGCCATGGCCGCTGAGCCTGCGCATCCGGAGCCTGCGCATCCGGAGCCTGTGCTCCGCAACGGGAGAGGCCACAGCGGTGAGAGGCCCGCGTACCGGAAAAAAAAAAAAAAAGAAGGATTGTCAAAGGCCTGAGGCTGGAACTTGTCTTTAGGAAGCAGATTTATTTATCTACTTAGATTCTCAAGCCGTAACTGAGTACTTTTTTAAAAAATCAGCTTTTATTCTGAATTCATAAAAGTAGCAGTGGGCTAAAGACAAATATAAAGGAATGCATGTAGCTTAAACTGAAGGGAAAGGATTTTCCTGTGCTCATGTAGAACAAAGGACTACAGTTTAAAGAACTGCTAGTCTTAAGCTCCTATTTAAAGAGTCTCTAGGGAGTTCCCTGGTGGCCTAGTGGTTAGGATTCCAGGCTTTCACTGCTGCATCCTGGGGTTCAATCCCTGGTCAGGGAACTGAGATCCCACAAGCTGCACAGCATGGCCAAAAGATAAAAATAAAAATTAAGCAAACCCAAATAAATTTGAGAGGCTGCAAAAATAAGTAAATAAATAAAAATTAAAAAGAGTCTCTATGGCATGGACATATATACACTACCAAACGTAAGGTAGATAGCTAGTGGGAAGCAGCCGCATAGCACAGGGAGATCAGCTCGGTGCTTTGTGACCGCCTGGAGGGGTGGGATAGGGAGGGTGAGATGGAGACGCAAAAGGGAGGGGATATGGGAACATATGTATATGTATAACTGATTAAATTTGTTATAAAGCAAAAAATAAAAATAAAAAAAAAAAGAGTCTGTAGAAGAACCCAAGGACAGGGAAGATAAAAATAAGGACACTGGAGGATACTTTAGCCTCTGACACAATAGCTACAGCAACCAGCAAACAGGCTAACTTCTAGCTAGAAAAATATAAAGCACATTAAAGGACTATCTACTGCGGTTCACTTTACCCAACACATCATGTCAAGATTTCAACAAAAAAACTGCAAGCCGTTAAAAGGCAAGGAAAAAAGAAAAGAAACAGTCTAAAACAAGAAAGCAAGCATCAGAACCAGACTCAGTTATGGCAGAGATTTTGGAATTACCAGACTGGGAATTTTAATTAACTGTGGTTAATATGGTATGGGTTCTAACGGATAAAGGGAATATGTAAGAACAAATGGGTAATGTAAGCAGAGAAATGGAAACTTAAGAAAGAATCAAGGACTTCCCTGGTGGCTCAGTGGTTAAGAATCCACCTGCCAATGCAGGGGACACGGGTGCAAGCCCTGGTCCGGGAAGATCCCACATGCCGTGGAACTAAGCCCATGCACCACAACTACTGAGCCTGCACTCTAGAGCCTGCGTGCCACAACTACTGAAGCCCGCACGCCTAGAGCCCGTGCTCTGCAGCAAGAGAAGCCACCGCAATGAGAAGCCCGTGCACGGCAACGAAGAGTAGCCCCTGCTTGCCGCAACTAGAGAAAGCCTGCACACAGCAACGAAGACCCAGTGCAGCCAAAAATAAATAAGTTAAAATTAAAATTAATTTAAAAAAAGAAAGAATCAAAGGAAATGCTAAAAATAAAAAACACTATATCAGAAATGAAGAATGATATCAAAGGATGGGCTCAATAGACTGGACGTGGCTGAAGAAAGAATCAATGATCAGTGAGCTTGAAGGTAGAGCAGTGAAACTTCCAAAACTGAAGTGCAAAGAAAAATATGAAAAGAAAAACAATATCCAAGAACTGTAGGACAATTTACAAAAGGTGTAAATGCATATAATGGGAATACCAGAAGAAGAATAATGAGAGAAAAGAACAGAATATTTGAAGTAATAATGGATGAGAATTTTCCAAAATTAATGACAGATAGCAAACCAACACAGATACAGGAAACTAAGAGATCATCAATACAAAATGGGATCAATACAAAAAAGAAAAAAGAAAAAAAAAAGCCTAGATCTAGGCATATTATATTCAAATTGCAGAATAATCAACATAAAATAAACCTAGACTTTACTAACAAAAACAAAAAGGGCTCTTGTACCTGGATATTTTAAAACCTTATTAATTCCTAAGTGAAAATAAAAATACAAACTGAAATTACAGAACTGTAAAGAAATGATGATAATCAAAACTACATATTAGAATCTACGGGATGCATTCAAAGCAGTGAGCAGAAGAAAATTCACTGCACAAAACACTTGTGAATGAAATGAAAGATTAAGAATAAATTAATTACTAGTTAAGAAAAAAAACCTAGAAAAAGAAAAATAAACCAAAAGAAAGCATAAGGAAGTAGTGGAGATAAAAGCAGAAATTAATGAGGAAGGGACTTCCCTGGTGGTCCAGTGGGTAAGAGTCCACACTCCCAATGCAGGGGGCCCAGGTTTGGTCCCTGGTCGGGGAACTAAGATCCCACCTGCATGCCGCAACTAAGAAGTCCGCATGTCACAACTAAAGATCCTGCATGCTGCAACTAAGACCCGGTACAGCCTAAATAAATAAATAATAAAAAGAAATTAATTCCATTTTTTTCAAAAAACACATAAACCACTAGCTTATTTGATGCACGAAATCAGAAAGCAAATATACAAAAAATAAGAGGTGATGACCATTGAATCAAAAAATATTTTTAAAATCATAAAACCACTTTGCTGACCTCTATGTTAGATGAAATGAACAATTTCCTAGGAAAATACAGATTACCAGTGCTGACTCCATTCAGGTTAGAAAGCTTAAAACAGACTAATTTCCATTAACGAAATAAAGTTCCTAAGAAAACAAACCACTAAAAAGCACTCCATCCTGATGGTTTCACAAAGAATTCTACCAAATCTTCTAAGAACCATAGTCTTAATGCTGTACAAATTATTCCAGAGCATTGAAAAGGAGGCAAAAATTCCTAGTTCCTCTCATGAAGCAGCCGTAATACTAAAACCCAAACCAGACAGACGGTACTAAGAAACCACACATCAATTATTCATGAATACCAATGCAAAATTCTAAACAAAATACTAGCAAACAGAATCCAACAACACATTAAGAAAATAATATACCATGGCCAATAAAATTCATTCTAGGGACACAAAATCTGTTGAGTATTGAGAAATTTATTAATATCATATACTATATTGATAAATCAGAGGAAGAGAATCACAATCCTCCTCATAGATGTTCAGAAAAACTTGCACAAAATACAATACCCATTCATGGTAAAACATTCAAGAACACAGGATACCTTCTCAATATGATAAAATATACAGTTGACCCCTGAACAACACAGGTTTGAACTGCATGGGTCCACTTATACATGGATTAAAAAAAAAAAGTACGACAATACTATACAATCTGCAACTGAATCCTTGGATGTGGAACCATGGATATGGAGGGCAAACAGTAAAGTTATACATGGATTTTCTGTGTGGAGGGTCAGTGTCCCTAACCCCCACGTTGTTCAAGGGTCAACTGTATACCTTAGTTCTAAAGAACATGTATCTTAATGAATGGAAAAACAATAAGGGCATTACCTCTAGAACAAGGCAAGAAAGCCCTCTATTATCATACTAGAGGTACTAGCCAATGCAATCAGACAATCAAAAACAATAAGAGGCATAAGAGTTGATAAACAAGCAAAGCTCACTCAGTTTGCAGATGATACGGTAGTATGCCTGGAAAATCCCAGAAAATAAATAATAAAATGAACTCAAAAAATGAAAGAATTCAGTGAAGTATCAAATTATAAAATCAAGATACAAAATTAGTAGCTCTCATATACAGAAACTGTGAAGAGAAGACGTATGGTAGAGAAAACTTAATTTACAATGTAATATTAAATACTTAGGGAAAACCTAACAAGAATGTAGAAAACTTTTACAAAGCAAATTCTTAAACATTCCTGACATACACTAAAGTAGACTTGAACTAATCGGAAGACATCCCCTGTTCTTGGATAAGAGGACATTATAGAGATATTAATTCCTCCAAGTTAACTTATAAGTTATAAATTCAAGGCAATGCCAATAAAAACACCAACAAGCTAATTTTATGGAGTTGGACAAGATAATAGACAAGTACATATACCTCTCTCCCCGCACACACACATACATACAAGAATACCTAGAAAAACACTTAAAAAGAAAAACCATGAGGGGGAACTAGTCCATCCAAACATTGAAACTTATTATAAAGCCTCTGATTTATAATTTAAACACTGTGGCATGGTGTATAAACAAATAGACCAATAGAATAGAATAAAGTCCAAATTTAGACCCAACACATATGGAATTCAGTATATGACAAAGGTGAAAAATCCCTGGGGTAAAGATGTACTTTTAAAATAAATGATGCTGGGTTAATTATGGAAAAAAATAAAACTTAATCCTACCTCACACAGTAACACAAAAAATCAGTTCCAAGATGTAGATCTAAATGTGTATACTAAAACAATAAAACCTATAGAAAAAAATGTGAAACATCTTCTTGCCTTCAGGGTAGGTAAATGTTTCTTACACAGAACAGAAGAATGATGCCCATAAAGATTAGATGACATTCGACATGTCTGGTGTTGTGTTGTGCATTTGCTTTGTGTCTGTGTGGGAAATGGTGAGGTATTATTAATATTATGGTCCCCTACCTCCAAGATCAATTCCAAAAATAATTAATCCTAAGAATGTAACTGTGGAAATAAAATGGCCTTTCAGTCCTGTGTTGCCAAAAAAAAAAAAAAAAGATTAGGTGACATTAAAATTAAGAACTCATTTCATCAGAAGACACCAATTAAAACACTGAAGAGACAAGCCAGAGTGGGAAAAATTACTTGCAAAACGTATCCAGCCATAGGGCCCACATCTGGAATATATAAATCAGTAAGAAAAAGGCAGGCAACTTTAGTATCATCTGATCCAACTCCATAAAACAGCCTGTTGAAAAACAAATTTGTACAACCACTTTGGAAAATTGGCATCATCTATGAAATATGCATCCCATGTGATCCAGTGATTTCAGTCCAGCGTATACACCCAAAAGAAATATATGCACTTATGCACTATCAGAAATACTAAAATATGCTCACAGCAGCATTATTTACAATAGCCCCAAGCTGAAAAGACAAATGTCCATCAACACAAACTGCTTAAATAAACGGAATATTCAAACAATGGAACCCAATAAAATGTATTACTATCTAGAGGTCCTCACAAAAATACTGGGCAAATTAAGACAGACACTAAAGAAAGTATACTGTGTGGCTCCATTTGCATAGGGTTCAAAAACAAAAATCCAAGCCATATTGTCAGAGTCAGAATATTAGTCACTTGTGAGGGGTAAGGAAAGGTTTGTTATGTGGACAAAGAGAGAAGGGGTTATCAGGAATGCGAGTAAAACATTTTTCTTGCCTGTTTACATGGATGTGTTCATGTGATAATTTAGCTGTACATATGTATGAGTTAAGCACTTTTCTGCATTTCAGTAAAACCTGTTTTAAATGTTACTACACAGGTATCATTACACAAACACTGCAGAAACAACTGTGGCATTAAGATAAAATGAACATGCACAGACTTTACAACCCAGCAATTTCACACTCCTGGAATAACTCAGCAACGCTCCAGAAGGCATGTACATAATTTCTTAAAGCAGCATTGTTCCTAACTGGGAAAAGTGGAAATAGTCCAGCAACTAACTGTACATCAGCACTAGTTAAACGAATTGTGGGATGAAAATACAAAAGAAACTACAGCCACATTCAACGTGACCCTCAAAACACCCTTACTACTAATAATCTGGACCCTGTTACATTTAACTTGAACTTTGCAATGACCTTCTAACAGGTTTCTGTTTGCATCTTGTCCCTCTATTTAGCCTATCAACCCATAAGCCACTATGTTCCTCTAAAAACAGAAATTGAATGGTTGTCACTTCTCTGTCCAAAATCCTCCACTGACTTTCCACACTGAGAAAGAAAGGCAAAGTCCTTCCAGTTAACCCACAAGATGCTGCAGTGAACAGGACCTCAATCCAGCTCTGACCTCAACACCTGCAACTCCCAAGCTTGCCTGACTCCAGTCACACTGGCCCCTCTGTCCCAAGCAAAATTCTTTTTCATGACCTTTGAACTGCCGAGGGTGCTCTTCCCCACATTACAACACGGTGCACACTGGCAGTGAATTTACATCTCTGCTCAAATGTCCCCTTAAACAAAAGGCTTTCCCTATCCATCCAATAGTTCCACTGAACCCGCGCATCCCTCTCATCATCACCGTGCTTAAATTTCCCAGCACTGAACTGACCACCATCTGATATACAATATATTTACTCATTTGTTTATCAAGTGCCTTAATCCCAAGTAGAATGTGATCACCATGAAGGCAAAAATCCTGACTCACTGCTATAGATTCAGGGCACCAAACAGGGCCTGACATAAGAGAGTATGGACTCAAAACACAGACACTACTACTTGTTAATGAGCTGACCTCACACAAGCACCCTTAAACTTCCTTGCCTCAGACTGCCCATATGCAAAAGGGAGTTACTGGTGGTACCTACTTCTTACAGCTTTTTTGAAAACTAATACACTTATTTCAACACAAGTCAAGAAGTAATGTTTAAGTACATCAGGGATCTGAAATACAATTTAAAAACATGGTTTAAGGATTTTTAAAACCCATATCCAACAATTAAAAGTATAAGCAAATTATACCCACACATGTAGCAGCTCTCCAACCTCACTAATGGCAATATGTATGGGTTAAAGATAGCATCCAGCTGGGTACAGCGGAACCCTCCTGCCACCAATAAAACAGTTATTAAATAGATTAAACAATCAAATATCCAAAGTAGCTTAAACCAATAATCAGTTTTATTTTTTCTCATGTAATAGGAAGTCTGGAAACAACAAATCCAGGACTACTGCAGACACTCAAAGAAGCCACGGGGGAAGCCAGGATCATTGTGATTTTTCTGCTGTTATCTCCCCCTTCAGCCTGTGGCCTGCATCCTCACAGTCATAAGATACACCTTGAACACAAGACTCTGAATCTCTTTTCAAGGTGAGAAGTAATGAGAAGAGCAGGAAAAAAAAAATGTAGAGAAGAATCTAGGTAAGAATGACTCTTTTTCAAGAGCTTTTTTTACAGCCCATACAGTGATATCTGCTTATTTGTCAATGGCCAGGCTGTGGACATGGACTGTACTAGCTGCAGGAAAACCTGTAAGGGACTTTTAAAAATAGCACACCTTACTAATCAGATGAAACTTGGACTTTCTTGATATAAAGAATGTGAGATACTGAAGGAGCAACTATATGTTACTCTTGGCTGGATTGGAGGCCAAAAACATTCCAAAGGATCAATCTGATGAAGACATCCTGCTCTGATCACAACTGCATTTGAGTTAGATACTTGTAACAAACAGGTACTAAAAATACCCACATGTTACACAGCATGTAACACTATTCTAAAAAATTCCATCGGTCAAGTTGTCCAAAAGGAAACGAACACATATTGAGAATGAAATTATAGTAAAAATACTATATACAAACCTTCTGTGATGAGGCATAAGGGTTATTTGGAAGAGCATGATCTTAAAATTAAAGACTTAAAAATTCATGAGCTGGGGTCCACTTTCATGATGAAAGGCTGATAAGTGCAATTCCACATTTACTAAGAAATCCCACTGGGGAGTGAATTCTCATATGCACAAGTGACAGGGCTGTGGATGAAATTATCTCCACACAGGGATTGTCTGTAGTGTGGGTTCTCATGTGTTTCCTGAAAGAATTACACTGATTATAATTTTGAAGTTTTAAATAGAAATTTCTCCTAGTGTGAGTACCCACGTGTTTCATAAAAAATGGAGGGATTGTTGGCTAAGGTTTCTCAACCTCAGCAATATTGACATTTTGGGGCACATAATTTCTCTATCTTGGGGGAAGCCCCTGTCTACTGCAGGATATTTAACAGCATCCCCGATGTTTCCCAAAACGTGCCAGTGGCACCTCCCCAGCTTTGACAACCAAAAATGTCTCCAGACGTTGCCAAGTGTCTCCTGGGGAGCAAAGTTATCCCCAATTGAGAACCACTGCTGTAGACCAAGGACTGGCAATTTTTTTCTGTAAAGGGCCAGACAGTATTTTAGACTGTCGGCCACACATGGTCTCTAGCACATATTTTTCTTCTTAAAAATGCAACAACTATTCTCAGCTTGCCAGCTGTACAAAAACAGACAGCTGGCCATAGTTTGCCCACCCGTTACCGACTTTCCCATGTTCCTTATTTCATAGGTTTTTCTCTTCAGTGTGATTTCTCTCATGAGGAATACAGTGAGACCAGGAAAGGTCTGTCCAGTCTTGGACTTTACAGAGATCCTCCCTGGTGGGCTTACTCTTGTGCCAAGAAGGTACAAGGTGATGCTAAAGTCATTTTGACATTAAATATCAGACTAGGGTTTCTCCCCCTAAGTTCTCGTTTGTTGAGAGCTGAACATACACTGACGGCTTCTTCACACCACAAACACGTTTTCTCAACTATCTTGAGTTCTCACGCTATCTCCAAAGTGATGTGGAAAAACCCAAGTCTTTCCACAGTTATTACACAAATTGGATTTCTCCCAAGTTAACACATATTCTTTTGTGCCCAGTGAGATGAGTTCATCAAGGCTTCCTGCCTTCCTTACACCTGCCAGGTCTGCGCTCTCGTGTTTCTCTTTAAAGAGATGTGTCACTGGAGCCTTTTCCACACTGATGACGTGAAGAGCTTCTCTCCCCGGTGCGACTTCACGTGACTCCTGAGGGACGAGTGATCACTGAAGGCTTTCCCACAGACCAGGCACTCGTAGGGCTTCTCCCCAGTGTGTATCCTCCGGTGCACATTAAGGTTCGAGCAGATGCTAAAGGCTTTCCCACAGTGATCACACTCGTAAGGCTTCTCTCCTGTGTGACTCCTCATGTGTGTCTTAAGGGTTGACTGGTTTCTGAAGGCTCTCCCACACTGCCTGCATTCGACATGCTTCTTTACGAGATGAATGCTCATGTGCCTCCTCCGCGATAAATAATCACCAAAGACCTTACCGCAGGCGGCACACTCGTAGCGCCTCTCTTGAGTGTGTATTTTTCTGTGCGCAGTTAGGTTGGAGCTTGCACTGAAGGCTTTCCCGCAGAGATCGCACCCATACGGTTTCTCTCCAGTGTGGGAATTCATGTGTGTCTTAAGGATGGACTGGTTTCTGAAGGCTTTCCCACACTGTCTACATTCAACAGGTTTCTTTACAATGTGAATTCTCATGTGTTTTCTCCGTGACAGGAGGTCCCCAAAGGATTTCCCGCACTCTTTACACTCGTATGTTTTCTCTACCATGTGGTTCTTCTTGTGCAAGTTAAAGTTGGACTTCCATCGGAAGGCTTTTCCACACTGTGTGCATTTGTAGGGTTTCTCTCCAGTGTGGTTCCTGATGTGCTCTTTGAGATGTGAGGGATGCTGGAAAGCTTTCCCACAGTCGTGACATTCGTAGGGTCTCTCTCCAGTGTGTGTTCTTCTGTGTGCAATGAGATGGCAGCTCCTGCCATATGCCTTCCCACATTCATCACACTTGTAAGGTCTCTCCCCAGTGTGAACTCTCATGTGTATCTTCAGTGCGGAGAGGGTTCGGAATGCATTTCCACACTGACTGCAGTCAAAGGGTTTCTCTGTGAGATGAGTTCTTGCATGACTCCTAAGAGCTGAGGGGTCATTGAAAGCTTTCCCACAGGCACTGCACTCATAGGGTTTCTCCCCAGTGTGTATTCTCCTGTGCCGTGTAAGGGAAGCACTTGTGGTGAAGGCTTTTTGGCACTGATGACATTCATGCATTTTCCTCCCATTGTAAATGTTCACATGTTGGGTTACATGGGATCTGTTCTTGAAAGTCACCCCACAGTCCCGGCGGTGATAAGGCCTCTTGCTAGTGTGCCTTCCCATTTGCTGAGTCAGATGAGCACCCATGCTGAAGACGTCAAACAGGTTAGCATATTCACTGGATTTCTCTCCAAGCCGACTGCTTTCCTGTTGATGAAAAGGGAGGGTTGACTAAGACATTTCCCATATTCATTACATTCCTAAGACTATCCCTACATAAACTGGCATAAATAGAAGCGCATCATTATGACTAATGGTGTCATAATTTGCAGTGCAAAAGTACTGCTCCTGCCTCATTTGGACTCCATCAAAGAAAACAAGTGAATGCTATGCTCTGAGGCTCCATGTGTATAACTTTCACAAAGCTTTTTGCATATACTTTGTTAACTGTTTAAAACTCAATTAAGCCCCAACATTCAACATCTGAGACACAGTTATAGAAATATTTACTCACTGGAACTTCAAGTGAAGAGGTTTGGGGTCAGGTTTTAGGGTTTTCCCCAAATCGGTAATATTCAGTGTCTCTGACACTGTTTCCTCTTGGGGACCTGCCTGGTTTTGAGCTGCTTTTCTAACTCAGGCTGCCCCTGTCTTCTCCCAATATGGAAGATCCAGAATTATCCCAAGGAAATCTTACCATTGCCACACCATTAGATGTTTCCTTCCCCAAAATATCTTCCATAAGAATTGACCATTTGGTTTTAGATGGAATCTCCCAATCTGAAACAAATTGGGAAAATATTAACTTGCTGGAGAAAGAAAATGGAGGGATGATGGTGACAAAAACAGAGGTGGGGGCTTCCCTGGTGGCGCAGTGGTTGAGAGTCCGCCTGCCGATGCAGGGGACACGGGTTCGTGCCCCGGTCCGGGAAGATCCCACATGCCGCGGAGCAGCTGGGCCCGTGAGCCATGGCCGCTGGGCCTGTGCGTCCAGAGCCTGTGCTCCGCAACGGGAGAGGCCACGGCAGTGAGAGGCCCGTGTACCGCAAAAAAAAAAAAAAAAAAAAAAAAAATGAGGTGGCTTTCTTTGCAAATATTAACACTAAAGAAGGAAAGGGAATATGAAAGGGGAGAACACACATGAGTAAAAATGACTGAAAAATCTGGCTATGTGAGATATTTGGCAGTGACAAGGGTAGAAATTTAAGCTGACTCACTAAGAAGCACCTCTTCAAAGAATGACATTGATAATGACATTAAGAGTGAGATCAGGAATGTTGAGTAGGAGAGAATGGGACAAAGGACCCATCTGGACACGTGTCGAATTTAAAGAAGAAGGAACATGGAGACCAAAAGAATTGTGAGAGGATGGAGGGACAGTGAAAGAGAAAGAGCATTTTCAGATTTCCCCGGGTGATGTTTCCTCATGGATCTCTGTCATCCCAATCACTGGAGAGAGCAGATTCTCAGAAGCACCTGTGTCTGCCTGGTGCTTACCGGGACAAGGGCCTTGGCGAAGTTCCTGCTCCTCTGTCCTCAGCTCCTCTTCTTGCTCCAAGTGGGAGATGAGGCTGGGTTTGCCCACCTGACACCCTACTCACGGGGAAAGACACATGTTGAGGGAGGATCGTGCAGAGGACAACCCCTTCCATTAGTCTGGGGTCACTGTTTTGGTCTTCAGTGCTCTGAAGATGGACAAGTCTGACTTAGGAGCAGCAAAATGATGGTGCCACATTTCTAAGGAACACAGTGAAAGGCTTTCATAAAACACAAAACCACAAATACCCACACATTTTGCCCTTCAAAAGAATGAGGATTTTTTTTTTCTTTTTGGCCGTGGCGCACGGCTTGTAGGATCTTACTTCTCCGACCAGGGGTTGAACCCGTGCCCTTGGCAGGGAAAGCTCAGCATTCTAACCACTGGACTGCCAGGGTTGAGGACGTCTTAACTCAGAAAACTATGCCCAAGCTCAGACACACTTGACAACCTCTGAGGGCAATGCAATGGACAGGTCTCAATATCCAAGGTACCATCAAGGCAGGCACCAGGTCGGCTTGTTCATAACTGTGTTCCGAATCCCCACACAGTTCCTGGGTCACAGCAACTACTTACAACAAAAACATTTCATTCATGAACGAATAAATGAACAAATGCCGCCAGCCTTACCCACTGAGGCAAGGTTGCTATAGTTCTCCAGCATCACATCTTTGTACAGTTTTCTCTGAGAAGAATCCAGCAAGGGCCACTCCTTCTCAGTGAAGTCCACGGCAACATCCTGGAAAGTCACTGAGTCCTGAAACACCACACACATTTGGGGTCGGTGAGAACCCAGCCTGTATGTGTTCAAAGATGGCTGAGGCTAAAGATTACACAGGAGAGACTCTAAACACAGGATTTTCAAAACGGGGATCTGGGGTCTAAACATTTACTCTAGAAGTCACTCCTCAGATGTCTTCTCTTCCAATGAGAAATCTCATGAGATAATCTCATTGCTTCAAATGCAACTCTGACATGGGATCAAACCTGCTTCCACTCCAAACCTGGCCTGAGAGCTTTGAGCTATACTATGAGAGAAACACCTGTTATATAAGTCATTTCGCCTAACATCCCTGATACCAGGACAGCCTCACCAACTTCTGCTCTTCCTCTTGCACCCTGATCATGCATCGATCAGCCTGGATAAAGATCTAAAAGAGGGCTTCCCTGGTGGCGCAGTGGTTGAGAGTCCGCCTGCAGATTCAGGGGACACGGGTTTGCACCCCGGTCTGGGAAGACCCCACATGCCGTGGAGCGGCTGGGCCCATGAGCCATGGCCACTGAGCCTGCGAGTCCGGAGCCTGTACTCCGCAACGGGAGAGGCCACAACAGTGAGAGGCCCGTGTACCGCAAAAAAAAAAAAAAAAAAAAAAGGTCTAAAAGAATCCTAACATGTGATGTTGCGGGCATTCTAGGGAAGTGCCTCCTCCACCCCCAGGGGCCTTGAGATCTTGGTGTACCTGGGAACCAACACTGGTTGATGTATGAGGCTCCAGGCCATTGTATGCAAACAGCTCCACATCCTGGGGACAGGAATGGTCTTTTGAAGAAAGAGGAATTTCTGACTCATGGACATAGGCAGGCTCCTGGCTGGACATAGCTAGAGAAGAGAGGACCCATGAGGATTAAAGCCCACCTGACATTCGCAGATCAGGAAATGGTCTCACGCTAACGATATGTGTGCAGTGCACATGCCCCAATCTCACGTTCCCTCACACACTCACTCACACACACTGTTGTGCAACAAGCCAGAGAAGCCCTGCTCTACTCAAGGACAAGAAAAAGGGTGGTGAGCCTACATAGCCATAAAGATAGTGATATATATTCTCAATTTATGGGTAAAGAAATAGAAGTTCTGAGATAGAGCTGTTACTTCATCCAGACTTATCAAAATAATAAATGGGATGCCGCAGGGTTACCAATTACCAGTATCCCTCCTTACACAGCAACTACAAACACTCCCTGCCTCACCCAAACTCACAAAGACCCTGAATCAGACACAGTCACCTGGGGAGCTCTCAGGGCTTCGCTCCCACCCCCGTTCAGTTCATGCATCCTCCTCCACTTCTAACCTGGCAGCCCTCCCACTAGCTGTGCACATCCTTGCCCTCAGTGAAGGGGCAGGGGCCACTGAAGCTTGATTTCTGAGGGCATTCATCCCCCGAAGAACTTACCACATGTGGGAGACAGACCAAGAGCTGCCATCCTGCGAGAATGATAGTAAATTTGCCTGAACGAAAGCAGGGCACTGGCACCAGAAAGCTACTCTCTCGCTCTCATGGGACTCTTGGAGCAGGCATCTGTAGTAAATGAGAAAAAGACTACTAGGTGTAGCCAAAGGCTTTCTGTCTATCCCACTAACAGGACAATTCTGACTTTTGTTTTTCAGCGTTTCCTCTTTGGAGCAGCCTGTCTCAGCTTGGGCCTTAACCTTGCTTAGGTAGAACCTCCAGGCAATGTGGTGGAGGTCCCTGACCTACCTCAAGTAAGATTCAGATTCACTCCCTCAAGTAATTTGTCCCCAGTTACAGTTCTGTTAAACTCTGTCACTCATTGAACACTTGGGCCCCAGACTTCTTCAACTTCAAGGCACAGTCCTCCTGGCTTAGGATGGCTCCAGCATCCATGAGGACTGGTCCATCTGGACCATGTGTTCTGATCGCCAATGCCTTTTGGCCCCCCACTCCAGACCAACATACACACCTGTGGGCCACAGCCCAGGCCTTGTCATCACCAGAATCGGATTCACTTCACAAAAAATGATTCAGAAATTTGCGCTCTGGACAAAACCTCCTACACAACATGCTTCTCACATAAACTCTACCACTTAGAGGGGATTCCAGGCCACCCAGGCTTCTACCACCTTGCTCCCTAACAGCAAATTCTTCTTCACTGCCCCACCTATTCAGCTGAGAGATCCATCATGATCCATCACTTCTACAAATTTTTGTCCAAATTCCTTTAATCCTCTACCTAGTATACCCCCAGTGAGCAGAAGACCAGTCTGGGATGATTCCAACCATCTGTTTCCTCCCTGAAGGTACTTGGAAAGACCAGTCTGCACACACCCAGTCACACTAGCAGCTTTCAAAACACAGTCACTAACCTTGAAGGAGCATCTATACTAAAGAAAAGCATAAGTAGTAATCCAATCTCCCCAAAACCATGTAAAAATCTCACCAGTTTTCCTAAACCCAAAACTGTCTTACATGACCCTTGCTTTCAGCAAATAATCTTGCATTTCATTTCACAGTAATCACAACTAAAAAAACATAACTCAGCAAAGAACTGGAAAATGAAACTTAAAAAATACTTTCATTTATAATAGCATAAAACATATAAAGCACATAGGAATAAACCAAATAAAAGCTATGAAACCATGCTGGAAGAAATAAAAAACCTAAATAAGTGAGGAGCTATATCACTTTCATGGGCTGCGAGAGTCAATATTATTAAGGTATTCACTCTCCCCAAATTCATCTGCAGATACAACGCAGTCATCACCAAAATCTCAGCAGGTTATGTTCTAGATATTGACAAACCAAATCTAAAATGGGTACCAAAATGCAGAAGATCTAGAAGAGCCAGAACAATGTTAAGAAAGAAAAACAAACTTGGAAGATTCATATTACTAACTTTACTACAGAAATGAAGAGCTGTTGGAATAAGTATAGACAAAAAGGTCAATGGAACAAAACAGAAATAGACCTACACATGCATAGTCAAATGATTTTCAATAAGGGAATAAAGAAATTCATTAGGGAAAGTAGTCTTTTTAATAAATAGTGCTGAGACAGCACCCTTCTATAGTCGGTAGATGGGATGCTGCCCAATTCATAAATCGCCTAAGAAAGCCAATTAGATCTCCAAATTAGGAAAAAAAACAAGGTGCTGCAAGAACTTAATGGACAAAAAGGAACTTTGACCTCCATTATCACTGCATACACAAAAATTTGAATTAAAAAAAAACTTTTTGAGATAACTCAGACACCAAAAAGTAAAATCCAGAGAACACTTTAACAACATTGAGTTACACAACATTTTAGACTAGACACAAATAGAACTAAACATTTTAAAAAACCAATAATTAGACTTTACCAAAATTAAAAATTTCTAGTCATCAAATGACATTATTAAGAAAATAGGGGCTTCCCTGGTGGCACAGTGGTTAAGAATCCGTCTACCAATGCAGGGAACACGGGTTCGAGCCCTAGTCCAGGAAGATCCCACATGCTGCAGAGCAGCTAAGCCCGTGTGCCACAACTACTGAGCCTGAGCTCTACAGCCCACAAGCCACACTACTGAGCCCACGTGCCACAACTACTGAAGTCTACGTGCCTAGAGCCCACGCTCCGCAACAAGAGAAGCCACAAAAACGAGAAGCCCGGGCACCACCTGCCGCAACTAGAGAAAGCCCACGCACAGCAACAAAGACCCAAAACCGCCAAAAATAAATAAATAAGTAAATAAATATTTTTTAAAAAAGAAAGAAAGAAAATAAATAGGCAAGCCACAGATTGGGGAAAAACAATATTTGCAGTACGTACACCTGACAAAGAATTCACATTCAGACTACATAAAGAACTCCTACAAAACAATAATAAAATATTAAAAAAAACTCAACAAGGGCTACACTTAGACACTTCACAAAATTTAATGAGGAACAATAAGCATGACAAGTTACTCAAAATCATTAGTCATCAGATGGATGCAAATTAAAACTAATGGTATAACATTTTAATCCACCAGAGCAGCCAAAATTAAAAGACTATAAACACTAAATGGTGGCAAGGATACAGCATACCCAGAACTCTCATATACTAAAGGTGGGGGTGTGAAATGGTTCAACCACTTTGGAAAACAATGCTCCAGTTTCTTAAAAAGTATACCTACCATTTGACTCAGCAATTCCTCTCCTAGATATTTACCCAAGAGAAAAAATTTAAAACATATCCAAAAAGATTCATATAAAAATGGTCATAGCAATCTGATTCTTAATAGCCCCAAAGTGTAAACAATCTAAATATCCATCAACGAAAGAATGAATAAGCAAACTGTGGTATGTAGAGTGGAATACTACTCAGCAACAAAAAGAAACTACTGAGACACACAACATGGATGAACTTCTATAATGCTGACCAACAGAAGCGAGACAAAAAAAAAAAAAAAAGCTCTATAACTCCAATTCCACAAATAGGTAAAATTTATTAAGGTTGATAGCAAAATGTGTTTATTTAAGTCAATAGAAGGAAAAAAGTTGGTTGCCTCCTTGCAGGAATATGATATGGTGGCAGAATGAGAAGCAAGAGGGAACTTTCTGGGGCAACTGAAATTTTTTTTTTTTTTTTTCAGTTAGTGGCTATACAATGTACACCGTGTCAAAAAATTCATCAAACTGATCACCTGAGATATGTGTATTTTCTTGAACGTAAATTATACTCTACTTAAAAAAAGTTAAGTGGAGTCTTTCTTACTTTCATGTCTCCAGTTACACAAAAATTCCTCCCACAACTGACCTATGACTCCTATTACCAGTAAGATGTCTGCCCTCCCTCCCTTCTAAAGCCAACCTCTTCAGATGTGCCTCGACTACAGTTAGCCCTCCCTCCAGAGCAAAAGCTTATAAAGACAGTCCACACTATCTCCCTAATTCAGTGTACCTAATGTCAATTACCATCATCTCCATCTTCACAGAAAATACAATTACTCCTGTGTCCTGTGTCAATGGAATCCAGTAAGTGCATTTCAGTCTTAGATCCTCAGCAAAATTTGGTGTCTATTTTCTTCGAGAATCATTATCTTTCTAGGCTTCTATATAACTCTCTCCCTGGTTCTCTCTCTACTTCTCTTGATACTCTGTCAAGGTTTTTTCAGAAGGTCTCCTTCTACCATTAAAGGCTGAATTTGCTCAAGAATCAGCCCTTACCCTATTGCTCTTCATACTCTGTGCTTTGCCAAGGCTTCCCTTAATGTCCCTTAATTCTCATCTCTAACACTCAAGGTCCAATATGAATTCAAAATCATATTCTCACTGCCTACTATCAGCCACCAAAGAACATCTCATACAAAAGCCTGTTGAGCCTGTGTTTCTGGGCTCAACAAAGAGAATCAGTAGCCAGCCCTCTGGCCGCTCACAAGAGGGAGGTGGGGTATGGGAATATATGTATACATATAGCTGATTCACTTTGTTATACAGAAGAAACCAACACAACATTGTAAAGCAATTATACTCCAATAAAGATGTTAAAAAAAAAAGCTACAACTTAACTGCTCCATTCCATAGCTCTAATCACTTAGAAACTAAAGAAAAATCCACACAACCTTCTTCACATTACAAATTTAAATTATCTTCATATGAAAAAACTTGGCTTTCTCTGTTAGCTGACTCTCTTTCTCCTAACAAAACCTGTCACAATGTATTTTTATGTTTTTACTCCCTTGTTTTTATTTCCTTGTTTTATACTCTGTTTCCTAAACTATATAGTAAACTAGAAGAGTGCACCACTGTACTCAGGTCCTAATCCACTACCCGATATTAAGTAGAAAATGAAGGGGGGTGGGGGCAGAAAAGGTCAATGAATAGAGAACAGACTGGTGGTTGCCAAGGGGGAGGGTTTTGGGGGAGGGATAGAGTGGGAGTTTGGAGTTAGCAAATGTAACCTTTTATATACAGAATGGATAAACAACAAGGTCCCACTGTATAGCACAGAGAACTATATTCAATATCCTATGATAAACCATAATGGAAAAGAATAATAAAAAAGTATGTACATGTATAACTGAATCACTTTGCTGTACAGCAGTAATAAACACATGATAAATCAATTATACTTCAATAATAAAATAAAGTAGACCTTTTAAAACTCTTGAAAAAAAAAGTCAATGAATTCTACCTCTTACACCACATGTCTCCAAATCATTTAACTTTCTCCAATTCAACACCCAGCAATAGAGTCTGGATCATATATGCTGGACCATAAAAAAGTCTCAAATTTAGAGAGATAGCAAATGTACTAATTAGAAATTAATAACAGTAAGATATCTAGAAAATACTCAAATATTTGGAAGTTAAAGACACACAAATAATTTTATGTAGAAGATGAAACAATGGAAACTTAATAAATATTTTATACTCATGAAAATGAAAATACAACAAATAAAAACTTGTGAAATGAGATTAAAATCATTCTCAGCATGAAATGTATACAGTTAAATGTCTACATTAAAAAGTGGACAAGCACAGTGAAAATCAATGAACTACACTTACAAAAAAAAAAAGAAAATTAGGGTTTTCCAGGATAAACCATAAATTAGGCCAAACACAATTCTCAACCAATTTTAAGACAAATAATAGTAAAATATATTCTCCAACCACAATGGAATGAACCTAAAAAACAATGATAGAGGGAAAACTGGAAAATTTACAAATACATGGAAATGAAACAACACATTCTCACACAACCAACAGGACGAAGAAGAAATCACTGGGGAAATTAGAAAAAACTTTCAGACAAATGAAAACGGAAATATAACACAGCAAAATTGATGGGATGCAATGAAAGCAGTGCTCAGAGGGAAATTTATAGCAGTTAATACCTACATTAAAGAAGAAAGATCTCAAACAACCTAACTTTACACCTTAAGCCACAAGATAAGAGCAAACTAAACCTAAAGGCAGCAAAAGAATTAGAACAGAGATAAATGAAATGGAGAGGAGAAAAACTAGAATCAACAAAAGTTGGTTCTTTCAAAAGATCAACAAGATAACTAAAATCAGAAGTAAAAATGGGGACATTACTACCAACCTTACAGAAATTAAAAAGACTCTAAAAGGGTGTTCCCTAGTGGCCTAGTGGTTAGGATGCCGGGCTTTCACTGCCAGGGCCGGGTTCAATCCCTGGTCATCGAACATCCTGCAAGCCGTGAGGCATGGCCAAAAAAAAATCCACAACATTACAGAATAGAAAAAATATTTTAAAAAATAAAGAGAATACCATGAACAACTGTACACCAACAAATTAGGTAATCTAGATAAAATGGACAAATTCCCAGAAACATACACTTTACCAAAATGGACTAGAGAGGAAATAGAAAATCAACAGACCCATAACAAATAAACAGGCGCAATCAGTCATCAAATTCTCCCAACAAGAAGTCCAGGACCAGATGACTTCACTGGTGAATTCTACCAAACACTTAAAAGAAGAATTAACACCAATCCATTCAAACTTTTCCAAAAATAGAAGAGGTAACATTTTTCTAACACAGTCTTTACGGCCAGCATTACCCTGATACCAAAACCAAGATAGCACAATCTCAAACACCTCTGGACTCCTAAAGAGACCAAGCTACCTGGAGACCAAACTACCTGTATACATGTTAAGCCTGGGGTGGTGTTTAGACTCTATGTCGCTGATATGTTGTCTGGTTCTCAGTCAATGTCACATTATTCTCTATGAGACTCAAAGGGGCTTCCCTGGTGGCACAGTGGTTGAGAGTCCGCATGCCGATGCAGGAGACACGGGTTCGTGCCCCGGTCCGGGAAGATCCCACATGCCGTGGAGCGGCTGGGCCCGTGAGCCATGGCCGCTGAGCCTGCGCGTCTGGAGCCTGTGCTCTGCAACGGAGAGGCCCGCATACCGCGGAAAAAAAAAAAAAAGACTCAAAGAATTGACCAAAGCAGGCAGCTTTTATACCTTTCAGACAAAGAAACAATAAATTTGTGAAGAACTGACATGACAAAGTTTGGGCCTGAGGTAGTAAATTGGTAAAGTAACAAATTTTGTTTATACAGCCTTCTCAGCCCTGAACTTCATATCTATCTCTGGAGATAAGGATGTCTCTTTGCCTTGTGGTACAGGGAAGGTGCCTTTCACACAGGAGATTTATTTCCTACTTTCAGGGTAGCAAAAAAGGGTCAGAGTGTCCTTCTCATGCCAACTGTTTCTTTTTTGTTTGTTTGTTTGTTTGTTTTTGTTTTTTGCGGTACGTGGGCCTCTCACTGTTGTGGCCTCTCCCATTGCGGAGCACAGGCTCCGGACGCGCAGGCTCAGCGGCCATTGCTCACGGGCTTAACCGCTCCACGACATGTGGGACCCTCTGGACCGGGGCACGAACCCGCGTCCCCTGCATCGGCAGGTGGACTCTCAACCACTGCGCCACCAGGGAAGCCCCAACTGTTTCTTATGTAACTTTAATTCAAAATAATCAATATGCCAAAGTGGCATATTTTGGGGCATCTTGCCCTGACCTCCATCACTGCTAATCCATATGTCATAGTTACCCCAGTCATTTATTGTTTGGCTGAATTAATCCTTTAGCAGTTTGGGTTTTTTTTCATATAGGTGATTATCAAATCTCATCTGAATTTATGCTGATTTGTTATAAATTTAGCAATTTCTGACATACAGCCAAGTGATTCGGTTATACATTTGCCAAGCATAGTACCTCGCACATAGAAATTATTTTAAAATATTGAAGAAAAGGATATATGAATATTAAAATCAAGTTCAAATGATAAGTTAAAAAAGATCACATTACTTTAGTATCTTCTGGTATCTAGGACAACGTGTTCATCAGTTTTTCTTTGTCAAAAATATTGGATATTCTCGAATATTTTCTTTTGCAGATGAAATTTAGAATCATCTATACTATTTGTATAATGTATTTTCATTTTCATTAATGTTTTGATATTTTAATGTCTTCATTTTCTAAGTGTTTCTAAATAGGCACATCAATTTATTGAAATGATCTTACGTTAAAATGTTTAGAATATTTCCAATTTTTCACAAGTAGAAAAACAACACTTGGAAGAAATATTTGCAGCTAAATTTTTGCAGTTTTTTTCAAGTTATTCCTTAGAATGAATTTCTAGATAGTGAAACGTTTAGTCAACATTTATGACTAAACATTTAGTAAGTGTTGCCAAAATGCTCCCAAAACTGCTTTATCTGCAGTCTCTTTAGCTACACACATATTTATCATACACTAGGAAAAAAAACACTTGTTTGCCAAGGTGATGAATTATGTTCTTTTCAAATTAAAAACTGAGTAGGGATGTAAAATACTGCAGAACACAATTTTATAGCTTGCTAACTGGAAAATAAGGGGCAAGCTGTTTAATTCCTTGAGCTGTAATTAAATGTTACCAAGCACCAGTCTTATCTATTTTCTAGAAATGTGAACAAACCAGATGTAATAAAACACAATTAGAAAAATGTAATACTCTTGGGAACAACTTATGAAACTGGGTGAAGTAATAATAATAAAAGTAGTTGCATTTCTCTTTGAAAGGTTTACAAAGAGAGTGAACAGCACTGCACTGGTGGGAACCCAGGTCCCACCTCATGTTAAGCACGATCCAGTGTTGGGTTTACCTGAACCCCACAGAAAACCAATCAGAGGGGTCTTATAGCACCATCAGAGGTGCGCAAACAGGCTCAGAGAGTTTAAGTAACTGCCAGAAAATTGCATAGCAGGCGGCAGGGGTGAGACCTGGGCTCTAATTTCTTTAACTGCAAAGCCTGAGTTCATTCCTCCCTTTGGAGGTGGCAGTGGGGGCATGGTTTTATTTGATAAGTACCACCTGTGTGAGAACAGTGAGGGTTCTCAGAGATTCAAGAATACTACATCAGCTGATGTAGTAGATTCTCAACAAATATTAGCTCCCTTCTCTTTCCCCTTTTGCAGTGAGGAAATACACAAATGTCAACCATCTTTCATTCATTTCTAGATACCATGGTACCTGTCTCCAAATGAGATCAGGTGCTGCCACCTTCTGGGTATAAAGAGGTATTGCAAGCCTTCTGAGGTCGAACTTGGAACAAACCTTTGCCTTTCTCAAGTAGAGGATTTGGGTTCCAACATCAGATTACTAAGGAGAGACTCGATAAGTTAAAAAAAAGAGGTTCAGAGTCACTGAAGAACAAGGTCTCCACCCTCACCTCCCAGTTATTCCTCTATTCTCAATTTACAAATTTCTGCTCAAGTTTCTGTCCCCCAACTTTTCTTGCCAACATCAATACCAATGCTACAAATAACAACATAAGCATGCTTACTATGTACAAAGTATCTCCTGAGTCTTTCCAGGGACTCTCATTTAATTCTCACAACTTCCCCAGGAGGTAAGCAGTATCCTGAGAAAAGTGGGGCATGTACTGAAGGGTTAGGTCATGTGACGAAGGTCACAAACAGGGGCTAATGAACCTGATTCCAGAGCCACACATGTCCCCTCTCAAGGTGACCTCTGCATGTGAACCCCCTGACACCAAATCAGGAAACAGCTTTTTCCTGATTCTTGTCTTGCTTGACCTCAATACATGATCCTGCCCACTACCAACCTCCCCTCTCTCCCTCTTCCCAGGGAACCTCTGCTCTTGGCCACTGTGCATGATATCCCAAGGTTGTCCTCCTCCATCTCTCCCATCTCAATGGCAATGCTCTTCTGGAGACTCCTGCTTGTGGTCCTTCTTCCTTTGCCAGGATCCCTAAGGGCCAGGGTTCTCCTGGGCCTTCCTCTCCCCCATCCCACACATGTTCACACTCTGAAATCCCTCCTCCCTTGGGTACTGACATCCAGGTTCTGATTACACATCCATGAAGGTTGTTGTCTGTCTGTCCTTGAGACCTCAGGTGACCCCACCTTGCTGCAAAAGCCCAGCTTTCTTGCCCATGGGGGCTCCATTCAAGAATGGGTTCACGGACTTCCCTGGTGGCACAGTGGTTAAGAATCCGCCTGCCAATGCAGCGGACACAGGTTCGAGCCCCGGTTCGGGAAGATCCCACATGCCGCGGAGCAACTAAGCCTGTGCGCCACAACTACTGAGCCTGCAGTCTAGAGCCCACGAGCCACAACTACTGAGCCCACGTTCCACAACTACTGAAGCCTGTGCGCCTAGAGCCCGTGCTCTGCAACAAGAGAAGCCACCTCAGTGAGAAGCCTTTGCACCCCAACAAAGAGTAGCCTCCGCTCACCGCAACTAGAGAAAGCCCGGGTGCAGCAATGAAGACCCAACACAGCCAAAAAATAAATTTAATTAATTAATTAATTGTTTTTAAAAGGACAGATATCTTTCAAAATCATTCACAAGCTGGCGATAAATACTCAGAAATTTAAAAATGTGTAATTTCTAAAACGACAATTACAATTGCTGAAATAAAGGTAAAATGGCAGGGACTAGGTAAATAGCTTTATCAGATTACACACAGCCCCCAAAAAATTGTTTTCTAGAGTATCACACAAAGTGTGGTCCCCCAGCCAGCTGCATAAACACCATCTAGAGAGCTTTAATAACTCTGATGCCCAGTTCATATCCCAGTCCAACTGAATGAGACTCTTTGAGGCAGACTGGTGTATCTGTTTTAACAAGCACTATAGGTGACTTTTATGCAGGCTTAAATTTAAAAACCACTTCTAGGGCTTCCCTGGTGGTGCAGTAGTTGAGAATCTGCCTGCTAATGCAGGGGACACGGGTTTGAGCCCTGGTCTGGGAAGATCCCACATGCCGCAGAGCAACTAGGCCCGTGAGCCACAACTACTGAGCCTGCGCGTCTGGAGCCTATGCTCTGCAACAAGAGAGGCCGCGATAGTGAGAGGCCCGCGCACCGCAATGAAGAGTGGCCCCCGCTTGCCACAACTAGAGAAAGCCCTTGCACAGAAACGAAGACCCAACACAGCCAAAAGTAAATAAATAAATTTAAAAAAAAAACCACTTCTAGAGAATAAACATGAGGGCACACAGATAAAAAGATGATAAGTATAAAGAGCCATGGGGGACAGAGGGAAAAGAGCTGAACTAATTCTAAATAGAATTCCAAAGGGAGAGAGAAGCAGCACAGGCAGTTATTGCAAAATATAGTAGCTGTGGATTTCTCATTTCAAAAAGCAAATATAAAGAGATTGAAGATAAAAACAGATCACAGATACAACACTGAACCAGAGAAACAGCAATGGCAAAAAGAATATTTTAACAGCAGCCAGGGGAAAAAGCACAGGTTACCTTTAAAGCAATGATTCCCAAACTTCAAGTTGCATCTGAGTCACCTGGAGGGCTTGTTAAAACACACTGAAAACATATTTTATAAAAACAAACCAAAAGGGCTTCCCTGGTGGTGCAGTGGTTGAGAGTCCGCCTGCTGATGCAGGGGACACGGGTTCGTGCCCAGGTCCGGGAAGATTCCACATGCCGCAGAGCGGCTGGGCCCATGAGCCATGGCCGCTGAGCCTGCGCGTCCGGAGCCTGTGCTCCACAACGGGAGAGGCCACAACAGTGAGAGGCCCGCGTACCGCAAAAAAAAATTCACATTGCTAGGCCGCATCCCCAGTTTCTGATTCATCAGAAACTGGGGATGCAAGATTATGCAAGAGTATGCATTTCTAATAAGTTCCCAGGTGATGCTGATGTTGTAGGTCTGAAGAGTACACTTTAAGAATCACTGCTTTAAAGAAATAAACATTAGCCTGACACCTGACTCCTCGCCAGCAACAATGGAAGCCAGAAGATAATGGAACATCTTCATGGCTCTGGAATAAAATATACAGTCCTTTAGCAAACAAAATATCTACTAAGATGGCAAAATAATGGTATATTTGGGCTTGCCATTCACAGAAAAGAGAAATTCTAAACTACGTATTTTAGAGAGAAAGAAAAAAATCAAGGAACCAAAGTAAAGAGTGTTAAGAACGTACATCAAAGAATCCAAGAATCAAAGTAAGCATACAAAATGGAAAATGTGTGGGTAAAATGCAACTAAAAATGACTGTATACAGTGATAATCTCTTCTGAGGTTTAAAAAAAGATAGAATTAAAATGCATGATCACAAAACCATGTAAATCAGGAGAGTGATAACATGAAAAATCTAGGGACTTCCCTGGTGGCACAGTGGTTAAGAATCTGCCTGCCAATGCAGGGGACATGGGTTCGAGCCCTGGCCCAGGAAGATCCCACATGCTGCGGAGCAACTAAGCCCGTGTGCCACAACTACTGAGCCCACGTGCCATGACTACTGAAACACGTGCACCTAGAGCCCGTGCTCTGCAACAAGAAAAGCCACTGCAATGAGAAGCCCGCGCACTGCAATGAAGACCGAACGCAGCCATAAATAAATTAATTAATTTTAAAAAATCTAAATTTCATGAATGAACATGAATAACACTCCAAAATAACCACTAAAATAATAGACATAAATAAATTCAATATGCACATAAACATGTAGATAAATTCAAAATATGCAGAGAAAAATGTGGAATGAAAAAAGTACTCAAATCAAAGGAAACTAGAGTAAAGAAAAAAGGATGTTAAGGGACAAAATGCTTCAACTAAAATACAGATATTCTCAAAATGGAATAAAAACAATCCAGTTATATGTTGTTTACAAGAGAAAGGATATAGCAAGAACGGAAATTTTAAAAAGATATACAAGGCAAATACTTTTTAAAAAAAAACCTGGTTCAAATATATTAATATCAGAATGAATTAAGGCAAAAAGGTTAATAGAGAAAACTGAGGAATTACAAAAAGAAGAGGTACAATCCAAGAAAAAGCCGTACATATGTCATAATATAGCCTCAAAAATATATCCGTGGTAGGACTTCCCTGGTGGTGCAGTGGTTAAGAATCCGCCTGCCAATGCAGGAGACACGGGTTCAAGTCCTGGTCGGGGAAGATCCCACATGCCGCGGAACAACTAAGCCTGTGCGCCACAACTACTGAGCCTGCACTCTAGATCCCGCGAGCCACAATCGCTGAGCCCTCGTGCAACTACTGAAGCCTGCACTCCTAGAGCCCATGCTCCTCAACAAGAGAAACCACCTCAATGAGAAGCCCGCGTACCACAACAAAGAGTAGCCCCCACTCACTGCAACTAGAGAAAGCCCACGTGCAGCAAGGAAGACCCAATGCAGCCAGAGTTAAATAAATAAATTTATTTAAAATATATATATATATCGGGGGGGGCAGAACTCTAAGGAGATGGACAAAGCCACTACCAGATCTCTCAATAATATGTTCAAGCAGACAATTCAATAACTATATGCAGATTGCACAAGATGAAACAGTATTTCCTAACTATAAACTCCAACCACACATGGGGCACAATGTGTGTCTCAGAAAATGGCATCAATCTCTGACTATAGTGCAAGCAAGTTAGCAAACAATAACCAAAAGATAACCCGAAAAACGTCACAGAAATGGAAATTAAAAGAAAAAGGCCTAAATAATTCACATGCCAAAGAAGTCATAATATTTGATAATATTTAGAACTGAAGTATAATAAAATACTATCACTGTAATCCTTTCGGATGTGCAGGTTCCAATGTAAGAAACTGTAAAGAAACATGCCAAAAAGGTAAAAGGAAGACAATTATAAAGAACAGAAAGTTATGAAATAGAAAACATGTACATTATAAAGTGGTTCTTCGGGGCTTCCCTGGTGGCGCAGTGGTTGAGAGTCCGCCTGCCGATGCAGGGGACACGGGTTCTTGCCCCGGTCCGGGAAGATCCCACATGCCATGGAGCGGCTGGGCCCGTGAGCCATGGCCGCTGAGCCTGCACGTCTGGAGCCTGTGCTCCGCAACGGGAGAGGCCACAGCAGTGAGAGGCCCGCGTACCGCAAAAAAACCCCAAAAAACAAAAAATAAAGTGGTTCTTCATAAAAAACAAAATTGACAAAATTCTGGCAGGATGTATTTTTTTTTTTAAAGAACATATAAATACAAGAATGAAAACCTAGAAAACACTACACTGGCAGCAAGCATTAAAAATATAATAAAAGCACATTATTAACAACTTTGACTATACAGTTTAGCCTTAGATGGAATGAATAAATTCCTAAAGAAATTTTACTTACCATAATGAAATAGAGAACTTGGATGCCCTATGACTCTTAGAGAACTGAAACAACAGCTTTAAAATTTTCCGCAAAGAAAATTCAGACCCCAGTGGTTTTTCCTGGTAAAACTCCCTTTTAAGGAACAAGTTATTCTACTCTTAGGCAAAATATTCCAGAGTTTAGGGAAAAAAAGGGAACACTCCCACCCCACTTTGTGAGGCTGGAATAAACCTGAAACAGAAAAAGAAAATTACAAGCCAATTTCACTCAAACATAGATGCAAATCATCAAACAAAAACACTAGCAACCAGAAACCAAAAATGATAAAACAGTACATATCCTTTCCAGTTTAGTTATTTTACCAAAGCAAATTTAATGTAACATTAGAAAATCAATTGGTTTAACTCACCACATTATCAGGTAAATGAGAAAGTCCTAGTTTTCACTTATTCATTCAAAGCACAAACAGAACTAGAACCTACCACAGACCAGGCATAGTTTGCAAAAGGTGACTGAAATCCACCAACATCAAAGTAGTTGCTGGCGGGGGGGCGGGGGGCGGGCGCGAAAATCACTGTTAAAAGCTTACAGCTGTCCATGACAAAAACTCTTAAATTAGGAAATAGGAGACTTCTTTTACCTAATAAACGCTTTCCAAAAAAAAGCTTCCGGCAAACATTCAAGTTAACTTCCCTAAAAGTCAGAAAGAAAACAGTACTGCTTCAAGTTTGCTATCCAAATTCTATTCAATGCTACTCAAAGTCCTCAGCCTGTCTAGCAAAGAAAGTAAATAATAAAAAAATGTGTGTGATGCAAAAGGAAAATATACACTTTCCTAGGAATAAATCTAACAACAACAAACCAAACCCTTAAATCGTTTTTGCTGATCCTCATAAAACTTTATTGAAAGGCATTATACAAGATATAACTTGGACTTCCCTGGTGGCACAGTGGTCGAGAATCTGCCTGTCAATGCAGGGGACACAGGTTCGAGCCCTGGTCTGGAAAGATCCCACATGCCGTGGAGCAACTAAGCCCGCGAGCCACAACTACTGAGCCCACGTGCCACAACTACTGAAGCCCGCTGGCCTAGAGCCCGAGCTCCGCAACAAGAGAAGCGACCACAGTGAGAAGCTCGTGCACCACAACGAAGAGCAGCCCCCACTCGCAGCAACTAGAGAAAGCCCGCACGCAGCAACAAAGACCCAGCACAGCCAAAAATAAATAAATTTATTCTTAAAAAATGATATAACTAATTAATTGTAAAATTCAATGGCATAGTGATGCCAATATTCTCAAAATCCATATATATATTCAACACAACTTGAAAACAAAACCCCGGTATGTGGAACTTTGTAAACTGACTAAAAGTTAAGTCACAAAATACCTGAAAAAGAATGGATAGGTAGGTGCATGTAATCTTCTACAAGATATTTGGAAATATCTAAATTAAAATGGGTACTTCTATCAATATGGAAAGAAGGTGTCTCTGAAAATACTTTAGTGTAAGTCCACCTACAAGTAATTACCAAAATTAGTAAATACATTTTTGAGAAAACATATATAACAGTAAAATCCAGGAAGAAAATCATGGGGAAAGAGAAGGACGCAGTTTATGAGAATACAGGTTTCCGAGGTTTCGAATTCTTATTTTTCTTGGCCTGGTTTGCAGATTCACTTTATTTTTCTTTTAATTTTCTGTGTTTTCATATTTTTGTGGGACATATATGTCCTATATTCTGATAAAAGAATTATTTGAAGGGAAAAAAATAAACAGGAAGTACCAAATAAGATGGTAAAGATCAACGCAAAATATTAGTAATCACAATAAATATTAATGGGCTAATTCTCAAATTAAAAACAACAATGTTGAAGTGCATTTTAAAATCTAGTTATAGGCTATTTACACGAGAGTCAACTAAAGTAAATAAAGATAAATAACCAAAAAGTTTAAGTGTAAAAAGTATTCAAGACAAATGCTAACAGAAAGAAAACCAGTGTGCTCCTATTAATGTTAGACAAAGCTGACCACAACGCAAAAAGTAGGTAGTTTATCCTTGCGGTCTCCAATTCCTGACACACACACACACACCCCTCCCCCCCCCCCCCCCCAAATAATGTCCTGAATTCACTTCGGCCGGGCTTTTCTGTCCCCATCCCAAGATGTCAGTTTTTTTGGACCAGATCACCAGTGCCTCCCCCTCGTCGCTAAATACAGTGGTCCTAAACTTCATCACTAGCGTTTCATACAGCTCATCACAGGATCTAAAACATACTCCTCCTGGCTGCCTGGCTTCCCGGTCCCAGGTCCCTGTCCCCCGTTACCCCTCCCTGCCTTGTGGGCCTCTCTTGTCCTCAGGAAGGCGGGGAGTAAAGGGTTAAGTGAGGAAAGTGGGTCTTACATCACGGAGGGTAGAATCACAGGGAGCAGAGGTCAAGAAAGCTGCCGCCGAAGGGACGAGAAGCTCATTGAAAGGTCCGGTCTGCCGCGGGGACCAACAGCTCGGAAGTGACCGCAGTGGACCCCTCCTCTGCCCATGTGTACAGCAGCAATCGCCTCCGGAGAGTAATGGCTTCCGCTTCACTTCCGCCTTCTACGTGTCGCGGGACTTCATAACCTGCCTCTAACCAGGAAGCACAGACGGAAAGGATTCTGGGAAATGTAGTTCTGGAGTTTAGACGGGCATGGCGGGGTTACCTCGGTGGAAACTGCGGATGGCGCTCATTTCCCCCCAACTTCTAATTGTTCAAGTGCCTCGGGACTCAGTTCTCAGGACTCTTTTCGTCTTATAATCCCTGTGGTAGCACTGAATCTTACCTCTTTAAGTACTGTGTATACACTCAAGAGTCAAAATTCCACCCACAGTCCCAGACCTCTACCCTGAATGCCAGACAGAATGAGATATTCTCTCTCCACTTGGGTTTTTTAGAGACACAGTTAAAGTCCACAAATCAAACTCCTGACTCCACCTTATCAACTTCAAATAATAGCAACCCCATCTTTCCACATGTCCATTGTAAACCTTGGCAACATCGTGGACCCTTCTTTGTCCCACTGAGCCAACAGGCAATGCTCAGCTCTACCTTGACCATCAACCCAGAATCTGATTGCTTTGCCAGAAATGTTTTTCTTGTTTCTGAGTCATGAAAGGTCACAGCAGGACTTGAAACTGGCCCTGCTGGGCAAAAAACCCTTTCTGGGTCCCGCATTTCTTATTTGTAGGATGAAGGCTTCAGCCTCCTAGACTTTCCCTGAGTTCCAAAGGGCAGATTCAAACAGCTGCTAATCAGGGAAACAGGGAATGCAGAAACAGTGGAGGAATAGTCAAGAAACTATAGTGCAGCAATTAAAGCAAGATCCTGGTCCTCCTCAAGGGATATACATAACAATATCTTTGAGTTCTTCTGAATGAACTAAGGTCCCCAATAAGGCCCCCACCCAAGTGGATGATGGTAACTTCTGGCTGAGCACAAGATTCCTGTAACACTGCCCTGTTACCTCACCACCAACCAATCAGAAGAAAGTCACAAACCCTGAAGCCCTCACCCCAAAATTTTGCCTATAAAAACTTCTCCCAGGAAACCACCAGAAAGTTCAGAGTTTTCAAGCATAAACCACCCCTTCTCCTTGCTTGGCCCTGCAATAAACCTGCCTCTGCTCCGAACTCCAATGTTTTTTTTGTTTGTTTTTTTTTTTGGCGGTACGCGGGCCTCTCACTGTTGTGGCCTCTCCCGTTGTGGAGCACAGGCTCCGGACGTGCAGGCTCAGCGGCCGTGGCTCACGGGCCTAACCGCTCCGCGGAATGTGGGATCTTCCCGGACCGGGGCAGGAACTCGTGTCCCCTGCATCGGCAGGCGGACTCTCAACCACTGCGCCACCAGGGAAGCCCCAAACTCCAATGTTTTGGTTTGTTTGGCCTCACTGTGCTTCAGGCACAAGAACATGTGTTCGGCAACAATAGCCTTTCAGTAGCTCTGATGGGACTGCTTCAAAGAGGTAGGGGGAGAAGCCAGTATATATATGATTTTTGGCTAGGGAATACATGCAGTTAAGCACATATCTCAGTAAAAGATTATTACTAATCACAAGGAACAGATATCTCAGTTAATGATTTTAGTGCTTTTCTATGTATGGGAAGATCCAAGAATCTGGGTTCATTAAATTTCTTCTTGAAATATACTATCTAAAGGACCTGTTTTCAGGCTTCCCTGGTGGTGCAGTGGTTAAGAATCCACCTGCCAATGCAGGGGACACGGGTTCGAGCCCTGGTCCAGGAAGATCCCAGATGCCGCGGAGCAACTAAGCCCATGCGCCACAACTACTGAGCCTGCGCTCTAGAGCCCATGAGCCACAACTACTGAAGCCTGTGTGCCTAGAGCCCGTGCTCTGCAACAAGAGAAGTCACCGCAATGAGAAGCCTGCACACAACAGAGAGTAGCCCCCACTTGCTGCAACTAGAGAAAGCCTGCGCGCAGCAACAAAGACCCAACGCAGCCAAAAATAAATAAATAAATAAATTTAAATAAATAAAATAAAGGGCTTGTTTCCCTAAAGCACGGAGTGCCTCATCTTGTTTTTCATCCTGAATTCCTCTCAGGAGGCACTACTGTCCATCAGCAACTGCAGTGGCTAATGACTTAATCCTTGTAGCACTTGGATGAAGAGAAACATTCTTTGTTTTACAACAAACATACAGAAAGTCTACAAATAAATTTTTAAAGAGAACATACCTATGCGCAAATTATAAAAAATGTCCACAAAATGCACATGCCTGTGCAATTACTACCCAGGTTTTTCAAAAAGAAAATTACCAATAACACAGAAGCTCCCTTCATGGCCCTTCTGGTCAGTACAATTCCTCATCCTCCAAGGGAAACCCTATTAATGAGGCAGAAGATAGATGGCCTCCAGGCTAAGCAGCTGGAGTTTGTCCCCTGTGGACAGATACTCCAAGACAAAGATAATAGCAGGGCCAGAGAGGAGCTGAGTCCTGCCCAGATAAAAGATAATGAAACCATATATTTCTCATTCTCGAGGTCAAGGAGACCTTCCCAACTACACATGCGCAGAAAGGCTCCTTGGGGGTCAAAAAGGGAAGGGGCGCCACCCCATAGTAGGTGATGTCAACCTACCCATAGGCCTCTTTGCTAGAATCCATCTTGGCTAAGAGATGCACACGCACACAGCGGAGGACCCTGAGATAAACCAAATATGAACTCAGAACCAGGCTAAGCCAGGTGACTTGCCAAAGGAAACCTGGGAAAAATGCCCTGTAAAAGTGATTCAAACTACTAGCAGGATGTGACTCTCCCTCTGAGTTCGCCCATGTGAGTCTATTCACACATACTCTTTTTCCTCCTAATGAACACTTTACTTGTTTCACTACTTTCCATCTCTTAGTGGAAATTCATTTCTACAAAACTGACAGGCCAGGGCCTTGTCACTGTTCCTCATGGTCTAGCAGTTAGGATTCAGGGCTCTCACTGCCACAACCTGACTTCAATCTCTTGCCAGGGAACCAAAATCCTGCTTCAAGCCACTGCAAGCCAAGGCCACTGAGATCATTTTAACTTATTATAATATCTGTGGCCAAAAAATAAAATAAAATAAATTTTTAAATAAAAGGGAATTCCCTGGCGGTCCAGTGGTTAGGACTCTGCATTTCCAATGCAGGAGGCATGGGTTTGATTCCTGGTTGCGGAACTAAGATCCTGCATGCCGCATGGCACAGCCAAAAAATTTTTAAAACAATAACATCTGACATGGTTCAGGACACAACTACCCTAAAATATGGCACCTTAGCATATTGAATATTTTAAGCTGAGGGAATCAGAGAAATGACTCAGGGAGGATTCTTTGACCTTCTCCTGAAGCAGGTCATAAGACCCTCCTGTGATAGCTGTCTTTCCTACACCAGATGAAAGGATCGTCCTTATCTCTGAAGATGGAGGGACACATAAAGGAATCCAACTGTACAAGATTGCTAAATTTCCCTCAGTTTACTACCCTTAGCTCATATCCTTTTGTTCAATCACATTTTTCTATGGCTTTCCAGTCTTCATCAAACCTAGCATAAAAAAGTGCTCAGATTTAACCACTTTTTTGTGTGTCTTCATTTCCTTATGAAGGTTTTAAGGTCACGTAAAACAGATTTGTATGCTTTTCTCTCGTTACTTTTGCTACAGAGCCCCAGCCAAGAACCTATAAATGTAGAAGAAAAGTTTTGGGTTTTTTTCCTCCCTTACACATCATAGAAGAGTTTTGCCTGTTTCTTGAACTTTATGTAAGTAGAATCAAGCCTCTCTCCTTTGGGAATGGTGCAAGAGTATAAAACTTGGGACTTCCCTGGTGGCGCAGTGGTTGAGAATCTGCCTGCCAGTGCGGGGGACACGGGTTCGAGCCCTGGTCTGGGAAGATCACACATGCCATGGAGCAACTAAGCCCGTGAGCCACAACTATTGAGCCTGCGCTCTAGAGCCCATGCACCACAACAAGAGAAACCACTGCAGTGAGAGGCCCAAGCACCACAACGAAGAGTAGCCCCCGCTCTCTGCAACTAGAGAAAGCCCGCGCCAAGCAACAAAGACCCAATGCAGCCAAAAATAAATAAATAAATTTATTAAAAAAAAAAAAAAAAGAGTAGAAAACTGACCAGTGCAAGAGGATAGAACCACACACACAGGGCCACCTGGTATGACAGCAATGGCTACAGTGGGACAAGGACAGTCTTTCCAATAAAGCTGGGTCCATTGGATATTCACATGGAAAAAAATGAAAATTGATCCCCATGATTCCAAAATGATGGCAGAACTAAATGTGAAAGGTAAAACAAAAATTATAGAGAAAAACATGATTTTATGGCTTGGAGTAGGCAGAGACTTCTTAAATAGGAGACAAAAGGGGAAAAAAAGATTTGATAAGCTGGAATACATTAAAATTAAGAACTGCTTAGGAATTCCCTGGCGGTCCAGTGGTTAGCACTCAGTGCTTTCACTGTGGCCCCAGGTTCAATCCCTCGTTGGGGAACTAAGATCCTGCAAGCCACATAGCATGACCAAATTAAGAACTGCTCATCAAAAAACACCACTGATGGTGAAAAAGTAACCCACAAAGCAGAAGAAAAACATATACATCTATATGTATATGTGTATATATCTACTATATATAAGATAGATAGATAACCAACAAGGACCTACTGTATAGCACAGGGAAATCCACTCAATATTCTGTGATAACCTATATGAGAAAAGAATCTGAAAAGGAATAAATATACATACACATGTATATGTATAACTGAACTACTTTACTGTATACCTGAAACTAACACACATTGTAAATCAACTATACTCCAATAAAATTTTTAAAAATAATAATAATTCACGTGCAGAATATGTAAAGAAATTTTACCACTCAATAAGAAATAGACAACTCAATTTAAAAATAGGCCAAAAATAAATCTGGTCATATCACAAAACAATATATTCAAATGGCCAATAAATATATGAAAAAGTGCTCAACTTTATTAAGGAAAGGCTAATTAACTGCTAATTAATTTAAACCACAATGAGATACCACTACTTAACTAACAGAATGGCTATGAAAAAGGCCCGGGTTCAATCCTTGGTCAGGGAAATAAGATCCCACAAGCTTCATGGCACAGCCAAAAAAAAAAATTGGGAAATTAAGTGGTATGACACCTACTTCACTGCTGTGACAATAATGATTATAAAGTTTGTAGAGTTCCCTGCTTCTTAAGGATATCCCTTGAGAGAGGCACAGGCAAAGAGAGAAATGAAAATCTGTGAATATACAGTTGAAACCACACATGGAAAGTTACCTCCAATGAAAGAAGAACTGCTTGAAACTTCTGAGTAGAATAGCAGAATTCAACAAAAATGTTTTATAAACTGTAACATTAGAAATTGAAGGGAGTCCCCTGGTGGCCTAGTGGTTAGGATTCATGGCTTTCTCTGCTGTGGCCCAGGTTCAATCCCTGGTCAGGGAACTGAGATCCCACAAGCCACGTGGCAAGGCAAAAAAAACCCAAAAAAACATTGAAAACTCTGGTTGCCTTCTGAGATGGCCCACACTGTCTCTGGAGTGTATATCTCTCTCAATAAATCTACTTCTTACCTATCACTTTGCCTCTTGCTGAATTTCTTCTGCACCGAGAAAAAAATAAAAGATAAAAGAAAAAGAAATCGAAGCCTCTAAAAATTGTCAATGGAGCATTTATTTATTTTATAAATTCCTACTAACTGTATATAAAAGGGTCTGAACTATGCTCTGTGGTGCTACAGCTTCCTCATCCCCCAGTCTGTGACTGTAGAAATTCTCTCCTTTTTCTCTAGAAATACAGCTCTATCTCCAGGGTCCACACTTTTGCAACTTCCACAAGTGCCATTCATGTAAAACTTCAGATCCTGCCTGCTCTATATAGAGAGACCTGAGGAGAACATATTGATTTCAAATATTACTTTATTTTTTTAACAACTTTATTGGAGTATAATTGCTTTACAATGATGTGTTAGTTTCTGCTTTATAACAAAGTGAATCAGCTATACACATACATATATCCCCATATCTCCTCCCTCTTGCGTCTCCCTCCCACCCTCCCTATCCCACCCCTTCAAATATTACTTTAAATAAATTGATACTAGTGACACAGTTAAAGTTTAGGACTACATTCCCCAGCCAGCTCTGTTTATCTAAAACTCTGGTGTGCCAGGTTGGATTTCTGTTAGTCTTTCTAAAATAACTGGCTTCAGGAAAATAAAGTTTTCTTATGGTTTTCACGTGTTTGGCACTTTACTGACGAGATTGATTCTTTAAAAAAATTTTTTTTAATTTATTTTTTATTAAAGTGTAGTTGATTTACAATATTGTGTTTCATGTGTACAGCAAAGCGATTCAGTTATACATACATATATATGTTTTTTTTTCAAATTATTTTCCTTTATAGGTTATTACAAAATATTAGGTATAGTTCCCAGTGCTGTACAGTAGGTCCTTGATGGTTATCTATTTTATACATAGTAATGTGTATATGTTAATCCCAAACTCCTAATTTATCCCCTCCCTTTCCCCTTTGGTAACCATAAGTTTATGTTCTATGTCTGTGGGTCTATTTCTGTTTTGTATACAGGTTCATTCGTTTTTTTTTTTTTTTAAGATTCCACATATAAGCAATAATAAACAATATCTTATATTTGTCTTTCTTTGTCTGGCTTACTTCACTTAGTATAATATGCTCTAGGTCCATCCATGTTGCTAAAAATGGATAAGAATGATTCTTTTAAACGAATTATCAATGCCATAGTTTTTCTACATGGGATCAGCAGTTAGAATGATGCTGGGAGTGCGCTGAGGCAACAAGAACCTCTTCGTTCCCAGCTTTTTTTTTTTTTTTTTCCTTTGCCATGTTTTGCTTCCACCTTTGTACCCCTTAAAGAGTGCAGAGTTATCCGAAAGTCCCCTGGTCAATACCGGGAGGGTGAGCTTTTCATTAGTACTCTGCTGAGGTTCCCAAATCTTTTCTTTTCTTTTGCTTTCCTTTTTCCAACTTTATTGAGCTATAATTGACAAATAACACTGTGTAAGTTTCAGGTGTACAATGTGTTGCTTTGATACATTTGTAAATTGCAAACCGGCTTTGATACATTTGTAAATTGCAAACCGGTTACCACCAGAGTATTAGCTACCACCTCCATCCCATCACATAGTGGCCATTTCTTTTTTTGCTGCGAGAACATATGAGATCTACTCTCTTAGCAACATCCGAGTATAGGATACAGCATTATTAGCTATAATCACCTTGTTAATCTTATAACTGGAAGTTTGTGCCCTTTTCCAATCAAGTTCACTCACTCTCCCACCTCATTTTTTTTTTTTTTTTTTTGCTATTTTTTGTCAAAGGCAAACAATAAAAAGTGAGCTAGTAGAGAGATTGGTTTTATTCAGGCTAACGCAATAAGGAAAACACCCCCAATCCAAACATCAGAGTGTCTCTGCAGAGTGGTTTTGCCTTAGACTTTCATAGGGAGGAATAAGCAAATTATAGGTGGAGGTATTTTACATTTGGGATTGTTATTGTAACCAGGGGACTCTGTTAGCTGAGCAAGAAAAGCTTAATCTCTATGTCTAGCTAGTTTATCAGGGAGGGGGACAAACAATTCACCTACTCATTTATGAGACAAAAGAATGGGAATTGGAGAGTGTGTGTCTGGCCCTGTCATAGGAAACAAGGAGGTCACTAGAGAGTCCTATCCTCCTCCTATGGGGAAGAGAGGTTCTTTGCAGTACTGGTTTCTAGAACACAAAATGGCGGGAGGTGGGGGGATTAACTGTCTGGGTTTTCCAGCAGCACAGGTAAAGCTCAATATTGTCGTTCGCCTTTATATATTAATAATTGAACCATGCATGTAAATGCCTACTTTACACTAAGAGAACTTACCTGTCTGCAATTAAACTATTTTCCCCCCTAGCGATGGTTCACAATGGGGAATGATTTGGCAATGCTTGGAGATTAGTGTTGGGTAGCACAACTTGGTGCTACTGGCATCTAGTGGTGGAAGCAGGGGATGCAGCTAAACATCTCAAAATGCACAGGATGGCCTCCCAAAACAGACTTATTTGGCTCCAAAGGAGAATAGAGCTGAGGTTGGAGGCGGGGTGGGAGGGCTGGGGGGAGTTAGGGGAGTATTGGTAAAATTGCTCAATACCTCCCTTTGGGAACCAGGGCTTTAGAGGCTGGACAAAAACGTCTGAAAAACTAAATTCCTCCTGAGATGCAGAAAACAAGCAGGCTCAAAGGATTTTCAAATGCATCTTGAATTTCCCTTGGAGTTGTTGATCATTATTCATCTGCCTGTTACCTTTTATTTGAAACACTGGAGTTCAACTTGTATAATTTTTATACGAAGTTTGTAAAACTTTACTTATAAAAATTCATGGAAGAGCCTCAGACTTTAGCTAAGAGCAAGGATAGGGTACGGAGCAAACTTTTTCTTTTCTTTTTTTTGGCTGTGTCATGTGGGCTTGCAGGATCTTAGTTCCCCAACCAAGGATCAAACCCGCGCCCTTGGCAGTGAAAGCGAGGACTCTTAACCACTGGAGTGCCAGGGAATTCTCTATAGATGCATTCTTGCTCACCAACCTGGAAGCTCTCTGAATTCTGTCATTTTAGGTTTTCATGTTGGCTTCATTACATAGACAAGGTGGATTAAATCATTGGTCATTGGTGATTGGTTCAACCTTCAATACCTCCACAGGTGGGGGTTTGAGGCTGAAAGTTCCAACCCTCTAATCAAAGTTCAGTTTTTCTGGTAACAAGCCCTGAAGCTCTCTAGAAGCTGCTTAGCCAAGAGTTATCTCATTAACATACCAAAGACACTCTTATCACTCAGGAGATTCCAAGGGTTTTAGGAGTCTGTGCCAGAAACTGGGAACAAAGACCAAATATTTTTTATTACATCATAGGGACAAAAACCAGCCCTCCATTCATACAAGCATCCCCCCATCCCACTCTCAGAAAGTACACAGAACTCACCTCAGAAAATAGGTACTTCTGGGGAATTCCCTGGCGGTCCAGTGGTTAGGACTCTGTGCTTCCACCGTAGGGGTCACAGGTTCAATCCTGGTCAGGGAACTAAGATCCCAAGTACTGGCAGGCACAGGCCAAAAGAAAAAAAAAGGTACTTCTGTTTTAGAAGACTGTATCCTCCATAAGTCTGATTTAGCTGGTACAGAAATTTAGCTTCAAACCTAAGCTAGTATTGATTTAATAATCTGTATACAGGACTTCTGCTGCTGGTAATTGAAGGCTGGGAAATTTAGACCAACTCTCCAACTCAAGACAATGAAAAGTATGCATGTAGTGTACATTAAAAAAAAAATCTAAAAAGCAACAAAGATCTAAATACTAGTAAGAAATCACTGCAGTGGAATCTCAAAAAGCTGAACCCATTAAAATAGAGAATAGAATGGTGCTTGCCAGGGGCTCTGGGAGGAGGGGGTGGGAATTGGTAGATGTTTGTTAAAGGGTACAAACTTCCAGTTATAAGATGAATAAGTTCTGGGGATCTAATGCACAGCATGGTGACTCTAGTTAACAATACTGTATTGTATACTTGAAAGTTGCTAAGAAAATAAATCAAGTGTTCTTACTACAAAAAAGAATGGTAATTATGTGATGGAGGTGGTAGCTAACACTATGGTGGTAAGCATTTTTCAAAGTATAAGCATTTTACAAATCAGTACATTGTACACCTTAAACTTATACAGAAAAGAAATCACTGCATGGAGCCTAGGAGAAGACAGGGTTCCAGAGAGGTGAGGCAGACACTGGGGCTGGTTTTACCCTTGAAGTGGTCTACAAGAGGCAGCTAAGGGACCAAGTGAGCTTTAGGTCTCTACAAGACCAGGGATAAAGAGTGAGAGTAAGGGTCTCCCCTCTTTGGGCTGGCTTCCCAAAGGAATGTCTCTGGGGAATAGAGGGGAACTGGAAGCAAACCAGTATGGACTGCAGCCAAGTTTCCCATCACCTGGTAGATGCCAGAAAAAGCTTGTGTAACTACAGTGCATTACTATCAGACAAAGTAGATTTTAATGCAAAAACGTTTGTTACACCCAGAGATAACAAAGGTAACTTCATAAAAGATAGAAGATTGGGTCCACCATGAAAACATAATAATTCTGAATTTGTATTCAATAGTCTATTGATTTTTTATATATATATAACTTTATTTATTTTATTTTTGGCTGTGTTGGGTCTTCGTTGCTGCACGTGGGCTTTCTCTAGTTGCAGTGAGCGGGGGATACCCTTCGTTGTGGTACACGGGCTTCTTGTTGCAGTGGTTTCTCTTGTTGCAGAGAACAGGCTCTAGGTGTGCAGGCTTCCGTAGTTGTGGCTTGCGGGCTTCGTTGTTCCGCGGCATGTGGGATCTTCCCAGACCAGGGCTCGAACCCATGTCCCCAGCATTGGCAGGTGGATTCTTAACCACTGCACCACCAGGGAAGCCCCTCAATAGTCTATTGATTGAACTACAAGCAGAGATAGTCAAGTTCTATATCACACTGGGTGATTTTAACATATATCATTCCATATTTGATACAACAAGGAGACAAAAAAAAAACCCAGTAAAAATAAGATTTCAATGTGATTAACCAACTTGACCTATTGGGCATATATAGAAAATGCACTCAATCGTTGTAGAATCCACATTGATCTTTCAGCGCAAACAGATCACCTACTAAGTTTGACCACAAGTGCATGAGAGCAAATCTCAATAAATTTCAAAGAATTAAAATTATACAGAGTATGTTCTTTAGCCACAATGCAATGATACTAAAAACCAATAACAAAAGAAGGAAAAGAGGTCCTCCATATATTTGGATACTAAAAAATGCACTTCTATATAACTCATGGATTAAATACTCTCAATTGACTTTATTCAAATCAATTTCTCTGCATAGATTGCAGCAGAAATGAGGAAAATGAGGATGACTCAAAAGGGAGAGATGAAACGAGAATTGGTTTATCTAAGTATAATGTGAAAGCAAATGAGTGTTCACTACAAGTTTACAAACACATGGACTGCACATCTGATAATAATTTTTTCCTCCAGCTTTATTGAGATTAATTGACTTTGGTTAACACCTGATAATTACACATTTGATTTTACTAGTGCTTAATATAGACAAATTTCTGTACACATATATTAAACTATCTCATATATTCATATATTCCCATATATGAGATATATTCCCTATATACTATTAAATATGTAATATTTTGCCTATTTTATAGATGTCAACTGAACTCAGAGAGATAAGGTAGCTGATAAATGACAGGTAGTAAAACACAGGATAGAAGGATTTTTTTTTTTTTTTTTTTTTTTTTTTGCTGCTGCTGCATTGCAGCCTGCAGGATCTTAGTTCCCCGACCAGGGATCGAACACATGTTCCCTGCAGTGGAAGCTCAGAGTCCTAACCACTGGACCTCCAGGGAATTCCCAGGATAGAAGGATTTAATACAAAGATACCTGATTTGAAAACCCATGATTAATCACTTTGCCAGGAGAATTGAATTTTGGAAGAGTCAGGAATTCTGGCATACCCAGTATTTCATTCGCTTTGACTCTTTCTAGAAGCCCACACCCAAGGCAGATGACAGAATCATGAAAAAGAAAATGTTCCAGAGATCAGTGTCCTCAAGTCTCCCTTTATGGCTCTGTTCCTCAGGCTATTGACGGAGGGGTTCACCATAGGAGTGACCACAGTGTTCATCACTGAGGCCACTGCCCTCCTCCTGGGGGAGAGAGTAGCTGCAGAACTAAGGTAAACTCCAACACAGGTCCTATAGAATAAGAAAACGACAGACAGGTGAGACCCAAGTGTGGAAAAAGCTTTATACTTTCCACCAATTGATGGGATCCTCGGGATGGACAAGACAATGTGAGTGTAAGAGAAAATTATCCCTGAGAGGGGATCAACACCTAACAGGCTAGTCACTAGATGCATCAGGATGTCATTGATAAGAGTATCAGAACAGGCAAGTCTGAGGATCTGAGCAAGTTCACAGAAGAAGTGGGGGATTTTCAAGTCTGTGCAGGACAGATGCAACACCATCAGACTGTGGAGCAAGGCGTTCATAATGCTAATGAACAAGGAGCAACGAATCATCAGACCACAGAGACGGGGGTTCATGATGATTGCATAATACAGAGGGTGGCAGATGGCCACGTAGCGGTCATAAGCCATGATGGTCAGGAGCAAATTGTCCATACATATGAAAACCATGAAAAAATACACCTGAATGAGGCAGCCTGCATCGGTGATGACTTTGTTCCCTGTCTGGATGTTCACCAACGTCTTGGGGACTATAGTGGAGGTGAAACAGATGTCAACGAAGGACAGGTGGGAGAGGAAGAAGTGCATGGGGGTGTGGAGACGGGAGTCTGAGCTGATGGCCAGGATGATGAGCAGATTCCCCAGCACAGTGACCAGCTACATGGACAGGAAGAGCCCAAAGAGAAAGGGCTGCAGTTCTGGATCCTCTGAGAGGCCCAGGAGGAGGAATTCTGAGACACCAGTCTGGTTTTCTGATTCCATGTTGTTGACGAGTCTACTGGAAAATAGAGACATGAATTACCATGAAACAGACACACAGACATCACTTGTTTGAGAGAAGTCATTTAAATAATCTTCCCTTCTGGTTGCTCTACTCATTTCTTCCTTCACCAAGTAATATTTGAATGACTTCTAAATACCATACATTTTGTTCTAATGCTAAAATTTAAAAATTATAACATTTTATTAAAAATGAAAATATTTTATTTTTTTAGGAACTATCATGCCTGCATGGCATTGTAAAATCTATGATTAGGGCTTCCCTGGTGGTGCAGTGGTTAGGAATTGCCTGCCAATGCAGGGGACACGGGTTCGAGCCCTGGTCTGGGAGGATCCCACATGCTGCGGAGTGCCTAAGCCTGTGTGCCACAACTACTGAGCCTGTGCTCTAGAGCCTAAGAGCCACAACTACTGAAGCCCGTGCACCTAGAGCCCGTGTTCTGTAACAAGAGAAGCCACTGCAATGAGAAGCCTGCGCACCGCAAGAAAGAGTAGCCCCCGCTCACGGCAACTAGAGAAATCCCATGCACAGCAGTGAAGACCCAACACAGCCAAAAATAAATAAATTAAATAAATTAAATAAATAAATAAATAAATAAAATCTGTGATTAAATTCTCATCGTTTCTTCACATAGGGTCAAACCTGGTTGGATGACTTCACTTTCTCAGAGAATTTTAACTCTGTAGTTAACTTTATACTGAGTCTGCTCAGAATGGCAAATCTCAGATATTGCTGGAAATTATAAGCTCAGATTCTTTACTGTCTCAATGTGAGAAATAATATCATTAATCCATTCCTTTAAATATCCTACTTTTTACAAATTGGATCAAACCACTCCACTGGAACCTGTCTGTATAGAAAGAATTGTTTTGCTGCAATCTGTCATTTGCCATCAGCCTACAGTGAGGGACATTTATAAGAAAAGGTTAAATGAATCTATATCTTGTCTATTGTGGAAGTGTCATACCTGTAGGGGAAATTCCTGTCTGGCCCTTAAAACAAGAATAGCTAATGCTTTTTCTGAAAAACTGATTTAGGGAGTTCCCTGGCAGTCCAGTAGTTAGGACTCGGCGCTTTCAGTGCTGTGGCCCCAGGTTCAGTCCCTGGTCAGGGAACTGAGATCCTGCAAGTCTAGAAACTCAGAAAGAGTCATTTTATAGCATATTTCTTTCAACCAGTTGTTCCTTGTTAGCTACCTTTCTGGACATGTCTATATGGCAATGGCTTTGTAATTATCCCCTACCCTCCAAGTACTCTTTCTTTTAAAAATTAATTAATTTATTTATTTATTTTTGACTGCGTTGTGTCTTCATTTCTGCTTGTGGGCTTTCTCTAGCTGCAGCGAGTGGCGGCTACTCTTTGTTGCGGTGCGCGGGCTTCTCATTGCAGTGGCTTCTCGTTGCAGAGCACGGGCTCTAGGCGCACGGGCTTCAGTAGTTGTGGCACGTCGGCTCAGTAGTTGTGGCTCATGGGCTCTAGAGCACAGGCTCAGTAGTTGTGGTGCATGGGCTTAGTTGCTCCGTGGCGTGTGGTATCTTCCCTGATCGGGGCTCGAACTCGTGTTACCTACATTGGCAGGCGGATTCTTAACCACTGCGCCACCAGGAAAGCCCCTCCAAGTACTCTTGAATGCATTTAACCCTGTGCATTTTTGCAGAGGAATCTTCTTCCCAAGCGTGCCAGGGAAGGTCCAGCACATCCTTCTGGAACACTTCAATGGCATTCTACCCAATAAACCCCCAAGTCTTCACTTTGGCATTCAAGTTCTTCCAACATCTGGGCCCTGTAATAATTACACATGGGGCAAGGTACTCTCAGCAATGAATTTACCTTGTAAATTTTTTTTACAAGGTACTCTCAGCAATGAATTTACCTTGTAAAACTGACACTCCACGTGGTTTCATTGAGAAAGCTTCAAGAGTGAATAATTCTAGGAGCTGGTGTGCAAATACCAGCAGGACACATAATTGATGAAGATGTGTCATTTCCTGCTCTAATCAAAAGCAAATTATTCATCTCAGAATATGAGCTTTGGAAGGACACATATTTGTAACAGAAGTGAAGGGAGGATGGAATGCATAGAGTCTTGAGAAAGCAAAGGAAACAAGTGAGCATTTTTAAGTCTGCCTTCACACTGGCTGGCACGTGGGAGGGAACTCATGAACTAGACAATGCTAACATCCAGACCCCTTGACAGGGTCAGAACCCAGGCACTGGCTTACAAAGCAAAGGAGGAAGGACAGGTGTCTAGTCACAAAGGAAAAGAAGTTGAGCAAAGTTCAAAGGACATTTGTGTCTTTCAAATTAATAAGACATATGCATTAGATAGGAAACGTTCTGAGTACTAGGGACATAGGGAATACTCCAGAAATATTGGCTCTCATTGCCATTATTGTTTTTTATTAATAACAGAATAGTTATTGTTATATTAGTCTTTATGGAAGAGAAAATATTGAGCTTACTTAAGGATGTTCCTCTTCCCCTTAATTTTCTGACACACAGACTGATCTGTTTAACTGTCACAATTCCAGAAACATGAATGAAAGGTCAACATTTGGAAAGTTTAAAAAGGCAAGAAAGAGATTTTGTAATTTTTCTCTTTTTCGTTCTTTTTTTTAGCTTATAATTCTGGAGGCTGGAATGAAAGTCTGAGATCAGGGTGCCAGCATGTTGGGTGATGGAGGGAGGGTCGGCCTGGAGGCTAGAGACTTCTTATATCCTTACCTGGCAGAAGGCGTGAGGGATCTCTTTTATAGACACTAATCCCATTCATGACGGCTCTACCTTCATGACTTAAGCACCTCCCAAAGGCCCCACTTCATAATACCATCATATTTGGGGGTTAGGATTTCAGCATATATATTTTGGGGGTACACAAACTTTTAGACCATAACACATATATTGGCATAATCCTTTTCATATTTTTTCAGTGTATTTAGGTTTCCTTTCTGTTACTGATTATTTATGTTTTTAAATTTAATTTAATTTTTTATTGAAGTATAGTTGATTTACAATGTTGTGCCAATGTCTGCTGAACAACAAAGTCACCGTTATATATTATATATATAATATATATATACTCTTTTTCATATTCTTTTCCATTATGGTTTATCATAGGATATTGAATATAGTTCTCTGTGCTATACAGTAGGACCTTGTTGTTTTCAGTTTTTCTTAAAGAAAATGTTGAAGAGCTTCTCAAAAAATTAAAAATAGAATTACCACATGATCCAGCAATTCCACTTCTGGGTCTGTATCCAAAAGATCTGACAGTAGGATCTCCAAGAGCTATTTATACACCCATGTTCTTAGCAGCATTATTTACAATAACCGAAAGGCGGAAGCAGCCCATCTCTCCAGTGACAGATGAATGAATAAGCAAAATGTGGAATATACATACAGTGGAATATTAAATATTATTCAACCTTAAAAAGGAAGGGCATTCTGACACATGCTACAACATGGATGAACCTTGAGGACATAATGCTAAGTGAAATAAACCAGTCACAAAAAGAAAAATGCGGTAAGAGTCCACTTATATGAAGTACCTAGAATAGTCAAATTCATATGGAGAATAGAAGGCAGAAGGCTGGTTGCCAGGGGCTGGGGGGATGGCAGAACGGGGAAGGGTAGTGTTTCATGAGGACAGAGTTTCAGTTTTGCAACATGAAAACTGTTCTGGAGATGGATGGTGGTGATGGTTGCACAACAATGAGATTGAACTTAATGCTACTGAACTGCATACTTAAGATAGCTTAAAGGGTACATTTTATTTGATATATTTTGTTATGATTAAACAAATAAATGAATTAATAAAAAATCCCAAAGGAACTCTTTCTGGTTTGCTTTACTCACGCTCCTGCCCACTGTGCTTTGAGAAATCAGTTGCCCCTCATTTCTTGAACTTCATAGATGTTCTTAGGGAACAAAACCCCACCCTCGCTTCTGTTTTATGCTTCTCCCTCAGCCAGAGAATCCTGCAGATCAGGGAATATTTAACACCATTCATGGAGACTCAGATCTTACCTCCTCCTGTTCTTGGTAGGATCACATCCAAGTCTGGCTTAGAAATAACTGGGTGAGTGCTGTCTCCTGGAAGAATCCGCGGCAGTAGACAGACTTAGATCCTTACCAACTCTGTCCACTCAGTCTACTTCAGGATCCTTGGACCTTTCCAAAGAGGCAAGAAAGGACTGACTAGGCGGTTCTCCAAGTGTCTACCAATTGTTCTTAGGAATGAGGGGGAAGGAGCCATCCATAATGAGTCCCCAGGGATCAGAGGCTAAAAGGATAATGAGAATTACAGAGCTTTCAACACCCAGCCTCCATGCTCCACAAACCAGGGGACAAAATAAGGACACTGATAAGTTGGTTATTCTCAAGGAAGATAGTAATTACGATGGCACTATGGTTTTTAAACTTTAGTGTGCATCAGAATCACCCAAAGTGTTTGTTAAACAGATCTCTGGGTCCTACCCTAGAGTTTCCGATTGACTAGGTCTGGGGTGGAGTCCAAGAATTTGCATTTCTAACAAGTCCCCAGGTGATGCTGATGCTATACTGCTGGTCAGGGGGTCACACTTCGAGAATTACTGCTGTAGAAATTCCTAAAGCGTGGTGTGGAATCAGCCACATCTGGATTCAAATTCTGTATAAAGCCAAGGAGGAAAATCCTTGAACATGTTTGAGCTTTTGTTTCCCATCTGGATAATGGGAGTGAGAATGTAGGAGTACCCTACATTCCAGGAGTACATATGAAAAGGAAAAAAATAAAGCCCACAGCAGAGTATGCATTTACTGGGGCTCAGAGCAGGCCACCCACAAATATGCCAAAGTGTCGTAATGATTATTTTGAATTAAAGTTACTTTAGGGACTTCCCTGGTGGTCCAGTGGTTAAGAGTCCACGCTCCCAATGCAGGGGGCCTGGGTTCAATCCCTGGTCAGGGAACTAAGATCCTGCAAGCCACACAGCACAGCCAAAAAAAAAAAAACTTCACAAAAATGTCCAATGCGAGAGGGACACTTTGACTCTCCCCTCCGTCTCCTTGAAAGCAGAAAACAAATCTCCCATGTGAAAAGGTACCCTCCCTGTACCAGGAGGATGGAAAAATCCTTATCACCAGAGATAGGGAGCCCAGGGCCAAGAATGCTGTATAAACAGATCTGGTTACTTCTTCATTAATTAGCCATCCAAGCCTATTTTTCTTTGTATGGTCAACTCCTCACAAATTAATTGTTCTTTTGTCTAAAAAGTATAAAAGCTGCCTGCCTTGGTCACTTCTTAGGTCCTATTTCTATGAGACCTTTGTACGTATGACAATTTTTTTTCTCCTTTTAATCTGTCTTGTGTCAATTTAATTATTAGATCGCCCAGAAGAACTCAATAAGGGGGAGGGGATTTTTCCCCTCCCCAACATGTTCATTATTCATATTCTTATTATTTTAAAATTTTATTGGAGTATAGTTGATTTACAATGTTGTTTTAGTTTCAGGTGTACAGCAAAATGATTCAATTATACATATACGTATATTCATTCTTTTTCAGATTCTTTACCCATATAGGTTATTACACAATATTGAGTAGAGTTCCCTGTGCCATACAGTAGGTCCTTGTTGGTTATCTATTTTATATATAGTACTGTGTGTATGTTAATCTCAAGCTCCTAATTTATCCCTCCCCACCACGTTTCCCCTTTGGTAACCATAGGTTTGTTTTTGAAATCTGTGAGTCTGTGTCGGTTTTATAAATAAGTTTATTTATATCATTTAAAAAAAATTAGATTCCACATGAGTAATATCATATGGTATTTATCTTTCTGTCTGACTTACTTGACTTATTATGACAATCTCTAGGTCCATCCATGTTGCTGCAATTATTCATATTATTTATATTACGATTACCAGGACTTGAGGAGATCCTGACCTGATTCCTCCCTTTGGAGGAAAGGACAGGAATGTAAAGGAGGAAGAGGAAGAGGCAGAAGAGAGAGAACATCCAGGGACAACACTTACGAGTTGTGAAGAAAGAGGACCATCTTGAAAATTCCATGAGGATCCTTAATCACATCAAGGAGCAAGGTGACTGGGGAGATGGACCCCCTTTCCTTGAATCTCAGTGTCTTCCTTAAAGGGTTGGATCCAAAACCAGCAGTGTGAGGATTCAACAGCACAGTTCTCCTCCTTCCCTTCCTGGGACATAAAGGGATGCATTGGAGCAGCCTGGAATTCTCACAAATTTTTGAGAAGTATTGATTCCTTTGAGTAGTGAATTGGCCCATGCAACTTTTTTTTTTTTTTTTTTTTTTTTTTTGCGGTACGCGGGCCTCTCACCGCTGTGGCCTCTCCCCCGTTGCGGAGCACAGGCTCCGGACGCGCAGGCTCAGAGGCCATGGCTCACGGGCCCAGCCGCTGCGCGGCATGTGGGATCTTCCCCGACCGGGGCACGAACCCGTGTCCCCTGCATCAGCAGGCGGACTCTCAACCACTGCGCCACCAGGGAAGCCCTGATTCTCATTCTTGACCATGCATCAGAGTCACCTAAAGGGTTTCTTAAAACACAGGTTGCTGGGCACCACCCCAGAGTTTCAGCATGTCTAGGTGAAGTCTGAGAAACTGCATTTCAAAGAACTTCCCAGGTAATGCTGATATGACTGGTAGAACCTGCTGCATAATTTTTGGGTTCCAGTGCAAAATGAAAATGTGGGACCCCATGTTGAAAAAATGTCAAGACAGTGATAGCAGAGCATTCAACCAAGAGTGGGGTCCTTAGACCTACTTGAGAATGGACTTGAGGATATGGGGAGGGGGAAGGGTAAGCTGTGACAAAGCGAAAGCGGCATGGACATATATACACTACCAAACGTAAGGTAGATAGCTAGTGGGAAGCAGCCGCATAGCACAGGGAGATCAGCTCGGTGCTTTGTGACCGCCTGGAGGGGTGGGATAGGGAGGGTGGGAGGGAGGGAGACGCAAGAGGGAAGGGATATGAGAACAGATGCATATGTATAACTGATTCACTTTGTTATAAAGCAGAAACTAATACACCAATGTGAAGCAATTATACTCCAATAAAGTTGTAAAAAAAAAAAAAAAAAGAGTGGGGTCCTCTGTGGCTCTTCTGGTTGCACACCCATGAACCCAGCCCTGGCTGCTGGTCTAGGGACACATTGTGAGAACCATTGGTTTAGACTTCCTACTTAATTAACCTAGGACGACCTCCAAATAGGAATAATAATGATAGTGATAACAATAATAATGTTGCCCCCTTTCCTCTAGAACTTACCAGGATTTCTGTATCTCCAGGATGGCCCCACAGGAGACCACAGGGGCTGAGTTTCTCCCCAGGATGTAGATGTTGAAGATAAATAGATGCTTGAGAATTTCAAGGAGACAGTCATGTGTGCAGTTTCCGGACAATACACATTCTCTAAGAAGCAACAAGGTAGCAAAGCTTTCTGGTTGGTTGGTGTGAGACTGTGTTGATTAGTATATTTACAGTTTTTCTCTGCAAAGCTCCTCATTAGCCAAAGTGTTCTCTCTTCACTCCAATCCTGCAGCAGAACGAAGGAAACTACTGGCTTGCTAACCACTGCGCCACCAGGGAAGCCCTGGCTCTTCTTTTAAATTCAGCAAAGTTTGTTTTTTGGTGCTGGTGATATTTTCTAATACATATTAAAATACACAGTCTTTAAAATACTATCTGCATCCCATTTTGGAAACACTAATGAGTGCATCTCTATAGCTTCTAGATTTTTTGCATCAGTAGCACCTGCTCAGGTAGCCTCCTCTGACTCTGCCCCTCGGCCATGGTTCTTAATTTGGGGCTCTAGTCATTGATGGCACTCACCTATGACTGTACTGAGATCCAAGACTCTGGGAATTATTTGATGAAAGGCCACTTTGCCCTGTAAAATGCAACTACAAGAGAACAGTTTTTGCTCACCATGGCTTAACACAGTGCCAGACCCAAATAGGAGCTGATAAAATATTACTATGCGAGCCAGGAAATTGTGGCAACCCATGAGTTAGGTGCCATTATTATACCCATAATAGGAACCAATGATTAGAGGCAATGGTTTGCTGGGAAGTCAGGAAAAAGATCTGATTTGTAGCACTGGTCGATTTCTGAGGTGTAAATTCTCCCACCACAAATTCCAGCTCTCAGTCATTGAAGGCAGAGTTGGGAAGAGCTGTATGATCAGCTCTGCAGTGTGGACTTTCAGCTCACCACTGAGAGGGATTCTCTATTTTTCAAACTCCCCAAGCTTATTCATGCCTCAAGGCTTTTGTATCAGCATTTCTGGCATTTCTGTCTTTTGAAATGTCTTCTCCCAGATCTTCCTACAGTTGGCCTTTGTAATTCAGACTGTCAAATTAAAAAAAAAAAAGAAAAATGCCACTTCGAATGTCGGTAAGGCATGACTTTATTAAAAGGGACTATTGCAGCAGGCAGAAACGCCTATTGTTAACCAGAATCGTTTCAGGGAGGGCATGGAGAAACAAAGCTTTAATATGCGGAGGCCAGTGGCTGGAGAGGGAAGGAGGGACTTGTTAAAAACTGCTTTGTGGGCGGGGCTGGGGTGATAGTGGGGGTGAAGGTGAGCGGGGGCTGGGGGTAAAGTGCAGGATGGTGGAGGAGTGGGGAAGTGTCTTGAAACTTAACAAAGTGCTTTAAATAATTGCAATAACAGGAAAAGAGGAGGCAGGAAATGTTTGTTGTCAGGCACATGGAGTAGGGGGTGGGGATCTGGGACTGACGCAGAGCTAACGAGTTATAGGGCTGGAAGTTCTCACAAATAAACGGTCTCGCTGTCCTAAGTCAATCCAGCCTCGGTTATGTCAAGCCACGCTTCAATCAGCCTTGTCAAGGTCTCCGCTGGACCATCAGCTCCCCAAAGAGTGCCTGTGTTCAACTACTACTAATCATTCAGGTACCCCATTACCATTTACTTTTCTTCTAGCATTTGCCATTTGCTTTTTCTTTCTTTCTTTCTTTCTTTTGTTTTTAATATTTATTTGGTTGCGCCGGATCTTCGTTGCCTCGCGCGGGATCTTCCTCGCGGCGTGTGGGATCTTTTAGTTGCGGCATGTGGGATCTAGTTTCCTGACCAGGGATGCAACCTGGGCTCCCTGCATTGGAAGCGCGGAGTCTCCATAGCCACTGGACCACCAGGGAAGTCTCGCCATTTGCTTTCTTCCTTATTTGATTTTTCTGTGTATATGTTGTGTTGTTTATTTTACATTCCTGGTATTTAGAATAGTGCATGGTATACAGTAAGTCCTCAATAAACATCAATTCAATGAATGAATAATTACCCTGTAAAAATACGCAACGATTTAGACTTCCGTCGGCAGCGAACCACTCTGTTGATATCGCTGAATACAGTCGACCCTGGGGGTCGGTAGATCCGCGATTAGCTGAATCCGCAGATGCGGGACCCGCTGAATGGGAGGGCAGGATGTATACTACACCATGGGACATAAGGGACTTGAACATCTTTGGCTTTCGGTATGCGTGGGGCGGTGGTTCTGGAACCAATCCTCCGCAGATACTGAGAGACGACTGAACTTGTATCTTTACTTGTACAATTAAAAGGAACTAGTGTAAACGGTATGTATTCTTTGGTTTAATAATAATCCTATATAAATCAGTAACACTGAGCCTGTTACTATTTGCTCTAGATGACTGTGTAGATCTAGTCAGGGAGAATAGGGTGTGTCTTTTAAGCCTTTAGTCCTTTCAGTTGTATCACAGATAAAAGTCAGTGACCTTGTGCATTTCTCCAGACCGAAAGCTTGCTGTAGCTGAGAAGTATGTGGACATCAGCCTGGCCCAAGCTCTTACCTCGCTGACTGTGGATTTCTGTGTCTTTCGGTGAGTAACGAGTAAGAGCTTGTGGCAGGGGCTCCCTCCACTGCCCTGCACTTTGTAAGATAATTTTTACCCTGCAGAACATTTTCTCTTGACCGTGGGCATCCGGGTGCATTTGAGATTGAGGTATCTTGTGAAGTGAAATTTTTCAGTTATTTATGTTGGGTAAGCGTCGACTGAAAAAAGTGCACAACGTGCGAGTTGTGAGTTTAGTTTTATTTGGGGTAAAATGAGGACTATAGCCTAGGAGACAGCCTCTCAGATAGCTCTGAGGAACTGATCCCAAAAAGGTAGGGGAGAGGTCAGTATACATGGGATTTGGGTGAAGGAGGACACGTGCAACGAAGCACACATGTTGGCAGAGGGTTGCCACTAGTCATGAGGAACAGATGTCTCTGTCAATGATTTTAGTCCTTTTCTAGATAGAAGAAGATGCAAGAAATTGGTCTCATAAAATCTTCTCCTGAAGAATATCTAACTACCTGAAGACCTGTTCTGCCAGTTTTTCCCAGAGCACAGAGCGCCTCATTCCTCAGCTCTGGCCCGAACTCCTTTCAGGGTGTATTGAAGGTCAGCCACTGCAGTGGCTAGTGACTTCATCCTTGCAGAGGCAGGCGGCAGTTTTTCATCCATTACCTTTTTTTTTTTTTTTTTTTTTTTACCGGTACGCGGGCCTCTCACTGTTGCGGCCTCTCCCGTTGTGGAGCACAGGCTCCGAGACGCGCAGGCTCAGCGGCCATGGCTCACGGGCCCAGCCGCTCCGCGACACGTGGGATCCTCCCGGACCGGGGCACGAACCCGTGTCTCCTGCATCGGCATGCGGACTCTCAACCACTGCGCCACCAGGGAAGCCCCTTAATCTTCAGTTTTAATTAATTATAGCTGTGGGGTGGGGTAAAGGGTGTGATACCAGTGATGCCTTCTGCCTGCTCTGAATACCTAGAGCGTTAGTACTCCTTACTGAGAGTGCAGATGCTTGAAGTGAAAACAGTTTTGGGGAAGAGATAAGTTCAGTCTGATAAGCTTCATCCAAGGTGCCTGCAAAACGCTTAGATGGCCATAGTTGAAAAGGCAGCAGGGTACATGGGTCTTAAGCTCAGATTTGAGTTCTCAAACTGGAGATTTGGGTGTTATGAGCATAGAGATGGAATTTATTTATTTTTAATATTTATTTATTTATTTGGTTGCACCGGTCTTAGTTGCGGCACGTGGGCTCCTTAGTTGTGGCAGACGAACTCTTAGTTGTGGCATGCATGTGGGATCTAGTTCCCTGACCAGGGAATCTAACCCGGGCCCTCTGCATTGGGAGCGGAGTGTTCCGCTGCGCCACCAGGGAAGTCCCGAGATGGAATTTAATTTCAAGGGAATGCATAGATGTGGAATACAGAAAATAAGGTGAGAGATAAGGGCCAGGACTGAGGCTTGAGGACAGTCAACAGTGGGAGAGGAGCTGGCCAATGAGCCTGAAAGACAGTGGCCAGAGAAATAAGATACCAACCAGGAGATTATGGTCACAAAAGCCCAGAACAGAGGCTGATTTATAGAAGAAAGTAAAGATAGATTTTTTCTGATGAACGAACTAAGTCAAAGACAGAATGGCATTCACTGGATTAATTCTCTTAAATCCTTGGCAGTCTTGGCAGAGCAGTGTCAGTGAGGTGGTGGTGAGACAGAAACCAGTTTGGAGTGTAATTAAGGGAGGTGAGGAAATGGGGAGAATGAGAGGGTAGATCAGTCTTTCCAGAAGCTGGATGGAGAAAAGGAAGAGGGACTGAGCAGTAACTGTAGGGCTAAGTGGGACCCAAAGGCATGAATTTGTTTCAAGATGGGAGATTTTAAATGTTTTTCAGTTGAACAAGAACATTTATTTGCAAAGAAGAGATACAAGGCAATATGTATTAGAAAATACAAGGCAATGTTTAAAAGATGTAAAAATATGCAATCACTTATTTTAAGATAACTCTCAAACTTTAGAAAAATTACAAAGGAAAAAGGAAAAAAAATTAGCAAGGAAAATACCTGTCTCCAAGCCCATGCACTTTCTCTTCAATTTTTTTTAACATTCCTTTTTTTTTTTTAATGTTCTTTGCCATTATGGTTTATCATAGGATATTGAATACAGTTCTCTGTGCTATACAGTAGGACTTTGTTGTAAGATGGGGCACCTTTGATTATGTTTCAATGTTAGAAGTATGAGTACAGTGGAGTAGAAGTTGATGGTGATGGAAAAGAGCAAAGGAATAATTAATAAAACAAGCTTTCTGAGAAGGTAGGAAGGGATTAGACCAGTGGTTCTTAAAGGGGAAATTTTGCCCTCTAGGGGACATTTGGCAATATCCCTTTCACAACTAGAGGGGGTACTACTGACATCTAGTGGATAGGGTCCAGGGATGCTACTAAGCATCCTACAATGACAGGATGGTACCCCCATAACAAAGAAGTATCCAGCTCAAAATGTGCCAAAGATGGGAAACATGACATAGCAAAGTAGCAGATATTGACTTTAGATAAGAAGGCAGACATATCTTGTTTGCAAAGTGAAAGAAACCATGATGCTGTGGAACTACTTTTGTACTAGTGGCAAGAAAATGAGGAATCCTTTCATTGTTAGAGTTTCTCTGCAAAGTAAGACGTAAGATCATTTGTTATTGAAGAGATAAGGTTAAGACCATATGAGATTCAAAATCTTGGAGGAATTGTGAAAAGGTCTTTGGATAACTAGGGGCTTAAATTGCCTGTTGGGCTTTTCCTTTAGTGTTGAAGCCCCATTTAGAGTACATGGACTCAAATTTTTAGTGCTTCCCGTATAACTTATTGGATAGGAGTTACCCAGGCAGGATAGACAGATGGTTGGAATTATCTAAGGCAGGTGTTACGATTCCTCAGAGAGGAATTTGAGGTTTTAGAAAATATATTATTGAAGTGATGGGCCATGGCATTTCATATCTAGTGCCAAGGAAATGAGGATTATAAATAGCAATATGGTGGAAGTATGGATGGCCTGGAAGCTTCTATGAGGTAGGAAAGCAGATGCAATACAGGCAAAAAAGTGAACAAGATGGAAGTATACCTACTGTGTTCAGAAAGTGGGATGTCTGACTTTTTGCCTTCATAGAGAGCAAGAGTCTCAGGTGATGATAAATTTAAGGTGTTTGGTTGAGATGTGGAAGCCATGGATGTTTGCTAGTTTATGCCCAAGAACATGGAATCATCTTGAATCAGAGCAGGGATGGGAGTTAAAATGAAGAATGGGAGTCAGGGGACAGTGACTTTAATGGGTCAGGTCTATATGTTGGTGCTAATTCAGGGGAGAAGCCAGTGAAGTGCCTCAGTGGAGATGGAATTTTTGATAAGTGGTGGGTAATGTGGTTTCATAATGTGGAGAATGTACATTAGGAATGGGGAAGGTCAAGAATACCCACGATATTTATTGCTTTGAGGTTGTACATGGCATGCAAAACAATGACCCAGGATCAAAGACAGCTTGAATCTGAAAGGAACACATATAGGATGCACGATGATGTAACTGTCCTAAGTGCAAAGGAGAAACAGAAAGCTTGTGAATTCTCTTGTTAATATTTATTTCAGAGCCCTGCCTGGAGTGGATCATAGAAGCAATAAAAGGAGCATCCTTGTTCTCCTGGTTGCTGTCTGATCATATTTACTACTTACAGACTTGCAAAATGGCAGCCCCACATCTGTCCACTATATGTGGTGAGTTCCTAGGGTAGATTCACTTTACCAGGATTAAGTGGGCACAAAGTAAGGGAGTTGAGTAGCCACAGGGGACTGGGAAGAAGGGGCTGAAATGAAAGGAGGTGGGTATGGAGCTCTACGAACACTTGGTGCCCCAGAATTTGCTCATGTCGGATTCAATGCCCTTTGGGATTTTAGAGGAAGGGCATATGTGCATGGTGGGGAGAGGGAAGAAAATTTAGGGGTGGCACCTCCTTATCCCATCCATTTTATAAAGCTGGGGAAGGTAACAACTCAACCCTTCTGACTTTCAACTTCCTTGCTAGGAAAGTTGAGACTATGTATGTGCCTAGAAACTCATGTCACCCTCTCCTCTATCTCTGCCTGTCCTAGACCCTGTCCTAGACCCTTCCTGTGCCCATGAGAGGATCACAGAGATGGAAAACTTCCACTCTGGGTTACAAGTGAGTCATAATTTTTTTTCTTTCTCCTAAAATACATTCCTGTCCCTTGGGGTGAATGCATCTTCTTCCAGTACTCTGGAGCCTCATAACCCAACCTGCATTTTGAAACTTCTGATGGTGGATAAGGGACTTCCAAAAAAAAATTCTTCTACTACCTTACTACTTACAGTTTTTTTTCAGGCATCTCTCCTGCTTAGTGCTGTTAGTAAAAGAAGTAAAAAGTAAAAGAAGGATATAAGACTGTCTTAGCCTCAAAAATGTATGGCCACTCTGGGCGAAATAATTTTTTCATTTAGGAAGTATTTCTCTCATTCTTGCAATGTGTTCAGGTCTCTGATTAACCCTGCAGATAGAAGAGAGTACAATTATGAAAGCTTTCAGGCTAGGAGTGGAGAGATACATTTCATCATGTGTTAGAGAGGCCTTAAATTCTTAAGGCTGGTTGAAATTCCTTAAGGAGTGAGCATGAATAGAGAAGGAAGGATTCTGAGAACTGAGTCCTGGGTTAAATGAAGAGCCCGCAGAATCTTGAATTTACTGTGAAACAGGTTTTTCATTTCCAGTGCTATTGTGCATGATCCTCTCCCCAGGAACATTGGTGGGGTTGGTGGCTGGTTGAGACAGAATGTGTTGTTATTTTAGAACTCAATAACCTTTGAGGATGTGGCCATAGACTTCACCCAGGAGGAGTGGACATTGCTGAATTCATCTCAGAGAAAACTGTACAGAGATGTGATGCTAGAGAACTATAGAAACTTGGCTTCACTGGGTAAGACTAACAGAATCCCTTGATTTATTTACTGAATTTGAGCATGGAGTTCTTGGGTGAGTAAGACCCAATCAACTTGTGATACAGACTATAGGAGTTTTTTTTGTAGGCTTTTACTTTTAAGAAAAATTGCCATATTGAGACATAATTCACATACCATAATTTACTCATTTGAAGTGTACAAAACAATGATTTTTTTTCTAGTATATTCATATAGCTGTGCAACCGTCACCACTGTCTAATTCCATAACATTTTTGTTGCTCTGCCTACAGGGTGTTTCATTCCTCCTTGCCTGCAGCCCCTGGCAACAACTAATCTACTTTCCTTTTCTACAGGTTTCCCTATTCAGCATTTCATATTAATGGAATCATACCAAATGTGGTCTTTTGTGACTTATTTTTTCACTTAGCATAATGTTTTCAAGGTTCATTGAACCTTGTTGTAGCATATGTCAGTACTTATAACCTATTCATTGCTGAATAATATTCTCTTGCATAGATATACAACATTTTGTTTATCCATTCATCAGTTGATGGACATTTGGCTTTTTGACACTCGCTGTTACGAATAATGCTGCTACAAACATTCACATACAAGTTTTTGTGTGGACATATGTTGTCCTTTATCTTGGGTATATGTCTAAGAGTAAAATTGTTGGGTCATTTGGTAACTTTATACTTAACATTCTGAGGAACTGCCAAACTGTTTTCCAAACTGGCTGTATCATTTTACATTCCCTTCAGCAATGTATCCAGGTTCCAAATTCTCCACATTCTTACCAACATTTATTTCCTGTCTTCTTTTTTTTTTTTTTTTTTTTTGGTTTGCCGTACGAGGGCCTCTCACTGTTGTGGCCTCTCCTGTTGTGGAGCACAGGCTCTGGATGCGCAGGCTCAGTGGCCATGGCTCACGGGCCCAGCCACTCCACGGCATGTGGGATCTTCCTGGACCGGGGCACAAACCCATGTCCCCTGCATCGGCAGGCGGACTCTCAACCACTGCGCCACCAGGGAAGCCCACACACAGCCTTTTAGATCCCCAGGAACTTGTTGGGAGCTTCTCAAAGTTCCCTGTGGTTTGTCTAGTTCTTGTTTTCCTTTCAAATTCCCAGCCAGCCTTCTGTTTTCCCCAAGTGAAATCAGAGCCTTAAGCATATGGGGGTGTTACTAGCTGGTTGCCATTGTTTGGCTAACGCCTTGGGGGTAAGGGCTTTTTTTATCTGCTAAGCTGAGCTCTGAGTAAAAACAAATAGCCACACCTCCCTGAGTGTAGAGATTTTCTAGGGAGCTGCAATTTTATTCTATTTATTTTATTTTTTATTTATTTATTTTTTTTTGCGGTATGTGGGCCTCTCACTGTTGTGGCCTCTCCCGTTGATCCGGACGCACAGGCTCAGTGGCCATGGCTCACGGGCACAGCTGCTCCGCAGCATGTGGGATCCTCCCAGACTGGGGCACGAACCCGTGTCCCCTGCATTGGCAGGCAGACTCTCAACCACTGCACCACCAGGGAAGCCCGGAGCTGCAATTTTAGGAAAAAAAAATATTGACTGTGTTCTGGGGATGGTTCTTTTTTTTTTTTTAATGTTCAACTCTTTTATTTATTTATATTTATTTTTGGCTGTATTGGGTCTTCGTTTCTGTGTGAGGGCTTCTAGTTGCGGCAAGCGGGGGCCACTTTTCATCGCCGTGCGCGGACCTCTCACTATCACGGGCTCTCTTGTTGCTGAGCACAGGCTCCAGATGCTCAGGCTCAGTAGTTGTGGCACACGGGCTTAGTTTCTCTGCAGCATGTGGGATCTTCCCAGACCAGGGCTCGAACCCATGTCCCCTGCATTGGCAGGCAGATTCTCAACCACTGCGCCACCAGGGAAGCCGGGATGGTTCTTTTAACAGAGCTCCCAAAGAGGTCAGACCTCTCTGTTGACTGCAGCGCTACTGGTTTTGGCCTTTTTTTCTTCTTTTTTTTGACTGCACCATGCGGCTTATAAGATATTAGTTCCCTGACCAGGGATCAAACCCAGGCCTTCGGCACTGAGAGCACAGAGTCTTAACCACTGGACCACCGGGGAATTCCCAAGGGATGGGAATATTCTTAAATTAAAATGTCACAGATCCTGTTCTCTTACCAAGGTTCAGTAATTTCTCTTGGAAAGACAATTTTCCATTTATGGAAAGTTGATCTCTGAAATGCTTTACTTTTGCTTTCTCTGTTAGAATTTTGTCATTTTGCTGCTTATAAAGTCACAACTGCCTATCTTCAGAACCTCAAAGAACAAGTTGTTGTCACAGTTTGATGGTAGTTTTTGTTGTATACTGCATGGTCCTCTCATATGTATCTTTCCCCATAATAGGACATCAACTCAGCAAGCCGCCTCTCATCACCCAGATGGAGCAAGGAGACGAAATAGAGGTAGTAGAGAGAAGAATTCACCAAGACACCTGTTCAGGTGAGCACCAGGCATATATGAATGTCTTACCTACAAGATCTGTTCCCTGTGCTAAACATCCCACTATTTTATACTCTAGGAACTTGAGGTTATGTTTCCCATTTGTTTCAGATTGGGTTGGGGCATTACCTGCTTTTTGTCAGCATATTGTCACCATGTCTTTTCCAAAACTTTTTCCCACTTTGTTCAGATGAGCTGATTCTCTTTAAAACCAAACAACAACAGCAAAAACAAGGTATTTTGGAGAAATATACGCTCAATGGTGAGAAGGTAAGAGTCACATGGGATAATTTCTTGTCCTCACATTAGAAGTCCAGAATTCTATAAGATAGAAAAGGACTAGAGGGTAATATGAGTGATATCACACTTATTTCCCCAATAGAAAGCAGATTCTCTAAGTATTCATTGGAAGGAAACTCATAACTTAGTTCCAAAAATGGTTACAGAGAATCCCCAAAGTAAATATTTGCATAATGGAATTAGTTATTAGATGTTTAAGATACTCACTCTAAGGCAATTTTATCTTAAATCTGTTGAAGAGACTCCAGTGAAGCCATCTGGTAGAGCAATCAGCTTATTCAAGCTGATAAACTCAGTCAGAAACTGCATATTCACTAAGAAAATGTGAAACTCTCATGCTAATAAAGTGCTCATTAGATGTATCAGAATTTATGGCGGGGGGAGATTGTCAGTCATGAACATGATAAATCCTGTGATTGTAACTCATATTTTAATCAATAGGAACAAACTCTTGGAGGCAATCCCATTCAATGCAGTGAAATTGTTGAAGCCTTGAGTGTGAAATCTAACATTACTCAGAATAAAATTTACCCTAGCAAGAAACCCCATCGGTACCTTGACTCTGCAAAAGCCCTTAGAGATTCTTCACATCTTAAGCCACCTGAGGGAATTCCTCCTCGGGAAAGATCTTACGAATGTAACAAGGACGAGAATGCCTTCCTCAGGAGTTCTGACGTAGCTGGGCACAAGAGACAACATACAGAAGAGACATCCCATGAATGCAGTGACTTGGGGAAAGTCGTAAATTCAATCTCACACCTTAAGAAGGATGAAAAAACTCACTCTAGAGAGAAACCTTTTGAGTGTAATCAGTGTGGTAAAGTATTACGGAGCCATTCATCCATTAAGTTGCACATGAGAACCCACACTGGAGAAAAACCGTTTAAGTGTGATCAATGTGGGAAAGCCTACAGCTCAAGCTCTTACCTTACGCGTCACAAGAGAATTCATACTGGGGAGAAGCCCTATGAGTGCCGTGACTGTGGAAAAACCTTCCGAGATAGCTCACTTCTCAGACAACATTCAGGGACTCATTCAGGAGAAAAACCCTACAAATGTGATCAATGCACCAAAACCTTCAGTAGAAGCTATAGGCTTGCCATACACCAGATAACACATACTGGAGAGAAACCCTATACATGCAATGACTGTGGGAAAACCTTCAGTATTCTCCCATATTTTAAAAGACATAAGAGAATCCACACTGGAGAGAAATCCATTGAATGTAGCCATTGTGGTAAAGCCCTGAGTAGTAAGCCATCTCTTAAGATACACCTGCGGATACATACTGGAGAGAAACCTTGCAAGTGTGATCAATGTGGGAAAGCTTTTAGGCTGAGCTCCAACCTTACCACGCACAGGAAAATTCATACTGGAGAGAAACCCTGTAAGTGCAATGACTGTGGGAGAGCTTTCAGGGATCGTTCATGTCTTAAAGAACATGTGAGAATTCACACTGGAGAAAAACCCTTTACATGTAATGAATGTGGAAAAGACTTCAGAGTGAAATCTTTCCTTGTTTTACACAAGAAAATTCACATGAAAGTGATACATGAATGTAAGGAATGTGGGAAAACCTTCCGTGGTCTCTTATCTCATAGGAGGCACATGAAAATCCATACCAGGGACAAGAAACCTTTTAAGTGCAGTGAGTGTGGAAAAGCTTTTAGCAGGCATGTGTCCCTTACAGTACACATGAGAACTCACACTGGAGAGAAACCCTACGAGTGTAATCAATGTGGAAAATCCTTTAGTGTAAAGTGTAATCTCATTGTGCACAGAAGAATACATACTAAAGAAAAACCCTATAAATGCAATGTCTGTGGGCAAGGTTTCAGTAAATCCTTACCCCTTCGGCGTCATGAGAGAACTCATGCTCAATAAACCCCCTTTTAATGATATCCATGTAAAGTAGCTTTCAGTGAACTCTCAATCTTTAAGGCATACAACCAAATGCTAAGTGAAAAGAACTGGTTGTAAAGAATGTGAGAAAGCCTCTAAGTAATGCATATATGGAAGAAACCTAAGTTATGCAATGACTGTGAGAAATTCTTTATTCATTCTTTATCCCTTAGAAGATATGTGGTAATGCTGAAGGGAAAATGTTTTAATATCTTCAAGACTTGTTACTTGAGAAAAATAAACACCTAATGTTTTAAGCCACCATGTTTTCCATGTGTTTGTTCCTTTGTTTTGTGTGTGTGGTGGTGGTAGGGAGGTTTTCCGTTTTTCTTTTTTCACTCCTAATTGACTAGTCACTAATCAATAGAGTCCACAGATGGTCAGTTTTTTTAAAAGTTTTATATATGGTAACAAAAGTGAAAAATTATTTGGTACAGGGATGTATGTTTAATAGATGTTTACCTTTTGGATAAAGCTCCTAAGTTGTGCTTACAAATCATCTGTGTACCTGTATATTTCATGTGTCCTAACCTGCCATTGCCTGCACAAGATCTATAATGAACCTTCCCATGAAGATTGCAGATGGTGAAATTCTTCTTGGAATTCTGAACTTTTTCCAATGCATTTTGTTTACATTTAACACGTACAAGAATGTACAATTGCATGAATTTTTACAAGGTAGAACACTTCTGTATTAACTACTGTACACTCTGGTTAAGATATAGAATATTATAGGCACCTGAGAATCATTCTTTAATGCTCTTTCCATTACTAATCACTCTGATTCCTACCACCAGAATGTAGGTACTCTATAGAATCATGTCTTTTTAATTTTTTAAGTCAAACTATAGTTGATTTACAATGTTGTGTTCGTTTCTGGTGTACAGTAAAGTGATTCAGTTATATATATACATATTCTTTTTCATATTCTTTTCCATTATGGTTTATTATAGGATATTGAATATAGTTCCCTGTGCTATACAGTAGGACGTAGGACTTTGTTGTTTATCTATTTTATATATAGTAGTCTGTATCTGCTAATCCCAAACTCCTAATTTATCCCTTCCTCACCCCTTTTCCCTGTGGTAACCATGAGTTTGTTTTCTATGTCTGTGAGTCCGTTTGTTACCTAAATAAGTTCATTTGTGTCTTTTTTTTTTTTTTTTTTTTGGCCACGCTGCGAGGCTTGCAGAATCTTAGTTCCCTGACCAGGAATCGAACCTGGGCCCTGGCAGTGAGCGCTGAGTCCTAACCACTGGACTGCCAGGGAATTCCCTGGAGTCATGTATTTTAAAAACAACTTTATTGAGATATAATTCACATACCACAAAAGTTCACCCATTTGAAGTGTAAAATTCAATGATTTTTATTGTATTTAAGGTTATGTGCACTCTGTGCCTGATACCGTATGTTATCATTTGTGCCTGGCTTCTTCTGCTCAACATTACATTTTCGAGATTGATTTTTGCTGTTGCATTTAGCAGGAGTTTATTTTCATTGTTGCATAGTTTTCTATAGAATGAATATGCACACTTTATCATTCAACTGTTTTGAACATTTTATCTGTTTATAGCTGGGATATTTTACCTATGGCTCTGCCACAAACATTATTGTACATGTTTTTTGATTCACAGTTGTACATGATTTTGTTGGGTATGTATTTAGGAGTGCAATATCTATGGTCATATTTATTCAAAACTACCAAACAATTTTCCAAAGTAGTTGCACCAATTTACATTCCCAGTCTTGCCAATATTTCACATTGTCTTTTCAGTTTGGCCATTTTGATGAGTATGGAGTGCCATATTTTGATTTTTAAAATTTTATATTGAACTACTTTTACACTTAGTGAAAAGTTGCAGTAATAGTGAGTTGCTGTATATCCCTCAGGGTTTCTCAGTATTAATGCAATCAGTTTATCAGTCACTTCCTTTATGATTAGTGCTTTTTTGTGCTTTTAAGATTGTTGGTTTATGTCTATTTTTCAGGCAACCTCGAAAAGCCTGCCCAAGTAACTAGTAAATTGGTTTCCTTGCTACCTCTTTCCTACAGTAGTACTAACTTCATTCATGTAGGTACTTTAATTAAGAAAGGAGAAAAGCTTCTTAAGTGACTGTGTGACAATGATCCCGTGATACATTCCCTGCATCCGTGAGTCTCTGTCCCTATGGGGACTTAAACCACTCTTCCCTAGTCCTTTAGTGATCATCTCTGGCTCAGAGAAGGCTGGGACTTGGTCTTAGGAGGAGGCCATCAGGTCCCTTAAGGTTAGACCCGAGAATCCAAGAATGCAATACCCTGGATGTGAGAGGAAATGTGGGAAGAAAATGACACATACCTGTCTGTCCTCTCAGGGTCAGGAAGTCAGCCATGCAGGAACTCTCCCTTCTAGCATCTGTGCTCCTTAAGGATATGAGCTGCCTGGGGGAAGTAATGACAGTACACATTTGGCTAATGAGGAGCTTTGGAAACTGAGCCCCCAGGGCCATAGAGACTGCATATAGTCTATCTGTGACCACTCTACTCAACAGCCCTACTCAGGTCAGGAAAGAGCATACTGGAGTCTCCTTCTGAGATGATCCCTCTTGCCCAGCATCCAGTTGCCTTACTTGGTCCATCTGCCCTTCGTGGGGACAGATTTACCATCCCCATCCTTCAATATCCAGAGGAAAGGTGAATGAGTACATTGATGGCTCCAAGGTAATCTGAAGTGCCCAATAAATGCAGGGAGAAATTGAACAGTTTATTTTTTTAACCAGCCTATCTGGAGGACATCCAAGAGGTAAGATACAGTTCAGTGGAATTACAAGTGAGATGACAAGTTTTTGACATTCTTGATATATTTACTTTTCCACATTCATCCTATTTGCAATCAGCTTTCATCATTTCTGGCTCCTATTCTGTCTTCTAAATCCAAGGGACTCCTTCCCCAGCTGAGTATGAATTAGCCCCTTCAGAAATCTGGCAGATGTTTTTACAATTCTCTGGTTTTCCTCATTTATTTGGTAGTGAGTGGGGCTGGAGTGACGTGAGTTTGGCTTCTCAATTTTCCCAGTCCTCATTCCAGATTTTATCCTTAGAGAACTCAATCAAGTCTTGTCCTTATTTCTTACTTCTGAGGACTCTGGGACAGGATGTTGAGTCTACTGTTCAGTCTTTCTTTGAAAACCCCCAAACAAGACATTACAAAATACTTTAAACCATGAGAACTGCACAGCGAGCAGTAAAATAAACAGCCATGCAACTACCTTCCAGAATTAATGCCCAGCTTTTGCCATATTAGCTTCAGCCACCTTTAAAAAATTGTGACGAAGGCAGACATCATTACAGAGCATGCTAGGTGCTCAGAAGAAAACCTCCAGGACAGAAGTCCAGAGCCATGAGCTTACAGAGTAAGCAGGGTCTCAGTGCAGTCACAGGAAAACTTACATGTGTGCTGGAGCACATGGGCATGTGAACCTCCCTTTTCAACTGTAAGTTGTATGAAATGTAGGTATAGGTCAAGTATTTTTATTTTGGCTGCGTTGGGTCTTTTTTTGCTGCACGTGGGCTTTCTCTAGTTGCGGCATGCGGGGGCTACTCTTTGTTGCAGTGCTCAGGCTTCTCATTGTGGTGGCTTCTCTTGCTGCGGAGCACGGCCTCTAGGCACACGGGCTTCAGTAGCTGCGGGGTGCAGGCTCACTAGTTGTGCACGGGCTTATTTGCTCCCGTGGCATGTGGGATCTTCCCGGACCAGGGCTCGAACCCCTGTCCCCTGCATTGGCAGGCGGATTCTTAACCACTGCACCACCAGGGAAGTCCCTGTAGCTTACTCTTGGCATTTTCTTTCTTTTTTAAAAATTGAGATATAATTGACATAGAACATTGTATTAGTTTTAGGTGTACAATATAATGATTTGATATATGTATCTATTGCAAGATGATGGGCAAAGAACAGCTTTCATGTCAAAGTTAAGGGAGATATGAGGCTGCTGGGTTCATTTCAGAAGGACTGCAGAGGCAAGCTGAGAAGATTTTCACTGGCCAAAGATAGGGCAATTTGAGAATTAATATAAATAATAACTGCAGTAATTTGAAATATATCAAATGCATTTAAAATCCAGGAGTTCATGATGACATAACGTTCATCGTTGGATAATGCTGAAAACCAATTATTTAAAAAAGTGATGAGGGGCTTCCCTGGTGGTGCAGTGGTTGGGAGTCCGCCTGCCGATGCAGGGGACACGGGTTCGTACCCCAGTCCGGGAAGATCCCACATGCCGCGGAGCGGCTGGGCCCGTGAGCCATGGCCGCTGAGCCTGCGCGTCCGGAGCCTGTGCTCCGCAACGGGAGGGGCCACAACAGTAAGAGGCCCGCGTACCGCAAAAAAAAGATGGACACAGGAATCAAGAAGTATTCTTTCTTATAAGAAATCTATTTTTTACAAAATATGTATTTAGTTATTTGGCTACGCCAGGTCTTAGTTGCAGCACGAGGAATCTTCATTGCCAGTGCGGGATCTTTAGCTGTGGCATGTGGGATCTAGTTTCCTGACCAGGGATTGAACCTGGGCATCCTGTGTTGGGAGAGTGGAGTCTTAGCCACTAGACCACCAGGGAACTCCCAGAAATCCACCTATTTAATTCGGGAAATTTCCTCGTTATGGAAGTATTTCAGCCAATAACTGAAAAAAGAATTAAAATGCCTGCATTTTGTAACTCCTGGCGAATTAATAGATCCAGGCAATAATTATTACAAGAAGACAAATAGGCAATATGTTCTTCCTCATGAATATATTTAAGGATGCTTGCCAAAAATTGAACCTAAATTTAATCAAGATTCTAGACTAGAAGTAGGCACATTTTTTTCAGTAAAGAGCTAAATAGTAAATGTTTTAGGTTGTGTGGGCTATACGGTCTCTGTCACAAGTATTCTCAACTCACATTGTAGTGGGGAAGCTGCCATAGACCATAAATAAACGAATGGCTGTGTTTCAGTAAACCTTTATTTACTGAAATAAGCAGGAGGCAGAATTTTGTCCACAGACTGCACTTTCCCAAACTGTATTCTAGAATACAGTCTTAATAATTTTATTCTGGAGTTATTTGCTTGGAGGCATCTTAAGGGAGAAGACAACATTCCATGACTATTTTCCTGTGAGTACATACCCCTACTTGACAAAGAATAGATGGACTATAAAAGCTCAGGACAGGGGGTGGTGTGGGGCGAAGTTTTGTGGGAATGTAAAGCAAGAAAAGGAGAGGAAAGAAGAGGGGAGAGAAGGAAGCAGGAGAAAAGACCTGTAACTGATTGGTTTCAAAATATGGACAAGATTAAGGAAGTTTCTCTGAAGTTTTGTTTTCTTGTCACCATCTTTCTAACAGACCCATTGACAACATGAAACCATGAAACCTCTCTGATACTGCAGAATTCCTCCTTCTGGGACTGACAGGGGATCCAGAACTGCAGCCCCTCCTATTCTGCCTGTTCCTGTCCACATACGTGGTCACTGTGCTTGGTAACATGCTCATCATCCTGGCCAGTATCTATAACTCCCACCTCCACACTCCCATGTACTTCTTCCTCTCTAATCTGTCTTTCACTGACATCTGTTTCACCACCACCACAATCCCAAAGATGCTAGTGAACATCCAGACACAGAGCAAATCCACCAGTTACACAGGATTCCTCACCCAAATCTGCTTTGTCCTGACTTTTGCTGGACTGAAAAATGGAATTCTGGTCATGATGGCCTATGATCGATTTGTGGCCATCTGTCACCCACTGAGGTACAATGTCATCATGAACCCCAAGCTCTGCAGGCTGCTGGTTCTGATCTCCTTCTTTGTTAGTGTTCTGGATGCTCTGCTCCACACTTTGATGGCACTGCGGCTGTCCTTTTGCACAGAACTAAAAATTCCCCACTTTTTCTGTGAACTAGCTCATATTCTCAAGCTTGCCTGTTCTGATATCCTCTCATCAATAATATCCTCGTGTATTTAGTGACCAGCCTGTTGGGCGTTGTTCCTCTCTCTGGGATAATTTTCTCTTATCCTCGAATTGGCTCCTCTGTCCTGAAAATCCCGTCAGCTGGTGGAAAGGATAAGGCATTTTCCATCTGTGGGTCACACTTAATAGCTGTTTCCTTGTTTTACGGGTCAGGTTTTGGAGTGTACTTTAGTTCTGCAGCCACTCACTCCTCCAGGAAGGGTGCAGTAGTATCAGTGATGTACACTGTGGTCACCCCTATGGTGAACCCCTTTATCTGTAGTCTGAGGAACAAGGCTATGATGGGGGCTTTGAGGAAACTCATCTCTAGAATATCATCTGTCATTGATTTCCAGTTGCTTTAGGCTTACACTGCTGGAATATAACACAGAGAAATAAATTAAGGAGAGGTCCAGCAAGTCTGACCACCAAGACCAGATATCAGATGGTTAAGGGTGAGAATTTCTTTTTTTTTTTTTTTTGCGGTACGCGGGCCTCTCACTGTTGTGGCCTCTCCCGTTGTGGAGCACAGGCTCCGGACGCACAGGCTCAGCGGCCGTGGCTCACAGGCCCAGCTGCTCCGCGGCATGTGGGATCTTCCTGGACTGGGGCACGAACCCATGTCCGCTGCATCGGCAGGCGGACTCTCAACCACTGCGCCACCAGGGAAGCCCGAGAATTTGTTTTTAATTAAAGAAATTTTTTTGGTGTTTCTTTTTTATTTTATTTTTATATTTCTGGGGGTGTGTGTGTGAGAATTTTGGAATCAGACCACCTGGATTTGAATCCTACCTCTGCTAAACAGTAGCTATGCGACCTTTGACAGTTTACTTGAACCCTCTAAGCTCAGTTTCCTCATCTACAAAATTGGCATAATTATATTTACAATTTTGGAAGATTTGAGACACTTCGATTCTCTCAGTGAGAATACATGCATGCTTTCAGCAATAATAAGGCAAAAGTCTCGACTCTCATAGGGAAATGATAAATGATCACTTTATCATCTTTTCTAACAATGACTTCAGAGGTCAGATAGGTCTAGGCACAGAAACACAGGGCTGCGTTTCATTCTGCCTAAGCCTTCTTCCTAAGGCTGTTCCCATGATGGTCATCAATGCCTATAGCTGTGCAGGGACGTTACAGACACAATAACCAGAAACAGAAAACTGGCTGCCTCTCCTTAGGTCTCTTTGCAATGCAGAATCTTTCCAAGGAGACACCCAAAAGACATTGTTTTTATTATCAGCCTGATTTGGGACATATGTCCTGTATTAGTTTCCTATTGTCATTGTGACACATCACCACAAGCTTAGTATCCTAAAACAACACAAATGTATTCTCTTGCAGTCCTGGAAGTCAGAAGCCTGAAATCAGCTACATTGAGCTAAAGTCAAAGTGTTGGGCTCCTTTTGAAAGCTCTAAGAAAAGAATGAAATGCGGAGTTACTGTTTTTTGTTTGTTTGTTTGTTTTTGGTCGTGCACATCATGGCTTGTGGGATTTTAGTTCTGTGACCAGCGATTGAACCCAGGCCAAGGCAGTGAAAGCGCTGAGTCCTAATCACTGGACTGCCAGGGTATTCCCCGGAGTTATTGTTGAATGAGTAAAGAATTTCCGTTCAGGGTGATGAAAAGGTTCAGGAAATGGATAATGGTGGTGGTCCCACAACATTGTGAGTGTTCTTAGTGCCATGGAATTGAACACTTTAAATGGCTGAAATGATAAATTTTATATCTATTTCACCACAATTTTAAAAACTCAAAAAAAGGCAATTGAAACTGATAAATAACATCGTTCTCTCTCGACAAAAACAAACAAAAATCATTCCAATGTTAAGCAAAAGTCAAAGTGATTAAATATTTTGGAAGACAATATACAAAGATATTTTTATGACCTCAGAGGAGTTGAGCACCTGAGAGACTAATACAATCCAAAGGGTGAAGACTGAGGAAGTTAAGCACTTTAAAAACAAGCCACTAATAAAAAAGTTAACACAGAAAAAAAAAAGCCACTAAAACAGTTTTCAAGAATGAAAATTCAGAATTGTTCTTTCAATGTAATGAAGAAAAAAGCAGGGCAGGGGCTTCCCTGGTGGCGCAGTGGTTGAGAGTCTGCCTGCCGATGCAGGGGACGTGGGTTCGTGCCCCGGTCCGGGAAGATCCCACATGCCGCAGAGCAGCTGGGCCCGTGAGCCATGGCCACTGAGCCTGCGCGTCCGGAGCCTGTGCTCCGCAAGGGGAGAGGCCACAACAGTGAGAGACCCGCGTACCGCAAAAAAAAAAAAAAAAGCAGGGCAAATAAACTTCCAATGAAATATCTCCACATGTGACCTTATTCACTCCATCAATATCAATATGCTTTGATTACTCAGTACAGAAATAAACAACTTTTAATATATTCCAGCACTCTCAAAAATCAATCCTTCTCACCCTCTCCCCTGTAGCCACCCGTCTACTTTCTGCCCTTATGAAGTTGCCTATTCTACGTACCTTATAACTGGAATCATACAATATTTGTCCTTTTTTGTCTGGCTTATTTCACAGAGCATAATGTTTTTAGGGTTTATACATGTTGTAATGTGTCAGAATTTCATTCCTTCTTATATGGCTGAAATGAATGAATGAATGAATAAATAAATAAATGACTTCATAACCTACAGTTATAACCAGGCTTCCTGATATCATTGATTGCATAGATATGCCATTGGTTGTATCTAAAAAAAGAATACTAGAGTCCAATTGGAGAAGAATGGTGTGTCCACATTTGCATTGTATGTGAAATACATGTGAACAGAAAGAGGTGGAGCAGTGAATGATGAACACCTGGCTTCATAGCATCAGGGACTCAACCACCCTGAATTTTTCCATTATATCTTCTTGGCCTTTAAGGATTTGCACTGCACTTGCATCAGAATGATGATGAAATTGTTTGGCTAATGAGGAGCTTTGGATATTGGTCCTCCAGAGGTACAGAGTCTACAAATTGTGAAAACCGCACTCAACAGCACTTCCCCGGTAAAGAAACAGCACACCTGTACCTCCTCCTGGAGATAAGCCCTCTTGCCCAGGAGCCTGGAGCTTCACTCAGTCCCTCTCCTCTTATAGAACTGTAGTCTCCATCACTGAACATCTAGCAGAGATGCATCACTGCATCTCTAGGAAAGATTCCATCATTGCACAGTGAAGTCATCCAGGTAGCAAAATGTCCCTTTGTTAATGTTTGGAAATCAGGGCAGGTGTTTTACTACAAGTTTATCCAGGGGAAACTGTGGAAAGGACATGCATAAAATGATTAGAACCAAGGCATTCATTTGCCTCATGCCTGTCTCCTATCTTGACATGTTCCCTCGTACCTTTCCTGAAATCCCCAAAGAGCTCTCATTCTGTCAGTCTCCTACTCTCTCTCCACAATGTCAAAGACTATTTTCTTTCTCAGCAGGAATATGCTCATTTACAAACATGGGGATTGTTTTCAACTTTGCGGGCATTTAAATTCCTTTTTGTAGTGGTTTCGGGGAGGAGGCCTGGGCAGTTTTACTGTATCTTCCAGTTCTCTTGTTTTTTTTTTGTTGTTTGTTTTGTTTTTTGTGGTACGCAGGCCTCTCACTGTTGTGACCTCTCCCGTTGCGGAGCACAGGCTCTGGATGCGCAGGCTCAGCAACCATGGCTCACGGGCCTAGCCACTCCGCGGCATGTGGGATCTTCCTGGACCGGGACACGAACCCATGTCCCCTGCATCGGCAGGTGGACTGTCAACCACTGCGCCACCAGGGAAGCCCCAGTTCTCTGTTTTTAACAGCTCTGTGTTATCTCTGTTGCCAGGCTGTGAGTTCTTTGAGAAAGGAGGTGGCAATCCAGTTAGACTCATCAGCCTGCCTACCTGTTTCTCCTAATAAAGTTACCAAATGTTATAAATAATCAGAACAGCATAGTGTAATTTTTAAAATGACCATTCCTAGATCCTTTCAAGAATTAACAAATGTTGACACACTGCTTTATTAACTTCAGGTCTTTTTTCCAAATAACAAAATAACAAGCATATGGAAAGCATCCCTCCATTCCATTACTTCCCTTCCCAACTGGTGTTTGCCTCTGGTGATACTCCTGCTGCTGGACTAGGGACCACATCTTTTCCATCAGATTTATCAACAATATGGAACCCAGAAACCAAACAGATGTTTCAGAATTTCTTCTCGTGAGACTGACAGAGGATCCAAAACTGAAGACCACTTTCTTCAGACTGTTCCTGTCTGTGTACCTGATCACTGTCCTGGGAAACTTTCTCATCATCTAGGTTGTCATCTCTGACTCCCAACTCCACACTCCCATGTACTTCTTTCTCTCCAATCTGTCCTTGACTGACATCTGTTTCAGCACCACCACAATCCCAAAGATCCTGGAGAACATCCAAGCACAGAATCAGAGCATCACTTACACAGGCTGCCTTACACAGATCTTCTTTGTCCTGGTGTTTGCTAGTTTGGAAAATTGTCTTCTGTAGTAATGGCCTATGATCGCTATGTGGCCATTTGTCATCCACTGAGGTACACGCTCATCATGAACTCCCACCTCTGTGGTCTGCTAATACTACTCCCCCTGTTCATTCTTATTGTGGATGCCCTGCTTCACAGTCTGATGCTGTTGCAGCTGACCTTCTGCACAGATCTGGAAATCCTCCTCTTCTTCTGTGAAGTTGTTCAGGTCATCAAGCTTGCATGTTCTGATACCCTTATCAATAATATCCTGATATATTTGGCAACTAGCATATTTGGTGGTATTCCTGTGTGTGGAGTCATTTTCTCTTATACTCAAATAGCGTCCTCTGTTTTGAGAATGCCATCAGTGGGTAGAAAGTATAAAGCTTTTTCCACCTGTGGCTCTCACCTCTCAGTTGTGTCCTTATTCTTTGGGACAGGTTTTGGAGTGTACATTAGTTCTGCTCTTACTAACTCTTCCAGAAATACTGCAGTGCTTTCAATGATGTACATTGTTGTCCCTCAAATGATGACCCCCTTCATCTATAGCCTGAGGAACAGGAACATGAAAGGAGCCTTGAGGAAACTCATCATTAGGACTCCTTCTCTTCCGTGATTGTGTCTTCTGTTTTGTACTGGCATTACTAGAATGAATCAAAGTGACAAAAATGCTGAGTGAAAAATCTGAAAATCAGAAAATCTGGCTCGTACCACCAACTTATTCTAAAACGACTAGATAATATAATGGGTATGTGAATTTTAACTTGAGGTTGAAACCTAACTTGCTGTTTTTACTGTTCAGTGATGTTTCAAAATAAGTTCCATTCCCTAATCTTGGTTTCCTTAGTGCATCCCTTAAGAAGTTGATAGAGGCAAGTGTTATACTGTTAATGTTGGAACATCAGAAGAAAAGTGAAAATTGTTGGATATGTCAGGGAGAGGATCAAAATAAGTCTGTGGCCATAAGAGCCTTGATTCTGCCTGATCTCATGGTTGGGGCCATGTGAATTGCACCCCAGGGTCTACTGTGAGATATGGGGAGAGCTGTTCTTGCAAATTCCAATTCGGTAATTCCTGACACCCATCATGGATAAACTGTATCTTTGCATGGCAACATCAACATCCACTACACTCAATTTTATGATCCCTGAATTTGCTATATATTTTTATCTCAGTGGTTTGAGATGACTGCAAGACATTTCATCTTGATCAGTGAGGAAGCTTTCATTTTTACTAAGATAAAGTAACCCTGATGATGATATGCCAAAACAATGTTATCTTCCATTACAAAGACTTCAGAAGTGGGAAATGTAGAACAAAATTCATTTACTCCTCCATGTGGTATCTTTATCCTGGGCGCTGGTTCCCCTCATGGACCCAGATGGCAGCAACAGATGGAGTCATCCAAAATATATACACTTCACTCTCTTCACCATGAATAGGATCATATGCCCCATCTGAATTTCATCCTCGGTGTGGAGAAAATGTTTACTATGAGAGCCTAAGACTAACTATATGCACTGCAATTCTTGCTGGGAAGTCCTCCCCCTTAAACATTACAAACACCTCAGACAGTGTCTGACATCTAGTAAGTACTCAATAAAATTAACTAGTATCACTGTGTTCCATACCTTGCCTATAATCATAACTTGTGATTACAAGTCTCACATTTTTTTTACCACTTGCTTCAGTAATTAAATTAGTTTTCTTTTGTGTTGTATTTATCAGCTTCTTTTTCTGATCTGTGTAATACAATAAAATATGCAGTCAGGGAAAAGATACATAATCTTCTCCTGGTCTCTTATTTGCTTTGAAACTTTCTTATTGGCTTATTCTTACAAATAAAAATTTTTACTTTTGTCCTGAGTTATCTTATATTGCTATGATTCTTATTCATCTCTGGGGAAGTCCACAAAGAGAAACACCATTGAATAAAATTAATTGTATCATTGATGTCTTAGAAGATTGTCTGCACTTCTAGGGCTCTCATGAAAGACTTTTTAAAGTGTCTTTATAAGGAAAGTTATTCTTTGGAGGACTACGTTACTGTGAGAAAGAGATATTTAATGTAAGACAAAAAAAGGAAATTTAGCAATATTAGGTAAATCACATTTCTCATATTCACAAAAATGTAAAGTCATCAGTCAGAATGATCTCTGTGGGTATCAAGGTGACATTCCCAAAGGAGAATCAAAGGAGTTGCTGGAGAGCCTTCTGGTTGTCATTGGAGCTTAGTAGTGGTTGCTTTATTTTCAGTACCACAACTAGGAAACAGCTCCTGCCTGGGAATTCTGATACCATCTAGTGGAGAGCTTCCTCCGTTGATGTTTACAGATTTTAATCGCATGAGGCCTTTGCACATAGGACAGGTTTCCAAACCTCACCCAAGAACTACTGACTTTGAATCTCTATGGAGACATGTGAGAAATGAACATTTTTAATAAGTACTATGGGAGATTCTGATGACCTATGAAGTCAAGATGCATGACTTCAATATTAAAAGAATATGGGAGAATTTATTTATAATTAGAAATATGGAAGGGTCTTTCCTCAATTTTACTTGTTAAAGTATCATATACAAAGTAGTGCTTAAACTCTATGTGTAGTTCTGCAAGAGTAACCTAATAAGAACACATGTATTTATCCAGGGGTTAAAAATAGAGCAATGCCATCACCGTAGAACCCATCTAACAGGTCTCCCACTCATATCACTCTGTCCCTTCAAGTGGCAAATGTTCTCCTGAATTGTGTACTTATCAGTTCTTTGAAGTTCTTCTTTTAGTTTTACTTCTATGAAATTTCCAGTACTTGATCATATTTGCCCTGTGAAACAGGAAATATGATTAAATGCCATTGACTTATCACTCATGTATGTATTCCTGTTCGATTTTTACATTTGCCTCTTTCCTAGCCTGTTAGAGGATTAATCTTAAAGTATGAATTTTGTTTCCTGGCTGTTCTTTTCTTTACTGTACTTTCGAGGTTCAATCACATTGTTGGTTGTAGCAGAAACGAACTCATTTCCAATACTCTGGACTTTTATGTTACACGTGGTACCTTTTCAAAATATGTGTTCTTTGTAACACTGATGGAAATTTTGTTCCTTTGTAATTAGTTTTCTGGTGTCATGAATAAATCTTTTTGAATAGTCTCTTATATGTGTCTGGTGTAAATGAGAGCGTTCTGTAATTGGGATGGAAATATTGGGTATAAGAGAGTACTGATTCTTCTTTGGGTAGTTCCAAAAAGATTTCCTTTGAAAAAATTTATACATACATTGGAAAGTACTGGAGATCCATATCACCACCAACACATTTCCAAGAATACTGACAGTCTAATGGGTGTAAAAATGATTTCATTAATTGACGTGTGTCTCATTATTAAATGGTTGATAGTATTTTTAGATATTTATTTTCCTCTCTGTTAAATTTCAGTTTGTGGTATTTCTACTGAGTTGCTTACAGTTTTCTTTAGTTCTTTTTTATTTTAATTTTTATTTTATATTGGAGTATAGTTGATTTACAATGTTGTGTTAATTTCAGGTGCACAGCAAGGTGATTCAGTTATACATATACATTGATATAACCATTCTTTTTCAGATTCTTTTCCCATGTAGGTTACTACAGAATAATTTTTTAACATCTTTATTGGAGTATAATTGCTTTACAGTGGTGTGTTAGTCTCTGCTGTACCACAAAGTGAATCAGCTATACGTATACATATATCCCCATATCCCCTCCCTCTTGCGTCTCCCTCCCACCCTCTCTATCCCACCCCTCTAAGTGGTCACAAAGCACCGAGCCGATCTCTCTGTGCTATGTGGCTGCTTCCCACTGGCTATCTATTTCACATTTGGTAGTGTATATATGTCCATGCCATTCTCTCACTTCGTCCCATATTACCCTTCCCCCTCACTGTGTCCTCAAGTGCATTCTCTACGTCTGCATCTTTATTCCTGTCCTGCCCCTAGGTTCTTCAGAACTATTTTATTTTTTTAGATTCCATATATATGTTTTAGCATACGGCTTTTTTTTTTTTTTTTTTTTTTTGCAGTACGCGGGCCTCTCACTGTTGTGGTCTCTCCCGTCGCAGAGCACAGGCTCCGGATGCGCAAGCTCAGCAGCCATGGCTCACGGGCCCAGCTGCTCCGCGGCACGTGGGATCTTCCCGGACCGGGGCACGAATCCGTGTCCCCTGCATTGGCAGGCGGACTCTCAACCACTGCGCCACCAGGGAAGCCCTGTTTCTAGATTTTTTGATGATGGCCATTCTGACCGGTGTGAGATGATATCTCATTGTAGTTTTGATTTGCATTTTTCTAATGATTAGTGATGTTGAGCATCCTTTCATGTGTTTGTTGGCAATCTGTATATCTTCTATGGAGAAATGTCTGTTTAGTTCCTCTGCCCATTTTTGGATTGGGTTGTTTGTTTTTTTTAATTGAGCTGCATGAGCTGATGTATACTTTGTAGATTAATCCTTTGTCAGTTGCTTCGTTTGCAAATATTTTCTCCCATTCTGAGGGTTGTCTTTTCATCTTGTTAATGGTTTGCTTTGCTGTGCAAAAGCTTTTAAGTTTCATTAGGTCCCATTTGTTTAGTTTTGTTTTTATTTCCCTTTTTCTAGGAGGTGGGTGAAAAAGGATCTTGCTGTGATTTAGGTCATAGAGGGTTCAGCCTATGTTTTCCTCAAAGAGCTTTATAGTGTCTGGCCTTACGTTTAGGTCTTTAATCCATTTTGAGTTTATTTTTGTGTATGGTGTAAGGGAGTGTTCTAATTTCATTCTTTTCCATATAGCTGTCCAGTTTTCCCAGAACCACTTATTGAAGAGGCTGTCTTTTCTCCATTGTATATTCTTACCTCCTTTATCAAAGATAAGGTGGCCATAGGTGCATGGGTTTATCTCTGGGCTTTCTATCCTGTTCCATTGATCTATATTTCAGTTTTTGTGCCAGGGCCATACTGTCTTGATTACTGTAGTTTGTAGTATAGTCTGAAGTCTGGGAGCCTGATTCCTCCAGCTCCATTTTTCTTTCTCAAGATTGCTTTGGCTATTCGGGGTCTTTTGTGTTTCCATACAAATTGTGAATTTTTTTGTTCTAATTCTGTGAAAAATACCATTGGTAGTTTGATAGGGATTTCACTGAATCTGTAGATTGCTTTGGGTAGTATAGTCATTTTCACAATGTTGATTATTCGAATCCAAGAACATGGTATATCTCTCCATCTGTTTGTATCACGTTTAATTTCTTTCATCAGTGTCTTATAGTTTCCTGCACACAGGTGTTTTGTCTCCTTAGGTAGGTTTATTCCTAGGTATTTTATTGTTTTTGTTGCAGTGGTAAACTGGAGTGTTTTCTTAATTTCTCTTTCAGATTTTTCATCATTAGTGTATAGGAATGCAAGAGATTTCTGTGCATTAATTTTTGCTTACTTACTTTATTTATTTATTTATTTTTGCGGTACGTGGGCCTCTCACTGCTGTGGCCTCTCCCGTTGTGGAGCACAGGCTCCGGACGCACAGGCCCAGCAGCCATGGCTCCCAGGCGCAGCCGCTCCGCGGCATGTGTGATCTTCCCCGACTGGGGTACGAACCCGTGTCCCCTGCATCAGCAGGTGGACTCTCAACCACTGCGCCACCAGGGAAGCCCTCAAAGTATTTTTAAATTTCCACTTTGATTTCTTCTTTGACTCATTAATTGTTCACAGGTGTGTTGCTTAATTTCCACATATTTATGAGCTTTCCAGCTTTCCTCTTGTTATTGGTTTCTAGTTTCATAGCATTGTGGCTGGAAAAGATACTTGGTATGGTCTCAATCTTTTAAAATTTGCTAAGACTCTTCTGTGACCTGTCATGTGATCTATCCTGGAGAAAGTTCCATGTGCACTTGAGAAGACTGTGTATTCTGCTGCTGTTTGATGAACGTTCTATATATGTCTGTTAGGTCCTTTTGATCTAACATATAGTTGAAACCCAATTGTTTTTATTGAATTTCTGTCTGGATGATTTATTCACTGTTGAAAATGAGATATTGAAGTTCCCTACTATTATTGTATTGTCTATTTCTCCCTTCAGTCTGTTAGAATTTGCTTAATATATTTAGATGTTCTGATGTTCGGTTTACATATATTTCTGATTTTTATATCTTGGTAGTGGGGCCCACTAATGCTGGACAGTCTGGTGGTATTCAGGTGCTTTATTGGAGGGGCTGGCTACATGTAAATACAGTGGTGCAGGCCAGTGACAGAAGACATGGCCTGATCTGTGCCCACAAACAGCCATGGAGCTCTGTCTGTTGGTAAGCTCTCCCATTGCTCACCATCTCCCCCTGGGCATGCACACAACAGTGGAGGTCAGTGACAGGTGTCAGGCCAGTGACTAATAAGTTCACATCTGGAGAAGTTAGCCTCAAGTGAGCACATGGTGCTGGGGGGCAGCAAGGGGTGTCTTGCATTCAAGTAGTTCAGAGGCCTGAGCTGGCTGCTATGGTGGCTTATGGTCTCAGGATGTAGGGGAAGGAGTGATGAGGGACTCAGGCGGCTGGCATTAACAAATGCTAATACTTGTGGGGTGAAAGCTGGTGAAATATGCAGGGAGCCCACAGCAGCTGTGCTGGCCATTAGTTTCTTCTGTGAAAAAAATCTTTTTTTTTTTCTACACAGCAGGTCACTGTGATCTGCAGTCGGTTCTGCTACATGGCTGCTATTAGTATCCCCTGCTTTTCTTTCTCATTCCTAGTTGTCTCTATATGTCTTGGCTTTGCCAGACTGAGTTGGTGTGAAATGGAAGTGTATAGTGCCCCCAAATGCTGGAGAAGCTGGTTACTCACCCCACTCTTCCTTTCCTGGTGCAAGGAACTCTTTCTAGCTGGGAAATTCCCTCTTGGTAGTGGACAATGCCAGCTTAAGGGATAGGATGATGCAGACAAAATGAAGCTGTCTTTCTTCTCTTCTTGTATGATTATTTTCAGGTTTGTATTCCACTATGTTGGTAGAAAAAAATAGTAAGTTTTATGTTTATGTTAATGCTTCAGTTCATAGTGCCCTAAAGTGAAGAAAACTATATATTGAAGCTATTTTGATAAAATTAGAAAAGATGGTTTTGAAAACCTAAAAAGGGAATAAGGGATCTATATGAATTGATCAGAGACAGGATTGTCACAGAGAATATATTACAATCAATTGTATAAAATAAACAATTGTATAAAATAAGGTGAAGATTAAGATTCAGGAAACATTTAATGACTCTTGGAGAGATAAACCCTGGAATGTTTGCTTTTTATAATAGCTTAGCTATATTTTAAAATATGTTATTTATATAATATATAGCATATATTGTATAATTAGTTATAATATATAAAACAGAGTATTATAATATATTATATTATAGGATTATATGTATAGTACAGGATAGTATAATATACTGTAGCATTATAATATTATATCCTTGGTCTTTAAGGATTTGCTGAGCCCTGGGATCACAGTGACAATAAAATTGCTTGGCTAATGAGGATCTTTGGAAATTGAACCTCTAGGGGTACAGAGAGTGTGATCTGCCTATGACCATCTTATTCAACAGTCCTTTCCCTGAAAAGAAGTAGCACACCTGAGCCTCCTTCCATAGATGATCTCTCTTGCCCAGGAGCCTGGTGGCTCACTCAATTCCTCTGCCCTTCCTGAGTATGGATTTGGATAGAACATTCAGCAGAGATATCAAGCACCATTCCACTGTGATGCCAGCCAGGTAACCTAATGTCCATTAGTGAATGTTTGGAAAAGAGGACAGTTGTCTCACTATAGGTTCATCCAGGGGAGCCTGTGAGGAGAGTACATACATCAAATGATTAGAACTAAGCTACCCCTGGGCCTCCTGCCTAGCTGTCTGTCATTTTCTTCTCATGTTTCCTTGTACTTTGCACCAATACGCAAACATGTCTCATTTACTAATATCATACTCACTCTCTACTATAACAAAGACCATTTCCTCCTGAGTTGAAATCTGCTTCTCTTAAAAAAGGATGACTGTTATACAATTAACTGATATTCACTTGCAACCCTGTGGTTGGCGGGGGTGGGCAGGAAGTTTGGTAAATTTCACCTTATCTTCCCATTCCTGGTCCTTGTTATACTTATGTATTATATCAGTTGCCTGGCTCTGAGGTCTCTGGGGATCCAGACAGTATATTCAGCTGCCTCCCTAGTCTGTTTCTCTTTATAAAATTATCAAATGTTTTAAATAATCTAAATAGTATAGATAGTGTAATATAAAAAATGACTACCCCTTAACCCTTGTGGGAATTAACAATTGATGACTTTCTGCTGTATCAGCTTCAGTTTTTTTAAAAAAGTAACAGAATAATATGTATACAGAAGACACAATTCTTATTCCTCTCTGTTAGTGTCCATCCATCCCAAGATAGTGTATGCCTCTGGTGATTCTCCTCCTGCTGGTGTAGAAAACCACCTTTGATTGTGTTGTCAGTCCATCTTTCCCACCAGGTTTGTCAACAACATGGGACCCAGAAACACAACAGGAGTTTCAGAATTGACAGAGGATCCAGAACTGCAGCCCCTCCTCTTCATTCTGTTCCTGTCCATATACCTCGTTACCATCCTGGGAAACCTGCTCATCATCCTGGCCATCGTCTCTGACCCCCACCTCCACACCCCCATGTATTTCTTTCTCTACAACCTGTCCTTGACTGACATCGGTTTCAGCACCACCACAATCCCAAAGATGCTGGTGAACATCCAAGCACAGAATCAGAGCATCACTTATACAGGCTGCCTTATACAGATCTACTTTGTCCTGGTGTTTGCTAGTTTGGAAAGTTTTCTCCTTGCAGTAATGGCCTATGACCGCTATGTGGCCATTTGTCATCCACTGAGGTACACGCTCATCATGAACTCCCGTCTCTGTCTCTTTTTGATTCTTCTTTCCCCATTTATTAGCATTGTGGATGCCCTGATCAACAGTCTGATGGTGTTGCAGCTGACCTTCTGCACAAACCTGGAAATCCCCCTCTTTTTCTGTGAAGTTGTTCAGGTTATCAAGCTTGCATGTTCTGATACCCTCATCAACAATATCTTGATATATTTGGCAGCTGGCATATTTGGTGGTATTCCTGTGTGTGGAATCATTTTCTCTTATACTCAAATAGTGTCCCCTGTTTTGAGAATGCCATCAGCGGGTGGAAAGTATAAAGCTTTTTCCACCTGTGGGTCTCACCTCTCAGTTGTGTCCTTATTCTATGGGACAGGCTTTGGGGTATATATTAGTTCTGCTCTTACTAATTCTTCCAGAAAGACTGCAGTGGCTTCGGTGATTTACACTGTTGTCCCTCAAATGATGAACCCCTTCATCTATAGTCTGAGGAACAGGGACGTGAAAGGTGCCTTGAGAAAACTCATCAGTAAGATACCACTGGCTTTTCAGGAGTATGTTATTTAATTTCCACGTATTTGTGTATTTTCTAGTTGTTATTCTCTTATTGATTTCTAGATTGATACCATTGTAGTCAGAAAAGACACTGTATGATTTCAATATCTTAAAATTTATTGACACTTGCTTTGTGGTCTAACATGTGAACTATCTAGAGAGTTCTGTGTGCTCTGGAGAAGAATGTTTCTTCTGCTTTTGATAGGTGTAGTGTTTATATATGTCTCTTAGATTTTGTTAGTTTACACTGTTTTTTAGGTCTTCTGTGTCTTTTTTTGTCTATCCAGAGTTACTATCCATTGCTGAAAATTTGCATTAAAATCTGTAAGCATTATTGTAGAAATATGGATTTCTGTCAAGTTTGCTTCACATATTTTGAGGTCCTGTTATTTGATGTATATATAATTGTTCTATAATCTTGATTATTGACCATTTTATCTCTATCTCTGTTTATCTATCTACCTATTTTCTATCTATCCTTTTTTGTCTATTTTAACAGTTTTGAATTAAAGTCTATTTTTTTCTGATATTACTTTTTTTTTTTTTTTTTTTTTTTTGCGGTACGCGGGCCTCTCACTGCTGTGGCCTCTCCCGTTGCGGAGCACAGGCTCCGGACATGCAGGCTCAGCAGCCATGGCTCATGGGCCCAGCCGCTCCGCAGCATATGGGATCTTTCCGGACCTGGGCACGAACCCGTGTCCCCTGCATTGGCAGATGGACTCTCAACCACTGCGCCACCAGGGAAGCCCTCATTGTAGTTTTGATTTGCATTCATCTAATAATTAGCAATGTTGTCTGTTCACTTTTCTTTATTCCTTTTTCTTTCCACTCTTCAGACTCAATATTATAATCTGGATATTATAATCTCCCCCAGAGTTTGCTTTTCTTTATAATTGTTGAAGGTGGTACTAGTCTATGTGTTTAGTGACTTTCCCAAAATACATTTGCAAAGACTGTAATTCTTATTGTATGTGGTCATTGAAATCTATGTTCCTTACATTCGTCAAGTTTATGGTTTGACAGATTTCCTTGAGTGCCAGGAGTGATACAAACAAAGAAATAACACACCTCTTTCAGTCTTTATAGATTGGATCTGTGCTGCAGTACTCTTTTAACACTTATTCAGGTTTGCACTGAGTCTAGAGATCAATGAGAAAGTTTAGGATTTTCTCTGGACTTCTCTGAGTATATGTACTGCTGTGGGCATGTAAATGGCTTTCTGAATTCTCCCATAACTTGGCTGCTTTTATTTATTTATTTATTTATTTATTTATATAAATTTATTTATTTATTTTATTTTTGACTGTCTTGGGTCTTTGTTGCTGCGGGCAGGCTTTTCTCTAGTTGCGGCGAGTGGGGGCTACTCTTCATTGCGGTGTGTGGGCTTCTCATTGGGTGGCTTCTCTTGTTGTGGAGCACAGGCTCTAGGTGCGTGGGCTTCAGTAGTTGTGGCACTTGGGCTCAGTAGTTGTGGCTCGTGGGCTCTAGAGCGCAGGCTCAGTAGTTGTGGCACAAGGGCTTAGTTGCTCTGCTGCATGTGGAATCTTCCCAGAGCAGGGCTCAAACCCATGTCCCCTGCATTGGCAGGTGGATTCTTAACCACTGCACCATCAGGGATGCCCTTGGCTGCTTTTAAATGTCCTAATTTCCTTTAAAAATTTTCCCCTGTTTTGCTTGGGGTCTAAGCTAGTCTATTTTATGTGACTTTAATCTTTTACCAGATGCATATGTGAGCTTTGGTTTGTGGTGTTTCAAAACCATATCCACTGCTTTTCCAGCCTGAGTTCTGAGTTAACCAGAGGTGAATGCCTTGTGTCAGTCCTTCAAGTAGCTCCCAGACAAGTTAGAACAGACATACAGAATTATTTGAGAAAATGTCAACTCTGCCTCCTCTGAATACATGAACCAGAGTCTCATTCTGAGACCCCAGGCAGTGACCATTTTAAGACTAAGACTACTGCCATACTGCAGGGTGGGGAAAGGACAACTAAAATGTCTCAGAACTTTCCTACCATTGTGAAGTTGCTATTTTCTTGATTCATCACTCACTTGGTTGCTATAAATTTTGACTGTTTTCAGGAGATCTGACAAAGTTAGTTCTGACAGTTTCTGTTATTTTTCAATGTTTCTTTGAGAGACAAGAGTTTTGAGTTGCCTAATCTGCCATTTTTTCCATTTTGCTGAGGCTATTCTTCTATGCACAGTTTCTTTTGATTACAGGGAATATATTAGAATCTGCTTAATATAAAATGTCAAAACAGAATGTAATGAGCCATACATAGAATTAGTCCTTAGAATTTGTTTTTTAGAGTATATTTGATACACTATCACTTGCATTTTCTAGGTGATATATATCATTATATATACAGTATATATAAATAATATGTATATATATATACTTATAATAAACTATAGTTTTGAAACTAAATGTCCTGTTTTCCTTAGATTGTTGCTATAAAGAGTGCCTTTGAATGTGCTTTAGGAAAGAAAACTATTATAGAATCCAATTATAGAAGAGAACTATATCCATGTGTGAAAGGCTCTTGAAATGGATATGAAAAGAAATAGGGGGATGGAAGAGAATTGTGTACTTTTGACTTCCCAAGATGAGCGGCTTCGTTGGTTTTAATTTCTTTCTTCTCTGGGCCTTCTTTCTTAAAGATTTTCACTGATGTGGGATGAGATTAATAGCAAAAGAATTTGACTGATGAGAAACTTTGGATACTGAACCCCCAAGGGCCACAGAGACTGCCAGTTTTCTGCCTATAGCCACCTTACTCAGTAGCCCTGCTTAGGTCACTAGGCAGAACACCTGAACATATTCCCAGGGACCATCACTTTTATACAACAGCCCAGTCCTTCACTCTTTGTTTTTGTGCTCCCTGAGAAGACGGCTTCCATTTAACAATTTTAATATCAAAGGGAGAACGACTTCTTCACTCTATGTTTCTGTGCTCCCAGAGAACGGGGCTTCTATTTATTTCCTTCATAGCAAAGGGAGAACTGAATGTCATTCTTAGGTTGGCACCCAGGTAATCTGAAATTCCCTAGTCTATGTTTTTCAAATAGCGAGACATGTATGTCTCTGGACCTGTGAGTGGGAACATGCCAAAGATGACCTGATCTTATTAGTCTATTAAGTGTCTGCCTAGCTGTCCATCATCTGGAAACTTCCTTTCACCTTTGCAACACTAGTTAATCTTCTAATCTACTCTGACTCTAAAGTTCTAGAGGCTCTTCCATCCTCAGGAGAAACTTTCCTTTGTAAAATTTTGTGGAATATTCTAGAATTCTCTAAAATGTTTCTTAATTTCTTGGCAGGGGGTTGGGGTGGATGATCAGCTTACATTTATCCTTCCATGTTTGGTTCTTCATATCCCTTTGTAGGGATGATCATTGGTCTTGACCCTGGCACCTCTCTTTGAGAACTCTGGCACAGGAGATGAGAATTACATAAAGCTACATCAACAGTATTGGCATCTCTTTAGTAACCTATCAAATATTTTAAAATAACAGAGACTATCAGGACAGGCACTCATGTATCTGTGTCCAGAATTAATAAATTTTGACATTTGTTATAACAGTTCTCTTCTTAAAGTAACAAGATAGTTTACATAGAGAAAATATTCCATTTTTATTTTCTGCCATTCCTGTCCTTCCATTCCCAGAGGCAACTACAGTCTTGAATTTGTTGGTACACTTGGTATTGTGTCAAACTGTATTTACACACACATATGAGTATGTGTGTGTGCATGTGTACATATGTCAGTGTGTGTGTGTGTCACAGTGCAAACGCCCCTTCTGTCAAGATGAAATAAATAAACTGTGATGTTGTGAGACAGGGGAATAAAGAAGTGAGATTAATGAATCAGAATGAAATGTACAAAAATTTGTCTCCTCTTTCTGTTTCTATACATAAAAAAGATTTTGTGGTCATTTCAGAAAATAAATTCTTCCCTGAAATTTGCAGTTATCATCCTAGGATTGTTCCTTATCTCTCTCCTCTTCCTTCATCTTGTTCCATCCCTCACTACCCTCCCTATAATAAATCATGTTAGTTTGTTCGGTCATGTTTATGCCATAAACAAATCACTATAAGCAAGAAGTTCTCGTACATCAAGGATTGTGCTTGGTGATATTGTCTATTTATTTCTCATCCTTGCAAAACTTTCATGATGGTTCCCATCATGCAAAAGATGACAACTTCTCGCACCGTTTATTTATTTATTTATTTATTTATTTATGGCCATGTTGGGTCTTAGTTGTGTCATGCAGGATCTTCGTTGCGGCATGTGGGATCTTTCACTGCAGTGCACAGGCTCTTCATTGCATTGTGAGGGCTTCTTTCTAGTTGTGGCGTGTGGGTTTTCTCTCTCTAGTCCTGACATGTGGGCTCCAGAGCGCATGGGCTCTGTAGTTTGTGGCATGCGGGCTCTCTTGTTGAGGTGCACCAGCCTTAGCAGTTGCGGTGCACGGGCATAGTTGCCCTGCGTCATGTGCGATCTTAGTTCCCTGACCAGGGATCGAACTCAGGTCCCCTCCATTGGAAGGTGGATTCTTTACCACTGGACTACCAGGGAAGTCCCTCTCACATAGTTTAATACTCTCCTTGTTCCAAAACATGTGCTGGAAACTGGAATAAACTCATGTGTGTCTGAATTCAAATTTATACCAAGTGATCAATTCTGATATAGTTGCTTGGTTTCACGACTCTTTGCTTGGCTCAAATTTTCTCACTGGTGAAGCAGTTTTTATACTTTAAACATCTTGGACATCATCTTTAAACATTAAATGTCTTAATGTCTTAACTTGTTCACCTTTAAAATATCATTAGAGAACTTTTCTAAATCGTTGGTTCATAAGAATAATGAGCAATATATTAATGCACCCAGAACTGAGCCAATTAAGTCTTCCCTGTTTGGGAGGATCGAATATCAACATTCTTAAGAATCTCATCTTAACCCAGGAAATAGGAATGTCCTGGAGTTGATGCTGCTGCATATCTTCTGAATATCCTTAGGAGAAGCCCAGGGTGGGCTGACTCGGGCTTTAGTGGGGCCCAACAAGAAAATAAGAGTGGGAGGATCTGAACCTACATGATTGATTTTTATAGTGCATTTGTGATTTATTTATTTGTTTATTTATTTATTTATTAAACCATTTTATTTAGGTATGATTGACATGCAAAAAAGCTGTACATAGAAATGTACACAACTCAACAAGTTTGGGGATAAGTGTACACCCATGAAACCATCACAACCATAAAGACCATAGCTATATCTATCACTCCCCAAAGTTTCCCCTTTATAATTTTATTATTATATATTATTATTAGGAACACTTAATATAAGATCTAACCTCTTAGTAAAATTTCAGTGTACAATACAGTATTGTTAGCTGTTGGCATTATGCTGTATACTAGATTTCCAGAACTTATTTATCTTACATAAATGAAACTTTTGTACCCTTTGATCATCACCTTCCTATTCACCCCTCTTCCCAAGCCCTGGAAAACACCATTTGATTCTATGCTTCTATGAGTTTGACTATCTTAGATTTCACATATAAATGATACCAGACAGTATTAATCTTTCTCTGCTGGGCTTATTTCACTTAGCATAATGTCCTACAGATCCATCATGTTGTTGTAAATGGCAAAATTTTCTTCTATTTTTGAGGCTGAACAATACTCCATTGTACATATACACCACATTTTCTTTATCCATTTGTCCATTGTTGAACATTTAGATTGGTTCCATAACTTGACTATTGTGAATAATGCTGCAATAAACATGGGAGTACAGGTATCTCTTTGAGATCTTGATTTCAATTCACTTGGCTGTATAACCAGAAGCAGTGTTACAGGATCATATGGTAGTTCTATTTTTAATTTTTTGCAGAACCTCAATAATGTTTTCCACAATGGCTCTACAAATTTACATTCCCACCAACGGCAAACCAGCCTTCCATTTTCTACACATCCTTGCTAACACTGTTATTTTTTGGTTTTGTTTTTAAACAGCAATCTTAACGTGTGGTGATTTCACATTGTGGTTTTGATTGCATTTCCTTATGATTAGTGATGTCGTGCATCTTTTTATATACATTTTGGCCATTTGTATGACTTCTTTGGAGAAATTTCTGTTCAAATCATTTGACCATTTCTGTCTATATTCCCCCTGTTGCACAATATATCTTTGTAGCTTATTTTATACTTAATAGTTTGTACTTCTTCCTCCCCCATCCCAATACTACCCCTTCCCCTTTCCCTCTCCCCACTGGTAACCACTAGTTTGTTCTCTATATCTGTGAGTCTGCTTCTTTTTTGTAATATTCACTAGTTTGTTGTATTTTTTAGATTACAGCAAAATGAATCTTGACCCCAATCCTACACCACTCTCAAAAACTATCTCAAAATCGATTAAAGATGTAAACATAAGGTCTGAATCCATAAAACTTTTAGAAGAAAATGTTGAGAAAAACACTTGAATATTGGCCTTGGCAATGATATTTTTGGATATGACACCAAAAACACAAGTAACAAAAGTAACTCCATCAAACTAAAAAGTCAAAAATCATAGAAACAGAAAGTAGTATGGTGGTTACCACAGAGCTGGAGGAAATGGGAGATGCTGGTCAAGGGTAAAAACTTCCAGTTATAAGATTAAGTTCAAGAATCTAATTTGTACAGCATGATGATAATATAGCTAAAAATGGTATATTGTATACTTGAATATTGCCAAGAGAATAGATTTTAAATAGTCTCACCACGAAAAGAAGTCCTAATTATGTGACAGAACAGAGGTTTTAAGCTAATTTTATGGTGGTAATCATTTTGAATATGTTAATGTATCTAATCAACAAACTGTACAGCATAATCTTATAGTTCATATGTCAATGATATCTCAATAAAGCTGAAAACAATGATCAAATGCTGGAAATCAACTGCTGGCTGCATAAATCCAATTTCAGTCACCACGGTTGCATTACCTTCTCCTTTTCTTTGTGTCATTTCCATTTCTGTCTAGCTTATTAGGATACATAGATTATATTAGGACATGTTCAGACAATCTGGGATTAGCTCATCTTCTACAAAGACTCTAATTCAAAATAAGTAACATTCACTGTTTTTCCGATTCTATTCCATTATAGTTGATTACAACATCCACATTTTTATCATATAATATTAATAGGTTATAAGAAATAGGATGTGGACAAACTGTTTTTAGAGCCACTATACAACTAATTACAGAAATATATTCTAGTTGACTCCATGGAATATTCTATAATTACCTGACTCAAAGAAGGACAACCAGGGTTCCGTCTCTGGAAATCATGTCCATACATGACATCTTCATCTGGCAACACCACTGATGACCCTGGGGAAAACCAGTCCCAGGACAAAACAACACATGCAGGACTGAATGAATTCCTACTCCCCGGCTTACATACATTTCTTACCTATGAAGACCTTTTTATGAAAGATAACTCTCTTTGTTGTTTGGACATAGTAGAGTTAGAGATTCTTTTTCTTATTAGAACTGAAGGCTTCCTCACTAATGGAATTCAAATATCTCATGTTTCAAACCACTGACACATTTCATAGATAATGAAACTGACTATAGTAGATACTTATGTTCCTCAATCTAATTCATTAATAAGTAGATGTGTGAAAGGTAAGATCTCTTACTCCACTATAGACCTAACTCTGGGGTGCAAATCATATGGCCCCACCATAGATCAGGTGGAAGCTAGTCTGTAGATATGACCACAGCCTTGCTACAGTACTTCCTTTCCTAATAATTTTGGCAATATTGCTTATTCTGAGAGTGATGCAAAAAATTCATAAAAACTAGAACCCTTGCTTCAGGCTCTACTTCTATAGAAACTGAGCAAAGAAATTGAATTGAAGAATTGAAAATAATGTGTCCAGCAGCATATGGCTGAACAAAGAGCAAAATGTGGTGTCAACCCCAAGTTAAAGTTAACTTGGAAATTCTGCTGTTGGCTGTTTTAGAAGAATTTGTTAATGAAAGTATCAGACATTATGGCTCACCCAGGATTCCTAATCCCTTGCCTCGTTCTAGAAACTCAAGTCCAAAGTAGAGGGCATGATCACAGGAAAGAGGGTATCCTACTAATAAGTTTCCTCAAGGCTCTCTTCATGTCCTTGTTTCTCAGGCTGTAGATAAAAGGGTTCATCATTTGAGGAAGTACAATGTACATAACTGAAGCCACTGCAGTCTTCCTGGATGAGTCAGTAACCACAGAACTAATGTAAACTCCAGAAAGTGTCCCATAGAATAAGGACACAACTGTAAGGTGAGACCCACAGGTGGAAAAAGCTTTAAGCTTTGTCCCTGCTGATGGCATTCTCAAAACAAAGGGGACAATTTGAGTATAAGAGAAAATGATCCCAGAGAGGGGAATGCCACAAAACAGGCTAGCCACAGAATATATCAAGATGTTATTCATGAGGGTATCAGAACAGGCCAGCTTGATGACTTGAGCAAGTTCACAGAAGAAGTGAGGGATTTCCAGGTCCTTGCAGAAGGACAGCCGCAATACCATCAGACTGAGGAGCAGGCCAAGCACTGTGCTGATGAAAAGTGAGAGTAGAATCAGCAGAACACAGAATCGGGGGATGATGATAACCGTGTACCTCAGTGGGTGACAAATGGCCACATAGCGATCATAGGCCATTGCTGCAAGGAGAAAATTTTCTAAACCAACAAAAACCAGGACAAAGCCAAGCTGGGTCAGGCAGCCTATGTAAGTGATGTGCTGTATCTCTGCCTGGATGTTTACCAGCATCTTTGGAATCGCAGTTGTGCTTATACAGATGTCAGTAAAGGAAAGGTTTGAGAGGAAGAGGTACATTGGGGTATGGAGGTGGGAGTCACAGCTAACAGCCAGGATGATGAGCAGGTTTCCTAGGACAGTGATCAGGTACATTGCTAGGAACAGGCAGAATAAGAAGGACTGCAGTTCTAGATCATCTGTCAATCCCAGGAGAAGGAATTCTGAAACATCTGTTTCATTTCTGAGTTCCATGTTGTCGATGAATCTGATGGGGAAATGGAGTGAAAAGAAAAGGACATGAATGTTCCCCAGATGAGTAGAACCAGCATCAACTGAGAACTTGTTAGAAATGCAAATCCTTGGTACCACTCCAGATTTACTGCTGATAAACTCTGGAGGTAAGGGCCAGCAATCTAAGTTTTAACATACCCTCCAGATGAATGTCATATATGCTAGCACTTTGAAACTGTGCTTAAATAAAAAATAAAACTCTGTGTATATTGTGAACCCAAAAGACGATGCAAGTCTGTCCCTTTGCTAATTTTTCTCTCCATCAACATCTCTCATACTTCCTCTTCCCTCTACTCTCTTTATTGGCCATTATTTTGATTGGTCACTAACTCTGTATCACACCTGTGCCAAGTGTTAAGACTGAAACAAAGAATAAGACACAGCGTTTCCTTCAGAAATATTTCTTGCCTCAATCAAAAGAAAAATGAGAATGAAGTTATTCTCTCTCTTTTGTAATGCACAATGCCTAAACTTTGACCTGCCGCAGAATCATCTGAAGGGCTTGTCAAATTACAGATGAGTTAGATCATACTATCACTCCATTCATCCATGCGGACACTTAGGTAAAGTGAGGGTACATCATGGACATGAAAGACACAGTGTGTGGAAAAGACTAAGTCCGAGCTAAGATTATCTGACTGCTGAGTTGACTCTCTTAACCAACCATTGCCAATGTCGCTGGATAGTACAGAATTAGCATTCCTAAACCAACACTCAGATTTTACAATTTTCCTTTAAAATTTTAATATTTTAATCTAGGACCATGCTCTAAATCTTTTCTCTTCCCTACAGTGTATGTCCATCCCTACACATGAAATATTGTATAGCAGGTCATGGCATCTATCCAAGCATACACTCTGCACCTGAGCAAAGATTAGAAAATGTTGCCTGTAAACTAGAGCTCGTAAGACTCCCTCATGAAATGTAACGCACCTGCATTAACAATTAATTCTAAGAGAAGGTGTGCAAATATCAATGACATTCTCTGTCTCATCCTAATGGGACCTCTTCCCCTAAGGTGATAGGAGGCATATGATTTTGTTTTTTAAAAGATAAATGAGAGAGAGAACAAAATGCATAGGCTTCTAAAAAGTCGAAGAAAATAGCAACAATTTTTGGCCCTTGCAAGACAGAGAATTACAAGATAAGAAGACATATGATACTTACAAAATATTCAGGCATCCTATAGTACTGTCTCTGTAAAGCAGTGGTCCTCTTTCTCCTGGCGGGGGATGGAAGTGGGCATGACAGCCTTTATTATTTGCTGTATTACTTAGACTCAAACACTCTGAACTGAATCCAGGACCAGCACTTCCTTTGAGAATAGGGAAAATGGTTCAATTGTATGAGAAGATTTGGTGTCCTCATTTGTATGATAGGAACTCTCATAAAGCTGCATAGGGATGTTGCAATAATGAGAAATGAATAGAGACAGGGCAGCCAGCATAGTACTCAGCATACAGTGCATGTCATTTACAATTTGCATTCTTATGTGATTTCACTTTTCTCTATTGTTGCTATATTTAATCCCTCTTCATTATTTTTAATCACCAGGGAGTATTCCACTGCAAGTTACATCATGTTTTATTTCTCCATTCTGCTGTGTTGATTCCTTTTATCAATGTATTTTTTTGAACACATATATACCATAAAGAAATGCATGAGGGATACCACCACATTCAAGGTGATGTTGTCTCTAGGAAGAGGAGAACAACAACTGAGGGGATGCGAAAGGGAGGGCTTTTGTATGTGTGTATTATTTTGTAACTTTATTCTTAAAAAAACCTGAAGTTGATATGATAGAGTGTCAACATTTGAAAATTCTAGAATAAGTTGAAGGATGGTTATTTTTTAAAATTTATTATGCTATCTCTGCTGTTCTTATATTAAATACTTGGCAATTTTATAAAGAGAAACAGGTGTACTGGGATGGCAGCTAGCTGTTTCTCTGTGTCTCTACTTTCTCCCCCGAAATTTCATAGCCCAAGTCCAGAGATAATGCAGACACATTTCTGTGCAGTGGTGTTTAAAGAAGCAGGAATGGACATGAAGGGAAAGCTGACAAAACACCTTCCCCACAACCACAAGAAGAATTTAAGTAAGTGTCAGAAAATTTTGTAGCAGTCGTCATGTTTGAGAAGGGGCAGATCTCTTCTCAGGAGGATAAATTTTCCCCCATTTTTAGAGAAGATATTAGACCAGCAGACTGAGAACTGGGTGAGCATTGATGCAAACAATCATGAGAATTTGGCACCAAGAAGACAATTTGTCTGGAGTCCCATGGGACACTTGGTTCTGATCATTTCATACATGTACTCTGCTCGTTGCTTCCCATAGATGACTTTGGAGTAAAACGCCTCATCTCATTACAAAAGCATTATCTAACATGCATTAATTTACCTGACTGGCATCAGTGTGAGATGAAACTTGAAATGACACCTGGATATTGAAGACAGATCTGTACTCAGAAAGGGCAGAGAGACCAAATGAGACAATGCAATTTTAGTTCAGGATTATCTCTGGAAGGTGTGCCTGTTTTGACTAGGCAAGAGCCATTGAAATGTTGTCACAAGTTGATTCTTTAGAGTATCTCGTTTTCCCCAGGGGATCAATATCCAAAGCTCCTCATTAGACATATATTATTAATGTCATTCTGATCCTTGAGCAGTCAAATCATTAAAGACCAAAACTACAGAAGAGAGGAATTCATGATGACTAATCCCTGACTTGTGAGGCAAGGATACATTACCCATTCTCTTCACCTGTTCATGCTCGCCTGCATTTTACATACCTTGCACATATGTACACACACTTCTCTTCTAATGAACTCCTGGATCCTTTTATAAAATTACAAAAAAGGCATCTCAAATTAATAATACCAGAAAGCCTGATTTCAATTTTTGTGTGAAAACATATTTTACGTATTAGATACAAATAGTACATTTATGAATATAGTTAAGATATTATAAAATTCAGACTTAGGGGCATTTCAGTTTTAGAGCCACTGAATGTTAATTCCTGTTCTTTATATTTTATACAGCAGTATCAAATTTATTCCCTGTGATCTATTGTGACTGTGCTCAGTATAAACTGACGTCATATTCTCTTTTTAGGCTTTCATAAACATGTTTTCCATTTTTCACACAATAGATTCAATGTACATTTTCCTTCACATTTAGGCAACTTTGGATTGAATTATGGTTTTTTATTTTAAAATTGTGTTGTGATAAAATACAATGTCACCAAAGGCACTAGTGTGCAGTTTTGTCTATTATCTAGTAGATCTCATGAGATTTCATCCATAATTTAAGATGTGATGGTGCTCTATCTTAATATTCACTTAAAAACATTTTTCTTTAAAGACTTCAGTATTTTCATGTGTTCATCATTTATTTTCATTCTAACTTTTTCTATATGAATTTTCTTATGCTGTATATTTCTAGATATATTTTTAAAATAAACTTATGACAAGATGGCATTTTAATATCACTGAGGAACATCTTAACAGCAGTAAATTTCAAGCACAGGTATATTAGGTAAAATACACAAAGGCTTAGCTGGCTCAAAAAAAGGTTAAATTTTCCATGTAGCACCAAAAGATCTGACACTTAAAATGGTAGGTGGGCTGGAGTCAAGTGGCTCTGCTGATCTATGTCCTTAGGGAAGAGGATGCTGTTTCAGGTAATGAGGATTAAATAATGAATCTGGACTCCTGTCTTACACCAATGACAGACGTCAACTCAGAATAGATTAAAGAATTAAATGTAAGATCTGAAATGGAAAACTCCTGAACAAAACATAGGGGTTATGCTGTTTGACATTGGTTTAGGCAATACATTTTTGGAAGTGACATCAAAAATAAAGGCAACAAAACAAAAATAAACAGGTAGACTACTACAAGCTGAAAAGCTTTTGCATAGGAAAAGAAACAATTTAAAAAATGACCTTAATTTGACAAATTCCTCACCTTTCCCAAATTCGTGTTGGCTGATTGCCTCACCTTGAGACACAAAGAGAATGATATGCTTTTCTCTCTGTGTATTTTAAAAAATACATATTTAAGTTGTAAGCCATGTTGACTTGATATACATGCTCAGTGAAATTATCATTGTGGTCAATATAATTATCATATCCATCTCCTCACATAGCTACCATTTTTTTTTTTTTTTTTGTATAAGAACACCTAAAACCTAAGCTGAGGCTAGTGCTCTGGCTATAATGACACACTTGCTCAACTCCTTCCCCTACCCTGTTCTCTTTCTGACACTAAAATTCTCCTAAGAACATTGTCCACAAAGTCACTATAGAAATAACCCTGATCTTGGGTTCGCCTGAGCTAAGCACCCTGCATATGTGATGCATTTGTTTTGTGTCTGGAGGTTCACTAGCATCTTGAGGACTGTGGTGGTGCTGAAACTGATGTCAGTGAAGGGCAGGTGGGAGAGGAAGATGTACATGGGGGTGTGGAGGTGAGAGTCAGAACTGACGGCGAGGATGATGAACAGGTTCCCAAGCACAGTGACCAGGTATATGGTCAGGAATAGACAAAAGAAGAGGGGCTGCAGTTCTGGATCCTCTGAGAGGCCCAAGAGGAGAACTTCTCCTATACCTGTTTGGCTTTCTGATTCCATGTGTGGATGAGTCTGCTGGGAAAAATACATGTGATAAGACATATAGCAGATGTACACAAATCACTTACTTTAGAAAATTGTGATATCTGTATTGTAAATTGAAGTGAATAGTCCTCATGTTTTTCTTTGCCTTCTGCCTTTCTCTCAGTCTCTCTCACTTCCTCAACCTCTAATCTTTCTGTCCTTCTCTCTCCTACACTCAAAACTAATTTGAACTTTCCCACATTGTGCCAAACAATAGGAATAAAATAGGGAACAACATGTAAAATAGATAGCTAGTTGAAAGCAGCTGCATAGCACAGGTTGATCAGCTCAGTGCTTTGTGACCACCTAGAGGGGTGGGATAGGGAGGGCGGGAGGGAGACTCAGGAGGGAGGAGATGTGGGGATATATGTATATGTATAGCTGATTCACTTTGTTATAAAGCAGAAACAAACACACCATTGTAAAAACAATTATACTCCAATAAAGATGTTTAAAAAAAAAAATAAATAAAATAAAGTTAAAAAAAAATAGGGAACAACATATGGCTGATTCACTGAGAATTCTCCAAAGCTTCAAACCAGCAAGCAGGAAAACCAAAACCAAGCATATGAAATACGACTTTACAGCAGAGTTTCTCAAACTGTGCCTTGCATTAGAATCAACTCAAGGACCTGTCAAAACCCAAATGTTTGGCTCCACACTCAGAATTTGAGATTCAGAAGTTGGACATGGGGCTGGAAATTTGCCTTTCTAACACATTCCCAAATGTTGCTGTGTTGGTCTGGGTTTTACTTTGACAACCACTCTTCTAGAGCACAGATCACTGTGGGCCTAGAACATCAAATTGTTTACGTGTTGGAGCAGACCCAGCATAATTAAAGAGGAAAATGAGGGCCTGACTCATCAATGTTCTTCTAATGCTCTGTGAGTTCAAGTTCATGGCTCCATTCAAACTCATCATTTTCAATGAATCACCAGAATCTGTCCTTTTAATTCCCCATTTCCATTCCTGTCCTATTATAGGATTATTATCACAAACATGATCTATAATCATTGTAATAATAATGGTATTACCAGGTATCATAAAATTAAATGTAATAATTATTATTGACTGTTCACACTATCACTAACACTTGCAATGCTCTACTGTCAGGCATAGTTTTCAGCACTTTTCTCATACTAATTAATTTCATTTTCTCTGCTGACCTATGAGTCAGGTGCTTCTAAAATCCTTCTATTTATGCTCATGAAAAGATAAAGTGAGGTGAAGATGTGGATCCAAAGTACTTGACTCTCCAGTGGTAAGTGTTTAAGGGATTTGAGCTCAGGTTTCCAGGCTTTGCAGCTGAACTCATACCAGAAGGATGCAAACTTAGAGAAGTAGAGATTTAGGTATCCCGAAGGGTTCATCAGATTCCATCAATTGCCTTTTAAAAACTTTAACCTAAATGAAGTTGCAAATTCTTGCCCTGGTTATGAAGGTCTTCTAATTTCTGACTGCAAAAGGAATATCTAGAAATTACAGTATCAAAACAGGGCCCACACTCAGCACCTGAGATCAACATTAGAATATGCTACTTGTACATGCTACTTGTAAATGTATATTCAAAAGCAACAATTTGTCAGTGCATTCAAATTAGGATTCTGGGATGATGAAGATAAAATCTATCACACCACTGTCCATGCTGCTTGACAAATGCATCACCACAGTACTAGGAAGAGGGAGAGAATGGCCAAGTTAGCCTTAAGAGGGAAACAGGAAACTGAGAAAGGTATGTCTGGATACCTGAAATGCCTTGACAATTGTGGGACTCTACATTTTTAATCAATAAAATCATCTTAGCAGAGAGCCTAGTACCTGGTGAAGTACTTGTTATTTAAGATAATGAAACACAGGAGATCAAGATGGCAGAGTAGTAGGCCATAGAATTTACCTCCCTGCCATGGACACATCAAAAATACATCTACACATGAAACAATTCTCACTGAAAACTAACCGGAGACTGGCAGGAAGACTCCTGTACAACCAAGGCTGTAAGAAAGATCCACATGGAATCAGGTAGGTGGGGAGGAGAAGCAGTCACGTCAGGACCTGTGCCCCTGTGTAAGAACTCAGAGGAAAGGGAGAATACATGGGTGGAGATGTTCCCTGGGGAGTGAGCTGTTCAAGCCATATATTGGGCACCCCAGCCGTGGGGTCAGCACAGAGATGAGCCCGCTTGGCTGCTTGCACAGCCAGTGGCACTAACAGGAGGGTTGTTAATATCAAGACTAAGGGTATGCTTTTAGAAAATATGGGGCGGGATATTCTCTATCTCATTTTATAAGGCCAGAACAATTTGGATGCCTGAAGCACACAAGTTTAGAAGAAAGGAAAATTACACTGCATTCTTTTTTTTTTTACATCTTTATTGGAGTATAACTGCTTTACAATGGTGTGTTAGTTTCTGCTTTATAACAAAGTGAATCAGTTATACATATACATATGTTCCCATATCTCCTCCCTCTTGCATCTCCCTCCCTCCCACCCTCCCTATCCCACCCATCCAGGTGGTCACAAAGCACTGAGCTGATCTCCCTGTGCTATGTGGCTGCTTCCCACTAGCTATCTATTTTACGTTTGGTACTGTATATATGTCCATGCCACTCTCTAACTTTGTCACAGCTTACCCTTCCCCCTCCCCATATCCTCAAGTCCATTATCTAGTACGTCTGCGTCTTTATTCCCATCTTACCCCTAGGTTCTTCATGACATTTTTTTCTTATATTCCATATATATGTGTTAACATACAGTATTTGTCTTTCTCTTTCTAACTTACTTCACTCTGTATGACAGACTCTAGGCCCATCCACCTCATTACAAAAAACTCAATTTCATTTCTTTTTATGGCTGAGTAATATTCCATTGTATATATGTGCCACATCTTCTTTATCCATTCATCCGATGATGGACACTTAGGTTGTTTCCATCTCCTGGCTATTGTACATAGAGCTGCAATGAACATTTTGGTACATGACTCTTTTTGAATTATGGTTTTCTCGGGGTATATACCCAGTAGTGCGATTGCTGGGTCATATGGTAGTTCTATTTTTAGTTTTTTTTTTTTTTTTTTTTTTTTTTGCGGTACACGGGCCTCTCACTGCTGTGGCCTCTCCCGTTGCGGAGCACAGGCTCCGGATGCGCAGGCTCAGTGGCCATGGCTCACAGGCCCAGCTGCTCCGCAGCATGTGGGATCTTCCTGGACCAGGGCACGAACCCGTGTCCCGTGCATCGGCAGGCGGACTCTCAACCACTGAGCCACCAGGGAAGCCCTATTTTTAGTTTTTTAAGGAACCTCCATACTCTTCTCCATAGTGGCTGTACCAATTCACGTTCCCACCAGCAGTGCAAGAGTGTTCCCTTTTCTCTACACCCTCTCCAGCATTTATTGTTTCTAGATTTTTTTGATGATGACCATTCTGACAGGTGTGAGATGATATCTCATTGTAGTTTTGATTTGCATTTCTCTAATGATTAATGATGTTGAGCATTCTTTCATGTGTTTGTTGGCAATCTGTATATCTTTGGAGAACTGTCTATTTAGGTCTACTGCCCATGTTTGGATTGGGTTTTTTGTTTTTTTGTTATTGAGCTGCATCAGCTGCTTATAAATTTTGGCCTTACATTTAGTCTTTAATCCATTTTGAGCTTATTTCTGTGTATGGTGTTAGGGAGTATTATAATCTCATACTTTTACATGTACCTGTCCAGTTTTCCCAGTACCACTTATTGAAGAGGCTGTCCTTTCTCCACTGTACATATCTTTATCAAAGATAAGATGACCATATGTGCGTGGGTTTATCTCTGGGCTTTCTATCCTGTTCCATTGATCTATATTTCTGTTTTTGTGCCAGTACCATACTGTCTTGATTACTGTAGCTTTGTAGTATAGTCTGAAGTCAGGGAGCCTGAATCCTCCAGCTCCGTTTTTCGTTCTCAAGATTGCTTTGGCTATTCGGGGTCTTTTGTGTTTCCATACAAATTGTGAAATGTTTTGTTCTAGTTCTGTGAAAAATGCCAATGGTAGTTTGATAGGGATTGCATTGAATCTGTAGATTGCTTTGGGTAGTAGAGTCATTTTCACAATGTTGATTCTTCCAATCCAAGAACATGGTATATCTCTCCATCTATTTGTATCATCTTTAATTTCTTTCATCAGTGTCTTATAATTTTCTGCATACAGGTCTTTTGTCTCCTTAGGTCGGTTTATTCCTAGATATTTTATTGTTTTTGTTGCAGTGGTAAATGGGAGTGTTTTCTTAATTTCACTTTCAAATTTTTCATCATTAGTGTATAGGAATGCAAGAGATTTCTGTGTATTAATTTTGTATCCTGCTACTTTAACATATTCATTGATTAGTTCTAGTAGTTTTCTGGTAGCATCTTTAGGATTCTCTATGTATAGTATCATGTCATCTGCAAACAGTGACAGCTTTACTTCTTCTTTTCCAATTTGGATTCCTTTTATTTCTTTTTCTTATCTGATTGCTGTGGCTAAAACTTCCAAAACTATGTTGAATAATAGTGGTGAGAGTGGGCAACCTTGTCTTGTTCCTGATCTTAGTGGAAATGTTTTCAGTTTTTCACCACTGAGGACGATGTTGGCTGTGGGTTTGTCATATATGGCCTTTATTATGTTGAGGGAAGTTCCCTCTGTGCCTACTTTCTGGAGGGTTTTTATCATAAATGGGAGTTGAATTTTGTCAAAAGCTTTCTCTGCATCTATTGAGAGGATCATATGGTTTTTCTCCTTCGATTTGTTAATATGGTGTACCACCTTGATTGATTTGCGTATATTGAAGAATCCTTGCACTCCTGGGATAAACTCCACTTAATCATGGTGTATGATCCTTTTAATGTGTTGTTGGATTCTGTTTGCTAGTATTTTGTTGAGGATTTTTGCATCCATGTTCATCATTGATATTGGCCTGTAGTTTTCTTTTTTTGTGGCATCTTTGTCTGGTTTTGGTATCAGGGTGATGGTAGCCTTGTAGAATGAAACTGGGAGTGTTTCTCCCTCTGCTATATTTTGGAAGAGTTTGAGAAGGATAGGTGTTAGCTCTTCTCTAAATGTTTGATAGAATTAGCCTGTGAAGCCATCTGGTCCTCGGCTTTTGTTTGTTTGAATATTTTTAATCACATTCAATTTCAGGGCTTGTGATTGGTTTGTTTATATTTTCTATTTCTTCCTGGTTCAGTCTCGGAAGGTTGTGCTTCTCTAAGAATTTGTCCATTTCTTCCAGGTTGTCCATTTTATTGACATATAGTTGCTTGTAGTAATCTCTCATGATCCTTTGTATTTCTGCAGTGTCAGTTGTTACTTCTCTTTTTTCATTTTTAATTCTGTTGATTTGAGTCTTCTCCCTTTTCTTCTTGATGAGTGTGGCTAATGGTTTATCAATTTTGTTTATTTTCTCAAAGAACCAGCTTTTATTTTTATTGATCTTTGCTATCATTGCCTTCATTTCTTATCTGATCTTTATGATTTCTTTCCTTCTGCTAACTTTGTGGGTTTTTTGTTCTTCTTTTCTAATTGTTTTAGGTGTAACGATATGTTGTTTATTTGAAATTTTTCTTGTTTCTTGAGGTAGGATTGTATTGCTATAAACTTCCCTCTTAGAACTGATTTTGCTGCATCCCATAGGTTTTGGGTCATCACGTTTTCATTGTCATTTGTTTCTAGGTATTTTTTGATTTCCTCTTTGATTTCTTCAGTGATCTCTTGGTTATTTAGTAGTGTATTGTTTAGCCTCCATGTTTTTATAGTTTTTTTGCTGTAATTGACATCTAGTCTTATAGTGTTGTGGTCAGAAAAGATACTTGTTATGATTTCAATTTTATTAAATTTACCAAGGCTTGATTTGTGACCCAAGATATGAAATATCCTGGAGAATGTTCCATGAGCACTTGAGAAGAAAGTATTTTTTTGTTTTTGGATGGAATGTCCTATAAATATCAATTAAGTTCATCTTATTTAATGTGTCATTTAAAGCTTGTGTTTCCTTATTTATTTTCATTTTGGATGATCTGTCCATTGGTGTAAGTGACATGTTAAAGTCCCCTATACTATTATTGTGTTACTGTTGATTTCCCCTTTTATGGCTGTTAGCAGTTACCTTATGTATTGAGGTGCTCCTATGTTGGGTACATAAATATTTACAATTGTTATATCTTCTTCTTGGATTGATCCCTTGATCATTATGTACTGTCCTTTTTTGTCTCTTGTAATAATCTTTATTTTAAAAGTCTATTTTGTGTGATATGAGAATTGCTACTCCAGCTTACTTTTTTTTTTTTTTTTTTTTTTTGCGGTATGCGGGCCTCTCACTGTTATGGCCTCTCCCCTTGCGGAGTACAGGCTCCAGACGCGCAGACTCAGCAGTCAAGGCTCGCGGGCCCAGCTGCTCCGCAGTATGTGGGATCTTCCCGGACCGGGGCACGAACTTGTGTCCCCTGCATCGGCAGGTGGACTCTCAACCACTGTGCCACCAGGGAAGCCCTCCAGCTTTCTTTTGATTTCCATTTGCGTGGAATATCTTTTTCCATCCCCTCCCTTTCAGTCTGTATGTGTCCCTAGGTCTGAAGTGGGTGTCTTGTAGACAGCATATATATGGGTCTTGTTTTTGTATCCATTCAGCCAGTCTATGTCTTTTGGTGGGAGCATTTAATCCATTTACATTTAAGGTAGTTATCGATATGTATGTTCCTATTACCATTTTCATTACTGTTTTGGGTTTGTTATTTTAGGCCTTTTCCTTCTCTTGTGTTTCCTGCCTAGAGAAGTTCCTTTAGCATTTGTTGTAAAGCTGGTTTGGTGGTGCTGAATTCTATTAGTTTTTGCTTCTCTGTAAAGTTTTTAATTTCTCCATGGATTCTGAATGAGATCCTTGCTGGGTAGAGTAATCTTGGTTGTGGGTTTTCCCCTTTCATCACTTTAAATATGTCCTGCCACTCCCTTCTGGCTTGCAGAGTTTCTGCTGAAAGATCAGCTCTTAACCTTATAGGGATTCCCTTGTAAGTTTTTTGTTGCTTTTCCCTTACTGTTTTTAATATTTTTTCTTTGTATTTAATTTTTGATAGTTTGATTAATATGTGCCTTGGCGTGTTTCTCCTTGGATTTATCCTGTATGGGACTCTCTGCATTTCCTGGACTTGACTGCCTATTTCCTTTCCAATGTTAGGGAAGTTTTCAACTGTAATCTCTTCAAATATTTTCTTAGACCCTTTCTTTTTCTCTTCCTCTTCTGGGACCCTTATAATTCAAATGTTGGTGCATTTAATGTCGTCCCAGAGGTCTCTGAGACTATCCTCAAGTTATTTTCCTCCTTTTTTCTTTATTCTGCTCTGTGCTAGTTATTTCCACTATTTTATTTTCCAGGTCACGTATCCATTCTTCTGCCTCAGTTATTCTGCTATTGATTCCTTCTAGAGAATTTTTAATTTCATTTATTGTGTTCTTCAGCATTGTTTGTTTGCTCTTTAGTTCTTCTAGGTCCCTGTTAAACATTTCTTGTATTTTCTCCTTTGTATTTCCATGATTTTGGATATCTTTTCTATCATTACTCTGAATTCTTTTTCAGGTAGGCTGCCTATTTCCTCTTCATTTGTTTGGTCTGGTGGGTTTTTACCTTGCTCCTTCACCTGCTGCGTATTTCTCTGTCTTCTCATTTTGCTTAACTTACTGTGTTTGGCGTCTCCTTTTCGCAAACTGCAAGTTCGTAGTTCCCATTGTTTTTGGTGTCTGCCCCCAGTGGGTGAGGTTGGTTCAGTGGCTTTTGTAGGCTTCCTGTTGGAGGGGACTGGTGCCTCTTTTCTGCGGGGTGGGGCTGGATCTTTTCTTTCTGGTGGGCAGGGCCACGTCCAGTGGTGTGTTTAGGGGTGTCTGTGAATTTAGTATGATTTTAGGCAGCCTCTCTGCTAATGGGTGTGGTTGTGTTCCTGTCTTGCTAGTTGTTTGGCATGGGGCATCCAGCACTGGAACTTGCTGGCCATTGGGTAGAGCTGGGTCTTAGTGTTGAGATGGAGATCTCTGGGAGAACTCTTGCCGGTTGATATTACATGGGGCTGGGAGGTCTTTGGTGGTCCAGTGTCCTGAACTTGGCTCTCCCACCTCAGAGGCTCAGGCCTGACACCAGGCCGGAGCACCAAGACCCTGTCTGCCACATGGCTCAGAAGAAAAGGGAGAAAAAAGGAAAGAAAAAAAATTTTAATAAAATAAAATAAATTATTAAAAAAAATAATAATAATAATAAAAGGAGAAAAAGGGAAGAAAAAAACAAAGAAGAGAGAAACCAAACCAATAAACAAATCCACCAATGATAACAAGCACTAAAAACTACACTAAGATAAACATAAATATCAGAAACAAATCAGTCACAGACAGCAAACCCCAAATCTACAGGTGTTCCCAAAGTCCACCACCTCAATTTTGGGATGATTCGTTGTCTATTCAGATATTCCACAGATGCAGGGTACATCATGTTGATTGTAGAGACTTAATCCACTGCTCCTGAGGCTGCATGGAGAAATTTCCCTTTCTCTTCTTTGTTTGCACAGCTCCTGGGGTTCAGCTTTTGTTTTGGCCCCACCCCTGCATGTAGGTCACCCTCAGGCTTCTGTTCCCACTCAGACAGGATGGAATTAAAGCAGCGGCTGATTAGGGGGCTCTGGCTCACTCAGGCCAGGGGAGAAGGATGGGTACAGTAGCTATAACTGGAATGCGGGGCGAGCCTGTGGTGGCAGAGGCTGGTGTGACTTTACAACAGCTTGAGGCCCACCGTGTGTTCTCCCAGGGAACTTGTCCTTGGATCATGGGGCTCTGGCAGTGATGTGTGGCACAGGCTCCTGAGGGGGTGGTGATAGTAGTGATCTGTGCTTGCACACAGGATTCTTGGTGGCTGCAGCAGTAGCATTAGCATTTCATGCCCGTCTCTGGTGTCCGAGATGATAGCTGCTGCCCGTGCCTGTCTCTGGAGCTCATTTAGGCGGTGCTCTGCCTTCTGTGGGCAGACAGGGAAGGAATTCCCTCTCCTCATGCACCCCAAAACAATGGTCTCTTGCCTCTTAGGCAGTTCCAGACATTTTCTTGGACTCCCTCCCGGCTAGCTGTGGTGCACTAGCCCCCTTCAGGCTGTGTTCACACAGCCAACCCCAGTCCTCTCCCTGGGGTCTGACCTCTGAAGCCCGAGCCTCAACTCCCAGCCCCCACCCACCCTGGCAGGTGAGCAGACAAGCCTCTCAGGATGGTGAGTGCTGGTCGGCACCGATCCTCTGTGCGGGAATCTCTCCACTTTGCCCTCTGCACCCCTGTTGCTGCGCTCTCCTCCATGGCTCCGAAGCTTCCCCCCACCAACCCCTGTCTCCTCCAGTGAAGGGGCTTCCTAGTGTGTGGAAACCTTTCCTCCTTCATGGCTCCCTCCCACTGGTGCGGGTCCCGTCCCTATTCTTTTGTCTCTGTTTATTCTTTTTTCTTTTGCCCTACCCAGGTACGTGGGGGAGTTTCTTGCCTTTTGGGAGGTCTGAGGTCTTCTGCCAGCGTTCAGTAGGTGTTCTGTAGGAGCTGTTCCACATGTAGATGTATTTTTGATGTATTTGTGGGGAGGAAGGTGATCTCCACGTCTTACTCCTCCACCATCCTGAAGGTTCCCCCTTTTCAAATAGTTTTGATCTGAAGTTGGTTGAATCTGCAAATGCAGAATCTGTGGAGGGCCAACTGTAATTTCAAATGATCTACCTTGGAGCTTACAAATTCTTTCCTCTGCTTGATCAAGTCTGTTGTTGATAGTCTACTGCATTTTCCATTTTAGCTCCAGAATTTCTCTTTGGTTCTTTTTCATGATTTCTTATCTCTCTGTTAAACTTCTCATTTTGTGCATATATTGTTTTCCTGATTTCACTGAACTGTCTTTTGGTGTTTTCTTGTAGCTCATTGAGCTTCCTTAAAGCAATGTTTTGAATTCTTTATCAGGCAGATCACAGATCTTCATTTCTTTGGGGTCAGTTACAGGAAAAGTATTGTGTTCCTTTGGTCTTGTCATGTTTCCCTGATTTTTCATGTTCCCTGAAATCTTGCATTGATGTTTTCACATTTGAAGAAGGAATTACCTCCCCCAGTCTTTTCTGACTGATTTTGGGAGTAAAATATCTTCTGTCAGCCCTGTAGGGATTCTTAGACTTTCTCAGACTTTTTCTATAGATACATCTTCTTGACATTTCTTGTTCCCGCTTGGGGAAAGGGAGGATTCTTAAGATCATATACCTTCTCTTGATCCTGCAGAGTCAAGCCAGATGCTAGCAGTCTCCTGTTTGCTTTCCCTAGAGTGGTGCTTTGAAACAATCAAGAGTGTGTGTTTTCTCCCAGTCCCTCAGAGTCAGGCTGACTTTCTGTGCCTGTTCACTAGCCATCTGCAAATGTTTGCGTTTGCTGCCCATGGTGGCACACACAGGGAGCTAACCACAGGGCATGGGTGTGTTTGGTGGGGGCGGGGGTGAGTTGTGTGGAGTGTTAGGTGTGCTCTTTGGCCAGTTGGTGGTCCAGAGGTGAGGAATCCCCAGCAGCATATGCGTGGGCTTCCCGATGGAATCTGTGAAGCAGTTCATAAGATCTGCATCCTTTTGATGCATTTTGAGTCTGCCTGCTGTGCTCCCAGCCTCTCTCTGCCCTCAGTCATACAGTTCACCTTAGTATTCTGGATGGGATAAGCAAGAAGTGAGCCTCTTTGACAGCATTCCACACAGCTGGGGGAGACAGACACTCACTCACGCACTCTCACTTTTCCCTAAGGGACAAATCAAGTGCTGAGGGTGTCTCTCTTGGCACTGAGCTGTGCTGCTTTGGGGGAGGGCTGATGTGAGCAAAGTGAAACTGTTCCTCTTCCTCTCTTCAAAATTTTCAATCTCAGATTTTTTTTGCTCCACTTGTGTGTTGGAACCTCTCCACTGGACCCCAGACTCCCACAAAGGTGCTCTTGTCTATTGGTGATGGACAAACTTGGTGTTCTTTGGGGGGAGGATGGTAGAAAACTCTTATTCCACCATCTTGCTGACATCACCAGTAAATGTTCTTTAAAGGAAGAAAGTATTCTGAACTGAGCAATTATGCAAATATAATATGTCCATTTATTTAAGTTTTCTCATGACTTTCAATAGTTTTGTAGGTTTCAAACTTTCTTTCCTAAATTATGCATATAAGAATATGAATTTACCTCTGAATACTGATTTAGCTGCGTCTCCTTTGCTAGTTAGGGTTTTTTTTTTTTAATTATAAATATTTCCTGATTTCAGGGCTTCCCGGGTGGCGCAGTGGTTGAGAGTCCACCTGCCAATGCAGGGGACGCGGGTTTGTGCCCCAGTCCAGGAAGATCCCACGTGCTGCGGAGCGGCTGGACCTGTGGGCCATGGCTGCTGGGCCTGTGCGTCCGGAGCCTGTGCTCCGCAGCGGGAGGGGCCGCAGCAGTGAGAGGCCCGCGTACCACGAAAAAAACAAACAAACAAAAAAAAACAATAAATATTTCCTGATTTCAATGATGATGTCTTCTTTGATGCATACATTAAGTGTGCTTTTAGTATTTCCAAACATATAGGAAGAGACTGATTATCTTTTTATTATTGATTTCTAATTTGATTACATTATAAGCAGAGAACATGCTCTGTTTGATATGTATCATTTGGCACTAAGATTTACTTTGTGGCCTAATTTTTGCAGATATGACATATATCCTTAAAAAGAAAGTGGATTTTCTAATAATTTAGTGTAGTGCTCAAATCAAGCTGATTCTGTTATCAAATTTTCTATACCCTGACCAAAATTTTGTCCCCTTGATCTACCAATTGCTAAAAAAGATATCATAAATTTCCTATTATGATATGGTTTATAATTTTTTACTTACAGTTCTGTTGGTTTTTTCTTTATATATTGTAAGCCTATGTTGTTAAGTGCATATTAGTAGCTTTTTTTCTCTTTCTGGTGAATCATTCCCTTTATTATTACATAATGACTTTCCTTATTCTTTTTAATGCCTTTGCCTTAAGTATGTTTTGTCTGATATTAATAAGCTATCCAACTTCTCTTTGGTTAGTATTTCTTGGTATATTTTTAGCATTAATTTTCTTCAACCCTTCTATGTCATTATAGTTTAGGTGTATCTCTTGAATACATGATGTAATAGGGTTTTGTTTCTTTGTCCAACCTGAATCTGTTTTTTAATGATCAGTTTAAGCCATTTAAACTTCTGTTGTAATTATGCATGTGTTTTGTAATTTTTATTTTCTTCTTTATATCTCCTTTCCTAACTTAAAGTGGTTTGATCAAAATCTCTATTTCTGTTGTACCCATACTGTAATTTAGAAGTTATATATTCTATACCCACTAGTTTAGTGGTTACACCTAAAGTTTAATTACATATACTTTATGTAGGAAGTCCAAAATGTTCAATACCTTTTGTCTCATATAATTTTTGCATTTATTTTAATCCACTTTACTTACATATACATTCTCATTATTATTATTATTATTTTAAAACAGTGTTTTGTTCACATTTCTTCTACATTTATACCAATTTCTTGGCTGATCATTGTTTCTTGGATAATGCTTTTTTCTGGATTCAACTTGTTTTACCCTGAAGTAAATCCTTTAGTAGTTTTATTAGCAAAAGTTCATACATGTTATACTCTCTCAATCTTTGTCTGAAACAGGAATAGTCAGCCTTGAGCCAAGGCTTGACATATGCGTTGCTATAAACAGTTTATCAAAGGTTCAAGATGCAATACGTATATAAGTTGATAACATAATTAGTCCAGATTGGAAATTGAGTGTAATCTCTTCTAATCTTCCAGAATCATCTCTATAGCATTCATGTAACTTCCTCCTTTCAATACTTCTAGGGGAATCATGCTGATGGAACCAAACAACCAAACAAGTGCATCCAATTTTATCCTCCTGGGACTTTCAGAAAAGCCAGAACAGGAAACTCTCCTCTTTGCTCTGTTTCTCTGCATGTATGTGGTCACAGTAGTGGGGAACCTGTTGATCATACTGGCCATCAGCTCAGACTCCCACCTGCACACTCCCATGTACTTCTTCTTAGCCAATCTCTCCATGGTTGATTTCTGCCTGGCCACCAACACTGTCCCCAAGATGCTAGTGAACATACAAATCAGGAACAAATCCATCTCATATCCTTGCTGCCTGACCCAAATGTACTTTCTCCATTTCTTTGGCATCATGGACAGTATCTTAATAGCCGTGATGGCTTATGACAGGTTTGTAGCTATATGTCACCCCTTATACTATACAACCATCATGAGCCCACGTCTCTGTGGCCCACTGGCTGGTGGCCCATGGGTGTTTTCCTGCTTCATCTCCCTCACCCACATTCTCCTGATGGCCCATCTGGTTTTCTGTGGCAACAATAGGTTGCCTCACTACTTCTGTGACCTCACTCCCCTCCTGAGACTTTCATGCACTGACACCTCTGTGAACAAGATCTTTGTGTTCACTGTGGCAGGAATAGTGATAACCACACATTTCATCTGCATCCTGGCCTCCTATGTTCACATAATTGTGGCCATCTTGAAGTTGCCCTCTGCAGGCAGCAGGAAGAAAGGCTTTTCCACCTGCAGCTCCCACCTCTCTGTGGTTGTACTCTTCTATGGGACCACAATTGGGGTCTACCTTTGTCCTTCATCTGTCCACACAGCCGTGAAGGAGAAAGCATCTGCTGTAATGTACACTGCGGTCACGCCCATGCTGAACCCATTGATTTACAGCCTGAGGAACAGAGACCTGAAGGGGGCCCTGCTGAAGCTCATCAACAGAAAAATCACCTCATCTTCCTGACCACCAGGGCATCTGGAACCTTCCAGGGGGTTAAGATGTAAACATCTGGGTTCTTGGGCAAAAATCTGGAATTGCATGGGTTGGGAGAGTAACCACTTTAGATTTTGAATTGCTGAAGCTTGAAAGGTAACCTCAAGATAGCCCTGTAACTGTTTTCTCAATTACTGAGACCACTAAGGGTCCACTGGGATATGACTCATGCTGTATTTCTACCAGGATCAGTCTAGTTCTAGCAGATTGGATTTATCCATTCAGATCCATTGAGCACTCAACAAATATATATTAAGTATATATTCTGGGTTTGATGTTAGATGCTGGTTATAGAGTCATGAACAGGAGTAGCAAAAATCCCTATAGTTTGAATTATAGTTGAGAGTGAGAGAAGATATTGTACACTTCGTTATAGTAGAATGGAACATGAACATGAGAGGGAGGATAGTATAGTAAGAACACCCAACAGAGTCTGGAAGGGAGAATCAGGGAAGGTCTCCTGGGAGAAGTGACCCCCAAACCCAAAGGATAAGATGGTGTTGTTCAGGCAAAACGAGAAGAAAGAGTATCTCAGAAAAACAAAACAACATGTGAAAAGGTGAGAGAACTACAGAAGCATGCATTTGTGAAGTGAAAAGTCCAGTTATGGCAAATGATGCCAGGTCCTAAGGGCTTTTAGGATCAACCTAAGAGTGCGGCCTTTTTCCAAGGAACCAGCCAGCTAACTTGGCTTCCAGGGACCAAAGTCAGGGAGCATGTGGATGAGTTGTACAGCCCCTACCCCTTTCCTATCATTTATCTTATCTTCTGAGGGAGCAAGATGGCTTGTGCTAGACAAAAGTTATGCGAGGCACAAGGGAGAAAGAGATTCAGACCATGAATTAAGAAAGTGAGGAACTGGGACTTCCTTGGTGGTGCAGTGCTTAAGACTCTGCCTGCCAATGCAGCAGTCATGGGTTCAAACCCTGGTCCGGGAAGATCCCACATGACGCAGAGCAACTAAGCCCGTGTGCCACAACTACTGAGTATGCACTCTAGAGCCCATGACTCTTATATATATGGAATGCATGTAAGTAGTAACACTGCTGATACCAGAAATGAGAGCTATTCATTGCGCATTTTCCTTGTGCCACCTTACCACGTTTCTTTGTGCTGTCTCATTTCATCATTCTAAAGTCCCTATGAAGGCAATTCATTATATCTACGTCTATAGTGGAGTAGTCCTAATACTCATACGGAGATTTACAACTAAAATGGAATGAGCAGTGACTTCGAATGGGGCCAGAAATTTTCAAATGGCGCTAAGGAGCTGACATCATCTAAGCAGAATGGCTTCGAATAATCGTATCTCTAATTTGCTTTTGTTGCTTTCCTTTCTTTCTTTCTTTGTTTTCTTTTTGACACCATTTCAACTATTTATTTAAACTTTTTTTTAACAGAATTTTTTAACACACACAATATTGACATAATTGTTTAATGAACTCCCGTATACCTCTTTCCCTGGCCACATAACTACCAACCTCTGGTCAATCCTACCTCATCTGCAACCTTATTCTTCTCCCACTCTTGTATTCAATGTAATTTTTAAAAATAAATTACCATTTGAGGGTTTCCCTGGTGGTGCAGTGGTTAAGAATCTGCCTGCCAATGCAGGGGACATGGTTCGAGCCCTGGTCTGGGAAGATCCCACATACGGCGGAGCAACTAAGCCCGTGCGCCACAACTACTGAGTCTGCGCTCTAGAGCCCGCGAGCCACAACTACTGAAGCCTGCACACCTAGAGCCCATGCTCTGCAACAAGAGAAGCCACCACAATGAGAAGCCCACGCACTGCAACGAAGAGTAGCCCCCGCTCGCTGCAACTAGAGAAAGCCCCCACGTGGCAACAAAGACCCAAAGCAGCCAAAAATAAATAAAAATAAAATAAATAAACTTATTTTTTTAAGTGTAAAAAAATTAAATAAATTATCATTTGAGAAGGGCATATTAGCTTGAAACAACCTCATTCAAAGCAGGATTGCTTATATAGGTCACTTGATGGAACTGGTTTTTTAAAAAGGAGGCAAATTGAATGCACATGTATTGTTATTCCAGGGGATATGACCTTACTGTTAGAAGCATTGAGTATCACCATAAACAATCTTTAAGGATCATCACATCATCAATGTGCCAGATAATTACCAATGGTGAGAAGGACTTCGAAGGCATATTGAAGGGCATGTGACAGAGATAGATGGGGGTGGTATTTTAGTCTTGGGATTTCTGAGAGCAACTGGTCTCTATTAAGGTGGCTTCTGATCTGAGCTCTGAATCAGGCCAAGAGAGAAGTATTCCTATGAAGGAGGTGGAAACAGTGTGCCAGACGAAGGGAATTGTACATGCAAAGTCAGGCACAAGTCAGTATTTAAATAAGTTTTAAGGAGCTGTCCATGCTTTTTTATATATATTTAGATTTGTTCTCGTCTTAATCCTTGAACAAAGTCCTGCAAGCATTATAAACCCAACATAGAACTCAGCTTAAAACAACCAACAGTTATTATCTTATAGTCTCTGTAGGTCAGGAAACTGGGCGTGGCTTAGCTTGGTAACTTGCTCAGGGTCTCTGATAAGGCTGCAGTCAAAATGCTAGTAAGGGGATTTCTCTTTCTGATCTTTCGTTGTTAGTGTATAGAAATGCAACAGATTTCTGGGTATTACTTTTGTAGCCTGCAACTTTACCAAATTCATTGATGAGCTCTAATAGTTTTCTGGTAGCCTTTAAGATTTTCTATGTATAGTATCATGTCATCTGCAAACAGTGACAGTTTGACTCCTTCTTTTACAATTTGGATTCCCTTTATTTCTTTTTCTTCTCTGATTGCCATAGCTAGGACTTCCAAAACTATGTTGAATAAAAGTGGTTATAGTGGGGCTTCCATGGTGGCGCAGTGGTTGAGAGTCCACCCGCCGATGCAGGGGACACGGGTTCATGCCCCGGTCTGGGAGGATCTCACATGCCGCAGAGCGGCTGGGCCCGTGAGCCATGGCCGCTGAGCCTGCGCGTCCGGAGCCTGTGCTCCGCAACGGGAGAGGCCACAACAGTGAGAGGCACGCCTACCGCAAAAAAAAAAAAAAAAAAAAAAGTGATTATAGTGAACATCCTTGCCTTGTTCCTGATCTTAGAGGAAATGCTTTCAGCTTTTCACCATTAAATATGATGTCAGCTATAGGTTTGTCTCATGTGGCCTTTGTTATGTTGAGGTATGTTCCCTCTATGCCCACTTTCTGGAGAGTTGTTATCATAATGGTGTTGAATTTTGTCAAAAGCTTTTTCTGCATCTATTGAGATGGTCATATGGTTTTCATTATTCAATTTGTTGATGTGATGTATCACACAGATAGATTTGCAGATATTGAAAATCCTTGCATCCCTGGGATAAATCCCACTTGATCATGGTATATGATCCTTTTAATGTATTGTTGGATTCTAATTGCTAGTATTTTGTTGAGGATTTTTGTGTCTATGTTCATCAGTGATATTGGCCTGTAATTTTCTTTTTTTGTCAAACGTGTATTGCACTGCTTAACATGCAAAATTAAAGTCATTCCCATGGGTAAACACACTAATATCCTCAGGATATATCTTAACATGGATAGAATTTAAGTATCTAGATGGCAGGACATCCCTTTCAAGATAAAGACTATAACATGATAGCTTTGTAGAGGTGTATAAAATGCCAAAAGAAGGGATAAAGATTGGTTATGTAACTGCTTTCATGCAGTTTGCTACTGTTTCAATTCTGCCTTGTATAGATTATGTCAACATAACTTTGGAAGCAATAATTTTACTATATTTTATTTTCAGAGAGCTTTTAAAAATCAGCATTGTAAATGCAGCTATGCTCATTTAATGTTCAGAATTTTCATTAAAATAAAAAATTTAGCATTGACACTTTGGCTTTTTAAATGGTGTTTAAGGACTTATGGATGTGTATTTTTTATTTGTAATCATAGAGGCTGTCCCAGAAAAAGTATATTATAATGTATATTATAATATGCCTGTTAAAATTCAGCAGACAGTAGGAAAATAAGTGTTATGGGGAAATTAAAGAAAAACTGAGCCAGAATCTTTATATTCCTGACTTTAATTTGATTAAAGTTTATCATTGTTCTTTCTAAAATATATATATATTTATCTGGTTAAGATCAGGAAGAGAAATTCAAGAAACAATCCCATTTACCATCACATCAAAAAGAATAAAATACCTAGGAATAAACCTACATAAGGAGACAAAAGAACTGTATGAGAAAGCTCTAAGAAACTGATGAAAGAAATCAAAAGAAACTGAAGACAGTTGGAAAGATATATCATGTTCTTGGATTGGAAGAATCAATATTGTCAAAATGACTATACTACCCAAAGCCATCTACGGATTCAATGCAATCCCTATCAAACTACCAATGGCATTTTTCACAGAACAAGAACCAAAAAATTCACAATTTGTATGGAAACACAAAAGACCCCGAATAGCCAAAGCAATATTGAGAAAGAAAAACGGAGCTGGAGGAATCAGGCTCCTTGACTTCAGACTATACTACAAAGCTATAGTCATCAAAACACTATGGTATTTCTATAGAAATATAGACCAATGGAACAGGATAGAAAGCTCAGAAATAAACCCACACACCTATTGTCAATTAATCTATGACAAAGGAGGCAAGACTATACAATGGTGGAAAGACAGTCTCGTCAACAAATGGTGCTGGGAAAACTGGACAGCTACATGTAAAAAAAAAAGAAATTAGATAATTCTTTAACATCATACACAAAAATAAGCTCAAAATGGATTAAGACCTGAATGTGAGACCAGACACTATAAAACTCCTAGAGCGAAACATAGGCAGAACACTCTCTGACATAAATCACAGCCATATCTTTTTTGATCCATCTCCCAGAGTAATGGAAATAAAAACAAAAATAGACAAATGGGACCTAATTAAACTCAAAAGCTTTTGCACAGCAAAGGAAACCATAAACAAAATGAAAAGACAACCCACAGATTGGGAGAAAATATTTGCAAATGATGTGACTGACAAGGGATTAGTCTCCAAAATTTACAAACAGCCCATGCAGCTCAATATAATCAAAACAAACAACCCAATCAAGAAACGGGCAGAAGACCTAAATAGTCATTTCTCCAAAGAAGGCATACAGATGGCTAAGAGGCACATGAAAAGATGTTCAACATCACTAATTATTAGAGAAATGCGAGTCAAAACTACAATGAGATACCACCTCACACCAGTGAGAATGGCCATCATCAAAAAATCCACAAACAACAAATGCTGGAGACAGTGTGGAGAGAAAGGGACCCTCCTACACTGTTGGTGGGAATGTAAACTGGCACAGCCACTGTGGAGAACAGTATGGAGGTTCCCTAAAAAACTAAAAATAGAGCTACCATATGACCCAGCAATCCCGCTCCTGGGCATATATCCAGAGCAAAACATGGTCCAAAAGGTTACATGCACCCCAACGTTCATTGCAGCACTGTTTACAATAGCCAAGACATGGAAGCAACCTAAATGTCTATCAACAGAGAAATGGATAAAGATGTGGTGCATATATACAATGGATTATTACTCAGCCATTAAAAAGAATGAAATAATTCCATTTGCAGCAACATGGATGGACCTAAAGATTGTCATACTGAGTGAAGTAAGTCAGACAGAGAAAGAGAAATATCCTATGATATCACTTATATGTGGAATCTAAAAAGAAATGATTCAAAGGAACTTATTTACAAACAGAAACAGACTCACAGACTTAGAGAACAAACTTATGGTTACCAGAGAGAAAGGCTGGGGGGAAGGGGTAGTTAGGGAGGTTGGGATTGACATGCACACACTGCTATATTTAAAATGGGTAACCAACAAGGACCTACTGTATAGCACAGGGAACTCTGCTCAATGCTATGTGACAGCCTAGATGGGAAAGGAGTTTGGGGGAGAATGGATACCTGTATATGTATGGCTGAGTTGCTTTGCTGTGCACCTGAAAATATCACAACATTGTTAATCAGCTATACTCCAATCTAAAATAAAAAGCTTTTTTAAAAAAGATGCTAGCAGAGACTGTGGTCATCTAATATCTTGACCAACGATAGGAGATCTGTTTCTAACCTCAGATCTCAGTTCTCTGCTGATTGGTGACAGTTCCTGGACATATGGACCTTTTTATAGGGCAGAAAGACAGAGACAAAAAGGGAGAGAGACTGAGGCAGAGAGAGAGAGGCAGGGAGGGAGGGAAAAAGGGAGGAGGAGGAGGGAGGAAGGGAGGAGCGAAGATGAGAAGGAGGAGGGTACAACAAGATGAAATCGCAATCTTTATAATCCAATATCAGAATGAGTTTTTATCATTTTTGCTGTATTCCATTTGCTGGAAGCAAGTCGCATGTCCCGCCCATATTCAAGGAGATGCCATTACACACGGAGTAAATACCAGCGGGCAGGGATCTTTGGGATGTTAGCCACCTTAGAGGCTGCCTGATGCACCGACATCCTCCTAGAGGCATCTTTTCAGGCGGATAGACCCTCGGTGTCATGGGAGATTGAGGGCGGCATTCTCAAAGCTGGGCTTGGGTGCTGGTATTGACACTCTGAATTCATGCAGTTCCAAGTTGAGACACACGGGGACAGCAGAAACACATAGCTAGGACGTCTCATGCCCCTCAAGTCCTTGGAACCGAAGTTTCCAGGAAGGGTCTCAGTGGTACCAGGCACAGATTTGCTGATCTTTGTTCCTTACCCCACCCCCAACTCAGCCCGTTCACCACAGGGGAGCCACAGATTCAGCTTCCCAAAGGCTTCCCAACTTGGGGCACATTAGGAAAGTGGCCTTAAGTGTTCTGAGTTTCCCAACCATCCCATCCTCAGGATTTACCAAATCTCTGCCCCCTCTTCCCACCGCACCCAGGACCAGCACTGTCTGGGGTCCAAATAGGGAAGGCCCAGAGGGTTCTTGTTCTTTCTGAGGTAGGGGGAGGGAGAGAGAGAGAATGGAAGATACTGTGATCCTGATCAAAAATACAACAACAAATGTGTATGGAGCCCAGAGGCCAACTTGGAACAAGATAGGTTGTCGTGTCCACTTCATCTGAGCGGTGGGGATCAAGGCAGGACTTGGAGAAGGAGGCCAGGGTGAAGGTGGAGAGACAAGACTGACAGAGTAATTAGACTTTTGGGACACTCAGCATTCCCATAGCAGATATTCATTGGGCGCCTACGATGTTGCTAAGTCTTACGCCTGGAAATACAGTGGACTAATTGGTGAATCAACCCAAAAAAATCTGTCCTCCAGGAGCTAACATTCTAGTGTCAGAGTCCATGAATATAATCAGTAAGTAAAAATTTTTTTTCTTTTTTGGCTGCGCTGCGGGGCATGCGGGATCTTAGTTCCCCGACAGTGCCCTCAGCAGTGAAACCTCGGAGTACTAACCACTAGACCATCAGGAATTCCCTCAATAAGCAAATTAAGAAAGATATAAGATCCCACTTTTGAGGAACAAAGTAGGGATGAAGGTGGAGGGGTATATTCTAGTTTTCTTTTTAACAGCTTTATTGAGATATAATTCATATATCATTCACTCATTTAAAGTATACAATTCAATGGTTTTTAATCTATTCACAGAGCTGTGCAACCATCACCACAATCAAATTTAAAGCATTTCCATTACCCCAAAAAGAAACCCCATACTCAATGACAGTCCTTAGACCCCATTTCACCCAAACTCCACAACCCCCTGCCCTGGGCAACCACTAATCTATTTTCTGTCTCTATAGATTTGCTGATTCTGGGCATTTTTCATAAGTGGAATGCACAATATATGGTCTTTGTGACTGGCCTTTTTCACCTAGCATAATGTTTTCAAGGTTTATACTTCATTCCTTTATATAACCAAATAATACTCCATTATATTTTGGATATATGTGTCGAGATACCATATTTTGTTTATCCATTCATCAGTTGATGGACATTTGGATTGTTTCCACTTTCTGGATGTCATGAATAATGCCGCTATGAACATTTACATACATTTAAATCTTGTTTTTGTACAAACAAGATTTTTGATTTATATTATTATTATCTTTATTGAGGTATAATTGACTATATTATAACATTATATTAGTTTCAAGGATACAACATAATGATTCAATGTTTGAATATACTGCAAAATGATCATAGTAAGTGTAGTTCACATCTGTCACCATATATAGTTAAAAATTTTTTTTTCTTGTGATGAGAACTTCTAAGCAACTTTCAAATATGCAATACTGTATGATTAACTATAGTCACTGTGCTGTATATAGGACGGCAGTTTTAAATTAAGTAGTTAGGGAAGATCTCTCTGAGAAGGGGACATTTGGTTTAAGGACCTTAAAAAGTGAAGGAGGTGTATATGTTAATCCCAGTCTCACAATTTATCCCTCCCCCTCCCTTCCCCCCTGGTAACCATAAGTTTGTTTTTTACATCTGTGACTCTCTGTTTTATAAATAAGTTCATTTGTACCATTTTTTTAGATTCCACATATAAGCAATATCATATTTGTCTTTCTGTGTCTCACTTACTTCACTCATTATGACAAGCTCTAGGTCCATCCATGTTGCTGCAATTGGCATTATTTTGTTCTTTTCTTTTTTATGGCTGAGTAATATTTCATTGTGTATATGTAGTACATCTTCTTTTCCATTCTTATATAAAATAGATAATTAATAAGGACCTACCGTATAGTACAAGGAACTCTACTCAGTACTCTGTAATGACCTATATGGGGAAAGAATCTAAAAAAGAGTGGATATATGTATATGTATAACTGACTCACTTTGCTGTACATCAGAAACTAACACAGCATTGTAATTCAACTATACTCCAATGATAAATTTTTTTAAATTAAATTAGGTTATGAAGAATCTAGGGGCAGGACAGGAATAAAGATGTAGATGTAGAGAATGGACTTGAGGACATGGGGAGGTAGAAGGGTAAGCTGGGACAAAGTGGGAGAGTGGCATGGACTAATAATACTACCAGATGTAAAATAGGTAGCTAGTGGGAAGCAGCCACTTAGCACAGGGAGATCAGCTCGGTGCTTTGTGACCACCTAGAGGGGTGAGATAGGGAGGGTGGGAGGGAGACGCAAGAGGGAGGAGATATGGGGATATGTGTATATGTATAGCTGATTCACTTTGTTATAAAGCAGAAACTAACATACCATTTAAAGCAATTATACTCCAATAAAGATGTTTAAAAAAATTTTTAATTTGGGGCTTCCCTGGTGGCACAGTGGTTGAGAATCTGCCTGCTAATGCAGGGGACACGGGTTCGAGTCCTGGTCTGGGAGGATCCCACATGCTGCGGAGCAGCTAAGCCCGTGAGCCATAACTACTGAGCCTGCGCGTCTGGAGCCTGTGCTCTGCAACAAGAGAGGCCGCGATAGTGAGAGGCCCGCACACCACGATGAAGAATGGCCCCCGCTTGCCACAACTAGAGAAAGCCCTCGCACAAAAATGAAGACCCAACACAGCCATAAATAAATAAATACATAAATTAAATTAAAAAATTTTTTTTTTAATTTAATTAAAAAAAAAGTGAAGGAGGATACAGAGGACACAGAGGACAACCAGTGCAAAGGCACTGAGGTGAGAGTGAGCACACTGGCATGTACAAGGAATCACTCTGAGAATAAGATTGGGTCATATTAATAGAGCGAAATAATGAGCAGGGGTCTTTTGTCTTTTTTTTTTTTTTTTTGCAGTACATGGACCTCTCACTGTTGTGGCTTCTCCCGTTGCAGAGTACAGGCTCCGGACGCGCAGGCTCAGCGGCCATGGCTCACGGGCCCAGCCGCTCCGCGGCATGTGGGATCTTCCCAGACCGGGGCACGAACCCGTGTCGCCTGCATCGGCAGGTGGACTCTCAACCACTGCACCACCAGGGAAGCCCTGCATGGTCTTTTTTGCCAATTAAAGAATCAGGCTCTGTCCTGGGGTCATGAGAAATCACTGAAAGTTTTTAAGTTGGGCTAACTGGCCAGATCCAAGGTTGTGTGGGGATGGATCCAGGAGAAGCAGGGGGTTACCACCAGCCATTGGCCCAACAGAACTCCCATCCTGGAGCCCTGCTCGGCCCCTGTCTCCTCCTCATCCATCACTCTCCAAGCCCACGCTGTTCCCCCCACCAAGTGGCTGTTCCCGTCCCTCTGCCCCACCACTATGTCTCAAATTGCACTTCCCTGACTCACTCTAGCAGCCCGCTGCCCCTTATTGGCTCCTTTTGCCTCCAGGATCTTTCCTTCCAAACCTGGGGCCCTGAGATCACACAGGATGCCCACACTCTTCTGCTCTGTTCCAGCCAGAAAGTAGTGGCACAGGGCAGTGATGAAGTACATGTTCTGCGGCACCCAACGGACCCATGTTCAAACTGGTTGTGTGACTTTGGCAACTTACTCAACCTCTCTGTTCTTAAAACTGGTCTTTGGTCAAACAGGTTTGGCAAGTGCTGGATTTAAGGAGTCCACTCTTTTGTGAGCTGTTAATGTATGTTCTGAGCCTCTAAGAAGAGGCCATGGGATTTCTCAAAGGTATCCAACCCCTTTCTTTCCTCTGAGGAAGCATTTCTCAGGACTGATGGTCTGGGCAGAGCTGACTCATCCTTTAGGGACAGAAAGTGCAGTGCCTGGGGCCCATGATCCTTTCAGGGGCTCACAAAAATGTTTCATTTCTTCTAAAATCAGAAGGGGAAAAAATGAATAAACTCCACTGTGAATTATACTTACCTTTATACCAAAGCTATTGTAAAATATATATATATATATATATATTTTTTTTAATTTTTAATGGATGAGGGGGCTCAATAAGGCAGCAAAAGTGCCTGGGGCTCATGAAAATTGTGAGGTGGCCCTGGGTTTGGGGAACAGGCCGAGGAAGTACCACCTACATGCCAGGGAGTCTTTCCCTCACACCCATGGCCAAGCCTGGCAGGCAACCCCCAAGCCCATGAGTCCCTGTCTTCCTGAGAACCCAGGTAGGCTGAACCAAGGGCCCAGGGAGATAATTGGGGCCTGGGAACAGGCGAGGGGGCCTTTCCCAGCCCTGCCTGGCCTCACAGGGATTAGAACGACTGGGTACATTTGATACCTGCCGGATCTCATCCACCTGGCCTCCTGGCCCTGGAGAGGAGGTGCCAGACACGTCTGTGGGCTCAGCCGGGGGGCTGTACCAAGGACCAAGAGTGGCTCCCCCATCTTCCTGATGCCTTGAATGGCCGCCCCATGGCAGGGCACCCCTGGAAGCTGGCAGTGGCTCCTGGTGCTGCTGGCGCTGAGATACCTGCTGCCCATAGGTAAGGGCCTTTGGTGCTGGTCCTCTGGTGGGGGAGGTGATATAGGTGCCCAAAGGCCTAGGCTCATTCTTGGATGGCCTTGAGTGTCAACTGCACTGGATTTCCCTTTCCAGCTTGGTCTCCACCCAACTATCCCTTCTTCCATGTTTCCAAACATCTCACCAACAAAGACCACTCTCCTTCCCCTTCTCCCCTTTACTTTCCTTCTCTCCACCTGACTTTACATTCCACTGTTATTGATTCACTTGTTTGTCTATATCCCCCTCTATCTCACGAGCCCCATGAGGACAGTGAACTGTTTTGAACTGTTCACTGATTTGTCCTCAGCGCCCATCACAGTGCTTGGCACACCGTAAGCCCTCCGTAAATATTCATCTTGTAACCTAGGTCCAGTCTACATGCGGGTGGAAAACACAGCAACCAAAGGCTTGAGTTTGGAGGTTGAATCCCATCTTCACCAGTCACTCGCTGTGACGCCTGAAGCCACTTGACTTGGCCTTCTAAGGCTCGGTTTTCCCAATCTTCAAAATGGACATGATGATGACAGCAGCACTTGGCTTGCAGGGCAGGTTGGGAGGATTTGATGGGGTCATGGAGATGATGACTGGCATGCTGAAAGGTCAGTGAGCAGTGACTGTTACTGTTATGAAGTGGGAAGGCCACACACAATTGGGGTGAGGGTCGGGGATAGGACCATCTCTGCATGGAACCCAGAAGAAACCACATTTTCCATGTGGGCTTCAGGGGAGGCAGCAAGTAGGATTTATGATAACACAGGGAGCTTAGAGATACCAGCTTATCTGATGGACCCTTTTTTTTTTAACAGAGTATAGTTGATGTACAATATTGTGTTAGTTTCAGGTATACAGCAAAGTAAATCAGTTATACATATACATATGTCCACTGTTTTTTAGATTCTATTCCCATATAGGTCATTACAGAGTATTGAGTAGAGTTCCCTGTGCTACACAGTAGGTCCTTATTAGCTATCTATATATATATATATATATATATTTTTTTTTTCGGTACGTGGGCCTCTCACTGTTGTGGCCTCTCCCGCTGCGGATCACAGGCTCTGGATGCACAGGCTCAGTGGCCATGGCTTACCGGCCCAGCAGCTCCGCGGCATGTGGGATCCTCCCGGACCGGGGCACGAACCCGCGTCCCCTGCATGGGCAGGCGGACTCTCAATCACTGCGCCACCAGGGAAGACCTAGCTATCTATTTTATATATAGTAGTGTGTATATGTCAATCCCAATCTCCCAATTTATCCCTCCCCCGCTTATCCCCTGGAAACCATAACTTTGTTTTCTACACCCATGACTCTACTTCTGTTTTGTAAATAAGTTCATTTGTACCCTTTTTTTTAGATTCCACATATAAGTGATATCATATGATATTTGTCTTTCTGTGTCTGACTTACTTCACTCAGTATGACAATCTCTAGGTCCATCCATGTCACTGCAAATGGCATTATTTCGTTCTTTTTTATAGCCAAGTAATATTCCATTGTATATATGTACCACATCTTCTTCTTCCATTTCTCTGTCAGTGGACACTTAGGTTGTTTCCATGTCCTGGCTATTGTGAATAATGCTGCAATGAACCTTGGGGTGCATGTGTCTTTTTGAATTATGGTTTTCTCAGGGTATATGCCCAGGAGTGGGATTGCTGGGTCATGTGGTAGTTCTATTTTTAGTTTTTTAAGGAACTTCCATACTGTTCTCCATAGTGGCTGTACCATCTTACATTCCCACCAACAGTGTAGGAGGGTTCCCTTTTCTCCACACCCCTCCAGCATTTATTTTTGTAGATTTTTTTTTGTGTGTGCGGTATGCGGGCCTCTCACTGTTGTGGCCTCTCCCGTTGCGGAGCACAGGCTCCGGACGCGCAGGCTCAGCGGCCACGGCTCACGGACCCAGCCGCTCTGCGGCATGTGAGATCTTCCCGGACCAGGGCACGAACCCGTGTCCCCTGCATCGGCAGGCGGACTCTCAACCACTGCGCAACAAGGGAAGCCCCTATTTTTGTAGATTTTTTGATGATGGCCATTCTGACTGGGGTGAGGTGGTACCTCATTGTAGTTCTGATTTGCATTTCTCTAGTAATTTGTGATGTTGAGCACATTTTCATGTGTTTTTGGCCATCTGTATGTCTTCTTTGGAGAAATGTTTGTTTAGATCTTCAACCCTTTTTTCAATTGGGTCATTATTTATTTTTTTGATATTGAGCTGCATGAGCTGTTTGTAGGCCCCATTTTATTGAGGAGAAAACTGAGGTTCAGAGGGGTCAGGATTTTCCCAGAGCCACACAGCAGAGGAGGTGGGTCCAGGTCCATGATTCCTCTTCCTTAACACAGTCCTACCTTCTTTCTGCCTCCCCTGGGAGGGTCACTCAGTCACTCATTGGGCTTTTATTTGTTGAGTCCCTGTCATGTACCCCTGCAGGCTTTGAGGACACAGCAGGCCCATGGCACAGGGAAAGTAGAAGCACAGTACAGAGAGATGAGAGGTTTGTATTCTTTTCCTGGGACTGCCATAACGAAGTACCACTGACTGGAGGCTTAAATGACAGAAATGTCGTCTCACAGCTCTGGGGACCAGAAATCTGAGAGCAAGGTGTCTGCAAGGTTGGTTTCTTCTGAGTGCTATGAAGAAGAATGTTCCATGCCTCTCTCTTAGCTTCTGGTGATTTGCTGGCAACCTTTGGCATTCCCTAGCTTCTGGTAGCCTCACTCCATCTCTGCCTTCATCTTCACATGGTTTTCTATGTGTGCCTGTCTGTGTCCATATTTCTCTTTTCTATAAGGACACCAGTCATACTGGATTAGAGACCCACGTTGCCAAAATTTGGCCTCTGTACACCAGTGCTGGATTAAATCTTGGAGACAGAGTTTTGGGTGAAGTAGAAAAAAATCGCTTTATTGCTCTGCCAAGCAAAGGGGGCCACATTGGGCTAATGCCCTCAAGACTGTGTGTCCCACCTGGAGGGTGTAGTGAGGAGTCTTATAGTGTTCAGGGAGCAGGGCGTGGTCAGCTCGTGGACATTCTTCTGATTGGTTGGTGGTGAGGTAATTGGGAGTCTGCATCATCAACCTTCTGGTTCCAACCAGTCTACGTGCTGTGGGCAACATACAGTAAACCTCTTCCACCTGGTGGGAGTTTCAGTACCTGCAAAACAGCTCAAAGGATATGGACAGAATATTATCTATAGCCCTGGAGGAGGAAATAAAGGTCCTTGACTTTGTTTGATGGCTAAAATATTGTTATTTTGTCTTGCTTGACAGTTTTCCTTTCTTTTTGCGTTTTCTCTCTTCTCTGATTAAATTTCCTTTTTTTTTTTTAATTTACTCTTTGACTAAAGTTTTTCTACAGACAAAAGGAAGGCGGAGGACATGGGTGGGGGTCTATGCTGGGAAGGCTTCATAGGATCCTACTCAGTTACACCCACCCTACCCCAGTATGACCTCATTGTGACTTAACTAATTACATCAGCACCAACCATATTTCCAAACAAGGTCAAGTTGTATGAAATTGACATATGTCAAAGGGGAGACAATTAAACTCATAACAGAGGCATTGGGAAAGTAAAGGTAACTGAGCTAGGGGTGTGGGGTGGGAGGGAACCTTCTCCAAGAAGGTGGGGTTACAGTTGAGCCCTGTTGTCAGAGAGGGTCTTGCACTAGCTTCGCTTGAGACAAAGGGCGGGAATCCCAGCCCCAGGTGGTGAGGTTTAAGTCAAAGAACAACTGAGGGAGGTTGGGGTCTGCTCACTCATGGTCCCCATGACCCACATTGCAGAGGGATGTGAGGTGAGAGAAAGAAGGAACTTTCACTCCAGTGGTTCTCAGATGGAGGGCACATCAGCATCACCTACAGGGCTTATTAAAACACAGCTTCTGGGAGTAAGTCTAGAATGGGGCCCAGGAATTTGCATTTCTAACAAGTTATCAGGTGATGCTGATATGGCTGGTCAGACTCATCCAGGGAACCACACTTCAAGAATCACTGTTTTGCAGCCTGGGTCCATGTCTGGTTTATAAACAGAAGCAATCTTAACTCTGCAAACAAAACAGAAAATGAAAACCAATACCTGTATGAATCTGTGCCAGCCAGAAAGCTCATAGAGGCCTTCCTCTGAGACATGGGGCCCCAGTCTTGCCCACATAAGAATCACCCCTGTGTACGAGGGGGTGGAGAATAGGAAAAGGAGGTGTTGAAATCCAGATTTTTGGTTTCCACTTGCTGAACTCAAATTTCCAGGGAGAAGAGAGGGATAAATTAGGAGTTTGGGATTAACATAAACACACAACTACATATAAAACAGATAACCAGCAAGGACCTATTGTATAACACAGGGAACTATACTCAATATTTTGTAATAACCTACAAGGGAAAAGAATCTGAAAAAGAATACATATATTATATATGTACATATAACTGAATCACTTTGCTGTATACCTAAAACTAACACAACATTGTGCATCAACTACACTTCAATAAAAAAATTAAAAAGTATATCTATCAGTTAAAAAACATTTCCAGGGAAGGAGCCTTGGGCAAGTTCTTTTACCATCCATGCAAGCCTCAGTTTTCTCACCCTTAAAATGGGTTTGTCTGGGAGATTTGATGAACTAACAGAGTAGATTTCAAATGGTAGGGTGCGTCACCTGCGGGGCAGGGGTTTATAGTACAGAAGGCTGAGTCTCACCATCAACGTTTCTGATTCAGTAGGTCTGGGGTGGGGTTGGAGAACTGACATTTCTAACAGCATCTCTAGTGATGCTGATGGTCCGGAGACCACTTAGAAAAGCACTGAGCTAAGGCTCTGAAAGGCTGGCAGAACAAGGCCTGGTACTCTGTGAGTTTCATAATGGAAGCATCCCCCTGGGATTCTAAAGGTCAAGCAGGCTTAAAGATGCAGCTCTGGGGAAGTGTTGGACTAAATTGGCTAAGAGTAAAAAGCAGTCTGGGGCTTCCCTGGTGGCACAGTGGTTGAGAGTCTGCCTGCTAATTCAGGGGACACGGGTTCGAGCCCTGGTCTGGGAGGATCCCACAGGCCGCGGAGCAACTAGGCCCGTGAGCCACAGACTGAGCCTGCACGTCTGGAGCCTGTGCTCCGCAACAAGAGAGGCCGCGATAGTCAGAGGCCCGCACACCACGATGAAGAGTGGCCCCCGCTTGCCACAACTAGAGAAAGCCCTCGCACGGAAACGAAGACCCAACACAGCAAAAATAAATAAATAAATAAAAATTATATATATATTATAAGGTTGTTACCAAAAAAAAAAAAAGCAGTCTGTGTTGGAAGGAAGATCAAGTTCAGTACTCAAATGGTAGAGTCCAGGGCACCTTTATTCAAAATGACATGATATAAAAAGAATTAGCCCCCCACTTCATACCCATTAAGATGCCTACTATAAAAATAAATACATAAATAAAATACAAAAAAAACCCCAAACAAGTATGCATGAGGATGTAGAGAAATTGGAATCTTTGTGCACTGTTGGTGGGGATGCAAAATATAGAAAATGGTATGGCAGTTCCTCAAAAATTTAAAAATAGAATTACCGTAAGATCCTGCAATTCTGCTTCTGGATATACACCCAAAAGAACTGAAAGCAGGGTCATGAACAGATATTTGTACACCCATGTTCATAGCAGCATTATTCGTAATAGGCAAAATGTGGAAGCAACCCAAATGTCTGTTAACAGATGAGATGGATGGATGTATATAAAATGTATAAATACAGAATGGAATATTAGTCCTGAAAAAGGAGGGAATTTCTGACACCTGCTTCAACATGAGGACAGTATGCTAAGTGAAATAAGCCAGACACAAAAGGACAAATATTGTACAATTCCATTTATAGGAGGTCCCTAGAGGAGTCAAATTCACAGAGACAAAAAGTAGGCTGGTGGGTTGCCAGGGGCTGGGGGAGGGGGACGGGGAGTTAGTGTTTAATGGGGACAGAGTTTCAGTTCAGGAAGATGAAAAACGTTTTGGAGACGGACGGTGGGGATGGGTGCACAACAGTGTGAATGTATTTAATGCCACTGAACTGTGTACTTAAAAATGATTAAGATAGGGCTTCCCTGGTGGCGCAGTAGTTGAGAGTCCGCCTGCCGATGCAGGGGACACGGTTTCATGCCCCGGATCCCACACACCGCGGAGCGGCTGGGCCCGTGACCCATGGCCGCTGAGCCTGCGTGTCCGGAGCCTGTGCTCTGCAACGGGAGAGGCCACAACAGTGAGAAGCCCGCGTACCGCAAAAAAAAAAAAAAAAAAAAGATTAAGATAGCAAATTTTATGTTGTGTGTATTTTACCACAATTGTTAAAAAATAAATAAAAAAGAATGAACCTAATGCCTGCCATCCAATTAAAACTAAATATTAGCTTTTATTGAGAATGCAGATATCATTCCATTGTTATTAACATTGGGGTTTGACATGGTGCTGAGCCAATGAGCATGAGTGATCCTAAAAGCATGGTGGTTATTATTATCGACTATAATGGTTTGATTTGTGCTGGGATTTGTGCTAAGCCTTTTGCCCCATAAGTCCTCGTAAAAACACTCTGAAATAAGCGGTGTTATACATAATTCCAATTTACCAAAAGGGAAACTCAGGCACAGAAAGGTTGAATGCTTTGTCCAGGCCACACAGGATTCGAACCCAGAATTAATGGCAGAGTCCATTATGTCACTATAAAATTATAACAACAAACTGGGCCATCTCTGGCTTCCTGGGACTCATAGACTGGCTGTGTAGATTAGCAAAAAATAAGAAGTGAGTGCAGTTGTTGGAGAAATATAATTGAAAACCATGAAACCACAAGTGTTAATGTGATGCACTTCACAGGCAATTTGCTAAGAGATTGCGAGACAGAAAGACATCTCACCTTTTTCCACAGCCGCGCTGATACAACCTATTACATACACATTTGCAAGATAAAGGATAATTAATCCTCAAGTCAGAGGACTTGACAACACCATTTGCCACACCCACGTCATCCGAGATTCACCCTGGTAATTGGAGTGACCATTTGTGTTAGCTAGTTGGCTTTATCCACAGCAAAACCAAATTTCTCATCTCTTGGTGACAGGAGGTAATTTTGCAACTTGGAGCAAGGCACCAGCTAAAGTTAGCATCCTATGCTCCCACAGAAATGGGGAGACGGGGAAATTTAAGCCTCTAATTTTTAATGTTTATTTGTCCTTCCACAGACAAGTCCAGGATATAAAGTGAAAGGGAGCGAAATGCGGACGGGGTTGTAGAGAACTCTGTACCTTCTACCTGCTGGCGGGATGTAAAGTGGTAAGAGCACTAATGAAAACAGAATGGAGGTGCCTTAAAAGGTAAACACTGAGCTACCATATGATCCGGCAGGTCACCTTCTGGGCCTATAAACTAAGACCACCAGAATCGAAAGACAGAGGCAGGCAAATGTGCTCTGCAGCAATATTTAAATAGCCAAGGCATGGAAGCAGGAAAAAGGACCATAAACAGATGTATGGAGAAAGAAGAAGTGATATATCTACAGAATGGAATATTAGCCACGAAAAAAATAAAGCAATGCCATTTGCAGTGCCACAGATGAGCCTAGAGATAATCACACAACGTGAATTAAGTCAGAATGCAAAAGACAAATGTCCTGTGATATCACTTATGTTATTTGAGGAGAGAGGAGGATTGGGGGTGGTTTGCCTTGTTTTTGTTATTCAGGGGACTGCAAAGAATTCACAAGAATTGGGTCTTACAGGAGCAAGAGTGAGAAGGGTCTGAGGTGAGGGCAACTGAGGCATGAATAGAGACCCAGCAAGATTGAAAAACCACCTCCCACTCCCCTGTTTATGCTCCCAGGCTCCTGTCCTCGGGATAAAATCTTTACTCCTCATGTAGCCTAAAACCCCTGCTTTCTTTTTTTTTTTTTTTAATGTATGCTTTTAAAAAAATTTTATTTATTTTTGGCTGCGTTGGGTCTTCGTTGCTGCGCGTGGACTTTTCTCTAGTTGCTGTTGTCTTCGTTGTGGTGCTCGGGCTTCTCATTGCGGTGGCTTCTCTTGTAGTGGAGCATGGGCTCTAGGCATGTGGGCTTCAGTAGTTGTGGCCCACGGGCTTAGTTGCTCCGCAGCACGTGGGATCTTCCCGGACCAGGGCTCGAACCCATGTCGCCTGCATGGGCAGGCGGATTCTTAACCACTGTGCCACCAGGGAAGCCCAACCCCTGCTTTCTGCTCTCCCGCCTCTTAGCCCCTTCCTCCAGCTACACTGGCCTTTGCTGTTTCTGGAGAGGTTTGGACCACAGGGCCTTTGCACTTACTATTTTGCTCTGCCTGAGTGTTCTTTCTCTCTCCCCAGGGCCGGCTCCTTCTCATCATTCAAGGTGTGACCGGCTTCTTTTACAAAAATAAATCAGGAATGCTCTGTTTTAGAATCCTCAGAGCACCAAAATACTTAAACTTACCTTGTTTGTTTAATGATTATGCTTCCCTCACTAGACTATATGTTCCATGACAGTGGCACCCATCTGAGGCCCCACAGCCTAGACTGGAATCCCAGCTCAGATGTGTGACATGGGGCCTCTCTGAACCTCTGTTTCTTCCTCCATAAGAAGAGGAACATAGAAGAGTTTCAATAAGGATTAAATAAACAAGTCTTAGAACATGTAGGGGACACAGAATAGGGACTATATGTTTAAGCGTCTGCTGCTTTTGCTGGTTATGATAGTAATAATGATATAATCCTTAGGTTCTAGCATAGAATTTAGCCTATGTGAGACACTCAGTACATATTTATTGGATGGATACACAGATGGGTAGCAGATTTTTGAGCAGAGAAGGGCAGTACTGAGCCCTTTCCAAGCTCTGGACATGGCTTATAACAAAACAGAAAGCCTGGCTGGGGGTGGCCAGGGGCTTCTCAGCTTATACCCCCAGCCTTCAAGCTCCCACTTCAGAGCTCAAATATCAGATAAAACCAATGGGAGAGAAATTATCTAAGTAAATGTGGTCATGTCTGCCTTTGAAGAGCTGGAATCTTTAAAACCAAGTTTCATTTTAAAGGAGCCCCAGCTGACTCAGCTCTAAGCAGCCCGAGGGGAACACAGCCCTTGGCTCAAAGCCAGAAAATTTCTATCTTCAAGTTTCTATTTGTTCCAACTTACAATTTTATTTATTTCTTTCTCCTCTGCAGTCTTTGAAAGAAAAATGAATGCTCCCTGCATGCAAAGGAGGGGGAACCTCCCCACACTCCAGTCCATACTGCTTTATTGTTTTGTCCCCAGGGCTGCTTTTGTGGTCTCACAGCAGGAGGTTACCTGGAGGCTTTCTTCAGTGTTGTAAGCCTCTTGACCAATACTGTTTGATGAGGATTAAAGAATGTCAGAACTGCTCAAGTCTTCCCAAGGAGTGCCAGGAAGTCATTCATATACTCCAGGCCTCCGGGAGGTCTCAGGGCTCAAACGTCAGTGAAAATGAAGAGAGAAAAGGATGGGAGTAAACGAGAGCTTGTCCTCTTTGTCTTCCTCCTCCCACTTTCCACTGGGGGTGACAGACGTGAGGAGTGGAAGATTTAAAAAAAAGAGAGAGGGCTTCCCTGGTGGCGCAGTGGTTGAGAGTCCGCCTGCCGATGCAGGGGACACGGGTTCGTGCCCCGGTCCGGGAAGATCCCACATGCCGCGGAGTGGCTGGGCCCGTGAGCCATGGCCGCTGAGCCTGCGCGTCTGGAGCCTGTGCTCCACAACGGGAGAGGCCACAACAGTGAGAGGCCCGCGTAGCGCGAAAAAAAAAAAAAAAAAAAAAGAAGAGAGAGATGGAGAAAGAAAGGGAGAGGGAGAGAGGTAGGAGATGGGGAGAGAGAGATAAAGTGAGGTGCCTGTTTTTCTACATTTCTATCCCATCTATCAAGCGCCTACTTTGTCCCTGTCACAAAATACAGCACAGGGACATGCAACAATTGTTTATTGGATGAAGAGTCCGAGGCATTTAAATCAGGGGCTCTCAAGCATATCTGAATGCCTGGAAGCTTTGAAAACAGTTCTACGTCAGCACTCCACCCCAGACCGGTATTTTTCTTTTAAAAAAGCTTTCGCAGGAGATTTTAATGCATAGCCAGGATGGAGAACCATTGATTAATATCAAAAGCCGTGCCACGCGGCTTGTGGAATTTTAGTTACCCAACCAGGGATTGAACCCAGGCCCTCGGCAGTGAGAGCGCGGAGTCCTAGCCACTGGACCTCCAAGGAATTAAAATCAAAAGTTTTGAAATGATGGCCTAGGCCTTGATTCAGGCCTAAAGATGATGTGTTTGTTTCGCTGCACAGTGTCTTAAAAATATTTGCATTCCTCAATATTTCAAACTCTGGTAGTGCATAAACTTTCCAGGTTTCCAATTTTTTAAAAAAAAGTTTGAAGTTCCAGCCATCATAGGTGTACCTCCCAGCAGAAGCAGAGCAGCACCTGTTCCTTTAGATGGAGCAGAAGGAGGTTTTCAATTTGCCACCGTTCCCACCACTCCCTGTTGCCCCCTGGATGCTGAGTTGGAGGACCCAATTTCCCTCCTCTTCACAGTTGCACTGCTGGTTCTTCTTTGGAATAAAGTTTAGGAGAAGGTGAAATATTTGTCTACAGTTAGCATCTCCAAGTCAAGTGGGAAATGGGAGCCTCATATTCCCAGGAACACAAGAAGTATTTCTTTATAGAGGTCAAGTTTATTCCTCCACATTTCTTATACAAAGTTTGCCTTTCTTACAGCTTGTTCAATCACAGACACTATATGTCAGGAGGTGAAGTGTGTGGTTCAGAGAAATGATCCCAAAGTCTGCTTCTCAATACGATAGCCTCTAGTCACATGTGGCTGTTTTTATTTAAATTAATAAAAATTAGATAAAAATAAAAATTATGTTCCTCAGCCATAGTAGACACTTTTCAAGAGCTCAGTAGCTGTGTGGGACTGGTGGTTACTATATCGATGGTACAAAACATGTCTATTGCTGCTGAAATGTCCAATGGTCTATTGGAGAGCAATGCTCTGGAGTGAGACTTCCAGGGTTTAAAACCCTGCTTTGCTACTTCCTAGTTGTGTGACCTTGGGCTAGGTACTCTACCTCTCCTTGCCTTAGTTTCCTCATCTGTAAAATGGCTTTGTTTAACCATAGTACTGACATCAATGTGTTGTTATGAGAATTACATGACAATACATGTAGAGCTTTTGGAACAGTGCCTGGCACATGGTAAATGCTTATTAACATTGTAAAAGCATTTAATATCTATGTGTTATTAATACAAATAATTATTAATATCTATTATTAATACTATTATACATTTTAATAATAATATATTATATAATTTAATAATTACATAATTATATTATGTAATATTTATATTATATAATTATATAATATATAATTAAATATATACAATAAATACCTAGTATATATAATAAATGTAATATATTATATTATACATTATAAATGTTATGTAATTATATAATTATTATGTATTATTATATATAATTATAATAACCTATTATTATAATTATATAACATTAATTAACATATATTATTACATTAACATTTTATTTATTTTACTAAAATAATTATTTACTATTATATATTACTTTTATATATTATGTATAATTATATGCTATAATAATTATAATTACAATAATCTATTATATACTTATATGTAATAACACTTGCATCTAATATTATTATTTATTTTACACTAATAATAATGATTAGTAATAGACATCCCTGGTCCAGATGAGTTTCCCATCCCCCCCCCTTTTTTTTTTTTTTTTTGTGGTACGCGGGCCTCTCACTGTTGTGGCCTCTCCCGTTGCGGAGCACAGGCTCTGGACGCGCGGGCTCAGCAGCCATGGCTCACGGGCCCAGCCACTCCGCGGGATGTGGGATCTTCCTGGACCGGGGCACGAACCCATGTCCCCTACATCGGCAGGCGGACTCTCAACCACTGCGCCACCAGGGAAGCCCTCCCATCCCCTTTTAACCCGCATTCGTAATCTGTAAAGTTTACGAATTTAGATTCATATAGAGTGTAAATTATCCACTCTATACTACATATGAAGAAACTGAAGATCAGAGAGGTTTTGTCATTTGCTAAAGATCAACAGCATCTGCAAGGTGTAACTGGGATACAGTCCAAGATTGTTAAATTCTGATGCCCTTGCCTATTCACTCTACCATGAGGTCTCTTAAGGTGAAAGGCTAAGCAGAGGTCCTGGGGTAGACATCACCAGGTGTGTCTGGCCTGTGGTGCACTGGCCAATTTTGCTGGAATGCAGGGTATGTGAAAGGGGGGTGGCACCAAAAGGAGGGGTAAAATCTTAGCTATAAGGAGGGATTGGAACCAGCCAGAAATTGAGCAACAGCCTGAGGATTTGAAGGCTTCATTTAGGGAGCAATATAGTTCTTTAAAAAGCATCTGATCTGCCAGCCCTTTGGCTTATGCCAGTCAAAAGAGCAGCCCACGGGGCTTCTCTGGTGGCACAGTGGTTGAGAGTCCGCCTGCCGATGCAGGGGACGCGGGTTCGTGCCCCGGTCTGGGAGGATCCCACGTGCCGTGGAGTGGCTGGGCCCGTGAGCCATGGCCGCTGAGCCTGCGCGTCCGGAGCCTGTGCTCTGCAACAGGAGAGGTCACGGCAGTGAGAGGCCCGCATACTGCAAAAAAAAAAAAAAAAAAAAAAGCAGCCCACAACTATTGAGCAAAAACCATTTGCTGGGACCAATGCCCGTGGTCCTTCTCACAAAGCCCTTACAAGAACCTTTGGAGGAAGGTTTTATTATTGTCATTCCCACTTTACAGATGAGAAAACTGAGGCTCAGAGAAGCCCACACAGCTGGCTAAGGGTGGAATCAGGATTGCACCTCAGTGCCTTCTTTCTGACCTCGTTGCAGCACTGTTGGGCCAGGGACTTGATTAAACTCTTACTTCAAGGAAGGTCTTACCATGGGTGCCAATTTCTGGTGCTGACAATGCATTTTCTCCAGAAGAATTTGCATAACAAGGATGTTGGGATGCCTTTGGCCTCTGAGAGCTTCCAAAGGTGTGTGACATCACCAAAGTCAGACCATGGCCCTAGGTGAACTGGTCCCTCTCCCCTAAGTGGACTGGCTCCTCCTCCTCTCCCTCTGCCTCCCTCCTCCTCCTCTTCTTCTCCCTTCTCCTCCTGAACATCCACTTAGAGAAATCCTTAGGGGCTTGTTCGAGGTGTAAATGCATTGTTATGATTAGAAGTGCTTAGAACAGGGACTATCACATCGCAAGTGCTCAATAAAATCTGTTGTTGATGATAATAATACTGTTGGATTATTATCATTGTCCACACAGAGATAACAAGACCTACCCCAATTTCAGGAGACTAGATGAGGAGAGAGTTGTAAAAGTTGCCTTAGGTTATGGAGAGGCTGTGACATACAGCTTTTGAGGGAGGTATGGACCCTGGTGCCCCAGACATCTTTGTGATGCTTGAGAAAATAGAAACAATTTCCCATGGTGGGAAAAACCTTTGGCAAAGGGTTTTGGGTGGAATTATGAAAGGAAACTGAAATCTTTTGAATTGTCTGTAATGTTATGTGTGTATCTGTTAGTTCTCACTGGGGTCCACAATCTCCTGCTACAAAAGTTCAATAACCATTCATTCATTCATTCAATACATGTTTACTGATTATCTATAATATGCTAAGAACAGATTCAGAGGTCAGTATAAGAGGTGGTATAACTATTATGATTAATGATTATGTAAATCTTTATAATTATTAGTCATATTTAGGTAAGAAATATTATTGCAACTGCTCACTTGTGTATGTTTGGTAGTCAAAGAAACCGAGGCTCAGAAGGATTAAACAACTTGCCAAGAAACATAACCAGTAGGTGACAGAGGCGGGGTTTGAAGGTCTAGGTCCGGGGGGGCGGGTCCAGGTCCACATCTGTCTTCAGCAGGAGAGGAAAGGTAAGGGAGGACATTTGGGGGTGGCTAAGAGGAGGAGAAAGATCTGGGGTGAAGGGGAGAAAGAGGACAGGAGAGAAGAATTTGAGTAGAAGCCCTTTTCCATCATTTATTCATTCCACAAACATTCATTGAGCATACTGTGTGCTAGGCACTGCACTGGGGATGTAGTGGTGAGCAAAATGGACATCGCCTTTGCCGTCCTGGAGTTGATGTTCCAGAGAAGAAGGGGTCGACAAACGAGCGAGGAAATGTATCATGTCTGGTGGTACTAATGCTTTGGGAAAAAGAGAAGAGAAATAGTGGGTGACAGGGGTGTAGGGATGGTTCTTGAAGAGGTGACATCTGAGCTGAGGACTGACCGGGGTGAGAATGGACTCATGTAGATATTTGGCAAAAGGATGTTTCAGGCAGTGGGAACAGCAGGTGCAAGGGCCCTGAGGCAGGACTGAGTTTAAGAAACAGTAACGAGATCAGAGTAAGGCACAGTGAATGAGTGGGAGAGAAGGAATTAGGGGAGGGACACAGGCTGGGGGTTGGGGATGGGGAGATAAATCAATAGGTCCTCATAGGTCATTGTAAGGAATTTGGCTTTCACGCTGACCTAAATCCAGGGCCATAAAGCTTGGTCCATGGTGCTCTTATTCTTTTTTCTTTTTTTGCGTTACGCGGGCCTCTGACTCTTGTGGCCTCTCCCGCTGAGGAGCACAGGCTCCGGACGCGCAGGCTCAGAGGCCATGGCTCACAGGCCCAGCCGCTCCGCTGCATGTGGGATCCTCCCGGACCAGGGCACGAACCCGTATCCCCTGCATCGGCAGGCGGACTCTCAACCACTGCGCCACCAGGGAAACCCTCTTATTCTTATTTTTTAACAATGTTCTTCTGGCTGCTGCCTGGAGAACAGATTGGTGGGGGCAAGGGTAGAAGGCAGAGAGGCCGTTAGGAGGCTACTGTGATCATCCAGGACAAAGAGGATGATGACTGGGCTTGGGAGGTAGTGAGAAGCGGTCGACTTGTGAATAGATTTTAAAGACCTTGAAGGATTTGCTGATGGACAGGTCACTGGAAATGGGGTGCGTGCATGCAGGGAATTCAGGTGGTTGAGAAGAGAAATTAAGCAGTGCCCCAAATTAGTATTTTCAAAAGGGTCTGTGGGGTGAAAACCCTCAGTAGATAAAAGGAACAAGCATACGCTTTTTATCACGTTCATGGAAGCAGGGAAAATGTGGCTTTGCTCTTAAGTGATGGGAAATGTCCTCCATCCTTGTCAGATGGTCCAAGAGGCCTGTGAGAGGAAGCTCTGGGGCCAGGTAGGCATGGTAGGTGAAGAATTGGGAGATCCTGGATCTGTTGAGATGTGTGAGGTTGGGGAAGGGGAAAGTAAGAAAGATAACTACAGATCCCTTTTACTGAGCGCTCATTATGGTTGGGGATTTTAAGAAGATATTAACTCATTTAATGGCCTCTACAGCCGTCCAGTGTGGCAGCCATGCTCATCCCCATTTTCCAGATGAGTAAAACTGAGTCAGAGCACATAGGAAATATATCCAAATTAATAGCCTCTTTCTGGTTCAACAAAACAGACACAGTCTTCCATGTTCCTGGAGCTGAAATTCTGGAAACAGGGACGGACATTAAACAAAGATGCAAATATATAACAACAGGTGGAACTAAAGGGATAGTGGGTGACAGAAGGAAAGTGGAATGAAACCAGCCAGGAATTTACCTGAGGCGGGTGTGTTGGAAGTAGAATCACAGAGTCATTGGATTTCTGACATCTCCTGCCTAAAAGTCTTCTGTTGGTGGGTTCAAGCTCCTGGAGGGAGGTAATAACAGATCTGGTCCTCAGGGTGAGGGCTGTTCTCCACCTGGTACCTTCGTTGAGGTCTCTAGAGTTGAAATATCCTTTCTTTCCATCCCTGGCCCAGCGTTCTCAGCTTGGTGGGGGCAGCTCCCTCTCTTTCCAGCTTGCCTGGCACCCCCGGCTTCCCTCTGATGGCTCTTGTGTTCTTTCTAGGCTGCATCTGCAGTTTGAGTCCATTTGCCAGAGCTGTGCAGTCCGCTAAGATAGCCACTAGCTTCCCGTGGCTACTGAGCACTTGATATGTAGCTGGTCCAAAATGAGCATGAGACAAAGGCTTAGTTAAAAAAATTAAACAGAGTAAAGGAATGCAAAATTTCTCATTGACACTTTGGAATGTCAGGTTCAATAAAGCACATCATTAGAACTAATATCATAATAGTGACAAAAACCCTCTTCTTGATCAAACTTTAGTCAGGCTCTTCTGAGTCCTCTTCTTGAGTTGACCTTGACCTTGGCTTTCTGTTTCCATTCTATCCTTGTCAAGGCTGCCTAGCCCAGTCTCAGCAAGAATCTGGCGAAGGCAGTTTATCAAGAATCCCCCCATCCTTGATATCTGATTATCCCTGACATCTGATCAGTTTCCTCATCCCTCACCTTTGCTGTACAAATCTTTGACCTACCTTTAGCAAGAGTCCTGGTAGTTCAGTTAAACAAGAATCCCCCTCCCCTTGAAGTCTCCTCAGTGATTTTTCCGTGCATGGACCCCCCGACCCTGCTCCCTGGCTATAAATCCCCACTTGTCCTATTGTATTCTGAGTTAACCCTGATCTCTCTCCCCTACTGTAATTCTTCTATTAAATAAAGTAGTCCTCACCATTTTAACACGTGTTAGAATATTTTTTCTTTTAACAGTAGGAAATTTAAAATTATCTTTGTGGCTTGCATTTGTGACTCATATTTCTAAGGAACAGCCCTGCATTGGCAGGTGGCACAGTATCCTCCCCTCCTACCCTGGGGCAGATTTTCCTAGACCTACTTTCATTGCTGACTATGAGCTTTAGTTTCTTCTTTCCATTCATCAATCTATCTCTCCAGTCTGCTTAGCATCCCTAGGTAAAGGTAATGGCTGGCACACCTATTTTTGAAAGGTTGCTCATTCCTTCCTTCCTTCCTTCATATATTCTGCCAGTGTTAAAGAAAAAAATACTTAATGACATTTTAAAAACATGGTAAAAAAGACTTTACACAAGGGGAAGACTATCAGGTATAGGGCCCACTGTGATGGAATTTTCCACTGAGGGAGTGAGATTGGGCTTAAGTCCATAAACAACATGGGCCAGTGGAAAGTTATAGCTAAAGAGCAAGATGGCAGGTTGGGGGTGGGGCAGGGTCAATGGATAAAAAATTACTAAGAGGAAACATCAGGGGCAAGGAGGATTTTGGCAAAACCAGCTAGATAATAGATATCATTATATTATATTACTATATTAGGCATTAGATATTGAAAGTGATCAGGGTGGAGAGGTTCTTGCTAAAATTTAATTTTCCAAGGAAGTGCACACATGCGGCTATGAGAAGTTTCTGAAGTCTGATTAAAGTTTGGTCAAGCAAAGAATCTTTGTCACCAGCCAACCACCCAGCTAGCCTTCTGTGATATTGTAATTTATAATAAGAAGTATATATTTGGTCTTCATCCAGTTTCTGGCACAGAGCTCCTAAAACCCTTGGAAGTGTTGAAAGTGATCAAGTTGTCTTTTGTTATGTTAATGAGGTGACTTTTGGTCCTCACCTAAGGATGGGGGCTGGTTGCCAAGGACACCTAACTGTTGATTAGATGGGGAGAGGTAAGGGGCTGGAGGTTGAATCAGTCTCCAATGGCCAATGATTTAGTCAGTCAGGCCTATGTAATGAAGTGTCCATAAACACCCAAAAGGACAGGGTTTGGAGAGTTTCTGGGTCAGAGGAGATTTGGGGAAAATGGCAAGCCTGGAGACAGCATAGAAGTTGCATCCTTTCGCAGTACATTGGCCTGTGCATCTCTTCCATCTGGCTGTTGCTAAGTTTTATCTTTTTATAATAAACTGGTGATCTAGTAAGTAAACTATTTCTTTGAGTTTTGTGTGCCATCATTTCTAGCAAATTACTCAAACCCCAAAAAGGGGTCATGGGAACCTCTGATTTTATAGCCAGTTGGCTGGAAGCACAGGTAACGATTGTGCTTCTGAAGGGGCTGGGGGTGGGGAGGTGGGCTGTCTTGTAGAACTGAACTCTTAACCTGTGTAATCTGATGCTGCCCCTGGGGAGATAGTGTCAGAATTGAGTTGAATTGAGTTGAAATCTGCTGGTGTCTGAGAACTGCTTGCTGGTGTGGGAGGAAACCGCCACATACCCTCACCACATTGGAATTTGAGTCTCAGAGCACCGAAAGACCTTCTATATGCCAGGCTTTATGCTAAGCCCTGGGATTACCACTCCTTGGAGAAAGGACTTCACGGTGTTCCAGGACAGCTTCAGATGCTAAGGACACAGTGATGAGTTTGGCTGAGAGGAGAGACAATTTTCGGCAGCAGTGGAGAATCTGAATGTCTTAGTCTTCTCAGACTGCCAGAACAAAATGGACTGATAGCTTAAACAATCAAAATTTATTTTCTAATAGTTCTGGAGGTTGGAAGTCCAAGATCAAGGTGCCAGCAGGGTTGGTGTCTGGTGAGAGCTCGCTCCTTGGGTTGCAGGTGGCTGTCTTCTTAGCTTCTCACTGTGTTGTCATATGGCCTTTCCTCTGTGCCTTCGTGGAGAAAAGACAGCGAATCTTTTCCTATAAGACCATTAATCCCATCATGAGGACCCCACCCTCATGACCTAATCTAATCCTAATTGGATCCCAAAGGTCTCATCTCCAAATACCACCACACTGGGGGTTAGAGCTTCAATATATGAATTTTAGGTGGAAGCAAACATTCAACTGAAGCTTTGTTCTACACATCCAGGGTTGGAGATGCCTCGTAGGCATCCACAAAGAGATGTCAAGAAGTTTGGTACAGGAGAATAGAGCTCAGTGGAGAGAGAGAGAATGAGAGAGAGATTTTAATTTTAAGTAATTGACTCACACAGTTATTGAAGCTGACAAGTCCCAAAATCTGTAGGGTGAGTCAGCAAGCTGGAGACCCAGGAGAACAGATGGTATAAGTTCCAGTCTAAGTCTGAAGGCCTGAGCACCAGGAGAGCCAATGATGTGGTTCCCGTAAGAAAACCTGAGACCCAGGAAGAACCAATGTTTCAGTTTGAGTTCAAAGGCTGGAAAAAGCTCATGTCTCACTCCAAAGCTAGTTAGGCAGGAGGAATTCTGTCTTAGTTGGGGGAAGGTCAGGCTTTTGATCTCTTTAGTCTTTCAACTGATTGGATGAGGCCCACCCACTTTAGGGAGGGCAGTCTGCTTTACTTGGTCTACCATTTCAAGTGTTAATCTCATCCAAAAACACCCTAACAGAAATATCCAGAATAATGTTGACCAAACGTGGGCATTCGTGGCTAAGTCAAACTGACACATATGCTTAACCATCACAGAAGACATTGATGATTCTTGTTGAATCTGTTATTCTTATCATGGTTGCAAAATGTTGGTTTTCTACCTCCACCATTTCTTCTGCATTTATTGGCTGGCATTCTACTGTGAGGAAAGCTTTCTTTTTTCCTTCATTTAGGTAAATATGATTCATTATTAATTTATGTTAGCATAAACTCTTGATTCTTAGTGCGCTCAATGGAGTATCATTGGTTACTATCATTATTTATGCTGATGCTCAAATGATCTCAGCTTTAGCCAATAGGAGCTCTTCCAGGATGCCTCCTTTGTCCTATCAACATGTCCCCATTAATATATGAGCACTTCCTTACTTTCTGCTACAAGATATCCCAGGACTTTTTGCTTTTGATACCCTCCAAGACAGGAATCTTTGTTTTGCTTGTTGATGTTTCCTAAATGTTTAAAACAGTGCCTGGCACACAGTAGGCACTCAATATATATTTGTTGAAAGAATAAATAAATGAATGAGTGAAGTGTCCCCGGCTAGAGTTTGAGAGGGATCAGAACACTCCTTGCTTGTCTGTCAACGCCCTTGGTCTCATGTATATTTGTCTCCTCACTAAGATCTTGGTGTACATATATATGGGTAGTTAAGGGAGTGTGGGTATGTCCATGAATTGGTATATGTCAATATACAAACTTCTGTCCTCTTGTGGTTAAATCTGTGTGCTGATCAGTTGGTGAGTGATGCTACTGTTTGCCTGGGGGTCATTCAGTATGTGGGGGTCAGTTCCTGGTGTTGCTTATTTGTGGGTGTACATTCAGGGAGCTGGGGGTTCCCGTGTAGAGTATCTGTTAGAAAAGTGTGTTTTGGTTGAGGAGACTGAATGTCTGTGAATATATTTGAGAGTAAGAATTTATATTTTTTAAAGTTTTAATTGCAACATAATTAACATGTTATATTAGTTTCAGGTGTACAACATAAAGGTTCAATATTTGTATATATTGCAAAGGATCACCACAGTAAGTTTAGTTAACACCCATAACCCCACATAATTACAATTTTTTTTCTTGTGAAGAGAACTTTTAGGATCTAGTCTCTTAGCAACTTTCATATATACAATCCATTATTATAAACTATAGTTACCATGCTGTACATTACATTCCCAGGACTTGTTTATTTAAAAACTGGAAGTTTGTATCTTTTGATCCCCTTCACACATTTTGCCCATCTCTTACCCCCTGCCTCTGGCAATTATCAATCTGTTCTCTGTATCTCTGAGTTATTGTTTTGTTTTTAGATTCCACATACAAGTGAGATCATATGATATTTGTCCTTCTCTGTCTGACTTATTTCACTTAGCATAATGCCCTCAAGATCTATCCATGTTGTTGCAAATGGCAAGATTTCCTTCTTTTTAGAGATGAATAATATTCCATTTAATATATATGTGTATATATATGTATATATATATATGTACACACACACACACACACACATATATATCACATTTTCTTTATCCATTCATCCATCGATGGACACTTAGGTTGCTTCCATATCTTGGCTATTGTAAATAATGCTACAGTGAACATGGGTGTGCAGATATCTTTTTTTTTAAACAAAATTTTCACTTTATTTATGTATTTTATTTTATTTTGTGTGTGTGTGTGGCTGTGTTGGGTCTTCGTTGCTGTGAGGGCTTTCTCTAGTTGCGGAGAGTGGGGGCTACTCTTCATTGCGGTGCACGGGCATCTCATTGTGGTGGCTTCTCTTTGTTGCGGAGCAGGGCTCTAGGCACGTGGGCTTCAGTCGTTGTGGCACGTGGGCTCAGTAGTTGTGGCCTGTGGGCTCTAGAGCACAGGCTCAGTAGTTGTGGCGCATGGGCTTAGTTGCTCTGCGGCATATGGGATCTTCCCAGACCAGGGCTTGAACCCATGTCCCCTGCATTGGCAGGCAGATTCTTAACCACTGCGCCACCAGGGAAGTTCCACAGATATCTTTTTGATTTAGTGTTTTCATTTCCTTCAGATAAATACCCAGAAGTGGAATTGCTGGATCATATGGTAATGCTATTTTTAACTTTTTGAGAAATCTCCATACTGTTTTCCATAGTGGCTGCACCAATTTACATTCCTACCAACAGTGCACAAGGAGAACGTCTTTATTTTTGCTTGTTAACATTATTACTGCTGTCAATTGCTATGTAAAAAACAAGCAAGCAAACAAAAAACTCCAAAATGTGGCAGCTTGAAACGACAACCATCCAACATCTCATGGTTCCATGATTTGTCTGGGCTGATGCGGGAAATTCTTCTGGCCATAAAGTGTTAGCTGAGGCTACAGTCATGTGAAGCATTGACTGGACTGGACCTTCCAGATGGTTCCCTCCCGTGGGTGGGAGCTTGGTGCTGGTTGTCAGTGGAGCTATTGACCAGAGCATTTTGACTCTCCTCCACTTGGCTTGGGCTTCTCACAGCATGGTTGATACAGATGTCCTAAGGCTCAGCTTCAGAAGTCTCACAGTGCCACTTCTGTCATGTTCTAAGTTGGCTAAAACAAGTCACACAGCTGAGCCCACCTCTCGATGGGAGGAAGGATTTGGGGCCATCTTGCACCCACTGCAGCTCTTGCCATCGTCACACATCACAAAATTAATGATGCTTCCTAAACATCATCAAACACCCAGTCCATGTTGGAATGCTCCTGTTATCTCTGATATGGCTTTTACAATTGGTTTCTTTGAATACAAGAACACAAGGTCCACATATTTGGTTGTTGTTTCTGTCTTGACTCTTTTTTAAAATTTATTTTATTGAAGAATAGTTGATTTACAGTGTTATGTTCATTTCTACTGTACAGCAAAGCGATTCAGTTTTACATATATATATTCTTTTCATATTCTTTCCATTAGGGTTTAATCACAGGATATTGAATATAGTTCCCTGTGCTATACAGTAGGACCTTGTTGTTTATCCATTCTATATATAATAGTTTGCATCTACTAATCCCAAACTGCCAATGCACCCCTCCCCCACTGCCCCTTCCCCCTGGGCAACCACAAGTCTGTTCTCTATGCCTGTGAGTCTGTTTCTTTTTTGTAGATAGGTTCATTTGTGTCATGTTTTAGATTCCACATATAAGTGATATCATAGGGTATTTGTGTTTCTCTTTCCAACTTACTTCACTTGGTATGATAATCTCTAGGTCCATCCATGTTGCTGCCAATGGCATTATTTCAATCTTTTTTATGGCTGAGTAATATTCCATTGTATATATGTACCACATCTTCTTTATCCATTCATCTGTCAATGGACATTTAGGTTGTTTGCATGTCTTGGCTACTGTAGATAGTGCTGCAATGAACATTGGGGTGCATGTATCTTTTTTTTTTTTTGTCTTTATTCCTGTCTTACCCCTGTGTTCTTCATGACATTTTTTTTTCTTAAATTCCGTATATATGTGTCAGCATACAGTATTTGTCTTTCTCTTTCTGACTTACTTCACTCTGTATGACAGACTCTAGGTCCATCCACCTCATTACAAATAGCTCAATTTCGTTTCTTTTTATCGCTGAGTAATATTCCATTGTATATATGTGCCACATCTTCTTTATCCATTCATCCGATGATGGACACTAGGTTGTTTCCATCTCCGGGCTATTGTAAATAGGGCTGCTATGAACATTTTGGTACATGACGACTCTTTTTGAATTATGGTTTTCTCAGGGTATATGCCCAGTAGTGGGATTCCTGGGTCATATGGTAGTTCTATTTGTAGATTTTTAAGGAACCTCCATACTGTTCTCCATAGTGGCTGTACCAATTCACATTCCCACCAGCAGTGCAAGAGTGTTCCCTTTTTTCCACACCCTCTCCAGCAGTTATTGTTTCTAGATTTTTTGATGATGGCCATTCTGACTGGTGTGAGATGATATCTCATTGTAGTTTTGATTTGCATTTCTCTAATGGTTAATGATGTTGAACATTCTTTCATGTGTTTGTTGGCAATCTGTATATCTTCTGTGGAGAAATGTCTATTTAGGTCTTCTGCCCATTTTTGGATTGGGTTGTTCGTTTTTTTGATATTGAGCTGCATGAGCAGCTTGTAAATTTTGAAGATTAATCCTTTGTCAGTTGCTTCATTTGCAAACATTTTCTCCCACTCTGAGGGTTGTCTTTTGGTCTTGTTTATGGTTTCCTTTGCTGTGCAAAAGCTTTTAAGTTTCATTAGGTCCCATGTGTTTATTTTTGTCTTTATTTCCATTACTCTAGGAGGTGGTCAAAAAGGATCTTGCTGTGATTTATGTCATAGAGTGTTCTGCCTATGTTTTCTTCTAAGAGTTTGATAGTGTCTGGCCTTACATTTAGGTCTTTAATCCATTTTGAGCTTATTTTTGTGTATGGTGTTAGGGAGTGATCTAATCTCATACTTTTACATGTCCCTGTCCAGTTTTCCCAGCACCACTTATTGAAGAGACTGTCCTTTCTCCACTGTACATTCCTGCCTCCTTTATCAAAGATAAGGTGACCATATGTGTGTGGGTTTATCTCTGGGCTTTCTATCCTGTTCCATTGATCTATCTTTCTGTGAACATTGGGGTGCATGTATCTTTTTGAATTAGAGTTTTCTGTAACAGACATGGGGTAACTTGTGATCTGGCAGGGTAGATTTAATAATTACAGAGGACTCCTACTGGTCTGTTTCTGGTTGTGTACTTCTTTGAAATGTGCAGCTGTAGAGAGAAATAACAGTGTGGTATGTTTCTAAGGGGATGGGTTTGTGTGAAAATCCTGTGGAGGTATGTTTCTGAGTCTACGTGTCCCTGAGGGAGCATACCTGTGGGGGGTGAGGACCTGTGACCAGCTACGCGTGTAGTGCAGGTTTGGGACGAGTGAGTCTGGGTGTGAATATCTCTGACCACAGATCAGTTTGGCTTTAGTGATAGGTGACTGTGGCTTTAAATAGGAGGACTCCACAGGCAAGGAAAAGAGGTAACATTCCTCTTTATCCTTTTCCTGAGAGGCTGGTCCCTAAAGTCCCAGGAAAGGTATTCACTCTGACCAGCTGATGACCTTTCTGCTGATAACAGGTGTCCCTGGAAGCTGGGTGGTACCCTTAGCTCTGTCTCTAGGGCCAATCACATTCAGAGAGAGAGAGAGAGTTTTGTTTACTTTAAACCCAATCATCCAGAAACACAATTGTGTTTTGTTCCACACATCACTTTTTCTTCCACTTGATGTTGGCAAATATTTCCCTCTTGCTATGGGACTGGGCTCCACAGGAGGAAGCTGAAGATTTGCCCTGGATGTGAATCTGTCGGGGAGAGACAGACAAGTCCAAACGTGTTGTTCAACTCTTGGCTTTCTCTGTCCAGTGCAGACAATCTTGGTGCAAGGGCTCCCTCCTGGTGTGGGGGCTGGAGTCTCTGATCCTCAGATATCCCTCCTTAGACTTCCCCCACTGATGTATGAGGAATTTGGGGGCCATGACAGTGGCTGTACACTGGCTTTGGAGCCACCTGTTCTTTTTTTTTTTCTTTAATTTTTTTTGGAGTATAGTTGATTTACAATGTTGTGTTAGTTCCTGCTGTACAGCAAAGTAAATCAGTTATACATATACATATATCCACCCACTCTTTTTTAGATTCTTTTCCCATATAGGTCATTACAGAGTATTGACTAGAGTTCCCTGTACTATACAGTAGGTCCTTATTAGTTATCTATTTTATATATAGTAGTGTGTATATGTCAATCCCAATCTCCCAATTTATCCCTCCCCCTTACCCCAGCTGCTTCCCCCACTGGTAACCATAAGTTTGTTTTCTACATCTGTGACTCTATTTCTGTTTTGTAAATAAGTTCATTTGTACCATTTTTTTAAGATTCCACATATAAGCTATATCATGATATTTGTCTTTCTCTGTCTGGTTTACCTCACTCAGTATGACAATCTCTAGGTCCATCTATGTGGCTGCAAATGGCATTATTTTGTTCTTTTTTATGGCTGAGTAGTATTCCATTGTACATATGTACCACATCTTCTTTATCCATTCCTCTGTTGATGGACATTTAGGTTGCTTCCATGTCTTGGCTATTGTAAATCGTGCTGTGTTGGGATGCATGCATCGTTTCGAATTACGATTTTCTCTGGATATATGCCCAGGAGTGGGATTGCTGAATCATATGGTAGTGGAGACACCTGTTCTTGATTCAGATCTCAACTCTGCTACTCACCAGCTGGAGGACACTGGACATGTTACTTAACCTCTCTGTGCCTCAATTTGCTCCTCTGAGAAATGAGGGTAATTGTAATACAGCACTGCCCAACAGAAATATAATGTGAGCCACGTGTGTAATTAAAATTTTTTGAATAGCCGTATTTTTTTTTTTTTCGGTACGCGGGCCTCTCACTGCTGTGGCCTCTCCCGCTGCAGAGCACAGGCTCCAGATGCGCAGGCTCAGTAGTTGTGGCTCACGGGCACAGTTGCTCCGTGGCATGTGGGATCTTCCCAGACCAGGGCTCGAACCCGTGTCCCCTGCATTGGCAGGCAGATTCTCAACCGCTGTGCAGCCAGTGAAGCCCCAAGACTGTCTCTTCTTAATGTGGTCCGCCATTTCTCCCTGTATCTCCTCCAAGGCTGAAGCCAAGGCTCAGAGAGGTAGACTTGACCAAGTCCCACACCCTTGGGTTGCAGAGCCCTGATGTGAGAGAACTCAGGTCCATGGGTTCCCGTGCGGGCATATTTCACCTCTTTGCAGTATGAATTCCTGTATCTTTTAATCTATTCACTTGTGTGACCACAGCCTGCCCCAGCACCTAGAAGGAAATTCTCTGCCCCCTGCCAAGCTGTCACTCCCTACTCATTCAGCCTCCACCCATCACCAGCAGACCAGATCTCTTCCATCTTCTCCAGGGTTATTCCACGGGCATTAAAAAAATCTTCTACTTCTGTACAGTAAGTGTTCTGTTCAAAGTCCTTTCCAGCCATATTCAAGACCTTACAATTCTGTGCAGTGAATAAATGAACTTATGCCTATCATGCCTTCTGGAAGTTTCTACTTTGACATGAAGCTCCAAAGCCAGTGTTCTTAACCTTTTGTGTGTGTCATGGACCCTGTTGGCAATCTAGAGACAATCTGGTCAAGCTAGGGATCCCTTTCAGAATAATGTTTTTTAATGCAAAAAATAAAATACACATAATTACAAGAGAAACCAATTACACTGAAACATGGTTGTCAAAATCGTTCTGAAAAATAAATGTGTAATATAATACTATGTGTTTTTATTAATGTATTAAATTTTAAAATACATTAAAATACAAACAAATTAAAAATAAATTTATCTTTAAAGACTTAAAAAATTAAAAATTAACTTCTCTTAAGAAACATGGGTGACTTTTATTTCCACACAATGAGCCCACCTGCCAAGAAAAGAACCAAGACATAAAACTTCAGGACTCAGGGCATAGCTCGGGGACCAAACTTCTCAGGTTTGAATCCCAGCTGTGCCACTCACCAGCTGTGTGACACTGGGGGAAGTTGCTTAAATAGGGTTTAGATGTAGGAGGTGGGAGCACTAAGCATTGTACATTGACCCTGACATCTGAGGGCTCACTGGACTGCAAACTTCTCCAGAAGAAAAGTTGTGTTTTCTGCCCTATCATTTCCTGGTGCATAGTGCCTGAAAAAAAGCAGGTGCTCAATAAAGGCTTTTGGATGGATTGAATGCATAGTTAAACACATTTAAGTTTGGTACTTTGGTAGGCACTGGGATATAAAGATTAAAAAATAAACAACTCAGTGTCTCTTTTTTTTTTTTACAAGGCTAAAGGTATAAGGGGGGAGATGGGGCTCCAACAAGTGGCTGAAATAAACAGCAATGGATGTTATGTTGGGGGAAGTAGAGCGTAGGGAAGAAGATAGGGTGGTTTCTGGGTCTTTGGGACGAAGGAGTGGTTTTTAGAATCATTAAAGAAGAAGAAGGAAGAGCAGTATTGGGGCATGAGAGATAATCATCTCTGTTGGACCCCTATAGGATTTGAGGTCATTGATGTATCTCAAAACGTTCAGCTGGGTATTTGGTTCTGGAAATACCCTCAGAAAAAGAAAGAGGTGGGCTGGCATTAGAGTCTAGAGATGCTGAGTGTGTGAGAGGCAATTGAAAGCATGCCATGGCCTTTAAGGGAAAAGAATCTAAAAAAGAGTGGATACATGTATATGTATAACTGATTCACTTTGCTGTACACCTGAAACTAACACAACATTGTAAATCAACTATATTCCAATACAAATTTTTTTTAAAAAACTAGATAATTGTGAGAAGGTAACCCACCGAATGGGAGAAAAAATCAAAAATCCCATATCTGATAAGGAACTTGTATCCAAAATATATGAAGAGTTCTTACAACTCAATAATAAAAATAGGGACTTCCCTGGTGGCTCAGTGGTTAAGAATCCACCTGCCAATGCAGGGGTTCAATCCCTGGTCTGGGAAGATCCCACATGCTGCGGAGCAACTGAGCCCATGCGCCACAACTACTGAGCCCACGTGCCACAACTACTGAAGCCTGTGCGCCTAGAGCCCGTGCTCTGCAACAAGAGAAGCCACCACAATGAGAAGCCCGCGCACCATAACGAAGAGTAGCCCCTGTGCGCCGTGACTAGAGAAAGCTCACGTGCAGCAACGAAGACCCAATGCAGCCAAAAATAAATAAAATTAAAAAAAATAATAAATAAAAATAACCCAATATAAAAATGGTCAAGATACCTGAATGGATATTTCTCCCAAAAAGATATACAAATGGCCAATAAGCACATGAAAAAATGCTCAACATCATTATTCATCAGAGAAATGCAAATCAAAACCACAGTGAGATACCACTTCATAACCACTGGGATAGCTAGAATCAAAAAGTCAGATAATAAGTGTTGGTGAGAATGTGAAGGAATTGGAACCCTTATATGTTGCTGAGGAATATTATCTGGTGCAGCTGCTTTGGAAAACAAGTTGGCAGTTCCTCGAAAGTTAAACAGAGTTACCGTATGACACGGCAATTTCACTCTAAGTATATATATTCAAGAGAAATAAAAGCATATGTCCACACAAAAACTTATACTGGGCTTCTCTGGTGGCGCAGTGGTTGAGAATCCGCCTGCCGATGCAGGGAACACAGGTTCATGCCCCAGTCCGGGAAGATCCCACATGTCGCGGAGCGGCTGGGCCCGTGAGCCATGGCTGCTGAGCCTGCGCGTCCGGAGCCTGTGCTCCGCAACGGGAGAGGCCACAACAGTGAGAGGCCCACATACCACAAAAAAAACAAAAAAACTTATACTACAATGTTTATACCAGCACCATTCATAAAACCCAAAAAGTGGAAACAACCCAAATGTCCATCAACTGATAAATGGATAAATAAAGTGTGGTATATGCATACAGTGGGATATTATTTGGCCATAAAAAAAAGAAATACTTATACATGTGACAACATGTATGAACCTTGAAAACATTATTCTAAGTGAAAGAAGTTAGTCAAGAAAGACCACACATTGTATGATTCTGTTCATATGAAAATGTTCAGAACAGGGCCACGTATAGAGACAGAAAGTAGATTAGTGGTTTCTTAGGGATGGGAGTTGACGGTGGGGTTGCGGGTGATAGTTAAAGTACAGGGTTTCTTTCTGAGCTAACAAAAATGTTCTAAAACTGGTGATGGTTTTGAACATTGTCAGATTGTGCACTTCAGATGGGTGAATTGTATCATATGTAAGTTGTATCTCAATAAAGCTGTTAAAGAAAATAAACAGAAGGCTAGGGAAAAAATAAAATAAAATAATAAGAAGAAGGCATGCCATGACCTAGGAGAGTGTTTGGTGCGACACGATCAGGATCTCGGAGAGACAGCAGTGAGCAGTCTTGAAGAGAGATATTAGTTCCCTGCCCAGGAATTGAGCCTGGGTAGCCTGGATAAAAACCAGGAATCCTAGCTGCTAGTCCACCAGGGGCTAGAGGCTAGAAGCAAAGTTGCCCTGGCTCTTGTCCGATTTGAAAGCAAGAATGTTTCAAGGAGGCAAAAACTGTTAAAACAGGTACAAAGTTTATTATTAGCACAGCACAATATGTGGGAGAGCACACAGAGAAGTAGTTTATTTATTTAAGACAGAAGCAAGCCAAGGGTGTGGTGTCCTCCTAACGAGGAGGAGTGCAGTAAAGAGGCATTTAAATCAATTATACAGGGCAGTTCTCAGGGTCTTTGTTCTCCTCTGGCAGGTTATCTCGTTTCTTTTCTCACACCTGAACAGTCCAAGGCCTTCCGCAATATGCATGCATATCTTATTACCAAGATGGATTCCAGCGCAGAGGCTAATGAGAGGTTTGACATCACCTATTATGGGGTGGCGCCCCCTCCCTTTATGACCCCCAAGGAGCCTTCCTGCACATTTGCAGTCAGGGAGGGTACCCTGACCTCAGGAGTGATAGATGTGGTCGTCCTATCTCTTTACTCCAGCAGAGCTCAGTTCCTGCCACTAACTTTGTCCTTGGCGTGTCTAAGGAAGACAAAGCTCCAAATTACTCTGCTTGACAAATTCCAGCTGCTCAGCCCAGGAACCCATTTATCTCCTACCTCAATCAGAAGGGATGAGATTAAAATTCTTGCATTGTTTGTACCAGCTAGCAAGAGACGGTTGTGAAATTCTCCATAACCTTGCAAGCAAGTTGATACACACAACCATTATTAAAAATGATATAGGGGCTTCCCTCGCGGCGCAGTGGTTGGGGGTCTGCCTGCCGATGTGGGGGACGTGGGTTTGTGCCCCGGTCCGGGAGGATCCCACATGCCGCGGGGCGGCTGGGCCCGTGAGCCATGGCCGCTGAGCCTGCACGTCCGGAGCCTATGCTCCGCAACGGAAGAGGCCACAACGGTGAGAGGCCCAAGTACCGCAAAAAAAAAAAAAAAAAAAAAAAAAAAATATATATATATATATATAGGAGTGAATTTTAAAAAATGATATAAAGTTGTTACATTAAAATAAAAGTAATCAATACTCAAAACTCATCACTTTCTAATTACTTTACAACATTTTCACTTTTCTAAAGTCACACAGGTTAGGAGACCCAAGACTCTCATCTCAGATAAGGGGCTTTTTCATTCCACACAAATGGTCACTATCATAGTTCAGAGGAGGAAGAAAAGTTTTCTGGGTCAATTACACAGGCTCATTTTGACTGTTTTTCTTCACCTGTTGAATAGAGGTCTACATTCAAATACACAACACTAAAAGTATCTTCACTTACTCACTCAGCAAACAGGTACTAAATACTGAGTGGACTGATTCATTTATTCATTCAGCAAACAGGTATTGTACCAGGCACTCAGCTCCACCTGGGGTAAGCTCGCCTTCAAGGAGTTTATGGAATTGAAAATCTAACCACTAAGGGAGAGGGAAAAAATCATAACCACACCATACAAAAGCAACTGACTGCTATTACCTTTTGATATTGTTCTTTTGTGGGTGTTTACATCTTTTGGGTATTTGAGAGTGTCTTATTTTTACAATTTTTTACCAAAACATTTACATATTTGTAATGATATTATAGAAATCATTCTGCATTTTTTCCTTTTACAATGATGACACAACTTTTCAAATTTCTCTTCAGAGTTGTAAGGTACCTCTTTCCAATTAAACATTAAACAGCTGTGGTTGCCAAGGGGGAGGAGAGGTGGGAGAGGGATGGATTGGGAGCTTGGGGTTAGCAGGTGCAAACTATTAGATATAGAATGGATAAACAACAATGTCCTACTGTAGAGCACAGGGAACTATATTCAATATCCTGTGATAAACCATAATGGAAAAGAATATAAAAAAGAATGTATATATATATATACACATATATATATATGTATAACTGAATCACTTTGCTGTTCAGCAGAAATTAACACAACACTGTAAATCAACTATACTTCAATTTAAAAATTAATTAATTAAACAAATTTAAATAGGGCTTCCCTAGTGGCACAGTGGTTGAGAGTCCGCCTGCCGATGCAGGGGACATGGGTTCGTGCCCCGGTCCGGGAGGATCCCACATGCCGCAGAGCAGCTAGGCCCGTGAGCCATGGCCGCTGAGCCTGCACGTCCCGAGCCTGTACTCCGCAACGGGAGAGGCCACAACAGTGAGAGGCCCGCGTAACACGCAAAAAAAAAAAAAAAATGGTTAAGATAGCAAAACTGTTACATACATTTTAAAATAAATACAATCAATAAAAACATTGAAAAATAATTAACAAAATATTTTTAATATTTTGTTGTATTGAGTAGTGACTACACACCATGTGAATGATCTCTCTCAATCCCCACAGACACCTCAGGCGATAAGCATTACATGGAATCACAGGAAATTGTCGATATTGGTTTTCAGCCACAAAAAAGACAATTTAATAAGGTTCCACCTATTACTATCTTCATTTTAAAGATAAGGAAAGTGAGTCATAAGGTGACCTGGTAAAAATCGCAGAATTTAGGCAAGGAGAGAGGCCAGGTTTTCAGCCCAGATTTGACTGATTTTTCTTTTTTTTTTTTTTCTGTACGCGGGCCTCTCACTGCTGTGGCCTCTCCCATTGCGGAGCACAGGCTCCGGACGCGCAGGCTCAGCGGCCATGGCTCATGGGCCCAGCCGCTCCGCGGCATGCGGGATCCTCCCGGACCGGGTCACGAACCCGTGTCCCCTGCATCGGCAGGTGGACTCTCAACCACTGCGCCACCAGGGAAGCCCTTGACTGATTTTAAAGCCCAAACTTGACCGTCTCCATGGCCTTTCTGCCAACAGCTGTTAGGAGGAAAAAAGGCAGATATTTTTCCACAGAAGGGACAACCCCAAGGGCCTCCTACGTAACTAAGGGGTTTCACTGTCACATGTGACCCCAGCCTGGGGCTTGCTAGCTGCCCGTGAAGAAAGGCTTGGGCAACACCAGGCTCTTCATTGCTCTGAGTGTCCTTCTTCTCAGTTTGCTCTGGACAAAATACCCACGCAGGAGTTTCCCATTTCTCAGTTGCATGCTTGAGATCTTTTTTTTTTTTCTCTAGGTTTCTTGAGCTACAATGGACATATAACATTGTGTAAGTGTAAGATGTGCAATGTAGTGATTTGATACAATGATATATTGCAAAATTATCACCATCAGAGTTCAGCTAACTCCTCTATCACATCATATAATTACCATCTCTTTTTTTGTGTGTTGAAAGCATTTAAGATCTTATATAGCCAAAAAAAAAAAAAAAAAAAGAGAGGAACTGAATATACGTTTTTCCAAAGACATACAGATGGCTGACAGATGCTGGGCATCAGTAGTCATGGGGAAAATGCCAATCAAAACCACAGTGAGATATCCCTTGACACTTTATTTTATTTTTATTTATTTTTTAAACTTACTTTTGTCTTTATTTCATTTATTTATTTGGCCGGCAAAGCATGGCATGCAGGACCTTATTTCCCTGACCAGGGATCGAACCAGTGCCCCCAGCAGTAGAAGCGTGAAGTGTTAACCACTGGACCACCAGGAAAGTCCCCCTTCACACTTTAGAATGGCTGATATCAGAGACCACAAGTGTTGGCAGGGATACATGTTTGAGAACTTATCCTTTAGGGAACATTATCTGCCCCATTCCTGTGGCTTTCTCAAGGGCCTGGGAGGTTGTGGCATTGTATTCCTGGAACTGTACATTCAATGTTTAATTTTTTAAAAGCTTTCCACTTCAAATCAGGCTTCTCAGTGTCTGCTGAGTCCATTAACCTCCCAGGTGTGTGTGCTTGACCCTGGTCACTCATCTGAAGAGGAAAGTGGTGAGTTAGCCCCAAGTCAGGAGGGGCCCAGCCCTCTGGGGATGCTTTGTCCTAGAATAGGTTCTTTTCTTCTGGGCGCTCACACCTGCTGTTTCCTCCCCCTCAGGTGTCATCCCAGCACTTAGCAAGGTGTGTGATGACCTGTCTGGGAAACACCTTTCTTCTGGTTGCAGGGAAATGAGTCTTGCTGGCTTTGAGAGATGGGCACTGTATCTATTCCCCACATATTTCTATGTAATCAGCGTGGAGTCTGTCCTATTTCCTAGGATATGCCAGGCTGCTGTGCAACTGTGATGCTTTTCTGGGAATATTACTATGTTACAAACAGCACCCTGACATTTGCTAGCTCTGTGGCACTGCCACACCTTCTCCCTGAGCTTCAGTTTCCCTACCTGTAAGGTGTCTCTGGGTAACACCCACCTTGCTGGGTGGCTATGACAATTATTATAATTAAACAACAAGAATGACCTTTACCCAGATCTTGCTAGGCAGCAGGCTCCAGGCCAGAAGGCTTTTCAAAGTCATGCTGGCATTTAATAACTGGCATTTAGGGATTCCTGTATTAAAAAAATTTTTTTGAGTAGGCTGAAACTGAGACAGGCTGGGACCTGAAACCTGGGACCTGGGACCCTTTGCTGAAGTGCTTGCACCTGGACACACATCTCCTCTCCTTGGGCAACAAAATACAAAGAAACCGCAAGGGACTAAAAATAACTGCGTGCATGTGCAGTTGGGGCAATTTCTGGACAAAAGTTACAAAAGACCAAAAAACCCAACTGCCACTTCTGAAGAGTTGGGAGCAAAAGCAGGGTACTGCGCATGCACACTGCACACAGCACCACCAAAGGGTGGGCAGACCACCCCTCTGGCCTGACCCCTGGACACACCTCTACCCTCACCCCATAAAAGGGATCAGCTTGCCCCCCTCAGCGAGCATGGAAACCTGTTACATGTTTTCACTCCAAGCCTTGCCTGAATTTCCTGTCTGGCCTTTTGTCAATTTCTATTAATTAAGGAGTGTAAGAACCCTGGTTAGTAACAAAACCATTTCAATAAATTCCCTATGGACTCAAATGTTTGGTCCTTGGTGAGCCTAAAATTACACTCTGAAATTACTGAAGAAAAAATGGGGAAGGGGAGAGAGAAAGAAAAATAGAGGGAAAATATTGGCCTCATCTTGGGGTATTCCCTTAGGACAATGGAACATATAAGCTGGTTACATTTCTCCCTTTACATTGTCTCAGAGTCAGTTATACCCAATGTTGACTTAATATAAGGCGCTTTGTTAACATGAAAAATAGGCATAAACATTTTTAGACATTGCTTCATTTTTTTCCTCTGATCTGCTCACTTAAGTTTTAGCTTGCTGTGTGTAACTCTATATTCCTTTTTCACTTTGAATGAGGAGGGATCTACGTGCATAAATACAATATTAATGAGAAAAATGCCTCAAAGATGCACAGACCATCCAATTTTTTTTAATTAGGGGTTTTTAGACTGAAGTCCATGAACTCCTGTGTAGGGTATAAATAGACTACAGATGGTCAGTAATCTTCCTGAATATTTAGGAGGGGCTTGGGTATCTGTGCATCCCCTCTCTGCACCCAGAGAATTAATAGATTTCATTAGATTCTCCAATGGATCCACGACTCCCTAGATATGATGCACCTCTGCTGTAGATAGTATAAATGTAATTCTTGGATCAAGCCAGACCACCAGAAAGTAACCTGTATCCCTTATTGGTATGGCCCACCGTCAGCAAGCTTTAATCCATTGGGTCCAAACTGAGCTGATTCTGCCCCCAGGGGACATTTGGCAATGGCTAAGGACATTTGTTTGTCACACCTGGAGAGAGGGGCAGACGCTATGGCATCTAGTAGGGAGAGGCCAGGGATGCTGCTGAACATCTTACAACACACAGAACAACCCTTGACAACAAAGAATTATCCAGTAAGTTCCACATATCCATAGGGCAAGGTTGAGAAACCCAGCTTGAACAAAATCTTCTGTTGAAACCTCAATCCTGGCTTGCAGCCAGGGACATTACAGAAACTAATGGTTTGAAAGGCAACATTGCATTTATAGTACCAATGTCTCAGTGCACACGATCTGTTGGGCATTGCTCAGCACCCCATTTGGCCCAATTGCAATGATCCAGCTGAGAAATTTCTTTCAGAATTGGCGTCAGCCAAAGCTTGGGCTCTCTTGAGCAAGAAGTGTCACTGAACGCAATTTCATGTGCCTGATGCACAGTGAGGCCAAACAAACCTAAACGTCAGAGTTTGGAGCAGAGAAAGGTTTATTGTGGGGCCAAGCAAGGAGAAAGTCGGGGAGGAGGGGTGTTGGGCAGGGGGGTGCTTATGTTCCAAAAAAACTCCTGAACTCCCCGAAGGATTTCAGCAAAGCATTTTTTAAAACATCTTTATTTAGGTATAATTGCTTTACAATGGTGTGTTAGTTTCTGCTGTATAACAAAGTGAATCAGCTCTACATATACATATATCCCCATATCTCCTCCCTCTTGTGTCTCCCTCCCACCCTCCCTATCCCACCCCTCTAGGTGTACACAAAGCACCGAGCTGATCTCCCTGTGCTATGCGGCTGCTTCCCACTAACTATTTTACATTTGGTAGTGTGTATATAAGGCAAGGTGAGAGAGAAGCGTGGTTGATTGTTGCAAACTTCTTGGTTCAGGAATCCTTTGTTCTTGCAGCTGCCCATGTAGGTCAGGTCATGATGTTCCTGTAAACCTTCCACAAAACAAATGCTATTGTCTGTTCTTTAACTTTTTTTTTTTTCTTGCCGTACGCGGGCCTCTCACTGCTGTGGCCTCTCCCGCCGCAAAGCACAAGCTCCGGACGCGCAGGCCCAGCGGCCATGGCTCACGGGCCCAGCCGCTCTGCGGCATGTGGGATCTTCCCGGACCGGGGTACGAACCCGTGTCCCCTGCATCGGCAGGCGGACTCTCAACCACTGCACCACCAGGGAAGCCCTGTTCTGCAACTTTTTATCTCTATATGAATGGGAATGTGTTATACCCTTGATGGTCAGAGCCTTGAGAAGGAGCTATCCTGTATATTTCAGGCTATAGGCACCGTTCTTAACTCAGAGCAAAAGCCATGGAGTACTAAGGTTAAAGTAGAGGAAACAGATCTAATATGGAGTCAGATTTGTTCTTCCCTATGACAGAAGTGTGACTGTAATTTCTAGATACAGGGCATTTGTTCATTCAATAAGTATTTACTGCCTTGCCTGTCCATTGCCAGCTGCTGTTTTGGCTCTGGGGACAAGCAGTGAGCAAAATGGATACAATCCCTGCCTTCCTAAAGCTTTCACTCCAGTGAGAAGACAGACACTAAATGAGCTACATAATGTATGATATAATTACTGGCTACAAGGGAGAAGGAGTTACTTGGGTACAGAGAGACCAGTCTGTGCAAAGACACTGGGGTAAGAAGGAGCACTGCAGTTTTAAAGAATCACTGGCTGGCAAAGTTGTGGGAGCCCTGAGAGCAAGAAGGTAAATAGTACAAAAAGCTAAGAAAATAGATGGCAGCCAGACCATGCAGCCTGGACCTGGCTGGCTGAGGCAGGCTTTGATCTTTGTCCTGGAAATGGAAAGTTAAGAAACACCTTAAGCTATAAGGAGGATGCACTGTAGAGGGCAAAGTAGATATAGAGAAAAAGGAGACTTTGCAGTTTTTTAGAGCTAATGATTGCTTTGGCGTCCATCCATCCATCCATCCATCCAAACCACTGAATGTCAATTTTGCCTAAATACTCATGCTTTAAATCTGTGCAAGGACTGTGGAGAAGCAACAGCATCCGGGGGCTTGTTAGACATGAAGAATCTTAGCAGGACCTACTGTATTAGAATTTACATTTAAACAAGTGATTTCCATGTGGATTAAAGTTCAAACAGCCCCACCATTAATATTACCGATACTGACAAGAGTCATCATGAGGCGTGGGATTTAGCATGGCCATTACCTGGCATAAGCTGGCAACTCAATAAATGGTAGTGCTACCATTTTAAAATTTGTAATATTGTAGCTTCAAGAATTGGGCTGCAACTCTGGCTGCTTCTGGGTAGTTGTTTGCCAGGCTCACTTGTAATGATGGGTATTTGTTATTCAGGGAATGTTTATAGAGGAGTGCCTCATTTTTAAACATTTTTATTGAAGTATAGTTGATTTACAATGTTGTGCTCATTTCTGCTGTACAACAGTGACTCAGTTATACACATATATACATTCTTTTTTTTTTTTTTTTGCGGTACATGGGCCTCTCACTGCTGTGGCCTCTCCCATTGCGGAGCACAGGCTCCGGACACGCAGGCTCAGCGGCCATGGCTCACGGGCCCAGCCACTCCGTGGCACGCGGGACCCTCCCGGACCGGGGCACGAACCCATGTCCCCTGTATTGGCAGGCAGACCCTCAACTGCTGCGCCACCAGGAAAGTCCTACATTCTTGTTTTATATTCTTTTCCATTAAGTTTTATCACAGGAGAGTGGATATAGTTCCCTGTGCTATCCAATAGGACTTTGTTGTTTATCCATTCTATATATAACAGTTTGCATCCACTAACCCCAAACTCCCAGTCCATCTCTCTCCCTCCCCTACCCTCTTGGCAACCACAAGTCTGTTCTCTATGTCTGTGAGTCTGTTTCTGTTTTGTAGATAGGTTCATTTGTGTTGTATTTTAGATTCCACATATAAGTGGTATCATGGTATTTCTCTTTCTCTTTCTGACTTACTTCACTTAGTATAATAATCTCTAGTTGCATCCATGTTGCTGCAAATGGCATTATTTCATTCTTTTTTATGGCTGAGTACTATTCCATTGTAGATATACACCACATCTTCTTTATCCATTCATCTGTCAGTGGACATTTAGGTTGTTTCCATGTCTTGGCTATTGTGAATAGTGCTTCTATGAACATAGGGGGTGCATGTATCTTTTTGAATTATAGTTTTGTCCGGGTGTATGCCCAGGAGTGGGATTGCTGGATCATATGGTAGCTCTATTTTGAGTTTTCTGAGGAACATCCATACTGTTCTCCATAGTGGCTGCACCAACTTACACTCCCACCAACAGTGTAGGAGGGTTCCCTTTTCTCCACACCCTCAAGGAGTATCTCTTTTAAAGTACATTTGTGGTTCAGGATTTTCTAAATTACCAGAGAGGTAACACTTGTCCTCTCTCTTCTCTCTCTTCTCTCCAGGAGGAATTACTCACCTGGACACCAGAGTTCTGCTTAGCCTGTATGCAACCACAGGGATTCTGGGTGATCGTTATGTGTCCACATCTCAGCCTTCTGCTGAGGGGCTGTGCACAGATGTGCTCATCTCCCCTGGGAGACCTCCAGGGACACACTCACTGTCCAGAGTCAGGAACATGAGTGATTCTTCTGTGGATACCAAGAGGCAGCTGAACAAGAGAAAGCTGATCAGAAGGGCAGCATCCAGCTGGGGTCCTCTGAGTTCCCAGAGTCCAGGCGCCAGAAGCCAGGGATGGGACCCAGGAGGCACCAAGGTCCCGGTACATCCAGTGCCCCCTGCCCAGCCACACCCTCCTCGCTCAGAGCTGAGGCACCCACCAGCCTCCCGTTTCCGGACCAGGGGTGGTAAGTCCTTGCTGTTTTAATCTTCCAAGTTGACATTGCTCATTCAAGTGTTTTACTGTCTTTGATTCTGACCTGATTGGTTTAACAGATGTTGAGGTTGTGCCTGATACCGACGGTCAAGGTCACTGCGGCCGAATCCTTCCCGGCATCACACAGCTCAGAGGCAAACAGTGAAGATAGACTTCAAACAAGTTGTCCCAATAGATTGCGATGATGTGGAGGTGAGGAGAAGGACCCGGGGTCCTGGCAGGGGGCCTAACCTGGGTTAGAGAATCTGGGTTTCTTCCATTAGGCACTGAAATTGAAGCTGGAGGAGAAGGAGTTCACCAGCAAAGGCGGAGAGGTGGGAAAGACACAGAGACCTAATTGATGTTTTTTTCTCCTTCCTCCCAGCTGCCTCTTTCTTTCTTCCCCTCTCCACTTTCTCCTTCTCTGCTAACCTCAATTGCCTTCTTCTCCTTCTCCCTCCTCTTCCTCCTTCAACTGTTTAAAACCGATTACCATTCATTTCTTGAGTCCTTCAGGTCATGGGCAAAGGCCCTGTGGCTCTTTTTTTGTGCAGACCTCAAGCTCAGAATGGTTTTCACATGTTTAAAGGGCTAGGGCAAAAACAAACAAACCAACCCTAAATAAACTAACAAAAAAAAACAAACAAACAAAAAACAGAGCAAAGAGGAATATGCAACAGAGACCACATAAGCACAGCTTATGAAACCTAAAATACTCGATGACTTTACAGAGAAAGTTTGCTGGGCCTTGGAGTATATGATGCATTTTATTTTCACTGTTTCTTTTTACTTTTGTTGTGTGTGGCTGCTAGAAAATTTTAAATTATATTGTGTTTTAAATTGCATTGTATTTCCACCAGAAGAACTGCTGCAGGGGGTTTCCAGCATCTGCTAGAGGGGCACACGTGCCCCCTCGGTTCTTGCTCATCTCTGCCCCGCAGTGCTCTCTGATGAGTGTAGGTCAAGGTAGAGAGGGACAGGGGAAGCCAGTCGTTATTCTTGTTGGTTTCTGGCCTCAGACTTCCTGGGTTTGAATCCCTGCTCTTCTGCTCTCTGTGCCGATTGTGGACACATTTCTTTCTTTTTAAAAAAATTTTATTGAAGTACAGTTGATTTACAATGTTGTGTTAATTTCTGCTGTACAGCAAAGTGACTCAGTTATACATGAATATATTCTTTTTCATATTCTTTTCCATTATGGTTTATTGCAGGATGTTGAATACAGCTCCCTGTGCTATACAGTAGGACTTTGTTGTTTATCCATCCTATATATAATAGTTTGCATCGGCTAATCCCAAACTCTTAGTACTTCCCTCCCACGTCCCCCCTCCCCCTTGGCAACCATAAGTCTGTTCTCTATGTCTGTGAGTCTGTTTCTGTTTTGTAGATAGGTTCATTTGTGTTGTATTTTAGATTCCACATATAAGTGGTATCATGGTATTTCTCTTTCTCTTTCTGACTTACTTCGCTTAGTATGATAAGCCTCTAGGTCCATCCATGTTGCTGCCAATGGCATTATTTCATTTTTTTTTTTTTTTTTTTTTTTTTTTTGTGGTATGCGGGCCTCTCACTGTTGTGGCCTCTCCCGTTGCGGAGCACAGGCTCCGGATGCGCAGGCTCAGCAGCCATGGCTCACGGGCCCAGCCGCTCCGCGGCATATGGGATCCTCCCAGACCGGGGCACGAACCCGTATCCCCTGCATCGGCAGGCGGACTCTCAACCACTGCGCCACCAGGGAGGCCCTATTTCATTTTTTTAAATGGCTGAGTAATATTCCATTGTATATATATACCACATCTTCTTTATTCATTCATCTGATGGACACATTTCTTTTTTTTTTTTTTTTTTGCGATACGCGCGCCTCTCACTGTTGTGGCCTTTCCCGTTGCGGAGCACAGGCTCCGGACGCGCAGGCTCAGTGGCCATGGCTCACGGGCCTAGCCGCTCCGCGGCATGTGGGATCTTCCCGGACCGGGGCACGAACCCACGTCCCCTGCATTGGCAGGCGGACTCTCAACCACTGCGCCACCAGGGAAGCCCTGGACACATTTCTTAACCTGTTGACCCTGAGCATCTTCATCTATAAAATGTGGTTGTAAGAGCAATGCCTCTCCTCTGGGTTTCTGTCAACATGTAATGAGATAACATATGGCAAAAGCTTAGCACAGTGCCTGGCTCACAGAAATCATTAGCAGGAGGACGGCTCCCTAAAGCCATTGGCTGGGGACCCTCTATGTCACAATCTCCCTGAGACTGAATGAGTTCTTCGTATATTTCAGGAGAGCCAGTGCACTTTTGCCTAGGCTCTCCTGGTCTGGCCCCACCTGAACACTTCCTTACAGCCCTGCCCAGCTGCTTCTGTGGCCACTTGGGATCAGCAGCCCGTCATGGTGTTACCTGAGCTGGCTGACACCCACAGGTGTGGCCGGGAGACCACGGAGGCCAGTAGGGCATGACAGTCACTAGACCAATTCTGCAGCAGGAGGGAGTCCTCCTTGCAGCTGAGAAATGCCACACAGCCTCTGCTAGGGATGAAGGAAGTGCACGCTGACCGCTGCCTAGCCAGCCAGCAAGAGCTGGGCACAGGGTGGTGCTGGACATTTGGGGATGAATGTGGTACCCGCTCCTGCCCTTGCTTTGTCTTCCAGCTCAAAGCACCAAGCAGACATGTCTCATTGGCACCAGCTTCATTCACTCATTCACTCTTTTGGCAAATATTTATTGAGCGCCTGCTTTGTGGCCACACTGGTGCCGAGCACAAGCGATGCAGAGCAAGCAAAACGATCAAGGCCTCTGCTCTCATAGAGGCAGAAAAAAGTGAACATGGAACTGGGTGAACAAGGGGCTGGGTGAGACTTCAGACAAGTTGGTCAGGGAAAGCCTCTCTGAAGAGGTGGCATCTGAGCCAAGACTCAATGGTGAGAGAGATCCTGCAAAGGGAAAAGGACTTCAGGCAGATGGAACAGCCTTTGTGAAAAGCTCTAAGCAGAAAATGTGTGTGGCATGGCTGTGGGGGCTTTAAGAAGGCTGGAGTGGCTGGGGTGTTGTGAACAAGAAGGGAGTCCTATGAGATGAGGCCAACAGGATGGGCAGGCGCTAGCTTGGGTGGGGCATTTGTATCAGTCATCTATTGCTGCGTAACAAATTATCCCCCAAAATGTAAAGGTTTAAAACAACATTTGATATCTCACAGCTTCTATGGGTGAAGCATCTGGGTGCAGCTTAGCTGGGTCCTCTGCCTCAAGTTCCCTCACAAGCTGCAGTCAAGGTGTCATTTGTGGCCTCAGTCATCTCAAGGCTCAACTGGGAAGGGACTTGCCTCCAAGTTCACTGTTGGCAGGATTTGGTTCCCAGTGGCTGTTGGATTTAGGACCCTCGGTTTCTTGCTGGCTTTTGGCTGGAAACCACCCTCACTTCCTTGTCACGTGATCCTCTCCCACATGGCCACTTGCTTCATCAAAGCATGCAAGCCCAGAAGGCAATAGAGTTCGACAAGATGAAAGCATCAATCTTTTGTAACCTAATCATGAAAGTGACATATCATCACTCTTGCCATATTCTGTTCATTTGAACTGATTAATTAGGTCCAGCCCACACCCGAGGGGAGGGGGTCCCACAAGGGTGTGATTGTCAGAAATTGAGCATCATTGAGGACCATCTGTGAAAGCTACCTAACAACAGCTGACTGAGCCAGTGTGTGATGTTGGGTCTTAATATGAGTGCAGGGAACTAAGTAGGCGTTTACATACGTTCTTTTGCCAGTCTGCCTCTGACAAGAAAAATTCAAGGGATCTCGCAGTGGAAGAGCGAAGAAGACTTTGTAGCTCTAGAGGTCAGAATTTGGACCAACAGAGGGATGTTATCATGATTAATCATGAGTTTTGATATACCATGATTAATCATGAGTTTTGATATATCATGATTAATCATGAGTTGAATAAGATAGTGAGCTCCCCGTCGCTAGAGGCATGCAAGTAGAGGCTGAAAGACTCCACATGGGGAATGTTGTAGCAGGTCCTTATAGGCTGGGCAAGACCTGAGCATTTTCATGTAATTAAAATCTGTCACTGTGGCACCATTGTAAAGACCACTCTTTGGAAGTTCTTCCTTGAAAGAAAATGGGTGAATAGTCCTGAATACCTAGGTGATAGTCTGGGCGGCTTCAACCTCTCAGATATGGATTCTTTGTCCCCATCCCTGCATGCCCAGGCTCAAGGACTCCTCAAAGTTTCCTTCCCAGAGATGTCAGTGCCACCACGTCCTTGGAGGAGGGTCCCTGGGGAAGGACATCTCAGCTGCAGGGTTGTGGATGCCTTTGTGAGTACATTCATCTGTTTAACAAATGCACACTGAAGTACATGCATGCAGGCTCTGGACTCAGACCTGTCTGGGTTCAAATCCTGCCTTTGCCTCTCCTCCACTGAATGATTGATCAAGTCAGACGATTCCTCTGAGCCATGGTTCCCACGTCTGTACAAAGGGGGAAATATTGTGTAACTGTTAAGTTTGTTGTGAGGCTTAAAGAAATAAAACAGTTCCTGCCAGTAAGTGTCTTTGTATACTGTAAGTGCTCAAAAAAAAAGTGGTGACGATGGTGATGAGGGTTACCGACTTGTTTGTTGACTCATCTATTCACATGGTCGTCTGGCAAACATTTCTTGGAGGCTGGGCTTTCACATCCCTCTGTACTGCCTGTGGGGAGCTGGCATCAGTTCTCTGAACCTCCCCCGTGAAGTCCCTCCTGACTGGTCAGTCTCCTGGTGTATCAGTTTGCTATGGCTGCTGTCCCAAATCACCACAAACATAACGCCTTCAAACAAAACCAGTTTATTTTTTTCTTGGAGTATAATTGCTTTGCAATGTTGTGTTAGTTTCTGCTGTAGAACAAAGTGAATCAGCTATATGTATACATATATCCCCTCCCTCCTGAGCCTCCCTCTGACCCCCGCCCCATCCCACCCTTTTAGGACATCACAGAGCACCGAGCTGAGCTCCCTGTGCTATACTGCAGCTTCCCACTAGCTATGTATTTTAAACATGGTAGTATATATATGTCAGTGCTACTCTCTCAATTCGTCCCACCCTCCCATTCCCACCCTGTGTCCACAAGTCCGTTCTCTACGTCTGTGTCTCTTTTCCTACCCTGCAAATAGGTTCATAAGTACCATTTTTCTAGATTCCATATATATGTGTTAATATACGATATTTATTTTTCTCCTTCTGACTTACTTCACTCTGTATGACAGACTCTAAGTTCATCCACATCACTACAAATGCTCCAGATCTGTTCCTTTTTATGACTGAGTAATATTCCATTGTATATATGCACCACATCTTCTTTATCTATTCATCATCTGTCGATGAATATTTAGGTTGCTTCCATGTCCTGGCTATTGTAAACAGTGCTGCAAAGAACATTGTGGTACGTGTATCTTTTTGAATTGTGGTTTTCTCTGGGTATGTGCCCAGTTGTGGGATTACTGTGTCATATGGTAGTTCTATTTTTAGTTGTTTTTTTTTTTTTTTTTTTTGAGGTACGCGGGCCTCTCACTGTTGTGGCCTCTCCCGTTGCGGAGCACAGGCTCCGGACGTGCAGGCCCAGTGGCCATGGCTCACGGGCCCAGCCGCTCCGCAGCACGCGGGATCCTCCCGGACCGGGGCACGAACCCGTGTCCCCTGCATCGGCAGGCGGACTCTCAACCACTGCGCCACCAGGGAAGCCCTATTTTTAGTTTTTTAAGGAACCTCCATACTGTTCTCCAAAGTGGCTGTATGAATTTACATTCCCACCAACAGTGCAAGAGGGTTCCCTTTTCTCCACACCCTCTCCTTGTAGATTTTTTGATGATGGCCATTCTGACGGGTGTGAGGTGATACCTCGTTGTGATTTTGATTTGCATTTCTCTAATAATTAGTGATGTTGAGCGCCTTTTCATGTGTGTGTTGGCAGTCTGTATGTCTTCTTTGGAGAAATGTCTATTTAGGTCTTCCACCCATTTTTTGATTGAAACAAAACCATTTTATTATCTTACAGTTCGGGAAGTCAGATGTCTGAAAATGGGTTTCCCTGGGTTAACATCAAGGTGTCAGCAGGGGTGCATTCCTTCTGGAGACCCTCGGGGAGAACCTGTTCCTTGCTCTTTCCAGCTTCAAGAAAGTTGTTCACATTCCTTGGCTCATGGCTCCTACCTCTAGCTTCAAAACCAGCAGTGTAGGGACTTCCCTGGTGGTCCAGTGGTTAACGCTTCGTCTTCCAATGCAGGGGGTGTGGGTTTGATCCCTGGTTGGGGAACTGGGATCCTACATGCCTCGAGGCCAATAAACCCAAAACATAAAAAGAAAAAAAAAACAGAAGCAATATTGTAACAAATTCAATAAAGACTTTAAAAATGGTCCACATTACAAAAAAGAATCTTAAAAAAAAAAAAAGCAGTGTATCATCTTCAAATCTCTCTCCGACTCTCGGACCTCTGCTTCCCTCCTCACATCTCCTTCTCTGACTCTGACCCTCACACTTCCCTCTTACGAGGACCCTCGTGATGACTTTGAGCCACCTGGGTAATCCAAGATAATCTCTCCATCTCAAGATCCTTAACTCAATCACATCTTCAAAGTCCCTTTTGCCATGTAAAGTCACATTTGCACATTCTGGGGATGTGGATGTGGACATCTCTGGGAGGCCATGATTTTGCCAACCACATCTGGGTCCACTGCCTTGGCCCCCGCCAGCTGGCTCTCTAGATGCTTTCTAGGTCTCTCTTCCCATGAAAGGAAACTTCTGCCCCAGGTCACTCAAGTCTTTGGGCTTTGGTGTGTCATCCCATCTGTCTAAATGCTCCTCTCCTCTCCCTTTGTCTGGTATTACTCACCCTTCACGTCTCCACACCACTCCTTCCTTCCCCCCACCCCACCCCCAGTTTCACCAAGTCCCCAGATTAGATTAAATCCCCACCTTGTAAATCACCTGAAGTCACAATGGCATGCATGCTATTCCTTACTGCCTGCCTCCTTCGGGTCACTCTAAAGCATCCTAGGGGCAGGGGCTGTGACTCTTGCTCACTGCTACATCCTCATACCTAGCACAGCACCAGGCGTGTCGCAGCCCCTGGAAACAACTTGTTAGTTTGAATTGAGTCATTGCCCTTTCTCGTCCTGCCCCATGGCTGGCTTCCTTGTTGCTATATACAGGGGTATTCATTTCCTAGGGATGCTGTCACAAAACATCACAAGCTGGGTGGCTTCAATGACAGAAATGGATTATCTCAGAGTTCTGGAAGATAGAAGTCCACCATCAATGTGTTGTCAGGGTTGATTCTATTTGAAGGCTGTGGTGGAGACAGAGTCTGTTTCATTCCTCTCTCCCTGCTTATGGTGGTTTGCTGGCAATCTTTGGCAACCCTTGTGTTATAGATGTATCACCCTGATCTCTGCCTTCATCTTCACATGGCCTTCTCCCTGTGCATGTCGGTCTCTGTGTCCAAATTTCCCCCTTTTATAAGGACACAGTCATATTGGATTAGGGCCCACCCTCATGACCTCATTTTAACTTGATCATCTGGGAAGAACCTATTTCCAAATACAGTCCAAAATCCCATGCACAGGTACTGGGGGTTAGGACTTTAACATCTTTGGCGGGGGGACACAATTTAACCCAAAACACGAGGCTTCTGCCCTCAGAGTCACCCACACTTGAAACCTCAATCATCTTTGCCTTCACTTTCACATAATTCAGAAAATATGGGTAAAGGAACTTACTAAGTAAAAGAGACCCTTAAGCTGAGGGCTGGAGACCCCATGGCAAGTCCTAGAAAGTGTCTTTTTTTTTTTTTTGGTCACACTGCACAGCATGCAGGATCTTAGTTCCCCAACCAGGGATCGAACTCATGCCCCCTGCAATGGAAGCCTGGAGTCCTAACCACTGGACCACCGAGGAATTCCCTGGAAGACATCTTAATCCTGCTTTCAGGATCTGCAAGTGAGGAAGAGCACATGTGCCTTTGGAATTCCTATTTCTCAGGCTGTATCACCTGGAGGAATGAAAACGAAGAGATTTTATTATTTATTTATTGCAAATAATTGCAAGAAAATATTTCCTTGGCTTGGCCCTGCCCTACCATCCTCTTCCACTTTTCTGAAGTCTCTCAAGTTCTCCCCCAGGTCGATTGCAGGAGGTGTCTCACAGACACTCCCAGATAAGTGTGCTTATTGCCACCTCTTGCACCACTAGCTTTGCTACACCGGTACGAGGTTTCTCATTTCAGCCCCAATGGCAATGTTGCAAAACAGGTACTTCCAATGTCGAGTTTTTTTTCCACCCACATGATTCTTTTTTTTTTTTATTGAAGTATAGTTGATTTACAATGTCCTGTTAGTTTCAGGTGTACAGAACAGTGATTCAGATATATATATATATATATATATATATATATTCTTTTTCAGATTCTTTTCCCTTACAGGTTATTACAAATATAATATAGGTTATTATATTGAGTATAGTTCCCTGTACTATACAGCAGGTCCTTTTTGATTATTTTATATATAATAGTGTTTATATGTTAATCCCAAACTCCTAATTTATCTTTCCCCCCTTTCCCCTTTGGTAACCATAAATTCATTTTCTATGTCTATGAGTCTCTTTCTGTTTTGTAAATAAGCTCATTTGTACCTTTTTCTTTTCTTAGATTCCATAAAAGCGATATCATATGATATTTGTCTTTGTCTGGCTTACTTCACTTAGTATGATAAATCTTTAGGTCCATCCATGTCGTTGCAAATGCCACTGTCCAGTTTGAGACGCACAGACGTGAGGTCATTGTCCAAGGCTGCACACTTGCAAAGTGGTGGAGCCATGATTGAGCCCTGTGTGTCTGACTCCAGGACTTGCGCCTGTAACCCTGCCTTAATAAATCACAGCCCCAAGTTGATGGGAGGAAAAGCAGGTCCAGAGGAAGAAAGGGCACAGCATGGTCAGAGGTGAATCTGACCCCAAATCCATATAGGCTATTATCTTTTCCCTTTTTTAAGGAATTAGAACTTATGCACAAAAACTTGCATGGTCCAAGGCATTGTTTTCCAACACCTTCTTATGAAAAATTTCAAACATACAGCAAAGTTGAAAGAATGTTGCTGTGAACTCTCATATAACCACCACCTAGATTCTACTTTCATATTTTGCCATACTTGCTTTATCACACATCTGTCTATCCATCCATCATCCACTCATCGATTGATCCATCCATCCATCCCTTCATCCCACTATCTGTCGTATCTAAGCATCTTAATTTTGATGCTTCCAAAGAAGTTGCATTATCAGTACCATCCCCCTCTAAGTAGTTCATCACGCAGAGTTAACTAGAATTCAATATTTGTATATAGATTTTTATCTTTTGAGATCAAATTTACGTTAAGTGAAATGAACAGACCTCAGGTGTAATTTGCTAACTTTGGACAAATGCCTACTTCAGTGTAACCCAAATTTCTCTTGAGCTGTAGAATATCACCAACCTCACCCCACAGAGATATAACATTATTACCCTCCTTTTTATTCTTTTATATGGAAGTATAATGTATACCCAGTAAAGTCCACAAATCCTAAGTGGATACCTCAATGAATTTTTATATGAACTCTAAGCTTTTAATCCCTGGGCTGCACTTGGAGTCACTTTTCTTCTTGCTAACTGGATTTTGTCCTTGGGGTAGATTCTTTGATATTAATATAAATCAATTAGGTTTTTCAATTAAGAGTGATTTTTCTCCCAGATGACAGTTGGCAGTATCTGGTGGCATTTAGGTTGTCACCACTTGGGAGGTGCTACTGGCATTTTGTAGGTAGAGGTCAGGGATGCTGCTAAACATCCTACAATGCACAGGACAGCTTCTTCCCCCCACCAACCCCCAGCAAAGGATTATCTGGCTCCAAACATCAATAGTGTCAAAATGAAGAAACCCTGATATCAATAGACCTCAAATCTTCCAATCCATCCATCCTCCAGCATTACCCAGATGTGTCTGGATTTGAGACTGAATCAGCTTAGGCTCCATCAAGGGGTCCTGCACACCATATATAAATAACTACACACCAAGATCAGAAGGGGCATGAAGCATCAAAGAGGCACAGAAACCACAGAGGGGGTGCAGTGGATCTGTTTCATTCACCTCTTTATGCACAGAGCTTGGTGCCTGGTGACTGGTAAGTAAGTAAATGAATCGGTCAGGAAACTCCTTTATTATTATTTTTTTTGCACACCTCCTGCGTGTCAGGTACCCTCTGTGGTATTCACAAATCTAGGGACTGTAAGAGATCCAAACCCAGATGTGTGATCGTGTGGCCAAGCTCTTTCACGGAGGAAGTTACAGAGTGCTCTGGAAACCGGGACGGGAGGTAAGCGTGCTGTCTGTGGGAGGCGGAGGTGTGTGGGGGGGCCCTTCATGAATCACAGGACCTGTAAACAAAGCCTTTGAAGGAATGTGTCAGGTGAAGACAGGGAGAGCAGTCCTGACAGAGGGAACAGCCCGGGCAAAGGCTCGGAGGGGAGAGATCATGCCCAATGTTGTGGACGTGCGAGGATGCTCTGGCGCTGCTTAATCCCTGGTTTATGGGAAACAGTGCGTTCAGGCGAATGCGCGGGGCGGGGGTGGGGCTGGTCCCCGATCAAGATGTGCCTTAAGAGCCAGGCTGGGGACTTTGGACTTGATCGTGAGGGCAATGAGAAGGCACAGAAGAATTCAGACCAGGGGCGGGGCATGGACAGTTTCGCATTTTTGGAAGGTCATCCTGGGTGGGTGGAGGCAGAGGATGCGTAAAGAGGCCGTTTCAAAAAGTCAAAGATGACGAAGGCTTGAACTCAGGTGGGGCTGGGGGCAGAGAGTCAAGAATGACGTAGAAGTTTCCGAGGGTGGAAAGGAAGGGTCCAGGACAGGGTTTCACATAGCGCACCCCCAGAAGGCTGATTTCCCAAGGCTGCTAAGCCCTCATAGAGCTAAAGTAAATAGAATAGGGTGCCCTTCTCAACTCCACTGAGGAAATCCTAGGACTTTATTTTTTTATTGAACAAGTATTTGAGGGCCCATTGTGTGTCATTCATGGGGGATAGAGCCATGACTAAGATGGACCCAGACCTGCCCCCCAGGGGGAAATGGAGACAATAAGCAAGTGAACAAATGGATGATACAATTTAGAAAATTGGCTTGGGCAGGAGGGGCACATAAAAAGAGAATGATGAAGTGGCACATGATGAATAAGGCAGGACAGTTTGGGGGGGTGGTGAAGGCAGACCTCTCAGGTGAGGTGATATCTCAATGGAGGCTTGAGGGATGGGAAGGTGCCAGTTGTGTAGAGTCAGGCAGAGGTGAGAGCAGGTGCAAAGGCCCTGAGGTGGGCCTGAAGCATGAAAAGAAATTGTCATGAGGCGAGTCGGGCACAGAGGGAATAGCATGTGCAAAGGTCCTGAGGTTGCAAAGCCCTTACATGTGCAACTTCCAGCAAAGAGACCAGTGTGGTAGATCAGAGAGAGCGGAGAGGAGAAAGAAAAGAAGACTAAGAGGTGGCTGAAGCCAGACCCGAGGGCTGTGAAGGTCTTGGTGAGGAATTTAGATTTTATTCCACGTGTGGTATGAGGAGGACATTGGAGAGTCTGAACAGATGCACTGTGGAGAATGATTTGGAGCAGAGCAAGAAGGGAGGCAGGGAGCCAATGAGCAACATGTCCTCATTGTTCAGGTGAAAAACTATGGGCTGGCCCAAAAGTTCGTTCGGGTTTTTCCATGCGATGTAATGGAAAAACCCGAACGAACTTTTTGGCTAGCCCAATATTATTCGGACAGGCCTCAGTTCAGCACCGCCTTCTGCCAATTACATTTAAAAATTTCTAAATATTATATGATATCACTTATATGGGAAATCTAAAAAAGAAAAATGATACAAATGAACTTATTTACAAAACGGAAACAGATTCACCGACTTCGAAACACACTTATGGTTACCAAAGGGGAGACAGGTCCGGGGGAGGGATAAATTAGGAATTTGGGATTAACGTGTACACACTATTATATATAAAACAGATGATCAACAAGGACCTACTGTATAGCACAGGGAACTCTACTCAAGATTCTGTAATAATCTATAAGGGAAAAGAATCTGAAAAAGAATAGGTATAGGTATAACTGAATCATTTCGCTATACACTTGAAACTAACACAGCATTGTAAGTCAACTGTACTCCAATATAAAATAAAAATTAAATTAAAAAAATAAAAATTTAAAGTTAATTAAAAAAAACTTTTTGTTGAGGTATAACATCTACCCACTAAAGTGTACAATGCCCTGGTCATAAGTGGATGACTCAATGAATTTTTACTTACGTGTAACCTCCACACCGCCCAAGGTATAGAACATTCCTTTCCTCTAGAACATGGTTTCTCAAGCCACCACAGTACTGATGTTTGGCGTGGGATGATCCTTTGTTGGGAGGGGCTGTCTTGTGTACTGTAGGATGTTAACCTCGACCCCAGACAACACCCACTAGATGCCAGTAGCACCCACATTACACCTCTTACTTGTTTTTTTGTTCCCTGGAAGTTTGTGCGTTTTGACTACCTTCACACATTTCCTGCACCCCCCCGCCACTCCCCACCTCTGGCAACCACCAATCTGTTCTCTGTATTACTGAGTATGGTTTGTTTAGATTCCACATGTGAAATCATACAGTACTTGTATTTCTCTGCATGGCTTATTTCACTTAGCATAATACCCTTCAGGTGCATCCTTGTTGTTGCAAATGACAAGATTTTCTCCTATTTATGGCTAAATGATATTCCAGTGTGTGTGTGTGTGTGTGTGTGTGTGTGTGTGTGTGTGTGATGCTTTCATTATCCATTCATCCATTGATAGACACTTAGGTTGTTTCCATGTCTTGGCTATTGTAAAGAATGCTGCAATGACGTGGAGGTGCAGATATCTCTTTGAGATCAAGATTTTACTTCCTTTGGATAAATACCCAGAAGTGGGATTGCTGGATCATATGGTAGTTCTATTTTAAAATTTTTAACTGTAGGGGCTGCACCAATTTACATTTCACCAACAGTGCATGAGGATTCCCTTTTCTCCACATCCTCACTAGCATTTGTTGTCTTGTCTTTTCTTTTTTTATAGCAATTTATATATACATATATATGTGTGTGTGTATATGATTATTTTAAGGTGCTGAATAATCATATATACATGATTATTTTAAGGTGCTAAACACTGTTTTTCTTTACTTTCTTTTGTTATTGAAGTATAGTTGATTTACAATATCATGTTAGTTTCAGGTATACAGAACAGTGATTCAGTTGTGCATATATATATATATATATATATATTCTTTTTCAGATTCTTTTCCCTTATAGGTTATTACAAATATTGAGTATAGTTCCCTGTGCTATATAGTAGGTCCTGGTTGGTTATCTGTTTTACATACAGTAGTGTGTATGTTAATCAACCTCCTAATTTATCCCTCCCCCCTCCTTTCCCCCTTGGTAACTATAAGTTTGTTTTCTATGTCTGTGAGTCTCTTTCTGTTTTGTAAATAAGTTCATTTGTATCTTTTTTAAATTAGGTTCCACACATAAGCGATGTCATATGATATTTGTCTTTGTCTGGTTTACTTCACTTAGTATGATAATCTCTAGGTCCATCCATGTTGCTGCAAATGGCATTATTTCATTCTTTTTATGGCTGAGTAATATTCCACTGTATATATGTGCCTCATCTTCTTTATGCATTCATCTGTCGATGGACACCTAGGTTGCTTCCATGTCTTGGCTATTGTGAATAGTGCTGCTATGAACTATCTCTTGTCTTTTCGGTGATAGCCATCCTAAGAGGTTGAAGTAACATCTCCTTATGGTTTTGATTTGCATTTTCCTGATGATTAGTGACGTTCAGCACCTTTTCATGCACCTGTTGGCCATCTGTATGTCTTCTTTGAGAACACTTCTCAGTTTGGACAGCTCAGAATGTCCCCAGTGCCAAATGTCCCCGGGGAGCATAACTGTCCCTGATTGAGAACTGCTGCTCTAGAAATTTCCCTCATGCTCCTTTTCCAATGTCCCCATCCCCAGCATATCATTGGCTTTCATTCCCATCTGTGTTAGTCTTGCCTGTTCTTGAACACATTATGAATGGAAACATAAGCTGCCTCACTGCAGTCTTGTGTGATTATAGAGCTTCTTTGCACCTCAGTTTCTTTCTCTGTGAAATGGGTTGATGAATGCACCACCTCATAGAACCAAATGAGCCATTAAAGCCTGTAAAGGAAGGAGCTCAGAGAAAACATTGAATAAATGCTGCTTGTTAATGCTGTGATTTAATGTCAGCGCCCTTAGCTCCTGGCACACTTCTTCCTGTTTTCCTAATGGCTGGCATACAGTAGGTCAGTAAACATTATTATTATTGTAGTCATTATCGCTGCTGTGGAGTGACAAGGACTTGAACCCAGGCTACCTCTAGCACCAGTCTCATACCCTCTTGACTTCTAAGCCTGACAACCTGGCCTTGCCCATTTTCCTGCATGGAAACAACTGTCTCAAGAATCACTGATAGCTTCTCCTGAGCTTCTTCTACCTCTGCTTTTTTTTTTTGGTTGCATGCAAGCAGAATCTTAGTTCCCCAACCAGGGATCGAACTCATGCCACCTGTAGGGGAAGCATGGAGTCTTAACCACTGAACAGCCAGGGGAGTCCCTACCTCTGCCTTTTATATGACATGTGTATCGTAGTCTCTCCCTTGCCCTCAAAACCCACTGCTCCTGCAGGTTCAGTGACGACCGACCGTGTGGGTTACTCCTCCTGCTTCTCTGATGGTGCCTCTACCACTAGCTTCTCTCTCCCTTTCTGCCCAGGCAGTATCCTCAGCCTTCTGTCTTGCTCAGGCAGCCCAGCCCAGCCCTGACGTTTCCCTTCTTCCCCAAGCAATGCCATCGGAAAGCAAGGCTGGCTCATGTCACACGGGCATTCTGGGTCCAGCAGAAGCCAGAGGTTTCTTTGCTCCTTCTCTGACCCTGCTGTTCTCTCCATGTCCCCACAGAAGGGCAGGCAGACCTCTGAGAGAAGAGCATCCAGAGACCTGCCCTCATCTTCCCCCATTCCCAAGTGGTCCTGCTGACGTAGCTCAGCGTCGTCAAGGGTAGAGAAGGGAATATGGATCCCACCCCATCCTTGTCATCGGTGCAGGAACTGCCAAGCCGGGGGAGACAGAGCAAAGAGAGGCAAAGGTATTTATAGTTAAGACGACTAAGATTAAATAATTAAATAATAATAATAATATCTGAAATAATTAACATTATTTATAGTGGGCAGCACTCAGATCCCAGACCCGTGTTATCCAACTGAAAGAGAACCCAAGAACCCAAGTCACATACGTAATTGGAGATTCTCCAGTAGCCACATTAAAAGAGTAAAAAGACACTGGTGCTGTTCATTTTCATCATCTATTTTATTTAACCAGTATATCCAAATAGTTACCATTTCAATAAGTTACTAGTATAAAATGACTAAGGAGATATTTTACACGATTTTCTCATACTACATCTTCTAAATCCGGTATGCATTTTAAACTTTATAGAGCATCTCATTTCAGATGCTAGATTTTTAATCAGAACTCTTGATCTGCATTTAGATTTCATAAAACTCCAGTAGAAAAAGTCCATCCGCTAATTATTAGGCACATGCTAATCAAAACTACAATGAGGTACCACCTCACACTGGTTAGAATGGCCATCATTAAAGTGTCTACAAATAACAAATGCTGGAGAGGGTGTGGATAAAAGGGAATCCTCTACACTGTTGGTGGGAATGTAAATTGGTGCAGCCCCTATGGAGAACAGTATTGAGGTTCCTTAAAAAACTAAAAATAAAGCTAACATATGATCTAGCAACCCCACTCCTGGGCATGTATCTGTAGAAAACCATACTTTGAAAAGATACATGCACCCCAATATTCATTGCAGCACTATTCACAATAGCCAAGACATGGAAACAACCTAAATGTCCATCGACAGATGAATGGATAAAGAAGATGTTGTACATATATACAATGGAATATTACTCAGCTGTAAAAAAGAATGAAATAATGTTATTTGCAGCAACATGGATAGACCTAGAGATAGATTATCATACTAAGTGAAGTAAGCCAGACAAAGACAAGTATCATATGATATCACTTATGTGTGGAATCTAAAGTATGACACAAATGAACTTATCTACCAAAAAACAACAGACTCACAGATATAGAGAACAGACTTGTGGTTACCAAGTGGGAGGGGGAGTGGGGGAGGGAAGGATTGGGAGTTTGGGATTAGCAGATGCAAACTATTATTTATAGAATGGATAAACAACAAGGTCCTACTGTATAGCACAGGGGACTATATTCAACATCCTGGGATAAACCGTAATGGAAAAGAACATGAAAAAGAATGTACATATATGTACAGCTGAATCACTTTGCTGTACAGTAGATATTAACACAACATTGTATAACAACTATACTTCAATAAAATAAATTTAAAAAAAGAAAAAGTACATTCACATGCTTAAGCTGTTCCAAGCCTACTCATAAATTTTCTAATAACTGAACTGAGGATAGTTCTTTTTAAAATTCAGATTAAACAAAATTAAAAATTCAGCTCCTCAGTCACACCAGCCACATTTCAAGTGCTCAGTGGCCATGTGTGGCTCATGGTGGGTGGCCCTGTTGGATGGCACAGATATAGAACATGAACATTATCCAGAAAGTTCCACTGGACAACAGTATGGCTTTAGACCAGGTTTTTTTTTGGGGGGGGGAAGTGTTGTTTGTTTGTGTTTTTTTATCAGTGTCAGTATTGACATTTGGGGCTGGATAATTCATTGTCAAGTGTGCTTGTCTTTTGCACTGTAGGATATTCACCAACATCCCTGTTCTCTATCCACTAGATGCCAGTAGCAGCCCCCCTTCCCCTCATGACAACCAAAAATGACTCTAGACATTGCCAAATGTCCTCTGGGGGGTGGGAGGAATAACCCTTAGGTGAGAAACACTGTTCTCGATCAAAACAGAGTTCAAATCCTAGTTCTGCTATGTGCTAGATGAGTGACTTTGGGCAAATCCCTAAGCCTCGGCATTCTCATCTGTGCAATGGGGCAATGAGTAGCAACCACCTTATAGAACCACTGTGAGGGTAAAACCTAGCTTCAGGGTCGTGGGGATGACTGGAAGCCATGCCCAGCGCATAGTAGGTGTTCAATAAACAGTAGTTGTGATTACCCATTGTGAACCTAAACCCATAAACCCCTGTGCACCCGTTGTAAGAGCAGGGCAGCTCCTGGATGCTAAGACCTCTCTGATGGTGTTTGGGGGTGCTTGTTGTCATGTCCTGGAGAGACAGAGGATTTAAATCGCTTAAATAGGCAGAGTTCGGAGAGTCCAAGGATCTGGGGTCTGATCCCAGCTCTGTCACTGATCTTGCTGGTCCTGGTACTTTTTGGGTGCCCAATTTTCCCCTCTGTGAGGTGCGGGGAGCTGACCACCGCGATCTCCCACAGGACCCTCTAGCTTGGCCTCTGTTTCTGATTGTTTCCTTAAGGAAGGAAGGAGGTGCCCAGGTAGACAACAAAGGGAGGGGGTTTGGACAAAAGCCAGACTCCACTTCCTGCTTCCTCCTGCCTCCAGTCTTTGCTAACACTGTGTCTTTTCCCTGGAACACTCCTTTCTCCACTCCCCACCTCCCCTGGCCCAGGTGGCTTCAGCTTATCCTTCAGGACTTGGTGTACGTGGCACCTCCTCCAGGAAGCCTTTCCTGATCCCCTGCCCCTTCCCAGTCTGGGACTGGTGTCTCCCACAGACTTCTATGCTTCTGCCACCCCACCTTGATCATTTGTCCATCTTGGCCAGGCTGCATGCCTGAAGTGTAGTAGGGGCTCAGCACAGTGTGTCTATGCTGAGAGCGAGTGAACGGCATCCGGGCAAGAAAGGTGGAGAGTAGGTTAGCAGGACGCCGCATTGAGCATGAAGGACCGGGGGGTGGGGGTGGGGGGTTGTTCAGATCAGCTCGCCTTGGCTACAGGTCCATGGAGTTTGGCTCTGGGTACCAGATGCAGGTGAGATGTGAGGTTTCGTGGGGTGGCCACTGCCTGCCACCTTCACACCTGTGTGTGCCGTCCCCTGGATGAGAAGATAAACCCACCTGTCTGGCTGTTAGAGGCTTGAGGGGTGGGCCAGGAGGGAGGGTGAGGGTCCCCTGAGCGCCTGGACGAGGGAGGAGCATGGGGGACACTGGGGATCACGTACCTAAGGAGGGTCGCCCTGGCAAAATCTGTTTGGCAGACGGCGGGGGAGCAGGGCAGCTGTTGTAACAGCCCAGGCCTGGGGTGACAAGAATCCCTGGAGGCTGCAGCCTTGTCAAGGAGGAAGCAGAATCCCATGCCAGCCCGTCCTGCTCTTCTCTGCCCCTGGGGCCGCCGAAGGGCTAGGCTGGGGAGTGAGCACTGCAGTCCCCATGCTGGCCATTTGGGGCCTGGAGGGGTACAGGGGGGACACAGGGTAGCTCTGAGGGGCTCCCCAAGCGGACAACAACCCCGGCCCTCTGCTTCCCTGGCAGCCAGGGAGTTCCCACGTGGGAATGCAGTCTCCCACTCCGCACATTCCAAAACCCTGGGAGCCAGCCGCGCCTCCCCCAGGGAGGGTCCACCCAGCTCGGTCTGGTGGTGCCAGCCCCTGAGCAGGAAGTTGTCAGGTAGAACCCAGGGGACTTGAAAGATTAGGACAGATCTATGGTCAGTCTCCTGTTCACCTTTAAGGCCAGCCGGACCCTTGGGTGGGGGGCAGGGGTAGGGGTGGGGTAGGGGGGTGTCTCTTGGTCTGGCAACAGGCTTTTCGGGAGCCAGGCTGAGTCTGGTGGGTGGGGATCCCCTGTGCCCCTCTTCACAGAGGGTATCAGTCGGCAGGCGTTAGTCGCCACGAGGGCACTGAATAATGCCAGCTGACCTTTGCCAGCTTCGGAGCCACTGCTTCCCCCTAGGGCAGGCCCTGCCCCTCTCGGGAAGCTCAGCAAGGCGTGTCCTCAACGCCCTCCCAGGAGCCCGGCTGGCTCAACTGGGCTGGGTTCAGTCACTGGGACTCATTCGGGGTGAGGTGCACTTCCCGGGCGGGTGGGCAGGAGCATGGGCAGGGAAAGCCCTGCACACCTGGGGCGCCATCGGCGAGGGCAGCTGCTGGCTCTGACCATGACCCTCCTCCTCACCTGTGGGCCAGGTAAGCCGGGCTGAGCTGGGGGCAGCGGAGGAGTCGGACAGATTCCTGGAAAAGAGAGGCAGATGTGACAGGCTCCTCAGCTTCCCAAGCCCCTGCCCAGGGGCAGCCACAAGGGATTTTGCTTTTCAGCAAAGGCTTCCATCACAGCCAGCCAGGTGAGGCTACGTTTTCCAAACTGACTGGGAGACTTCACACAGTGGCTGCATCGTGAATTAAATATTGCTGGATCAGAGATACCCAGGCACCTCTTCTTTTTCTGGCTCACTTATATGTTTGTTCCCTAGGGTGTGGGTGTGGTTTTTTTGTTTTTTATTGGAGTACAGTTGATTTACAATGTTGTGTTAGTTTCAGGTGTACAGCAAAGTGATTCAGTTATACATATACATTCATTCTTTTTTAGATTCTTTTCTCATACAGGTTATCACAGAATATTGAGTAGAGTTCCCTGTGCTATACAGTAGGTCCTTATTGGTTATCTATCTGGGTTTGTTTGTTTGTTTGTCTGTTTTGTTTTTTTATTGACACCTCTGATCCCACTACCTGTGCTCAGCTCTCAGGTGGGAAATGAGCAAGTCACAGCCCCAGGCTTGCAGGAGTTCCAGGCTGGTGGGCGAGGCAGAGGGGTGCCCAGGCTCTCTTGGTACAAGGCTGAGCAGGAGCTTTGCCACCTTAGGGGTTCTGGAGGTGAGGGTTTGCCTAAACTGCAGGGTGGCGTTTGGCTGGCAGGGATTTCTACAGGTGCAATTAGTGGAAGAAGGAGAAGGGCACTCCTGGCAGGGAGAATGGGTGGGCAGAGGCCAGGAGGCAGGAAGGTGCAAGGTGTGTTTGGGTCATTCAATGTGATGTGAGCACAATTGGGCTGCTTGAAGGGGGGATGCTGAGGGGAGGGGTGGGAGCAGAAAGGCAGACTGTGAGGGTTTAGGGGAGGTATGTTCTTGGCTCTCAAAGGGCACTTTGCAGGCCTGTTGGTCATCTGCAGGATCAGGTTGGGTCTGGCTACCCAGAGAAACTCACTGGCCTCAGGAAAAGCTGGGGGTCCAGCTTGGTGTTGGGCTCTCTCCCCAACGGAAAGAAGGTCCAAGATCCTCCACGTGTGGCTCCAGGGCTGCCTAGACCCCCGGACTGTTTTACTCCAGCTGCCTCCTTGGGCAGGAAGTCAGGGCTTTCCAGCCAAACCGCTCTGGTGTCCAAGATAACCTGAGAACGGGCATCTACTATGTGCCAGGTGCTTAAATATCTGTTCGTTTACTCCTCCCAGGAGAAAGGACTGTCCTCAATGCTTGTCTGGGAAATGGAAGCCACTAAGGCCTGAAGGAGAGTGATGGTGGGGTCATCCTGCTTCCCCATCCTGAGGACCTCAGGCCCTGGACACTGGCAGCCCAGGAGCCACCCGGAGTAGGTGGGCCGCCTCCTCACCCACTCAGGCCTCACTGCAGCTCCTGAAGCAGGTGGAGAGGGCCCCCCAGCTCCCCAGCCCTGAGTCACCCAGGCCAGCTCTTGCCCCTGGAAGAGCTTTGCGGTTGGATGCCATTGTAAGGCGCCCACACAATGGCCTGAATTGTGGGTGGGTTTGTACCAGACAATTCCACCACCTCTGATTGGGCGTGTCCCCCTGAGCTGTCCCCAAAACACATCACCACAGAGGCTGTTTAACTGCTTTTGACCCCAAGGCTCCCTCAGAGTCTGATGCTGAGGGCTGTTTGAACTGAGCAGACTCTTGCTCCTGCCCCAGTGAGGGCTGGTTGCCTGGACTAAGGGTTGACACCCCTCCCCAATTCCCCATCAATTCCACGGTAAACAGGATGCCTGTCAGGGCAGGGATCCCCCTGGAATATCAATTCAGACACCCTTCAGGACTCTTGACTTTAACGCTGGGAAAGACTCCCTTAATCCCTGGGCAGAGATGAAAAGAAATCTAAATCCAATGCTGACAGGCTGTGTGTCCTTGGGCTTGACACCTAACCTCTCTGAGTTTCTATCTCCCCAAAGAGTAATTTAAAAAATTCCAGAGCCGGGGGAGATCCATTCCCCACTCACCTCTCCCTCCACCCTGGACCCATCTGGTGCATCTTCATCCACATCTGCATCCTGTGCTTTTTCCCTCTTTGCCCCTGTGGCTGAAACACCCCAAGATCCCAGAGGACTGCAATAATCATCATTTTCTATTGCGTGTCTACTATGTGCCAGGTCTTTTTTTTTTTAACATTGTTATTAGAGTATAATTGCTTTACAATGTTGTGTTAGTTTCTGCTGTGTAGCAAAGTGAATCAGATATAGATATATATATATATATATATATATATATATATATATGTATATACTACCAAATGTAAAATAGATAGCTAGTGGGAAGCAGCTGCATAGCACAGGGAGATCAGCTCAGTGCTCTGTGACCACCTAGAGCGGTAGGATAGGGAAGGTGGGAGGGAGACGCACGAGGGGGGGGATATGGAGATGTATGTGCCAGGGCTTTTACCTGCGTTATCTGGATTGAGCTTGTGTGGGTGAGAATAGGAGCATATTCCTTCCTATTTTACAGAAGAGGAAACTGAGGCTCAGAGAGGTTGAGCCTTTTGTTTAAAGTCACACAGCAGGGATCTGAACACCCATTTCTAGATGATTCCTAAGTCCTGACCTTTACCCTCTGCCTGGGAAGAGACTGAGGGTTGAGGAGGATTTCTCCTCTCCTGGCTGTTTCCTGGCCCTTGAGTACCTCCCCCAGGGGAGATAACTGTTCTCCATTGCCCCTCCAAGCAGTACCCTGACAGCATAAAGACCTTGCTGTGTTTTTGAGCCCCTTCCTGGGTCCCTGGACAACAGTCATCGCCCCAGTCCAGGCTTGGCTGATATCCGAGGTCCAGGGAGGGAGATTATCAAGGGACAGGGCATTGGAGGGAGTAGGTGTGTGCGTGGAGAGTATCTGGAGCTGAGAGGTGGGTTCCAGAGTGTAACTTGCTCTGGCCAGAACTTCAGAATCTTTCATCACCTATGACTCAGCTCCAGGAAAAGAGGAAAGGTTTGCTCATGTTTCCTACCGATCACAAGGAATAGAGTCACCTTTCTTTCCAGTTACTGTGTGGCCTCCCCCAAAAGGAAGGTGCTGGATGTAGGCAGGCAGGGCAGCCCTGGGCTTCTTTATACCTAGGTTGTCCTTCTGGTCACTTGATGCTCCCAAGGTTGCCCCAGGCGAGCAGGTAAATGAACCCCTCCCGCCTTCAGGGAGACCCAAAGTTCCAGAGCAATGTGAATGGCCATCCCCATTTCAGAGGTGAGGGTACAGAAGCTCAAAGAAGGTTTCTCATGTGACCAGGGTAGATCTGGGCTTCAAACCCAGTGTGTCTGACTCCAAACACCACAGTCTGCATCCCACTATCCAGGTCTGGCTTCTGGGCACAGGTACCAGCCCGCTTCCTCACCTTCCTGCCCCTGCTCAGGGCTCAGAGCTGTCCCCAGGGACCTTAATGCATCATAAGCCCAGAGCTGTGGGAGGCAAATGCCAGGCCAGCTGTGAGCAAGAGAAAGATCCTTGCTGAGCTGATATTCTAGCAGGGGGAGACAGACCATAACCCATAACAACAGTAAGTAAATTAGGTATTTAAGTATTAAGAAGGTGATAAGGAGAAAAATTTGGGACAGAGAATCTGGGGTGCTGGAGTGTGTTGGGGGGCGGGTTGCTCTTTTCAGTGGGGCGGGGTTGGGGGAAGGCTCCCTGGGAAGCAAAGACTTGAAGGGGGAGGACGTTGTTGCTGTGGGTCCATGACTAACACATCTCAGTGAAACCCAGTGCAACATGGGGATAGATGTGCTCTGATGTTATTTCTGCTTTAAAGATGGGGAAACTGAGGCTCCATGAAGTGAGCTGGGGCAGAACCAGGATGAAATCCAGGACTCCAGGACTTGAGTTCCAGCTGGGTGTGTGCGTGCATTTGTGTGTGTGTGCGTGCGTGTTACTGAATTTGCATGTGTGCAAAAGTATGTGGGAGAGTGCGTGTGTGTGTGTGTGTGTGTGTGTGTTTGTGTGTGTGTGTGTGTTTGTGTGTGTGAGAGAGAGAGAGAGAGAGAGAGAGAGCTCTTTTCTTCTTGCAGGGGCTCCTCCTCTTTCTCTCCTGGCAGCATGTCCTCACTTTTCTCAGGTGGGAAGAAGAGCCCTTAGGTCTCTCCTTCCAGGGCACATAGGACTTCTGCCCTGGGGAACAGTTGGTGCTGAAATCCCCAAAGGAGCACCCCCACCAGCAGTCCCTTGTAGGTGCAGGATGGGCCAGCAGGGCAGGGGAGCAGTGGACTCTGCCCATTATCGGAGGCCCCTCCTGCAGGTGGGGATGGGCTTGGCATTTCCCCTGTTGTCCTGGGCTGGGTGCCCCCTCCCTGCACCCCTCTGCTGGGTCCATGCCTGGGAGGAGATGCCCAAGGAGCTGCCCCAGCTCGTCTGACCCCATACCTGCGTGGAGCCGGGCCTCACAACAGTCAAGGGAACAGACATTGCAGTGGGGCAACCTGCCTGGCTGTCCCCCACCCTCTCTGGACCTCTCATCCCACACTGACCAGTCTCATCTACCTCCATTGGACCACGCTGCCCCTTACAAGGGCTGTTCTGGGACAGCTGTCCTTTGGGCGTCCAGCTTTGTGACTCCCCAGCATACAGTGAATCTGACCCCTGCTCACCATCATTGATTCTTATCCTGGTCCCCACTTTCTCTGATTCTGACCCACTCCCTAAGAGTAACTCTGATTCAAGTTACCTCCTCCCTCTAATAATAATAATAATAAATAATATTATGATAAGTGCTATGCTAAAATGAGTTGTAATAATATTATTTTTATTATTTTATTATTTTTAATTTAATTTTATTTTGTATTTTTAAAGTTTAATTCACATAAAGTTCAGTCTTTGGTGAATTTTGACAAATCATATTCATACAACAATCGAGAACACTGTCGTGTGCTGGACACTGTTTTAAGCCCTTTGCATAGATTAATTCATCTAGTACTCTTAGCGACCTGATGAAGTACATATCATTATCATTTCCACGTTGCAGATAAGGAAACCGAAACCGAGGCACTGTTAGCTATGTGACTTGCCTAAGGTCAAGTCACTGGTCCGTGGTAGAGCTGGGCCTCTATTCCAGGAAACCTGGCTCTGTAAATCCCCAGTGATACTGACACCAGCTCCCTTGTGAACTCAGACCCCGCCAACCTCCCAGTGACCCCAGTGATGAGAGAAGAGATGGGGTTGGGAGGAAGCCAGGCAGAGCTGGATAGCAGAGGTGAGGCAGGAGCATCTAGCAGACTTTTTAGACTGGGATCCATAATAAGAAATACATTGTACCCTATGACCAGTTATGTGTAAGGCAGCCTGTCCCAGTACCTGGAACATAGTAGGTATGCAGTAAATATTCATTGCACGAATAAAGGAGGAGGAGACTACTGGTCTGCAGCCTCATTCCCCAGTCATGACAGATGCCCTGATAACCTGAGGGGATGCTAGTTCATCTGCACTGTCCAAAGTAAAACCCAAGCTCAGGTTGCCAGCACTGGCATGAAGACAAGCAACACATCTTTTCTGACAGCGGCAACCTCCTCTCAGAGCCCCAGGATGAACTCAGTCCTCAACTCTCCTGAGGCTCTTAGAGAAGCATCCAGCTTTGCCCCCTCTCCCTCTGTACCCCCCTCCATCCTCACAGGGCCCTCTGGAAGAGCCCTTGGGTTTGTGTACCCACATGCCCCCCCCACTTCAGCCAGGGCTCTGTCCCCAATCCTGTCATGGGTCCAGCTTCTCCTTTTGGGGACATTCTTGGGGACAATGTCCAGCTTAATTTTTGAGTCCCTATCTTCTTCACAGCCTGTCTCTGAGAACATGGCTGATCTGGGGCATGAACCTTGGAGGACGCTTCAGGGACAAAGAACTGTCTTTTAAAAAAATTTTTATTGGAGTATAGTTGATTTACAGTGTTGTGTTAGTTTCAGGTGTACAGCAAAGTGAGTCAGTTATACATATACATATATCCACTCTATTTTAGATTCTTTTCCCATATAGGTCATTACAGAGTACTGAGTAGAGCTCCCTGTGCTATACCGTCGGTCTTTATTAGTTATCTATTTTATATATAGTCGTGTGTATGTGTCAATCCCAATCTCCCAATTTATCCCTCCCCCCTTTCCCCCTTGGTAACCATAAGTTTGTTTTCTACACCTATGACTCTATTTCTATTTTGTAAATAAGTTTATCTGTACCCTTTTTTTTAGATTCTACATACAAGCGATATCATATGATATTAGCCTTTGTCTGACTTATTCACTCAGTATGACAATCTCTAGGTCCATCCATGTTGCTGCAAATGGCATTATTTCATTCTTTTCATGGCTGAGAAATATTTCATTGTATATATGTACCACATCTTCTTTATCCATTCCTCTGTCGATGGACATTTAGGTTGTTTCCATGTCCTGGCTACTGTATCAATAAATAGTGCTGCAGTGAACATTGGGGTGCATGTATCTTTTTGAAGTATGGTTTTCTCTGGACATATGCCCAGGAGTGGGATTGCTGGATCACATGGTATCTCTATTTTTAGTTGTTTAAGGAACCTCCATACTGTTCTCCATAGTGGCTGTACCCATTTACATTCCCACCAACAGTGTAGAAACTGTCTCTTAGAAACACAATTGCCAGCAGCAACCATGCCTTAGCCTACAACCCAGGTAGTTCACAGCCCCCCATGCTGGGAAGAAACCCAGCTGGATGAAGGAAAAGCCCTGGGCTTTGCCTCCTTCCAGCATCACTCAGTTTACAAGGAATGAGCCTCTGCCTTCTGTGGTGTCATGGGCGGTGTGGATGGGCAGCTTTCCCCTGGGTGGATGAGCAGGAATTCTGAATTCTGGCTGCATTCCTGTTTCAAGATGTGTTCTGAGTTGTCTGAGACTCCCTACTTCCTAGATTTATTACCCTTATCGTCACAGTCAGTTTCATTTTTGCTTTTTATTTTTTATTATTATTATTTTTTGCGATACGCGGGCCTCTCACTGTTGTGGCCTCTCCCGTTGCGGAGCACAGGCTCTGGACGCGCAGGCTCAGTGGCCATGGCTCATGGGCCCAGCCGCTCCGCGGCATGTGGGATCTTCCCGGACTGGGGCACGAACCCGGGTCCCCTGCATCAGCAGGCGGACTCTCAACCACTGCGCCACCAGGGAAGCCCCGCTTTTTATTTTTTTATTCCATCCTCCTCATCCTTTTTTTTTTGATAAAAGTATGTTAGAAATTTATTAGAAATATAAATGTATTAATCTTATAAAAATAAGAATTGACATTTAAAATGTGTAACAAAACTCCAAGTTTTTTCTGGTTAAATATTCAGAATCCTAAGAACATATTTCCATACATGTGTTTATTGAATGAATATTGTGATAGGGTTATCACAATAGATGTATTTACCTAATATTTTAGGTTTGCTGAATGAAACAAATGAAAGAAGAACAAGAAAAAGCCAGATTGACAGACTTTAGAAGAAAGAGATCAAACCTATCATTATGGTTAAGAAGTAGTGTAGCTGTAGGGTCTTTTTTTTTTTTTTAACCTTGAGTCCCTAAGCTTTGTAGGCTAGTCATCATACCCTGGGTTATCAAGGGCAAACTCCTGCAAGATCCCCCGGAGTCTGGGGGTCTTGCCCTCAACCACCACCTCAAAGGAAGCCATTTATGTCTGATTGCACCCCTGCTACTTATAAGCAAGGCTGGCTCCTCAGCTCTAGGGGTGAGAGAGCCTGCAATTTGCCTGCTAGGGAGGAAGGACCAGGCCTCTGGTATCTGGGACCCGGCAGGGTGGATGCAACCAAACAAAGAGGTACTCCCGGCAGCAACCGGCAGTGGGATGGGGAGTCCAAAAAACATAGACCCAGTCATCATCGTTGCCCTTCATTAGCTACATTACCTTGGAAAGTGTTGCCACTCTGTGCCTCAGTTTGTCCATCTGTAAAATGGAAATAATTTCACTGACTAACAAAGAAGGCATATGGAAAGCACCCAGTGCAGGCCCGTGACCCTCTGGAGCTATTCAGAACCAGTGACTAAAGATAATAACACCAGGAAGCCCCAGGAGACAATAAATTCTGGACCTGCAGTTCGCTGCATCCCTATTGCACTTTCCTTGTATTCATTTTCGAGTGCTAGTTTGCATGTTTGAGCACTTAGCTCAGTGGGACCTGATAGCAGATGAGTGCTACCTGCATCTGAGAGGTCCCCTCCCCTCTACTGAGCTTTAAGGGCAGAAAGCACCCTAACCTGGACCCTGAGAAAGAAGCATTCTGCTTAGGATAGGACAGAAGGCCCCAGAGAAGTCGGGTCACAACAGAACTGGATGTGGACCCTCACTCAGAGCCTTGCCGCTACGGAGTTGAATCCCTGCTCACCCTTGGGGCAAGAGGAGGAGGCAACTTCTTGCTTCTTCTAGTTGAAGTCCCCAAAGGATTCAGGCTGTGCATAAGGCCACCTCTCTTTAGGATATGTGCCTTCTTATTAGGGGTTCAGCCAGTCAGTATGAGGGGGACTGGGATGGCCCTATCTTATCACAGACTCTTCTCCTCCCCTGGGTTCTAGGAAGCTGGCTCCTTCCAACCCAGAAGCTTATAGGGTGGAAATAATGATAATGAATTATTATATTATGTGGATAACTTAGTGCCATTCAGCAGGGGGGTGTGTGTGTGTGCTGGGGTTCTTGGCATTGGTGGCTGTGTATCCTTGGGAGTAATGTCCCCAATGTTCTCGTTCCATCTGCTTATCTCTGTCAGGGCTTCTGGGAGCATTTACACAGAAATCAATCCAACTCGATCATGGTGTATTATTCTGCCATTTGCAGCAACGTGGGTGGACCTAGAGAATATTATGCTTAGTTAAATAAGACAGAGAAAGACAAATACTGTATGATATCACTTATATGTGAAATCATGTCACTTATATGTGAAATCTAAACAAATATATAAATGAATGTATATGCGAAAGAGAAACAGACTCAACGATATGGAAAACAAAAGAGTGGTTACCAAAGGTGAGAGGGAAGGGGGAAGGGGCAGGTTAGGAGTAGGGGGTTAAGAGATACAAACCACTGTGTATCGGGTTGGCCAAAACGTTCATTCGGTTAATGAATACGTTGTTCAATAAAGTTCTTGGTGAAAATGAAAAATGTGTCTTTTATTTTTCCTTAAAACCAAACGAACTTTTTGGCCAACCCAATATAAAATAGATAAGCAACAAGGATATATTGTATAGCACAGGGAAGTATAGCTGTTATCTTGTAATAATTTTTTTTTTTTTTTTTTTTGCGGTACACGGGCCTCTCACTGTTGTGGCCTCTCCCGTTGAGGAGCACAGGCTCCAGATGCGCCAGCTCAGCGGCCATGGCTTACGGGCCCAGCCGCTCCGCGGCATGAGGGATCTTCCCAGACCGGGGCATGAACCCGCATCCCCTGTATCGGCAGGTGGACTCTCAACCACGGCGCCACCAGGGAAGCCCTCTTGTAATAATTTTTAATGGAGTATATATAAGCTGTAGAAATGCTGAATCACTAGGCTATACATCTGAAACTAATATAATATTGTAAATCAACTATACATCAATTTTAAAAGTCACCTCATTAACATGACAAAAGGCACCCTTATTGCTCTCATCATGCAGGAAATTCCAATGGTATTAGGAGCTCTTTGCCCGAAATGGGGACAAAGACCAAATACATATTTCTTATTATAAATTACAATATCACAGCTTTAAAGAAGACTTTCCAGAGGAGGAGATGCTTGAACTGTGTGGGTTTTTTTTTTTCATTTATTGAGGTAACATTGGTTTATAACATTATATAAGTTTCATGTGTACAACATTATATTTCGACTTCTATATACACTACAGCATGCTCACCACCAAAAGCTTAGTTTCCTCCATCACCATAGGGTTGATCTTCTTAACTCATTTCATCCTCCACCCATTCCATTTCCCTTCTGGTAACCTGTACTATGCTCTCTGTACCTATGTTTTTGTTTTTGTTTGGTTTAGTTTGTTCACTTATTTTTTTTAATTCGGTTTTATTTATGCAGTATTTTATTTATATGTTTGTTTTTTATATTCCACAACTAAATGAGATCATATGGTATTTGACTTTCTCTGTCTGACTTATTCCATTTAGCATAATACCCTCTAGATCTACCCATGTTGCCACAAATGGCAAGATTTCATATTTTTTATGACTGAGTAGTAGTCCAGTGTGTGTGTGTCACACACATTCTTTATCCTTTCATTCATTGATGGGTTGTTTCAATATCTTGGCTATTGTAAATAATGCTGCAAGGAACAGAGGGGTGCATATATTTTTTTCAGATTAGTGTTTTGATATTCTCTGGATAAATGCCCAGAAGTGAAATAGCTGAATCATATGGTAGTTCTATTATTAATTTTTTGAGGAATCTTTAGACTGTTTTTCATAGTGACTGCACCAATTTACATGAACACCAACAGTTTACGAGTGTTCAGTGCAATCCCTATCAAAATTCCAATGACATTTTTCATAGAAATAGAATTTTAAAATCCTAAAATTTATATGGAACCACAAAAGACCCTGAATAGCCACAGCAATCAGAGAGGAAAAAGAAATAAAAGGAATCCAAATTGGAAAAGAAGAAGTAAAATTGTCACTCTTTGCAGATGACATGATACTATACATAGAGAATCCTAAAGGTGCTACCAGAAAACTACTAGAGCTAACCAATGAATTTGGTAAAGTAGCAGGATACAAAATTAGTGCACAGAAATCTCTTGCATTCCTAGACACTAATGATGAAAAATCAGAAAGAGAAATTAAGGAAACACTATCATTTATGATTGCAACAGAAAGAATAAAATACCTAGGAATAAACCTACCTAAGGAGACAAAAGACCTGTAGGCAGAAAACTGTAAGACACTGATGAAAGAAATTAAAGATGATACAAACAGACAGAGAGATATACCATGCTCTTGGATTGGAAGAATCAACGTTGTGAAAATGACTCTACTACCCAAAGCAATATACAGATTCAATGCAATCTGTATCAAGCTACCAATGCCATTTTTCACAGAACTAGAAAAAAGAATTTCACAATTGGTATGGAAACACAAAAGACCCTGAAGAGCCAAAGCAATCTTGAGAAAGAAAAACGGAGCTGGAGGAATCATGCTCCCAGACTTCAGACTATACTACAAACCTACAGTCATCAAGATAGTATGGTACTGGCACAAAACCAGAAATATAGATCAATGGAACAGGATAGAAATCCCAGAGATAAACCCACTCACTTATGGTCACATTATCTTTGATAAAGGAGGCAAGAATATACAATGGAGAAAAGACAGCCTCTTCAATAAGTGGTGCTGGGAAAACTGGACAGCTACATGTAAAAGAATGAAATTAGAACACTCCCTAACACCATACACAAGAATGAACTCAAAATGGATTAAAGACCTAAATGTAAGGCCAGACACTATAAAACTCTTAGAAGAAAACATAGGCTGAACACTCTATGACATAAATCACAGCAAGATCCTTTTTGACCCACCTCCCAGAGAAATGGAAATAAAAACAAAAATAAACAAATGGGACCTAATGAAACTTAAAAGCTTTTGCACAGCAAAGGAAGCCATAACCAAGACAAAAAGATAACCCTCAGAATGGGAGAAAATATTTGCAAACGAAGCAACTGACAAAGGATTAATCTCCAAAATATATAAACAGCTCATGCAGCTCAATAACAAAAAGACAAACAACCCTGAGATTGGTTCAAGATGGCGTAGTAGAAGGACATGCTCTCACTCCCTCTTGCGAGAGCACCAGAATCACAGCTAACTGTTGAACAATCATCAACAGGAAGACACTGGAACTCACCAAAAAAGATACCCCACATCCAAAGACAAAGGAGAAGCCACAATGAGATGGTAGGAGAGGTGCAATCACAATAAAATCAAATCCCATAACTGCTGGGTGGGTGACTCACAAACTGGAGAACACTTATACCACAGAAGACCACCCACTGGAGTGAAGGTTCTGAGCCCCATGTCAGGCTTCCCAACCTGGGGGTCCGGCAACGGGAGGAGGAATTCCTAGAGAATCAGACCTTGAAGGCTAGCTGGATTTGATTGCAGGACTTCAACAGGACTGACTGGGGGAAACACAGACTCCATGCTTGGAGGACACACACAAATTAGTGTGCACATCGGGACCCAGGGGAAGGAGCAGCGACCCCATGAGAGACTGAACCAGACCTACCTGCTAGTGCTAGAGGGTCTCCTGCAGAGGCAGGGGATGGCTGTGGCTCACTGTGGGGACAAGGACACTGGCAGCAGAGGTTCTGGGAAGTACTCCTTGGTGTGAGCCTTCCCAGAGTCTGCCATTAGACCCACCAAAGAGCTGGGTATGCTCCAGTGCAGGGTCACCTCAGGCCAAACAACCAACAAGGAGGGAACCCAGCCCCACCCATCAGCCAACAAGTGAATTAAAGTTTTACTGAGCTCTGCCCACCAGAGCAACACCCAGCTCTACCCACCACCAGTCCCTCGCATCAGGAAGCTTGCACAAGCCTCTTAGATAGCCTCATCCACCAGAGGGAAGAGAGCAGAAGCAAGAAGAACTACAATTCTGCAACCTGTGGAAGAAAAAACACATTCACAGAAAGACAGACACAATGAAAAGGCAGAGGACTTTGTACCAGATGAAGGAAAAAGATAAAACCCCAGAAAAACAACTAAATGAAATGGAGATAGGCAACCTTCCAGAAAAAGAATTCAGAATAATGATAGTGAAGATGATCGAGAACCTCGGAAAAAGAATGGAGGCAAAGATCGAGAAGATGCAAGAAATGTTTAACAAAGACCTAGAAGAATTAAAGAACAAACACCTAGAAGAATTAAAGAACAAACAAACAGAGATGAACAATACAATAACTGAAATGAAAAATACACTAGAAAGAATCAATAGCAGAAAAACTGAGGCAGAAGAACGGATAAGTGACCTGGAAGACAGAATGGTGGAATTTACTGCCACAGAACAGAATAAAGAAAAAAGAATGAAAAGAAATGAAGACAGCCTAAGAGACCTCTGGGACAACATTAAACGCACCAACATTCGCATTATAGCGGTCCCAGAAGGAGAAGAGAGAGAAAGGACCCGAGAAAATATTTGAAGAGATTATAGTCGAAAATTTCCCTAACATGGGAAAGGAAATACCCACCCAAGTCCAGGAAGTGCAGAGAGTCCCAGGCAGGATAAATCCAAGGAGAAACATGCTGAGACACAGTAATCAAATTGACAAAAGTTAAAGAGAAAGAAAAATTATTGAAAGCAACAAGGGAAAAATGACAAATAATATACAAGGGAACTCCCATAAAGTTAACAGCTGATTTCTCAACAGAAACTCTACAAGCCAGAAGAGACTGGCATGATATATTTAAGTAATGAAAGGGAAGAACCTACAACCAAGATTACTCTACCTGGCAAGGATCTCATTCAGATTTCACAGAGAAATCAAAAGCTTTACAGCCAAGCAAAAGCTAACAGAATTCAGCACCACCAAGCCAGCTCTACAACAAATGCTAAAGGAACTTCTTTAGGTGGGAAACACAAGAGAAGAAAAGGACCTACAAAAACAAACCCATAGGGCTTCCCTGGTGGTGCAGTGGTTGAGAGTCCGCCTGCCAATGCAGGGGATACGGGTTCGTGCCCTGGTCCGGGAAGATCCCACATGCCGCGGAGCGGCTGGGCCCGTGAGCCATGGCTGCTGAGACTGCGCGTCTGGAGCCTGTGCTCCGCAACGGAGAGGCCACGACAGTGAGAGGCCCGCGTACCGCAAAAAAAAAAAAAAAAAAGAAAAAAGAAAAAACAACAAGAACAACAACAAAACAAACCCATAAGAATTAAGAAAATGGTAATAGGAATGTACATATCGATAACTACCTTAAACGTGAATGGATTAAATGCTCCAACCAAAAGCCAGAGGCTCGCTGAATTGATACAAAAACAAGACCCATATATATTCTGTCTACAAGACACCCACTTCAGCCCTATGGACACATACAGACTGAAACTGAGGGGATGGAAAAAGATATTCCATGCAAATGGAAATCAAAAGAAAGCTGGAGTAGCAATACTCATATCAGATAAAATAGGCTTTGAAATAAAGAATGTTACAAGAGGCAAGGAAGGACACCACATAATGATCAAGGGATCAATCCAAGAAGAAGATATAACAATTATAAATATATATGCACCCAACATAGGAACACCTCAATACATAAGGCAACTGCTAACTCCTGTAAAAGAGGAAATTGACAGTAACACAATAATAGTGGGGGACTTTAACACCTCACTTACACCAGTGGATGGATCACCCAGACCAAAAATTAATAGGAAAACACAAGGTTTAAATGACACAATAGACCAGATAGATTTAATTGATATTTATAGGACATGCCATCCAAAGACAGCAGATTACACTTTCTTCTCAACTGCACACGGAACATTCTCCAGGATAGATCACATCTTGGGTCACAAATCAAGCCTCAGTAAATTTAAGAAAATTGAAATCATATCAGGCATCTTTTCCGACCACAACACTATGAGATTAGAATCAATTACAGGGAAAAAAACGTAAAAAACACAAACACATGGAGGCTAAACAATACATTACTAAATAACCAAGAGATCACTGAAGAAATCAAAGAGGAAACCAAAAAATACCTAGAGACAAATTACAAGGAAAACACGACAACCCAAAACCGATGGGATGCAGCAAAAGAAGTTCTAAGAGGGAAATTTATAGCAATACAAGCCTACCTCAAGAAACAAGAAAAATCTCAAATAAACAATCTAACCTTACACCTATAGGAACTAGAGAAAGAAGAACAAACAAAACCCAAAGTTAGTAGAAGGCAAGAAATCATAAATATCAGAGCAGAAATAAATGATATAGAAACAAAGAAAACAATAGCAAAGATCAATAAAACTAAAAACTGGTTCTTTGAGAAGATAAACAAAATTGATAAACCTTTAGCCGGACTCATCAAGAAAAAGAGGGAGAGGACTCAAATCAATAAAATTAGAGGGCTTCCCTGGTGGTGCAGTGGTTGAGAGTCTGCCTGCCGATGCAGGGGACATGGATTCGTGCCCTGGACCGGGAAGATCCCACATGCCACGGAGCAGTTGGGCCCGTGAGCCATGGCTGCTGAGCCTGCGCGTCCAGAGCCTGTGCTCCACAATGGGAGAGGCCACAACAGTGAGAGGCCTGCGTACCGCAAAAATAAATAAAATAAAATAAAATAAAATAAAATAAAATTAGAAAGGAAAAAGGAGAAGTTTCAACAGACACCACAGAAATACAAAGCATCACAAGAGACTACTACAAGCAAGTCTATGCCCAAAAAGTGGACAACCTGGAAGAAATGGACAAATTCTCAGCAAGGTATAACCTTGCAAGACTGAACCAGGAAGAAACAGAAAACATGAACACACCAATCACAAGTAATGAAATTGAAACTGTGATTTAAAATTGTCCAACAAACAAAAGTCTAGGACCAGAAGGCTTCACAGGTGAATTATATCAAACCTTTAGAGAAGAGCTAACACCCATCCTTCTCAAACTCTTGCAAAAAATTGCAGAGGAAGGAAAACTCCCAAACTCATTCTATGAGGCCACCATCACCCTGATACCAAAACCAGACAAAGATACTACAAAAAAAGAAAATTACAGACCAATATCACTGATGAATATAGATGCAAAAATCCTCAACAAAATACTAGCAAACAGAATCCAACAACATATTAAAAGGATCATACACCATGATCAAGTGGGATTTATCCCAGGGATGCAAGCATTCCTCAATATATGCAAATCAATCAATGTGATACACCGTGTTAACAAATTGAAGAATAATAGGCATATGATCATCTCAATAGATGCAGAAAAAGCTTTTGACAAAATTCAACACCCATTTATGATAAAAACTCTCCAGAAAGTGGGCATAGAGGGAACCTACCTCAACATAATAAAGGTCATATATGACAAATCCACAGCAAACATCATTCTCAATGGTGAAAAACTGAAAGCATTTCCACTAAGATCAGAAACAAGACAAGGATGTTCACTCTTGCCACTATTATTCAACATAGTTTTGGAAGTCCTAGCCATGGCAATCAGAGACGAAAAAGAAATAAAAGGAACACAAATTGGAAAAGAAGAAGTAAAACTGTCACTGTTTGCTGATGACATGATACTATACATAGAAAATCCTAAAGATGCCACCAGAAAACTACTAGAACTAATCAATGAATTTGGTAAGGTTTCAGGATACAAAATTAAGGCACAGACACCTCTGGCATTCCTATACATCAACAACGAAAAATTGGAAAGAGAAATTAAGGAAACACTCTCATTTACCATTGCAACAAAAAGAATAAAATACCTAGGAATAAACCTGTCTAAGGAGGTGAAAGACTTGTACTCAGAAAACTATAAAACACTGATGAAAGAAATCAAAGATGACATACACAGACGGAGAAATATACTATGTTCTTTGGATTGGAAGAATCAATATTGTGAAAATGATTATACTACCCAAAGCAATCTACAGATTCAATGCAATCCCTATCAAATTACCAATGGCATTCTTCACAGAATTAGAAAAAATTTTTTTACAATTCACATGGAAACGCAGAAGACCCCGAGTAGCCATAGCAATCTTGAGAAAGAAAAACGGAGTTGGAGGACTCAGGCTCCCCAACTTCAAATTATACCACAAAGCTACAGTAATCAAGACAGTATGGTACTGGCACAAAAACAGAAATATTCATCAGTGTTAGAGTATAGAATACCCAGAGATAAACCCACGCACATATGGGCACCTAATTTAGGACAAAGGAGGCAAGATCACACAATGGAGAAAAACAGCCTCTTCAATATGTGGTGCTGGGAAAACTGGACAGCTACCTGTAAAAGAATGAAATTAGAACACTCCCTAACACTATACACAAAAATAAACTCCAAATGGATTCAAGATTTCAATCTAAGACCAGACACTATAAAATTCTCAGAGGAAAACATAGGAAAAACACCGTTTGACATAAACCACAGCAAGATCTCTTTTGACCCACCTCCTAGAGTAACGAATAAAAACAAAAATAAACAAATTGGACTTAATTAAACTAAAAAGCTTTTGCACAGCAAAGGAAACCATAAACAAGACAAAAAGACAACCCTCAGAATGGGAGAAAATATTTGCAAATGAAACAAGAGACAAAGGATTAATCTCCAAAATATACAAACAGCTCATGGAGCTCAATATCAAAAAAACAAACAACCCAATCCAAAAATGGGCAGAAGACCTAAATAGACATTTCATCAAGGAAGACATACATATGGCCAAGAAGCATATGAAAAGATGCTCAACATCACTAATAATTAGAGAAATGCAAGTCAAAACTACAATGAGGTATCACCTCATGCCGGTCAGAATGGCCATTTTCAAAAATCTAGAAACTATAAATGCTGGAATGGGTGTGGTGAAAAGGGAACCCTCCTCCACTGTTGGTGGGAATGTAAATTGTTACAGCCACTGTGGAGAATAGTACGGAGGTTCCTTAAAAAACTAAAAATAGAACTACCATGTGACCCAGCAATCCCACTACTGGGCATATACCCTGAGAAAACCATAATTCAAAAAGAGTCACAGGGCTTCCCTGGTGGTGCAAGTTGTTGAGAGTCCGCCTGCCGATGCAGGGGACACGGGTTCGTGCCCCGGTCTGGGAGGATCCCACATGCCGCGGAGCGGCTGTGCCCGTGAGCCATGGCCGCTGAGCCTGCGCGTCCGGAGCCTGTGCTCCGCAACGGGAGAGGCCACAACAGTGAGAAGCCCGCGTACCGCAAAGAAAAAAAAAAAAAAGAGTCACATACCACAACATTCAATGCAGCTCTATTTACAATAGCCAGGACATGGAAGCAACCTAAGTGTCCATCGACAGATGAATGGATAAACAGGTGGCACATATATACAATGGAATATTACTCAGCCATTAAAAGAAACGAAATTGAATTATTTGTAGTGAAGTGGATGGACCTAGAGACTGTCATACAGCGTGAAGTAAGTCAGAAAGAGAAAAACAAATACCGTATGCTAATGCACATATATGGAATCTAAAAAAAAAAATGACACTGATGAACCTAGTTGCAGGGCAGGAGTAAAGAGGTAGACACAGAAAATGGACATGAAGCTGGGAAGGCAAAGCTAGGGCGAAGTGAGAGTAGCATTGACATATATACACCACCGAATGTAAAATAGTTGGCTGGTGGGAAGCAGCAGCATAGCACAGGGAGATCGGCTTGGTACTTTTCGATGACCTAGAGGGGTGGGATAGGGAGGATGGGAGGGAGGCTCAAGAGGGAGGGGATATGGGGACATGCATATGCACGTGGCTGATTTGCTTCGTTGTACAACAGAAGCTAACACAGTATTGTGAAGCAATTATATTCCAATAAAGATCTATTAAAAATAATAATAAATAAAGAGACCTAGGAATGAAGGCTCCTGGTCTAGGAATGCATAAGAGCATGGCTGGTCAAGAGGGACCCAAGTCCTTGACTGCAACTGTCTTGAGCAACTTCAGTGTATTGGCTGTGCACAAAGTCTGGTGTGGGGAGGACAGATTTCCTATTTGAAGCTAATATCCTTGAGGTAATTGCCTATGGTTGGGCCTGAAAAATCACACACAGCTTTTTACCTACGAGCCAGACTCCTCAATAACTACAATAATTTTGCTGGATTTAACTCATGTTATATATGAATATTTCAAAATGAATAAAGGTATAATAGAGTGATGAAGATCCTACTTGTTCTAAGGAGACAGATAGTTTTAAAAATGTATATGTTGAAACCAATCAGATCAGAAGTCCCCACAATTAACAAAAAGCTTTCCATCCCTTATGACCATCTTGAGGGTTTGATTTAATGTAAAAAACACAGTTACTCTTTAAATGCCTTCTCAGAGACAAATGAGGGCATTGCTAAGCCAGTATCTAGTGAGAATGTTCCTCATAAGTCCGTATTCTTAGGGAATGCAAAGGTAACACCTCTATCTTTTACTTCAGGCCCTGATGAGTCTGTGGCAATCACCTGGGTCCTCTCTCTTCATCCCTGGGGTCAAAAATTGGATTGTTTAAGGAAGTAAAATGACTAGGTTTGAAATCGATTTCTTTGGCTTCTTGTCACTCTAAAGATGTTGGTTATTTTTTTTTCTAGAGATTGTATTAACGGAACACTGTTATTGCTTCACTGTAGTAATTTATATGATTAGTAGCCAATCAATTCAGTAGGAGAAAATGCCACAGGGTCAGTTCCCTCCACACTTTCTCTTGCACCAGGGTGAAGGATCTTTCTAAATCGGAGATCCTCACTGGAATTTTGTGTTGACAGGGAGGGCACAGAGAGACTTGATGTGATACGGTTTTCTTTTGTTACAGTAGAGGAAGGGATCATGGCCCTTGGCTATGCCAAGTTGGTGAGGATAATGTAAAAAAGAGTGCTCTTAGAAGGTCGAGCTTTCCTTATCCCTGTGGCAGTTACATGCCCTTTACCTCAAGGACAGGAAAAGGGTTCAGAGAGGGAGATGAATTTGAAAGAGGATGAAGGTAAAGGAAAAGAATTTTATCACCCTTCTATTCTGTTGCTTCTCAAATATAAATCCTTAAGTGGCTTTTCAGTGAACTAAGATTTGGGACATCTAGCGGAGGCTCGAAGTTATAAGCTGAAACTGGTTCTGCAAGGGCAGGCTCCAAGGAGAAAAGTAAAATAGGGTAGGGAAAGCCTCGTGCATGGGTAGAGTCCAGGTTCATCACATCCTTCCTTGTACAAAGAGCCCTTCTTTGTAGGGTATGTAGTACACTGAGCTCCAGGTAACAATTTCTTCTGAGTAAACAAGAGGGTCAAAGCCCTCACTCCACTAACCCTAACATTTTGATCCATATTTGGGGATGGTCAGTATGTTCCCTGGTGTCCAGAGTCTTGAAATGTGGTAGGAGAGGGTTAACATTTTCTTTTCTGGAGAAATAGGAAATAGTTTGAGTTGAAATCACAGGAAGGAACAAATGATACTGTCAATCAGGACTCCTGTACCGTTTGCATATCTCCTATCTATTCACTTTCCAATCACAGGTATGTCCACAGGAAGCCCAGAAATGGCTACAGCCTTCAAAATCATAAGCTCCAAGGAGCCCAGCACCAGCCCAGAAATGAAGTACATTCCGGGAAATTCTTGGAATACTTCAACAGCAACTGTCCCTATGAAGACCACAGTGGAACCAGTCGCACTTCAGTCCACAGCCATAGAGAGTGGCAGCATCAGCCTCCCTCACCTGCCCACAGGATTCATGACACCAGCCAAGTCACCAACAAAAGGGACAGCAACTACAGAATGGGTCTCACTCTCCCCATCTGAGGTTTGGGCCAACCCCCATCTTGGGACTCCAGAAGGGACCAAAAAGCCATTGGGCACAGTGTCCTCTGTCTCCCGAGACTCAAATCCTAAAGGCAACATAGGGACTGGTCCACAAACAAGCCCAACTCTGATTCCAAGGACAACTGGAATGAATTTATCCATGTGGCTTGGCTCCACTGGAGGGACCACCGTGGACACACATGTCTCTCTGAACACATCTTCCACTGGTCCTGAAGACCCTGTGGCCATCCCGGACTCTGTGACAACCCAGAGGGTAACCATGAGCTCAGTGACAGATAAATCTGAATTTATAACCAAGACAAGGGTCAACATCACAGTCATTCCTTCCACTGTTCTGAGTAAAGATACAATGACAGATGAACAACAGGCAAGTATATCTGTGAGTGAGGCTTATTCATCAGCTAGCCCATGGTCAGAGCAGACAACTGGGAGTAACCTGATTCTTGGTAAATCCCCTGAGGCTAAAGACACATTGCATAAAACCTCCGTAGAACAAACCACATTAGCATCTCTGACCTCTGAAAGCCAAGACATTACCAGCATCACCAATGCCTCAGGAGGAAAAATGAGCTCTTCACCATCTGTCACATTCCCCTCCGTGGGGTCTACGACACTGGCGACCATCACAAGTGTAGTAACTAGTGATGTTGCCTCTACTCTTGGGCAACTATCACAGACCTCATATCCTGCAGGAGTGAGCAACATGGAGGTAACCATAGCTCCCACTCCACTTGTCACCACCACCATCACCACTATGGAAACCAATTCAGTCCTGACTACCATGCCCGGCCCAAAAGGAAGTGTGAGCACCACGGACAGCACCCTGGCTACAGAGACCAGCACATCTGCCCTACAGCACTCGCCCACCTGGTCATCCACAGCTGCTCCTGCCCCAACATCAGGCCCCAGGACTATCACAGACATGGCTTCAATCTTGGAAATCACAGGTTCTCCTAAAGCAATTTCTGCAATGAGCACAACTTCATCCATAGCGTCAAGCACTGAATCAGACTCTGTGTCTACCCCCCATGGCCTTGAGACTGTCATTGGAACCAGCCTAGCCATCCCATCCTCCTTTGCTTCAGCTGAAAAGACAGAGGCCAGCACAAGTGTAAGGACATTGAGTCCTTTAGACACAACTGCATCTATGCCCATCTCAACTTCTGGTGTCGAGAGGATGAGCACCTCAGTTCCTGACATTTTAAGCACAAATTGGACTCCCAGTAGAAGAGAAACAGAAGCCTTGCATGTTTCAATGGCTTCTATGGACCATCCAAATACAAAGACTATCCCAAAGATCCTCCCATCCACTCCTCTGCCTGATTCTCTGTCCACTCTTGACTGGGCCACTGGGAGTTCTGTGTCATCAGCCATAACCTCTACCTCAGTTCTTCAGGAGGTTACAACTCCTTCAGGACTCCCTTTGGAGAACATGATCAGCCCAACTACCTCACAGCTGCCCTCCTCCATAGAGGACATTACAAGTGAGGTCACACCTGTTACAATGGTAAATAGCTCTAAAGTCACTTTATCAGGGAGGCCAGATCTTGCCAGCAAAGAAGTAGAGCAGAGTTCTACCCAGCTTCACATCACAGCTTCTGCAGATCCAGGGTATATGTCTAGACCAGAAGTAACAACTCTGGATTTAATCCCATACACAGTAAGAACTCCATATCCAACTCCCTGGGTGAATGGGATAAGGACTCCTACAACAGAGGCAAGAGCTACATCTCATTCCTGGATGGGGGAAGAAGAATCAAGCTCAAGCACATCTCTGAACACCGAGGTGATAAATGTCTCTTCTGTCTCAGGAGGGACCATCAAGGAGGTTACTGACTCCCCAGGCTTATTAAAGACCACAGATCTACTGGGCATAAGCTTGGAATCTGGGACAACTTGGAAAAATGGCACATATGAGAGAATAGACACTTCTGAACCTACCACAGACAAAGAGACAATTCACCCATCTACAAACACAGTAGATACAACAGTATGGCCCTCAAATTCTGAACATGATCTTCATTCCACTGTCCCAGCCCACTCAGAGTCATCCATGGGCACATATCCAATGAATACTACCTCCATCATGCTGAATACCATTGTTTCCACATCAGCAACTACCTGGCCAGAATCCACAAGGGCTGGAAGGGAGCTTGATTACCCCCTGACCACTGAACTGAGGGAGTCCAGTATTTACATGGATACCAACTCAACCGCAGAGATAAGCAGTGTCCATTCCCTAAGTTCTTTTGCTACTACTAGGGTGTCCGGGACAGAAGTCACTACCTCTGACAGAATTTCCAGCCCAGATCTAGCTCAGTCCACAAGGTCATTAGACATCACCAGGTCCTCTACCTTCCCTGACATAATAGACTCTGAAAGAATGACCATCACCATGCAAACAGGTCCTTCTGGGACTACATCGCTGGGTGCACCTACCATGGACACATTAGCCACAGCCTCCTTGTCAGGGACTTACTTGGCTGTGACTCAGGGATTTCCACAGTCAAAGATAACCACTCAAATGAGCAAAGGTCCTGAAGGTGTGTCATGGACAAACCCTCTCTCTGTGGGAGAAACCACCTCTTCCTCTTCCCTAGCACCTATCTCTGACACAACCTCATCTTCTCATGTTTTGTTGACATCACAAGGGCAAAGTACCTCCTCTACTCTACCTGTGACCTCAGGTCTCTTGCCTGAGAACTTTGGCTTGGGGAAGACCAGAGACATGTTGAAGACGAGTTTGGAAACTGATACCAATTTACCCCCAAATTTGAGGAGTAGTTCAGATGAGATGTTTGTCACCACAGATATAGAAGCAATTCATCCTTCCACAAACACAGCAATGACACATGTAGAGACTACCAGTCGTGAACATGAATCACATTCTCCTGTCCTGGCCCACACACAGCCATCCAAAGCTACATCTTCAGTGGTTACCTCCTCTACCATGTGGGACATTACTGCTCCCACATCAATGTCTGGCTCATCTGAGACTATAAAGATTGAGAGAGAGTCAGTGTCCTCTCTGAATACTGGACTTAAGGAGACAAGTACCTACCAGGAGACCAGCTCTGCTACAGAGACAAGCACTGTTATTTCCAATGTGTCCACAAATGATGCTACTACTGAGGTCACCAGGACACAAGTTACCTCCTCTAGCAGGATATCCATCCCAAACCCTGCTCACTTCAAAACTTCTCCAAACACACCTACAGAAAGCAGAACCAGCCCCTCTATATCCATGTTCATGACAGAATCTTCGGGAATGACCATCACCACCCAAACTGGTCCCCCAGGGGCTACATCACAGGATACACTTACCTTGGACATATTGACCAAGGTCTCTGGGGCAGGGACTCATTCGAATGTGACTCAGAGTTTTACACACTCAGAGATGACCACTCTCAGAAGCAGAGGTCCTGAGGGTGTGTCTTGGACAAGCCCTGCCTCTGTGGAAAAAACCAGGTCTCGCTCTTCCCTAGAACCCATCCTTGCCACATCCTCACCTTCTCCTGCACCTTTCACATTACAAGGGAATAGTACCTTCTCCCCTGTTTCCATGACCTCAGTTCTCACCTCTGGCTTGAGAAAGACCACAGAAATTTTGGACACAAGCTTGGAACCTGTGACCAGTACACCTGAAAGTGTGAACAACGTCTTGCATGAGATACTGACCACTTCAGAAGCCACCACAGATACAGAAACAATTCATTCTTCAACAAGAACATCAGTAACCGATATAGGGATCCCTAGTTCAGCACATAAATCACAGTTCACAGTCCCAGCCAACACAGAGCCATCTAAAGCCACATCTCCAATGGTTATCTCTTCTACCATAAGGGACATCACTGTCTCCATGTCAATTTCAGACTCTTCCGAAACTACAAAGACTGTGACAGAGTCAATATCCTCCTTGACCCCTGGACTGAGGGATACCAGCACCTATCAGGAGAAAATCTCAAGTAGAGATCCTTCCAAAAACACAGCCATAATCAATGTGGCGACCAGCAGTTATGAACATGAATCACGTTCCTTTGTCTCAACTGACTCAGAACCATCCAAAGCTGTATTTCCAATGAATACAGCCACCACCATAGGGAAAACCACAGTTTCCACCCCAAAGTCTAGCTACTCTGACACTACAAGAATTGAGACTGAGACAAGTCCCTCCTTAATGTTTGGACTAAGGGAAACCAGTACTTCCAAGGAAACCAACTCATCCACAGAGCCAACCATTAGCCTTCCTGGTGTGAACATTAGTTCTATTACTAAGGTGACAAGGACAGAAGACATCTCCTCTAGTGGTGTACTCAATCCAAGCCCTGCTATTTCCACCATGTCACCAATAAACTCCACAGAAATCATCACAAAACTTTTCACTTTACCCACAATGACAAAATCAACAAAAAACACTGTAACCACTGAAACAGGTCTTCCTGCAGCTACATCACAGGGCATACTTCCCTGGGACACATCAACCAAAACATCCATGGTAGGGATACATGCAGCAGTGACTCAGAGACATCTACACACAAAGCTGATGACTGCCATTAGCAGAGGTGCTGAGGTTGTGTCTTGGCCAAGCCCTGCCTCTGTGAAAGAAACTGGCTCTCCATCTTCCCCATTGATTGAACCTGCTATGACAACACCCTCACCTCAGCCATCCACATTACCAGGGAGGAGCCCCTCCTCTCCTATCCCTGTGACCTCATTTCTCACCCGTGGTCTGGAGAAAACCAAAGACACATTGGGTACAAGTGTGGAAGCTGTATCCAATTCACCTTCAAGTGATATCGGCACAACCATTGAGATACTGTCCACCTCTGAGGCCTCCACAGGTACAGATGCAATTCAGCCCTCCAAAAACACAGCTGGGACCCACCGGGCCAACACAAGTTCTGGACGTGAAGCACATTCCTCTGCCCCAGCTGACTCAGAGCCATCCAATGTCATGTCCCCAATGCTTACTCCTTCCCCCTCTAGGGACACCCGTGTTTCCACATCAATGCCTCTCTCTTTAGAAACTACAATGTCTGAGATAGACTCCACATCCTCTCTGACTCCTGAACTGAGAGAGACCAGCACTGTCCAGCACAACAGCTCAGCCACAGAGAAAATCGCCGTCCTTTCCAAAGTACCCACTGAGACGACTACTGAGAACTCTAGGACAGAACCCATCTCTTCTAGCAGCACGTCCATCCCTGGCACTGTTCAGTCCACGATGTTGCCAGACATCCCTGCAGGAATCATCACCAGGCCCTCTGCCTCTCCTGTGACAACAGAATCTGCAGAAGTGACCATCACCACCCAAAGAGGTCCCACTGAGGCTACATCACAGGACCCACTTACCTTGGGCACTACAACCAACACCTCAGGGGCAGAGATTCACTCGACTGTGACTCAAAGTTTTACGAACACAGAGATGACCACTCCCAGCAGCAGAGGTCCCGAGGATGTGTCTTGGCTAAGCCCTGCCTCTGTGATAGAAACTGGCTCTCCATCTTCCCCAGTGATTGTACCTGCCATGACAACACCCTCCCCTGAGCCATCCACATTACCAGGGAGGAGCCCCTCCTCTCCTACCCCTGTGACCTCACTTCTCACCCGTGGTCTGGGGAAGACCAGAGACACATTGGGTACAAGTGTGGAACCTGTGCCCAGTTCACCTTCAAGTGAGATGAGCACCACCATTGAGATACTGTCCACCTCTGAAGCCTCCACAAGTACAGATGCAATTCAGCCCTCCAAAAACACAGCTGGGATCAATGGGGCCAACACAAGTTCTGGACGTGAAGCACATTCCTCTGCCCCAGCTGACTCAGAGCCATCCAATGTCACGTCTCCAATGCTTACTCCTTCCACCTCTAGGGACACCCGTGTTTCCACATCAATGCCTCTCTCTTTAGAAACTACAATGTTTGAGATAGACTCCACATCCTCTCTGACTCCTGAACTGAGGGAGACCAGCACCGTCCAGCACAACAGCTCAGCCACAGAGAAAATCGCCGTCCTTTCCAAAGTACCCACTGATATGACTACTGAGATCTCTAGGACAGAACCCATCTCCTCTAGCAGCAGGTCCATCCCTGGCCCTGGTCAGTCCATGATGTTGCTCGACATCCTTGCAGGCATCATCTCCAGGCCTTTTGCCTCTCCTGTGACGACAGAATCTGCAGAAGTCACCAGGACCACCCACACAGGTCTCACTGAGGCTACATCACAGCACCAACTTACCTTGGGCACTACAACCAACACCTCAGGGACGGAGATTCACTCGACTGTGACTCAGAGTTTTACGCACCCAGAGATGACCACTCTCAGCAGCAGAGGTACCGAGGATGTGTCTTGGCCAAGCCCTGCCTCTGTGATAGAAACTGGCTCTCCATCTTCCCCAGTGATTGTACCTGCCATGACAACACCCTCCCCTGAGCCATCCACATTACCAGGGAGGAGCCCCTCCTCTCCTACCCCTGTGACCTCACTTCTCACCCGTGGTCTAGGGAAGACCAAAGACAGATTGGGTACAACCTTGGGGGCAGTGACCACGTTACCTCCAACTTTGAGTAGTCCCACAGTTGAGATAATTTCCACCTCTGAATTCTCCATAGATACAGCGAAAAGTCTTCCTCCCACATACACAATAATGAGTACTGTGGGTTCCAGCAGTTCTGGACATGAACTAAGTTCCTCTGTCCCAATTTTTCCTGAGTCCTCCAGCACCACATATCCTATGGGTCCTGCTTCTTCCATGTATGAGACCACTCTTTCCACATCAATGCTTTCCTCCTTTGAGACGAAGACACTTTCCCATCTGACTCCTAGACTGAAGGAGACAAGAATAGCCTTGGATTCCAGCTCAAGCACACTCACAAACACACCTTCATCGCCTCTGTCCACCCATGGTTTGAAGGGTCCCAGGACTGATGCTACGTCTTCTGTGAAAGTATCAGCACCAGATCAGCCTCTGTCTACACAGTATACTGACATTCCAGTGGAAACAGTCACACGCTTTTACACTTCTCCCTCCATTACAGGGTCTGCTGGCATAACTGTCCCAGAATCCAATCTTTCTGTGCCTGAATCAGAAAATACACATTACCTAAGCACAGATATGCTGTCTTCAGCTGAGACCATTTTTGCTAATAACACACTAACACCTTCTTTGTCAGAGGCCATGGCTTCCTTTGCTACATCTGGAGTTCCAGGTGCCATCTCAGTCAGTCCATTTTCTAGGACAGAATCAGGCCCTGGGGATGCTACTATGCCCACCACTGCAGAGAGTCTACCTTCTTCAGCTTCAATACCATTCCCCTCTTTGACCTTCCGTACCACTGATTCTTTAACCAGCCCACTCCCCCACTGGATTACTTCCTCACCAGCTACCCCAAGAACAGTAGACACCAACCTTGAGGCAGAGAGCCGAAGCACTGCTGCATTACCCTTGGTTACAGCCAGTACTTTGCAGACTTGGACCCAGCCAGTCAGGACATCTTTACCACCCATTATGGATACCAGAATGACAGAGAGTGTTGGTTTGGGAACAGTGACAAGTTCTTCTCAAGTTCTTCCACACTCAACCCAGTTGTCAAGTAAGGACCCACTGCTCCTACACTCTCATTATTTGGGGCTCATAGAAAATGGCTTCTTTTCTGACAGGTAAAAAGGAGTTAATTAGGAGTTTATTACTGCACCAGAAATTCCTTTAGCAAACATATATGTTGATCTATTTTCATGTCCAGGCATTGAAATAAGCACTGGGGAAACAAAGCTAAATAAGCAAGTAGTTGAATAATTATAGTACCATGATGGATGTTGTAACATTACAGCTAATGTTGATGATGACAATAATGATAACAACAAATGTTTATAGAACACTTATTCTGTGTCAAATGCTATTCTATTAAGTTCCTCATTGGAAGACAGTTTGAGAAGGGACTATTATAAGCCCATTCTACAAATGAGTCAACTGATACAGAGAGAGGTTGAGTAATTTGATCAAGATCATTAAAGCTGGTAAGTGATAAGAACTCAGACTATATGGCACTAGGAACCCATGTTCTTAGCCATTAGGCTAGGCAGGAGTGGTCTGAGAGACAGGAGAAAAAGCAAGAGATTCTGGCCTCACAGAAGCCAGAGGAAGAGAAAGTTTTAGGAAGGAGGGATGGTCAGTTCCATCAAATGCTACAGAATAGCCAAATTGAAATGAGGTGAGGTGAAATGACCCAACATGTGGGTCCTCAGGGATTCTAATGAAGGGAGCATCAGTGAGTTTTAGAGGACTGAAACAACAGATAAAATAATACATAGATAAAAGGAGAGATTCCTCCTTTAAACTAACCATGTTTCAATATTGAGAAGAGAGTCAGCAAGGGAGAAGGGAAAGAAAAAGGTGAGTGAATGAAAATCGAGGGAACAAAGTACCTATGGATGTGGGAGGTACTTAGGACCTAGGAGGAGAAACACCACCTCCAAAAGAACAGTAGATGAGGTAGGGAACTTCTTGGGAGGATTCCATTCCTTGGATAAGTTGAATTTGATGCCAGATTTTGTTCTGGACACAAATCCAATAAGGCCCTCCAACTACTCCAGCACCTGTTCACTAGACAATATGTACCGAAGGGTGATTTGATTATTCCCCAAACTACTTTTAACAATTCACAATCAGGTTAGACACACTGATGGCTATTGACCCATGTCTTAAAACGTGGCTTGATAGTTGAGTGATGGGTGTTCACTAAGCAAGTGATGAGTGGAATGGAAAGAAGGTAGGACTGTGGTTGGATGGGAGGAAGGAAGAAAGGAAGAATGGAGTGATAGATAAATGAAAGAAGAAAAGATGGATGTATAGAAGGAAGGATGAATGTATAGAGGGAAGGATGAAAATAAGGAAGATGGATGGAAGAAAGGATTGAAGGAAATAAAGATGGAAGGAAATACTGTAGGGATGAAAAGTTGCAAAGAAAGGAGAGAGGAAATAGGAAAGATGCGTGGTAGGAAGAAAGGATAAAAGGAAGGATGGATGGAAGAATAAATGGGTAGATATAAGGATAGATGGACAGAAAGATGGATGAATCTCTGGGTGAATGGATGGACACAGCCCTGGTTCCAATCCATACAGATGATTGAGAAGAAATGTGTTGTATAGTCAAATTAAGTGGATCTATTTAGACCATGTTCTCCTTCTAGATGAGATGAGTTACTCTAGGTCTCTTCCCTACCCTCTCCTGCAGGGACTGATGGCACTGTGGAGCATATCACAAAGATACCCAATGAAGCAGCACATGGAGACACCACTGTCCATGTCCCACTGGCATCCACGTCTGCTAGTCTTAGAGGTAGGTTCAACTTTGCTTACTTCCCAGTAATCTGGCTTATGCCTTTGTTTCCTGTTCCAGAGGGATGAAATGTTTGTTTCTTTAGAGAAAGAGCTATGTGGAGTTGCCATGGGCTTCCCTGTCTCAACTGGATCTTTGTCAAGTTGTTACCAGGTAGATGTTACTTTTCATTCCCTCATAACATGCTGAGTGAGTTTAGTTCAAGGCTGGATATGTCAACTTCACAAATCTGACCCAGTTTAACTTAATTCTGAAAGTGCTTATTAATAATTTACTGTGTGTTAGAAACTATGACATAAACTAAGGATGCACAGATGAAAATAGATCGTCATTGCATCCATGGAGCTCTCAGTCCAGTAGAGGAGACAGCAAAGGAACAAAATAATTATGATGCAAATTAAAAATTTTTTTATTGGAGTATAGTTGATTTACAATGTTGTGTTAGTTTCAGGTGTACAGAAAAGTGAATCAGTTACACATATACATATATCCACTCTTTTTTAGATTCTTTTCTCATATAGGCCATTACAGAGTATTGAGTAGAGTTCCCTGTGCTATACAGTAGGTCCTTATTAGTTATATGATGCAACTTTAAAGTATTTGAATGGTAGAAGGAAGGCTTCATGGAGGAGGTAACATTTGAGCTGGGTTTGAAAGGATGAAGAGGAGTTTAGCAGGAAGACAAGGCGAATTGATGAAGACATTCTGGACAGAAGGGAGAACTGCATGCAAAGGCACAGGGAAGGGTAAAATCTGGACATATTTGGGAGGTACAAATAATTCATCTTTGCTAAACTATGAAATATACAGATGAGATGATGGGAGATGAGACTGTAGACGGGCAGAAAACAACATTCAGAAAACCTTTTAAGCCCTTGTAATGCTTGGATGCCCTTTAACAAAAGGACAAAAAGTTTGTGGCCAAAAAAGTCTGACACACATGTTGCTCCTGGAAATTCCCTGGCGGTCCAGTGGTTAAGACTCTGTGCTTCCATTGCAAGGGGCACGGGTTCAATCCCTTGTCAAGGAACTAAGATTCCACAAGCTGCGTGGTGTGGCAAAAAAAAAAAAAAAAAAAATGTTGCTCCTTCCTAGAGGGTAATAACATGCATAAGCATGTTAAAGGCTCTGAGATATCCTGCTGTAAAGAAACTTGTTTAGCCTTATTCAACACAGGGTTTTACATAATTATTTGACTGTATAATTTTTTCCACTGAAAAGCACCTACTAACATGTTACAGTATTATTGGTCTGCATGAGTGTTTAAGAGGTGCATGTGTATATAGCAAGGGGTTCTCCTCACCACATGGCTAAAAGGTAAAGTTCCCCATATCCATTAAGTTTCTTCCAACATTTAAAAAATTTTTATTTACTTATTTATCTGTTTGTTTATTTATTTTTGGCTGCGTTGGGTCTTCGGTGCTGCACGCGGGCTTTCTCTAGTTGCGTCCAGCAGGGGCTACTCTTCATTGCGGTGTGTGGGCTTCTCATTGCAGTGGCTTCTCTTGTTGCAGAGCATGGGCTCTAGGCATGCAGGTTTCAGTAGTTGTGGCACGTGGTCTCAGTAGTTGTGGCTCGGGGGCTCTAGAGTGCAGGCTCAGTAGTTGTGGTGCACAGGCTTAGTTGCTCTGCGGCATGTGGGATCTTCACGGACCAGGGGTTGAACCCGTGTCCCCTGCATTGGCAGGTGGATTCTTAACCACTGCGCCACCAGGGATGTCCCATTTTCCAACATTTTTAGAGACCAGACTATTTTACCAGCACATTTTGGAAGCTTTTTGCCAGATCCAGGCTTTGGACAGAGTCACCACCAGTCAGGTTATTAGTCTTATCCTGTGACCCAGGTATCTTTGGTTGTCTCCCTCCAGAAGCAGACATGAGGTAAGGATGTGGGCAAGTAGTTTATTTTAGGTGGGGGGTGGTCCCAGGAAGCGCTGGAGAGGAGAAGGAAAGGAAGTCAATGCAAGGTGCTTTCCTGAGCAGGTCACAGTTGTGGGCAAAAGAGTGTCAGTTCCACTAGGGACCTCTAGGAGACAGCATAGAGCACCTCACCTAGCCAAGTGGCTGGAGTGTTTATCATTCAACTTCCTTCCATTGTTGGCCATGGGCTGCTTGGTCCTGGAGGTAACCCTCAGCACTTCCAGCCTGCCGGACACACAGGCTAAGTGAAAGCCCTTAGGTGCAGAGCTACAGGGGCTGCATTAGGATCCCGTTGTGATTACGTACTGCAGCAGTGAGTGCTTACGGGATATGAGTGAGGCATTGCCAGTTGGCTACACCAGATCACTTGGAAATGGATCACTGAGCCTCAGGTGATAACCAATATTTAGATGGAAAAGTTTATGAGGTATAGCTAACCATATTCATTGGCTTCTTTCAATATAGAGCGGGATTTCTCAACCTCAGTACTATCGATATTTTGGGCAGATAACTACTTGTTGCAGGGGGCTGTAGGATGTTCAACAGCATCCCTGGCCTCTGCTCACGGGATGCCAGTAGCACCCTCCATATACACACAGCTGTGACAACCAAAAATGTCTCCTGACATTGCCAAGTGTCTCCTGGGAGCAAAACTGCCCCAGGCTGAGACCACTAAATTAGAGAATTCTTGAGGACCCCACCCCCCATGGTCATTTTCTCCTTACATCCTTCCTTTCCATCCTGGCCCCCACGAGATCCTGGAACTCGGTTAGGGAATTAATAACCTGCAGTGGTTGAGAGCATAGGTCTAGGATTCAGAGAGAACTATGTTCAAATTTCCACACTATCAGTCAGTAGCTGTGTGATCTTGGCAAATGATGACCTCTGAGTTTCTGTCTTTTCCCTGGTCTGTAAAATGACAACAATAATAGGATATACACTCAGTGTTCCTGTGAGGCTCAAAAATACAAGGCATGTTAGGTAATTTGCTCATCATCATCAACATCATCATCTTCATCATCAAATACATATTAAACACATTAGGACGTCTACTCTTGGAGATATGTTTTTTAGGGTATATCCAGCAACACAAGGACATTGTTCCACCATCAGAGTCCAAATCCTCCTCCTTTTGTCCCTCTCCCTGCAACAACCTCCAGTAGGCTTTGTGGTCTTTATAGAGAAGCCTCCTTGTAGTTCCTCCTCCTTCCTGGGGACCTTTATCTGAAGGTCTGGTCAGTAGCTGCTGTCTCAGCCAATGTCATTCCTCAGAGACTGAATTCCAGTCACCTTGGCCAGCTAGCATGGTTCCTGGCAAATTCAATTCAGTAAACATTTATTGTATATTAGAAGTCCAAAGAGTAGGAGTAGTAATAATGTGTGGTTGTAGCTACTAACAGTAGCAATAACTCTAGCAATAGTAGGTAATAGCAGGCAGCAGCAGCAGTAGTAGCAATAACAGTAGTAATAGGTGGTAATAGTAGTAGTAACAGCAGTAATGGTTGGTAGCAGCAGTGGTAGCATTAACAGTATTAATAACAGCAGAAATGGCAGGTAGAGGCAGTGAGAGTAGTAACAGTAGTAATAACTCTAGCAATAGTAGATAATAGTAGACAGTAGTAGTACTGGTGGTAGTAACAGTAGTAATAGGTGGTAATAGTAGTAGTAACAGCAATAACAGTAGTAATAGGTGGTAACAGTAGTAGTAACAGCAGCAATGTTAGGTAGTGGCAGTGGTAGTAGTAACAGTAGTAATAACAGCAGAAATGTAGGTAGAGGCAGTGAGAGTAGTAAGAGTAGTAGTAGTAGGTAGTAGCAAGAGTAGTAATAACAGTGGTAATAGTAGATAAATAGTAGTGGTAGTAGTGGTAACATCTTATTACAAAACAGGAGGCATTGTGCTTGGTGCATTTTTATCAAGACTCTGAGATGACCACTGTACTTATTCCTACTTTATAGATAAGAAAATGGAGGTCTAGCAAGATCTGACAACTTAAAGAGCCACACATCTGTTTAGTGGAGGAGCCAGAACACTAATGTGGTGTAAGAGCCCAAGCTCTTAAGCACAAAGATGCATTATCTCTCTCAAGTCAGAGGAGACCAGCTAATGTGCATATTCATCCATGTATTTGTTCATTCATTCATTCATTCAACAAATATTTGTTGAGCACCTACAATATGCCAAGCAGTCAGACATTAGTAGATATTACCAGGCAGACTGGGAGAGGTGGTACAGTGCAGGTTCAGACAGTATGATGAGGAAACATTGAGAAGGGAGAGATGGATTCCTACATGGATTTGTAAAGGTAGATTTGAGCTAGGGTTTGAAGAAGGGCAGAACATAAATCCTATGAGAGATGGGCATGGCAGGTAGAGAAAACAGCTTGAACAAAGGCTCAGAGGGAGAGTACAGAGAACATCTGGGAACAGGGGGTGGTCAAGAATTCATGGAGGAGTTCCCACATCTACTTCTCTGACTGATATGCATTGAGGAGACAATAAATATATCAGAGAAATTTATAGAAAGTGACTAGAACTTTGAGGACTTTGTTTTATAAATACAAAAAAAACCCAACCCTGAAACCCATTTTAAAAAATCCATTTGTGTGGGACTTCCCTGGTGGCGCAGTGGTTAAGAATCCACCTGCTAATGCAGGGGGCATGGGTTCAAGCCCTGGTTCAGGAAGATCCCACATGTCATGGGGCAACTAAGCTCATGCGTCACAACTACTGAGCCCACACGCCGCAACTACTGAAGCCTGCGCACCCTAGGGCCCATGCTCTGCAACGAGATGCCACCACAATGAGAAGCCCACGCACCGCAACGAAGAGTAGCCCCCACTCGCCGCAACTAGAGAAAGCCCGAGTGCAGCAACGAAGACCCAACGCAACCAAAAAAAATGTTTTTAAATCCATTTGTAACCTCATTCCTTAGCGAATGGCAACGTTAACCACAGTCTTGTGGGTTATCCGTGCTTGGCCAAACTTCCCAGGATCTCCTTCTCACTTCTTGAATAGTTTATCAGAAAAGGTAAAGTTCTTAGACTTACATGAACTACAGTTTAAATCCTGGTCTTGACACTCTAGATGTAATTAAATATCAAAAATCTCTGCGTACTGGTTCCAGTAGCTACTTACTTGATGATCTTGGATATATTGTTTAACCTCTTATCTGTAAAGTGCGGGGAGAAATATCTACATCAAAATAGGTATTGGGTGCATTAAATAAAGTCAAGTCTTCGGACGTACTATCTAAAAATTTTAACCTCCCTGAGGATCGGCTCTTTCATCCATAAAATAAAAGTGATTACTATGTAATCATAATTTTAAAGGTTTAAAATGATAATTAATATAGGATACTTAACAAATGAGAGGTCTCCAGTTATTATATTATTATTTGTAACCAAAAGTGGGGCCCACTGCTTACCGCTCAAAAGCCAATAAAGAGGCAAGTTTGGTGGGAAGGAAAGTTTGCTTTATTTTGGATGCCAGCAACTGTGGGGAGAGGGGAGGGCGGACTCCTGTCCAAAGGCCAACTCCCACCCCCACAACCAGTGGGCAAGAGCTTTTATAGATGGAGGGAGGGGGCTACATGCAGAAACAGCACAGTCAGCTCTCACAGTCATCTTGAAATTGGTCATCGGTGGTCTGACCAGCGTCATCTTGATTGTTTTAAGTACAGTTAATCTTCAGTTTTAGGGTTGGTTTGTTTCCATTTCTTTGAGGCAAATTCTTGGAATTGTGTCAGCTTATGTCATGGCTACGGTCTGGTCATCATGTAGTTAATTTCTTCCACCTGGTAGGGGTTTCAGTCTCTACAAGACAGCTCACAGGATATGGCTCAGAATATTATCTATAGCCCTCGAGAAGGACCTAAAGGTCCTTGACTTTGCTTAATGACTAAACTATCATTTAGTCTTTTTTGTCTGCTTTTCTTTGCTTCTGCATTTTCTCACTTCTCTGATTAAACTTATTCTTTGGCTAAAGTGTTTCCACAGACAAAAGGCAGGCTGAGGACATGGGGGTCAGAGACAATAGGGTCCTGCTCCATTTCAGTATCATATTCTCAACTGTCAGTTCCCAACCAGAGATGCCTATGAAGAAACTGCCTGTGGTGATAGAACACTTGCCCAGATGATAGCCTGATTGACAGACTCAGGATCTCTGTGAGGGTGTGTTCAGAATAGATAGGTATTTTTTTCAAAGCTAAACAAATAATTATCATCACAGCTCTGGTTAAAAAATGAGCAGTGGTCTAATTTTCTGGATCATACTTTTTCTCTCTGCCTTCTCCTACTTTCACTCATTTTAGATTAGAGATTATTCCAATATGGTCCTGAGGTATTTATACTCTCTTGAACTTGGGCAATATAGCTGCCACCTATGTCTATAGTTAATAAAAAGAGCAATTAGATTTATTCGGATATCAGAGAGCTCTTTCATTTTATGTGCATGGATCTTATTTTTTTTTAAGATTTATTTATTTTATTTATTTTTGCCTGCTTTGAGTCTTAGTTGTGGCATGCAGGATCTTCTCTGAGGCATGCAGGATCTTTCTTTGCAGCACACGGGCTTCTCTCTAGCTGTGGCATGCAGATTTTCTCTCTCTAGTTGTGGTGCACAGGCTCCAGGGAGTGTGGGCTCTGTAGTTGTGGTGCGTGGGGTCCAGAATGCATGGGCTCTGTAGTTGGCGGCATACAGGCTCTCTTGTTGAGGCCTGTGAGCTCAGTAGTTGCAGCGTGCAGGCTTAGTTGCCCCACGGCATGTGGGATCTTAGTTCCCTGACCAGGGATCAAACCCACGTCCCCTGCATTGGGAAGTGGATTCTTTACCACTGGAGCACCAGGGTAGTCCCATGCATGGATCTTTTTTTAAGGAAAGTTTTACTCCATTATGTTTTTGAGTTTTGTTTCTGTTGTTATTATTCTGATTTCTACCTGAGAAAAAAATAATAAACCTTATGTCGGTTTCCATTTTCAGTTTTTTCACTGTTCTCTTTTTATTTTCATGCTCTTAATATTTATAATAAACTCATAAACTGATTTTTTAATATATTTTCTTGGCTGCTGCACAGCATGTGGGATCTTAGCTCCCCAACCAGGGATCAAACCAGTGCCCCTTGCATTGGAAGTATGGAGTCTTAACCACAGGACCACCAGGGAAGTCCTATAAACTGATGTTTTAAAATTCTGTTCCTGTTCTAAATAAATACTTTTAAACAAACAAACAAAAAAAGAATTCATGGAGGAGTTGCAGCCCAAGATGAGTCAGGTAAGGTGAGGGAATGCCAATCACAATTCCTTTTCCCATTCCAGAAGCATCACTGGCACACCCCAGGCAGACATTTCTCTCCCTTTCCTGATGTGGAGAAAAAAATAAGCGATTGCCAACCCAGTAAGTAGTAATCATGTGTCCCTCCTACAATTCACAGGACTATCAACAGGAGGAACAGAGAGGGCAGAGACCACTGCCATGGCTCTGAAGACCACTTCCACAGTGACTTTGACTACCAGAGTCTCTACTCCCACTTCAGGTATGCTGTCTCTCCTTAGGACATCAGATAAAACAGCCAGCATAAGCACAACAGGAATGATCATCACAACCCCAGATGTTCCAAAGATGACAGCCTCATTTGTCACCAGACCTGGAGACAAGACCAGCACAGTAGTTCCCATGACAACCCCATCTACTTTCAATAGAGGACCACAGACTACACCCTCACTGGTCCCGGGTTCTGGGGCAGAGACCAGTGCAGCTGTTCCAACTCTGACTGTTTCCTTTGGTGAGCCAGAGACCACAACTTCATGGGTCACCCATCCTGCAGAGACTAGCCCAACTGTTTCCAGGGAAATCCTGAATGTTTCTCATAGTGAATCAGACAGCACACCCCCAACAGCTACAAGTTCTGGGGAAGAAGTCAGTTCAGCTTTTCCAGCTCCAACTGTCTCCTCTGATGTACTGGGGATGATGACCTCACTGGTTACTAGTTCTGGGACAGAGACCAGCTTAGTTGATCAAACTCTGACTGTTTCCCCTGGTCAGCCAGATGCAACAACCTCATGGCTCCATTCCACAGAGACCAGCACACCTGTTTCCAAAACAGCTCTGAATTTTTCCCCTAGTGAATTAGACACCACATCTTCAGCAGCCACCATTCCTGGGGCAGAAGCCATTTCAGCCACTCCAATGATGACTGTCTCACCTAGCATACCAGCGATGGTGACCTCACTGGTCATTAGTTCTGGGACAGACACCAATATAATCTTTTCAACTCTGACTGAGTCCCTGCATGAATCAAAGTCAACAGTCTCCTTGGTCACCCAACCTGCAGAATCCAGCCCAACTGTTCCCAGAACACCCCCCGATGTTTCCCATAGCACACCCTCAATGGCCACCAGCCTTGGGACAGAAGCCAGTTCAGCTGTTCCAACTAAACCTATCTTCTCTGGTGTACCAGATATGGTGACCTCACAGGCCACTAGTTTTGAGATAGATGCTAGTATGGCTATTCCAAGTCTGACACTTCCTCCTGTTGAGCCAGTGACCACAGCCTCACTGGTCCCTCAACCTGGGGTGCAGACCAGTCCAGCTGCTCCAACTCCAGCTGTCTCCTCTACTATGCCAGGGCTGGTAACCTCACTGGTCACAAGTTCTGGGGCAGAAACCAGTACAACTTTTCCAATTCCAACTGATTCCCCACACAAACCAGAGACAGCAGCCTCTCACGTCACCCACTCTGGAACAGAAACAAGTTCAGCTATTCAAATTATGACTGTTTCCCATGGGAAGCCAGATACAACAGTCTTACTGGTCACCCATCCTGAAGAGACCAGCCAAAGTATTCCCAGGACAACCCCCAATGTTTCCCATCATGAATCAGACACCACATTCTCAATGGCCACCAGTCCTGGGGCAAAAGCCAGTTCAGCTGTCCCAGCTATGACTCTCTCACCTGGTATGCCAGGGATGGTGACCTCACTGGTTACCAGTTCTGGGGCAGAGACCAGTACAACTTTTCCAACTCTGACTGATTCCATGCACAAACCAGAGACAACAGCCTCATGGCTCACCCATACAGAAACAAGTTCAGCTATTCCAACTATGACTGCTTACCCTGGGAAGCCAAATACAACAGTTTCACTGGTCACCCATCCTATAGAGACCAGACCAACTGTTCCCAGGACAACCCCCAATGTTTCCCATAGTGAATCAGACACCACATTCTCAGTGGCCACCAGTCTTGGGGCAGAAGTCAGTTCAGTTGTTCCAACTCCTACTGTCTCAGCTGGTGTACCAGATATCATGGCTTCACAGGTCACTAGCTCTGAGACAGACACCACTATGGCTATTGTACCTCTGACTCTTTCTCCTGGTGAACCACCAACCACAGTCTTATTGGTCACCCATTCCAGTGCAGAGACAAGCACAAGTTTTCCTGCTTCAACTATTTTTCCTCACTTACCAGAGATCACAGCCGCACCATCCATCCCACCTGGGTTGGAGACTAGTACAGCTCTTCCAAATCAGACTGTTTCTCTCAGTCCACCAGAAACATCCTCTCTCTTCACCACGACTGTGACCAAGACAGCCAGAGTTAATCTAACTCCAACAGCTTCATTTGGTGTTCCTGCAGAAACAGCCTCACTCTCCACCCATCCTGGGACAGACATCAGCGCAACTATCTCAACTTCAGCTCCTCCCCGTGGTTTACTAGAGACCATAGGCTTACTGGCCACCAGGCCTGCAACAGAGGCCAATACAAGTACCCCAGCTCTGACTGTTTCCCCTGGCGTTCTTGGTCCTTCCAGGACCCCTGCAACAACTGTTGGGCTTTATCCTGTACCTTCCTGGAGAACAGAAACCTCACCATCCGCAACCTCAGTTGGACTCCCAGAATTTCCCAAGACCGTGACAGGGGATACCGTGACCTTGATAGCATCAGAGACCACAACACCATCTAAAACCAGTCATGGGGAAGGATTAAGTACAACCACTGTCCTGAAAACCACCACTGTTGAGACCACTCATTTAGCTGCCACAGGTTCAGGTCTCACTGTGGCCGAGACCACAATCACCTTCAATACACTGTCTGGAAGTCCTTTTGCCCCTGTGACCACACCTGGAACCTCTACCTTGGCCTCTGTGAGTGTGACTACAGGAACAAGTAAGAATAACTTTTTCATTGCAGTCAAATATAATTTATTTATATATATATATATGAAATAATATTTTGCCATCGTAACCATTTAAAATGTACAATTCAGCAGCATTAATTACAATGACAGTATTGTACAACCACCTCTACTGTTTTCAATCACCCTGAACAGGGTATGTGAACCCATTAAGCAAGAATTCCCCCTTCCCCACTCCCTCTAGCCCCTGGCGACCTCTAGTCTACTTACTGTCTCTATGAATTTGCCTATTATAGATACTTCATATAAGTAGAATCATCCAAAGTATTTTTCCTTTTGTGTCTGGGTTATTTTGCTTAGCATAATGTCTTCAAGGTCCATCCATGTTGTAGTGAATATCAGAACTTCATTCCTGTTTAGGAGGAATAATATTTCATTGTATGGATGTAGCTCATTTTATCTGTCCATTCATCTCTTGATGGACACTCAGGCTGTCTCCACCTTTTGGCTATGGTGAATAATGCTGCTATGAAATGAAAGAGTGAACAAATGAAAGATGAGTATCTCAGCCCTAATATTTGGGGATCCACTGCAGTTCACATTTATTCATTCAACAGACTCATATGTGTGACCATTCTGTCCCAAGCCATGTTCTGGCCATGGAGATAGAATACACAGGTTCTGTCTCTGAAAAAGTCATAATCAAGTGAACTAAAGATTACTTAGGAAAAAAAAAAAAAGATTGGGCTTCCCTGGTGGCACAGTGGTTGAGAGTCCGCCTGCTGATGCAGGGGACACGGGTTCATGCCCCGGTCCGGGAAGATCCCACATGCCCTGGAGCAGCTGGGCCCGTGGGCCATGGCCGCTGAGCCTGCGCGTTCGGAGCCTGTGCTCTGCAGCGGGAGAGGCCACAGCGGTGAGGCCTCTCTTAGGGACACAAGTGAAGTAAGTCAGAAGGAGAAAGACAAACACCATATATCACTTATATGTGGAATCTAAAATATGACACAAATGAAACTATCTATGAAACAAACAGACTCACAGAATGTAAAGGATCCTGTGTTTCCTTCTTAGGCTGCAGTTATGAGTCATGCATTGGTTGATTCATTCATTCATTCAATGTATACGCCATGAAAATAAATAGGCACTGATGATACACTGTGATAACTGCTATAACAGGGGAATTTCAAAAGTCTGTGGGAATCCCCAAATGGGATACACAATTCTCTCTTGGAAAGTTTTCTAGAGAAAGTGATGAAGAAACTGAGATCTGAAGGAGAACAGGACCTAGTTGGGGGAAAGAGATGGGCAGCTGTGCTACATGTGTCTATAACCTAGAATATAGAAAGAACATGTCATTGGAGGAGGCTTTAAGAAGTTTGGTGTGGCTGGAGCATACACCTTGACATGAGACATGGGGAAGCTGTAGCTGAAGATGTCGGCAGGGACTTTCCTGGGCACTGGAATGGTTTGTGGAGGAACAGGACACACTCAGAATTCTACTTTAGAAAGCGCATCCTCTCGGTGTTACAAGGACAATGATTGGGGATGGGGAGGAAGAACAGAGGCAAGAAGACACATTAGGAACCTAGGTCAGCAAAGGTGTGTGATAGATGCCCACTGAGATGGTCAGCACGTGCACCTGCCAACTCTGCCCCAGAGAAGCCCAAGCTCCTCTTCACCACATCCTAGTGAACTCTCATAATGCTTGGTGGAGAGTTGGACAGGCAGACAGATGAATGGATTCAAGGTGGACAGGTAGATGAACGGTCTTCTGTAGGCCACTTTTAAAAAAAATTTTATTGAAGTACAGTTGATTTACAATGTTGTGTTAACCTCTTCTGTACAGAAAAATGACTCAGTTATACATATACATATTCTTTTTCATATTCTTTTCCATTATGGTTTGTCACAGAATATTGAATATAGTTCCCTGTGCTCTACAGAAGGACCTTGTTGATTATCCATCCTACATATAATAGCTTGCCTTTGCTAATCCCAAACTCCCATACCCTCCCTCCCACCTCCCCCTCCCCCTTGGCAACCACAAATCTGTTCTCTATGTGCGTGAGTCTGGTTTTGCTTCATAGATATGTTGATTTGTATCAAATTTTAGATTCCACATATAAGTGATATCATACAGTATTTGTCTTTCTCTTTCTGACTTGCTTCGCTTAGTGTGATAATCTCTAGGTCCATCCATGTTGCTGCAAATGGCATTATTTCATTCTTTTTGAGTGTAGCCCACTTCTAAAAACCCACCTCAGTCCACATTGCCAGGAATAAGTAGACTGGCTGTAATGACTTCTTTGTTAAAAACTTCATACTTTCTTTTTATTCTAGAAGTGGAGCCATCAATTCATACACCAACAGACCAACCAACAATCAGTCCCAGCTTCCAGAACTTCCAGCTGAATTTCACTGTCACCAACTTAATCTATTCCCAGGACATAGCCCCAGGCACCCCCAAACACCAGCAGAACAAGAGAAATATTGAGGATGCGGTGAGAATGGGGTTGTTTGTCCACCCTGTTCCCATGTAGAGACTGACCTATGGACACTGGGTAGTCAGAGGGTGACTTTTTTTTTGATGTGCACATTTAATTTTTTTCAGTTTGGCAATCTAGACATTTTTTTAACATCTTTATTGGAGTATAATTGCTTTACAATGGTGTGTTAGTTTCTGCTTTATAACAAAGTGAATCAGCTATACACATACATATATCCCCATATCTCCTCCCTCTTGCGTCTCCCTCCCACCCTCCCTATCCCACCCCTCTAGGTGGTCACAAAGCAACGAGCTGATCTCCCTGTGCTATGCGGCTGCTTCCCACTAGCTATCTGTTTTACATTTGGTAGTGTATATATGCTGGACATTTTTTAAAATTGAAGTATAGTTGATTTACAATATCATGTTAGTTTTGGGTGTACAGCACAGCGATTCAGATATATATATCCTTCTTCAGATTCTCTTCCCTTAAAGGTTAATACAAAATATTGAGTATAGTTTCCTGTGCTATACAGTAGATCCTTGTTGGTTACCTGGAGGGTGACTTTTTTTTTTAACAATTCATGAAGACAGGTTCTTATTCCCATTTTACAAACTAAGAGACAGCCATAGAGAGGTTCACTTGCTAGCCCAAGTCACACCCTGGAACAGGCCCTGGGCTAGTGTTTTCTTTTTCGTTTTCGTGTTTGTTTGGTTTTCTTTGGCCGCACCACTCAGCATGCGGGATCTTAGTTCCCTGACCAGGGATCAAACCCATGCCCCCTACAGTGGAAGCACAGATTCTTAACCACTGGACCGACAAAAAAAAAAAAAAAAAAAAAAGATGGGGAAGTGTGCTCTTTGGTTAATTGGCATTCTCCGATGCCACTGGGCCATGGATTCTGACCAAAAGGAAATGTTGCCCTGTCTTTCAGCTCAACCAGCTCTTCCGAAACAGCAGCATCAAGAGTTATTTTTCTGACTGTCAAGTTTCAGCATTCAGGTGAGTTCCAACTCAGGACCCAATCATTTTGGAGGTTTGTTCTGTCCTTTGAAAGTGTCCCACTGCCATAGTCTCTCAGTTCCTAGCTGTTATGGAGGAGAACCCTAGGAATATAGAGCTGTTACCCAAACATCAGCTTGTTCCTGAACCAGCGAGTACAACTGGCTAGAAACTCAGAAGAGCTTGTGTCAACCTAGGTAGGCATGAAGTTGTCTGGTGCTGGGGGCCATGGAATACAGAGTGTAGCATTCATGTCTTAAGAAATCAGCCACTGAAGGCAGAATCCATGGGAAATGGGGGTTAGAACCAGGTGATTTAGAATCCAGCAGTCTAACCGTGCTGTCCAATACTGTAGCTACTAGCCATAATTATACACGTCTTGGGATATGTTTCACATACCATAAAATTTACCTTTTTGATGTATGTAATTTAGTGGTATATTTATATAGTGGTACAACGATCCCACTACCTAATGGAGGGAGGAATATTTTCATCACAACAGAAAGAAATCTTGTACCCACCCATTAGCAGTCACTCATTCTTCCCTCACCCCCACCCCCTAACAAACAATTTACTTTCTCCCTCTGTAGATTTGCCTATTCTGAACAATAGGCATTCCATTTGTATGAAATGTATATAAATGGAATCATACACTATGTGGTCTTTTGTGACTGATTTCTTTCACTTAGCATAATGTTCTCAGGATCATCCATGCTATAACATATATCAGTCCTTCATTCCCTTTTAGGACTGAATCATATTCTATTGGATGGCTGTACCACTTTTGTTTTTTATCTGTACATCCACTGATGGACATTGGATTGTCTCCACTTTTTGGCTATTATGAATAATGCAGTTATGATCATTAATATCCAAGTTTTTACGTGAACTTATGTTTTCAATGCTTTTGGGCATATAAATAGGAATGGGTATTGTAGGGTCATAGGGTAACTATGTTTAATTTTTGAGGAACTACTGAATTATTTTCTACAGAGGTTCCACCATTTTATATTCCCTTCAGCAATGTATGAAGGTTCCAAATTCTTCACATCCTCACCAACGATTATTATTGCCCTTTATTTCCCCACTATAGCCATCCTAGTGGGTGTGAAGTGGTAGCTCATTGTAGTTTTGATTTGCATTTCCCTAATGATTAGTGATGTTGAGCATTTTTTCATATATTTAGTGGCCATTTTTATATCTTCTTTGGAGAATTGTTTATTCAAGCCCTTTACCCATTTTTAAAATTGATTTATCTTTTTAATGTTGGGGTATAATAGTTCTTAATATAGTCTAGATACTAGACTCTTACAAGATACATGATTTGCAAATATTTCTCCCATTTGAAAGGATGGATTTTCATGTTCATGATAGTATCTTTTAAAGCACAACAGTTTTTCATTTTGGTGAAATCCAATTTATCTACTTTTTCCTTTGGATTCTTGTGCTTTTAGTACCATATCTAAGTAAGCAATGACTAATCCAAGGTTATGAAGATTTACTCTTAAGTTTTCTTCCAAAGGTTATATAATTTTATCTCTTACATTTAGATCTTTAATTTATTTTCAGTTAATTTTTGTACATGCTGAGATAGGGGGCCAATTTCCTTCTTTTGCATGTGAATATCTAGTTGTCCCAGCTCTATTTGTTAAGTAGCCTATCCTTTCCCTGTTGTTTTGGAAACTTTGTTGAAAATCAATTGTCCATAATTGCATGACTTTGCTTACAGACAGTAAATTTTATTCCATTGATCTGTATGTCTATCTTTTTGCCAGTGGCAGTGTTTTGATTACTGCAGTTTAGTAGTAAGTTTTGCAATTGGGAAGTGGCGCTGTCCAGCGTTGTTCTTTTTCCATATTGGTTTGGTTATTCCAGTCCCTTGAAATTCCATATTAATTTTAGTATCAGCTATCAATTTCTGCAAAAGAGCCAGCTGGGATTTTGATAGGGATTGAATTTAATCTTTAGGTCAATTTGGGGAGTGTTATCATCTTAATAATATTAAATCCCCAATTCATGAACATAGGATGCCTTTTCATTTATTTAGGTCTTTTTAAAAGTCTTTGAACAAAGTTTTATGGTTTTGAATATACAAATCTTACATTTCTTTTGTTAAGTTTATTCCAAAGTGTTTTGTACATTGTTTGATGCTATTGTAAATGGAACTGCTTTCTTAACTTTATTTTCAGAATGTTAATAACTAGTGTATAGAAATACAATATAGATTTTTGCATATTGCTCTTTTATCCTACAATCATGCTGAACTAATAGGATTTAGTAGTGTGTGTGTGTGTGTGTGTGTGTGTGTGTTTCTTGGGATTTTTCTATATACAATATCATGTCATCTGCAAATAGAGAGTTCAACATCTTCTTTTCCAACCTAAATGCCTTTTATTTCTTTTTCTTTCCTAATTGGCCCCATAAGAACCTTCAGTGTGATGTGAATAACATATAAGATGAGGGCAGACATACTTGTCTTGTCCTTGGTCTTAAGGGAAAAGTTTTCACTCTTCCACCATTAAGTATGATGTTAGGGGTAGTCTTTGCATGAATGCTCTTTATCAGGTTTGTAAAGTTTCTTTCTATTCCTAGTTTGCTGAGTTTTTTTTAATCATGAAATTATATTTTGTCAAATTCTTTTTTGTATCTATTGAAAACGTGGAAAAAAAAGAAAACGTGGTATTTGTCCTTTATTTTATTAATACGGTATGTTACATTGATCAATTTTTTTAGATATTAAGCCAACCTTTCAGCTAGAGGTAAGAGTTTAAGACCTTCTCAAGTCTTGCACAGGACTCTTGTGGTCTTCTAGATACCCAGGAATACATTGGAGCTTTTCAAAGCCCCCTGTAGACACCTCATTTCCCAATTTTTTCTTTTAAGTTATTAGCTCACCTCTTGCTTGCCTCAACTGGTATTGCTCCCTTGGGCAGATATAGTGTAAAACAATTACCACTGACTGTGGCAAGTGCCATGGGGTTAGGCTTTCCTCACTAAACAAGCTCTGAACTACCATATGACCCAGCAATTCCACTACTGGGCATATACCCTGAGAAAACCATAATTCAAAAAGAGACATGTATCACAATGTTCATTGCAGCACTATTTACAATAGCCAGAACATGGAAGCAACCTGAGGGCCCACTGACAGATGACTGGATAAAGATGTGGCACATATATACAATGGAATATTATTCAGCCATAAAAAGAAATGAAACTGAGTTATTTGTAGTGAGGTGGATGGACCTAGAGTCTGTCATACAGAGTGAAGTAAGTCAGAAAGAGAAAAACAAATACTGTATGCTAACACATATATACGGAATCTAAAAAAAAAAAAAAAAAAAAGAAAAGGTTCTAAAGAGCCTAGGGGCAGAACAGGAATAAAGACGCAGACGTAGAGAATGGACTTGAGGACACAGGGAGGGGGAAGGGTAAGCTGGGACGAAGTGAGAGAGTTGCATTGACATATGTACACTACCAAATGTAAAATAGCTAGCTAGTGGGAAGCAGCTGCATCGCATGGGAGGATCAGCTCGGTGCTCTGTGACCACCTAGTGGGGTGGGATAGGGAGGGTGGGAAGGAGATGCAAGAGGGAGGGGATATGGGGATATATGTATACATATAGTTGATTCACTTTGTTATACAGCAGAAACTAACACAACATTGTAAAGCAATTATACTCCAATAAACAAACTCTGAGTTAAATAAAGACAAGCTCCGAAAATGAGGCTTTTTCAAGGAGCTGCAAGGTAGGTCAAATAGTGACAATTCAATGGTGATGGGTCTTTTGGGGAGCTCTAAACCCATTATGGTTTTCAAAGTTACTGAGCCCCTTGTGAGAGCAGGATGAGAACTGTGCAAGTTATAACACCATAACGTTTACTCCATTTACCAAGATTCAAACATTTTTTCTTAACTAAATGCTGCTTGAATTGTTGCAAGCCTTCGGTTAATTTTTAGACTTCTGAAAAAGTTGATTTTGACCATGTTTGCCAGTGCTCTCATTGTTTTTACAGATTTTCAGAAGTCCTTACTCCAACATTTCAAAATGTCCTCCCTGCAGCTACTTATTTATAAATTAATTCAATTAAATAAAATGAGACATTCAGCTTCTCACTCACACTAGCCATATTTTAAGTGTTCGATAACAACATGGGGCAAATAATGACTGTATTGGATAGTACAAACACAGATGTTTACATCATTGCAGAAAGTTCTCCTAGACAGGACTAGAAGCAGGGAACCAGGAATCGGGGTAGAATTCCAGATACCCTTGTTCATCCCTCGTGTCCTTCCAGGTCTGAGCCTCCCAGCAACCACACTGGAGTAGATGCTCAGTGTAACTGCTCACCATTGGCTCAGAGACTGGACAGAGTTGCCATCTATGAGGAATTCCTGCGGCTGACCAAGAATGGTACCCAGCTGCAGAATTTTATGCTGGACAGGAATAGTATCCTTGTGGATGGTAAGGCTCCCTGATCATTGGGCAGAAGTGGGGGCTTCCAATTTCCTCACATGGGGACTTTCCTGGGAATCTGGAGACTTGGGGATCAGTCAGTACTGAACTTTCCCAGGCTGGCAGGAGGTGCATACTCCCACAGATTTTACCCACTACTGAGGGAGAGGAAAGGACATTCAGTGGGATATAGGAGACACTCGCCTTCTCCTAGACTGCACCATGCAATAGAACTTTCTTAGTGAAGGAAATGTTCTATATCTGTGCTATCCAGTGCATAAGCCACGTGAGGCTCTTGAGCATATTAAGAATGGCTATTGTGACTGGCTTTTATGGTTAATGATTTTTAATAGTACTACCAGATTTTTAAAATTTTACCTAATTAAAATTAATTTTAATTTAAAAAGGCACTTGTTGAAGTAAGTCAGAAAGAGAAAAATACCATATGCTAACACATATATATATGGAATCTAAAAGAAAAATGGTTCTAATGAACCCAGGGGTAGGACAGGAATAAAGACACAGACGTAGAGAATGGACTTGAGGACACGGGGAAGGGGAAGGGTAAGCTGGGACAAAGTGAGAGAGTAGCATTGACATATATACACTACCAAATGTGAAATAGATAGCTGGTGGGAAGCAGCCGCATAGCACAGGGAGATCAGCTCGATGCTTTGTGACCACCTAGAGGGGTGGGATAGGGAGGGTGGGAGGGAGACCCAAGAGGGAGGGGATATGGGGATATATAGCTAATTCACTTTGTTATACAGCAGAAACTAACACAACACTGTAAAGCAACTGTACTCCAATAAAGATGTTAAAAATTTTTTTTTAATTTAAAAAAAAATTTTTTTAAGTAAAAAATTAATTAATTAATCACAGCATACATTTTGTAAACCTGGTTTGAATGGAAGTAAGAATAAACCTCCAAGTGGATGTAGAAAAAAATAAAAAATAAAATAAAATAAAATAAAATAAATTAAATTAAAAAGGCACTTGTTCCTGCTCGTATCAGGCAGCATATCTTAAGAATCTGCCTGGGGTTGTACGAGCAGGGGGACCTGAAACCCTTTCCCATTGCCCAATGGGTGCTATGTGTCCCTACCCTCATAGAGTTCGTGTTGTAGTTGGAAATAAGAAGAATAGGCAATTTAAAATTATAAATTATTTGATGTGAACCAGTCCATACTTGGGAGTGGTAATCAGAAGGCTTCCTGGAGGAAGTTACAGTATAGGTGAATCCTGGAAAATAAGCATTAAAAACTCAGTAAAGGAGAAGGGAGAGAATGTATTCATAGCCAGAGAAGAGAGTTTTGAGTGGGAATTTATAAATTTAAAGAGATCCCATGGTCTTGTCAACTGTGATGATCCATTCTCCCCTCCACTAGCATAAGATGGTCCAGCCCATCATCAGTCATCCATTCCCAGAGGTATGATTTGAAATATCACTCTTGTAGTGTGAAAATGGCTTTGTTATTATGTAGCAAAATATCATTTTCCAGTGATGCAAACTAAAATGGAGTGAATCATCATTATGGCTACATGACTTTAATATTTCAATGGAATTATGGGATGATGGAAGGGTAGCAAGTGTTAATAATTTACACATTGGTTATGATACTGTTTTAACTGGATAAATTATATATTGTTATTTCTAGGTGATGGACGTTTATAATGTGGTTCTATTTTTCTGTGTATTTGAAAAGTTTTATTTAAAAAAGTAAAACACACTCACATGCATTCTCCATTTCATTCACTTTCAGGGTATTCTCCCAATAGAAACGATGTCTTGACTGAGAATTCGGGTAAGCCTCAAAGACGCTTCAGCCCAGGATGGGGAGGGAATATTTTGATTCTCTGCCTCACTAAAGGGAACCATGTACCCAGGGTATTAGATGATGATGAATGCTGGCCAACCCATGCTAAGGACTTTGAGGCACAGTAGGGGGAATCAGGAGCCCTAGGGGAATGATAGGAGGTGGCTCACACAAGCACTTGTCTCCCCAGACCTCCCCTTCTGGGCCATCATCCTCATCTGCCTGGCAGGACTCCTGGTGCTCATCACGTGCCTCATCTGCTGTTTCCTGGTTAGCAAGAAAGTGTTGTTGCCTTCTTACTATCAGGTTGTAAGAGCTCTTTATATATTACAAATACCTGTCTTCTGCTGGGGATATGTTTTGCAAATATTTTCTCCTAGTCTGAGTGTAGTTTGCCTTTTCCTTTTCTTAACAACATTAGTCATTAGGGAAATGTAAATGAAAGTCATAATGAGATACCACTATACATGAGAATGGCTAAAATTAAAAAGATGATAACAAGTGTTGGTGAAGATATGAAGTAACTGGACCTCGCATATAGTGCTGGTAAAAAATAACATGGACACATCTTTAAAAGTTACATTGGGGTTAGTAGATGCAAACTATTACATATAGAATGGCTAAACAAGGTCCTACTGTATAGCACAGGGAACTATATCCAATATCCTGAGATTAAACCATAATAGAAAAGAATATAAAAGAATGTATATATATGTAATACTGAGTCACTTTGCGGTACAGCAGAAATTAACACAACATTGTAAACCAACTATAGTTCAATTAAAAAATAAATTTTAAAAGAAGTTACATACATCTATGCAACCATCCAGTCCTAGGAATTTATCCAATTGAAATGAAAACATATGTCTATACAAAGACTTGTACACAGATGTTCATAATAATATTTGTACTAGCCAAGACTAAAAACAACCCAGAAGTCCATCAACAGGTGAAGGGATAAACAAACTGTGGTGTATCCACACAATTCAATACTATTTAGCAATAGTACTGGATTATTAACACATGCAATGATTAATCTCAAAATAATTATGCTGAACGAAAGAAGTCAGATGAAAAAGAGTACTTATAGTATGATTCCATTTATAAACAAACTCTTGAAAATACTAGCTAATCTCTGAGGCCAGAAATCAGATCAGTGGTTGTCTGGGAATAAGAATGTGTTTGTAAATAGCAGGGGAGGAGGAACTGCAAAAGAACATGAGGACAATTGGGGGAATAATGAGCATTCCTTATTTCGATTGTGGGGATGGTTCAATAAGTTTATAATCCAAACTTATCAAATCATTCACTTTAAATGTATGCAGTTTACTGTATGTCAGTTATACATCAGTTAAGTTGGGGTGGGGGGAGGAAAACAGAAGATATGAAGGGGATATCAGAGAGAAAATGGTAGAAAAAAAAGAGAGTTAAAAGGAAGAGAGAAGAAGAGAAAGAGGTGAAAGAGGGAGAAAAGAGAGGAAAAGGGCTGGGAGAGAAAATTACGAGAAAAAGAGAAAAAAGGAAGAGAGACACACAGGAACATCAGGTCTCTGTGGCTGTGGGCATGTCCCTCCCCTGTAGCCCCCGATACTTGGCAATGACTGGTCCATTCTGATGCCCTCTGCTCACCCTCACAGGTCACTGTCTCCAGGCAGAAGGAGGAGGAAGACTGCGAGGCTCAGCAACAATGCCTGGGCTATTACCTGCCACACGTGGACCTGAGGAAGCTGCAGTGACATCTGCTTGAGTCCCCTTTTCCCAGTCAGGTTCCAAAGGAGCTTGGCCGGAACAGAAATAAACCACATCGGTCAGACACAACCTCTGGGCCTTTCTTGACTTGGCCCCTACCTGGTTCACACTGCACTGAGATTAAAGTTTTCCCCTTCATTATGTCCTAAAGACAACTGCAACTTCTGTCTTATGTTTTCACACCATATCATCCCTCAGGGACACAAGGATTGGTGAAACAGGCACAGACACAATCAATGAACAAAATCAACATCCCACTTAAGTGTGAGGTTTGCCTACCTAGTCACCCACTACACACGTCTCTCCTTGACTCCTGCGCAGCCATCACCCCATCTCTATTCCTCCATATTCTGCACCCCCTTCCCTGAAGCCCTGACAGTCTCAAGTTCCCCTTGAACTACTTCGTTCTCTGATGTTCAGATTCACCAGGACGTCCAGAAAATCTGCCTTGGTGACTCCTTTCCCTCATCCCAGGTCCTCCAAGGTGGGAAACAGACCAAGAAGGAATGAGTGGGTCTGACATGACTCTGCAGTCAGACTTGGGACTTGGGAGCTGAAATGACTAGGTATCTGGGAAGACTGAAGCACTGAGTAATACCAAACTCTAGAGAGATAGGGTCTGCTTTGGATTTAAAGATTAAAACTCCCTAACAGGCAGTGCGAAGCATCCCAGGCATGAAACAAATGCTACAGATGCTCTATTATTGTTTTACTACAGATGCTCTATTATTGTTTAACACCTCGCTCTCAGAAACTATAAATCCCTCAGACAAAAGTAAGTCATGATAAAGAGGATTTGAATAATACAACATGCTTGATGAGGCAAACAGGCAAATAAATCCCAACAAGCAGTGACTTATTGTTAGATTAATGATGCTGAAAACAGTCTCTTTTGATATCATGATACCCCAAATGGCATGTCAATTTTCATGAATCAAATTTTCAACACATAAACATCTTTAAAAATGAGGAAAAGTTTGGTTATCTCATTATATGCAACTCTGAATTAGCATGCAACAACACAAAAATAGAGACCTAGTAGTAGATATCTTATTTGAGAACATAATTATAACAGCTCTTTAATGAAATATTATTTTGGAATCTACTGGGTATTATACAAAAAGAGGATAATCCATTGTGAAAAGGTAGGTTTTATTCTGTGATTGTAAGGGCAAAAAAACTAAATAACCCCATAACTTTGATAACTCTCTATTGACTTTAAAATACAAATAAATAACATACATAGAGAGGAAAATGAGATAACAACATGAAGGGGAAAGATCTCCTCTTCTCACCAGAAACCAAATCACTCCCCTCAAAAAGATCACTATCTAGGGAATTCCTTGGCAGTCCAGTGGTTAGGACTCGATGCTTTCACTGCCGTGGGCCTGGGTTTGATCCCTCGTCGGGGAACTAAGATCCCGCAAGCTGAGGGGCCAGCAAAAACCAAACAAACAAATATAAATAGATCACTGTCTATATTTTCTATGCCACACAAAAGAATTTAATGAAAGAAAAGTATTGGTTTGTTTTAAAGTTTCAAAAGCTCAAAGCAAGAAAAACTTACAGACACTGCAGAGAGTCATTAATAAAGTGCTGTGGCGTACCATTTCATCTGCACCATTTTCTCTTTTTTTTCAACAGTGTTTGTCAGGACATCCTTCTTAGCCCCTCACTTTTTCTGCCTTGATAGCTAGTCTGTCTGCAATCAATGCTATCCTCAGTCTCTCTCTTGCTATCTTCACTTTCCTGTTTCCTGATATCTTACTCAGTCACCGGAAATTGTTTGCAGAGGAGCTGTGAGATACCCAGACCAGCTCCTGGAATCATCTCTGCCAAATCTGAAGACTGGGCAGGGGTGGGCCTGGGGCTGGAGTTCAGACCACCTGTGAGAACTCCTGGCAGAGATTCACCTGTGCAACTAGTTGCAAGTTTTTGCAAGGCTCTGGCAAGATCCAAAGTACTTAAGGGTTCTCTGGTTCCACTGAAGGCCTGGAATCCATGCAGTCTCTTCTGCCAGAGCACTTGCTGGGGCTTATCCAAGGCTTCCTCCCATTGATGGCATCTGATCTCATTGCCAGGATAGGATGTGATTCTAGTAACCAGCCTCTTGAATATGTACAGACATTCTCAAAGCGATGCAGGTGCTTAAGCCACGCTTTGGATTGGTTTCTACAATCACATTGCTTCCTCTGTGAAGTCTTGACCATCAGGCTTCTTTTCTTCTTATCCTATAAAATTAATCATGAAATTGTACAGGACAAAATAGTTCTAACCTCTTATTCCTAAGGAGAAACAAATATTAAATATATATATATATATATTTTTAACATCTTTATTGGAGTATAATTGCTTTACAATGGTGTGTTAGTTTCTGCTTCATAACAAGGTGAATCAGTTATACATATACATATATCCCCACATCTCCTCCCTCTTGGGTCTCCCTCCCACCCTTCCTATCCCACCCCTCTAGTTGGTCACAAAGCACTGAGCTGATCTCCCTGTGCTATGCGGCTGCTTCCCACTGGCTATCTATTTTACATTTGGTAGTATATATAAGTCAATGCTAGTCTCTCACTTCGTTCCAGCTTACCCTTCTCCCTCCCCGTGTCCTTATATATATATTTTTAAGTGCCAGTGTAGCCATTGCCCAGGGAATTAAAAACTCTTATTCACAACACTGCCATTTTCAGGAAAGATCCAACAGTTGATGTGATTCCCTTTTTTGGAGCCTTCACTGGTGGGTTGTTGCTTTACTTTAGGCATGATAACCCTAAGAAAACTTCCAACAGAATCACCATTCTGAAGCATAACATATTTCACACTTCTGGTACCCTGTAAAAAACGTTTGCATTGCACTGGAAAGCAGCATCTGGAGTAGATCTATTTCCTCTTCTAGTTCATTTTCAAGCCCTATTATCAAAAATCTCTTCTCTAGATGGAGAATGCTACTCTTGGTATGGATTTTACTGGCATTCTTCCCTCAAATTCAGATTTCTCACAAAGACGTTTGTAACAACAGCTGGTCACTGCTATGCCTCAGTGTGATCTGACGTTCACTTTCCATTTGAAGGCAAAGGAGGGAGACAGAGATGAGGGAGTGAAAAAGAGAGCTGGCTTCCCCAGCCCCCAGAGCTGCTAGACAGTGCTGCTCTGTTCTTCCCTACTGCTGCCTGCACACTGGTCGTTTCTTTCAACTTTCGCTACTGTGTTAAGCATAAAAGAAAATCCAAATCTGTTAGGTATTGCAGGCTCTCTGTTACATGTCTTTACCCACATTTATCTTGCTCCGTTTTTCCACAACCAGGAGAATATAAACACAGAGCTTTTTACTAAACTTTAAAGATTATTAAACACAGGAACTAGATCTACATTTCCAAAAGGAGACTGATATTTCTTCAAAATCCCAGACCAGGGCTGAGTGTGGTACATCATTAACAGTCAGTGATGACAGTGAAATATACATATATTTGACCCTGTTTGGCTGCTTCTGTAGTGGATACTTTATGGGGTGACATGAGCCAACGTGTGACCTGGCGGATGAATGCAAACAGGTTTAATTAGATCAGAGACACAAAGGGCTATTCCCTCCTTTGATAACAAATAAAGCAGCTGTAAGCGCCTACAAGAGCAGGCGAGAAACAAAGGCAGCAAAACAGAACCATAATTGGTCCTTCTCCTAGCTGGCCTATGATTTACCTGGAACCTGGGAAGTGGCAGCTGAAGCAGGAGGGAGACTCAGCTAGAAGCCAGCTACAGAATATGAATTGCTTGGGGATGGGGAGGAGGGAGGTAGCAAAATCTCTGTTTTGTAGCCCAAATTTACTCAACTATTTGTTACACATCACAGAAGGCTGCTAGGTTTTAGCCTGCTGCTCCCAGACCTGGTCCTGATTTCACCAGCTTTGCACGCTAGGAATCCCATAAAATAAATCACCCCCTACTGCCGGATCCCACAGACAGCTCCGCCCGGGTAACGCCACCACAAACCGGCTCTGGCCTTAGTACAGGGCATCCTCCAAGCCCAGGGTGGGAGGGGAAGCGGGTAGGAGGCAATGGCAGGCGACGGTACTCCGATTTTTCTCCACCCCCGCGCGCGTCAGAAGCGTCGATTTTTGGATCCAGGTCTAGCAGGGATTGTCAGGCAAGTCAACAGTTTACCCCACTTCAGAAAGGACGAAAGATTGAGCGGGCGGACAGGAATCTCCCCCTGCCAAAGGGCTCCTCCCTGCTCCCTCTTCCTCCTCCGTCCAAGATAAGAAGCTCAAGCCAAAGCCTGAGCATTTCTCCAACTCTCCGTTTTCCAAATGGCCCAGGAGCCCAGACAGGGACCACAAGGTGGTGGAGGAGGGAGCGGGAAGGGAGGGGGCAGCAGGTGCTGCAAACAGCTTCGCCTCACATCTCCGCACTCAGCTCGCGCATCAGTGCACCACCGCCTTTCGATCCTCCTCCTCCCGGCCTGGCGCAGTCTGCGTGGCGTTGCGTTCGCCCTCCTCCAGCTCCGCGGGGTGCAGGTGCTTGGCGAGCTCCCGCAGCGCCGCTGCACGCCCGAAGTGGTCGTTGTGCCGCTTCTCCATAATCAGGTCCTCCAGGCTCTGGAACTCGAGCTCGTGGTTGCGCTGGGCAAAGAGCTGGATCTGCACCCCATAGGGCTGCTGGGCGAAGCGCACGGCTCGTCGCCGATCTTGAACCCGCGCTGGCCTAGGGGGCACCAATCGGGTGAAGCTCTCGGAGTGGCGTCTGCTCAGCTCACGCTGCGCACCGTGGCGCTGGGGCTCCGCGGCTCGTAGCTGTAGATGGTTCACCACGCGGCTCGCGTCGGGTGGGAGGCTGTTGCTCACCTCCAGCCGATGCAAATGCACCACCTGGAAACTGCCCACGTATACAGTCCAGTGCGGGTACTGCGTCTGCCACACGAACTCCCCCAGGTCGCCAGGTCGGCATTGTTGAGCAGGTTCTCGGGCGTGTAGGTGCTCAGCGCCACAGAGCCCGCGCAAAGCTCTTCTGGTAGATGCAGTCGTGGCGGTAGAACTCGGAGCGCCCCACCTCGCGCAGCCGCGGGTCGGAGGTCCACGGCGGGGGCAGCGGCTGCGCGTCCCTGCAGTTGGGCTAACAGCCGCCGCCGCCATCCGGCTTCTGGGGCAGCGGCTGCGGCTCCACGGCCTCATCATCATTGGATAAGATGTAGGAGATTCCGATGTGGGGCCCGTCGGGTCGGCTGTGGGAACTTCCTAATAACTTAGGCGGGCCATTTTCTCCGCATGGTTTCCCATCACACTGCGGATGCAAGATCACACCGCCGAGGGAGGAGAAAGCGGAACCGTCACTAGGGTCACTGGCACAGGTCTCCGGACAGGGACTGAGACCACCCGCGAGAGGTGGAGGCCGTGGGGAATTCTGGGGAGGGGGGCGCTGCACCCTGAGACTTCTAGGGGAGTTTGCAAGTGTGGGCTCCGCAGTTCCTCTCCTGGCGCGGTGGCAGTGAGGCTGGGCAGGGGGAAGGGACACACGTCTTGCCCTTTACAGCTACATCGCGCCTCAAGACTTGAAGGTAGGAGGGCACTGCCTGTTCACACCATCCCCTCCCGCCTGCTGGGGCTGCTGCTCCCCCTCAACCTGCTCTCGGGGAGGTGGGGCTCCACAAGAAGGAAGCAGACTTGCTGCCTGCCATTGGCAGCTCCTGCTCAGCCCTGTGAGCAACAAGCACCAGATCACGAGAGCTGGGGTTGTACGTAGATCCTGCTCCCGGCTTCCCCAGGGGAAGGAAAACAGACTATTAATACAGGGAGGTCTGTTGTTCCTCAGCTAACAAACTGCCTAGAAGGTAACAACTGTATAACTTTCCCCCTCAACCAGATTCAAAATGTACTTTCAAAGGCCAAAGCATTTTTCACGGCGGCCACTCCTGTCCCTCCTCTTGCACACGTGCCCGAGGGGCTGGGAGTTCCTGGGTGAGCTACAGACCTCCATCCTCCTGGTAGTTCACGGTGATGCCACCAACTGTCCCCTGTTGTTGCAGGCAAAGATGAATCAACTCTAAAACTAAATGAGGCCTGCAGGATGGGTACCCTCCAGGAAGATACAGTGTAGAAGCCTGTGAAATCCATGGTACCTACCAGGGAGAAATGTCTCCTACGTGGCCACATTGCTGTCCACCTACCCCACTTCCAACACCGCCCAACAGGTACTGGACCAGTGGTTCACTAGGTGAGTGTGGCCCCCTCCTCAGTACAGTGGTGACTCTGCCCACTGCTAGCTGTGTGTTTGAGAATGTGACCAAATGTCTCTGAGCCTCGGTTTGCTCCTCAAAGTGGGGTGGTAGAGGATAAACCTCACAGAGTCCTCCTTGTAGGGACTACTGGATCACCTATGGCAGGTGCCTGGCTCTGTAGAAAGGGCTGCTGGACATGCCGGGGTTGTTCCTCGTTATTATTCTCCCCTCCCCCATGAAAGGCCATCTGCCACACCCCACTGGTCTGTGGCCTTCCTGAGTTTAGAAAAGCACATGGAAAGCAACCTGCTATTCCAATGCAAAGGAGGTTTGAGATTCCATCTTGCTGATCCTGGTCCTTGTCCTTGGTGTGGCCAGAGTAGGGATCTCTGTGGGCAGGATGAGAGGCCCCAGGCCCACTCAGATACCTGGGATGGTTCTGGTTGAAGTTCATTCATTCCACAGTATATATTAAGCATCTACTACATGCAGGCACTTTCTGAGACACTTAACAAACTCAGTGAATGAAGCACACACAATACCTGGGCCTCAATATAGCAGAAGAGTCACAGTCATACTAGACATCATTTGCAGGTCCTGCCCACTGTACATCACATGTGATGCCCTCATCTAGATCTGCAAGCACCCTCCCATATTCTCACTGGGATGATGAACAACAGGACCAACTAAAAACCTGAGTGGTGTCTGGGCCCAGAAGAAGGGCCGCCTGTCCCCACAAAACAGATGGGGAGAGTATAGGGGCTGTGTGTAGGGAGTGACTGGCAGAACCTTGGATCTCACACAATCTTTTGATTTCCCTGGGAGGGCTGAGGTCTGGAAGCTTCTGCTTCAGAACAGGAGGAAAGAGAACTGTATATGGGGTCCCAGGTCCCTTGAGAATCAAAGGGGAGGATGCGTTGAGCATCCCCTGAAATAACCATCCCCACCACAGTCCCATCTTGATCTACCTCGCCCCCTCCACATCCACCACTCCTGACACCCACCATCAGGCCCAGGACAGGAGACGTGGGAGAAATGTGCTCACAGGTCTGCCTCAATCCTCAGTCCTGACTCCCAGATGCGTGGAGGACTGAGGTGGGAATGCATATTTGGTCAACAAGCACAACAAGAAAGGCCTCAAAAGATTCAGGCCAATGTTTCCAAGACAATGAAAGTTAATCTGTAAAGAGGCCAACAAGGTGCTCATTAAGCCCAAAGTAGTCAAATACAAGATGTTAATAAGTGCCAGCCCTAAATTAGACAGTCTCACCCATATCATCCACCCCAGTCTCTGGAAGTATGTTGTTTTTCTTTTCCCATATAGTCAAGAGTACTACACTGTGGCAATCACAGACCATGAATGAGGCCAAGGTCAAAGCCAAGGCCAAGGTCCCAAAAAGTTCCCCCAAAGACTCCAGGAAAAAAGCTTTTGTCTATCAACTTTGAGGATCAAAAATGGTACAAAACTTGGACTGCTGCCCACCTGGGCAGGTATCTCCCTATGCAATTTATAGAAATACAATATAAATTCCATCCCCCACCCCCCACTTACCACAAAAGAGAGATAATCATATAGTTTTTACCCTGAAATATGGTAATACAATAAATTATGTTAATATTTAACTGTCCTTGCCGTTATGGAATAAACCCTACTGGATCATGATGTATGTCTTTTAAATACACAGCTGGATTTATTTTGCTAATATTTTATTCAGAATGCTTGCTTCTCTAATCATGTGTTAGAGTGGGCTAATGTTTACAATAGCAAAAAAAAAAAAAAAAAGAAAACAACATCCATCAGATGGAGAACAACAGAATAAATTATGGTGTAGTATACTATGGAATGTTACTCAGCTTTTTCTTAATTTTGAGAGGTCCATTGACTAACCCAAAGAGATAACCACGATATACTCTTAAATGAATATAGCAAGTTACAAAAAAGTCTATATATGTGTATATATATGCTTATATATTTTTGAGCAAAGAGAAAGATGTCGAAAAATACTCAAAGTGTTGGTTAATGTTGGCTACCCCAAGAAGTACAGTGGAGAAGGGAGAGATCTGAGAGAGGAGGAATATATTAACTTTTTCTTTATTCACCCCTGGTTTGTTTAGTGATTGCAGAGTATTTCTTTTGTAATTTTTTTTTTAACAAAGGTAGGATGGTGGTGGGGGGAGGAAACACCAGTTACCTATTAAAAGTGATGTCAATTAACATCTGTTGAGAACTAATAAATAGCTACAATTAATACATCCAAAAACGAAAATAGAATAAAATTATCAAAAGCAAGAAGAAGAATCATTATGAAGTTCATTTACCTGAAAATACAAAGCAATCAATCTGGAACCAAAGTTACATAGATGTGGTCTTTCCCAAGTGCTTTAAGCAAGACATCTTCAGAAAGAACTAGTTTTTCATTTACAACTAGCACAAAATTATCAGTTCATGGATATGAGGACAACCAAGGATAAAACAAAGAGAAAACGAGTCAAGTCCATTTAAAGGAAAATATTTAAGGAACAATTGTACCCATCATACATACACAGATTAGCGGAAAAAGGCAAAATATTACAGAAATCATTGACGCTTGGGGAAAAAAATGACATTCTGAATAGTCAGCTTGTCATCTACACTAAAGAAAGAGGGGCAAATTTTTTCCTAGTGTGTTATTTTATATTTTACACCGTAAATAGACAAGTCCTTTTTACTAAATAGATCATAAAGTAAAACCAACCACTTTGACCGATCGCCACATATGAAAAAATTTGAAATGAAAACTTACAAAAAGCTATCAACATGGAGCATGGGGCCGGGTGGGGGGGGGGGGAGCGATAAAGTTCTCACACTCAGAAAGTTGCAGTTACTCACAAAAGTGAGAAATGTTTGTAAAACTTGAAAATATTTACATAATCGAATTTTTTAAAATTGTCAAAGGGCTCATTGTCTCTAGAAAACCTGTGGTTTGCTATTTCACCGAGGAGATTAAAATTTAATTTTTGTCAGCTCTGTGGTGGTTAAAGGAGAATAGTACACAAAGAAATGCGTACTAGGAGTCTGCCCAAAAGAATTTTTCTCCTAAAAGTTTTTGACTAAGTTTACGGTTATTCAAGTACTCTTTCTCTCAGCTCTTATCAAATCCTTCATAAAAGAAAATTTCAGGACACAAAATAAATCAGTAGCCGAATCGCCATGGGCTCCGTTGGCTGCCCACTTCGCCGTCTCCCGCTCGCCCCGTCCCTCTCCCTGAAGCTCAGGCGCTGGAGACGAACGCCCCCCTTCCCGAAGCCACCTTTCCCGCCCGGCTCGCCAGTCTCTTACCTGCCGCTCCGAGATGCTCTTGGCACGTGGGGGTCAAGACCCAGGCCCCGGGGTCTCCTGTGAGGCCGACGCCGCCCACCGGCCCGCAATTCCCCGAGCACCTCGCCGCGCTCCGCTGCCTGCGGTGAAACTGCGCCCGGCAAAGCGCGGCGGCCCTCTCCGGTCAGCGGCCCTCTCCGGTCAGCGGCCGCCTCACAGACGCCGGCTCTCCGCCTCAACTCGGCGTCAGCTCTCAGCCCTGAAGTGAGCGCTCAGCTGGGACGCGAACGCGGCCGGGGGCGGGGCCGCGCGGAGCATGCGCGGAGGGCGAGGCCGGAGGCCGTAAGGGCGACCCCTGACCTGCGCTCAGAGAGCTCTCAGCTTCCCCTGCGGGGTGGTTGGGTATCACTGGTCCGCGTCGCCAGAGCCCAATTGAGCGGCACCCGGGAACCCGCAGCTCCCGGCCTCCCGGTGGCGCCGCCTTCGCGACGGGGCCGTCGCACCTCCAAAGAACGGGCAACTCTGCCCTCTCCACAGTTTGTGGGTGATGAGCAGCTTCGAGAGAGAACGGAGACCAAACCCTTCTCTGCGCGGAGAAGGTGAACCCTGGCCCTGCCGCCCTGTGAGGTTTGGGTATTCCTCTTTTCCTCAGGGGCCTCTGACTGGCGGGGTCCTTGGTATTTTGTGAGGAAGAAGAAGGGGAATTCAATAGATCTCCAGGCCCTAGATAGTTCAGCTCTGCCCCCAGGGGTGAGGTCGCGCTGGGTGATGCTGTTGTCACCTGCGCCCATTTCTGGGCCAGTCCTCCTGCTTTGAGGGCGGGAACGTTCCTTTAGATGCCCCCCTCCCCCACCTCAGTCACCTCACACGCACAGGTGAGTCATTGGTCGTTATAAATGTCAGTTATTCTTTCCTTGATGCTGAGCTGTAATCTGTAGACTGCTTGAAACGCCACAGTTGGGCTGAGGTGGGAATCGGGGATGAGGTGCAAAAAGCAGCCCTGGGGGGTGGGGTGGGGTGGGAAGAGAGAGAAGGCCGACTGTGTTGTCTACAATCACCGCTGAAATTCACCAACGCCAGCCTGAGAGCCTGAGGTGAAGCTGTGACACTCCTCCTGTCACTGCCAGGTTGGACAAGAAAGTAATGCGGTTTTGAGAGCTAGTCAGCAAGGCACATAAAGCCCCTATGTTAAAGCCTCCTTGAAGGTCCTATTTTCCCCATTTGCCTCCACCTAGATCCTCTTCCCTTTGACTCTTCTTTCCCTTGCATCATAGAAGAGCAAGCCAACTGCGGAAGATATCTGGACATACGTTTTCCTCATGGGCTGTAAGATGAAGCAAAGCAATCACTGTCACATACTCTTTCTGGTTAGTCTTTACTTCCATCAACTGAGACGACCTTTTGTGGTCATCTGGCCCCTAATGAGAAGCCGTGATTGGAAATAGATAAGCCAAATTACTTCAGTCAAGCAACCTGGTGTCCCTGGTGTTTCTAAGAGAGGTTGGTTTGGTAAATCCTTTGAATCTACTTCAGGACTTTTTTTCCCCCCCCAAAGTTAGTATGAATTTCAGAATAATACAGGAGATTGAATATGAAACCATTTCCAAAAGCTAGTCTCTACAGTGAGTGCTTGAAAAGTTAGAACTAGAGCAGCTTTGAATACTACGGCTAAAATGGCAGGGTGAAGGATTGGTAGATGGAATTTTTTGGTGATAACTCCAAAAAGTTAGATTACTCTAAAACGGATCTGTCTATGGTGATGGAGGCAGAGTAGTGATTACTTTGGGGGAACTGACTTGAGAGGGGGCAGGAGGGAGCCTTCTGGGTTAATGGAAATGGTCAATATCTTGATGTGGTTAATGATTACAAAGGTTAACATAAGTGCAAAAAGATTTGTGTGCTTTACTGCATATCAATTCTAAAACTTTTTTAAAAAATTTTATACACACAAAGAGGCATTACAGCATGATCATGATTGGAATCTGGAAACTCGGGTTTGAATCTCAGTGTCACTCACCAATTACCAGCTATGTGAACTTGAGCAAGTCTCTGAGCCTTCTTTTTTTCATCTATCTAATAATATGGGTGATGTTACCTCACAGGATGGTTGTAAGGATCAAATCAAATTATGTTTGCAAAATACTTGGCACTAAGCCTGCTAAATAGTAAGTGCCTGGGAAACAGTAGCCATTGTTACATTATTTTTCTTACACTCACACTCTACTCCTCTGGTCTTTTAAATTTATTTTAAATATTACTTTGTACCACTGAACTAATGATATTCCTTTCCCCCACAATAACAAAAGGCAGTCAGAAGTGTCAAGTGTTGGTTTTCAAACTAGTTCAGGTGGCAGGACTTAGAAATTCGGGTAGTCATTGTGGAACCCTATGAAATGTTGATGGACTTAATTCTTCCACATGGACTTGACACAAATTTACTAACATTAAATTTGGCTATATTTTGTTTATGCAGATGTCCCACATATTAAAAAATGTATTTTAAGAAATAATATGTCTGCCTTTTCCCTTTTTTTAAATTTATTGAAGTATAGTTGATTTTGCTTTTTTCCTTTAAAATTTGTTGGCAACTCTTCACGAGATAGAAAGTATCAAACTTTTAAGAACAATTCACAAAATGCAAACCTTTAAATCCATTCTTCCTGAAAATTAAGAAACCACTGTTAATTGTTCAGTTTTAGCAGCAGAGCTCCTTAGTAGGCAAAAGCAACAGGCAAAAAGCACATCTGTTTGTTTGGCACAGACACTTTTAGGCACAGACCTCTTCCTCAGTTCTCTACAGAGTTTGAAAGTACTTGGTATTGACAATGTAAATTCTGTAAAAGACATTTCAACTGGGAAAGGGGGGAAAATTAAGTTCCATTTGGAACTTTCTACAGGTGGAACCCTAGTTTATTTCCAACCCATTCCCTCCTAGTTTATTCATATACTCCTGAACACATATACAAAAGCTGATTATGAAAAAAATTAAATGCACCGTATATCACGAGAGCATTTTTCCCTGAGAGAGCTGAAAATCACTATTCAATTCCTAATTGCAACTCACCTTTAAGATCTGATCTTTGAAAAAGTACTTCCAGCTTGTATTATATTTTCTGATTTTGTCCTAATTAGAGTCACTGCTTTGTATATAGTTAATGACTCCATCTTTGCTCAGTTGTATTAAGTTTAAGAAAACTATGTTTCTTATTACTAGTATCAGCATTTCCATTTTCTATTCATATTTATAAATGGTGATAAAAATGTAATGAAATGTTCAAACAGTCATATAAACAAATACCCATAAATGAAGATGCTGCCAAAAATAAACTCTTGACTGGTAGGCTGTGCCATTGTGTAAGAGCTTAAAACATTCATTCACCAGCAAATGCAAGTATGTCACAATTCCATGTATTAAAAGATGACTAAGGAATGGCATTGTAAAAGAAACTTTAAGTTGATCTAAAGTTGAAACCACAAACATTGATGACCACCTATTTTGCACTCATTGTTGACACATTTTTTCAAAGACAGTATACTAAAGAAATTAGAATTCTGTCATCATCAAGGGTATTTACTGTACCCAAATACAAATATGACACCACTGACCCACCACTAATAAGAAGTTTGAGTCGATTCTCCAGTATTGTATGGGTTTTATTGAGCCTGCAGATCCCTTTACTCAAAGCACGTAAGTACTTACAAGGGAGTTAAATATTAGGAGGAGCCATTGGCAGCAAAGGGAGCATGACTGGCCTTTACAGAGAATGACCACACAATCATGGTTTGGTACCATAGCCCTTATCAAGTAGCAATGAGTAAAGGGAAGAATACAGTAGAGTTGTGTAAACTGTCTTTATTTTCTTTCATATAATGGAATACCCCTAATTTCTTTGAATCCAAAATGGCTTCAGACAAGAGATGAATTTTTTAAAAATATAATGGGGCCTCCCTGGTGGCACAGTGGTTGACAGTCCGCCTGCTGATGCAGGGGATACGGGTTTGTGCCCCGGTCTGGGAGGATCCCATATGCCGCGGAGCGGCTGGGCCCGTGAGCCATGGCCGCTGAGCCTGTGCATCCAGAGCCTGTGCTCCGCAACGGGAGAGGCCACAACAGTGAGAGGCCCGCGTACCGCAAAAAAAAAAAAAAAAAAAAAAAATATATAATGGAATTATAGCTTTGTTGATGTGAAGTGTAAAGAGTTTTCAATTATTTAAAAAAAAAAGAGGTGAGAGGAAGAAAAGTGAGGGGAAATAAAGGTTTCAATTGGACTTTATCCAACACATCTGAAGCCCATGTCACAGTTTCTCTAGGTTGAGTGAACCAAGCCTGATGCACAGTGTGAAAGGAACAAAAAAGGAAGTCAACAGTCAGAATTCAGCAGAAGAAAGGGAGCGGGGCATTTTCATGTTACGTTGCCAACCTAGTAATTGTAATGAAACTTCATTCAGGTGTAACTTGGCTATCTGAGAATCTCATCTATCTAAAGTACAGCAAAGAACCAAGGAAATAAAAGAGATGGAAAAAGACCTCTTCAGAAATAAAACAGAGATCACCAAAGTCCATGCCCTAAAGATCAAGCCCATTACTCCTAGAGATTCATCAAAGCCCTTTCTCATAGGTTATTAATCTTTACTTGGATTCAATTTTAAAGGACCTGGCAGTCTGGTTTCCAAACTCATAAAAAATTAAAATTGGTAAACTAGAAGTGGGAGGAGAAACTATCCCATGTGGGCATGCAGATGGCAGTAAGAAGACTGGAAGTCTATAAGCAGGACAGAGATTTTAAAAAGGCATAAAAATTGACTTAATGATCAAAAAGCACCGCAATTTAGTGTCTTTAGCCTAGGAGGAAAGAGTCCTACACCTCTATAGGCCTTGTGGAAGAAATATTAAAATCTGATTCAATATTAACCTTTAGTAATCAAGAAAATTAAATTATATTCAGTATACAGACATTCTCTGAATTATGCAGCACTCAACTTTATGGAAATAGCTCTATAAGGCACACAATAAATTTTTGAAATTTTGAAGATGATTTTATATGGCACTGAGAAATACAAAGAAGTCAAGTGTATGTTAATGGTTAAATAAATTATGACATGAAAATTTAATGGGCAATTATGAAATCATAAAAACTATTAGTGAAGAAATTTGTATGACACATGAAGTTAAAAAAACAGGACACAGAATTGTATACGCAGCATAATCTTAATAATGTGTAAAATATGTAGAAAGAAGATCTTTTGATCTCATTAATAACAGCCACAGAAAAAATTTTTTAAACCTCAGAACAAACTCTATGTGTAATACACACACAAGAAAAACTATAAATATTCACTGAAGGAAACTTTAAAAACTGCGTAAACGAAGAGGCATACCACATTCCCTAATGGGAAGACTTGATCTGGTAAAGGTGCCATTTTACCCAAATAGTTTACAAATTCAATGTAATTCCAATCAAAATTACAATAGGATTTTTAACAAAATTGATATGCTAATGCTAAAACTCATCTGGAAGAATACATACTTAAGAAGAGCTAGACATTTTTTAAGCATACTGAGGGGCCTCTAACTACCAGGTATCAAAATATACAATCACAGTCATTAAAGGATGATATTGGGTCACAAACAGAAAAAAAAGATTAACAGAAGAGAAAAGATCATCAGCTACTGACACAAAATTGTGGATAGGGCCTCCCTGGTGGCGCAGTGGTTGAGAGTCCGCCTGCCGATGCAGGGGATACGGGTTCGTGCCCCGGTCCGGGAGGATCCCATATGCCGCAGAGCTGGGCCCGTGAGCCATGGCCGCTGGGCCTGCGCATCCGGAGCCTGTGCTCCGTAAAGGGAGAGGCCGCAGCAGTGAGGGGCCCGCGTACCGCAAAAAAAAAAAAAAAAAAAAAAAAAAAATTGTGGATAGCATTTCAAATAATTGAGAATAGGTGTTGGGACAACTGGTTATCCATTAAAAAAAAAAACAGCTGGGCTTCCCTGGTGGCGCAGTGGTTGAGAGTCTGCCTGCCGATGCAGGGGACAGGGGTTCGTGCCCCGGTCCGGGAAGATCCCACGTGCCGCAGAGCGGCTGGGCCCGTGAGCCATGGCCGCTGAGCCTGCGTGTCTGGAGCCTGTGCTCCGCAACGGGAAAGGCCACAACAGTGAGAGGCCCGCGTACCGCAAAAAAAAAATAAAAGTAAAAATAAAGTTTCAAATCATAACAATGACCAATATTTCCCTCTTCTTACTAATATGACTGACTGGGGCTTCTCATGAATTAAATTTAATTCCATCAAATTGTTTTGGCCTTTGAGAAAACAAAGTTTACAATTACCAATGATAGGAGAAAGGTTAGCCCTCAAAGCATTCAATATACAAAAAATTCTTGATGTCTTCAATAGCAATCAAATCATATAACATAAGCCAAAATCCTGAACACAACGTCTTAGACTGCTCTGCCATCCTGACTGCCTCAAAATCCTACAGAAGTCCAAAGTACCCTTTATGATACACTTCATGGTCACGTGTACCTTGCGGTCATTCTTATTATCAGAATTCATTACCCTCCTCTCTTTGCTACAGGTGTAATCATGCAGGTCACTGGCAAGTGGGCACTGAAAAAACATAATTTAAGTTTGGGGTATTAATTATGAGTGAGAAATTAGTTTCATATTAGATATTAAAAAATAAAATATGCCTGAGGAAAAATTACCTGAACTTTTATGGAAATGATAACACTGACTCATAATTTATAAAGACGAAATGAAGAAAACCTCAGTTTATTTGAAAATCCACAATTATAATGGGACTTTTTAATATATCCTCTCAGGAAATAAAAAACGTGACAGCTTAGAAAAGAGTTAATAATATATTTCAATGAAAGAAATACAGAAGGTTTCCTTTGACAAAAAAATGCACACACATATTTGAAAACATTGAGACATAAATTCAGCTACAAGGAATAGGAGACACCCACGGTCTTGCTGACATGAGGAAGGTGCTTATTCTCACATGGAAGGACCAGGTGAAGGCAGCCAGTGCACAGTGCAGCAGAGAAACACTCTCCCATGTCGTTCTTTTCTGGCTGCACCTTAGTAAATGCAAATATTCTCACTAGCACTAATAAAAGCATAAGGCGTTTCCTGTGCAAATTAGACCTTATATGGATATAAGTAGAGAAGAGGGGAATCAGATAATACTTCCAAGCGTGAAAGTCTGAATTAGTCTCCTGAGAGGCACAAAAGAACTTACCAAAAAATCCAAACTTTAATGGATCTTTGATGTGGATCTTGGAAAGACATCAGTGGAAACCCACAGCTCTACAAAAATGGAAATCAAACAGTTGGTGGTGGTTTTGAGGATACTCTGGATTAGAAGGTCAGCAATCCAGAAAATAGGCTGGAAGATGGTATCCTTGAAGTTCCTATATGTATCAGTCTCTCTACCTGTATGGTGGCTCCAAACTCTGACTAATGCCATGTTCGCTTCTGCCTTCCAAATTCTATGCAAGTGAGGCTATTGGTGAATTCTAACATGGAGCCATAAGGGGGATGGATTCTGTAAACTCTAGTTCCTAACATTATCCACAGGGAGGATATCTCCAATTTTACATTTTTTTGGTCCTATCGTATCTCTCTTCTTAAATCAAACTCTATTCACCAAATACCAGTCAGAATAAAGAACAAAAAGCAAAGGCCCAAATAAGAAAATAATTATTCACATGGAACTATATTCTTTCATAAACTTGACACACACAAAAAATTTGTTCCAACTGTTTATTCGTATGGAAAGTGGAAAAAGGCTCAGATACCCATCACCCCTAAAGAGGAGCTTTGTCAGTAACAAAGGTGGAATATATATACTGGACTAGGGATATCTAGAAACCACCACAAAGCCAGTAGGAAAAACCAAACTATCATTTTTCGGTGGTCCTTTAACACAGAATAAAACATTATTTAAAAATTAACCTAATTGCTTATTAGAAACACACTTTAATTCATGCATGGATCCAACAGGCTCAAAACTGAGAGGAAATATTAATTTAAGAAAAAATGACTACCTATTACTCATATGTACTATTGTTGAAAACAACTTGCAGAATTATCTCACTTCAATATTCATTTCTAAAAACCGGTAGAAATCCACAGTCCAGTGATGCACTTCAAGGAAAAGGTTTGATAAACATAATATATTTACAACATTAATAACAAGTCTTTCATGCTGAAAGTTTTCTAGAACATTATACATAAACCAATTTCCATCAAACTTGGTCATGTTACTTACATTTTTTCTTCTTTTCTGTAGGAGCTTTCATATGTAAGAATGTGGGCCCATGAAGACTTACCATGCTGTTTAACTTCTTTTGTTTTTTGGTTTTTTTGGCCACGCCATGCAGCATGTGGGATCTTAGTTCCCCAACCGGGGATTGAACCTACAGCCCCTGCATTGGAAGCATGGAGTCTTAACCAATGGACTGCCAGGGAAGTCCCTTACCATGCTGTTTACATTCAGGATTTCCAGTGAGTCTTTTTGTGCCTTCTGAAGGAATTAAGATGACTGTAGGCTTTCCCACATTCTTCACATTTATATGGTTCTCTCCACTGTGCAGTCTCACATGTCTTAGACAGTTTGAGTGACAAATGAAGGCTTTTCCACATTCACTACATTTATATGGTTTCTCTCCAGTGTGAATTTTTTCATGTGTGTGAAAGGAATGGTAATAACTAAAGGCTTTACCACAATGTTTACATTCATAGGGTTTCTCTCCAGTATGAGTTTTTTCATGTGTTTGTAAGGAATAGTAATAACTGAAGGCTTTACCACATTGTTGACATTCATAGGGTTTCTCTCCAGTATGAGTTTTTTCATGTTTGCGAAGATAACTGGGACACACAAATGCTTTATTACACTGTTTACATTCATAGGGTTTCTCTCCAGTGTGCATTTTCACGTGCCTTCGATAGTTTGTGTGACAAATGAAGGCTTTCCCACATTCCTTACATTCATAAGGTTTCTCTCCACTGTGAGTTCTTTCATGTTTTCGAAGAGAACTGGGACAACTGAATGCTTTACTACATTCTTTACATTCATACGGTTTTTCTCCAGTGTGATTTCTTACATGTACTTGGAAACCTCTTTGAGAACTGAAATCTTTACCACATTGTTTACATTCATAGGGTTTTTCTCCTGTGTGAGTCCTTTCATGTGTTTGAAAGGAATTGTAATATCTGTAAGTTTTCCCACATTCCTTACATTCATAGGGTCTCTCTCCAGTATGAGTCCTTTTGTGTATTTTCAAGGAACTATAATAACTGAAGGCTTTACCACATTGTTTACATTCATAGGGTTTCTCTCCAGTATGAGTTCTTTCATGTATTTGTAAGAATCTGTAATCTCTGTAAGCTTTACCACAATATTTACAATCATAGTGTTTCTCTTCAGTGTGAGTTCTTTCATGTTTTCGAAGGTAACTGAGAAAGCTGAATGCTTTACTACATTTTTTACATTCATAGGGTTTTTCTCCAGTATGATTTCTTTCATGTACCTGGAAGTCTACGTGAGAACAGAAAGCTTTACCACATTGCTTATATTCATAGGGTTTCACCTCAGTATGAGTTCTTTCATGTTTCCGAAGAGAACCAGGACAAATGAAAACATTACTACATTTTTTACATTCAAACGGTTTCTCTTCTGTGTGAGTCCTTAAATGTGTTTGAAAATTTTGATGGTATCTATAGGCTTTTCCACATTGTATACATTGATAGGATTTTTCTCCAGTGTGGGTTCTTTCATGTATTTGAAGAGAATTTGAAGAAATAAAGGTTTTGCCACATTCCTTACATTTATGAGGAGAATTTCCAGGGTGCGTTACTTTGTGTCTTTGAAAACTCCTGAGCCACATGAAGGTTTTCCCACATTCCATACATTTATAGGTTTTCTTTCCATTGTGATTTCCTTCATGTTTTTCAAAATACTGGAGATAATGGAAGACTTCCCCATGTTCCTTACATTTATATGGCTTCGCTCCATATTTCTGATATTCATATGGTTTATGTCCAGTGTGACATCTCATGTGTCTATTAAGGGATGAATGATGCATGAAGACTTTTCCACATGCACTGCATTCATGTGGTTTCACTCCAGCAGTTTTCTTGTTCAGACTGAGATTTGAAATAAAGCAGAAGTTTTCTCCACATTGACTACCCTCTTTATTTTCACAGAGTCTTCCTACCACATGATTTCTGTAAAATAGGAGAAGCACATTATCAATGATTTCTTTATTAATGATTTTATATTTATTAGAATACTTGAACTACATTTTTATGATTTACCTCCAAAGTGTAGATTTCCTGCCTTGCCTAAATTATCTGGAATTGAATATACTGAATGCCCTGCAAGGGGACTTCACCCTTGCTATCATCAAAACAGTGATATTCATACATAGGGTTTATTAATACTGTTTCCAAGTGAACTATTTTGCAAACACTGAAAATGTATGTCATATATAAGAGGGTATTTTGGTGAAAATCTTCTAAGAATAAATACATTTGAAGTCAGGCTTATTTCTTTTGTTTGCTTGTTTTAAAAATTTCATAATATACCAGGACTTTGACATGAGAGTACTTTCTATTGTGAGAGAGACTCACCTTGGTTTTCTCCTCTGATTTTTGTACTGATCTTCAATGTCATGATCTTCCCATTTCCTCCCTAAAATGCAAACCCAGAAAAATGACTCAAAAATATTAGGAATTATGTAAAAATTATTAGATTCTAGTTGTATAATGAGCTGTGACCATGCCTAGCTTATTTATCAATGTGCTCCCTTTCCACATTCTACATGAACAATGTTCATGGGCAGGAAAACTTGTTCTCTGACAGAGTAAAGTTGTCATCCTTACCTACTGAGGCCAGGTTCCTCAAGGTTTCCCGCATCACATCTCTATAGAGTTTCTTCTGTGAAAAATTCAGTAAAGCCCATTCCTCGAGGGTGAAGTTCACAGCCACATCCTCAAAAATCACTGAGTCCTAAAACATACCAAATATGTGTATGATAGGATGAGTAAGACTGACAGCATTGGACACCTATACTCCATTTATAGGCAGGTTATGTATGATTCTGCTATTTCCAAACCTTTATTCTATGACTTGATCATCAGAAACTCTCTGTCCACACTTACTTCCTCATAAATTTAACAGCATCATGAACACATGGATATTACACACTTTTATAGTGATCATATTACATCTTATTGCTCTCTAATGGCAGGGTCTAGAGTATGTTGGGAAATGACACAATGCTATATAAATGAAACAAAGGTTATAATTTTAAGACCATTCATTCCCTGTGAGAAAACCTTTCATCTCCTTGTTTATTACCTACTGTTCACAGCACTCCATGAAGCAGATCTACATGAGGTTTCAATGAATAAAAACATGGTAGAGGCTTCCCTGGTGGCGCAGTGGTTGAGAGTCCACCTCCCAATGCAGGGGACACAGGTTCGTGCCCCGGTCCAGGAGGATCCCACGTGCCGCAGAGCGGCTGGGCCCGTGAGCCATGGCCGCTAAGCCTGCACGTCCGGAGCCTGTGCTCCGCAACGGGAGAGGCCACAACAGTGAGAGGCCCGTGTACCGCAAAAAAAAAACAAAAACAAAAACATGGCAAAGAACTAGAGGGTTTCCCTTCTGTTTTCATCACCAAACATGAGATTCCAGGAGGCCTGTGGAAAGCAAACTTTTAACAAAGCCTAGCTGGCCATATAGTTCTAGGTACTCCAGGCCATTAGAAGTAATCAGATGCAGCTGGTTGAATGCAAATATTCTGTGGAGAATATTACTTTTAACTTGTATAATATTCACCACAGATGCAATTCTTCCTCTCTCTCTGTTCTATTTGATGGGCTAGAAAGTAATTTGGATCTTAGAGCTCAGACATGAAGAAGAAGACTTGACAACTTAGATTACAAAATCCGTATACTCATGTGCCTCAGGGCAGCTTCTAGCCAACTTTTGGCAAACATAGACACAGACACTCAATCAAGAATATGCAAGAGGGGCATTTCCCTGGTGGCGCAGTGGTTAAGAATCTGCCTGCCGATGCAAGGGACACGGGTTCGAGCCCTGGTCCAGGAAGATCCCACATGCCGCGGAGCAACTAAGCCCGTGCGCCACAACTACTAAGCCTGAGCTCTAGAGCCCGCGTGCTACACCTACTGAAGCCTGCACACCTAGAGCCCGTGCTCCAGAACAAGAGAAGCCACCGCAATGAGAAGCCCACGCACTGCAACGAAGAGTAGCCCCTGCTCCCCGCAACTAGAGAAAGCCTGCACACAGCATCGAAGACCCAACACAGCCAAAAATAAATAAATAAATATTTAATAAATAAATAAAATGCCGGAAAGCTCTTCCTGGCAGAACCATTAGAGTCTATCCTGAGCTTTGTTGTCCTTGAGGAACAGGTTAAGAGCTGCAGATTGCACAGAGTTCACTGAATACCACAATGGTTTAATGCTGAATTTCCCCATGATTATAAAATATGTATACATGTCAGCAGTGCTTTTTTCCCCCAAAAAAATAAAATCTCCAGTCTCCAATCAGGAGGAAGTGTTTCCCGACCAGCCACTCCAGAAGCTGCCCAGCCAATTTCTGTCATTTCTAAGATCCTCATGGAAGAAAGGAGCATGATACCTCAACCCCTGAGCATAAGAATCCCTCAGCTCAAAACAACACACACTCCCAAGAGGTGAAAGGATTTATTCCTCTATAAATTTTGTTTCTGGGTAGAGTAAGGCAGGCCTCTCAAGAGGGCATGAAACAGCTAGAGAGAGCAAGGAAAGGTATGTGGAGTTGTCCTTTTATTAACTTGCTATAATATTCACACACAAATTTTTGTCCAAGCATAAATTTCCATTTTTCACAAGCACATACCTAAATATCAGTTGATGGATAATACGGTAATTCCAGGTTTAATTTTTAAGGAACTTACTGTTTCCAAGTGGCTGTACCATTTGTGGAATGAAATATTAAACTGTTGACAGAAAAAAACTCACCTAACTACAATTGTGTGTTGAACAAAATTATCCTTTAAAAGTAAGGGAGGGGCTTCCCTGGTGGCGCAGTGGTTGAGAGTCCGCCTGCCGATGCAGGGGACGCGAGTTCGTGCCCCGGTCCGGGAGGATCCCACATGCCGCCGAGCGGCTGGGCCCGTGAGCCATGGCCGCTGAGCCTGTGCGTCCGAATCCTGTGCTCCGCAAGGGGAGAGGCCACAACAGTGAGAGGCCCGTGTAACAAAAAAAAAAAAAAAAAAAGTAAGGGAGAATTCAAGATTTCTGAGACAAACAAATATTGATAGAATCTGTCACCAGTACACCTACTTTGCAAGAAATCTTAAGGCAGATTCTTCAAAAGGAAGGAAAGTGATAAAGAAAGGGAGACTGTTTGAGAAGGAATAAAATGAAGGGAAAATCATATCACTTTAAAAATTTAATTAATCTGACAGATAACACTTTGTTCAACATAATACTAGCAACAACGGTTTTGGTTATTATGCTTATGGATAAGTGAAATGAATGACAGCAATTTACAAGGGCCAGGAAGGGAGGAATTTACACAACCAGTGAAGTGGTTAGTCTTACTTGAAAGAGGACATGGGTTAATTGTAAATGTATTCTGCATATTCAAGGGAAACCAGTAAAAAAGTTTAAGAAGTATAATCGATATGCTAAGAGAAAAGAATAAATGAAATCAAGTAATATGCTCAAAGCTAGAGAAGGCAGAAAAAAAGTTAGGAGACAAAACAGAAACAAAGAACAAGGGCAAAAAAGAGAAAACACAAAAAATTATGGTAGATATTAATCCAACTATGTCAATAATCACTTTAAAAGTCAATTGTCTAAATACAACAACCGAAAGACAGATACTGACACAGTGGATTAAAAAACCACTCAATTATATGCTGTTTGTAATATAACTATGTTAACAATAAATCAATTAAGACTCAGATGAAAAGATATCTCATGTTAACATTAAAAGACAGCTAGAATATCTATATTACTTTCAGACAAAGCACAGGGATAAAGGGGGGCATTACATAATGATAAAGGGGTCAAGTCTAAGGAGACAGACCAATCCTTCCTGCTATGTGCATAATAATACAGTGACAAGTTATATCAGGGAAAAATGGATAGAACTACCAGGAAAAACAGATAAATCCACTAATATAGGTGGAGACCTCAACTCCCCTCTATTAATAATTAAGAGAACCAGCAGTTTACCAAGAAAAACAGAAAAGCCAGAGTTTAACTGAACAGTGCCCTTACACAACTGGATTTAATTGAAAACTATGGAATACATCATCAAAGAACAGCAGAACACACATTCTTAACAAATTCACATGGAAAAGTGATGAGATAGAACACAAACCACAACAGGAAACACACCTTACCAAATCTGAAAGAAGAAATATCATACAAAATATGCTTTCCAACCACAAAGGCATTAATATAGACATTAATAACAAAGATATTAGGAAACCCTCAAATACTTCAAGATTAAACAATACATTTCTAAGTAACTCATGGATCAAAGAAGTCTAAAGAGCAATTAAAACTTATTTTGAACTAAATGAAAATGCTACAGTTTACCAAAATTTGTGGGATTCACCAAAAACTACCTAGAGGGGAATTTATAGCATTGAAGGCATATAATTGAAAAAGAGATCTGTGATCAGTGAGTAAGCCTCTATCTTATAAACTAGAAAAAGAAGAGCAAATTAAAGTACAAAAAGAGAGACTTCCCTGGTGGCGCAGTGGTTAAGAATCTGTCTGCCAATGCAGGGGACACGGGTTCAAGCCCTGGTCCGGGAAGATCCCACATGACACGGAGCAAATAAGCCCATGCGCCACAACTACTGAGCCTGCGCTCTAGAACCTGCAAGCCACAACTACTGAGCCCGCATGCCACCACTACTGAAGCCCGTGCGCCTAGAGCCCATGTGCCACAACAAAGAGAAGCCAACGCAATGAAAAGCCCACACACTACAGCGAAGAGTGGCCCCCGCTCACAACTAGAGAAAGCCCACACACAGCAACAAAGACCCAATGCAGCCAAAAATAAATAAAAATAATTTTTTAAAATAATAATAAATAAGTAACCTATTTAACAAAATAAAGTACAAAAAGAGAAGTAATAAAAATTAGAAAAGAAATCAACAATATGAGAAATCAATTGAGAAAAATCAGTAAGCTGGTTCTTTTAAAAGATTAATAAAATGGACATACATCTATACAAGCTGAGAAAAAAAAGATACTAATATCAAGAATGAAAGGAGGGGGCTTCCCTGGTGGCGCAGTGGTTGAGAGTCCGCCTGCCGATGCAGGGGACACAGGTTCGTGCCCCGGTCTGGGAAGATCCCACATGCTGCGGAGCGGCTGGGCCCGTGAGCCATGGCCACTGAGCCTGCACGTCCGGAGCCTGTGCTCTGCAACGGGAGAGGCCACAGCTGTGAGAGGCCCGTGTACCCACCCCCCCAAAAAAAAAAAAAAAAAAACTAACTAAAGAATGAAAGGAGGGCTTCCCTGGTGGTGCAGTGGTTGAGCGTCCGCCTGCCGATGCAGGGGACACAGGTTCGTGCCCCGGTCCGGGAAGATCCCACATGCCGCGGAGCGGCTGGGCCCGTGAGCCATGGCCGCTGAGCCTGTGCATCCGGAGCCTGTGCTCCGCAACGGGAGAGGCCACAACAGTGAGAGGCCCGCGTACCACAAAAAAAAAAAAAAGAAAAAAAGAGTGAAAGGAGAGGAAATCTGACAAAATTCAAAATCCATTTATGACAGCAAACTAGAAATAGCAGGAAATTTCCTCATCCTGAGAAAGATCATCTACAAGAAACCTGCAGTTAACATGATACCTCCTGGTGAGAAAAAAGATGCTTTCCTGGTAAGATCAGGAAGAAGGCAATGATGTTCATTCTCACCAGTACTGATCAAAACTGTACTGAAACTGTATTGATCAAAACAAAGAAAGAGAAAGGTATACAGAATGGGAAGTAAAAAATAAAACTGTCTTTGTTGCACACAACATGATCATCTAAAAATCAACAATAATAAAGAAACCCCATGAACTAACACATGAGTAGATTAAGGTTTAAGGATAAATGGTTAATACACTAAAGTCAATATTTTCTTATAGATCCAAACAAATATACTCAACTGATCTTTGACAAATGATCAAATGCAATTCAAGGAGAAAACATACTATATTCAACAAATAGTGCCAGGAAAACTCAACATGCATATACAAAAAACCCCCACAACTCTACATATGGATCTTATACCTTTCACAAAAATTAACTCAAGGAACAACTCCTACAGAACACCTACTGAACGCTGGCAGAAGACCCCAGACCTCCCAAAAGGCAAGAAACTCCCCACGTACCTGGGTAGGGCAAAGCGGAGAGATTCCCGCACAGAGGATCGGTGCCGACCGGCATTCACCAGCCCGAGAGGCTTGTCTGCTCGCCTGCCGGGGCGGGCGGCGCTGGAAGCTGAGGCTCGGGCTTCGGTCAGAGCGCAGGGAGAGGACTGGGGCTGGCGGCAAGAACTCAGCCTGAAGGAGGCTAATGCGCCACAGCTAGCCGGGAGGGAGTCCGGGAAAACTCTGGAGCTGCCGAAGAGGCAAGAGACTTTTTCTTCCCTCTTGGTTTCCTGGTGCGCGAGGAGAGGGGATTAAGAGCGCTGCTTAAAGGAGCTCCACAGACAGGCGCGGGACGCTGGGGCTGCTGCTGCCGCCGCCGCCGCCGCCAAGAGGCCTGTGTGCGAGCGGAGGTCACTGTCCACGCCGCCCTTCCGGGAGCCTGTGAAGCCCGTCACTGCCGGGGTCCCGGGATCCAGAGACGGCTTCCCTGGGAGAACGCACGCCACGCCTCGGGCTGGTGCAACGTCACGCCGGCCTCTGCCGCTGCAGGCTCGCCCGAGCCCCTCCCTCCCCCCCCCGGCCTGAGTGAGCCAGAGTCCCCGAAGCGGCTGCTCCTTTAACCCTGTCCTGTCTGAGCGAAGAGCAGACGCCCTCCGGTGACCTACACGCAGAGGTGGGGCCAAATCCAAAGCTGAGACCGTGGAGCTGTGAGAACAAAGAAGAGAAAGGGAAATCTCTCCCAGCAGCCTCAGAAGCAGCGGATTAAAGCTCCACAATCAACTAGATGTACCCTGCACCTGTGGAATACATGAATAGACAACAAATCATCCCAAATTGAGGAGCCAGGAGTCAGTGCTGTGCCTCTGAGGTGGGAGAGCCAACTTCAGGATACTGGTCCACAAGAGACCTCCCAGCTCCACATAATATCAAACGGCGAAAATCTTCCAGAGATCTCCATCTCAACACCAGCACCCAGCTTCACTCAACGACCAGCAAGCTACAGTGCTGGACACCCTATGCCAAACAACTAGCAAGACAGGAACACAACGCCACCCATTAGCAGAGAGGCTGCCTAAAATCATAAAAAGTCCGCAGACACCCCAAAACACACCACCAGACGTGGACCTGCCCACCAGAAAGACAAGATCCAGCCTCACCCACCAGAACACAGGCACTAGTCCCCTCCACTAGGAAGCCTACACAACCCACTAAACCAACCTTAGCCACTGGGGACAGACACCAAAAACAACGGGAACCTCGAACCTGCAGCCTGCAAAAAGGAGACCCCAAACACAGTAACATAAGCAAAATGAGAAGACAGAAAAACACACAGCAGGAGAAGGAGCAAGATAAAAACCCACCAGACCTAACAAATGAAGAGGTAATAGGCAGTCTACCTGAAAAAGAATTCAGAATAATGATAGTAAAGATGATCCAAGATTCTATTTCCAAGATCCAAAATCTTGAAAATAGAATAGACAAAATGCAAGAAACAGTTAACAAGGACCTAGAAGAACTAAAGATGAATCAAGCATCGATTAAAAACACAATAAATGAAATGAAAAATACTCTAGATGGGATCAATAGCAGAATAACTGAGGCAGAAGAACGGATAAGTGAGGTGGAAGATAAAATAGTGGAAATAACTGCTGCAGAGAAAAATAAAGAAAAAAGAATGAAAAGAACAGACGACAGTCTCAGAGACCTCTGGGACAACATTAAACGCACCAACATTCGAATTATAGGAGTTCCAGAAGAAGAAGAGAAAAAGAAAGGGACTGAGAAAATATTTGAAGGGATTATAGTTGAAAACTTCCCTAATATGGGAAAGGAAATAGTTAATCAAGTCCAGGAGGCACAGAGAGTCCCATACAGAATAAATCCAAGGAGAAATACACCAAGACACATACTAATCAAACTGTCAAAAATTAAACACAAAGAAATCATATTAAAAGCAGCAAGGCAAAAACAACAAATAACACACAAGGGAATCCCCATCAGGATAACAGCTGATCTCTCAGCAGAAACTCTACAAGCCAGAAGGGAGTGGCAGGACATATTTAAAGTGATGAAGGAGAAAAACCTGCAACCAAGATTACTCTACCCAGCAAGGATCTCATTCAGATTTGATGGAGAAATTAAAACCTTTACAGACAAGCAAAAGCTGAGAGAGTTCAGCACCACCAAACCAGCTTTACAACAAATGCTAAAGGAACTTCTCTAGGCAAGAAAAACAACAGAAGGAAAAGACCTACAATAACGAACCCAAAACAATTAAGAAAATGGGAATAGGAACATACATATCGATAATTACCTTAAATGTAAATGGACTAAATGCTCCCACCAAAAGACACAGATTGGCTGAATGGATACAAAGACAAGACCCATATATATGCTGTCTACAAGAGACCCACTTCAGACCTAGACACATACAGATTGAAAGTAAGGGGATGGAAAAAGATATTCCATGCAAATGGAAATCAAAAGAAAGCTGGAGTAGCAATTCTCATATCAGACAAAATAGACTTTAAAATAAAGACTATTAGAAGAGACAAAGAAGGACACTACATAATGATCAAGGGATTGATCCAAGAAGAAGATATAACAATTGTAAATATTTATGCACCCAACATAGGAGCACCTCAATACATAAGGCAAATACTAACAGCCATAAAAGGAGAAATCGACAGTAACACATTCATAGTAGGGGACTTTAACACCCCACTTTCACCAATGGACAGATCATCCAAAATGAAAATAAATAAGGAAACACAAGCTTTAAATGATACATTAAACAAGATGGACTTAATTGATATTTATAGGACATTCCATCCAAAAACAACAGAATACACATTTTTCTCAAGTGCTCATGGAACATTCTCCAGGATAGATCATATCTTGGGTCACAAATCAAGCCTCGGTAAATTTAAGAAAATTGAAATTGTATCAAGTATCTTTTCTGACCACAATGCTATGAGACTAGATATCAATTACAGGAAAAGATCTGTAAAAAATACAAACACATGGAGGCTAAACAATACACTACTTAATAACGAAGTGATCACTGAAGAAATCAAAAAGGAAATTAAAAAATACCTAGAAACAAATGACAATGGAGACACGATGACCCAAAACCTATGGGATGCAGCAAAAGCAGTTCTAAGAGGGAAGTTTATAGCAATACAATCCTACCTTAAGAAACAGGAAACATCTCGAATAAACCTAACCTTGCACCTAAAGCAATTAGAGAAAGAAGAACAAAAACATCCCAAAGTTAGTAGAAGGAAAGAAATCATAAAAATCAGATTGGAAATAAATGAAAAAGAAATGAAGGAAACGATAGCAAAGATCAATAAAACTAAAAGCTGGTTCTTGGAGAAGATAAACAAAATTGATAAACCATTAGCCAGACTCATCAAGAAAAACAGGGAGAAGACTCAAATCAATAGAATTAGAAATGAAAAAGGGGAAGTAACAACTGACACTGCAGAAATACAAAAGATCATGAGAGATTATTACAAGCAACTCTATGCCAATAAAATGGACAACCTGGAAGAAATGGACAAATTCTTAGAAATGCACAACCTGCCAAGACTAAATCAGGAAGAAATAGAAAATATGAACAGACCAATCACAAGCACTGAAATTGAAACTGTGATTAAAAATCTTCCAACAAACAAAAGCCCAGGACCAGATGGCTTCACAGGCGAATTCTATCAAGCATTTAGAGAAGAGCTAACACCTATCCTTCTCAAACTCTTCCAAAATATAGCAGAGGGAGGAGCACTCTCAAACTCATTCTACGAGGCCACCATCACCTTGATACCAAAACCAGACAAGGATGTCACAAAGAAAGAAAACTACAGGCCAATATCACTGATGAACATAGATGCAAAAATCCTCAACAAAATACTAGCAAACAGAATCCAACAGCACATTAAAAGGATCATACGCCATGATCAAGTGGGGTTTATTCCAGGAATGCAAGGATTCTTCAATATACACAAATCAATCAACGTGATACACCATATCAACAAATTGAAGGAGAAAAACCATATGATAATCTCAATAGATGCAGAGAAAGCTTTCGACAAAATTCAACACCCATTTATGATAAAAAACCCTGCAGAAAGTAGGCATAGAGGGAACTTTCCTCAACATAATAAAGGCCATATATGACAAACCCACAGCCAGCATCATCCTCAATGGTGAAAAACTGAAACCATTTCCACTAAGATCAGGAACAAGACAAGGTTGCCCACTCTCACCACTCTTATTCAACATAGTTTTGGAAGTTTTAGCCACAGCAATCAGAGAAGAAAAGGAAATAAAAGGAATCCAAATCGGAAAAGAAGAAGTAAAGCTGTCACTGTTTGCAGATGACATGATACTATACATAGAGAATCCTAAAGATGCTACCAGAAAACTACTAGAGCTAATCAATGAATTTGGTAAAGTAGCAGGATACAAAATTAATGCACTCTGGCATTCCTATATACTAATGATGAAAAATCTGAAAGTGAAATCAAGGAAACACTCCCATTTACCATTGCAACAAAAAGAATAAAATATCTAGGAATAAACCTACCTAAGGAGACAAAAGACCTCTTTGCAGAAAATTATAAGACACTGATGAAAGAAATTAAAGATGATACAAATAGATGGAGAGATGTACCATGTTCTTGGATTGGAAGAATCAACACTGTGAAAATGACTCTACTACCCAAAGCAATCTACAGATTCAATGCAATCCCTATCAAACTACCACTGGCATTTTTCACAGAACTAGAACAAAAAATTTCACAATTTGTATGGAAACACAAAAGACCCCGAATAGCCAAAGCAATCTTGAGAACGAAAAATGGAGCTGGAGGAATCAGGCTCCCTGACTTCAGACTATACTACAAAGCTACAGTAATCAAGACAGTGTGGTACTGGCACAAAAACAGAAAGGTAGATCAATGGAACAGGATAGAAAGCCCAGAGATAAACCCACACACATATGGTCACCTTATCTTTGATAAAGGAGGCAGGAATGTACAGTGGGGAAAGGACAGTCTCTTCAATAAGTGGTGCTGGGAAAACTGGACAGGGACATGTAAAAGTATGAGATTAGATCACTCCCTAACACCATACATAAAAATAAGCTCAAAATGGATTAAAGACCTAAATGTAAGGCCAGACACTATCAAACTCTTAGAAGAAAACATAGGCAGAACACTCTATGACATAAATCACAGCAAGATCCTTTTTGACCCACCTCCTAGAGTAATGGAAATAAAGACAAAAATAAACAAATGGGACCTAATGAAACTTAAAAGCTTTTGCACAGCAAAGGAAACCATAAACAAGACCAAAAGACAACCCTCAGAATGGGAGAAAATATTTGCAAATGAAGCAACTGACAAAGGATTAATCTCCAAAATTTATAAGCAGCTCATGCAGCTCAATAACAAAAAAACGAACAACCCAATCCAAAAATGGGCAGAAGACCTAAACAGACATTTCTCCACAGAAGATATACAGACTGCCAACAAACACATGAAAGGATGCTCAACATCTTTACTCATTAGAGAAATGCAAATCAAAACTACAATGAGATATCATCTCACACCAGTCAGAACGGCCATCATCAAGAAATCTAGAAACAATAAATGCTGGAGAGGGTGTGGAAAAAAGGGAACACTCTTGCACTGCTGGTGGGAATGTGAATTGGTACAGCCACTATGGAGAACGGTATGGAGGTTCCTTAAAAAACTAAAAATAGAACTACCATATGATCCAGCAATCCCACTACTGGGCATATACCCTGAGAAAACCATAATTCAAAAAGAGTCATGTACCAAAATGTTCATAGCAGCCCTATTTACAATAGCCCGGAGATGGAAACAACCTAAGTGTCCATCATTGGATGAATGGATAAAGAAGATGTGGCACATATATACAATGGAATATTACTCAGCCATAAAAAGAAACGAAATTGAGCTATTTGTAATGAGGTGGATGGACCTAGAGCCTGTCATACAGAGTGAAGTAAGTCAGAAAGAGAAAGACAAATACCGTATGCTGACACATATATATGGAATTTAAGAAAAAAAATGTCATGAAGAACATAGGGGTATGATAGGAATAAAGACACAGATCTACTAGAGAATGGACTTGGGGATATGGGGAGGGGGAAGGGTAAGCTGTGACAAAGCGAAAGAGCGGCATGGACATATATACACTACCAAATGTAAGGTAGATAGCTAGTGGGAAGCAGCCGCATAGCACAGGGAGATCAGCTCGGTGCTTTGTGACCGCCTGGCGGGGTGGGATAGGGAGGGCGGGAGGGAGACGCAAAAGGGAGGGGATATGGGAACATATGTATATGTATAACTGATTAAATTTGTTAAATAAAAAAAATTTTTTAAAAATTACATACTTAAAACGGGAAAAAAAAATTAACTCAAAATGGATCCCAGATCTAATGTAAAACGCAAAATTACTAGAAGATAACATAGGAGAAAATGTAGGCAACCTTGGATTTGGTGAAGAATTTTTAGATAAAACACCAAAAGCAAGATCAATGAGAGAAAAAAAAATAGTAAGTTTGACCTCATTAAATGAAAACCTGGTCTGTGAAAGACAGCATTAAGAGACTGAATACACAAGCCACAGTCTGGGAGAAAAATCTTTGCAAAACATTTATCTGGGGACTTCCCTGGTGATCTAGTGGTTAAGAAAACGCCTGCCAATGCAGGGGACACAGGTTTGATCCCTGGTCCCGGAACATCCCACATACCGCGGGGCAACTAAGCCTGTGGGCCACAACTACTGAGCCTGCGTGCTCTGGGGCCCGCGTGCTGCAACTACTGAAGCCCATGCACCTAGAGCCAGTGCTCCACAAGAGAAGCCACTGCAATGAGAAGGCCGTGCAGCACAGGGAAGAATAGCTCCTCCTCGCTGCAACTAGAGAAAGCCCGTGCACAGAAACTAAGATCCAGCACAGCCAAAAAAAAAAAAAGAAAAAGAGAGTTAGCATGGAAAAAAAAAAACATTTATCTGATAAAGGACTAGTATCCAAAATGTCCAAAGAACTCTTAAAACTCAACAATTAGAAGATAGGCAAAAGATCTGAACACACACCTCACCAAAGAAGGTATACGGATTGTAAATAAGCATAAGACAAGATGCTCAACATCATATGTCATTAGGAATTGCAAATAAGGAGGAGATATTACTAGACACTGCAATGGTTGAAATTCAGAACATTGAGAACCATGACCAAATGATGGAGAAGATGTGGGACAACAGGAACCCTCATTCATTGCCGGTGGGAATGGAAAACGATATGCCTACTTTGGAAGATGGGAGGTTTCTTAAAAAACTAATCCTATTCTTGCCAGACAAGCTAGCAATCCGGCTCTTTCGTATTTCCCCAAAAAGAGTTGAAAAAATTATGCTCATAAAAAAAACTTGGGGGACTTCCCTGGCGATCCAGTGGTTAAGACTCAGGGCTTCCATTGCACGAGGAGTGGGGTTTAATCCCTGGTGGGGGAACTAAGATCCTGCATGCCAGATGGGAAACCAAAAAACAAAACAAAACAAAACAAACAAAAAACCTAAAAGAACTCTCTCAAAAAAAAAAAAAAACCCACAGAAACAAAAAAATAACTTGCACGTGAATTTTTTTTTTTGTGGTACGCGGGCCTCTCACTGTTGTGGCCTCTCCCGTTGCGGGGCACAGGCTCCGGACGCTCAGGCTCAGCGGCCATTGCTCACGGGCCCAGCCGCTCCGCGGCATGTGGGATCTTCCCGCACCGGGGCACGAACCCGTGTCCCCTGCATCGGCAGGCGGACTCTCAACCACTGCACCACCAGGGAAGCCCTGCACGTGAATTTTTATAACAGCTTTATTCATGATTGTCAGGACTTACAGGTAAAAAGATATTCCCCAACTGCAAATGGAAAATTAATCATGGGAACATCCATACAATAAAATATATCAAGTAATAAAAGGAAATGAGGTATCAAGCCAAAAAGATGTGGATAAATGTTAAAAATCATATTGCTAAGTGAAAGCAACCAATATGACGAGTCCACACACTGTATGATTCCAGGCACAGTTCTGGAAAAGACAAAACTGAGAAAGTGAAAGATTTTTGGTTGCCAGAGATTTGGGAGTGAGAAGAAGGAATGAATGAGTAGGTGGAACATGAGGGATTTTTAGGGCAGTGAAAGTATTCTACAGGACACAGAAATCATGGACACATGTAACTGTCCGTGGATACATTGCCAAAGCCTGAAGACAGTATAACAAAATATAAAAAATAAGGCAAACTATGTGGAGGTAGAGGGTTATGTGGGAACTCTGTACTTTCTGATCAAGTTTTCTGTAAACCTGAAGTTGCTTGCTGTAAAAAAAAGTAAAGTCTTTTAGGAAAAAAAAAAAGATAAAGACAGCTGCATTAATATTCATCCCTGATGACTGATGACTGAAAAAGGCCATCTTCAGTCAATTGATTTGAAATTATTTCAATGAGCCATTTTGGCGCTCTGAGATGAGGCCCGGAGCCTGAGACCTGGAAAAGAGAGGGTAAAACTACACTGAATGCCCTGTTCCACAGTCCAGCACTGTATATTCTGAAAAGTGAAATGAGTGCCTTCGTTACTATCAGTAGTGCCTGGGACTCTGACATGGATAAGAGTGTTCTGGCCCTGTGTTGTGGCCTCAGTATACACACAGACAAGTGTTATCTTGATTTCTATTGTGGGTATCTGTTAGGCAAGAGATTTCCAGAATTCTTTGACCACAAAGGGGCAACTCTTAGACAATCATTCAGGGGTCTGTAAACACATGCTGACGAAGGCAACTGCTGGTCAGGGCTAAGACGACAGCCTGATGTTTGGTCAGTTGTGGACCCTTGAGTCCCATCCTTCATCAGGCTGTGCTAAATGAGGGATGAAAAGCAGCAACTGCCTGAGATGGATCATGTATGATCATGGTGATGCTGTCTCTAATGTCTAAAACTCTCATTGCTTTTCACTCGGGGACTCCTAAGGAGCTCACAGGGAGCCTAGGGGTCTGGGAAAGGGGTGACCTCCTTGAGCACCTGGCATCTGGCAAGGAACTGAGGAGAAGGGAGGCCACCCCTCCTGCAGGTAGGTTATGGCAGGGGGCCCAGGTTTAGCTGTATCTTGTCTCAAGGGTGTCTCTGTATCTGAGCTCTTGGAGTGCTTTCACAGGTCCCAAATCATAATGGGAATCTGGATGAGGGGTCACATGCTCAGGGCTATCTATTTTTAGCACAGCTCTGCCAGAAGGGATAACTGCAGGGACTTCCCTGGTGGCACAGTGGTTAAGAATCTGCCTGCCAATGCAGGCGACACAGGTTCAAGCCCTGGTCTGGGAAGATCCCATATGCCGCAGAGCAACTAAGCCCGTGTGCCACAACTACTGAGCCTGCGCTCTAGAGCCCGCGAGCCACAACTACTGAAGCCCGCGTGCCTAGAGCCCGTGCTCCGCAACAAGAGAAGCCACCGCAATGAGAAGCCCGTACACCGCAACAAAGAGCAGCCCCCGCTCGGGCTTCCCTGGTGGCGCAGTAGTTGAGAGTCCGCCTGCCGATGCAGGGGACACAGGTTCGTGCCCCGGTCCAGGAAGATCCCACATGCCGCGGAGCGGCTGGGCCCGTGACCCATGGCCGCTGAGCCTGCGTGTCCGGAGCCTGTACTCTGCAACGGGAGAGGCCACAACAGTGAGAGGCCCGCGTACCGCAAAAAAAACAAACAAACAAAAAAAAAGGAGTAGCCCCCGCTCACCGCAACTGGAGAAAAGCCCGCGCAGCAACCAAGACCAAAAGCAGCCAATAAATAGATTAATTAATTTTAAAAAAAAAGAAGGGATAATTGCAGCTCGAATGCCATACACTTTGGGGCCTAGGGCAGGCTCTTGCATTAGAAGCCTATGAACAACTTATTTCTACCATGTCAGGGAGGGAGCAGGCCCCAGATTACCAAATAATTTTTAGGAATTTGAACAAGGTGGCAGCGTCTCACGTGCAATACATGGCAATAGACTATGCGCTTTTTATGAGCTCTATTCTCAATATTTTAATATCCTGAATATCCTCAGAAGAGGATGCCATTGATGTAATGTCATACCTGTGCTTCTGGAGGAAGGTGGCTACAGTTCAGACCCTGCCTTCAGGGGCTGTGTGCAGTGGCAATGGTGTTGAAGTTCCCTGAGGGTAACCAGGTAAAAGAATATCATGTCCTTTTAGAAGTGAAGAAATCTCTTTCAAATCTCTTTCTAACTAAAATAAGAAGAGGCATCATACTTCCTCCTTGTATCTCACTCGAGGGGGTTATCTCAAGAAAAAGCAACATTTTATAATACACTCAGGATTTGGTCCTAATTCATTCAATGTTTTAGGATTTTCAATGGTTTTATGGGACTTCCCTGGGGGTCCACTGGTTAAGACCCCACACTTCCAATGCAGGAGACACAGGTTCGACCCCTGGTCAGGCAACTAAGAACCCACATGCCGCGCAGCAAGGCCAAAATAAAAGGGGGCGGGGGTTAAGTAAGTTTTGAGTAGTTTTTCTCGTATCAATTAAAATAGGAACTCATTGCCTTACTAATATCACAGTATTTAAATTTTCAAAGCTCTCTAGGGTCACATATATTCAAATGACCTACAAAATGTAAAATCCACCTGAAAACTCAAATACACCCATCTCTTATCTTGAGGGTCTCTTGCCTAAAAGGAACAAATATTCTGCTTGGTTCCAGAATTCCTTGCCTTCCTCCCATTGTTTCTTTCAATCAATTTACATCTTCAAAGTCCAAGAATGAGAAATCTTACACACTCACACAGGAAATAATATCACAAACTACCAAGGGAAACAGAATTAAGAGTTGCAATATCCGAGATGTAAACGCATACAAGGAAAGAAATGCAAATATTCGAATCAGGTGAGAGAAGCAGCCTGCTTCCCCATATTTCAGAAGCAGCCTTGCTTCCCAAATTTGAGGTCCATACTCCCCTTGTTGGGACACAACCCCTAGAGTGGGTCAGTCGCTGGTGATGGAGGGTAGGGACACCTGAGCAGTGTCAGGAACAAACTCTGGGAGCTCTGCACACTCTCTTCTCAAGACATAATGGAAATACTCCCTTCTCTCAGGCTTCTGTTCTCACAAGTGAGGAACTCTTGGGCAGAAAGTATTTCAGATTGTGACCCAAATGAACTCTCCAATTCATAAACACTCTGTCCAGAAGACAGATCTCCTGACTTCACAGACTTCCTCTATGTACACAAATTACTCCCAGTGCCTTTACACTGCGGATGCAAAGTTCAAGCCTACATCTAGAAACAGGCCGTAAGAAAAGACAATTACAATCTCAGAAACAGCATCACTCTCTAGCCCCCAACAAACCCCTCCTACCATGTACACCCCCAGCTTTTCAGGTCTCTGTAGCTTCTCAGCATAAAGGCTTCTTCCACAGTAGGTGTGAGCAGATAGGATAGGCGAGGCTTCTAGATAGGCGAGGCTCTCTAGAAGAACCAACTAGGCCTTCAAGTACTTCCCTTTGCATGGGGGGTGGGGGGGCTCGCTTAGCTAAGAGACACTGACTTCAGGTCTCTGCTTCTCAGCTAGTTGCTCTGGACCAGCATCGATACTTTAAACACAGAAACCCAGTATTTGAACAATCCGGTAAAATCACTTAAACCCAGTGTTTATATATAGTATATATAGTATATACAGTATAAAGGATGAAAGAAGATTGTAAGGCGTTCTTCTAATTCAACAATAGAAACCCCCCACAAACATCCATTCATTTCAGAAAATAAATGTCAGTTGATTATTATTTCCACGGGAAGAAATTGTGTGGAAAACAATCATAATTGAACACACTACTAGATGTTGGAAGCGTAAGCCCTGATATTGCATTTGAAATCACCCAAAAGAAAAAACCAGATCTCAGGGACTTCCCTGGTGGCGAAGTGGGTAAGACTCCGAGCTCCCAATGCAGGGGGCCCAGGTTGGATCCCTGGTTGGGGAACTAGATCCCACATGCATGCCACAACTAAGAGTTGACAGGCCACAACTAAGGAGCCCGCCTGCCACAACTAAGACCCGATGCAACCAAATAAATAAATATATATTTTTAAAAAAGCCAAATCTCAGAATGTTACTACACTCCATCACGGGAAGAAAAAAATGAAACCAAAATTTTAACAAATGAAAGTGGAATAATGGAATACTTTATTTTTTCTGAAATCTACCTCTTTCTTGCCTCTTTGGAAATATTTTATACACTCTTCCAATCTATTGATTAAGTACATTTTATATTTATTTGGAAAATGGAAACTTAAAAAAAAAGTGAATAAAGACACAAACTCAGGGAGGTGCAGTGCTGAACTGGATCCGTGATGAAAGGACAGATCACCCAGGAGTATCCAAAGAGGACTCTCTACCCAAAGGACTCAAACAGGATGTCTGTGCCCAGGATAGGTCCTGGGGAGGAAAGGCATAAGGCTTTTATAAAACGTAGTTCCAGGTGGTTAATCTCTGATTTCCTCTCATGGAAAATACCCACAGGCAAAAAAACCAAATCTTTAAAAAGAGCCATCCATGGCTCAGTGGAGAAATGATAAACAAAATACTGCGAAGTTTAAAACGCACCACGGAGAATAAGAGGCAATAATGATGCTATGAACTGGAGAGGGAAGATCTGGAAATTTAGGCATTTATTGCCAGCCCTAGGAAAATCAATCTGGGGGGACAGGGTCGTGCTCCTCAAACTTAGAAAAGTGAGGGGGAAACGGTCTCCTGGGGAGATAGGAGAGACCCCACAGACCACGGTTCCTCCCACGCACGAACCCGGGAGACCGAGTCACGAGTGTCTCAATGACCTTCGCCGTGATCAGCGCACAAACTAGAGGAGAAACGGCCGCCTGCCGAGCCGCCACGCTGCGCCGCGCCACCTGCATACTCAGGCCCCCGAGCCCCGCAACTCACCATGTTTCAGTTTCTCGGCTTCCGGGTGGTCCACCCCACGATTCCCGAGCGGCAAGTGCAGGTCACAGCAACAGAATATGCTGCCGAGCCATCTCTACTTACGGGTACCGAGAGGCAATCTGACCGCGAGAACACGTTGACTCCAGCTCGCAGGCCACGGCACCCACGCCGCCAGCGAAGCGTCGCCCTCACGTACGTAACCGGCGACTCCCCTGACTGGGCAGTTCGTAAGGCCCCGCCCACCCTGCCTGAGTGACAGCAGGCCGGCGGTCGGGTCTTTGAGCAGAGCTCTTATTGACAGTAGGCGGGAGCTTTCCCCTCTATAGACGCTGCCGCACTGACCCAAAAGGCCGCGGGCCCTCACTGAACTGTGACACTGCTTCATAAACACGGTCACTTAAAAGTGGCCTCACCATACGTAATAATGAGTGTGACTCCACTTTGATCTTTGACCATTTCCTGTGGGCGACTTCCGTCCATCCCTCCCCACCCGGACTCGTTCGGTGCTTTATAAAGCCCGCCGGCCTCAGGGGCGCTTGGCTCTGGTGCGAGGATGAACCCCGCGGTCCGAGACCAGCCCTGAAGCCTCAGACACTAGCATGTGTGAAACACTGAGAAAGAGAAACCACCGGAAAACCTTTTCAATGAAATTCCTTTAATACTCATTTTTTGAAAGATCAAAGGAGGCAAAACTGAAAGAACACTGCTGAGTAAAAAATAACAGATGGTGAAGGTATGAAGGATAAAGAATATCAATAGACTTTCACCACTGCCCACAGGCCATTTATGAATCTTCTTGATGATTCCAAGGATGTTTATATTATTACTAAATCTTACCACAAAACGTCTTGTACGTTTTTCCTCGAATATATCTGATGATAAAAATTTTAAGAAGTAATTAAGGTTGGAAAAGAACATACCTTGTGTATATTTGTTTGTCCTATAATGTAGCAATTCATGGTTTGGGCAGCAAAAACTGGTAACAAGCCAGTGTGTATTTAGAAAGGATGTTTTACATAAATTCGTCATCATATGCACTTTTAAAAGACAAAGGGTATGGATATGAAAAGATCTGGAGGATTTATCAATAGAACAAATAAGCAAAGTATATTGCAATATATGTACCATGCTACCTTTTCTATAACCTGCTGAGACAGGTAGACCTCTGACCACCGCCCAAGGTTTGGTTGAGTAGTGGAGACTACCACACACCTACCAGAAATATATGAAAGGGTTAATTACTTGATAACTCTGGGGGGAGCAGGGTAGGCCTCTCAAGCAGGTGGGAAATGCCTTCAGAGAGCAAGGAAAGGAGCCTAGCCTGGGTTTTTATTGAGGTTAAGAGGTGAGCTAGGATGGGAATTCACACACACGGTGGTGAATCTCTTGCCAGCACTGACAGAGCCAGTTGTCACTTTTTTTTATCACTTTGTACAGATGTGGGGCACAAGGGGAAGAAGGAGGGATGGACCATAAAGTTGTCAGCTGTCAGATAATAAAAATATATATAATAAAAATATATATACTGGTTTCTGCCCCCCAGTTCCTGGCACAGAGCTCCTAAAACCTTTGTAAATTCCTAAGCGATAAGAGCACTAGGAACACCTCTAGTTCTAATATTTGGTGTTTGACCCTGTCCCTGACACAGGGCTCCTGAAACACTTGAAAATTCATAATTGCTAAGAGCACTAGGACCATCTTTTGTTCTATTGAAGCAACTCTGCTTGGGCTCCCAGTTGGGGGCTGGTCACCAGAAAGAGCAAGCCATGATTAGGAGCTTGGAATTTTCAGCCCAACACCCCATCCTCCGGAGAGGGGAGAGGGGCTGGAAATGGAGTTAATAATTGATCATGCCTATGTGAAGAAGCCGCCTGGTATGGGGTTTAGAGAGCTTCTAGGTTGGTGAGCACATCTACGTACGGGGACGGTGATGCACTCTAACTCCACAGAGACCCTCTCAGACATCACCCTATGTATCACTTCATCTGGCTGTTCTTCTGTATCCTTTATCATGTCCTTTAATAAACTGGTAAATTAAGTGAATGTTTCTGTGAGTACTGTGAGCTGCTCTAGCAAATTAATCAGACCCAAGGAGGGGGTTGTGGGAACCTCGGATTTATAGGCAAGTCAGACAGAAGTTGTGAGTAACCTAAGAACCTACACTTGCAACTGGCATCAGAAGTAGGGAGGAAGGAGTCTTGTGGGACTGAGCCCTTAACCAATGGGACAGGATGCTATCTCTGCCTTGATACTGCTAGGATTAAGTTGCAGGATACCTGGCGAGTGTCACAGAGAATTGTTTATTGTGGAGAAAAACCCTCACACATTTGGTATCAGAAATGTCAGAAGTGATTGTTCTGGATGAGTATAAAGGAGACACACAGGAGGAAAGAACTGGGATTTTGCCCACTGAGGAAGACTACTTGGTTTTTCTAACACACCAGCAGTCAAATATTTAAAAAATGGAGTCAGAGACCTTGGGTTTTTGTTTTTCCAGGTAAGAAGCTTAGAAGGTGACATTCCCATCTTCACTATTAAAAAAAGCAAACAAACTTAAAAGCAACCGCTCTTCTTAGATCTATCAAAGAATTGAGGTTGCAGGGCAAACCGCTGCCTCCAAAATTTGAAAGAGAGAAAAATAGCTATTCTGAAATATGCCCAAAATATTCTGTTTTGCTTAATAAGGCCTGTCCTCAAAAGATTCTATTTCACTAAAATCTAACCCCTGGGATTTTACTAGCCAAACTGACACGGTGGGAGGGAAATTGTCAGTTTGAGCTTCCTCTATCATCTCTGCCTCACCTAAGTAGAGGATAGCAGTGGGGCCTCAGAAACCCTTAGGAGGTTGGAGAATTCCCTGGCGGTCCAGTGGTTAGGACTCTGCAGTTTCACTGCTGAGGGCTTGGGTTCAAACCCTGGTCTGGAAACTAAGATATTCCATGAGCCATGTGGCGTGGCCAAAAACAAAACAAAACAAAACAAACAAAAACTTGTGAGGTTGACAGGTTATTTTCCCCTCCTGACTTCAAATATGCAGTGTGTTTTCTGAAAGCATTTATCCAACTCTCCAAAACCAACTGGATGGCCTACAATTCAATTCAATTTTGCTAATAACTAATCAGAGTTAAGCTCAGACTCCACAGTATAAGGACTCCTCAGTCCCATGAGCTGCCCCCACGTTACATGCTAGCTGCAAATGGCAGGGGGAGGGCAGCCTACACACATTTCTGCATAGCCCACTACAAATTCAGAGGCTCCTTGAACACCTCACACTTGTTGATTGTCTAGAACAACCATCAGAGTGAAGAAAAGCACTTTACTTATTATTACCAGTTTATTGTAAAAGATAACAAGTCAGGAACAGCCAAATGTGAAGGGTGCACAGGGCAAAGTGGTGGTCGGGGGGTAGGGAGCTTCCATGCCCTCTCCTGGCATGACAGCCTCCCAGCACGGTGACGTGTTCACCAACTCAGATCTCTCTGAATCCCGAGGTTTAGACGTTTCCATGGAGTTTCCTTATGTTGACCATTGGTGAATAACTCTATCTCCAGCCCTTCTCTCCTCCCCAGAGGCTGGGAACTGAGCTGAACATTCTAAGCCTCTAATCAAAGCTTGGTCTTCCTAGCAACCAAGCCCCATCCTGAAGCCATCTAGGGGCCTGGAAACAGTTGCCACATTAGGACATAAGATGCTCTTATCACACTTATCACTCAGAAAGTCCAAGGGCTTTAGGAGGTCTTTGCTAAGAACCATGGGCAAAGACCAAACATTTTTCTTATCATACCACAGAAGGTCACACAGCCCAGGGATACAGGCTCATTAAAATACTGAGACCAAATCATAGGATTATAGAACATTTCCTCTCCACCCACAACATGCCACTACATCAAGAAAACTCCTGTTTAATAACAGTTGGAAATACTGAAAGAACTGTATGTTTCCAAACTTATTTAAGAAGTCTATATAGTATCCTCAAAGATGTCATGGGAAACAAAAGCAAGGAACCTAAGGATACTCTAGCCACTGACAGTTACAAGAAATAGTAAACATAGCCTAAATCCTCAGATAAACATAAAACCTTACACTAAAGACCTAGTTACCTCAGTTCCTCTTTACAGTACATCATGTCCAGCATTCAAGAAAAAGTTAAAAGGCACAATAGAAAGCTTAAAATTTTTTTTCCAGTGGATAAAGAAGATGTGGTACATATATACAGTGGAGTACTACTCAGCCATAAAAAGAACAAAATAATGCCATTTGCAGTAGCATGGATGCAATTAGAGATTATTATACTACGTGAAGTAAGTCAGAAACAGAAAGACAAATACCATATGATATCACTTATATGTGGAATCTAAAATATGACACAAATCAACCTATCTATGAAACAGAATCAGGGACATAGAGAATAGACTGGTGGTTGGCAAGGAGGAGGGGGGTGGGAGAGGGTTGGATTGGGAGTTTGGGATTAGCAGATGCAAACTGATATATATAGAATGGATAAACAACAAGGTCCTACTCTATAACACAGGGAACTATATTCAGTATCCTGTGATAAACCATAATGGAAAAGAATATAAAAAAGAATGTATATATATATATATATATATATATATATATAACTGAGTCACTTTGCTGTACAGCAGTAATTAACACAACATTGTAATTAAACTATACTTCAATTAAAAATAAATTTTAAAAAAGAATTAAAATTTTTTTTTCAGGAAATAGGACAAACAAAAGAACCTGATTCAGATGTAGCAGATATCTTGCAATTACCAGATATTTGAATCAAGCAACCATGATTAGGCTGAAGCCTCTAATAGAAATAGTGGATGCATGCAAGAATAGATAGGTAATATTTGCAGAGATGGAAACACTAAGAAAAAAACAAAAGAGAAATGCAAGAAATGTAAAACAAAAAAAAAACAGAACAGAAATGAAGTATTCCTGGGTAAAGGGGGGATGCTCATCACAGTGGAAATGTGTAAGGAAAGAACCAGTAAGCTTGAGAAAATGTCAATAGAACCTTTTATTTTGTGCAGGTCTCAGCCTATGAATAACCAGTGTTGTGGTTGGACCAACCTTTGTGGTTCTTATTATGATTGCCGGTTGCCCTTCAGCAATAACCATCAGGAAACTTTGAAAAAATAAAGGTTTATTATTTATAGGACCTGCAAATCACACAGCCCACCAGGGGCCACGCAGCGAGATTGTGGGGTATGGTGGGGAATGACGGGGGGGCCTGGGGTTCTGTTTTTATTGAGGTAGAGGGTGAGGGCCTAGGGTTCAGAAGCTCACTCTTTATTGGTGAATTTAAAATATAAGAGCAGGAATTTAAAGTGCAGTAAGAGGAAAACAAGTGGCTCAAATGATCAGTTATTGAAGTCAACCAAGATCTCTCAAACAAAGGAGTCTAAGTGGGGGGAGGTGGCCTGGCTCTTTGTGGCTGGCAAGAGCTGTCTTTGAAGTGGATGCCTCTGAAGTGGATGCCTTGGCAATCAAAGCTTAAGTCAAGCACTTGCATTACAAAAAGAGAAAACCTAACTGTCAGTAATTACACTGCATTTTTCCAAAACTGAAACGCAAAGAGGTGAGAAGGACAACAAAGGCAGAACAAAAGTCCAAGAACTTTGGGAAAATCACAAAAGGTATAACAAATACATAGCAAGAATATATGAAAGAGAAGAAAGATACAAAGAAACAATAAATAAGTGAAGCAAACCACCGACCCAGGAACCTTATTTAAACAAACACTCCCAGGAAGCTCAAAAAATGAGCTAGACTGGAAATTCCCTGGTGGTCCAGTGATTAGGACTCTGTGCTTCTAGTGCAGGGAGCCTGAGTTAGATCCCTGGTCAGAGAATTAAGATCCCACAAGCCATGCGGCCATAGAAAAAAAGAGCAAAACTGTATACTGGGGCTGGCTAATGAGTAACAGTGCTAGACGGGACCAGGATATGTGGGCAGTGACTTTTCTTAAGTTAGACGTTCCTTTTTTACAGATTTATTTAAAATTAACAGAGAAATTTATGCATGCTAGATTTATTATCTGACAGCCTTTTTTAAGTTTAACTTTTTTTTACATAGGAAATCATTCTAAGATTGAATTCCTTTAAACACTAATGGTTACAAAATTATAAAGCATACAAAAAGAAAAGAAAATTTTCAAACTCTTTCCAACTTAAAGGATATGCAGCATCCTAGTTTCTCCTTTCCCTATTTCTCACACGGGGGTATTTTCAGGAATGAGTAGAATATTATAATGCAATAGTGGTTTTAGTTTAGCCCTTTGAGTAGTTTTCCTCACATCAATTAAAATAGAAATTCAATTACTTTAGTCTTTGAAATTTAAATGTTCTCTAGGGACATGTATATACAAACACTGATCTAAAAATGAAAAATGTATCAGAGAACTTAAATATATTCATTTCACAAGTTGAAGTTATCTTGCCTAAAAGGAACAGAAATGCTTCTTAGTTCTGTCGACTACAAATTGGCACTTGCCATCTGCCTCTACGGGGATTAAATCATGCTCCGCTGCAGCTGCTGACTTTCAACACCCCCTGAAAGGAGTTCAGGGTGGAGAGCAGAAATGAGGAACTCTGTGCTCTGGGAAAAACTGGCAGAACAAGTCTTCAGATAGTTAGATATCTTCAGGAGATGATTTTATGAGCCCAATTCTGTATCTCCTCACATCTAGAAAAGTACTAAAATCCTTCATGGTGACGTCTGCTCCTCGTGACTAGCAGAAACCTTCTGTAAAAAATACGTGCTTGATTGCATGCATTCCCCCTTCACCAATATCACATATATACTGACCTTCCCCCCTACCTCTTTGGAGCAGTTTCTCAGAGCTATCTGAGACGCTGTCTGCTGGGCTATACTCCTCATTTTGCCCCCAATAAAACATAACTCGCAACTTTCACGTTGTGCGTTTTTTTTTAAGTCAGCAAATCCATAATTTTCTTGCCTTGATGACATCATTTCTCTCAATCAACTTACATTTTTAAGCTCAAGAAACAAACAATGTTATTTCTCACGTAGGGAATTAATTACAAAGTGCTAAAGGAAACAAGAGCCAAAGGGCTGCACTATTCAACGATAAAAGAATCCGAAGGAAAGAAACACAAATATTGGAATCAGCACAGATAAGCAGCCTGAGCTCCACAGGGCAGGAGCCACATTCAGCACGTTTAACACACGCTAGGCTCTCCTGGTTGAGACAGAACCGCTGGACCAGGTCAGTCCCTGGTGAAGGAGGGTGGGGGCACCTGAGCAGCCACAGGGATGGACTCTGGGAGCGCTATGCACCCTCTCCTCCCCAGGGAATAATGGAACCATTCCCTTTCTCAGGCTTCCATTCCCACAGTGAGAAAACTCTCAGCAGGACTCAGTTTCAGGCTGTGACCAAAATGAGCTTCCAAATTCATGAGCCCTAACCCAGGACACAGAACTGTTGACTTTCACAGACTTTCTCAACGTAAACAAATACACTCTGAGGGCAGCTACACTGTGGATGCAGAACTCCAACCTATGTCTACAAACAGGCCCAGGAGAACCACAACTAAAAACTCAAAAAGGGCATCAACCCCACTCCCCACCATGAGCATGTATATCCCCAGCTTTCGAGGGCTCTGTAGCTTTTCTCAAAATAAAGACTCCTTCTGCGGTGGGTGTGAGCAAGGACACCTGTTCAGGGAGACGCCCCAGGAAAAACAACTGGGCCTTCAAATACTTCCTTTGCAGGCTCTTGGCGGGGCTGTGGGGTGGGGTTTGGGGTGCGGGGGCAAGTCGGGGGGTGCTTTGCTTGGAGACAATGACCTCAGGTCTTTGCTCCCAGTCGCATTGCTTTGGACCACCACTGACATTTGAAGTGACACAAACTCAGTATTTGAAGGATCCAGCAAAATCACACAAACCCAATGTTTATGTGAAAAGGAGAGTATAAAACTATAAGGCATTTTCCTAGTTCAACAAGAAAATTCACAGTATCCATTACTTTTGGAAAATAATATTATTTCCAAGGCAAGAAATTGTTTTATAAAGAATTAATCATGCAGGAACACTTCTGCTGTTCAAGTGTAAGCTCTGGAATTCCATTTGAAAATACCACCCTCCTCCCCAAGAAAGAAAAACATCCTATTACTACACACTCAGGAGAGGAAAAAAGGGAAACAAGAATTTAAGTAATTCTAGACTATTTTCTTTTAATGTTTATTTATTTATTTGGCTGCACCGGGTCTTCGCTGTGGCATGCGGGATCTTTAGTTGAGACATGCGGGATCTAGTTCCCTGACCAGGGATCGAATCTGGGCCCCCTGCATTGGGAGCGTGGAGTCTTAGCCACTGGACCACCAGGGAAGTTCCTAGATTATTTTCTTTTTCTTAAAAAAATAAATTTATTTACTTATTTTTGTCTGCATTGGGTCTTTGTTGCGGTGCGTGGGCTTCTCATCGTGGTGGCTTCTCTTGTTGTGGAGCACGGGCTCTAGGCGCGTGGGCTTCAGTAGTTGTGGCTCACAGGCTCTAGAGCGCGGGCTCAGTAGTTGTGGCGCACGGGCTTAGTTGGTCTGCGGCATGTGGGATCTTCCCGGACCAGGGCTGGAATCTGTGTCCCCTGCATTGGCAGGTGGATTCTTAACCACTGCGCCACCAGGTAAGTCTTATTTTCTTTTTTTCTGCTATTCACCTATTTCTTGCCTCTTTGGAAATATTTTATACTTTCAAACTCTATTGATTACTTAAATTATAAATTTTTGAAAAACGGAGATTCAAATAAGTGATTAAATCTTTTCAAAGTGACAAACCCAGGGAGGGGCAGTGCTGACAGGACAGATCACCCAGAAAATTATCCTACGAGGAACCTCCACCCAAAGGACTTTCCATAGGATGTCTGTGCCCAGGAAAGACCCTGTGGGGAGAGGCACAAGGATTTCATGCAACATGGTTCCAGCCGGTTACTCTCTGCTTTTCCTCTTTCCATAGACAAAACAATAAATCTTGTAAAAAGAGACATCCAAGACGCTGTGGAAAAACGATAAACAATATATTGGGTCTGTTTGAAAGGCACCATGGAGGACGCATTGTTCATAATGATCCTGTGACTCTGAGAGGGGATGCTGGCGTTTAGGAATGCGGAAAGGATCTGAAAATTTAGGCATTTATTCCCAGACCTAGGAAGAGCTAGGCTGGGAGGCCAGGGGTGTGGATTTGAGACAGTGTTCAACAAACATTTGGAAAACTCAGGAGGAAACGGGTGCCCCCTGGGGAGAAAGGAGGGACTGGGGACCCCACACAGCTCCTCCAGCACCCGCACCCCGGAGATCGAGTCACGATTGTCCTCATAAGACCTTCACCACACAATCGGGGGAGGCGCGGGGCTGCGGGCGCAGAGCTGTCCAGGGAGGAGCCAGGGCCGAAGTCCCAACAAGCAGTGACGGGTCAGGACGCCCGGAGTCCCGGCTGTCGGCCCCGACCCCACGCTGCGAACCGGGGGAAATGAGGTCTGAGCACCGTCCCCCGCGGACTCGGGTCTGCAGACTTCGGAGGTGACCGCGCAGTGAAGCCGGGGTCCCTCCACGGCCGGTTCCGACAACACTTTTCCGCATCTCTGGACACCCAGACCCGCACACTCCCGGTTTCCGGAATCCCAGGAGTCGTCCCTTCGACTCCCGAGGCAGGTGCAGGTCACAGCATTACTGAGGCTGCAGCAGAGACACCTGGGCCGGGTAAGCGCAGGTGACACACGATCCTGAGTGGAGCTTCCTTGAGGTTTGCGGAGCTTCGCCCCACTCATCTACCCCTGCTGCGCCCCTAATTGGACAGTTCGCAAGGATCCGCCCCCCTTTTCCCTGAGTGACAATGAGGCAGGAAGCTCGGGTGGCTGAGCAGAACCCTGGTGGGCGGGAACCATTCCCCTTCAGGGACTTTTGGTTTAAAACAAAACTCCTTCCTGACCCTGAGCTTAGAGGCCCAGGTGTGCGCAGGGAATTCCAGTGTCATTTTCCAGATAGAGAGACACCATTGACCAAAGCAAGAGGGGCCCCTAAGTCAGGCCAACTGGACCAAGAGGGCCTGAGGTCCTCCCCGGGTCAGGGGTTGGCATAGGCTGCAAGGCCACTCATGGTACTGAGGCAGGAGATAGATGGACTCCAGGCCACACATTTATAACTGGCCTCCTGTTCATACTTCCTGGGGTGAGAAGAAGATGGGCTCCAGGCCAGACATTCATTACCAGCCCCCTGATTACATTTCCTGAGGTAAAAGACAAACGGGCCCTGGACTACATATTTATGACCGGACTCCTGTCTATATTTTGAGATCTGCACTTCGATGTAAGAAACAACAGGAATAGGGTAGATAACCGGACATTGGACACTTTTATGGCAGGGACAGGGTGGGGCTAAACCCTGTTAAAAGATCAAGAGGTCATACATTTCCCATCCTTGGGGCAAGGGAGACATTGCACATGCGCAGACAGGCTCCTTGGGGGTCAAAAAGGAGGGGGCACCAGCCCATAATATGTGATGCTAAGGCCGTCCCATAGGCCTCTGAGCTGAAACCCATCTTGGAAAAAAGTCGCGCACACATGTTTGGGAGGGTCCTAGGGCAGGTCAGGTATGGAAAAAGAAACCAGGTAATTGGCTAAAGGGTAAACAAAGACCCGGAAGAACTGCCCTATATGAATGACCTAACCACCTCTTTCCTGGCTCCTCCTCATTCGGGAGGACGCCCACACCCTTCCTCTCCGGTGTGCATCTCTGCCTTCCTTCTATCTTAACTAAACAAACTGTTTCTCTGTGTGCTCTCCCACTCGTTGTTGTGCTGTGTCTCTAATAATAAACTTTGCACTTGTTTTTTACAGTTTTTGCCTCTGTGAGAAACGCATTTTTCTCTGGGGGCAAGAGCCAGGGGGTGTGGTGGCTAGAATTCCTGGTTTTCATCCAGGCTACCCAGGTTCCATTCCTGGGCAGAGAATTAAGATCTTGCTTCACGCCACCACTCACTGCTCCCTCTCTGAGATCAGTACTGTGACCCTTGTTTACAAACACCTTAAAATGACCTCACCATGTGGAATAAAGAAACTGGCTCCGTTTTGATCTTTGTTAGCATGTAGAGCCCATCCCTTCTCCACCTCCATACATGTGGTGCTTTAGCTAAAGAATCCCATGGTCTCCCAAGCACTTGGCTCCAGTGGGGAGTAAATACCCTCAGCACTTCCCTGGGCACAGGGACTCTTCTCCCTCCAACCACAAGCTATATGTGTTCAATAAAACTCTCAGGTGTACATTTTATACTAGAGGAAATTTTATTTTCTATAGTTTTTGAGTGTGTCCTTAGAGATTTTGAAAGGGAAACAGCTATGATGTCACTAAGGCAACTAAATTCCAAATTTCACCAATATAAGAAAAATAAAAGGTTATGTAAATGTGAGATGTACCTGAACTCTTAATATACTTAACACATATCAAAACTTCTAATGCATTTATTTATTTGAATAGTTTTGTTGAGATATAATACACATACTACACAATGCATCCCTTTAATGTGTACAATTCAAGGGCTTTCATTGAATTCACAGATACATGCAATCATTACTACAATTTTTGAACATTTTTATTGCCTTGAAAAGAAACCTCTGTACCCTTTAGCTATCTTTCCATCTTCCTCCTCCAAGCCACAGTCCTAAGCAACCTCTAATGTATTTTCTGTCTCTATAGATTTTCCTACTCTAGATTTACATATGAATGGAATCATATACATTGTCTTTGTAACCGACTTCAGCCATTTAGCTTAATTTTTTCAAGGAACATCATTCATGTTGTAGCATGTATGAATACTTCATTTGTTTTTATGGCTGAATAATATTTCATTGCATGGATAAAACACATTTTATTTATTCACCTGTTAATGTGTATTTGGTTTGTTTCCACCTTTTGGCTATTACGAATAATGTTGCAATAAACTTCCATGTACAAGTTTTTGAGTGGACATATATTTTCATTTCTCTTGGGCATATACCTAGAAGTGAATTGATGGGTCCTAGGTTAATTCTAAGTTTCATTTTTGAGGAACTGCCAGATTGTCTTCCAAGGTGGCTGCACCATTTTATATTCCCACCAGCAGTGGATAAAGGTTCCAATTTCTGCATATCCGTGACCAAACTCGTTATCTTACTTTTTGATTCTAGCCATCCTAGTGGTAGTAAAGTATTTCATTGGGGTTTTGAGTTTCCTTGAGGAAACTCAGCATCTTTTCATGTTCTCTTGCCCACTGATACATCTTCCCAGAAAAATGTCCATTTACACCCTTTGACATTTTAAAACTGGGTTATTTGACTTTTATTATTGAGTTGTAAGAATTATTTACATATTTTTGATACAAATCCCTTATCAGATACATGATTTGAAAATTTTTCTTCCATTCTATGGGTTGTGTTTTCACTCTCTTGCTTTAAAATTTTTACTTTTAAATTTATTTATTTATTTATTTTTGGCTGCATTGGGTCTTCGTTGCTGTGCACGGGCTTTCTCTAGTTGCGGTGAGCGGGGGCTACTCTTTGTTGCAGTGCGTGGGCTTCTCTTGTTGGGAGCACGGGCTCTAGGCGTGTAGGTTCAGTAGTTATGGCTCACGGGCTCTAGAGCACAGGCTCAGTATTTGTGGCACACGAGCTTAGTCGCTCTGCGGCATGTGGGATCTTCCCGGACAAGGGCTCGAACCTGTGTCCCCTGCATTGGCAGGCAGATTCTCAACCACTGCGCCACCAGGGAAGCCCTAAAATTTTTACTTTTAATTGTGGTAATATACACATACTATAAAATTTGCATTTTAAGTGTACCATTCAGTAGTGAGAAGTACACTGACACTGGGAATCTCAGAACTGCTTTCATCTTCCAGAACTGAGAATCTGTACACATTAAACAACATCCTCCAGTTCCCCCTCCCCCCAGGCCCTGCCAACCACCATTTTCTTTTCTTTTTTTTTAAAAAAAAATTATTTATTTTTGGCTGCATCAGTTCTTAGTTGCGGCACGTGGGATCTTTCCTTGTGGCACACAAGATCTTTCCTTGCGGCACGCAGGCTTCTCTCTAGTTGTGGCAGGCAGGCTTAGTTGCCCTGCAGCATGTGGGATCTTAATTCCCTGACCAGGGATCAAACTCGTGTCCCCTGCATTGGAAGGCAGATTCTTAACCAGTTAACAACCTGGGAAGTCCCACCATTTTATTTCTGCCCCTGTGAATTTCACTATTCTAGGTACCCCATACAAGTGGATTCATTTAGTAGTTGTCCTTTTTTTTGACAGACTTATTTCACTTAGCAAATGTCCTCAGGGTTCATCCATGTTATAGCGTATGTCAGAATTTCCTTTTTTTCTAAATCTCAATAATATTCCATTGCATGTATTTACTAAATTTTGTTGATTCATTCATTCATTGATGATCAAGTAGACTGCTTCCATCTTTTGGCTCTAATGAATAATTCACTGATGAACACAGAGGTAGGAATATCTCTTTGAGTTCCTGAATTCAATTTTTTTGGTTATATACCCAGAATTAGTATTGCTTGATCACATGGGAACTCTGTATTTATTTTTTCTTCTTGTGAAAAACAATATTTTGTTGCCATTAAGCATTAAGTATACAGGGACTTCCCTAGCAGTCCAGTGGTTAAGACTCCACACTTCCAATGCAGGGGATGCGGGTTCCATCCCTGGTCAGGGAACTAAGATTCCATATGCCAGGCAGCCAAAAAAAAAAAAAAGAAAAAAAAAGCATTAAGTATAGTTACAGGGGCTGGTTAATCCCCTCTGGAATATCAGAACTCCAAAATCCAGGAACAGATGTACAAAAGTGGACTCAACACACATTGCTATTTAATTGTGGTCACTAAAGACCTCAATAAAGCCAATTTCTGATTTAAATCATTTAAGTGATCTCACAGCTAGTCAATGAGTGTTCTAGACTTTCATTTAGTTATTTTTTTAACCATCTTGTTTAAATATAATCAAAAGAGAGTTGGTTACTAACTAGCTAAGTCTCCTTTCAATTCAAGAATTCTATAATAGATGAATTAAACTTTATGCTACAGATTCTAAAGCAGATAACTTGTGATCATCTGGGCTCAGAGAAAACAAATAAAATGTTTCAACTCATCAATTAAAAATCTTAACAACAGTTGTTTCCTTACTTTGGAAAAAGTATGTATAAAATATTTAGTTACTTATACCTAATGATAGTCAGTTGTTTGTAATGTGGGTTTATACATTTCTACACTTCAAGGAACTAGAAATCAAATAAAACACAAAGTTAATAGAAAAAATAACAAATATTAGAGCAGAAATAAATGAAATAGAGACTTAAAAGACAACAAAAAACATCAGTGAAACTAAGAGCTGGTTCTTTGAAATGATAAACAAAATTGACAAATTTTAGCTAGACTCACAGAGAAAAAAAGAGGACTCAAAAAAGTAAAATGGGAAATGAAAGAGAAGATGTTATAACTGATACCACAAAAATACAAAGCATCATAAGAGCATAGTATAAACAGTTATACACAAACTAACTGGACAATCCAGAAGAAATGGATAAATTCCTAGAAATATACAACCTAATGACTGAATCATGAACAGAAAATCTGAACAGACTGATTACTAGTAAAAAGATTGAATCTGTAACCAAAACCTCCCAATGAACAAAAGTCCAGGACCAGACGGCTTCACTGGTGAATTCTACCAAATATTTAAAGAAGAATGAATGCCAATTCTTCTCCAACTTTTCCAAAAAATAGAAGAGGAGGGAACTTTTCCAAACTCATTTTACAAGGCCAGCGTTACCCTGATACTGAAACCATAACAGCCAATTTTGACTATGTGTTGGATCTGTTTCTTTGACTTTAGCCTTTGCTTTCCGTTGCTTTTGTTATTATAATCGTACATGATGGCCTGCCTCAGGGAACCCTACCCACCTGTGAATGGTTTCAAGAAAGAAGAAATTAACACATCCCCCTCCCCAAGGCTGGCCATCCCAGGAGATGTTTGCCCTTTTTACTTTACTTCCTCTCCCCCTCTCCCCCTCTATTCTGCCTTTTCACTTTACTTCCCTCTCTGATTCTATAAAACAAACTGGCATCCAGACCCCAATAGGATGGTTATTTTGAGACACTAGTCTGCCATCTTCTCGGTCTGATCTCGGAGAGGGAGCAGTGAGTGGTGGCGTGAAGCAAGATTTTAATTCCCTGTCCAGGAATGGAACCTGGGTAGCCTGGATGAAAACCAGGAATCCTAGCCACCACACACCCTGGCTCTTGCCCCCAGTGAAAAAATGCATTTCTCCCAGAGGCAAAAACTGTAAAAACAGGTGCAGAGTTTATTATTAGAGACACAGCACAACAACAAGTGGGAGAGCACACAGAGAAACAGTTTGTTTAGTTAAGATAGAAGCAAGGCAGAGAGATGCACACCCGGAGAGAAAGGGTGTGGGGTCCTCTCTAAGGAGGAGGAGTGGTGCAGTAAAGAGGCGGTTAAGTCATTCATACAGGGCAGTTCTTCGGGTCTTTACCTTTGGCCGATTATCCGGTTTCTTTTTCCACACCTGACCAGCCCTAGGACCCTCCCTAACATGTGTGCACACCTTTTTTCCAAGATGGATTTCAGCCCAGAGGCCTATGGGACGGCCTTAGCATCACATATTATGGGCTGGTGCCCCCTCCTTTTTGACCCCCAAGGAGCCTTTCTGCGCATGTGCAATGTCTCCCTTGCTGCAAGGATGGGAAATGTGTGACCTCTTGACCTTTTCCTCAAACAAGGCTTAGCCCCTCTCTGTTCCTGCCATGACTGTTATCTTAAGGCGTCCACAGGAGACAAAGACTGCCTATTTACCCTGTTTCTTTTGTTACTTCCATCTGGAGAGCAAACATGAGGCTGATTTTTTTTTTTAACATATTTATTGGAGTATAATTGCTTTACAATGGTATGCTAGTTTCTGCTGTATCACAAAGTGAATCAGCTATATGTATACATATATGCCCATATCCCCTCCCTCTTGCATCTCCCTCCCACCCTCCCTATCCCACCCGTCTAGGTGGTCACAAAGCACCAAGCTGATCTCCCTGTGCTATGCGGCTGCTTCCCACCAGCTATCTATTTTACATTTGGTAGTGTATATATTTCCATGCCACCAGGAGGCTGATTTTAAATGTCTAACCTGGAGCCCATCTACCTCCTATCTCAGGAAATATAAACAGGAGACTAGTTGTAAGTATCCAGCCTGAAGCCCACTTTTTCTGGCCCCATGAAATGTAAATGGGAGGCCAGTTGTAAACACCTAGCTTGAGGCCCATCTATCTCCTGCCTCAGGTCTGCTGGCTTTCTGAATAAAGTTGTATTCCTTTTCTCAACACCTCTTCTCTGATTTATTGGCCCATCGTGTGGTGAGCAGAGCGAGCTTGGAGTCAGTAACAAAACCAGACAAGGACAACACAAGAAAATTAGAGGACAGGGACTTCCCTGGCAGTCCAGTGGTTAAGACTCCACACTTCCCAATCTTGAGAAAGGGTAACAGAGCTGGAGGAATCAGGCTCCCTGACTTCAGATTATACTACAAAGCTACAGTAATCAAGACAGTATGGTACTGGCACAAAAACAGAAATATAGATCAATGGAACAGGATAGAAAGCCCAGAGATAAACCCACGCACATATGGTCACCTTATCTTTGATAAAGGAGGCAAGAATATACAGTGGAGAAAAGACAACCCCTTCAATAAGTGGTGCTGGGAAAACTGGACAGCTACATGTAAAAGAATGAAATTAGAACACTCCCTGATACATAAAAATACACAAAAATAAACTCAAAATGGATTAAAGACCTAAATGTGAGGTCAGACACTATAAAACTCTTAGAGGAAAACATAGGCAGAACACTCTATGACATAAATCACAGCAAGATCCTTTCTGACCCACCTCCTAGAGAAATGGAAATAAAAACAAAAATAAACAAATGGGACCTAATGAAACTTAAAAGCTTTTGCACAGCAAAGGAAACCATAAACAAGACCAAAAGACAACCCTCAGAGTGGGAGAAAATGTTTGCAAATGAAGCAACTGACAAAGGATTAATCTTCAAAATTTACAAGCTGCTCATGCAGCTCAATATCAAAAAAACGAACAACCCAATCCAAAAATGGGCAGAAGACCTAAATAGACATTTCTCCAAAGAAGATATACAGATTGCCAACAAACACATGAAAGAATGTCCAACATCATTAACCATTAGAGAAATGCAAATCAAAACTACAATGAGATACCATCTCACACCAGTCAGAATGGCCATCATCAAAAAATCTACAAACAATAAATGCTGGAGAGGGTGTGGAGAAAAGGGAACCCTCTTGCACCGTTGGTGGGAATGTAAATTGATACAGCCACTATGGAGAACAGTATGGAGGTTCCTTAGAAAACTAAAAATAGAACTAGAAAACCATAATTCCATATAATAGAAAACAATAATTCAAAAAGAGTCACGTACCACAATGCTCATTGCAGCACTATTTACAATAGCCAGGACATGGAAGCAACCTAAGTGTCCACCAACAGATGAATGGATAAAGAAGATGTGGCACATATATACAATGGAATATTACTCAGCCATAAAAAGAAACGAAATTGAGTTATTTGTAGTGAGGTGGATGGACCTAGAGTCTGTCATACAGAGTGAAGTAAGTCAGAAAGAGAAAAACAAATACTGTATGCTAACACCTATATATGGAATCTAAAAAAAAAAAAAAAAAAAAAGGTCATGAAGAACCTAGGGGCAAGACGGGAATAAAGACACAGGCCTACTAGAGAATTGACCTGAGGATACGGGGAGGGGAAAGGGTAAACTGGGACAGAGTGAGAGAGTGGCATGGACATATATACACTACCAAACGTAAAATAGATAGCTATTGGGAAGCAGCCGCATAGCACAGGGAGATCAGCTTGGTGCTTTGTGACCACCTAGAGGGGTGCAATAGGGAGGATGGGAGGGAGGGAGAAGCAAGAGGGAAGAGATATGGGGACATATGTATATGTATAACTGATTCACTCTGCTATAAAGCAGAAACTAACACACCATTGTAAAGCAATTATACTCCAATAAAGATGTTTTAAAAAAAAAGCACATCCAGCTGTAGTGTGCAGAGCAAGCAGATCATGGAGGCAAGAGCAGCAGTGGGAAGCCAGTAGGGATGCTATAGCAAGCAGCACAGGCGGGGTGAGGGTGGTTTCCAAGACCAGGGGAATGGCAGTAGGGCTAACAGTACAGAGTTTTTTAGCACAAAAAGTTATATATAAAAATGTAAGTATTAAAGAAAATCTCAAAAAAAAAAAAAAAAAAAAGACTCCACGCTTCCACTGCAGGGGGCAAGGGTGCGTGGGTTCATTCCCTGATCAGAGAACTAAGATCCTACATGCCGTGTGGCGTGGCCAAAAAAAAAAAAAAAAAATTTACAGGACAATATACTGATGAACATAGATGCAGAAATTTTCAACAAAATATTAGCAAACCAAAGTCAACAATACATTAAAAGGATCCCAATTCCAGGGATGTAAGGATGGTTCAACATCTGCAAATTAGTAAATGATACACCACATAAACAAAATGAAGGGTAGAAATCACGTCACCTCAACAGATATCGGAAAAGCACTTGACAAGATTCAACATCCACTTATGATTAAAACTCTCAACAAAGAATAGAGGAAACAGACCTCAACATAATAAAGGCCATCTATAATAAGCTCAGAGCTAACACCACCCTCAATGGTGAAAAACCAAAAGCTTTTCCTTTAAGATCAGCAACAAGACAAGGATCTCCACTCTTGCCACTTTTATTCAACACAGTATTGGAAGTCCTAGCTAGAGCAATTAGGCAACAAATAGAAATAAAAGGCATTCAAATTGGAAAGGAAGAAGTAAAAGTGTCACCATTTGCAGATGACATATTATGTATAGAAAACCCTAAAAACTCCACCAAAAAATTGTTAGGATAAATGAATTCAGTAAAGTTACAGGATACAAAATCAATAACACAAAATCTGTTGTGTTTCTATATGCTAATAATGATCAGAGAAATTAAGAAAACAATCTCATTTACAGTTGCATCAAAGATAATAAAATACTTCAGAATAAATTTAACCAAGAAATGAAAGACAAGACAAAAATACAAGAAATTAATTAAAGAAACTGAAGACACAAATAAATGGAAAGATATTCTGTGTTCATGGATTGGAAGAATCAACATTGTTAAAACGCCTACACTACCCAAGCAATCTACAAATTCAATGCAATCCCTATCAAGATTCCAATGGCATTTTTCACAGAAATAGAACAAACAATCCTGAAACTTGCATGGAATCATAAAAGACCCAGAATAGCCAAAGCCATCCTGAGAAAGAAGAACTTGGCAGGTGGCATCTCATTCCAATTTTAAAGCTATACTAATTAAAATTACAATATGGTATCCAGGTAAAAACAGACACATAGATCAATGGAACAGAACAGAGAGCCCAGAAATAAACCCACACATATACCTGGTCAATTAATTTATGACAAAGGATCCAAAAACATACAATGGAGAAAGGACAGTCTCTTTAATTAATCATGTTGGGAAACTTGGACAGCCATATGCAAAAGAATGAAACTGGACCACACTAACACCATACACAAAAATCAACAAAATGGTTCAAAGACTTGAACATAAGACATGAACACTCCCAGAAGAAAACACAGATGGCAAACTTCTTGACACAGGTTTTGGCATTGAATTTTTTAATCTGACACCAAAAGCAAAAGGAAAAATAAACATGTGGGGATACATCAAATTAAAACCTGCTCAGCAAATGAAACCATCAAACAAAATGAAAAGCAATGTACTGAGAGAAAATATTTGAAAATCACATATCTGATAAGGGGCTAATATCCAAAATATATAAAAACTCACACAACTCAATAGCAAAAAAAAGCAATTAAAAAGTGGGAAGAAGATATAAACATTTTTCCAAAGAAGACATATATATGGCCAAAAGGTACATGAAAAATATGCTCTACATCATTCATCACCAGGGAACTGCAAATCAATACCACAATGAGATATTACCTTTTTCATACCTGTTAGAATGGCTATTATCAAAAAGACCAGAAGTAAAAATGTTGGCAAGGGTGTAGGAAAAATGGGAAACCCTGTGCACTATTGGTGGGACTGTAAATTGGTGCAGGCACTATGGAGATCTGTATGGAGGTTTCTCAAAAATTAAAAAGTAGAAATACCATATGACCCAGCCATTTGACTTCTGAGAATTTATCCAAAGAAAATGAAAAAACTAACTTCAAAAGATATATGCACGCCCATGCTCATTGCATCATTTACAATAGCCAAGATATGGAAACAACCTAAGTGTCCACTGATGGATGATGGATAAAGAAACTGTGATGTGTGTGTGTTTGTGTAATGGGATATTATTAAACCATAAAAAAACTTGCCATTTGCAACAACATGGATCAACCTAGAGAGTATTATGCTAAGTGAAACCAGTCAAAGAAAACTACTGTATGATTTCACTTATAGGTGGAATCTAAAAAAACAAATGAAGAAACATAACAAAATAGAAACAGAGTTATAGATACAGAAAACAAACAGGTGGTTGCCAGAGGGGAGGAGAGGGAAGGGAGGAAAGAAATACGTGTGGGAGATTAGGAGGTACAAACTTTCAGTGTCAAAATAAATGAGTGTGAAATGTACAGTGTGGGGAACATAGTAAAAACAGGGCCCTGTTAGGGCACATGGCCTTGTGCCCATGAATACGTTATGACTGCTTCTGTTTCCCTCTCGGCTCATAGTCCCATGGTGTTGCCTCAGAGAAACTTTCCAGAATGGGGTATACATGGATTTTTAAAGATATTCAAAGTAAGCAGAGACAAGTAGGCTTCAGTTAAAAACAAATTGCCGAAAATACTCTAAAGATGGCAATGGAAAGAAATTACGCTGATGCTCAGGAATGAGGATACCCCTAGGCAGATTCCACTTGGGATTCACCTTTATGTTTCAGAACTGCAGAATTTCCAAAGATCTGTCCAAAGATCCTGGTTTAAATTCAGATTTTAAAAGCACTCTCACTCCATTCTTAGTTTATGTGATGAGATGTGGACAGGTGCAGCCCTAGAGGGTGTTTTCTCAGTGCAGACTGGGCTGCAAGAAAGGCCCATTGTGGCCCATGTTCTTCTTCCCCAGTCCTGAAATTCTTCCTAAGGATCCCACAGTGGTGAAACAGAGCTGAACACATAAAATTCAAGGTTCAGGAGCTTAACACTCTCCTATCATACAAAAGCACATCCGCGGTTCTGCATCTCTGGATTCAACCATCCACAATCATATAGTATTGAAGTACATATTTAATGAAAAAAATCCTCGTATAAGTGGACCCACACAATTCAAACTCATGTCGTTCAACGGTCAGCTGTAATAGCCTCTCTTCACAGCTCACTTCAATTATTCCTTAGATGATAGCCTCTAAGCATCAACAGCTCTTTTTGGTGTTTCCACTGAGAAATCACAGTAGGTTTGCACAGGTAACACTCTACTCACAGAATAAACTCAGAATGAGCTGGAACTGTGTAGATGAATGTAACCATTTCCCTAAATGGGAGAAACTCCATGGTTTAATGCAGCAAAATGAAAAAGCCAAATACTGTAACATTTAAAAAATTTAAAGGGAAATGAAAATCCTCTCAAATGACATTAAACACAAATAGATACCACAAACATCTATGGCCCAAATCAATAGGCAGTCCCAAGCCCTAGAAAACAATATCCAAGATCATGACTATATATTCTACATACAAAATGTATAACAATTGCAAAAATGAAGATGAACCATGTCTATACATTTGGGTAATCTTGACTGTGAATCCAGAATGCAGGAATTTATTGTTGCACTCTATTTACTTCCACATCCAAGTTTTTCCTCAACCAGTGTTCAAGATGTACCACCTGGCACAAATTCAAGTGATCACTGACATCATCATTCACTGAGGCTCTTACCCTCACAGAAAAGATTTATTAACACCGCAGCATCTCTATGATCTAATGGTTTTTTTGGGGGGGTGGGGGGCCTCGACTCGCAGCATGTGGGATTTCCCCAACCAGGGAACGAACATGTGCCCCTGCAGTAGAAGCACAGAGCCCTAACCACTGGACCTCCAGGGAATTCCCTCATGGTATTTTTTAATATTCATCTATCTTATACACTGAAAGCTTTACCATTTGTTAATTGTCTTTCTTTTCTCACAAAAATGTAAGCACCCGCACTGCTTGAACCTGTTTTTCTAATGTTACTTTATCCAAATCCTACAGCGCCTTGATTATGTGTGCTGAATTTGGTACTCTAAAGTGCATGGCGATGAGGAATATTGAAAAATTAGCAACAAGACTATAGTATCTAAGAAAGAAATGCTTGACTAAAATAGTGGTCCATGGGAATTCCCTGGCAGTCCAGTCATTAGGACTTAGTGCTCTCACTGCTGTGGGCCTGGGTTCAATCCCTGATCAGGGAACCAAGATCTCACAAGCTGCACAGCACGGCCAAAAAAAAAAAAAAAAGAAATAGTGGTCCTGTTTTTCTCCCTTGGTAGGTTTGCATTCTCTCACAATTTATCTAAACTTACAGGCCCCAGTTGAGTCATAAAAGGGATATTAAAAATATTACATAGTATAAGAAGAAGTAACTTTACATATTTTAACTTTACAAAAACAGCATCTAATACACTGAGGGAAATAAATCAGTATTTAGAAAACAAGTAGGAAAGGCAAAAGCTGTTCCAGAGGACCGGGACCTGGCCTGCATTCATTGCAAGGGTAAGTCTTTTCCTGTTGAAGAGAAAAACGCCACACAACTTCAGCAAATAAGATAATTGGTGACCATGATGGATCAAGACATTTATAAGGGGATTATAAGCTATGTAACCATAGCTCTAAAAATGGTAAAAGATAAAGTTCGAAAGCATTAAAAAGACCAGTATTCCCCTCTTCTTACTGAGGCTTCTTAAGAATTAAGTTTAGCTTTATCACCTTTGTTTTTGCCTTCTAGCAAATGATTATGATTACCACTGATAAAGTTTCCCTCCTCACAACATTCAATACAGAAAAAAAATCTTGTTTCCTTGAGTGATAGTCAAATCTTCCAACACAAGCTAAAATGCTATAAGAATTCCTTTTGAACATCCTATTACAATTATACTCCACAGTCCTTTACAGTTTGTGGTCATTCTTATTTGAATTCATTACAACCTTCTCTTTGACTACTGGTGCAATCCTGTGAGGCACTGGAAAGAGGGCATTGAAAAAACATGATCTAACTTTTGGGTATTAAGAATGATTAAGAAATTAGCTACATGACAAAAATTGCAACTAAAAAAAAATACAAAAAAAAAAAAAAGAAAAAAGAAAATTTCCTGGAGGAGAAAATACCTGAACTCATATGCACATAATCTTCACTCATAATGTATAATGAATAAATGAAGAAGATTATAAAGTTTACCTTAAAATTGATAATTATAATGGCGTATTTTCATATATCCTCTCAGGAAATAAAAAACCCAACATTTGTTAGCACTCGATGGCTTAGAGAACAGTTAATAAAATGTTTCTATGAAACAACTACAGAAGCATTCCTGTGACAAAAATATTCACATACTTCTACTTACATATGAACATAATTTAAAACACATTGAGAGATTACATTCAACTATAAGAACAAGACACACCAACACAAGGAAGTTTATTTTCCAATGGAATGATCAGGTGAAGGCAGCCCATGTACAATGCAGTAGAGAAACAAACTCCCCTGTTGTATTTCCACTGCACCATTGCAGGTGTCATGGTGAATCAGGAAAACATACTCAATAGCACCATTAACAGCATAAGGTGTTTGTTATACACTTTAGACTTTAAATGGATATAATCTAGAGAAGAGGGGTCTCAGACAATACTCCCAAATAGTGAAGTCCAAAGTAGCTTCCTGGTGCATACAAGAGGCCTTACAGAAAAATCCAAACTCTGATGCATCGTTGAGGTGAATCTTGGGAAGACAGAAGTGGAAACCTACAGCTCTAGGAAAATGGAAATCAAACATTGGTGGTGGTTTTGAGGTACTCTTGATTTTAAGGTCAAAGAATCCAAAAACTGGGCTGGAAGATGATATCCTTGACGTTCCTATGTATTGGTCTCACTTCCGGTATGGTGCCTCCAAACTCTAATGCCTTGTTTACTTCTGCTTTCCAAATCCCAGGCAAGTGAGGCTATTGGTGAATTTTAATGTGGAACCATAAAGCGTATGGATTCTATAAAATTTAGTTTCTAACAGAGTCAAGATGGCGGACGAGAAGGACACGGAGTTAGCGTTTCCACACAACTAGGGCACCTACCAGCACTGGAGGGGGACCATGGACACCTAAGGGGATGGGAAGAACCCCCAAGCAACCGGGTAGGATGTGAGGGAGGAGAAGCAGTGGAGGTGGGATGGTACCAGCACCCCTGAGGGGCAGCTGGGGGAGGGGAGCGGTTCCTACACCCACACGGGGAACGGGGAGAATGCTAGGAGTGCGGAGGATCAGAAGGGAATATGGCCAGTGTTTCCCCTGCCCACTTGGGCCCTGGGGAGCCTGCTGAGGTGCCAGGCCCGATCCTCTGTCCACTGAGCCCCCCTCCAAACACCTGGGTCCTGAGGGAGTGGGAGGGAGGGGGGGAGGAAAAGTAAAGCCCAGAGTGATGGGACCAGTGTCCCTGAGGGGTGGCTAGGAGAGGGAAGGGGTTCCCACACCCAGTTGAGCCCATCCTCGGTTAGGGGATCAACGGGGACAGGGGAGACCCTCGGGAAGCAGAGGAAAGGAAGAGAGTGCGGCCACCGTTTCCCCTGCCCACTTGGGCCCTGGGGAGCCTGCTGAGATCCTGGGCCTAACCCTCCACCCTCAGAGGCTCCCTTTTGCCACTGAGCCTAAGCCCCACCCCCACCCCCTCATCCAGGCCTTACCTCCAAACTCCAGCTTCAAGGCACTCGGAAGCCCCCTTGAGGCCATCCTTCCTTTCCCCACTGCACAGGCCGTTAAGCCTAGGCCCCACCCCCAAGGCCTTTTCCAGCTGCAAAGGTCCTGAGCCTAAGCCACAGCCCACGCTTAAATGTCATGCCTGCCTAGGCCCCACCCCACCTAAGCTCCGCCCCCAACAGCCAAGGCCTTTTCCAGCTTTTTTTTTTTTAAGGTTGTGATTCTGTTTTACCTTGTTCTTGTTGATTCATTTATATTTTTATTTTTTCTAATAAATATTTTATTTTTCTAATTTTATTTTATTCTTTATAGTTTGTTATTGTTCTGCTCCTTTTGGCTTGTTCCTTTCTTTTTCTTCCTTCTGTTGTGGTTCTGTTTTACCTTGCTGTAGTTGTTCCACTTATATTTTTATTTTTCCTAATATATTATTTATTTTTTAAGTTTAATTTAATTTTTTATTCTTTGTTATTGTACTGCTCCTTTTTTTCCTCTCTTTTCCTTTGCCACACCATGCAGCTTCCAGGATCTTGGTTCCCAGGCCGGGAGCTGGGCCTGAGCTCCTGTGGTGGGAGTTCCAACTCCAAACCACTGGACTAACAGAGAACCTCAGACCTCAAGGAATATTAATCGGAGTGAGGTCTCTCAGAGGTCCTCATCTTGGCACCAAGACCCGCTCTACCCAACTGCCTGCAAACTCCAGTGCTGGACACCTCAGGACAAACAACCAGTAAGAAAGGAATACAGCCCCTCCCATCACAAAAAAATGAGATGACAAAAAAATATGCTACAGACAAAGGAGCAAGGTAAAAACCTACAAGACCAAATAAATGAAAAGGAAATAAGCAACCTACCTAAAAAAAGAATTCAGAGTAATGATAGTAAAGATGATCCAAAATCTCAGAAAGAGAATGGAGGCACGGGTCAAGAAAATATGAGAAATGTTTAACAAAGACCTAGAAGAACTAAAGAACAAACAAACAGTGATGAACAACACAATAACTAAAATGAAAGATACACTAGAAGGAATCAATAGCGGAACAACTGAGGCAGAAGAGCGAATAAGTGAGCTGGAACATAGAATGGTGGAAACAACTTCCAAGGAGCAGAATAAAGAAAAAAGAATGAAAAGAATTGAGGACAGTCTCAGAGACCTCTGGGACAACATTAAACACACCAACATTTGAATTATAGGGGTCCCAGAGGAAGAAGAGAAAGAGAAAAGGTCTGAGAAAATGTTTGAAGATATTATAGTCAAAAACTTCCCTAATATGGGAAAGGAAATAGCCACCCAAGTCCAGAAAGCACAGAGTCCCATAAAGGATAAACCCTAAGAGAAACATACCAAGACACATATTAATCAAAGTAACAAAAATTAAATTCAAAGAAAAAATATTAAAAGCAGCAAGGGAAAAGCAACAAATAACATACAAGGGAATCCCCATAAGGTTATCAGCTGATTTTTCAGCAGAAACTCTGCAGGCCAGAATGGAGTGGCAGGATATATTTAAAGTGATGAAAGGGAAAAACCTACAACCAAGATTACTCTACCCAGAAAGGATCTCATTCAGATTTGACGGAGAAATCAAAAGCTTTACAGACAAATAAAACTAAGAGAATACAGCACCGCCAAACCAGCTTTACAACAAATGCTAAAGGAACTTCTCTAGGCAGGAAACACAAGAGAAGGAAAAGACCCACAAAAACAAACCAAATCAATTAAGAAAATGGTAATAGGAACATAACATATCAATAATCACCTTGAATGTAAATGAATTAAATGCTCCAACCAAAGACACAGACAGACTGAATGGATACAGAATGAAGACCCGAATATATGCTGTCTACAAGAGACCCAGTTCAGACCTAGGGACACATACAGACTGAAAGTGAGGGGATGGAAAAAGATATTCCATGAAAATGGAAATCACAAGAAAGCTGGAGTGGCAATAATCATATCCGATAAAATAGAGTTTAAAATAAAGACTGTTACAAGAGATAGGGAAGGACACTACATAACAATCAAGGGATCAATCCAAGAAGAAAACACAACAATTATAAATATTTATGCACCCAACATAGGAGCTCCTCAATACATAAGGTAAATGCTAACAGCCACAAAAGGGGAAATTGACAGTAACACAATAATAGTGGGAGCCTTGAACACCTTACTTATACCAATAGACAGATCATCCAGACAGAAAATAAATAAGGAAACACAAGCTTTAAATGATAAAATAGACCAGATAGACTTAATTAATATTTATAAGACATTCCATCCGACAGCAGAAGAATAACTTTCTTCTCAAGTGCACACAGAACGTTCTCCAGGATAGGTCACATCTTGGGTCACAAATCAAACCTTGAAAAATTTAAGAAAACTGAAATCGTATCAAGTATCTTTTCTGACAACAAAGCTATGAGATTAGAAATCAATTACAGGAAAAAAAACTGTAAAAAACCCGAACACATGGAGGCTAAACAGTGTGCTGCTAAACAACCAAGAGATCACTGAAGAAATCAAAGAAGAAATGAAAAAAATACCGAGAAAAATAATGAAAACACGACAATCCAAAACCTACGGGACGCAGCAAAAGCATTTCTAAGAGGGGAGTTTATAGCAATTCAAGCTCACCTCAAGAAACAAGAAAAATCTCAAATAAACAATGTAACCTTACACCTAAAGCAACTAGAAAAAGAAGACAAAGAAAATCCATAGTTAGTAGAAGGAAAGAAACCATAAAGATCAGAGCAGAAATAAATGAAATAGAAATGAAGAAAACAATAGCAAAGATCAATAAAACTAAAAGTTGGTTCTTTGAGAAGATAAACAAAACTGATAAACCTTTAGCCAGAATAATCAAGAAAAAAAGGGAGAGGACTCAAATCAGTAAAATTAGAAATGAAAAGGAGAAATTACAACTGACACCGCAGAAATACAAAGGATCATAAGAGACTACTACAAGCAACTGTATGCCAATAAATAGGACAACCTGGAAGAAATGGACAATTTCTTGGAAACATACAACTTTCCAAGACTGAACCAGGAACAGTTAGAAAATATAAACAGACCAATAACACATAATGAAATTGAAACTGTAATTAAAAATCTTCCAACAAACAAAAGTCCAGGACCAGATGGCTTCACAGACAAACTTTATCAAACATTTAGAGAAGAGTTAACACCTATCCTTCTCAAACTCTTCCAAAAAATTGCAGAGGGAGGAACACTCCAAAACTCGTTCTACGAGGCCACCATCACCGTGATACCAAAACCAGGCAAAGATATCACAAAAAAAGAAAATTACAGACCAATATCACTGATGAACATAGATGCAAAAATCCTCAACAAAATACTAGCATACAAAGAGTCCAACAACACATTAAAAAGATCATACACCATGATCAAGTGGGATTTACCCCAAGGATGCAAGGATTCTTCAATATACGCAAAACAATCAATGTGTTACACTGTATTAACAAATTAAAGAATAAAAACCATATGATCATCTCAATAGATGCAGAAAAAGATTCAACACGCATTTATGATAAAAACTCTCCAGAAAGTGGGCAGAGAGGGAACATACCTATGTATGAACATACCGTACATAATAAAGGTCATATATGACAAACCCACAGCAAACATCATTCTCAAAGGTGAAAAACTGAAAGCATTTCCTCTAAGATCAGGAACAAGACAAGGATGTCCACTCTTGCCACTATTATTCAACACTATTCAATTCACTATTATTGGAAGTCCTGGCCATGGCAATCAGAGAGGAAAAAGAAATAAAAGGAATACAAATTGGAAAAGAAGAAGTAAAACTGTCACTGTTTGCAGATGACATGATACTATACATAGAAAATTCTAAAGATGCCACCAGAAAACCACTAGAAATCATCAATGAATTTGGTAAGGTTGCAGGATACAAAATTAATGCACAGAAATCTCTTGCATTCTTATACACTAACAACGAAAGATCAGAAAGAGAAATTAAGGAAACAATCCCATTTACCATCGCAACAAAAAGAATAAAGTACCTTGGAATAAACCTACCTAAGGAGGCAAAAGACCTGTATTCAGAAAACTATAAAACACTGATGAAAGAAATAAAAGATTACACAGATGGAGAGATATACCATGCTCCTGGATTCAAAGAATCAATATTGTGAAAATGACTATACTTCCCAAAGCAATCTACAGGTTCAATGCAATCCCTATCAAAGTACCAATGGCATTTTTCACAGAACTACAAAAAAAAATTTTACAATTTGTATGGAAACACAAAAGACCCCTAATAGCCAAAGTAACCTTGAGAAAGAAAAACGGAGCTGGAGGAATCAGCCTCCCCAACTTCAGACTATACTACATAGGTACAGTAATCAAGACAGTATGGTACTGGCACAAAAACAGAAATATAGATCAATGGTACAGGATAGAAAGCCCAGAGATAAACCCCCTCACCTATGGTCACCTAATCTATGACAAAGGAGGCAAGAATATACAATGGAGAAAGGACAGCCTCTTCAATAAATGGTGCTGGGAAAACTGGACAACTACATGCAAAAGAATGAAATTAGAACACTACCTAACACCAGACACAAAAATCACCTCATAATGGATTAAAGACCTAAATGTAAGACTGGACACTATAAAACTCTTAAAGAGAAAACATAGGAAAAACACTCTGACATAAATCACAGCAAGATCTTTTATGACCCACCTCCTAGAGAAATGGAAATAAAAACAAAAATAAGCAAATGACCCCTAAACTTAAAAGCTTTTGCACAGCAAAGGAAACCATAAATAAGATGAAAGGATAACTCGTAGAATGGGAGAACATATTTGCAAATGAAGCAGCAGAGAAGGGATTAATCTCCAAAACATACAAACAGCTCATGCAGCTCAATATCAAAAAAACAAACAACCCAATCAAAAAATGGGTGTAAGACCTAAACAGACATTTCACCAAAGAAGACACACAGATGGCCAAGAGGCACATGAAAAGATGCTCAACATCACTAATTATTAGAGAAATGCAACTCAAAACTACAATGAGAAAAAAAAAAAAAACTACAATGAGGTATCACCTCACACCAGTCAGAACAATCATCATCAAAAAATCTACAATAAATGTTGGAGAGCATGTGGAGAAAAGGGATCCCTCTTGCGCTGTTGGTGAGAATGTAAATTGATACAGCCACTGTGGAGAACAGTATGGAGGTTCCTTACAAAACTAAAAACAGAACTACCATATGTCCCAGCAATCCCACTGCTGGGCACATACCCTGAGAAAAACATAATTCAAAAAGACACATGTACCCCAATATTCACTGCAGCACTATTTCAATAGCCAGGACATGGAAACAACCTAAATATCCATCAATAGATGAATGGATAAAGAAGATGTGGTGTGTGTGTGCGTACGCACGTGTGTATATACACACACACACACACACACACACTATATATATATATATCTATATATATATATATAGATATATATATATAATGGAATATTGCTCAGCCATAAAAATAAATGAAATTGGGGCTTCCCTGGTGGTACAGTGGTTAAGAATCTGCCTGCGAATGCTGGGGACATGGGTTAGAGCCCTGGTCTGGGAAGATTCCACATGCTGTGGAGCAACTAAGCCCGTGTGCCACAACTACTGAGCCTGTGCTCTAGAGCCCGTGAACCACAACTACTGAAGCCCACGTGCCACAACTACTGAGCCTGCGAACCACAACTACTGAGCCTGCGTGCCACAACTACTGAAGCCTGCACACCTAGAGCCCATGCTCCACAACAAGAGAAGCCACTGCAATGAGAAGCTCGCGCACCACAGCAAAGAGCAGCCCCCGCTCGCCACAACCAGAGAAAGCCTGCATGCAGCAATGAAGACCCAACACAGCCAAAAATAAATAAATTAATTAATTAAAAGAATAAAGAAAATAAGCCTTAAAAAAAAAAAGAAATGAAATTGGGTCATTTGTAGAGATGTGGATGGACGTAGAGTCTGTCACACAGAGTGAAATAAGTCAGAAGGAGAAAAACAAATATTGTATATTAACACATATATGTGGAATCTAGAAAAATGATACAGATGAACATATTTGCAGGCCAGGAATAGAAACGCACAAGTAGAGAACAGACGTGTGGACACAGAGGGGGAAGGGGAGTGTGGGATGAATTGGGAGATTAGGTTTGACATAAGTACAGTACCATGTACAAAATAGATAGCTAGTGGGAACCTGCTGTAGAGCACAGGGAGCTCAGCTTGGTGCTCTGTATTAACCTAGATGGGTGGGATGGGGGGGAGGGAGGTCCAAGAGGGTGGGGATATATGTATACATATAGCGGATTCACTTCACTGTACAGAAGAAACTAACACAACATTGTAAAGCAATTATACTCCCATAAAAAAAAAGTTTAGTTTCTAACATTACCCACAGGCTCAGATATTTGTCCCATCACAGGTCTCTTTTCTTAAAATCTATTCACCAAATAACAGTCATTGGAAGAACAACAAGCAAAGGCCCAAATATAAAAACAATTATTCACATGAAACTCCAAAAAAGGAGCTTTGTCATTAAGAAAGGTAGAATACATAAAATAGACTATAAAGATATCCAGGAACTGTCCAGTATCCAGATATCCAGTAGGAAAATCCCAACAAATACCACATTTTCCAATTGTCCCTTAACACAGAATAAAACTATAAAAAATTAAACCTGACTATGCACATATCAGAAATACAGTTCAATTCACCCATGGATCCAACAGACTTCAAAATGGGGAGAGAAAATATTAACTGATTCAAGGAAAAAGCACTGACTTTTAATCTTATGTACTACTGTTGAAAGATGACTTGCAGAATTATATCACCCCAATATTCATTTATGAAACTAGTAGAAACCCACACTCCAATGATATACTTTAAGAAAGAGGCTTGATAAACAATATATTTACAATTTGTAAAAAACAATTCTTTTGTGTTGAAAGCTTTTTGGAACGTTATACATGGATTAATTTTCATCAAGCTTTCTCATGTTACTTACATTTATAATTTATTTCTGGTGGGAGTTTTAACATGTAACGATGAAGGCCAACTGAAGTCTTTCCCATGCTGTTTACATTCAAAAGGTTCTACGCTGTGAGTCTTTTCATGCCTTCGGAAGGAAGTGGGATGACTGAAGGCCTTCCCACATTCTTTACATTCATAGGGTTTCTCTCCAGTGTGAGTTCTTTCATGTCTTCGAAAACTCTGATACCACCTGAAAGCTTTTCCACATTCCTTACATGCATAGGGTTTCTCTCCTGTGTGAGTCCTTTCATGTGTTTGCAAGGAACTGTAACCTCTGTAGGCTTTACCACATTGTTTACATTCATAGGGTTTTTCTCTAGTGTGAGTTCTTTCATGTGTTCGAAGATAACTGGGACATCTGAACGCTTTACTACATTTTTTACATTCATAGGGTTTTTCCCCAGTGTGATTTCTTTCATGTCTTCGAAAACTTTGATAACACCTGAAGGCCTTTCCACATTGTTTACATTCATAGGGTTTCTCTCCAGTATGAATTCTTATGTGTGTTTCTAAGGAAGTGTAATCTCTGCAGGCTTTTCCACACTGCTTACATTCATAGAGTTTCTCTCCAGTGTGTGTTCTTTCATGTAGTCGTAGCAAAGTTGAACAACTAAAGGCTCTTCCACACTCCTTACATTCATAGGGTTTCTCTCCAGTGTGAGTTCTTTCATGTTTTTGAAAGGAAGGGTAATACCTGAAGGTTTTACCACACTGTTTACATTCATAGGGTTTCTCTCCAGTGTGACTCCTTTGATGTATTTGAAATGAACTGGGAGAAATAAATGCTTTCTCACACTGCTTACATTTATAAGGTCCCACTCCAGTGTGAGTGATCATGTGCACTCGAAGGCTTGCGAGAGCTCTAAGGGCTTTCCCACATTCCTTACATTCATAAGGTTTTTCTCCAGTATGAGTTCTTTCATGTTTTCGAAAAGAACTGGGACAACTGAAGGCTTTACTACATTTTTGGCATTCATAGGGTTTTTCTCCAGTGTGATTTCTTTCATGTATTTGGAAGCCTATATTAGAACTGAAAGTTTTACCACATGGCTTACATTCATAGGGTTTCTCTCCAGTATGAACTCTTTCGTGTGTTTGGAAGGAAGGGTAATATCTGAAGGTTTTACCACATTGTTTACATTCATAAGGTTTCTTTCCATTGTGAGTTCTTTCATGTATTCGGAGGGAACTGGGACAACTGAATGCTTTACTACATTTTTTACATTCATAGGATTTCTCTCCTGTGTGAGTCCTCTCATGTATTTGTAAAGTTTGATGATATCTATAGGCTTTTCCACAATGTTTACATTTATAAGGTTTCTCTCCAGTGTGGGCTCTTTCATGTATTTGAAGTGAAGCTGAAGAACTAAAAGTTTTCCCACAATCCTTACACTTATAAGAGGCACCTCCAGTATGTGTTACCATGTGTCTCTGAAAAGTTTTGAGCTGCAAGAAGGCTTTCCCACACTCCTTACATTTATAGGTTTTCCCTCCAGTGTGATTTCTTTTATGTTTTTCAAAACACTGCAGATAACTAAAGGCTTTCCCACATACATTACATTTGTATGGCTTCTCTCCATTTTTCTGATACTCATATGGCTTGTGTCCAACGTGACTTCTGGTGTACCTATTATGGGATGAATGATGTATGAGGACTTTTCCACATACTTTGTGTTCCCATGGTTTTACTCTGATAATAGTTTTCTTGTTCAGATTGAGATTTGGAATAAGGCTGAGGTTTTCTCTACATGGACTACCCTCTTTCTCTTCACATATTCTCCCTACCTTACGACTTCTGCAAAAAACAAGGAGGAATTATTAATGATCTCTTTATTAATGATTTCATACTTGTTACAATATTTCAGCTACAATTTTATTATTTGTAGCAAAACTATAGGTATTTTTCTATTTCGGGTGAATTGTTCAAAACTGAATATACTGAATGCTCCGCAAGAGGACTCACCTTTGCTCACCAAAACGGTGATATTTATACATAGGGCTTATTAATACTGTTTCCAAGTGAACTATTTTGCAAACACTGAACATTATGTCATATGTAAGAAAGTAATTTGGTGAACATTTTCTGAGAAGCAATAAATTTGAAGCATGGATTGTCTTGTTTCTTTTTAAGATCTGGTACAATAATATAATTCTCATGTGAAACACTGCTTTCTGCTGGGAGTGCCACTCACCTTAGTTTTCTCCCCTGATTTTTGCACTGATCATCAATGTCATGATCTTTCCACGTTTCTCCTAAAATGCAGACACAGAAAAATGATTCCAAAGTATTAGAAGTTATAGAAAAATTACTAGATTCTAGTGCTACAGTGAGCTGTGACCATACCTAGTTTATTTACCAATGTCCTCCCTGTACACATTCCACCTCTTAGAATAATATTGTAGGGCAGAAAAACTTGACCTTTGACTGACAAGGTGAAGGTAAGTTGTCATCCTTACCTACTGAGGCCAGGTTCCTGAAGGTTTCCCCCATCACATCTCTGTAGAGTTTCTTCTGTGAAAAATCCAGTAAAGCCCACTCTTCCAGGGTGAAGTTCACAGCAACATCCTCAAAGACCACTGCGTCCTACAACATCCCATATATATGTATGGTAGGATGAGTAAGACTGACAGCACTGGACATCTATACTCCATTTATAAGTTACATATGATTCTGCTATCTCCCAACATTTATTCTCTGACTTGATCATCAGAAACTAATTCTCTGTCCATACTTACTTCCTCATAAATTTAACAGCATCAGGAACACATGAAAATTATTTACATAGTTCTACTGTGATCACATTACAAATCCTACTGCTGTCTAATGGCAGGGTCCAAAGCATGTTGGGAAATGTCAGAAATGCTATACAAATGAAATAAATATTATCAATTTAAGACCATCCATTGGTGAGAAAAACTCTTTCCTCCCTTTTCTTATTATCCACCATTTACACACTCCATGACGCAGAGTGTGTAATATCCTGTAATAAACCATAATGGAAAAGAATATGAAAAAGGATATGTATATATATGCATAACTGAATCACTCTGCTGTATAGCAGAAACTAACACAACATTGTAAATCAACTATACTTCAATAAAATAAATTTAAAAAGATAAAGAGGGACTTTATCATAATGACAAAGCTGTCAATTCTCCATGAAGGCATAACAATCGTTCATGTGTACATGCATCACAACAGATGGGCAAAATATATGAGGCCAAAACTGACAGAATGCAAGAAAGTAAGCCAATCCACTACTAGTTGTAGACTTCAACACCTCCTTATCATGAATTACCAATTGCAGCAGGCAGAAAATTAGGAAGGACAGAACTGAAATCAATAGCACCATGGAACAAATGGATTTAATTGTAATCCATGGAAATCATTCTTCTCAAGTTCATAAGGAACATTCACCAAGACAGAACACATTCTGGGACATAAAACATACTTTAACAAATTTGAAAGGACAGCAGTCGTTCAAAATATGCTCTCACACCACACAGGCACTAGTCTAGAAATCAGTAACACGAAGATAGAAACTCCCCAAAATACGTGGAGATTCAACAATACGCTTCTAAATAATACGTGGGATCAAAAAAGAAGTCCGAAGAGAAATAAAAAAATATTTTGAAGTAAATGAAAATACAACTAATCAAAGGTTGTGGGATGCAGCAAAACAATGCTTAGAGGGAAATTTATGCCACTGAACAAATACACTAGAAAAAAAAGAAAAATCTATAATCAACAATGTAAATATCTACCTTCGGAAGGAAAACAATTTAAACCCAAAGTAAGCAGAATAAAAGAAATAATAAAAATTGGGGGAAAAGAATCAGTGGAGTATATTAAAAGAAAAAAAGCTGGTTCTTTGACAAGATCAATGACAAGACCACAAGATAAACATCTTGTGATCATAACTAAGAAAAAGAGAGAAATTACAACACAAGACCATCAGGGGTGACCAGAAGGTATGGGAGGTGGGTGCTGAAGCCTCTTCATTATAGTGAAGGAGTCTCTGAGGACACTACCAGGTGTGCCTGTTGTATGGCAACAGTCTTGAGCCTTCTATGGTAGGGGTGTCCATTCAAGGTGGCCCAATTTCCAAGTAACCGCATAAATGGGCTCCGGTAAATTTATAAACAAGGGATATGTTGCCTCCCAAACATCACAAGAATCTAGACAATGTTGTGGGTGCTGAGACGGACTATTGGTATTTCTTCATGGTGCCAGGAAGGGGTGGCCTTCTGTTTATTAAATTTTTTTTATTGTATTCATTAAAGGTATCAAGGCCTCATATGTTTGGAGCAATGCCCATCCACTTTTTACAAGCCCACCTTTTTCAATACTGTATGCCCTAAATATCAAATGAACTTCCTCAGAAGAGATGTCATTAATGTCATATCTCTGCTCGTGGCACAGGTGGATGCAGTTCAGATCCTGCCTGCAGAGAGTGTGTGTGTTCACAGTGGTGTTGAGGTTCCCTGACGGTAACCAGTTAAAGGTGTATCATGTCCTTTCAGAGGTGAATGCCAAGGGCAGCAGAGAGGCTGTTGAAACAGGAACTGAACAGAACAGACGTAGCCAAATCTGTGAGAGCAGAATGTTTAGCAGTTGCTGAGTAGATGGAGTCAGTAATTTCCATAATGTTGGAGACTAGGAATAAGGGGTTTCTGTGATGGGACAACAGCCTCAAGGTTGTAGCATTCCACTGTGAGGTGTTTTTCACTCCTTCCAGGTTTAATAACGGGTCAAATTAGGCTGTTCAAAGCAGAAGCCCTGGGGATAGTCACTTCTTCGCAAAATAAAAGGTTTCTTAAAGTTTTCAATCCTCAAAGGCCCTGTTTAACTTATACCGGATCATATAACTAATTTAACTAAGGGGTAAGGACCATCTAGTCTCATTTTGTGAAGCCAATTTGGAAGTGGCAAGAACTTAATTTAACCTAATTTTAATTTATGATTTATTGGTTCAGAGCTTTCCTGCTCACTATGGGACATTTTGTGACAATGGGTGCTATGATCGTAAGGAGAGGCAAAGAGTTCTGATGATTATGGTGAAGTATACCAATCTGCCCTCTATATTATATTCAGTACTTCCTCTAAGATCATGCAGCACACTTTGCTTAAATTTACTGAGATCCTAGGTATAACTAACTTGAGATCTCTCACTCAATAATTGTAGGAAGGTTTGTGAATTATGGCATTATAGGAGACTGTAACATTAATTCAAAACCTATGTTCTGAAGAGGCTCAAAAAGCAAGGACTGCCCTTTTTATCTTTTTGGTTATGTAAATTTTTTAGTATAGTTTGGATTTCCAACTGGAAAATTGTGAGCCTTTTTTCAATACCTTTTTCCTTTTGTTCCTTCTCTCCCGTCCTTCCCTATATTATATAAGTCCCAGGATATACTTTGGAAAAGAGGGTGTCCTCTCTACCCTGGGACTCATAAAATTCTTCCTCCGGGGGGCGCACACTAGTGCCATCGGGATCAGAGGTCTCCTCCATGACTACCGGGTATTTTATAGAGTTTTTAGTTTAAGTTTAAACTAATCCCCTTGCTGTGCCACAGTGAGGCTATGGGTGTTGCCCCCCGTAACTCAGAGGGTCAGGATCTTCATTGCAGTAGAGGCAGGGGCAGCAGCAGCAGAGGTGAGCCCTCATATTAGGAGAGTGGACTCAGCTCTCCACCTTCTGGCTGCCTTTCCCAGTCTCCTTCTCCCTCTGAAATACCTGCTCTTTAAGGAGTGGCCATCTGATGGGCTCACCTCATTCACAGGGTACATAATCAGCCTTTTACTCCCCAAAGACAAGGCAATCCCAGCCTCACTTACACTTTTACTTAAAGACACAGATAGGTTTCAGCCAACACATCGACTGGGGACCACTTTAACAAAGGAGCCTTTCTCATACTCCTGCTCAGAGAGGACAACGAATTACCAAAACTTCCAACTCGGTGTCCTCTGTATATAGAACCCAGGGTTGGTGGGGCCAGCAATGCCACACAGGGCAGCTCAGCGCACAGGAGGAGACCCCAGCAAACAGCAGCTCACAGGGCAGGAGCCTCCAGGCTTTCTTATCAGCCTGTCCAGGTAAGAACCAGGGGAAGAGGGAGGGGTGAGGCTTAACTTTCAGTAGTCAAACATCAAATATGTGGACCCCTGACAGCTCATTTTAAGAACAAATCCAGTAAGCACTAGCACTGGTTTGTTCTTATACAAAGAAACACAAACAAAATGATCAAGAAGTAATCAAAACTGGGCTTCCCTGGTGGCGCAGTGGCTGAGAGTCCGCCTGCCGATGCAGGGGACACAGGTTCGTGCCCTGGTTCGGGAAGATCCCACATGCCCCGGAGCGGCTAGGCCCGTGAGCCATGGCCGCTGGGCCTGCGCATCCAGAGTCTGTGCTCCGCAACGGGAGAGGCCACAACAGTGAGAGGCCCGCGTACCACAAAAAAAAAGAAGTAATCAAAACTGGTTATTTCAGGGTGGCTGGAATAAGAGCAGAGAAGTAGAATAGGATATGTAAGTTAGTTTCCTATCTTAGGAATTTTGTAAAAATTCAACCTTTCCATGCATTAGTTACTGAAAACAAGGAGAGAAATTTACATACACTGCCTTTTCCTATGATTAATCATTATTTTAAATTAGCTTTTGCTTTTTAAAATTTAAACTTTTCTACATAAGAAACTACTTCAAAATTTAATCCTTTAAACACTAGCAGATATAAAACTGCAGATCAACAAAACTTTACAAATCCCTTTCCAACTAAAAAAACAGGGGATTTCTATCAACAGCCCTAACGTACAATGCTTCAACTTACAATTTTTCGACTTTCAACAGGTACACTTACAACCATCCTGTGCCCATACAACCATTCTATTTTTCACATTCAGTACAGTACTCAATAAAGTACATCAGACAGTCAACACTTTATTATAAAATAGGCCTCGTGTTAGATGATTCTGCCCAAATGTAGGCTAATGTAGGTGTTCTGAGCATGTTTAAGGCAGACTAGGCTAAGCTATGATGTTCAGTAAGTTAGGTGTATTAAATGCATTTTCAACTATCAATATTTTAAATTTACGATGGGATTATTGGGATGTAAACCCATCATAAATTGAGTAAGATCTGTAATAGTTCCTCCCTCCACTCTATTTAACATAAAATATTTTATAGTATGAGTAGCATATTATAATACATTAGGGGTTTCAATTAAGCCCTGAAATGTACTAGAAATTTCAAAGATTTCCATAAGCTTTGAGGTGTTTTCCTCATATCAATGAAAAAAGAAATTCAACTGCTTTTTCCTCGCATGCATTAAAATAGGAATTCATTTGCCTTAGGAATAGTATAGCCTCTTAAAAGTCAAAGTTCTCTAGAGACATGGACAGACACTGACCTAAAAAATGAAAGAAGCAGGGCTTCCCTGGTGGCACAGTGGTTGAGAGTCTGCCTGCCGATGCAGGGGACACAGGTTCGTGTCCTGGTCCGGGAAGATCCCACATGCCGCGGAGCGGCTGGGGCCGTGGCCGCTGAGCCTGCACGTCCGGAGCCTGTGCCCCGCAATGGAAGAGGCCACAACAGTGAGAGGCCCGCGTACCACAAAAAAAAAAAAAAAAAAAAAAAAAAGAAAGAAGCACCTGAGAACTTAAAAACACCCATATCTCACATCTTGAGGTTCTCCTGCCAAAATGGAACCAAAATTCTATCTGGTTCCACAATTTTCTTATCTTACACTATATGTGTCAACCAACTTATATAGTATAACCCCGAATGCCAATGAGAACCAGAATTAACACAGATATGCAGCATGCTTCGCTACAATTCAGAAAACAAAACCACCACCACATTCACAAAGGTGAACATAATCGCAACTTGGGTCCTAAACACTCCTGGTTGAGATGTAACCCCCTACAATGTGTCAGCCTCTGGTGAAAGAGGGTGGGGACACCTGAGCAGCCACAGGAAAGAACACTGGGAGCTCCATACATCCTCCCCCCTGTAAGCATGGATGCTCCCCCTCCCCCAGGCTTCTACTCTCACAAGTGAGGAGACTCTCAGCCTGATTCTGTTTAAGGGTCTGACCCAAATGAACTCCCAAATTCATCAACCCTTTGTCCATGAGACAGAACACCTGACCTTCAGACTTTCTCAATTGTGCACCAATTACATTCTGAATGCAAAACTCCAGCATAAGGCCTAAAAATGTCTAGACCTAAGGAACCACAACTACAAACTCAGAAATAGCATCACAACACACCTCCCACCCCCGTGTGCACATGCATCCCCAGTGTTCCAGGGGTTTGGTAGCTTTTCTCAGTATAAAGGACTCCTTCTGTGGTGGGTGTGACCAGGAAGGACACCAGCAGAAGGAGGTTCCCCAGGAAGAATCCAACAGGCCTTTAAGTATTTCCCTTTGCAGACAAAAAGGGAGCCATAGCTTGGGCCAGGCCTCTGCTCCGCTCTGCAGTTGCTCTGGAACAACGCTGATATTTTAAATGACACAAAGCCAGTGTGGGAACAATCCCAAAAGTCACTCAAACCCAGCATTTACATAGAAAAGAGGGAAGAAAACTGTAAGGCACTTTGACGAGTTCAAATAGAAAACCCCAAATATCTATTCAGGTGTCAGGTAATTATTATTTCCAGGGAAAGAAATTGGCTTGTAAACAACTGATCATACTGGAACACTTCTACTCTGCAATTCTAAGCCCTGGAAATTTACTTGAAGACACCCAAAAGTAAAGAATAGACCTCAGGAACTTCCTATACATGCTCAGGGGAATAAAGAGTGAAAGAATCCTATACAAATGGAACGTGTAATACTGGAACATATTATTTTCTTCTAAAATTCACCTCTTTCTTGCCTGTTTGGAACTATTTTATACTCCCTTTGAAGCTCTATTGATTAAATACATTTTACCTCTATTGAAAAACTGAGACTTAAATAAGTGAAAAAAATCTTTCTGAGGTGACAAACCCAGAGAGGGGCTGTTCTGACAAAACACCCAGGAAAATTTCCAAAGAAGAACCTCCACCCAAAGCACTTCCCATAGGATGTGTGTGTGCAGGACAGATTAGGGGGAGAGGCAAGAGGATTTGATGCAACCTAGTTCTAAGTGGTTATTCTCGGCTTTCCTCTCACGAAAACAGCCACAGGCAAATATAAATCTTTTAAAAACAGCATTCCATGGCTCTGGAGAAAAAAGATAAAATATTGGATCTGTGTGACATGCAGCCGGAAGACAAACAGTTAGTTGATTATAATGATGTGAATTAGAGAGGGGAAGTTGGCTCTGGGAAGGAGGTGAAGGATCTGAACATTTAGGGATTTATTATCAGTCCTAGGAAGAGCTACGGCGGGGGGACAGGAGCAGGGATTTGAGACTCCGCTTCCCAAATATGTGGAAAACTCAGGAGAAAACAGGTGACCCCTGGGAGAAAGGGACCGGGAACACCGCAGACTACAGATCCTCCCACGCACGAACCCAAGAGACCGAGGCCTGTCACTAATAACCTTCCCCGTGGTTACCGCACAGTCTGGGGAGACGCGGGGACGTAGGCACAGCGCTGCCCAGCGAAGCTCTGGGGTCGGCTGCCGAGCTAAATAACGGGACAGGACGCCCGGGGTCCGTCTGCCGTCCCAGCGTCCACGCTGCGGGCGGGAGGAGACTGAGGTCCGAGTCCCGCCACAGCCGGTTCCCACAAGACGCTCCGCCCCGACTCCGCACTCAGGGGCAGCACACTCACCATTTCTAGGTTTCCTGGGTCTCCCTGAGTCCTTCCTACGGCTCCCACGACCAGTGCAGGTCACAGCGCAACACAAACCGCGGCCCGTTCACCAGGAACCGTGAACCACAGGCTATACCCGCTCTCCGGCGAGGCCGGCGCCAATAGGGACGCCCACTCCGGTGCGATACGTCGCCCCCACCCACCTGCTCCAGCGGCGCCCCTGATTGGATAGCTCGGAGGGCCACGCCCCTCAGCTTGAGCTACAGCAGGAGGGAGGATGCGCTACTCACCCGAACCACCTTCTGCCAGTGGGTGGGAACCTGACCCAGCCACGATCGTTTGTATGGAGAAAAAACTTTCTCCTGGCCTGGGGCTACCTCTACAGTTTTTTTCTCCTAGCTCTTTGTGAACATGTGGTCACAATTTACAGGGAATTCTTGAGTTTTCGTGAAACAAGCACACAGCATGAGGGTGGCCCAGGCCACACTGGAACAAGAGGGTCTTCTGTCCCTAGGGATCAAGGGATTGGCATAGGGCTGTCAGACCACTCAGGGAACTGCAACCCTTGTTTAGAAACACAAGACACTAAATGTGACCTCACCACTGATAATAAAGAACCCGGCTGCATTTGATCTCACCACTAATAATAAAGAACCCGGCTGCATTTGATCTTTGATCCTTGCAAGGACTGAGCTAGCCTTCCACCCATCCCTTTCCCACCCCCACTTATTTGGTACTTAAGTGAAAGAAACCCAGGGCACGTGGATCTGTGGGAAGTTTGAACCCAACAGCCCCAGCCTGGGCACAAGGACTCAGTCTAACCACAGGGTGTGAGATGTACTCATTAAACTATTAGGTGATGAAATAAAAATTCATATTCTAAGGCAAGTCAAGGAAAATTTAAACATAAAAAATTTTCTCTGCCCTTTGGCCTCCTCCTTCCCCTCTACTGTGCATTGTGTATCAGCATTATGCATCAACCAAACCTCCCCACCGGCAGAAATACCTGCTCAACCATAAAGAGCAACATTCTCCTACTATCAAGAAGATAACTCCTTAGGAGATAGCCTTCCTGCTTAATCTTGTAAGGGGCCACGAATACCCATGACCCACTATTCATACTTGCTTTGTACATGTAGACCTGGATTGTGTAAACTGTCAGTAATACATTATTTAATGTACAGCCCTCTGCCTCCAAATCTTATATAACTGTGCTTTGACATCTAGTGGGCAGAATAGTTCTTGGAGCTTTCTGAGGGTATATTTCCAGGTTATAATCCTCAATTTGGTTCGAATAAAATTTTCCATTTCTTTCTTAGATTGACTAATTAATTTTTTTGTCAACACAGGTTTCATTAAATTCACATTTTACATTGGAAGGAAATTTATTTTAGATCAGATTTTGCCAATGTTTCTCGAGAACTTCAAAATGTAAATGACTATAATGTCCCGAAGGCAACTGATTCCAATTTTCACTGATAGAAGAAAAATAGTAAGTCTTTATCTAAACAGGGAAGTATCTGGAAATCCGTGCCCCGCCCCCACCATCTTTACTAAGCTATGACTAATAAAACTGCCTGTATTTAAAGATTACAATGTGATGATTTAATATACGTTACCCTACATTGTATACTTGAAATCAGCCAAGACAGTGGATTAAGTAATCTCACCACCCACACAAAAAGTAACCACGTGTGGTGATGGATATGTTAATCAATCTGGAAACTCTTATATGCCTACAATATTGAATTGCATAACTCTTAATGTATTTAATTTATATGAACACCTTTATTGAGACAATGTGGATACCATACAATGCATCACATTAAAGAGTACAATTCAAAGGTTTTCAGTATATTCCCAGATATATGCATCATTCCCACAGTTGATCTTTGAAGATTTTCATCATCTCAAAAAGAAATTCCTCTTCACTTTTTCACTCCCAATATCCCATCTTCCTCCTCCAATATCCAGCCTTAGGAAACCTTAATCTACTATCTGTCTCTATAGATTTCCTTATTCAGGGCTCTCGAATGGAATTATGTAATATATGGTTTCCGTGATTGATTTCATTCATTTGGCATAGCTTTTGCAAGGTACACCCATGCTGTAGCATTGATCAATATTTCATTCATCTTTATGGCCAAATAATATTCCACTAGATGGATAAAATGTTTTGTTTACCCTTTCATCTGTTAATAGACATTCAGATTATTTCCACTTTTTGGCTACTACGAGTAACATTGCTATAAATTTCATGTACAAATTTGTGTTTGACCACATGTTTTCATTTTTCATAGGCATATAGCTGGGAAAGGAACTGGGGGGTCATATGATAATTATAGATTTAATTTTTGAGAAACTGCCTAACTGTTGATCAAGTGGCTGCACCATTTGTGAATAAAATATTTCAAGTGTTGATAGAAAAAAAGGATCTAACTAGAATTCATTGTTGAGCAAAATTATCCTTCAAAGGTAAGGGGGAAATAAAGACTTTGAGACAGGGCTTCCCTGGTGGCATAGTGGTTGGTAATCCGCCTGCCAAAGCAGGGGATGAAGGTTCAAGACCTGGTCCGGGAGGATCCCACATGCTGTGGAGCAACTGAACCTATGAGCCACAACTGCTAAGCCTGTGCTCTGGCGGCCGCGAGCCACAACTACTGAGCCCCGTGCACCTGGAGCCCGTGCTCTGCAACAAGAGAAGCCACCACAATGAGAAGCCCGTGCGCCGCAACGAGGAGTGGTGCCCGCTCACTGCAACTAGAGAAAGCCTGCGCGCAGCAACGAAGACCCAACGCAACCTAAAATAAATAAATTTATTAAAAAAAAGAATTTATAAAGACTTTGAGACAAACATATTAGGGAATTTGTCACCAGTACACCTGCTTTGCAAGAAATGTTAAAGGAAATTCTTCAAAAGGAAGGAAAGTGATAAAGGGAGAGCTTTTGAGAAAAAAATAAATGAAGGGAAAATATCACTTTAAAAAGTTCTTAATTAATCTGATAGATAACACTTATTGAAAATAATACCAGAAACAATTTATTTGGTAATTATAGCTTATGGATAAGCAAAATGAATGACAGCAATGTTGAAAGGGACAGGAAGAGAGGAATTGGGAATATGAGGAATTTATACAACCAGTGAAGTGGTTTAGTGATACTTGAAGGTCGACTTGGGTTAACTGTAAATGTATACTACAATTCAAGAGCAACCAATAATAAAGTAAGTAAAGTATAATTGATATGCTAGGAGAAGAAAAAATAGAATCAAGTAAAATGCTCAAAGCCAGAGAAGACAGAAAAAAGGCAGAAGACAAAAGGGAAAAAAAAGAACAAGGGCAACAAATAGAAACCACAAAAATTATTGTAGATATTAATGCAACTGTATCAATAATCACTTTAAAAGTCAATGGTCTAAATACAACAATCGAAAGACAGATACTGTCAGAATGGATAAAAAAACAACACCCGGGCTTCCCTGGTGGCGCAGTGGTTGAGAGTCCGCCTGCCGATGCAGGGGACGCGGGTTCGTGCCCCGGTCTGGGAGGATCCCACATGCCGCGGAGCGGCTAGGCCCGTGAGCCATGGCTACTGGGCCTGCGCGTCCAGAGCCTGTGCTCCGCAACGGGAGAGGCCACAGCAGTGAGAAGCCCACGTAATGCAAAAAAAAAAATAAAATAAAAAAAAAATAAATAAAAATAAAAAAAACAACACCCAATTATGTATTGTCTGTAACAAACTGACATTAACATTAAAGACAGATGGAGTAAGACTAAGATATGTACAGATGTATCATGTTAACAGTAAGAAATAGTTGAGGGGACTTCTCTGGCAGTCCAGTGGTTAAGACTCTGGTCCAGTGGTTAAGACTCCATGATTCCAATGTAGGGGGAGCAGGTTCAATCCCCGGTCGGGGAATTAAGATCCCACATGCTGGGCTTCCCTGGTGGTGCAGTGGTTGAGAATCTGCCTGCCGATGCAGGGGACACGGGTTCATGCCCCGGTCTGGGAGGATCCCACATGCCGCGGAGTGGCTGGGACCGTGAGCCATGGCTGCTGGGCCTGTGCGTCCGGAGCTGTGCTCCGCAACGGGAGAGGCCACAACAGTGAGAGGCCCGCGTACCGCAAAAAAAAAAGAAAAAAAAAAGATCCCACATGCTGCTTGGTATGGACAAAACATACCATACAAAACAAAACACGAGCAAATTAAACCAAAATTAAGCACAAGAAGATAAATAATAAAAGTTGGAGAAGAAATCAATGAAATTATGGGAAGCCAATGGAGAAAACCCAACAAAACCAAAAGCTGGCTCTTTGAGAATATTAATAAAATTAAGATACGTGTACATAAGCTGAGAAAAAAAAAGAGGGGAAAAAAGAAATTATTAGTATCAGGAACAAAAGGGAGAAAATAAAACTGTAAAAGCATTTGACAAAATACATGACAGCAAACAACAAACAGAAGGGAAGTTCCTCTTCCTGAGAAAGACCATCTACAAGAAATCTGTGGTTAACATGATACTTATGGTGAGAAACTAGATGCTTTCCTGGTAAGATCAAGAAGGCAATGACGGCCCCTCTCTCACCAGTCCTAGTCAACACTGTACCAGAAGTCTAAGCTAATCCAATGAAAGAAAATACAAAGAAAGGAAATAAAAGGTATACAGAATGGGAGGTAGGAAATAAAACTGTCTTTTGTCACATATGACATGATTATGGAGAAAAACTCAAAGATTCAACAATAACAAAGAAAACCTCTTGAACTAAAATAAGAGAGTAGATTAAGGTTGAAGGATAAATGGTTATACAAAAGTCAGCACCTTCCTATAGATCATAAATGGTTAATATACAAAAGTCAGTGCTTTCCTATCGTTCCAAACAAATATAGTCAATTGATCTTTGATGAAGAATCAAAAGCAATATAATGGAAAAAAGTCTTTTCAACACATAGTGCCAGGGTAACTAGATAGCCACCTGCCAAAAACAAAAACAACATTAAAAAAAAACCCTACCACGTAATCAATCAATGTACCTAGACACAAATCATAAACCTTCCACAGGAATTAACTGAAAATGGATGATAGATCTTATGTAAAATGCAAAACTACAAAACTCCTAGAAGATAACATAGGAGAAAATCTAGGTGATCTTGGCTTTGGTGATAAACTTTTAGAAACAACACCAAAAGCAAGATCAATGAAAGAAAAAAATAAGTTTGACTTCACTAAAATGAAAACCTGTTCTGTGAAATGCAGTGTTAAGAGATTAAAAACACAAGCTGAAGTCTGGGAGAAAATCTTTGTAAAACACTTCTCTTGCAAAGGACTGGTATTCAACATGTCCATTTATAAGAACTCTTATAAATCAATATACCAAACAATTAAAAATGGACAAAATATCTGAACACATGCCTCACCAAAGAAGATATATGAATGGTAAATAAGCATAAGAAAAGATGCTCAACATCATATGTCAACAGGAGTTGCAAATAAAAGAAGAATGAGATACTACTAGACACTATTATAGCTCAAATCAAAACATCAAGAACAAACACCAAATGATGGAGAAGATGTGCAGCAACATGAACCCTCACTCACTGCTGGTGGTAATGTGAAATGATATGCCTACTTTGGAAAACAGGCAGTTTCTTAAAACTAAACCTATTCTTACCAGGCACTCCAGCAAGTAGGTTCCTTCCTATTTCCCCAAATGAGTTGAAACTTTCGTTCACAAAAAAACCTACACACAAATTTTTATAAGAGCTTTATTCATGATTGCCAAGACATACAGGTAACCAAGATATCCTCCAATAAATAACAGAAAAAATAACCATGGGAACATCCATTCGATGAAATACTATTAAATATTTTTAATATTAAGATATTAATATTTAATATTATTAAAGGATATGAGGTGGAACTTCGCTGGTGCTCCAGTGGTTAAGACTCTGTGCTTTCACTGCAAGGGGTGCGGGTTCGATCCCTGGTCCGGGATCCCACATGCCAAATTTAAGGAACTCCGAAGTTCCTTTCTGCTAGATGAGATGCTGACTGATGCATGAATCACTGAATAAAGCCAATAAGATATTTTAAATTTATCAGTTGAATTTTGTTTAGTATAAAGCTTAAGGACTGCTTAAACTTTGCTGTGCCACAGTGAGGCCACAGTTGTTGTCCCCTATAACCCTGATGGTGGGGATCTTTGTTACAACAGAGGCAGCAGCAGCAGAGGTACTAAAGCATCCTGGGAAGTCCTCTGGTATTAAGAGTGTGGATTCAGCCCACTATCTAAATGGCTGCCTTTCCCCCATGTTTTCTTTCTTTCTTTCTTTTTTTAAATAATTGTTCTTTCAGAGCAATTACCCAATGTGCTCATCTCTTGCACAGGGTATAGTTTCCCTCTCTCATCAGTGATATGATGGGTTAGGACCAACCTATCCTCTGTCACAGATTCACTCTAACACACCAATAATTCGGGCAAAGAAACTGATTTAGGATTAACTTAAGGATGACTAAATCCCATACTGCTGCTCCCAGATGCCTAGGAATTCTCGACTGTCAATTCTGGTCCACTTAACCTAGAACTGAGGCTTGGTATGGTCAATAATGCAACACAGGGCAGCACAGCTCACAACTTGAGCTCCCCAGCAAGAAGCAGCCCACAATGCCGGCCCCCATCAAGCAGCAGAGCAGGTGAGCAAGTCAGAGCAGGAGAAGACAGACCCACGGGTGGTGGTCATGTCTGGACATGCTATTGCTCACTGCACCAACTGTATGGTCACCTGCAGAGTTGTGGTTCCCATGTTGAATGATGCCAGTGTGGCATAAATACACACACACACACACACACACAGAGGGTAGGAAAAGGCTTATGACTCACATAATTGAAGTTTCAGGTGAGGGCAGGGAAGGCCTCTCAAGCAGCACAGGGTGGGGTTCGGGGGGGTGGGGAATGAGGCTTAAGCTGAGAGCAGTCAAATATCAAAAAGTGTGGGCTCATTACAAGTACAAAGATGGGTAAGAAAAATATGCATTCACAAATGCTTCTTTTTAGATAAAGAAACACAGGATACTCAAGAAATGATCACCACTAGTTTTTTCGGGGTGGCTGAAGCAACAACACTGGAGGAAAACAAAATGTTCAGACACTGAGTCTAATTTAGACCTGCTTATCTTACAGAATTTTGCTAACTGCTGCACGATTATTTAAAATAAGGGGAGTAGGGCTTCCCTGGTGGCGCAGTGGTTGAGAGTCCGCCTGCCGATGCAGGGGACACGGGTTCGTGCCCCAGTCCGGGGAAATCCCACGTGCCGCGGGGCGACTGGGCCCGTGGGCCATGGCCGCTGGGCCTGCGCGTCCGGAGCCTGTGCTCCGCGGCGGGAGAGGCCACGGCAGTGAGAGGCCCGCGTACGGCAAAAAGAAAAAAAAAATAAAATAAAATAAAATAAGGGGAGTAATTTATATAAACCATATTTGTCTATTCAATAGACTTTATTTTTAATTAACTTGCTTTTGTTTTTTAAAACAATTTTTAATTCATTCAATTTTTACTTTTCTATAAGGACACCATTCTAAGATTTAATCCTTTAAACACTAACTCTTAAAAAAGTTTTAACCATAAAAAAGAGAAAAATTTCAAATCTCTTTCTAAGAAGCACTATAAACTACAAATTTTATAAACATTATAAACCATAAGAAGCTTTATAGTTTCTCCTTATATCTTACTCTGGGGGATTATTATTATGCATTATTATTATGAGTAATGTAATGCACTAAGGATTGAGACAGGCTGGGACCCGGGACCCTTTGCTGCAGTGCTTGCATCTGGACAAACCTCTAGCAACAAAATACAAACTGTAAGGGACAAGCAACAAAATACAAAGAAACTTAAGGGACTAACATAAATGCATGTATGTGAAGTTGGGGCAAATTCTGAACAATAAGATACAAAAAGACCAAAAACCCACACGGCACCACCAAAGGAGAAGGCAGACCACCTAAGCCACCTATCCAGAATGACCCCAATATAAGGTACCAGCTGCCCACTCCCCCAACCCCCAGGGAGCGAGCAAGGGAACCTGTTACTTGTTTTCGCTCCCTCCTGCTACAGCAGGGGCCCCAGTAAAGCCTTGCCTGAATTTCCTGTCTGGTCTCTTATCAATTTCTATTGGTTAAGGAGACTAAGAACCCTGGTTGGTAACAGGATTTGGGACTAATCCATAAAATATATTAGACCTCTCAAAGATTTATATAAGTTTTAAGTAGTTTTTCTCATAGCAATTAAAATAAAAATAAAATTCTGTTTGGTTCCAGAATTTCTTGACTTACCTCCATTGTATCTCTCAGTCAGCCTACATTTTCAAAGCCCAACAAAGAAAAACCTCATACATTCACAGGAAATAATATCACAAATTACCAAAGGAAAATAAAGTTAAGAGCTACAATATTCAATATATAAAGGTATACAAGGAAAGAAGTGCAAATGTTTGAATCAGGTGTTTCCCTATCGTTCAGAAGAAAACCCAGATTCCCAAGCTTGCAGTCCAGTCTCTGCCTGCTGGAATACAACCCCTAGAGTCAATCCCTGGTGATGGAGGATGTAGGGGGGGGACACCTGACCAACCACAGGAACGAACTCTGGGAGTTCTGCACACCCTCTTCTCAGGGCATAATGAAAATACTCCCTCTCTAAGGCTTCAGTTCTCACAAGTGAGAAAACTCTTGGTCAGATTCAATTTAAGGTTATGATTCAAATGAACTCCCCAACTCATAAACCCTTTGTCTAGAAGACAGAACTCCTGACCTTCACAGACTTTCTCAATGTACTCAGATTACTAAGTGCACCTACACTGTGGATGCAAAGTTCAAGCCTACCTCTACAGCCACAGTTAGAACCTCAGAAAGGGCATCACCTCCCCATTCCCCTACCCATCATCCCATGCTCATCCCCAGCTTTCCAGGTCTCTGTAGCTTCTCTCGGTATAAAAGTTCCTTCTGTGCTGAGTGTGAGCAGGTAGGACATGTGCAGAGGGGGGGCTCCCCAGGAAGAAACTGGGCCTTCAAGTACTTCCCTTTGCAGGCTCAAGGGGGCCTTAGCTTAGAGAAACTGACCTTGGGCTTCTCTTCCCACATAGTTGATCTGGACCACCACTGATACTTTAAATACAGAAACCCAGGGTTTGAACAATACAGAAAAATCATTCAATCCAGTGTTTATGTGTAAAGCATGGAAGGAAATTTTTAGGCAATTTTCTAGTTCAAAAAAACCCCACAAATATCTATGCCTTTCAGAAATTAAATATGTCAGTTAATAACTATTTCTATGCTAAGAAATTGTTTGGAAACATTGTATGATTTCACTTATATGTGGGATGTAAAAAACAAAACAAACAAAACAGAAACAGATCCCTGGATACAGAGAGCAAACTAGTGGTTGTCAGAGGGGAAGGGGGTGGGAAATGAGTGAAGTAGGTGAGGGAGATGAAGAGACTTACAGTTATAAAATAAATAAGTCACGGGAATGTAATGTACAGTAGAGGGAATATAGTCGATAACACTAGAATGACTCTATATGATGACAGATGGTAATTAGACTTACCCTGATCATTTTGTAATGTATAAAAGTATCAGGGCTTCCCTGGTGGCGCAGTGGTTGAGAGTCCGCCTGCTGATGCAGGGGACACGGGTTTGTGCCCCGGTCCGGGAAGGTCCCACATGCCGCGGGGCGGCTAGGCCCGTGAGCCATGGCCGCTGAGCCTGTGCGTCCAGAGCCTGTGCTCCGCAATGGGAGAGGCCACAACAGTGAGAGGCCTGCGTACCGAAAAAAAAAAGTATCAAATCTCTATGTTGTAAACCTGAAACCAATATAACATTGTAAGTCAATTATACTTCAATTAGAAAAAGAAAAAGGTGAAAAAAAGAAATTGTTCGGAAAACAATCACATTGAACACACTTCTAGGTGTTGCGAGTCTAAGCCCTGATATTGTAATTTGAAATCATCCAAAATAAATGGGCAGAATTCAGAATGTTCCTACACTGCTAAAGGGGGGGAAAAAAAGAAACAAAAATGTAAACAAATGGAATGTAATAATAAAATATTTATTTTTTCTTATCTTCACGACTCTCTTGCTTCTTTGGAAATATTTTATATTTTCTACCAAGATCTATGATTAAATATTTAAATGTTTCCTTCAAAACAGAGTTTAAAAAGTGAATAAGGGTCAAACTCACGGAGGGGCAGTTCTGACCTGGAACTGTGAGGAAAGGACAGATCACCCAGGAAAGTCACCAAAGAGGAAACTCTACCCAAAGGATTCCCATAGAATGTCTGTGCCCAGGGAAATTCTGGGGACATAGACACTAGGCTTTTAAGCAACATAGTTCCAGGTGGTTAATCTCTGATTTCCTCTCATGTAAAACATCCACAGGCAAAAAACATATCTTTAAAAAGAACCATCCACAGCTCTGTGGAGGAATGATAAACAATACTGCGTAGTTCAAAATGCACCACGGAGGACAAATATTAGTAATGAAGCTATGAACTGGAGAGGGGAAGATGGCATTTGGGAACGTGGGGAAAGATCTGGAAATTTAGGCATTTACTGCCTGCTCTGGGAAGAGCTGGGGTGCAAGAACAGGGTCGTGGATTTGTGACCCTGTTCCTCAAACATTCGATAAAGTGAGGGGAAGAAGAGTCCTCGCCCCCGCCAGGGAGAAAGGAGGGACTGGGGACCCCACAGACCACAGCTCCACCTATGCATGAAGCCCTGACACCGAATCCCCGATTGTCCAGTGATCACCCTCCCCGTGGACACCACACAATTTGGAGTAGACACGGCCGCAGCAGTGAGCGGAGAGGCCGCCCTGGGTCCCGACTGCCGGCCACGCCCCGGGTGGACTCTGGTCTGCAGACTCCGGAGTTGACCGCGGGGAGGCCCGGGTCCCACCACGGCCAGTTCCAACCGGTCCTTCCGCCCCTGTCTTCCAACACCCATCTCCCCAACTCACCATTTCCCAGTTTCTCTGGTTCTGCGTTGTCCACCTCACGACTCTCGTGGCAAGTGCAGGTCACAGCAACAGAGGACGCTGCTGAGCCACTTGAGGACTTTAAGGGCAGAAATCAGGTACCCAGGTTGAGGCCCGACTGAAGATCAACAGAACACGCAGACCACTCGCCCCACGTAGTCATTGGAGCGTCGCCCACACGTCTGTAACCAGTGACTCCCCTGATTGGACAGTTTGCAAGGCCCCGCCCTCCCGTGCCTGAGTGACAGCAAGCGGGAGGTCAGGTCTCAGAGCGGAGCTGGTACTGGCCGCGGGCGGGAACTGTCCCCTCCACCGACACTGCATTGAAGCATGAGGCCAAGAGGCCCTCACGGAACTGTGCCACTTCTTCACAAACACGGACACTTAGAAGTGATCTCACCATATGTAATAATGAGTCTGGCTCCATTTTGATCTTTGATCATTTCCCGTGGGACCTCAGGGGCACTTGGTTCTGGTGGGAGGATGAACCCCACAGTCTAGACCAGGCCCCTGGGCCTCTCAGATGCTAGGTAACAACATCATAGTGAATGGCGAAGAGACCTCTTCCAGAACTGTGGCATCTAGAAAGGGACTGAGGGGGAGGGTGCCCCCTCCTGCAGGTAGGCTATGCCAGAGGGCTCAGGTTGCACTCTGCCATCATGTCTCAAATCTCAGTAGACATGCTGAGCTCATGGGGGGCTGTTTCCAGGACCCAAGCCACAACGAGCAGCTGCGTGGAGGGTCAGATGGTCACGTCCTAGGACAGCCTATATTTCCACTAGAGCCTAGTACCTGGTGGAAATTACAGCTTCAATGGTATAAAGTGTGGGCTAAGACGGGGCAGTTTCTTGAATAGAAGTAAAATTGGTAAACAAGGAATATGTTGCCTTCAAACATCATAACAACCTAGGAGATGCTGTGGGTGCTGAGAAGGACGATCCTTCTTCATGGTGTCAGGGAGGGAATTTACCAAATAATTTTTAGAAATTTAACCATGGTGTCAGGGCCTCACAGTATGTGTGAGCTAATGGCCCATCCACTTTTCATGAGCTCCCTTTTTCAATATCTGTATGTCCCGAATGAATGTTAAATAAACTTCCTCAAAGAGATGTCATTAATGTAATGTTATACCTCTGCTCATGGAGCCTGGTGGATGCAGGTCAGACTATGCCTGCAGAGACTGTGTGCAGTGGCAATGGTACTGAGGTTACTGGAGGGTAACCAGTAAAGGTGTTCATGTCCCTTTAGAGGTGAAGGCTATCCGCAGCTGACAGGCTGTGGAAACAGGCACTTAACAGAAAAGACTTAGCCAGCTCTATCCAATCCTGTGACAGCAGGATATTTACCACTTGCTGATTGGATGGAGTTAGTACTTTCCATAATGTTGGAAACTAAAAATAGGTGTGTATTTGATGTAACCACAGCCTCAAGTTTGCAGTAATCCATTGTGAGGTGTCATTCATTTTTCCAGGTTTAAGAATAGGTGAGGGCTTCCCTGGTGGCGCAGTGGTTGAGAGTCCGCCTGCCGATGCAGGGGACACGGGTTTGTGCCCCGGTCCGGGAAGATCTCACGTGCCGTGGAGCGGCTGGGCCCGTAAGCAGTGGCCGCTGAGCCTGCGCGTCCGGAGCCTGTGCTCTGCAACGGGAGAGGCCACAACAGTAAGAGGCCCCTGTATCACACACACACAAAAAAAAGTTATGTTTATACTATACTGTAATCTATTAAGTGTGCAATAGCATTATGTTTTAAAAAACAATGTACATACCTAAATTTAAAGATACTTTATTGCTGGACTTCCCTGGGGGCACATTGGTTAAGAATCCACCTGCCAGTGCAGGGGACACAGGTTCGATCCCTGGTCCGGGAAGATCCCACATGCCACAGAGCAACTAAGCCCATGAGGCACAACTACTGAGCGCTCTACAGCCCACGTGCCACAACTACTGAGCCCGTGTGCCACAATTACTGAAGCCCGCACGCCTAGAGCCATGCTCCACAAGAGAAGCCACAACGATGAGAGAAGCCTGCGCACCGCATCAAAGAGTAGTCCCCGCTAGCCGCAACTAGAGAAAGCCCACACACAGCAACGAAGACCCAACACAGCCAAAAAAAAAAAAAGAGAGAGAGAGAGAGACACTTAATGAGACCTCACTAACTGTTATAGAGTCTGGCTCCATTTTAATCTTTGATCCTTGACAGCGTTGAGCCTTCCATCCATCCCTGACCCTTCCCCACTCATTTGGTACTTGAGAAAGAATCCCAGACGTTTGGCTCTGCTGGGAGGTTTGAACCCTGCAGCCCTAGTCCTACCTGGGCCCAAGGACTCTTTTCAGTCAATCACAGTGCATGAGATGTGTTCATTAAATTCTCATGTGTACATTTTACACAGGAGGAAATTTATATTAGATCAGTTTTTGCCTATGTCCTTAGAGAACTTTGAAATGCAAAGGACTAGAATATCTCTAAGGCAATTGATTCCTATTTTCACCAGTGAAAAAACAATAAATCATTATGTAAATACGGGATGCACCTGGAAACTCTTCCTTTCCAGCATTATTGAAGTATAACTAATAAAATTGTCTATATTTAAAGATAACAATGTGATGACTGATATACATATAATGATACTACATCGTATGCTTGAAATTTGCTGAGAGTGGAATAAGCATTCTCAGCAGACACCACAAAGGTAACTATGGGAGGAAATCGTTGTGTTAATTAACCTGAAAACTCTAATATGCCTAAGAGACTAAATTGCAACTCCTTTACATTGCAAAGCTCTTTATGCATTTATTTATTTATTCCAACAGCTTTATTGAGAGGTAATGCACATACTATACATTGCAATTCGTGAATGTGTACAATTCACTGGTTTTTTGTATATTTGCAGATATGCCTATTGTCACCACAATTTTTGAACATTTTCATCACCTCACAAAGAAATCCCTCTCCCCTTTAGCTATCACTCCCAATCTTCCCACTGTTAAAAAGAAACAACAGGCCCAAAATGGAGTCACTTGTGCTAAGCCCGAGTAACCAAATCAAAATTAATACCTAACCAAATTGCAGTTTCAACCTCCTCCAGGAATGTAATCCTAACTGGTCAATCTGGAATTTCCTGGTCAACGCTAGTGAGGTAATTGGCCTAATAGACTCCTTTTGTGCCCTAAGGAACATGACTGTGCTTGAAATAATCCTTTTTTTTTTTTTAATGACTTCCTTGTCCACATCCTCTCTGCCTTTAAAAACCTTTCATTTTTTATAGCTCTTGGGAGCTCCTTTCTATTTGTTAGATAGGATGCTGTCCGATTCATAAATTGTTGAATAAGGCCAATCAGATCTTGAAAATTTACTTAGGTGCATTTTTGTTATTTAACATCATCTTCCTCAGCCCTGGACAACCAGCAGTATGAAGTACATTGACATTGTGAAACCAATCTCCAACTATTTTCATCTTGCAAAACTGAAACTCTATATCCATTAGAAAACTCATTAGCCACTTCCCCCAGCCCCAGGCAACAACCACTTTTTCTATGAATTTGACTACTCTATGTCCTCAAAAAAATGGCATCATACTGTGTTTGACTATTTTTGACAGGCTACTTTCACTTACAATTATGTCATTGAGATTCAATCATGATGCAGCATTTGTCAGAATTTGCTTTATTCTTAAAGTTGATTTATACTCTATTATATATATATGTGCCAAATATTTTTGATCCATTTATCTACTGATGGACACTTGGGTTACTTCCACCTTTTGGCTATAGTAAATAATGCTAATACCTCTATTTGAGTTCCTGTTTTCAATTTTTTGTGTATTGTTGTCCTAAACTAGAAATAATTTCCAGAAAAGAATCAGGATTATCTTGAAGCAAAAGGACAGCATTATTATTCCCAATGTTTGCAAACCAGGATACACAGAGTCTGTGTCTCTAAGGGGAAGTACATTGGGGAATGGGGGATAGGGTGAGAGATTAAAAAAAAAAAAAGCCTCAGGAGTTTCCTCGTTGGTGAACACATGGAGATTTGGGGAGACTGGGGCACGTGGAGAGAGCTCCTGGTCCTTTCCCCATACCTTGCCCTATGTATCTCTTCCATCTGGTTGTTCCTGAGTTACTTACATCTTTTTATAATAAATCAGTGATCTAGTAAGTAAAATTTTAACTAATTAATTAATTAAATTATAAGTAAAAATAAAAACAAAAACCTCAGAAACCAAAATTGAGAGACTTGTAAGGGGACTGGATGGTCCTTGCAGCCTGGCAAAAAGTTTTCAATAATTGGCTGTCATTGGAGGTTCTCCTCAGGGGCTCTTCCAGGTAGGATCCTTAGCAGAATCAAAGTCCTTATAGTTTTTGTTTGTGATTTCTCTAAGAACACAGAATACTTGACTGAACCCCAGGTCTGTCATAACTACCTGGTTTCACTTTATTCTGGGTCCCCGTTAGCAACACTGGTCCACTATTTTCTTTGCTTAGGGAATTTCTCTTATTTTTACTTTTCCTTAGGGGATTTTATGTTACTTTTACAGTACTTACCCATAAGTAGAATGGCAAGATCAGATGGTAACTCAGTACCTAATTTTTTGAGGAACTGCCATGTTGTTTTCCATAACAAAAGTACAATTTATATTCCCAGCAATAGTACACAAGGATTTCAAAGGGTGTTTTCACTTTCTGGATGGTGTCGTTTGAAGCACAAAACTCATTAATTTGATGAAGTTCAAATTACCAATTTTCTTTTTTCATGTAATGCCCTCGATGTCATAGACAACATTTTTTGCCAAATCCAAGTTCAGGAAATTTTTCCTATGTTTTATCTAAGTTTCTTACAGGTTTCCTCTTATGTTAACATCCTTGATCCTTACTGAAAAATTACTGTATGTGGTGTGACAAGGGTACAATCTCTTTCTTTTGCATATGGCCATCCAGTTGGCCCAGCACCAATTTATGAATAGAAATATTCTTTTCCCATTTTTGAAAACTTTGTCAAAGATTAGCTGACCTTAAATGTAGGAGTTTATTTCTTTTTTTTTTTAGAGTTTAAAATATTTATTTATTTATTTATTTATTCTTTGCTGCATTGGGTCTTCAGTGCTGTGTGCGGGCTTTCTCTAGTTGCAGTGAGTGGGGGCTGCTCTTCGTTGCGGTGTCTGGGCTTCTCATTGCGGTGGCTTCTCTTGTTGCAGAGCACAGGCTCTAGGCGTGCGGGCTTCAGTAGTTGTGGCTCATGGGCTCAGTAGTTGTGCTCCTGGGCTTTAGAGCGCCGGCTCAGTAGTTGTGGTGCACGGGCTTAGTTGCTCCATGGCATGTGGGATCGTCCCGGACCAGGGCTTGAACCCATGTCCCCTGCATTGGCAGGCAGATTCTTAACCACTGCACCACGAGGGAAGTCCCTGTAGGGTTTTATTTCTCAAATCTCAATCTATACATACATCTCTATATCTATCCTTGTGTCAGCCCCACACTACCTTGAGTGCATTTGCTTAAAGTTTTTGAAATTAAGACTTGTTAGTCCTACTACTTTGTTTTTCATTTTCAAGAGTGGCTTGGCTATTCTGGTCCCTTGCAATTCCATATATAAACAACTTGCCAATTTCTTACAAAGATTATAGCTGACATTACGATAGTTATTACATTGAATCTTCAGATCATTTTGTGGAGTAGTGCCAGTTCAATGATGTTAACTCTTCTGAACCATGAAATTGGGATGTTTTCCCACTTATTTACACTTGTCTTCACTTCTTTGCACCATGTTTTGTAGTTTTAAGAGTACTCACTTTATTTTAAATTTTTTATTTATTTTTTTTATTTTTGGCTGCGTTGGGTCTTTGTTGCTGTGCATGGGCTTTTCTCTAGTTGTGGTGAACAGGGGCTACTCTTCGTTGCAGTGCACAGGCTTCTCATTGTGGTGGCTTCTCCTGTTGCGGAGCACGGGCTCTAGGCGCGTGGGCTTCAGTAGTTGTGGCATGTGGGCTCCAGTAGTTGCGACATGTGGGCTCAGTAGTTGCGGCTCGTGAGCTCTAGAGCACAGGCTCAGTAGTTGTGGCACACAGGCTTAGTTGCTCTGCATGTGGGATCTTCCTGGACCAGGGCTCGAACCCATGTCCCCTGCATTGCCAGGTGGATTCTCAACCACTGCACCACCAGGGAAACCCAAGAGTACTCACTTTATATTTTGGGTTTAGCTTGTTCTTTTTCTTGTTCTTTGAGGTATAAATTTTGATCGTTAATTTGGTATCTGTCTTTCTTAATATAGGTGATTATAAGGTTCACTTTTACTATTTCTTAAGCTATATACAACTGTCCTTGTTTATGTCTCTCCTGCTGTGTTTGGGTATCCCTAGAAACTTAATCTTAAGTAGTCTGTGTCTTCCAGCTCTTTTTTCTAGTCCACTTTTTTTTTTTTTTTTTTTTGCGGTATGTGGGCCTCTCACTGTTGTGGCCTCTCCCATTGCGGAGCACAGGCTCCAGATGCGCAGGCTCAACGGCCATGGCTCACGGGCCCAGCCGCTCCACGGCATGTGGGATCTTCCTGGACTGGGGCACGAACCCGTGTCCCCTGCATCAGCAGGCGGACTCTCAACCACTGCGCCACCAGGGAAGCCCTAGTCCACTCTTTTTATACCGAGCCCTGTTGGTATGGTAGGAAGGTACTGGTGTGGAAGAATGTTCTCTTGTAATTAAGCCTGTAATGTTTTGGCAGGACAGAATCCCTGGACTATGAAACTCAGAACAGGTTCTTAGTATTCATTCCTTCTCTTTTGTCACAGAGAAAACCTGAAGGGTCAGGGAGTTGTCTGCATGCTCTGTCCCATTTCAGATAAGGTTTTGACAAATTAGTTTTCTTTAAGAGAGAGCCTGAGTTACAGGGAAAAGAATTCTTTGTGTACATATCAGAATGGTTTCCCCAGATTCCTGCATGAAGCATGAGGCAGTGTTTTTCCATCATTCATGATGAGAACCTGGTTGGGCTCTTGCAGAAAAATTGATAAATTGGGGGGAGTTTCCTGAGACTGGACTCACTAGAGATTTTAAATCTCAAGCTAATCTAATCTGTGTCTCCAGCAAATTCAAGTTTCCAGTTTAAGTGTTCCTAGAGGTTGCTGGCTCCAGTTGCTTCACCTCCGGGTGACAATTCTATTTGTCTGTCTCTGATATGGGGAGCATTGTTTGCCACGTAACCTCAACTCTCTCATGACTCTAAGCACAGGTGTTGCTTTTCAGGTTGTTCAGCTTCTTGTCTTGTTGTAAACATAATGATCACTCAGAGCTCTTTACATATCAGAGCAGAACCATCCATTCAGTTGTGTTGCTCTGTATTTTTCCCTTATAAGATTGTACACCAATTCACTTATTCATCCCTCTGCTGGTGACCATGTCGGTGGTTTCAAAATTTTTATTCTGTGATCATGCTTGTATCTCTGTATTTGAATTTCTTTCCTCACTTCTGAAAATTTCCTATCTTGAATGTTTGTCACCCTGAAGACAATTTCCATGAGTTACTTTTCATTTTATCATTGCCCTTTTGAAGGCAGGATCAACCCCATACCTAAAACAGGATCAGATGTCAACACTAATGTTGTCATGTGCATCAGTAGAAAGATATTACTCAAAGGTACTTTCTAACAATAGGGCAAAGGTAGCTGGTTCAGAAGGCTTGTGCAAAGAATGGCTTGGCACCTTAACGTGTGTACAAGTGGAGGCTGCAGGTTTTCAAGGTTTGATCCTCCTACCTGCTGACACAAAAAGAAAAGGAGCGTGTGTCATCCTTCCTAACTTAGTTATCCGTTGTAGGCCAGACAGGTGAGCAGGTACCCAAAGCCTTAAGAGTGAAATATCAAAAACGAGTTCAGTTCTTTATTAAAGTTCACTCCTGTTGTTTATAGACGTAATGATGCCACATCTCATTTAAATGAATTTGAATATTAATTGAAAAGCCACGTGACACAAGCAACACATTATAAATAAGATGATGAAGCTTCAAAACAACACTGGAATCCTGTCATCCCCGGGTATTTTGAGGGATCCAGGAAAGTGTGCCAGTATGGTTCTGGAATTCTGTTCAAATATTTCAATAATGTTGTTGTTGTTTATTTTAATTTGCTGTCTCATTTGTGTTACTGGTGGCACCTTGCCAGTGTATTCCACCCACATGCAGCAAGCAGCCCTCCTGGGGAACAGAACTCTCCCTCCCTGGCTCGTAAATAGTGCAAAGCCAAGTGGTCATCAGCTACCATGTCCACTAGAGAGTTGTCCTTCATGGAAAACACCTGAGGCATTAGCTGACTACTACATGTATTTTGAAAGTTTTTGACATTTCTTGATTGGCATTAATGATATGTTTGTTGAATGACATCATGCGTGCCCAGGTCAGTGCCAGGGGCTCCAACGACGATGAGTCTGTGATTGTAAACTGTAGGAAAAGAGGACATTTGTGTTGGATGGGCCAGAGGGGTTTGAAGGAGGGTGCCCAAAATGAAATACTGACATGCAGGTTACCCAGTCTATGGATGATGTTAGGAGGAAGAACCGGGAGTGGGATATACATGTGGTGGCCAGGATGTACTATGACAATAAACCAAAGACCTGCAGGAGTGACCAGAAATGTCACTGACAGAATGTCTAGTATAGAAAGGCTCTACTCGTAAGTCAACAGTAAGCCTGATGACCAGAACAAAGTAACTGGCCCCAAAGACTGTGGATTAAATCTGAATAATGCCCTGAACAGCAGGAAGACCTATGTATAGAAGAAAGTAAGCTTTAAGTAAGCCATTAGGATATCCTATGAGGGTTGTAGACTGGGGTCCTGAGACTGCCACTGAACGCCTTTTTCAACAGCCTGGTTTTTCAGAATTGAGTGGATATCAGCAATTTCTACTGTTTGCCAGTGAGTGATTGCATTTTGGTTTCAGAAGTGTTATGTGTGATAGGATAAGTAATTTTTGTATATAAGTATCTACCAAGGTTAGAGCATAGCAAGTAGCCAGTAGAGGGGGTGAAGGGCCCTACAAAGTCTGTTTGCCATCAGCTGTAGGGACCCCTTCCTTGGTCAGGAAACTATGTCTGTTGAGTTTATTACCAATGGTGTGTTTGTTCACATCAGATGCCTTGGTCAGTCACTAAGGAGCCATGGCAGAGAAGGGATGTCCCATGAATATTGCCTAACATTGAGGTTAGAGGCCTCTAAGTGGTTACGGATCGCGGGGGCTCACAGGACCAAGGTTAATACCATCAGATCCCAGGTGAGAGTGTGCCCAGAAGTCAATTTATCACTCTGAACACTGAGCCTCTTGCAGACTGAGCTTTAATATATGCACAGAGTAAGGACTGGCATTGATTTGGACTTGGATATTGAGAGGCGTTACTCTCAGACTTCTTAATGCCAAAGGGGGTAACTTTGAATAAGGAGCTGTGATTGGTGGTTGAGGCACCTAGATCATTGGCAGTGGCCAAAGGATTTGTAACAATGTACAGATGAGTTCCATTCTTGGCCAGGTAATTCTCTATTGCTAGCATGATTGCCTGGATTTTGACTAATCCATCTAATGCTTGGGTCCAATCTCTCATCTCAGATGGCTTGTTTGATTTAGGGACAGAACACAGCATCTCTGCAGTGGACCCCATCAGGTGTGGTGGCAGCACACTGTATATAAAGTATGTGGACTCCCTGGTCTCTCCTGGGATCCCAAGTGACTCCTCAAGTGGCCATGTGTCCAGAAAGAAGTGACCTACTCCAGAACAAAAGACATTAACTGGGGGGGAACACAGTTCCTTCAGCAAGTGGGATGTGACAGAGGGGCCAATTTTTGCTTTATGCTGCAATGACCAATGCCTTTTTAATGAGGAAGACTCTGGTTAGCAAAACTGAGGGGTCCTACATTCATGACCCAAGGCAAAATGGCAAATTGGCTGTGAAGGCTCAACTCTGGCCATGGGAGGGCCTCCATTTACAGAACAACTCTGTCAGCTGCCAGCAGAGCTGCTCTAATTGTGTGCAGTAACAGCTGAGGAGACTAGTTTCTGGTACAAGAATGCCTTGGATAACTTGTGTCCACCATGGGTGGTTTAGAGACACCGGGATGCATAAACAGAGGCTGCTAAAGCCTTTATGGTAAATGGGTGTGGGGAGGGAGATGATAATGGAGTAACTGTTATTCAGACAAATTCCAGAGTGTATGATTCCCCATTGAAACTCAGTAAAAATTGAAGTGCTGTGTGAACAAGCAAGCAAACATATTTTACAAATATGAGACAGCCGGGATTACTGTGGCCGATGGAATGTGCCCATAACATAGGTTCTGCCAACTGCTTCTACTGCCCTCTCAACTCACAGTCACTGCTGTTGCCTCAGGAAATTTTCCAGAGTGGGATATGCATGGATTTCTAAAGATGTTTCCACATAAGCAGGCAGAGAGTAGGCTTGAGAGCTGGAAATAGTCTACAGATGGTGATGGGAGGAAATGTGATTTATACGAACGAGGATGTCCCCAGGTAGATCCCACTTGGGATACACCATTAGGTTTCAGAACCACAGTATTCCTGATATGAGGAAGGAGCTTATTCTCACATGTAAACAATGGGTCAAGGCAGACACTACCCAGTGCAGCAGAGAAACAAACCCCCATGTTGACCTCTTTGGCTGCACCCTTCTGAATGTCATGGTGAATCAGGAAAACATACTCACTAGCACTATTAATGGCATAAGGTGTTTCCTATACAAATTAGACATTATAAAGATATAATCTACAGAAGGTGGTAATCAGACAATACTCCCAACGATGAAACATGAATTACTTTCCAAGTGGACATGAGGCCTTACAGAAAAATTCAAACTCTGATGGATTTTGATGTGGAACTAGTGAAGACATCAGGGGAAAACTAGACTTCTAAGAAAATGGAAATCAAATATTTTTTGGTGGTGTTGGGGATACTCTTAACTACAGGGGCACAGAATCTGGGAAATAAGCTGCAAGACATTGTCCTGAAACCTCCTATTCATCTGTCTCTCTCCCAGTGTCGTGGCTCCAAAATCTGAAGAATACCCTCTTTGCATCTGCCTTTCAATCCAACTCAGGTAGTGCAACTGATGACTTCTAACACAGAGTCACAAAGGAGATGAATTCTGGTAAATCTACCTCCTAACATTACTCACAGGCAATGTATCTCCAACTCTATAGATTTTTTGTCCTATCACAAGTCTCTCTTCTTTTTTTTTTTAATTTTATTTCTATTTGTTTATTTTTGGCTGGGTTGGGTCTTCGTTGCTGCGCGCAGGCTTTCTCTAGTTGCAGCGAGCGGGGGCTACTCTTTGTTGTGGTGCGCGGGCTTCTCATTGCAGTGGCTTCTCTTGTTGCAGAGCATGGGCTCTGGGTGTGTGGGCTTCAGTAGTCGTGGCACATGGGCCCAGTAGTTGTGACTCATGGGCTCTAGAGCGCAGGCTTAGTAGTTGTGGCGCACAGGCTTAGTTGCTACACAGCATGTGGGATCTCCCCGGACCAGGGATCGAACCCGTGTCCCCTGCATTGGCCGGCGGATTCTCAACCGCTGCGCCACCAGGGAAGCCACCCCCTTTTTTTCAGTATTTATTTATTCATTTGGCTGTGCCGGGTCTTAGCTGCAGCACACGGGACCTAGTTCTCTGACCAGGGATTGAACCCATGCCCTCTTCATTGGGAGCACAGAGTCTTAACCACTGGACCACCAGGGAAGTCCCATAAGTCTCTCTTCTTAATTCAAATTCTATTCACCAACTACCAGTCAGAAGGAAAAACAAAAAGCAAAGAGGAAAATCATATTTTACGTAAAAGTATACTCTTTGACAACCTTTCCGTACATAAAAATTTATTCCAAGTGTTTAATAGAATGGAAAACTGAAAAAGGCTCCTATACCCACCACCCCCCAAAAAGGATCTTTCTCAGTAAAAAAGGTGCAATATATATAATAGATTAGGGGTATACGGAAACTGTGACCCAAGGCCAGTAGAAAAATCCCAACAAATACCAAACTGCCATTTTCAATGACCCGTTAACAGAGAATGAATAGAATATTATAAAAATTTAAGCCTACCTGCATATTAGAAATACATTTTAATTCACCCATGGATCCAACAGACTTCAAAACGGAAAGAGAAAAAAATCATGTGATTAAACTCAAAATCACTACCTTTAAATCTTATGTACTATTGTTGAAAGACAACTTACAGAACTCACATTAATATTTATTTTTGAAATTCATAGAGATCCTATATCCAAGGATACACTTTAAGAAAGATCCTTGCTAAACACAGCATATTTAAAAACTTTTAAAACAACTCTTTCATACTGAAGGTTTTCTGGAACATTAGGCATGGATTACTTTCCATCAAGTTATCTCATGTTACATTTATACCTCTTCATAGGAGTTTTCACGTCTAAGGATGTGGGCCAACTGAAGTGTTTCCCAAGCTGTTTACAAACAAGAGGTTTTATCTAGTGAACGTTTTCATGCCTTCGTAAATTACTGTGATAAAAGAAGGCTTTCCCACATTCTTCACATTTATATGGTTTCTCTCCAGTGTGCTGTCTAATGTGCCGTCGAATGCTTGACAGAGAAATGTAGGCTTTCCCACATTCCTGACATCGATAGGGTTTCTCTCCAGTGTGAGTTCTTTCATGCACTTGAACATAGGTGGAACTGAACGTTTTCCCACATATTTTACATTCATAGGGGTTTTCTCTAGTGTGGGTTCTTTCATGATTTCGAAGAGAACTGTGAGTACTAAATGCTTTAGAACATGTTTTACACACATACGGTTTCTCTCTAATGTGAGTCCTTTCATGTCTTTGAGAAGAACTGGTAACAAACAATGCTTTCCCATATTCCTTACATTCATAGGGTTTTTCTCCAGTGTGATTTCTTTCATGATTTTGTAAACCTTTTTGAGAACTAAAACTTAAACCACATTGTTTACATTCATAGGGTTTTTCTCCAGTGTGATTTCTTTCATGATTTTGTAAACCTTTTTGAGAACTAAAACTTAAACCACATTGTTTACATTGATAGGGTTTCTCTCCAGTGTGACTCCATTCATGGATTTTAAGAGAACTGGGACTAATGAAAACTTTCTCACATTCTTTACATTTATAAGGTCCATCTCTAGTGTGTGTTATCATGTGATATTGGAAGGTTTTGTGCCAGGTGAAGGCTTTCCCACATATTTTACACTCATAGGGTTTTTCTCCAGTATGGGTTCTTTCATGCATTTGGAAACTTCTTTGAGAACTAAAACTTTTACCACATTGTTTACATTGATAGGGTTTCTCCCCAGTGTGACTCTTTTCATGTACTTTTAGAGAACTAGGATTAAGGAATACTTTCTCACACTCTTCACATTTATAAGGTCCATCTCTAGTATGCATTCTCCTGTGATATTGGAAGGTTTTGTGCCAGGTGAAGGCTTTACCACATTCCTTACACTCATAGGGCTTTTCACCAGTGTGGGTTCTTTCATGATTTCGAAGAGATGTGGCACTACTCAATGCTTTAGAACATGTTTTACACACATACGGTTTCTCTCCAGTGTGATGCCATTTGTGTCTTTGGAAGGAACTGAAATAACTGAAGCCTTTACCACACTGCTTACATTCATAGGGTTTCTCTCCTCCGTGACTCCTTTCATGTGCTCGAAAGGTTTGTTTACGTCGAAAGGCTTTTCCACACTGTTTACACTGGTAAGGTTTCTCTCCAGTGTGACTCCTTTCATGGGTTCGAAGAGAACTGTGGTATCTGTAGGCTTTCTCACAGTGTTTACATTGATAGGGTTTCTCTCCTGTGTGAATTCTTTCATGTGCTTGAATGCTTTCATGACAACTAAAGGCTTTTCCACACTGTTTACATTCATAGGGTTTCTCTCCAGTGTGAGTTCTTCCATGTACTCGTAAGGAACAGTAATAACTGAAGGCTTTGCCACATAGTTTACATTGATAGGGTTTCTCTCCAGTGTGACTCCTTTCATGTATTTTAAGAGAACTGAGATTAACGAATACCTTCTCACATTCTTTACATTTATAAGGTCCATCTCCACTGTGTGTTATCATGTGTTTTTGAAAGGTTATGAGCCATGTGAAGGCTTTCCCACATGCCTTACACTTACAGGGTTTTTCTCCAGTATGAGTTCTTTCATGTTTTTGAAGACAACTGAGAGTACTCAATGCTTTAGAACATATTTTACATTCATACAGTTTCTCTCCAGTGTGACTTCTTTTGTGCATTAGGAAGGAAGTGAAATGATTAAAGGCTTTACCACAGTGCTTACATTTATATAGCTTGTCACCATATTTTTGAAACTTTCCCAGTTCATGTTCAATGTGACATTTCATGTGTCCAGTAAGGGATAAATGATCCATGAAGACTTTTCCACATGCACTGCATTCACATGGTTTTAGTCCAATAGTTTTCTTCTTCAGATTGAGAGATGGAATAAGGCTGAAGTGTTCTCCACAGGAACTACTGTCTTTACATTCAGAGAGTCTCTCTACCATAGGACTTCTGGGAAAAATGAAAAGCACATTTCTAATGATTTCTTTATTGATCTTATATTTCTTGTATTTATTATGATTTGTAAGAATAGTATAGGTTTTCCACCTTGTGTGAATTATTAGAAATTGAATATACTGAATGTACTGCAATGGGACTTCACCTTTCCTACTATTAAAAGTGATATTCAAATATAGGGTTTATTAATAATATTTGCAAGTGAACTAGTTTGCAAACACCTAACATTTATGTCACATTTAAGAAAATGTTTTTGGTAGAAATTTTCTAAGAAGAACCAAATTTGAAGAAGGGGCTATTTGTTTTGTTTGCTTGTTTTAAAAATTTCATAATTTACCAGGATTCTCACTTGAGACAATGCTTTGTATTGTGAGTGTGACTTACCTTAGGTTTCCCCCCTGGTTTTTGTACTGATCTCCAATGTCATGATATTCCCATGTTTTTCCTAAAATGCAGACCCAGAAAAATTATTCCAAAATATTAGAAATTAATAAGAATTATTTGATTCTATGTCCATTGTTTAGGGTGACCAAGCCCAGTTGATATCCCAACATCCTCCCTTCCCCAATTCCACATCTTAGAACAATGTCAAGTAGCACAAAGCGTTTGTCCTCTAATTGACTAGGTGAAAGAACGTCACCATCCTTACCTACTGAGGCCAGGTTCCAGAAGATTTCCTGCATCACATCTCTGTAGAGTTTCTTTTGTGAAGGATCCAGCAAAGCCCACTCCTCCAGGGTGAAGTTCACAACCACATCCTCAATAGCCAATGAGTCCTAAAACACCCAAAATATGTGTACAGTAAGATGCATGAGACTGACAGCACTAGACATCTATACTCCATTTATAGTAAGGTTACTTATGAACCTGTTGTTTCCAAAGAGTTATTCTATGACTTGATCATGAGAAACTTATTCTCTCCATGCTTCCTCATAAATTTAACGGCATCATGGAGACATGGAAATTATTTACACATTATTTCTGTGATCACATGATAACTTATACCTCATTAATGGTAGAGCCCAGAGACTGCTGGGAAACGACAGAAATGCTATACAAGTGAAACAAATATCATTTTAGAGACATTGATTTCGTGTGAGAAAATTCTTTCATCTTCTCCCTTATTATCCACCATCTATAGCACTCCATGAGGTAGAGGATCAAATCTGCATGAGTTTTCAATGAATGAGTCTCCTGAGGAGAACTGGAAGCTTTTCTTCCAAGTCCTATCACCAAACATGAGAGTCCAGGGGGCCTGTAGAAATCAAACTTTTACCAAAGCCCAGCTGGCCCCACTGTTCCAAAGTCCTCCAGCTCTTTAGAAGTAATTAGATGCACCTGACTGAATGTAAATCTTCTTGTGGGGAAGTACTGCTTTTAAGTTGTGTAATAATGATCACAGACTGTGTTCTTCTCTTCTCTCTATGTATAATTCCATGCAGCTAGAAAGTTATTCTAAACTTAGAGCTCAGATCTGAGGAAAAAGGAATAACAGCTTAGACCACAAAAGCCCTCCACTCATGTGCCTCAGGGATTGTTCCAGCCAAACTGTAGAACACATACTGAGATAATAGCCAGAATAGCTCTTTCTGATCAAACCCTGTTCCCTTGAGGAAAACGTTAGGAGCTACAGACTGCGAGTGAGTTCACTTAAGTTCATATGGGTTGATGGTGAATTTGTCCATGATTATAAAATATGTAAAGGTTTCATCAGTGGTTTCCTCCAGAACAACATAGGGTCTCCATTCTGCAATTGCAGGACCTAATGTTTCCGGAGCAGCCACGCTAGTTGCTGCCTGGCCAACTTACGCTCTGGAATTTATGAACCTAAAAGTTGTGATTTTCAATCTTACTAGAAGAGAATGAAAACATTTGAAAGTCTTCCTAGAGCCATGAGACCAATGACTTCAAAAGACAAACTGGTGTCTCTGGAACTGGGAAAGAGAAAATAAAGACGTTTTGAAATATGCCACAAATATTCTGTTCTTAAGGCCTGTACTGAAAAAAAATGTTTCACCAGTGTAATGCAAAGACAAAAGGAACAAAACAGATAGAACACACTATCCATAAACCCTAGCATAACTTTTTCTAACAGAAGATTAAAAACACACATAATGAAAATAACTGAAGGAAAAGAGAGACAGAAAGAAACAGAAGATGTAAGTGACAATCACTGAGATTTTTCTAAAGTTAATGATAGACAACAACTGTAGATCCATGAATCTCAGTGAACACTAAACATGAAAACACCTAAAAAGAAGACTAAAGTATATCATACTCTAACTAGAGAAAAATCAAATGCAAAAAGAACATATTTTAAGAAGCCAGAGGGGGAAACAGACCTCAGGTATAGAGAAATTGGAATTAAACTGGACATCTTTTCAGAAAACAAACAAGCAAGAAGAGAGTGGATTGAAATGCTTAAAGTTCCGAAATTAAAGCCACTCTAAGAATACTACATCAAGGACAATTATCCTTACAAAACAAGGAAGAACTGAGGACTTTCTGAGACAAAAATTGAGGGAATTTGTTATTACTACATCTACTTTGAAACAAATGTTCAAAATTCATAAGAAAGAATACAAATGATGAAGGTGGATTAGGAGAGGAATAAATGAACATCTTTAATATTATCACATATAACAGATAAACCTTTGTGTAAAATAATATTAACAACAATGACACTGGTAATGAAAGCCTTGTGGATAAGTAAGGTAAGACAGGAGGGAATTGAGAATAGTGTGGTATGAGATACCTGTACAACAAATGAAGAGGTATAGAAGACGTAGGCTAATTCTAAATATATTTAGAAGACGTAGGCTAGTTCTAAATATATACTGAAAACTCAAGGGCAACCACCAAAAAAAATTTTTTTTTAATGTGTAACTGATAGGCTAAGAGACGATTAAAATGAAGAATCAGGGCTTCCCTGGTGGCGCAGTGGTTGAGAATCCACCTGCCGATGCAGGGGACATGGGTCCGTGCCCCGGTCTGGGAAGATCCCACATGCCGTGGAGCGGCTAGGCCCGTGAGCCATGGCCACTGAGCCTGCGCGTCCGGAGCCTGTGCTCCACAACGGGAGAGGCCACAACAGTGAGAGGCCCGTGTACCGCAAAAAAAAAAAAAAAAAAAAAAAAGAAGAATCAGGTAAAATGCTCAGTTAAAGCCAGAGAAGGTAGAAAAAAGGGGGAAGGCAAATGAAAGAAAGAACAAGGGCAACAAATAGAAACAGGAGAATGTGCGGTAGATATTAATCCAACTGTATTAATCACCAATTCAATCATCAATGGTCTCAATACAAGTGAAAGACAAATACAGTAATATCAGATTTTAAAAACTGTAATTATATGTTGTCTACAAAAAACCCATTTTAAATATGAAGACACAGGTAGATGAAAGGTAAAGGGATGGAGATAAATGCACTATGCCAAAACTAATCCAAAAAAAGCTGGCATTGGTATATGAATTTCAGATAATGCAAATTTCAGCCCAAGGAAAACTCAGCAATAAAAAGGGGCATTCTCCAAGAAGGTATAACAATCCTTCATGTGTACATACATAGCAACAAAGGGACAAAGTACTTAAGGAAAGATGTGAAGAATGCAGGGAGGAATACATGAATCCATTATTATAATTGTACATGAACACCCTCTTATCACAAGCTATAAATTTCAGCAGGCAGAAAATCAGGAAGGACAGAGTTGAACTGAACAAGAACTATGAAACAACTCAACTTAACTGTAACCTATGGAATGCTTTATGCAACAGGGCAGAATACACATTCTTCTCAACTTTACATGGAACATTCACTAAGACAGAACACATTCGAGGATATGTAACATACCTTAACAAATCTGAAAGAAGAAAAATCATACAAACTATGCTCTTAGGGCTTCCCTGGTGGCGCAGTGGTTGAGAGTCCACCTGCTGATGCAGGGGACGTGGGTTCGTGCCCCGGTCCGGGAAGATCCCACATGCCACGGAGTGGCTGGGCCCGTGAGCCATGGCTGCTGAGCCTGTGCATCCAGAGCCTGTGCTCCGCAATGGGAGAGGCCACAACAGTGAGAGGCCTGCGTAACCGCAAAAAACAAACAAACAAACAAAAAAACGACACTCTTAGACCTCAAAGGCAATTAATCTAGATATCAATAACAGCAAGAGTTGGAAAACCTCTCAATACCTGGAGATTCAACAACACCCTTCGAAATAATACAGAAGATCAAAGAAGTCTCAAGAAATATAAAATTTATTTTGAACTAAATGAAATGAAAACATAATGTGTCAAAGGATGTGGGATGCAGCAGAAGCAGTGCCTAGAGGGAAATTTATGCCATAAAACAAATACACTGGAAAAACACCAAGATGTGTAAACAATAACGTAAAAGCATGTACCTTAGGAAACGATAAAAAGAAGAGCATATGAAACGCAAAGTAAACAGAATAAAAGAAATAATAAAAATTAGAAAAAAAGTAAGGTAACTGTGGGATATTGATGGAGAAAATTTTTTTTAACTCTTGTTCTTTTTTTTTTTTAAATATTTATTTATTTGTTTGGCTGCACCAGGTCTTAGTTGCGGTTCATGGGATCTTCACTGCAGCAATGCAGACTCTTAGCTGCAGCATGCATGTGGGATCTAGTTCCCTGACCAGGGATGGAACCCAGGCCCCCTGCATTGGGAGCGAGAAGCCTTAACCACTGGACCACCAGGGAAGTCCCTAACTCTAGTTCTTTACCAAGATTAATAACATTAATAAATATCTAGTCAAGATAACTAAGAAAAGAGGGAAGACAAGTACAAATATCAGAAAGGAACAGAGGGCGAAATGAAAATGAAAAAGAATTTGATAAAAATCCAACATCTATTTATGAAAACAAACTACTAACAGAGGGAACTTTCACTTCCTGAGAATGAACATCTTCATGAATCCTGTAGCTAAATCTATAACATCTGTTCGTATAACATGATTATCCCTGTGAAACATCTTAAAGAATCCACAATGAAAGAGAGAGCTCCTGGAATCAATAAGAGACTGAGATTGAGGGTTAATCAGTTGCTTTCCTATAGACCCACACAAATGTATTCAACTGAACTTGGAGAAAGATGGCAAGGAAATTCAAATGAAAAGGGAACCTTTTAAACAAATAGCACTGGAAATAACAGATATCCACATAAAACACATGCACACACACAGACACACAACAATGAATGTAGACACAGGCCTTACACATTTCACAAAAAATAACTCAAAACACATCATAGATCTCAATGTGAAATGCAAAAGTAATAAACTCCTAGAAAATAATACAGAAGGAAATGTAGGTGACTCTGGGCTTAGTGATGAATTTTGAAATATAACACCAAATGCAAGGTCTGTAAAAGAAAAAAGTATAATTTCACTTCACTGAAATCAAAACATTCATGCTCTGAGAAAGAAAAGTGTTAAGAAAATGAAAAGACAGAGAGTAGGAGAAAATCTTTGCAAAACATTTATCTGATAAATGACTGGTATCCAACAGATGCAAAGAACTCTTAAAGCTCAACAGTAAGAAGAAAAACAACCTAATTAAAAATGGGCAAAAGATCTGAACAAACAGCTCCCCAAAGAAGATACACCAAAAAGAAATATGCCACATGAAAACATACTCCACATCAAATGTCAATGGGAAATTGAGTAAACAACAATGAGGTATCACGACACACTTATAAATGGCTATAATTCAAAATACTCAGAACGCCAAATGTTGGTGAAGATGGGAAGATAATCCTCATTCATTGCTGAGATGAAAGGAAATCGGTACCCTAACAATGAAAGACAGGAGCTTTCTTTCAAAAAATATACTCTTATTATGTATAGTAAGATTCAGCAATTACACTCCTTGCTATTTGTCCAAATGAACTGAAATCTTATGTTCACAGAAAACCTGTACACAAAAATCTGTAGAGGCTTTATTCATAATTGGCACGAGTTAGAGTTAAGCAAGATATACTTCAAGAGTCTAATAAATAAATGATCAGTGCAATGAAATACTCTTTGGTGATAAAAAGAAATGAGGTATCAAGCCTTGCAAATACATGGAGGAAGCTTAAAAGTATATTGCTAAGTGAAAGAAGCCAATCTAACAAGGTTATATACTGTATGGTGCCAAGTATATGAGGTTCTGGAAAAAACAAAAGCATCAGACCATAAAAAGATCTTTGGCTGTGAAGATTTTTGGCTTTCATTTGAAAGGATTTGAGGGTTAGAGATGAATCAACAGGTTGAGCACAGAGTATTTTTACATAAGTAAAATTACACTACATGTGCATAAATGATGGACACATATTGTATATTTGTCAAATCCATACATTACATAACACAATACAAAAGATCCACACTAATACAACCTGTGCACTTTTAATGCATCAGTATTGGTTCAGCAATTCTAACAAATGTAGCGGTCCTACAAGATTTAAAAAACAGTGAATACTGTACGGATGGAGAAGGGTTATGTGAGAATTCTCTATAATTTCTGTTCAATTCTTCTCTAAACCTAAAACTGATCTAAAAACGCTGAAGTCTACACCAAAAGAAGAAGAAGACGATGACAGATCTGTACAGCTCACCCCTGAGGACTTCCTGGTTTTTCCTTAGGTGTGGTGAACCATGGGTGTGCTTATCTACCAAGGCTGTCCCAATTGAGGGATGAAGGGCAGCAACTCTCCACTGAGCTCCAGCACACCCTGACAATACCTCAGGGTGTATACTAAGGTGTCATCCTTATATGCACTTCCCCAGACCTGTGCATCCAGTTAATCCCAAGCAACTACCCAGGGAAACAAGGTGTTGGAGACAATGGCTCCTCCACCACCACAGCATGTTTCAAAGGACTGTAGAAAGAAATGTCATCTCTCCACCGGGAGGCATAAGCCAGAGGGCCAAGGTTTAGCTCCATCATATAACAAGTAGGTGTAAGTAGTCAGTCTGAGCTGACTGGGGTGCTCTTTCCGGTACCAAAGCCATAACAGGCACCTCAGTGGAGCCCTCTATTTTTAAGAGATCCCAGTACATGAGACAATTACAGCTTTAATGGCATATTAAGATGGGACCTGGGCAGTGCCTTGCATCAGAAGCCTATGGCCAACTTAAGGCCCTCCTCCAGAGAGCCTCCCATCACTGCCAGCAGGGTTAGAGGCCTCCTCATGACACTGACTGCTTTATAGAATTTAAGGAACTCACTTACGTTGGGTTTGAACTAATCTCTTTGCTGTGCCAAACTGAGACAGTGGGTGTTGTCCATCATAACCCAGAGGGTAAGGAGCCTTGTTGTAATAGATGAAGGGGCAACAGCCTCTTAAAAGTTATTTTAAAAGTTTTGGTGAGCCTTCTGGAATCTCACCACCTACTAGCTGCTTTTCCCTGTCTCTTTTCTTTCACTTTCTTTGAAGTAACTGCTCTCTAAGTAGTGACTATCTTTTGGGCTCACCTCATTCACAGGGTATAATCATCCTCCTACTCCCCCAGTCCTCCCCTCAACACTAATGTCTCGGCAAACCCAGCTTCAGTCACACCTTCACTCTAAACACAGATAGGTTCCAGCTCAGACATCAATCCAGGACCACTGGAAGGAGGGCCCCATTCTCATATTCCTGCTCCCAAAGTACAAGGGATTAACAGAAACTGCCAACTCGGAGTTCTCCTTGTATACAACCCAGGCTTGGTGAGGTCAACAATGCAATACAGGGCAGCACAGCGTACAGAAGGAGACCCCAGCAAACAGCAGCTCACGGGGCAGGAGCCTCCAGGCTTTCTTATCAGCCCGTCCAGGTAAAAAGCACTAGGGGAAAAGGGAAGGATGAGGCTTAACTTTCAGTAGTCAAACATCAAATATGCGGATCTCAAGTAATTATTCCAAGCACAAAAACTGTAAGAAAAACAGGCATTCGCAATGGATTGTTTGTGTATAAAGAAACACTAAAAGGATGATGAAGTAGTAATCAAAACTAGTTATCTGAGGGTGTCTGGAATTAACATCGGAAGAGTGGAGGAGGATATGCGGGCAGGGAGTCCTGGGATACTTTCCTCCCTTAGGAGTTTACACTTTTCTACAAAGGAAACTACTGCAAGATCTGATCCTTTAGACAGTAATGGATATAAACTTGTAATCCATAAAAAATGAAAACCTCCTTTCAAACTAAAAGGACAAGGGACATTATAGTTGGTCCCTCTACTATAGTAAACAGAATGGTCCCTTAATGACACTCCCCGTGGTCAACGCACAATCTGGAAGAGACACTGGGCTGCGGGTGCAGAGTTGCCCAGAGAGGCTCCGGGGTCGGGCTGAAGACGCCACCCTAATGGACCGGGTCCCGGCTGCCGGCTCAGCCCCCATGCTGCAAATCGGTGGGGACTGAGGTCCGCGTGGCGCTCCCGATGGATTCGGGTCCGCAGACTCCGGAGTTGACCGCGAAGAGGCCGGTTCCGGACGCTTCCGACCAGTCCCTCCGCCCCGTCTCCGCTCCCCGGGGCAGCACACTCACCATTGCAAGGTTTCCTAGGTCTTCCTGCGTCCTTCCCTCGACTCCAACCACCAGAGCAGGTCAGAGAAGAACAGAAGAGACGGAAGCGCTACCAAAGACCCTGAAGGGTAGGTAAACCGCCATCCCTGCGTGGTGGGAAGAACCGACGTCCACGCCGGTGCGCCGCGTCGCCCCGCCCACCCACCTCACCGGCCTCCTGATTGGACAGGTCCCAGTGCCCCACCCCCTCATGCCTGAGTGACAGCCTGGGGAAGGAAGCCTGAGTCAGCGGAACCAATTTCCGCAGTTGGGATGGGACCTGTCCCTGCCTGGCACTTTTGGTTTGTGACAGAAACTTTTCCTGGCCCGGGATTGCCTCTGCTGTCTTCCGCAGCTCCTCGTGCACTGGGATTCCTGATTCAGTTTCAAGACGGAGCAAGTACAGATAAGAGGATGGCTCAGGCCTGCCCTGCCTGGAACAAGGTTTTATGTCTTCCAGGGCGCAAGGGCTTGGTGTAAGGCTGTATGGCCATTCTTGGAGCTGTGCTTGTTAAGAAACGCAGACACTTAAATGTGAATTCACCGTCTGTAGTAAAGGGCCGGCTCCATTTTCATCTTTGGTCCTTGACAGCGCTGAACCTTCCACCCATCCCTGCCTCATCCCCACTCATTAAGTACTTAAGGTACCTAATCCCAGCGCACTTGCTCTGGTAGGAGGTCTGAATCAGTCACCTGGGTGCCAGGACAAATCTCAGTCAAACCACAGGCTGTGAGGTGTGTGCATTAACTTCTCAGGTGTACATTTTACACTGGAAGGAAATTTATTTTAGATCAGTGTTCCCTGTGTGCCTAGAAAACCTTGAAATGTCAACAGCTATAATATATATATATATAAGGCAATTGTATTCCTATTTCCACTGACAGAAGAAAAACTATAAATTGTACTTAAAATTGGAATGCACTTAGAAACTCTTCCTGCCCCCCATCTTTATTGAAATATAATAAATTTGCATCTAAAGATTAAAACATGATGATTCTGATACTTACACTGTATTGTATAATTGATATTTGCTGAGAGAGTGGATCTTAAGCATACTCACCATGCAAACAAAAATAAAGGTGACTAAGTGAGGTGATGGATGTGTTTAACCTGGAAAGTCTTATATTCCCAAGAGATTGAACTGCAAAACTCTTTTACATTGCAAAATACTTCAGGCATTGATTCATTTGAACAGCTTTATGGAGATATAATGCACATACTTTAGAAGGCATTTATTAAGTGTACATTTTAATGGTTTCAGTATATTTGCAGATACACACAATTATCACCACAATTTTTGAGGATTTTTATTACTTCAAAAAGAAACTCCTCCACCCTTTGGCTATCACTGCTAATCTTCTTATCCTCCTCCTCCAATCCCCCAGCCTAAAAAAACCACTACTCTACTTTCCGTTTCCATATTCTGCTCTTTCATATTAAAAGAATTATATATGGCCTTTTGAAGGACTTCATTCACTCAGCATAATTTCTTCAAGAGACAACTATGCATGAATATTTCCTTCATTTTGTGTCAGAATAATATTCTACTGATTGGATAAAACATGCTGTTTACCTATTCACCTGTTAATGGACATTTGGATGTTTCTCCTTTTTGCTTACTATGAATCACATTACTATAGAATTCATATATAAGTTTTGATCAAACATGTGTTTTCATTTTCTTGAGCATGTACCTAGGTGGGATTGATGGGTCATATGATAACTCTAGGTTTAATATTTGAGGATCTCCCAGACCTTTATCCAGAGCAGCTTTGCCATTTTATCTTCATTCCACTCCATATGAGAGTTCAAATTTCTCCATGTATCCTTGATAAAACTTATTGCCTCACTTTTTAATTTTAGCCATCCTAATTGTTGTCAAATGGAATCTCACCGTGGCTTTGATTTGCATGTCCTTGATGACTAATGATATCCAGAATCTTTTCATATGCCCTTGAACATTTGTGTATTTTACTTGGAAAAATGTGTATTCAGATCCTTTGTCATATTTAATTTGATTTTTATAAATTATGTTATGTCTAGATATTTTCATTACAAGTTCCTTTTCAGATATAAGATTGGCAAAATTTTCTTCCATTCTGTGGGTTGTGTTTTCACTCTCTTGCCCTAAAAATTTTACTTATAATTGTAGTAATATACACATACCATAAAATGTACATGTTCACCACTTTTAAGTGTATAGTTCAGTACTATGTAATACATTGCCATTGTGAAACCAATCTCCAGACAATTTTCATCTTCCCCAAACATGCTGAGATAAAAAAATAGACTGCCAGTTATTTCTCCAGCAAAGTATGGGTTTATTCAGGATGAGCAAAAAACTGTAATTTGGGATCTGCAACCTTGGCATGCAAGATCCCTGGAGCAAGGAGAGGACTCTTTTAAAGAAGGGAAAAGGATGTTGGGAGGGCTATAGTAAACAAAGAATGATCTGAGCAACTGAGGGTTCAAAGTACAGTGGCTTTCATTGGCTGAGTTATGACAGTTTCTCACTGGCCAAGATCTTGAGGCAAGAGGAGAAAGTCCTCCTTCTTTCTGTTGGGCTCAGCTATCCTCATAGGGTGTGATATCTTCCCTTCTGGTCTCCTATTTAATTTAGGTTTCTGTTTATTAATTTTTTACATCCATAAGACAACAAGTCCTCATTCTCCCATTGCCCAGCCCCTGGCAAAAACTATTCTACTTTTTGTCTCTAGGAGTTCAACAACTCTAGGTACCTCATACCAATGAAACCATACAGTGCCATTTCAACAGTGTTAAATATTCTGATCCAAGAAATTAGGATGTTTTCACATTTATCTTACATTCATTTATTTATGTTGACCATGCTTTGTAGTTTTCTGAGTATTCATTTTGTATTCCTCTTGCTAAATTTATTCTTATTATTTTATTCCTTTTCATCTTATTAGAAATGCATGTCTTAGTTTCATTATATCATTGCAAGTGTATAGAAATACACTAAAAATAATTATTATATTTTGATCTTGTATATTATCACTCTGCTGAACTCAGTAATGAGTTCTAATATTTTTTTTTAAAATTCTTTAGTTTTTTCTGAATAGAAGATATCTCATCTGGAAATGGAAATAGTTTTTCATCTTCCTAACCAATCTTTAAGCATTTTATTGCCTTTTCTTGTATAATAGTTTTGGCTAAAATCTCTAGTACATTCTCAAATAGAACTGGCAAGACCAGATATCCTTATTTTGTTCCATATCTTCAGATGAAAGCATCCAATCTTTCATCATTAAAAATATTAGCTTTGGGTTTTCCACAGATGTTCATTATGAGGTTAAGAAATTTCTTTCTATTCCTGTTATTCTGAGTGTTGTAATCATGGTGTATATCATAGGTGCATATCACTACAACCTTCCCTTTTACTACTCCTTATGCTGCATACAACTGTCCTTGTATATTTCTCCCCTGGTTTTTACTTGACACTAAACACCATGGAAAATATTTAATTTCTTCTGCTCTTTAATAAAAATTGAAGTTGTTACTTTTATTTTCCAGGTTTCCAGAAAATGTGCTGGAAGTCTAAGCATATGGAAATGAAAGCTGTGAACAGCAAAATGTGCTATGGGCTTTGTGGATCATCAAAACGAGAGGCGTCCTGCTTAAAGGAAAAAACATTAAAAATTTCCCATATCTCCTTTTATACTCAATTATGATATTACATGAAATGACACAAATTACCTAAATTTATAGGTTTCAGTTGAGTCATAAAGGAGATATTTAAAATATTACATAGTATACTAAACAGTAAATTTATATGTTATAACTGAAGTACTGCATGGTACCTCAGGAAATACATCAGTGTTTAGATGACAAGTAGGAAAGGCAAAAGCTGTTCCAAAGGACCAGAAGCCGGCCTGTATTCTTTGTAAGGCCAAGTCTTTTCCTGTTGAAAAGAAAATGTCACATACCTCCTTCATCAAGGCACTCAGTGGCCATGAAGGACCAAGACATTTATATGGATATTTTGTAACGCTATCTCTAAAAATGGTAAAAGATAAAAGTTCCAAATCATAAAAATGACCAGTACTTTCCTTTTCTTACTAATATGACTGACTGGAATGTCTTATGAAAAAACTTCTGCTCTAATTCTCGTTTTTACCTTCTAGAAAACAACAATTATGATCACCAATGAGAGAAAGGTTTACCTCCTCACAGCATTCAATACAGAAAAACATCTTGCTTACTTAAATAGAAATCATATCCTTTAACAAGAGTCAAAATCCTATAAGAAGTCCATTTCAGCATCCTGTTGCTATTATACTTCACAGTCCTTTGCGGTCTGTGTTCATTCTTATTAAAATTCATTATACTCCTCTCTTACTAAATTAGAAGAAAGGGCTATTTGTTTTGTTTGCACGTTTTTAAAATTTCATAATATACCAGGATTCTCAGGTGAGTCAATGCTTTCTATTGTCAGTGTGACTTACCTTGGTTTTCCCTCCTGGTTTTTGTACTGCTCTTCAATGTCATCATCATCCCATTTTGTTCCTAAAATGCAGACCCAGTAAAATGATTCCAAAGATTGGAAATTAAAGAAATATTACTTGACTCTATGTACGTTGTTAGCTGTGATCATGCCTGGTTTATATACCAACATCCTTCCTTCTCACATTACACAACTTAGAACATCAATGAGCAAGAAGCATTTGATCTCTACCTGACTAACTGACAGAAAGTCCCCATCCTTACCTACTGAGGCCAGGTTCCTAAAGGTTTCCTGCATCACATCTCTGTAGAGTTTCTTCTGTGTAGGATTCAGTAGAGCCCACTCCTCCAGGGTGAAGTTCACAGCCACATCCTCACAGGTCACTGAGTCCTAAAACATCCCAAGTATGTGTACAGTAGGATGAGTGACAGCACTGGACACCTATATTCCATTTATGGGAAGGTTATGTATGATTCTGTCCTTTCCAAACATTTACTCACCCTCTGTCCACACTTTCTTTGTCATTAATTTATCAGTACCATAAAGACATGAAAATTATTTACACATTTTTACTGTGATCACATTACATTTTATTTCTCTCTAATGGCAGGGCCCAGAGAATACTGGGAAATGACAGAAATGCTATACAAATGAAACCAATATTATCATTTTAAGACCATCAATTCCTTATGAGAAAAATTCTTTCATTTCCTTCCTTATTACCCACCAATTCCAGCACTCCAAGAGACAAGGGGTCAAATCTGTGTGAGGTTTCAATGCGTAAACCACTGTGAATAACTACAAGCTTTTTCTTCTCTTCCCATTACCAGGCATGAGAGTCCAGGAGGCCTCTGGCAATGTAACATTTAAGAAGGTCCAGCTAGTGACAGATCCTACAGTCCTCCAGGACATTAAAAGTGACAAGATGCAACTGGCTGAATGAAAATATTCTTGGGGAGAAGCACTGCTTTTGCCCTGTGTCATATGTATTACAGACTCAGTACCTCCTTTGTCTCTCTGTCCAATTTAATGGGCTAGAAAGTTATTTGGAACAGAATTCAGACATGACAAAGAAGGCATGACAACTCAGACCACAAAATCCCTACACACCTGTGCCTCAGGGCAGCTTCCTGCCAATTCTGGGAACACACAGGCATACACACTGAGATAATAATGTCAGAAGAGCCCATGTGGCACACCATGACAGTTGATCCTCATCCCTGCTGACATTAAAAAACAATTTAAGGAGAGGAGAACAAGATGGCGGAGTGGAGGGACATGGAACTCACCTCCTCCCGCCAGTACATCTACATGTGGAACAATTTTTTTAGAATACCTATTTAAAGCTTGCAGAAGATCTCATATAACCAAAGCTGCAAGAAAGATCCCCACATAACTGGGTAGGATGAAGGGAGAAGAGAGAAGAGGAACTGAGACGGGACCTGTGCCCCTGGGAGGGAGCTATAAAAGAGGAAAGGTCCCCTAAGCCAGGGAACCTCCTTCACTGGCTGGGAGGTCCACCAGGATAGACAGGGAGCTTCAAAGGCTGGAAAGGAGAGTGTGGCAGCTGGCCTGCAGCCTGGCAGGGTAGAGAGAGATCAGAACTGAAGGTCCTGGTAATGTGCCCACACTTCTCAGCCCAAGACATGTGCCTGCTGGTGTGTGCAATGACTAGGTGCAGAAATGTGGCTTCAATGGACAGACCCGGGGAGAGGACTCAGTCTGCCTGCACAGAGACAGCCCACAGGGCCTGGACTGTGGCCTGGGTCACAACTGGGGGCATGAGCAGCATGGAGAGTGGGTCTACCATAGGAGCCCCATTGTCAACACAGGCAGGAGGGGAACAGGTCTGCCATAGCAGCCTCACTGTCAGCATGCTCATAGCAGGGATCTAGCTGCAGTGGGTTCTTTGAACTTTGTGGGCCTGCACAAGCAGAGGCAGGGCTGAAATCTGAGCCAATTGCAGGCAGTCCTACTGCGGGTGCTGGGATGCAGCTCCAGCGGGTTCTCGTTCCAGCAGATTTTGGGACCAGGACTGCTTGCGCTTGCCTGAGAGCCACCTGAGCCGATTATCTGCTGGCTCAGGGGACATGACTCTGTGGGTTTAAACACTGGTGGCCCTGTGGGCACGCATACCTGCCTAAAGAACCTCTAACCTGATTACCAGAGCCCTCAAGTGAAGGCGGCCATCAAGGACAGTGCCAGCAGCAGTGATCTTTGTGGGTACACACACCAGGTGGCAATTAGCATCACAGAATCACACATCCCACAGACATCTCCTGAGGATGAAGAAGAAGCGGCTCCTTTCCCAGTGGGAGGCCTCCAGTGTCACCTACCTCACACCACAGCTTAGAACCGGATCTAGGAGCTTCTATTCCAACGACTAGATAGCAGACCCTGCCCCCAAAAGACCTGTGACAACCACAGAGCAAAGAGGAGGCCCCACCAAACATCCAGTGCAGTCTCTGGTCACCACAAAGCCAAACACACCAACAAGGGCCAGCAGAACCTGATGAGACACATGGCAAGCATACATACTAAAAACAGCCCTTGCACCATGAATACTGGACTCAAGCAGTCTACACAGGGACACTCCCACAAAACATCAGCCCTGTAAGACCACAGTAGATAACTGTTTCTCCTAAACTGACAGAGTCAGAGAAATGTAAGAAAAATGAAAAAGCAGAGGAACTACTCCCAATTAAAAGAACAAGAGAAATCCCCTTAAAGAACAAACAATGAAACAGACCTCTCCAGTCTACCAGACCCCAAGTTCAAAAAGGAGGTAATAAAAATGCTGAAGGTATTAAGAAAGGCTACCAATAAAAATGTGGATCACTGAAACAAGGAACTAGAAACTATAAAGATGAGTCAATCAACATTAGACAACTCCACTGCCAATATGAATACTGAGTTAAACACAATAAATAGCAAACTTAATAATGCAGAACAATGAACAAGTGACCTGGAAGAAAGAATAATGGAAAGCACCCAATCAGAAGAGCAGACAGAAGAACAAATGAAAAATATGAAAGCAAAATATGAGATGTATGGAACAATATAAAGCATGCCAATTTACATATAATAGAATCCAAGAAGGAGAAGAAAGAGAAAAGGGGATTGAAAAACTATTGAATAAATTATGGCTGAAAACATCCCAAACCTAAAGAAAGAAACAGATATCCAGGTACAGGAAGCACAGAGGGTCTCAAACAAGATGAACCCAAACAGACCTGCTCTAAGATATATCATAATTAAAATGGGAAGAAGTAAAGATAAAGAGAGGATTCTAAAGGCAACAAGAGAAAACCAAAGAGTCAATCACAAGGGAATCCACATAAGGCTATCAGCTGATTTCTCTACAGAAGCTTTGCAGGGCAGAAGGAGTGGCAAGATACACTGAAAGTCCTGAAAGGGAAAAACCTGCAACCTAGGATACTCCACCCAGCAAGATTATCACTTAAAATAGAAGGAGAGAGACAGAATTTCTCAGAAAAGCAAAAACTAAAAGAATACAACAGTACTAAGCCTATCTTACAAGAAATATAGAAAGGTCCTATCTAAAGGGAAAAGCAAGAATCTATATGAATGGGAAAATCAAAATAGTAAAGGTAAATATATAAGAGGACTGAAAATCACTTAAATAAACCAGTACATAGATTAAAAAAGAATCAAAAGAATACTGTGAAAGCAATTATAACTATAAGGAACAGCAAAAGGGTAATAAACATGAAGATGTAAAATAAGACATCAAAATCACAAAATGGGTGTGTGGGAGGGGAGTAAGAATGGAGATCTTTTACAATGTGTTTGAGCTTATATGACTACCAGTCTAAAGCAAGTACATACATTTACGGGTTAACAAACTTGAAAACCAGGCTAACCACAAACCAAAAACATACAATAGAGTCACAAAACCCAAAATGAAAGAAACTCAAGCATAATACAAAGAAAACCATCAAACTACAAAGGGAAAAACAAAAAGAAGAAGAAAGGAACAAATAAGAAATATAAAATCAACTGGAAAACAAGGTTTTAAATGTCAATAAATACATACTTATCAATAACTACTTTATGTGTCAATGGAATAAATGCTCCGATCAAAGACAGAGTGGTAAATTGGATAATAAAACAAGAACTTTCAATATGCCGCGTACAAGAGACCCGATTTACGGCAAAAGAAACACAAACATTGAAAGTAAGGGAATGGAAAAAGATATTTCATACAAATGGAAATTACAAGAAAGCAGGGGTAGCAATACTCCTATCAGACAAAATAGACTTTAAAACAAAGGCAATAAAGAAAGACAAAGGACACTAGATAATGATAAAAGGATCAATACAAGAAGAGGATATTGCACTCATTAACATACATGCACCCAATGTAGGAGCATCTAAATACATAAAACAAAAATGAGCAGACATAAAAGGAGAAATTGATGGGAATACAGTAATAGTAGGAGAGTTTAACACCCCAGTGGCATCAATGGACAGATCTTCCAGACAGAAAATCAGTAAGGCAACAGAGATTCTGAATGACACAATAGAATAGTTAGACTTAATAGCTATTTATAGGACACTACATCCAACGAAACCAGAATACACATTCTTCTCAAGCGCACATGGAACATTCTCTAGGATAAACCACAAAGTAGAACAAAAAACAAGGCTCAAAAAATTTAAGAGGACAGAAATTATTTCAAGCATCTTTTCTGACCACAACAGCATGAAACCAGAAATCAACCACAGAAAGAAAAACAAGAAAAAAATGATTCCATGGAGACTAAAAACAACATGTCTCTAAAAAAACCAATGGGTCAACAATGAAATCCAAGAGGAAATTAAAAAATACCTCAAGAAAAATGAAAATGAAAACACAACCATACATAATAGATGCAGCAAAAGCAGTTCTATGAGGGAATTTCATAGCGATACAGGGCTTCTTTAAACAAAAACAACAAATCCCAAATAAATAAGCTAAGCTACCATTAAAAGGATTAGAAAAAGAACAAACAAAATCTAAAGTCACAGAAAGAGGAAAATAATAAAGATCAGAGAGGAAGTAAATAGAGATTAAAAAAAAAAAACATTAGGGCTTCCCTGGTGGCGCAGTGGTTGAGAGTCTGCCTGCCGATGCAGGGGACACGGGTTTGTGCCCCAGTCTGGGAAGATCCCACATGCCGCGGAGCGGCTGGGCCCGTGAGCCATGGCCGCTGAGCCTGCGCGTCCGGAGCCTGTGCTCCGCAACGGGAGAGGCCACGACGGTGAGAGGCCCGCGTACCGCAAAAAAAAAACACATTAGAAAAGATCAATAAAACTGAGACCTGGTTTTTTGAAAAGATTTTTAAAAATCAACAAATCTCTAGCCAAGTTCACCAAAAAGAAAAGAGAGAGGACCCAAAGAAACAAAATGAGAAATGAAAGGGGAAAAACAACAACCAATACCACAGCAATACAAAATAATCATAAGAGAATACTATAAACAAGTATATGCCCACAAAATGGACAACCTAGAAGAAAGGTACAAGTTGCTAGAAATATACAGCCTACCCAAATTGAGTCAAGAAGAGAGAGATAATTTGAACAGACCAAGCACTAGAAGTTAAATGGAAGCTGTGCGAATCCCCTGGTGGTCCAGTGGTTAGGACTCAACACTTTCACTGCTGTGGCCTGGGTTCAACCTCTGGTCGGGGAACTAAGATCCCACAAGCCATGTGGTGCAGCTAAAAATAAATAAATTAATTTAATTAAAAAAAACTTGAAGCTGCAATATGAAAACAAAAACAAAAAACTCCCTGCAAACAAAAGTCCAGGACCAGAGAGCTTCCCTGGGGAATTCTACCAAACATACAAAGAAGAACTTATACTGATCCTTATCAAACTATTCCAAAAGACTGAAGAGGCGGGTACACTCCCAAAGTCATTCTATGAAGCAACCATCACCCTGATGCCAAAACCAAAGACACTACACAAAAAAGAAAATTACTGGCTAATATCTTTGAAGAAGACAGATGCAAATACCCTCAACAAAATGTGATCAAATCAAATCCAACTATACATAAAAAGGATCACACAACATGATCAAGTTGGATTCATCCCAGGCTCACAAGGATGGTTCAACACACATAAATCAATCAATGTGATACATGACATCAACAAAAGAAAAGACAAAAACCACATGATCATCTCAACAGGTGAAGATAAAGTATCTGATAAAATTTAACATGCATTCATGATAAAAACTCTCACCAAAGTGGTTATAAAAAGAACATGTCTCAACATAATAAAAGCCATTTTTGGCAAACCCACAGCCAACATAACACTCAATGGTGAAAAGTTGAAAGCATTCCCAGTAAATTCTGGAACGAGATAAGGATGCTCACTTCCACCACTTCTACTCAACAGAGTATTGGAAGTCCTAGCCACAGCAATCACAGAAGAAAAAGAAATGAAATCCAAATCGAAGGGAAAAGGTAAAATTGTCATTATATGAAGATGACATGATACTCTATATAAAAACCCTAAAGACTCCACACAAAAACTACTAGAACTGACAAATGAATTCAGCAAGGCAGCAGAATATGAGATAAATATACAGAAATCTGTTGCATTTCTTTACACCAAAAAATAAATATAAAAAAGAGAAAGTAAAAAAAAGTCCCATTTAAAATCACATCAGGGACTTCCCTGGTGGCACAGTGGTTAAGAATCCATCTGCCAATGCAGGGCACACATGTTCAAACTCTGGTCCGGGACGATCCCACATGCTGCAGAGCAACTAAGCCTGTGTGGCACAACTACTGAGCCCGCATGCCACAACTACTGAAGCCCACGTGCCTAGAGCCTGGGCTCCACAACAAGAGAAGCCACCGCAATGAGAAGCCCACGCGCTGCAACGAAGAGTAGCCCCCACTCGCCACAACTAGAGAAAGCCTGCGCAGCGATGAAGACCCAACGCAGCCAAAAGTAAATAAATAATAAATACATAAATTTATTTTAAAAAATTACATCAGGACTTCCTTAGTGGTGCAGTGGTTAAGAATCCACCTGCCAACACAGGGGACACAGGTTCGATCCCTGGCCCGGGAAGACCTCACATGCCACAGAGCAACTAAGCCCGTGCGCCACAACTACTAAGCCTGCACTCTAGAGCCTGCAAGCCACAACTACTGAGCCCGCATGCCACAACTACTGAAGCCCGCTCGCCTAGAGCCTGTGCTCCTCAACAAGAGAAGCCACTGCAATGAGAAGCCCATGCACTGCAACGAAGAGTAGCCCCCGCTCACCGCAACTAGAGAAAGCCCGTGCACAGCAACGAAGACCCAATGCAGCCAAAAATAAACTAATTAATTAATTAAAAGATAAATAAATAAAATAAAATAAAATCACATCAAAAAAATGAAATACCTAGGAATATGCCTAACCAAGGAGGTGAAAGACTTATATGCTGAGAACTATAAAATATTGATAAAGGAAACCAAAGATAATTCAAGGAAATGGAAAGATATCCTATGTTCTAGGACTGAAAGAATTATATTGTTAAAATGGCCACACTACCCAAAGCAATCTACAGATTTAATGCAATCCCCATCAAATTACTCATGACATTTTTCAAGGAACTAGAACAAATAATCCTAAAATTTATATGGAACCGTAAAAGACCCAGAATTGTCAAAGCAATTCTGAGGAAAAAGAACAAAGTTGGAGGAATAACCCTCCCAGCCTTCAGACAATACTACAAAGCTACAGTAATTAAAACAGCGTGGTACTGAACAAAAACAGACATAGAGATCAATGCAACAGAATAGAGAGCCCAGAAATAAACCCACACACCTATGATCAATTAATCTTTGACAAAGGAGGCAAGAATAAACAATGGAGAAAAGATATTCTCCTCAGCAAGTGGTGTTGGGAAAACAGGACAGCCGCATGTAAATCAATGAAGTTAGAACATTCCCACATACCATACACAAAAATAAACTCAAAATGGTTTAAAGACTTAAATATAATACCTAATACCATAAAACTCCTAGAAGAAAATATAGGCAAAACATTCTTTTGCATAAATTGTAGCAGTGTTTTCTCAGGTCAACCTACCGAGGCAATAGAAATAAAAGCAAAAATAAACAAATGGGACATAATCAAACTTATGAGCTTTTGCACAGCAAAGGAAACCACACACAAAACAAGAAGACAACCTATGGACTGGGAGAAAATATTTGCAAAGGATGTGAGTGACAAGGGCTTAATTTCTAAAATATACAAACAGGGCTTCCCTGGTGGCGCAGTGGTTAAGAATCCGCCTGACAATGCAGGGGACACAGGTTCGAGCCCTGGTCCAGGAAGATCCCACATGCCATGGAGCAATTAAGCCCATGGGCCACAACTACTGAGCCTGCGCTCTAGAGCCGGCAAGCCACGATTACTGAGTCCATGTACCACCATTACTGAAGCCCGTGCACGTAGAGCAAATGGTCTGCAACAAAGAGAAGCCACTGCAGTAAGAAGCCCGCGCACCGCAATGAAGAGTAGCCCCCGCTCACCACAACTAGAAAAAACCCCACGCACAGCAACGAAGACCCAACGCAGCCATTAATTAATTAATTAATTTTTAAAAAGGGACCTAAATAGACATTCCTCCAAAGAAGACATACAGATGACCAATAGTCACATGAAAAGATGCTCAACATCACAAATTATTAGTGAAATGCAAATCAAAACTACACTGAGGTAACACCTCACACCAGTCAGAATGGGCATCATCAGTCTACAAATAATAAATGGTGGAGAAGATGTGGAGAAAAGGGAACCCTCCTACACTGTTGGTAGGAATGTAAATTGGTGCAGTATGCAGGTTCCTTAAAAAACTAAAAAGAGTTACCATATGATCCAGCAATCCCGCTCCTGGGCTTATATCAGGAAAAGAGGAAAGCTCTAACTCGAAAAGATACATGCATCCCAATGTTCACAGTGGCACAATTTACAATAGCCAAGACATGGAAACAACCTATGTGTCCATGAACAAATGAACAGATTCCAAAGATGTGGTTTATATATGCAATGTATTATTACTCGGCCATAAAAAAGAGGGAAATAATGCCATTTGCAGCAACATGGACGGACCTAGAGATTATTAGACTAAGTAAATCAGACATTGAAAGACAAATATATGATATCTCTTATATGTGGAATCTAAAAAAGAGTACAAATGAACTTATTTACAAAACAGACAGGCTCACAGACATAGAAAAGAAACCTATGGTTACCAAAAGGGAAGGGGGGAAAAGGGATAAATGGGGAGTATGGGATTAACACATGCAGTTTACTACATATTAAATAGATAAACAACAAGGATTTGAATATAGTATAAGGAATTTATAAATTGAAAAAAAAATTTAAGAGCTGCAGATTGTAAGGGAGCTCACTGAAGTCCATGATGTTTTCATGGTGAATAGTCCCATGATTATAAAATAAATAAACCTGTCCACAGTGTTTTCCTCCCAAAGAACATAAAATCACCATCCTCTAATCAGAAGGAAGTCCTCTGTGACCAGCCACTGTAGAGGTGTCCTTCCTTCCTCTGCCATTGTCAAGCTCCTCTAGGGAGAAAAGGAACATGCAGTTCAACCCCTAAGAATAAGAATCCCTTAGCTGAAGACAGCACATACTGCCAGCAGGCTATAAAAAAAGAGTATATTCCTCCATAATTGAGGTCTCTGGTGAGTATAAGGCAGGCCTCTCAAGCAGGCGTGAAATAGCTTGAGAGAGCAAGGAAATGTGTGTGGACTTTTTTATTTTGGTTTTGTGGTGGGATATAGTGAGAGTTCACACACAAGGGCAGAGCATGTGTGGATTCAATCTTTTCCTGCGCCAAAGGTAGGAGCAAAGCCTTTCTCACTGCCTTGGATATATGTGGGTCACAAGGGGAAGAAGGAGGGATGAGGCTCTAAAGCTGTCCACAGTCAACTGTCAAAAAATTGGAGTCAGAAGCTTCTACTTCAGGCTCTGGCATTTAATAACTTAGAAGCTATCATTCCCAACCTCGCAAGAAAAAAGCAAAATAACTTGAAATAAACTTCTCTTCTTAGATTCTTCACAGCATTTAGGTCACAGGGCAACCCATGATCTTTAAAACTGGCAAAGAGAAAATTTATACAACATTATTAATATTCCCCAAATATTCTGTTCTTACCATGGCCTGTCAAAAAATTCTATTTCAGCAGAGTTTAATGGAAACACACAAAAAAAGAACAATATCCATGAACCCTAACATAAACTGCCTTAAAAAGAAGATTTATAACCATCATGGGATTACAAAAGGAAAAGACAGAAAAGAACAGAAGAAACTAGTGTAGTAACAATCATTGAGATTTTCCTAAAATTAATGATACACGACACACTGTAGATCCAGGAAGCTTAGAGGACACTAAACACATAAACAATAAAAATGCACAACCAAGTAGCTCGTATTCAAACTAGACAAAAACCAAACACAACGTGAATATATATGGAAGGAAGCCAGAGGGGAAAACACCTTAGTTATACAGAAACAAAGATTAGAATTAAATCAGACTTCTTTTCAGAAACCACGCAAGAAAATAAAAGAGTGGAGTGAAATATTTAACGTTTTGAAACAAAAAACAACTCTCCTAGAATTTTGTGTCAAGCGAAATTATCTTCCAAGAATAAAGGAATAAAGACTTCCTCAGAAAAAAATTGAGACTTTGTCTTAATAGACCTACTTTGAAAGAAACGTTCAGAAACTCATCAGAAAGAATGTAGAATGTAAATGATGAAGATGTAGGATTAGAAAAACAATATATGAAGGTAAAATATCTACTGTAATTCTTATAATTAATATGGCAGATAACCACTTTGTTTCAAATATGAACAAGAATGTATTTGGTAATTATAAACTTATGGATAAGTGAAATAAATGAGAGCTATGTGACAAGGGACCAGAGATGGGGGAAGTGGGAATAACTTCGTATGAGGTACCTGCATGCCCAATGAAGTGGTATAGTGGCACTTGACAAATGATGGGGCTTAGTTGCAAATGTATACTGAAAACTCAAGGGCAAGCACTAAAAAAGTGAAAAAAATATGTGTAATTGATATACTAACAGAGGATTATGAAAAACAATCAGGTAAAATGCTCAATTAAAGCCAGAGACGGCAGAAAAAGTGGGAAGACAAAAAGAAACAAAGTACAAGGGTAACAAATAAAAACAATAAAAGGTGTGGTAGGTGTTAATTAATCCAACTATATTAGCCACCACTTTAATCATGGTCCCAATACAACTGAAAGACAAATACTGTAATGACAGATTTTTAAAATCACACTTAATCGTATGTTGTCCCCAAGAAATCCACTTTAAACCTAAAGACACAGACAGACGAATGTTAAAAGGATGAAGAAAAATGTCCTATGACAAAGCCAGAGAGGAGCAAGGCTGACAGATCAACCAGGAAAGCTTCCGAAGAGGACCACCACTGGCAGGATTTCGGATAAGTCGTCTGTGCCCAGAAAAGATCCTGAGGGAGAGGCGTGAGGATTCAAACAGTAGTTCCACGTAGTTATTCATGGCTGTCCTCTCATGTCAAATATCCACAACGAATATAAATCTATAAAAAGGAGTCATCCATGACTCTGTGGGGGAAAAAATTAAAACAAAAAAAATTGGGTCTGCTTGAAATGCACCACAGAAGACAAATAGTTGATAATGATGCTGTGAATCGAAGAGGAGAAGCTGGAGTTTTAGAATTCGGGAAGGAATCTGGAAATTGAGGCATTTATTGCCACTCTAGGAAGAGCTAGGCTAGAGGGACAGGGTCGTGGATTTGAGACCCTGCTCCCCAACCATTTGGAAAACTCAGGAGAAAACGGGTCCCGCCCTGGGGAGAAAGGAGGGACTGGGGACCCCACACATTTCCTCATACACAGGTACCCCGGGGACCGAGTCAATATTGCTCCCTGATGACCCTCCTCGTGGTCACCGCACACCCTGGGGGAACCGCGGGACTGCGGGCGCAGAGCTGCCCAGAGAGGCTAGGGGCCGGGGCCGAAGTCGTGGCGCGCAGTGACGGGACAGGACGCCCGGGGTCCCAACTGCAGGCCCCGTCCCCACGCTGCGAGCCGGAGGGAATGAGGTCCCAGTGGTTGTCCAAGTGGACACGGGTTCGCAGACTCCGGAGTTGAACGCGGGGAGGCCCGGGTCCCGCCTCGGCCTATTCCCGCCGGTTCCTACCAATTTCTCCGCTCCGTCTCCACACGCCGGGGAGGCACACTCACCATATCCAGCTTTTCTGGGTCTCCCCGAGTCCTTCCTACGCCTCCCACGACCAGTGCAGAAACGACTGGGACCATTAAGGGCGGGGAACGCCCGATATCCTCCCTGGGACGTCGGACATCGGAGTCCTTGGCGACTTTGTTGCGGGTGCTGTGCGTCGCTCCGCCCACCTCCACCAGCGGCGCCCCTGATTGGACAGTTTGCAAGTCCCGCCACTTCGTGCCTGAGTGTCTGCAGAGCAGGAGGGCTGGGCTCCGCCCAAACATCTTCGCCTCTAGGTGGTAACCTCACCAGCCAGCTCCATTTGCATTTAAACAGAAAGTTTTCCTGGCCTGAGGCTGCCTATGGTGTTTACACCCAGCTTTTTGTGAAAGTGTGGGCTCAGATGTGCGCCGGGAATTCCCGATTCAGTCTCAGGTTAGAGAAATACAGAGCAAGAGGATGGCCCAGGCCAGGTCTGCTTGTAACAAATGGGCCATCTGTCCTCTGCAGGTCAAGAGCTTGGCGTAAGGCTGCGGCGAACCACTCATGGAACTATGACCCTTGTTTAGAATGTCAACCATAAGGACCACCAATTATAAAGAGGCAAAATGGCAGTCTATTGAGGGATCTTAGAATTGCAATTCAGGGGTCACAGATTCTGGAGAGACCCAGAATGGTGTCCCACCCGAGGAAAATGGGTAAAAGTTTTTCTAGGAAAAAGGGGGTTGTTCATTGAGGCTTACAAAACTTCTTTACCAAGAATTTGGATTGGAGGGTAAAATTCGTCTATACATACCATTGGGTTACGGAACACATCTCATCCGTTTCTAGGGAAAGGTATGTTTTCTTTAGTCCAGAATAAGTCCAGTTATCATCATCATCATCATTATTTGGCAACTCAGCAACTATTCAGCCATTTTATTTAGAGAGCTGAGCAAAATTCCAACGCGGGAAGCAAAGATGGGGGGCCTTTGGTCACATCTCACTCATTCCTGACACGGTTCTTTTCATAAGAAACACACTTAAGTGTGACCTCACCGTCTGTAACAGAGGCTGGTCCATTTTAGTCTTTGATCTTAGCGAGCACTGAGATTTCCCTCATCCCTTTCCCACCCCCATTCTTTTGGTACTTAAGGTAAAGAATCCCAGAACACTTGGCCCTGGTGAGAAATTTGAAGCCCGCAGTCCTAGCTGGGTGCAAGGACTCTGCTCAGTCTAACCATAGGGTGTGAGATGTGTTCATTAAGTTCTCATGTCTACATTTACACTGAAAGGAAATTTATTTTACATCAGTTTTTGCTTCAAACCCTAGTGAACTTTGAAATGTAAACGACCATGACATCCCTAAGGCAATTGATTCCTATTATCTCTGTTACAAGAAAAACAATAAATCATCCTGTAAACTTGGGATTCATCTGGAAACTCTTCCCCCACAGCTTTCTTGAGGTATCATTGACTAACAAAATTGTCTATCCTTCTGTTACTACCACAATATCTTGATTGCCTTTGTTTAGTACAAAGTTTTGAAATCAAGAAATGTTAATCCTACAATTTTTTTTTCTTTTTCAATGGTGTGGCTATTCTGGTTTCCTTACAATTCCCTATAAATTTATGAAACAGATTGCCAATCAAATTACTGTTCAGATTATGATTATTGAATCTTAGATCATTTTGCAGAGAAGTGCCATTTCAACAATGTTAAGTCTTCCGATCCATGAAACTGGGATGTTTTCCCATTTGTTTATACACTAATTAATTTCTTTCAAATGTGTTTGTAGTTTTCAGAGTATTTGTTTTATACTTCTTTTGTTATATTTATTCTGTTTTATTGCCTTTGATTCTATTTTAAATACATTTCTTTTCTGAATTTCATTATCAGAATGTTCATTGCAAGTGTATAAAAATACAGTTGTTTTTATTTTGATCTTGTATCATACAACCTTGTTAAATTCAATTACTAGTTCCTATAGTTTTTTTTAGCAGACCCTAGAGTTTATTATATAAGATACCTGACTGGAAGTAGAGACAGTTTTACATCTTCCTAACCAATATGCACGCATTTAAATCCTTTTCTCGCCTAATGGGTTCTTGGCTAAAATCTCCAATAAACTGTCAAACAGAAGTGACAAGAGTAGACATCTTTTGTTAGTTATGGCTGGGGGTAAGTATTCAGTCTTTCACCATTAAATATAATATTAGCTGTGGGTTTTCCATAGATGCTCAATATGAGGTTAGGACATTTCCTTCTATTTTAATTTATTTTATTATTTTTGGCCGCGTTGGGTCTTCATTGCTGCGCGAGGGCTTTCTCTAGTTGCCGTGAGCAGGGGCTACTCTTCGTTGCGGTGCACAGGCTTCTCATTGCTGTGGCTTCTCTTGTTGCGGAGCACGGGCTTTAGGCACCCGGGCTTCAGTAGTTGTGGTATGTAGGCTCAGTAGTTGTGGCTCGCAGGCTGTAGAGCACAACAGGCTCAGTAGTTGTGGTGCACGGGCTTAGCTGCTCCGCAGCATGTGGGATCCTCCCGGACCGGGGCACGAACCCATGTCCCCTGCATTGGCAGGCGGACTCCCAACCACTGCGCCACCAGGGAAGCCCCCACTTCACTTTTTATAGTTCTATTCTGATTTTCTGGGGTTTTTTCTTTTTCCATTATTTTTTTCTTTTTACTAATATGTATTTTTTAAACTTATTATTGAAATATAGCTGATTTACACTGTTGTGTTAGTTTCTGCTGCACAGCAAAGTGATTCAGTTACACATATACATTCTTTTTTTTTTTTTTTTTGCGGTATGCGGGCCTCTCACTGTTGTGGCCACTCCCGTTGCAGAGCACAGGCTCCGGACGCGCAGGCTCAGCGGCCATGGCTCACGGGCCCAGCCGCTCCGCGGCATGTGGGATCTTCCCAGACCGGGGCACGAACCCGTATCCCCTGCATCGGCAGGCGGACTCTCAACCACTGCGCCACCAGGGAAGCCCCCATTCTTTTTTATATTCTTTTCCTTTATGGTTTATCACATGATATTGACTCTAGTTCCCTGTGCTATACACTAGGACCTTATTGTTTATCCATTGTATATATAATAGTTTGCATCTGCTAATTCTCTACTAATATGTTTTGTTTTCTAGTCTATTTTGCCTGGTATTTATATAATCTCTCCAGTTTTCATGTTGGTGCTGTTCACAGATGTACCTATCATACGCTTTTACTTTCAATCTGTTGGTATCTTTGCATCTAATGTGTGCTTCCTCTCAGGTAGAAGGTAGATGGGTCCCTGGGCTGAGCAGCTGGGAGTGTGTCAAGCAGAGTAAATCGGAGCTTTGTTTTCCTTAGACACACCAAGGACAAAGTTAATGGCAGGAGCTGAGCTCTGCTGGAGTAACGAGATAAGAGGACCACATCTATCAATCCTGAGGGCAAGGAAACCTCCCTATTTGCACATGTGCAGGAAGGCTCCTTGGAGGTCAAAAAGGAGGGGGCACCACCCCATAAAAAGTGTGGACATACTCCTTAAGTCCTCTGTGTTGGAATCCATTTTGGCAAAAAGTTGCGCACGCATATTGGGGAGAGCTCTAGGACAGGTCAAGTGTGGAAAACAAATGAGATAACCGGCCAAACGTAAATAAAGATCCAGAAGAACTGCCCTGTATAAATGATTTAACCACCTCTTTACTGTGCTCCTCCTCATTAGGGAGGACCTCACACCCCTTCTATCCGGGTGTGTAGTTCTGCCTTGCTTCAGTCTTAAACAAACTATTTCTCTGTGTGCTCTCCCACATGTTATGCTGTGTCTCTGATAATAAACTCTGTACCTGTTTTTACAGTTTTTGCCTCTTTGAGAAATCCATTTTTCAAATGGGGCAAGAGCCAGGGGAACTTTGCTTCTAGCCTGCTGGTCTAGCAGCGAGGATTCCTGGTTTTTCATCCAAGCTACCCGGGTTCAATTCCTGGGCAGGGAACTAAAACCCAGCTTCAAGACCACTTGCTGCTGTCTCTCTGAGATCACCTTTACACAGAATATAAATTTAGATCATAGTTTGTTTAATCTGGGGTGACAGTCTCTTTAATCTCTTCCTCCTGTTTGGATCATGTAATCCATTCACATTTAGTATTTTTGACATAGTTGCAATTATACCTACCATTTTACTTTTTGTTTTCTACAATTCTCATGTTGTTTGTAGCTCTTAGTCTTCCTTTACAATTTTCTTTTGCATTAAGTGAATATTTTCAAGTGTAACACTTTCATTTTCAAATGACGTCTCCATTATATATTTTTAAAAATTTCAGATGTTGCCCTTTTAACATAGATGTATTAAATTACTAAAATGAGACTCAGATTTATACTAGCTTAATTCCAGTGATACATGGAAACGTTACTCATATAAAGCTCCATTCCCTTTTGCCATTTTTGTGTTATTATTGTTATGCAGATTACTTCAACTTATGAAATAACCCCCAAAGTATTTTCTTACACTTATCTACCATCTGTAGTCATCTCCTTAGCCCAGTACAGCTTTACTCTCACCTTTGTGCTCTTTAATGGCAAATGCACTACACAGATATTTGCTCTATGTTACGCATTAGACTGTTACTGTTACAGTTACTAGACTGTGTGTTACTACACACAGTCTAGTAACACATTACATACATAGGATTCATACAGTTCCTTTGACATCAGTTAAAAGACGAAAAGAGAAAATATGTATTGATTCTGCCTTTTCTACTTACAGAATTACCTGTATGAGTGTGTTTCTTTATGTTGATATGAATTACCTTCTGGAGTCCCCTGCTTACAGCCTGAAGAGCTCCTCCAGTAATTCCTGTGGGGCAACTGACTGTCAATATATTCTTTTAGCTTTTGTTGATCTGAAAAATGAAGGACAGCCTTCATTTTTTTCAGAAGGCAGTTTTGGTGAATATAGGATTGTTGGTTGACAGGTTTTTTTCCTAGTGTGCTTTGAATGTTTCCCTCTGCCTTCTGGCCTCCCTGTTTTTTGCTGAGACATCACCTGGTTTTACTGGGGTCTCCTTGGAAAAGTTGGGTCATTTTTCAATTGCTCTTTATTCCCACCATCTGGTTCCTACCTTCCTATTTCTTTGCATGTCTCATATTTTGTTGTAAACTAGACATTTTAGATAATATATTGCAGCAACTCTGGGTTCTGGACCCATTCCTCTGGGGATTATTATGGTTATGTGCTTATTTATTTGTTCAGTGACTGCCTGGATTATTTTAATGAAGCCCGTTCCCACTGTACTGAGAAGTCAGAGCTGGTGTATTGAATTAAGAATATGCAGATTATGCCCTGCTGAATAACGGACACATCCTGTTCTTGACCTTAAAAATAAAAGTTATTTTACCAGTAAAAATGAGATTATGCAGAAACAGCAAAGGATTGCGACTCTGGACAAGCAAGCTATAACAAAAGCCATAGTCAAGGCCAATAAAGAAAGGAGAGGAATGTTGTTTTATTGAGGTAAAGGAGGAAGTTGGGAAGAGCTTTTTTTTTTTTTTTTTTTTGGCTGTGCTGCACAGCATGCGGGATCCCAGTTCCCTGACCAGGGATCAAACCTGCACCCCCTGCATTGGAAGCACAGAGTCTTAACCACTGGACCACCAGGGAAATAGGGAGAAGTTGCTTTGATGGAAAGTCCACCGGAGAAAAATGAGAGTTCAGGGTGGTGACAGTTTCTCATTGGCTGAGCTGCTGGGCAACTCAATTTTTTGTAGAAAATGCAATGTACATTCTTCTCTTTGTGACCTATAAAGGATGATTCTTTCCTGATGAAGATTCTACTGTTGAGGTGTGTAAATGACAATTCCTCCTACAACTGATGTGGAGAGGTACTGGGCTACAGGTCCCCATCATAGGCTCCCAACTCCGTTTTAGCGAGGTTCCCTTTTATAAATTCTCATAACCATCCACATGGGGTGGGCAGGTATCTCTCTCAGCAAGTGAGTTCCCACTTTGGGTAAGTGAAACCCATGGGGTTGTTTTGATTAAAGGTACAGTTTCAATAAACCCAGAGAAAGCAAGTACAGCCAGATCTATTACTTACACATCCCAGAAGTTGGGGGCTGGGGCGGGGGTTACAATGACCCTGGGAAAAGGACAGTCCTCAGTCCCAGGTCAGGAGAAAGCAGGAGAGAGAGTAGGCACCTATCAGTTATAAGACAGATGGCGCTGTCAAGTAAAAAAAACAGTGCACAACCTAAAAGTTGACAAATATGTTTTTTTAAATTAATTAATTAATTTTATTTTTCGCTGCGTTGGGTCTTCGTTGCTGCGCACAGGCTTTCTCTAGTTGTGGCGAGTGGGGGTTACTCTTCGTTGCAGTGCGTGGGCTTCTCATTGTGGTGGCTTCTCTTGTTGTGGAGCATGGGCTGTAGGCGCACGGGCTTCAGTAGTTGTGGCTTGTGGGCTCTAGAGCGCAGGCTCGGTAGTTGTGGCGAACGGGCTTAGTTGCTCCGCGGCATGTGGGATCTTCCCAGACCAGGGCTCGAACCTGTGTCCCCTGCATTGGCAGGAGGATTCTCAACTACTGCGCCACCAGGGAAGCCCGAGAAATATGTTTTATTTGGCAGAACTTCTGAGGACTCAAGCCCTGGAGACAGCCTCTCAGATAACTCTGAGGGACTGCTCTAAAGAGGTTAGGGAGGAGACAGAATACATAGGAATTTTTACAATAAAAACTAGGTAGTTGGAACATGAAAATCAGGTAGTCTGGTTAATTAAAGAAAACCAGATATCTCAGGTTAACGAATTTAGCAGTTTTCCATGTACAGGAAGATGCAATAGTCTGGGCTCATTGAAATTGTTCCTTTGATATGCACCTTAACTTACTATCCTTGATGGTCCTTACTATCTAGGACCAGTATCCTGCTCTTCTCCATCCTGAATCCCCTCAGGGAGCACCCTTGGGGGAGGCAGCAGCGCTTGCTGGCTAGATGGTCCCAACATCCTTTGTTTACTGATATGGCAGATAACAGTCTTCATCCACAGTGCAGAGGTCACTAACTTTTCACAAGCATAACTCTAAGTGGTTTTATTGTTTGTTTGTTTTTGTTGTTGTTTGTTTGTTTTTGGCCACACCTGGCAGCATGTGGGATCTTACTTTCACAACCAGGGATGGAACCTGCGCCCCCTGCATTGGAAGCGCAGAGTCTCAGCCACTGGACCGCCAGGGAAGTCCTTCTAAGTGGTTATTTTAATAAATGTCCTGAGAAAACCTTAGCAGGAACTAAGAGTGGAATCCTAAACTCAAGTCTTTATCTAAATGTCCAGATTCTGGGTGTGAGCAGGATTATCATACTGTAAAATGCCTAGGCAGTGACTAGGAAAGACAAAAGCAGTTTTTCGAAAAGTGGTTTTTCTCACCACACCCCAGACAGAGTGAAACCTCTAACACAGGTCCTCAGGTTGGGCGCAGCTTTGGGTAAACCCGCTGTATCCTGGGATGACAGGACCATTGGTGAGGCTCTCTTGCTCTTTCACGGACCTCACCCAGTGGTGAAATTAAATCAATCTGTGGCTGATGGCTTGACTGTTTTCACCGACGCGGGGCAGAGAGGGGGAGGAGAGGGGGAAAGGGCATAATTTACTCTCCAATTTATTCAGTGCAATTCTGGTTCCTTTGTAGAAATATTTCCCAAAATCAGTATGTGATATTTGTTTAACCCTTGAAATCCTCCTCTCAGCACTCTAAGTTCCCAATTCTACCCAGAAAACTAGGCAGTGTACAGGTTAGGCTACTTTCATTAAATACAGAATCTACGCCTAACTGATTTTCACCTCATTTTCCACTTTTTTGCTAGGGTCCTTTGACTTCCACTTTTCATAATCTTTTGCCAGGCACTTTAATTCTTTGGAAAGGTAGTCAGAGCTCGCTTCCCACCCACCCACCTACACCCCACCACCCTGTACTCAGGAAAAAACCTCTGTGCCAATCCTGGAGCTGTTTGGGGGTAATAGGAAACCTCTCTGAATGACAATCCCATCCTAAGAGCTGAGTGCTCAATGGAGGGGAGACAGCAGCCAGTGGTCCTCTTGATTGTATCTTCAGGCACCTCAGGAATGACTCATGATACAGCCACCTCACCTGCTGGGAAAAGGGCAATCAACACCCTGTATTGTCAGTGCACACAAAGGCATCACCTCTGTTCCATGTGTAGGGAATAAAAGAATCATGTCCCAGGTTTGTAAGAAGAGTCATCCAGCAAGTATTAACCCCCAGCAACAGGCAGTGGGGGCCGGTTTGAAAAGTTGAAGTCTGTTCTTTCTAGGAAAACAGTCCTCTTGAGTGGGAGCTGGGGTAACAGTGTGCCATGTTTTCTAGGTCACAGTAGTCTAAAGTGGAATCTTCAGCAACCTAAGCTGAGAGGAGCTAGAGAGGGAGTGAAATAAAATGCATATTTTACGGCAAGTCAAGAAAAATTTAAACATAAATTCTTCTCTGCCCTTTGGCTTCCTCTGTCCTCCCACTGTGCATTGTGTATCTTCATTATGCATCAACTAGACCTCCCCCATCAGCAGGAATGTCTGCTCAACCATAAAGAGTAACATTTTTCTAGCATCAACAAGACAACTCCTTAAAAGATAACATTTCTTCTTGATCTTGTAAGGGGTCACATGACCCACCATGATCCTGCTTAAATCTGGATTATGTAAACTGTCAATAATATGTCATTTGATGTACAGCCCTCTACCTCAAAAAACTTATATAACTGTGCCTTGATTTCTTTTTTTTTTTTTTTCGAAGTGTAAGCTTTTACTACTCCAGCACAACTTGGACTTCACCAATGCCTACCTTCGTGGGGCATGTAGTGTGACTCATGACTGCAGACAAAAAATCATTTGAAGCCTGTGCTACAGCTCTGGGCTACTTTCAAAGACATTCAGTTACATGAACCGTGACTTGCTTCTAAAAATGTGAGTTTCATTTTCCTTCCTCTCTGCCTTGCTCCCTACCTCCTGCCTTCTTGGGGCTTCTCACTGTTGGGGTAACAAGGCTTGGGCCTAGCCAAACCTGGGGTAGTGAGACCCCTCTGTCACAAGCAGTGCCCGGGGCCTGAGGCTGAGCCTGTGGCCTCTGGAGCCCAACCTGGCTTGGTGCCCGTGTGCAGCACCAAGGGGTGGCCTGTTAGGCTAGCTCCCGGCTCCCTGGGGAAGCCTGTGGACACTGGCCTGATGGGAGGCGCTACTGCACTCCCTGGGGCCTCTCAGAACTCCCACTTCTAGTTATTGGACCGAAACACGGGACAGCCACACCTCACTTTTCCTTTTCTCAATTACAAGCAGCTGGGAGGGCCCCTGGCCTCATCAGCTCTGTCATCAGAGTGGCTGCTTTTCCCCAGGGCTTCAGCAAAGTCCGAAAAGAAGGGCTAAGGGCCGCTGCTGTAGGCCTGGGCTGCAGAAACCCTGCCCAACTCTCAGGGGAGCTGGCACCCCGCTACTCCCACTGGACCACTCACCTCTCCTCCTTGGCCTGTGTAGCCAGCAGCCTTCAGACCTGCCCTCCTCCCCACCACCAGCCCCTCCAACAACATCGGCTTTCCTCTCCCACGAATGCTGGCCTGAAGGCAGGCTGCTGAGAAGTCCTGCCCTACTGACAGCCAGCAGCAGCCAGCCCAGGGAGCTCTGAGCCCTGCCTGTGCCCACACCCCAAGAGCAGCAGGGCCACCACCTGCCCTCCTCCGTGAGGATGGAGCCCCCACCCCCCTGCCCACAGACTGCAGGGGGTTCGTGAGCTGTGAGAACTTCCAACCATGAGAATTTTGACCTCCGGGTTTAGGGATCTGACCAGGTGGACAGTTCAGCTCTGAAACTCATCACTCTCTTGGGGCCCCTGCCTGTACTGGTGTTCCAGGCCCAACTCTGGGAGGGAGCTGGACAACAGCAGCTGCAGGCTGTCTAGGACCCCATCCTCGTGCAAGGCCAGCTTCTGCAGCATCTTCTGTTGTGCCGGCGTGATGACGATCTGCGGGGGCTGTGACGACATCGAGCTGCCCAGGAGTGGTCCTTCCATAGCTGTGGGCTGGAGCCCCGGGCCGCTCCCCCAGCTTGACTCTCGGGTGGCACACCCTTGAGTACAGCCAGCCTGCCTGAGGGGTGCTTGTGCACACACATTATATTCCTAGTACTTAATTATCTTTGAACTGGAAGTTTTGACTGCATTTATTGAATTCCCCTCCCCCACCTCTGGTAACCACAAATCTGCTCTCTATTCCTATGAGTTTGTTTGCTTTTGAAATATAATTGACCTACAAAACTATGTTAGTTCCTCTTACACAACACAGTGATTCAATATTTCTATACATTTCAAAATGATCACTGTGATAAATCTAGTTACAATATGCCACCTTACAAAGATACTACGTGGTTATTGACTCTTCCTAGATTTCCTTGAACAAATGTTCTTCATCTGCTGTTTGCCTTTAAGACTATTTCCGGCAGCTTGAAATGTTTGTTATTAAAATAATTTTCACCAGTTTTATTGGGGAGTGAGTCAGAAAACCTCCTCACACTGTAAGGACATCCTAATACATTTAGTATGAAGCCCATTCCAGTCAATAGAGAATGAAAGTGATAGCTCTAAAATCATTTGTCATTTTATATGTGATCAAAATTGAGAAATTTTATTTTTTATGATTTCCAAAACGATATTGAACACTTCACAAAATTTACTGTTTAGGAGATTACACAGAAAAAATGACTCCTCAATTATAAGGCACAATTTGATTTCTAATAGATAAAAATTAAAATACAATGTTAGTCATGATCCTTCACAGAAACAGAACCATCATGATGCATGTAAGTGTACGTGTTTATACACATATATTAATTTTCCTTTTTTTTCCTCTTTAAGAAAGTGGCTCATGTTCTTATGGAGGATTGGCTAAATAAAAAATATGCAATCGAGGGAATTCCCTGGAAGTCCAGTGATTAGGACTCTGCACTTTCACTGTTGAGGGCCCAGATTCAAACACTGGTCAGGGAACTAAGGTCCCACAAGCCATGTGGCACAGCCAAAAGAAAAAAAAAAAATTCAATCTAAATGGGCACGTTGGAAACCTAAGGGAAGAATTGTAGTTGAAGTCCAAACGCAGTCTAGTGGCAGAATACTTCTGGTTCAGGCAAGATCAGTTTTTGTTCTATTAAGAACTACAGGGGCTTCCCTGGTGGCGCAGTGGTTAAGAATCTGCCTGCCAATGCAGGGGACACGGGTTCGAGCCCTGGTCCGGGAAGATCCTACATGTGGCAGAGCAACTAAGCCTGTGCACCACAACTACTGAGCCTGCACTCTAGAGCCCACGAGTGACAACTACTGAGCCCGCGTGCCACAACTACTGAAGCCCGCATGCCTAGAGCCTGTGCTCCATGGCAAGGGAAGCCACCATAATGAGAAGCCTGTGCACAGCAATGAAGAGTAGCCCCTGCTTGCCACAACTATAGAAGGCCCGCTCACAGCAACGAAGACCCAACGCAGCCAAAAAAAAAAAAAAAATCAGAGCAGAAATAAGTGAAATAGAAGCTAAAAAAACCAGAAAAGACCAATGAAACTAAGAGCTGGTTCTTTGATAAACCTTTAGCCAGACTCATCAAGAAAAAAAGAGGGCCTAAATCAATAAAATCAGAATGGAAAAAGGAAAAGTTACAACGAATACCATAGAAATACAAAATAACATAAGATACTAGTATGAACAATTACATGCCCATAAAATGGACAACCTGGAAGAAATGAACAAATTCTTAGAAATGTATGAACACCCAAGATTTAATCAGGAAGAAACAGAAAAAAAAATTGCTAATTATCAGGGAAATGCAAATCAAAACTGCAATAAGGTACCACCTCACAGCGGTCAGATTGTCCATCATTAAAAAGTCTACAAATAACAAATGCTGGAGAACGTGTGGAGAAAATGGAACCTTCCTACATTGTTGGTAGGAATGTAAATTGGTGCATCCACTTTGGAACACAGTATGGAGGTTGCTCAAAAAACTAAAAATAAAGTTGCCGTATGATCCAGCAATTCCACTCCTGGGCATATATCCAGACAAAACTATAATTCAAAAGATACATGCATCCCTATATTCAGAGCAGTGCTATTTACAATAGCCAAGATATGGAAACAACCTAAATGTCCATCGACAGATGAATGGACAAAGAAGATGTGGTACATATAAACAAGGGAATACTACTCAGCCAGAAAAAAGAAGGAAATAATGCCATTTGCAGCAACACGGATGGACCTAGAGATTATCATACTGAGTGAAGTAAGTCAGAAACAGAAAGACAAATACTATATGATATCACTTATATGTGGAATCTAAAATATCACAAGTCAACATATCTACAAAAGATTATATATATATAGGATGGATAAGAAAAAGGTCCTACTGTATAGCACAGGGAACTATATTCAATATCCTGTGGTAAACCATAATGGGAAACAATATGGAAAAGAATATATACATATATATAACTGCGTCACTTTGCTATACGGCAGAAATTAACAAAACATTGTAAATCAACTATTCTTCAATAAAATTTTTTAAAAATTAAAAAAAAACAGGAATAGGGGACAAGGCGCTATGCCTATTTACATACACTGGTTACTCTATGCACATTAAAGGAATGGAGAACGCGTAAAAAAAATGACACAACGGGCTTCCCTGGTGGCGCAGTGGTTGAGAGTCCGCCTGCCGATGCAAGGGACACGGGTTCGTGCCCCAGTCTGGGAAGATCCCACTTGCCGTGGAGCGGCTAGGCCCATGAGCCGTGGCCGCTGGGCCTGCGCATCCGGAGCCTGTGCTCCGCAATGGGAGAGGCCACAACAGTGAGAGGCCCACGTACCGCAAAAAAAAAAAAAAAAAAAGACACAACTGAATGCATTTAGGAAACAGAAACAGACTTTCAGACATAGAGAACAGACTTGTGGTTGCCAAGGGGGAGAGGGTTGGGGGGAGGGATGGATTGGGAGACTGGGATTAGTGGAGGCCAACTATTATACATAGAATAGATAAACGACAAGGTCCTACTGTATAGCAAAGGGAACTATATTCAATATCTGTGATAAACAATAATGGAAAACAATATGAAAAAGAATGTGAATATGTGTAACTAAACCACCCTGCTGTACAGCAGAAATTAACACAACATTGTAAATCAACTATACTTCAATAAGATAAACATAAAAAAAACCAGTATAGTCTTTCAGAAAGGGTTCACTGGCAAAGTAGTCCTATCTTTCTCCCTTGCCAGCTTTGTATTGCCTCACAATTTACCTAAATTTATAGACCTCAGTTAAGTCATAAAAAAGATTTTAAAAATATTACCTAGTATACTAATAAGTGAATTTATGTATTTTATAACCCTATCTCTAACAAAGATAAAATGCAAAACCATAAAAATGACCAATAGTCCCCTCTTCTTACTAATATAATTGAATGAAGCTTCTTTCTAATTAAGTTTAGCTCCACAACGCTGTTTTTCCCTTCAGGAAAATGATTACGAACACCAATGATAAAATAAACTGCCTGAAAGCATTCAATAAAGGAAAATGTCTTGCTATCTTGAATAGCAATCAAATCCTCTAACACAAGTGAAAAGGCTATAAGAAGTCCTCTCAAGCACACTGTTACTATTATACACCACAGTCGTATAGGGTTTGTAATCATTTTTTTTTAATTGAAGTATAGTTGCTTTACAATTTTGTGTTAACTTCTGCTGTACAGCAAAGTGATTCAGTTACACACATAGATATTCCTTTTAGTATTTTTTCCATTATAGTTTATTAAAGGATACTGAATACAGTTCCCTGTGCTATACACTGGGACCTTGTTGTTTGTCTATAATCATTCTGAATAGAATAATTTTAATCACATACAATAAAATAAAGATATTGAGGGATTATATTGAGCTAAAAGTAATAGGAAACATGCATAGCCATCCTGACAGAAGGAAGGTGCTTATTCTCACATGGAAACAATGGGTCACCAATGCCCCTGTGCAATGCAGCAGAGAAAAAACTCCCATGTCATTCTTTTTGGCGGCACCATTGTGAATGTCGTGGTGAGTCAGGAACACATACTTACTAGTATTATTAACAACATAAAGTGTTTCCTACACATATTAGACACTATAAAGATATAATCCAGAGAGGAGTGGAATCAGAGACTATTACCAACCATAAAATACTGAAATAACTTTCAAAGTGGACACAAGAGGCCTTACAGAAAAAATTCAAACTCTGATGGATCTTTGATGTGGAAGCTGTGAAGATATCAGGGGAGCCTACATGTCTATAAAAATGGAAATCAAACATTTTTTGGTGGTGTTGAGAACACTCTTGACTACAAGGACAGAGAATCTGGAAAATAAGCTGGGAGATGGTGTCCTTGAAGCTCCTACGTATCTGCCTCTCTCCCAGTGTGGGGACTCCACTATCTGAAGAATGTCTTCTCTGCATCTGCTTTAAAATCGCACACAGGTGAGCTGTTGGTGAATGCTAACATGGAACCACAAAAGGGATAGATTCTGGAAAGTCTAGGTCCTAATATGACTCACAGGCAAGATATCTCCGACTCCAGATTCTCTGTATTATCACAAGTCTCACAGTCTATTCAACAAATACCAGTCAGAAGGAAACACAAAAAGGAAATAGGAAAAATCATAATTTACATTAACAGTATACTCTTTGACACACTAGTCATACATAAAATTTATTCCAAGTGTTTAATAGAATGGAAAATGGGAAAAGGCTCCTATACGCACCACCACCAAAAAGGATCTTTCTCAGTAAAAAGGATACAATATATAAAATAGATTATATACCTAGGAACTGCCACGCAAAACTACTAGGAAATCCCAACAAATACCAAACTGCCAGTTTTCAATGGTCCATTAACAGAGAATGAATAGAACATTATAAAAATTTAAGTCTCGGGCTTCCCTCATGGTGCAGTGGTTGAGAGTCTGCCTGCCGATGCAGGGGATATGGGTTCGTGCCCCGGTCCGGGAAGATCCCACATGCTGTGGAGCAGCTGGGCCCGTGAGCCATGGCCGCTGAGCCTGCGCGTCCGGAGCCTGTGCTCTGCAACGGGAGAGGCCACAACAGTGAGAGGCCCGTGTACCGAAAAAAAAAAAAAAAAAAAATTTAAGTCTCACTGCATACTAGAAATACACTTAAATTCATCCATGAATCCAACAGGCTTCAGAAGTGAATAGAACAAAATAACTATCCAATTAAAGGAAAAATCACTACCTTTAAATGTTATGTACTATTGTTGAAAGACGAATTACAGAATGAATTCACATTAATATTCATTTGTGAAATTAGTAGAAATCCACCATTGAAGGATACACTTGAAGGAAGATCCTGAGTAAACACAACATATTTATAAATTCTTTTTTCTTTTTTTTGGCTGTATTGGGTCTTCGCTCTTGTACACGGGCTTTCTCTAGTTGTGGTGAGTGGGGGCTACTTTTAATTGCAGTGCATGGGCTTCTCATTGTGGCGGCTTCCTTTGTTGCGGAGAATGGGCTCTAGGTGCGTAGGCTTCAGTAGTTGTGGCACATGGGCTCAGTAGTTGTGGCTCATGGGCTCTAGAGAGCAGGCTCAGTAGTTGTGGCACACGGGCTTAGTTGCTCTGTGCCATGTGGGATCTTCCAGGACTAGGGCTCGAACCCATGTACCCTGTATTGGCAGGCAGATTCTTAACCACTGCACCACCAGGAAAGTCCTATAAACTTTTAAAACAACTCTTTCTGGACTTCACTGGCAGTCCAGTGGTTAAGACTCTGCACTTCCACTGCACGGGGCACAGGTTTGATCCCTGGTTGGGGAGCTAAGATCCCCCACATGCTGCACAGCCTGGCAAAAAAATAATAATAAATAAATAAAAAATTTAAAAACTTTTTCATATTGAAGGTTTTCTGGAACATTAGGCATAGATTACTTTCCATCAAGTTATCTCATGTTACTTACATTTATACTTCTTTTCCATGGGGGTTTTTACATGTAATGATATTGACCAATTGAAGTGTTTCCCAGGCTGTTTACAAACAAGATTTTATCTAGTAAATCCTTTTATGGTTTCATAAACTACAAAGATCAGAAAAGCTATTCCCACATTCGTCACATTTTATATGATTTCTGTCCAGTGTGCAGTCTCAGGTCTTTGAATGACTGAGAGGCAAATGAAGGATTTCTCACATTCCTGTCATTGATAGGGTTTCTGTCCAGTGTGAATTCTTTCATGCACTTGAACATATGCGGAAGTGAAGGTTTTCCCTTCATTTTTACATTCATAGGGTTTTTCTCAAGTATGAGTCCTTCGATGTATTTTCAAAACAGCTAGATATCTATAACTTTTACCACATTGTTCACATTGATATGGTTTCTCTCCAGTGTGACTCCTTTCATGTGTTTTAAGAGAACTGGGATTAATGAATACTCTCTCACATTCTTTACATTTATAAGGTCCATCTCCAGTGTGTGTTATCATGTGTTTCTGAAGGGTTATTTTCCATGTGAAGGCTTTCCCACATTCCTTACATTCATAGGGTTTTTCTCCAGTGTGGATTCTTTCATGATTTCGAAGAGACCGGGAAGTATTCAATACTTTAGAACATGTTTTACACACATACGGTGTCTCTCCTGTGTGATGTCTTTTGTGTAGCTGTAAGGAACTGAAATGATTGAAGGCTTTACCACACTGCTTACATTCATAGAGTTTCTCTCCCCTGTGAATTCTTTCATGTATTTGAATAGTTTCAGGACTTTTAAAGGCTTTCCCACATTGTTTACATTGATAGGGTTTCTCTCCGTTGTGACTGCTTTCATGCATTCGAAGGCAACTGGGATAAATGAATGCTTTCTCACATTTCTGACATTTATAAGGTAAATCCCCAGTGTGAGTTACCATGTGTTTTCGAAAAGTTGTTTCCCACATGAAGGCTTTCCCACATTCCTTACATTCATAGGGTTTCTCTCCTGTGTGAGTTCTTTTGTGTAGTCGGAAGGATTTTTGATATCGAAAGACTTTTCCACATTGTTCACATTCATAGGGTTTCTCTCCAGTGTGACTCCTTTCATGTGTTCTAAGAGAACTAGGAGAAATGAATGCTTTCCCACATTCTTTACATTTATATACTTTCTCATGGTACTTTTGATACTCTCTTGGTTTGTTTTCAATGTGACATTTCATGTGTCTATTAAAGGATGAATGATGCAGGAAGACCTTTGCACATGCACTGCATTCCCATGGTTTTAAACCAGGAGTTTTCTTCTTCAGATTGAGAGTTGGAATAAGGGTGAAGTTTTCTCCACAGAAACTATTGCCTTTACTTTCAGAGAGTCTCTCTACCATAGGACTTCTGTAAACAATGAGAATAAGATTATTAATGATTTCTTTATTAAGAAATCATTTATTTTTTGTATTTATTAAGATTTATAGGAACAGTGAGGTTTTCTATCTTGTGTGAATTGTTAGAAGTTGAATAAACAGAATGCTCTGCAACAGGACTTCACCTCTTCTATTAAAAAGTGATATTCAAATATAGGGTTTATTGACTGCACATGAACTATATTGGAAACACAGAACATTTATATCACATTTAAGAAAATACTTTTTCGGAGACATTTTCTGAGAATAACTAAGTTTGAAGACTGGGCTATTTGTTTTTGTTGGCTTCTTTAAAAATTTCAGAATATACCATGATTCTCACAAGACAATGCTTTGAATCGCGGGTGTGACTCACCTTAATTTTCTCCCCTGGTTTTTGTACTGATCTTCAGTGTCATGATCTTCCTGTTTTGTTTCTGAAATGCAGAAACAGAAAAATGATCCCAAAGTATTAGAAATGATAGAAAAATTATTGGATTTTAGGCCCATGATGAGCTCTGACTATGTCTAGTTTCCTTTCTTTCTTCTTCTCTTTTTTTTGGGGGGGGGCGGGTGCTGTGCAGTATGGCCTGCAGGATCTTAGTTTCCCGACTAGGGACTGAACTGAGGCCACAGCAGTGGTGAAAGTGCCGAGTCCTAACTACTGCACTGCTGGGGATTTCCCTTGGATCCCCACGCCCCCTAGTTTCTTTACCAAAGTTTTCCCTTTCCACATTCCACATCTTTGAACAATATCAACAGGTAAGAAACACTTGTTCTCTAATTGACAAAGGGAGGGAATTTTTCATTCTTACCTACTGAGGCCAGGTTCTGGAAGTTTTCCCGCATCACATCTCTGTAGAGTTTCCTCTGTGAGGAATCCAGTAAAACCCACTCCTCCAGGGTGAAGTTCACAGCCACATCCTCAAAGGCCAATGAGTCCTAAAACATCCAAAATAGGGGCACACTGAGATGCATGAGACTGATAGAACTAGACACCCACACTCGATTTATAGGAAGGTTACATACAATTCTGTTGTTTACAAATAGTTATTCTACGGCTTGATCATGAGAAACTTATTCTCCACACTTCCTCAATAATTTAACAGCATCATGAACAAATGGAAATTATTTACACATAACTTCTGTGGTCACAGTATCGCTTATATCACAATAATGGCAGAGCCCAGAGAATGAGAAATACTTTACAAATGAAAGAAACATCATTTTAAGAACAATGATTTCTGCTGAAAAAATTCTTTCGTCTTCTTCTTATGATCCACAAGTTACAGTACTCCATAAGGCAGAGGATCAAGATTGCATGAGGTTTTAATAAATAGACACACAGTGAAGAACTGGAAGCTTTTTTCTAATCCTATCACCTAACATCAGAGGCCAGGTGACCTGTAGAAATCAAATTTTTAACAAAGCCCAGCTGGCCACACTGTCCCAAAGTCCTCCAGGCCTTTAGAAGAAATCACAATCACACACAGTTGCCTGAATATAAATATTCTTCTGCAGATGCACTGCCTTTAAGTTGTATAATGATTAGCACAGACTCTGTTTTTCCTTCCTCTCTACATATAATTTGATGCAGGTAGAAAGTTACTTCAAACTTAGAGCTCAGACATGGGGAAGAAGCATTAATATGTTAGACCACAAAATCCCTATACTCAGGTGCCTCAAGGCGCTTCCAGCCAAATTTTAGAACACACAGTGCAATTACATGCCCAAAAAACTCTTTCTCTTCACACCATAACAGTATACTCTGTGTCTTACTGCCCTCAAGGAACATGTTAAAAGCTACAGTTTACAAGGGAGTTCACCAAAGTCCATAACACTTTGATGATGAATTTTCCCATGATTATAAAATATGTAAGGGTTTCATCATTGGCTTCCTCCAAAAGAACATAAAGTCTCCATCCTGCTATTTCAGGAACAGGAGTTTTCCAAGCAGCCACTATTCCTACTGCTAAGTGAAAATCTAGTCTGGGATTTATGAAATTAGAAGTTGTGATTCTCCATCTCACAAGAAGAGAATGAAAAAGCTTGAAATAAACAAGTCCTCCCAGAGCCATGAGAGCACTGACTTCAAAGGGTAAACTGATGTCCTAAAACTGGGAAAGAGAAAAGAAAGACGTTTTTTAAATATGCCCCAAATATTCTGTTCTTAAGGCCGGTACCCAAAAATACTGTTTCACTGTAGTCTAACACAAAGACAAAAAGGATCAAAAAAGATAGAACACAGTATCCATGAACTCTGGCATGACCTTCTTTAACAGAAGATTTAGGATACATATAATGAAAATAACTGAAGGAAAAGAGAGACAGAAATAAGTAACGACCACTGAGATGTTCCTAATATTAATGATAGACAACACCCATAGATCCATGAGGCCCAGTGAACAATAAAAATGAAAACACCTAAAATGGAGACCAAAGTATATTATATTTAAAGTAGAGAGAAAAACAAAGGCAAAGAGAATATATTGTAAGAAGCTAGAGGTATACTTTAGGTATAGAGAAATAAAGATTAGAATCAAACTAGACTTCTTTTCAGAAAAAAAAATAATTATATATATACGTATATATGAAAGAACTAAGTGGATTGAAATATTTAAAGTTTTGAAATTAAAAAAAAAAACAGTGTCCTAGAATTCTGTTAGGAAGCACAATTATCCTTAAAAAATAGGAAAAAATAAGACCATTTTGAGACAAAAATTGATGGAACTTGTCCTTAGTATGCCAACTTTGAAAGACATTAAAATTCATCAGAAAGAATGTAAATTATGTAGGGGAATTAAAAGAGGAATAAAGGTAAACATCTTTTATATTTCTTTTATAATAGATGACACTTTGTCTAAAATCATATTAGCAAGAATGACATTGATAATGATAAACTGTGGATAAGTGAAATAAATGACAGCCATATCAATAGGGACAGAGGAGGAGAAATGGGAATAGTGTGGTATGAGGTACCTGAACAACCACTGAAGAGGTACTGTGTTAAGTTGCAGACTGATGTGGGTTAGTTCTAAATGTATACTGAAAACTCAAGGGCAACCACTAAAAAAGTTCTTTACAAAGGTATAGGTTAAGAATGGAAAAAAGGAAGAATCAGACAAAATGCTCAATTAAATCCAGAGAAGGTAGAAAAAAGAGAGAAGACAAATGAAAAAATAAGGGCAACAAATAGAAAGAGTAAAAAGTGTTAGATATTAATCCAACCGTATTAGTCACCATCTCAATCAACAATGGTCTCAATACAAATGAAAGAAAATTACAATAGTATCAGATTTACTTATTCATTTTTATTGAAGTATAGATGATTTATAAAGTTGTGTTAGGTTCTGGTGTACAGAAAAGTGATTCAGATATATATATATATTCTTTTTCATATTCTTTTCCATTTAGGTTTTCTACAGGATTTTACAGTACCCTGTGCTATACAATAGGACCTCGTTGTTTATCTATTTTATATATAATAGCTTGTTTCCGCTAATTCCAAACTCCTAATTTATCTCCCCCCACCCCCTTTCCCCTTTGGTAACCATAACTTTCATTTTGATGTCTGTAAGTCTGTTTTTGTTTTGAAAATAAGTTCACTTGTGACATATTTTAGATACCACATATAAGTGATATCATATGGTATTTCTTTCTCCATCTGACTTACTTCATGTAGTATGATAATCTGTATGTCTATCCATGTTGCTGCAAATGGCATTATTTCACCTTTAATGGCTGAGTAGTATTCCACTGAATATATATACTACATCTTCTTTATCCATTCATCTGCCAATGGACATGTAGGTTGTTTCCACGTCTTGGTTGTTGTAAATAGTGCTGTTATGAACATTTGGGTGCCTGTATCATTTCGAATTAGAGTTTTCTCTAGATATATACCCAGGACTGGGACTGCTGGATGATATGGCAACTCTAGTGTTTTGGGGAACCTCCATACTGTTTTCCAAAGTAGATGCACCAATCTACATTCCTTCCAACAGTATAAAAGGGTTCCATTTTCTCCACACCCTCTCCAACATTTGTTATTTGCAGACTTTTAATGATGGCCAGTCTGACCAATGTGAGGTGGGTACCTCACTGCAGTTTTGATTTGCATTTCTCTAACAATTAGCAATGTTGAACATCTTTTCATGTGCCTATTGGCCATATGTATGTCTTCTTTGGAGATATGTCTATTTAGGTCTTCTGCCCATTTTTTATTGGGTTGTCTGTTTTTTGTTATTGGATAGTATGCACTGTTTGTATATTTTAGAAATTAAGCCCCTGTTGGTCGCATCATTGACAAATATTTTCTCCTAGTACGTAGGTTGTGTTTTCATTTTGTTTACGGTTTCCTTTGCTGTGCAAAAGCTTATATGTTGATTGGGACCCGTTTGTTTATTTTTACTTTTATTTCTATTGCCTTGGGAGACCGACCTGAGAAAACATTGGTATAATTTATATCAGAGAATGTTTTGTCTATGTTCTCTTCTATGAATTTTATGATGTTATGTCTTACATTTAAGTCTTTAAGCCATTTCAAGTATATTTTTGTATATGGTGTGAGGGTGTGTTCTAACTTCATTGATTTACATGAGGCAGTCCAACTTTCCCAACACCACTTGCTGAAGAGACTGGCTTTTCCCCATTGTATATTCTTGTCTCCTTTGTCAAAGATTAATTGACCATTGGTGTGTGGGTCTATTTCTGGCCTCTCTATTCTGTTCCATTGATTCTATATTTCTGCTTTTGTGGCAGTATCACACTGTTTTGACAACTCTAACTTTGTATTATTGTCTGAAATCTGGGAGGGTTATGCCTTTAGCTTTTTTCTTTTTCCTCAGAATTGCTTTGGCAATTCTGGGTCTTTTACAGTTCCATATACCTTTTAGGATTATTTGTTCTAGTTCTGTGAAAAATGTCATGAGTAATTTGAAAGGGATCACATTAAATCTGTAGATTGCTTTGGGTACTATGGCCATTTTAACAAAAATAATTCCTCCAATCCAAGAGTATGGGTTAGCTTTCCATTTTTTAAAAAATAAACTTATTTATTTATTTATTTATTTATGTTTGGCTGTGTTGGGTCTTCATTGCTGCACGCAGGCTTTCTTTAGTTGTGTCGAGTGGGGGCTGCTCTTTGTCGCGGTGTGCAGGCTTCTCAGTGCAGTTGCTTCTCTTGTTGCAAAGCACGGGCTCTAGGTGCACAGGCTCTAGAGTGCAGGCTCAGAAGTTGTGGCACATGGGCTAAGTTGCTCCATGGCATGTGGGATCTTCCCGGACCAGGATTTGAACCCGTGTCCCCTGCATCGGCAGGCGGATTCTTAACCATTGCGCCACCAGGGAAGCCCAGCTTTCCATTTTTTGATTCAGTTCAATTTCCTTTATCGATGTTTTATGGTGCTCAACATATCTCTTTCACCTCCTTGGTCAGGTTTACTCCAAAGTATTTTATTTTTTTCGGTGCATACTGTGTTTTTTACTTTCCCTTTCTGATATTGTAATATGTGATTTTTAAAATTACAATTATACGTGGTCTACCAAAAACTCATTTTGAATATGAAGGCACTGGTAGATGACAAATAAAGCAATGGAGATAAATACACCATGCCAAAACTAACCAAAAGAATGCTGGTACTCGTATATGAACTTTAGAGAATGCAGATTTCAGACCAAGGAAAACTCAGGGGTAGAAAGGACTTTACATAATGACAAAAAGGTCCATTCTGCAAGAAGGCATAACAATCCTTCATGTGTACATACATAGCAACAAAGCGGCAAAATACATAAGGCAAGACATGAAGAATGCAGGGAGGAATACATAAATCCATTATTATAGTCATACATCAACACTCCCTTATCATAAGCTGTATATAACAGCAGGCAGAAAATCAGGAAAGACAGACTTGCTTTGAAGAGTACTACGAAATAACTAAATGTAATTGTAATCTAAAGAACAATTCATGCCACAAGAGCAGAATACACATTCTTCTAAAATTCATATGAAACATTCAACCAGACAGAACACTTTCTGGGACATAAAGCATACCTTAACAAATCTGAAAGAAGAAAAATCATACAAGCTATGCTCCTAGAACTAAAAGGCATTCATCTAGCAATCAATACAAGCAAGAGATTTGGAAAAACCCCTAACACAAAGAGATTCAACAACATATTTCTAAATAATACATGGGATCAAAGAAGAAGTCTGAAAAGAATTAAGATTTGTTTTGAGCTAAATTGTGGCATGCAGCAAAAGCAGTGCCTACAGAGAAATTTATGCCATCATCAGCTGGGAAAAAACAAAGGTCTGTAAACAACAACACAAGCATCTACCTTAAGAAACAATAAAGAGAAGACCATATAATCACAAAATAAGCAAAATAAAATTATAAAAATCAGAAAGGCAATTAATGTAATTGTGGGTAATTGAAGTAGAAAAAAACTTTTAAGCTAGTTCTTTGACAAGATTAATAACACTGATAAACATCTAATCAATATGCCTATAAGGGAAGACAGAGGGTAAAAGGAAATATCAGAAAAGAACAAAGGGGGAAATGAAAATTTCAAAGGATTTGGTAAAATACAGCATCCATTTTTAATCGCAAACAAGTAATAGAGGGAACTTCTACTTCCTGAAAAAGAACGTATTCATGTATCCTGTAGGTAAATTCAAATATTTGGTCTCTAGGACATAATTATCTCTGTGAAACATCTTGAAGATTCTCCAACAACAGATAACTCTTGGAATTAAGAGGCCATATCCTGGGCTTCCCTGGTGGCGCAGTGGTTAAGAAGCTACCTGCCAATGCAGGGGACACAGGTTTGAGCCCAGGTCTGGGAAGATCCCACATGTCGTGGAGCAGCTAAGCCCGTGTGCCACAACTACTGAGCCAGCGTGCCACAACTACTGAAACCTGCATGTCTAGAGCCTGTGCTCCACAACAAGAGAAGTCACCGCAATGAGAAGACTACGCACCACAATGAAGAGTAGCCCCCGCTCGCCACAACTAGGGAGAAGCCCACGCGCAGCAAAGAAAACCCAAAGCACCCAAATCAATAAATAAAATAAATAAATTTATTTTTTAAAAAAAGAAGACATATCTCAAGATTGAAAGATAATCGTTTTCCTGTAGACCCACACTGAACTTGGACAAAGAAGGAAAGGCAATTCAAATGAAAAGAAAATCTTTTAAACAAATAGTGCTGTAAATAATGGATATTCACAAACAAACACACACACAAACAAAGTAAATGTAAACATAGGACTTACACGTTTTACAAAAAAACCCTCAAAACACATCACAGATCTAAATGTAAAATGCAAAAGTAATAAACTCCTCGAAAATATCATAGAAGGAAATCTAGGTCACTTTGGGTTTGCTGATGAATTTTCAAATATAACAACAAACACAAGGTCTGTAAAAGAAAAAAAGGATAATTTCATTTCATTAAAATAAAAAAATGTCTCCTCTCAGAAAGACAGTGTTAAGGGAATGAAAAGCCAAGTCACAGGATATGAAAAAATATTAATATTTGCAAAACACTTATGTGATAAATAACTGGTATACAAAATATCCAGGAAATACTAAAACTCATCAGTAAGAAGATAAATAATCCAATTGAAAATGGGCAAAAGATCTGAACAAACAGCTCCCCCAAAAAGATATATAGAAGGGAAACAGGAAATATGAAAACATGCTCAATGTCAAATGTCAGTGGGAAATTGCAAATAAAACGAGCTATCACTACACACCTATTTAATGACTAAAATGCAAAACACCAAATGGATGTGAAGGTAATCCTCATTCATTGCTGGGGGGAATGGAACTTGGTACCCCTACAAAGGAAGACAAGAGCTTTCTTTCAAAACAAAATATACTCTTAGTATGTATATTAAGACCCAGCAATCACACTCCTTGTTATTTGTCCAAATGAGATCAACTCTTATATTCACACAAAACTCATAAACAAATACCTGTAGGGGCTTTATTCATAACTGGCATGAGTCAACAGGTAAGCAAGATATCTCGCAAGAGTAAAATAATCAGTGGTATATCCATATGATGAAACAGTGTTCACTAATAAAAAGGAATAAAGTATCAAGCTATGAAAACACATGAAGCAAAGCTCAAAAGTATATTGCTACTGGAAAGAAGCCAATTTGGCAAAGCTATATATTGTATGATTCCAAGTATAGGAGGGTCTTCAAGTACTTCCCCTCGCAGGCTCAAAGGGGTCCTTAGCCTGAAGACACTGACCTCAGGCTCTGCTCCCAACTACAGGTGCTCTCCACCACCACTGATACTTTAAATACACAAACCCTGTTTGAACAATTCAGCAAAATCACTCAAATCCAGTGTTTATGTGGAAATGAGAGAAGAAAATTATAAGCCACTTCTACTAGTTAACCAGGAAACCCCAAATATTTATTCCTTTTCAGAAAAAAATGTCAATCACTTCCAAGGCAATTTCATTTACTACATAATTAATCATGCTTGAATACTTCTCCTCTACAAGTCTAAATCTTGGAACTTCATTTGAAATCCACCAAAAGTAAAGGAGAGGCCACAAAAGCTTAACCACACTCCCTCAGGGATTGAAAAAAAGCAAAAAATTCTTAACAAATGGAATGTAATACTGGAATTTTTTTTCCCCTGAAATTCACCTCTTTGGAAATATTTTATATGGCCTTTGAAGCTCTATTTTACACTACTGAAGAAAGAAACTTAAATAAGTGAGTAAATCTTTTGAAGGGAACTAACCTAGGGATGGGCAGGGTAGATCGTCCATAAAAGTTCAAAAAAAAACCTCCACGAAAGGACTTCCTATAGGATATCTGTTCCCAGTAAAAAATCAGAAGGACTTCATACAACCTACTTCCAAGTGGTCGTTGTCCGCTTCTGCTCATGTAAAATATCCACAGGCCACCCCCCACCCCCCAAAAAAAATACCATCCACGTCACTACAGAAATAGGATAAACAATTAAAATATTTGTTTGAAATGCACTGCGGAGACGAATAGATGATAGGTAATTTGAATCGGAGAGGCAAAATTGACTTTGGGATTGAGGGGAGCGATCTGGAAATTTAATGATTTATTGCCAGCCCTACAAAGAGCTCCTCTGGGGGGCTAAGGTCTTTGAAATTCTGCTTCCCAAACATCTGAAAAACTCAGAGAAAAAATGAAACCGTGTAAGTCGGATGGGACTTGAACCCACGTGCCGGGACTCGAACCCTGCCTAAACCCAGATTGGGACTTGAACCTATGGTCTTTTAATTAGAATCACTCACCTGGTGTTAGACTTACTGAGGCTCGGGTTCTTTGTGTCACAGCGCAGAAGGAATTCAGCAAGAGGCAAAGAGATAGGCAAGATGTAGATTTATTAATATAGGACGCTTGCAAGAGATGCAAGCAGGCAGGGGGCTCTGCCCTGAGGATTAAGTGGGCTATATTTTTATAGTCAAAGGAAAGTGGGGAAGGGGAAAAAGACTGCCTTCTTCCTCATTCTTCGAGTAGACGTCAGGCTTAGGTCACTAGCTCCTCCTTCGTATGGCACAGGAGTGTCTGACCCTATGAGGTCAAACTAGGACTGTCACAGAGCTTATTCAAATCAGAAGAAGGGTGGTAACGTACACTAAAGTATGTTGAATCATCTCAGGTCTCCATATAATGAGGGTCTCCTACTTTGGAATGTCACCTTTCCCTTAAATTCCTGTCCTTGGTGTTAAGGATCATTATCCTGCTGAACTCGACCAGCAGAATGCAGGCCTCATTTTTTCTTTCACTTAATGACCTGGGGCATATCTCATGCTTTTATTTATGGCTTTATACTTAAGGAAGCCTGCTTGGTTCCACGACATTTCCGATAGCTTTCTTGAGCGATCAATAAGTTACAGTGGTCTCCCAAAGTTCCCTAGATTTCCCTCTCTATTTACAATCCCCTACTGGGACTTCTACAACTACCAGAGTAACTATCCTATTCTATCCCTATCAAAACGGGTGCCCGGGGCTTCCCTGGTGGCGCAGTGGTTGAGAGTCCGCCTGCCGATGCAGGGGACGCGGGTTCGTGCCCCGGTCCAGGAAGATCCCACATGCCGCGGAGCTGCTAGGCCCGTGAGCCATGGCCGCTGAGCCTGCGCATCTGGAGCCTGTGCTCCGCAACGGGAGAGGCCACAGCAGTGAGAGGCCCGCATACCGCAAAAAAAAAAAAAAAAAAAAAAAAAAAAAAAAAACGGGTGCCCCCTGGGGCAGAAAGGAAAGGCTGAGACCCCTCAGACCACAGCTAATCCCACGACCGAACCCTGGAAAACAAGTCCCGATTGTCACCTGAAGACCGTGCCTGAGGTCACCACACAATCTGGGGGGAGAAGAGGGACTGCGGACGCAGAGCAGCCGGGTGAGGCTCCGGGGCCAAAGTTCCAGCAGCGAAGTGACCGGACAGGACGCCCGGGGTCCGAGCTGCCGGGCCAACCCCGCCACTGAGACACGGAAGAGACTGAGGTTCGAGCAGCGCCCCAGACCCCCGCGTATCCGCAGACTCCGGAGTTGACCGCGAGGTGACCGGGTCAAAAGATGGCCAGTTTCGGCCGGTTGCGACCAGTCACTTCGCAGCGTCCACAGCCCGGCTCAGCACACTCACCATTTCGAGGCTTCCTGGGTCTGAGTCCCTCCTAACGACTCCAAGGACTAGTGCAGAACACAGGGCAACAGAAGGTACGTGAGAATTAACAGGTTAGTGAACAGGGAAAGACACGCGACCCCCTCCGCTGTAGGAGAAGGTAAGACGTCCACGCCTGAGCGGGGGACCGCCCCGCCCATCTGCCTCAGCGGCCGCCTGGTTGGACAGATCTCAATACCCCGCCCCCTAGTGCCCGAATGACAACCTGTGGGATGGGACCTGTCCCCGCCTGGCACGTTTGCTTGGTAAAACAACATTTCCTGGCCTGGGATTGTCTCAGATGTCTTCCGCAGCTCCTCCTGCACTGGGATTCCTGATTCTGTTTCAAGATGCAGCAAGTACAGATAAGAGGATGGCCCAGGCCAGTCCTGCCTGGAACAAGAGGGTCTTATGTCCTCCAGGGGTCAAGGGCTTGGTGTAAGGTAGTGTGGCCAGGCACGGAACTGTGCTTCTTGTTAAGAAACGCAGACACTTAAATGTGAATTCACCATCTGTAATAAAGGGGTTGACTCCATTTTCATCTTTCGTCCTTGACAGCGCTGGGCATTCCACCAATCCCTGCCCCATTCCCACTTATTAGGTACTTAGCTAAAGAATCCCAGAGCACTTGGCTCTGGTAGGAAATTTGAATCAGTCAGCCTAGCTGGGTGCCAGGACAAATCTCAGTTAAACCACAGGCTATGATGTGTGTTCATTAACTTCTCAGGTGTACATTTTACACTGGTAGGAAATTTTATAAATAAATTAATTAATTGCTAATTTGTATTGGACTATAGCTGATCCACAATGCTGTAGTAGACTCAGGTGCACAGCAAAGTGAATCAGCCACACATATACATACACCAACTCTTTTCTTAGATTCCCCTCCTATATGGGCCATGACAGAGTATTGAGTAGAGTTCCCTGCCTCTACCTCTACATCCTCTACCTCTGTCCTGCAAACAAGTTCATCTGCACCCCCTTTCTAGACTCCATATATAAGCAACATCACATGACATCCAACCTTCTCTGTCTGACCCACAGCACTCAGCACGACAACCTCCAAGTCCATCCATGTCGCTGCAAATGGCATTATTTTGTTCTTTTGTATGGCTGAGTAATATTCCACTGTATTTATGTACCATATCTTCTTTATCCATTCCTCTGTTGATGGACATTTAGGTTTCTTCCAAGTCCCGGCTATTATAAATGTAAATAATGCTGCAATGAACATTGGGGTGCATGTATCTTTTCGAATTATGGTTTTCTCTGGATATATGCCTAGGAGTGGAATTGCTGGGTCATATGGTAGTTCTATTTTTAGTTTTTAAGGAACTTCCATACTGTTCTCCATAGTGGCTGTATCAATTTACATTCTCACCAACAGTGTAGGGGGTGTTCCCTTTTATCCACACCCTCTCCAGCATTTACTGTTTGTAGATTTTTTGATGATGGGCATTCTGACCCCTGTGAGGTGATAACTCCTCGTAGTTTTAATTTGCATTTCTCTAATAATTAGTGATGTTGAGCATCTTTTCATGTGCTTTTTGGCCAACTGTATGTCTTCTTTGGAGAAATGTCTATTTAGATCTTCCTCCCATTTTTTGATTGAGTTTTTTTTGATATTGAGCTGTACGTGCTGTTTGTATATTTGGGAGATTAATCCCTTGTCAGTTGCTTCATTTGCAAATCTTTTCTCCCATTCTGAAGGTTATATTTTGTGTTTGTTTATGGTTTCCTTTGCTGTGCAAAACTTTTAAGTTTAACTAGATCCCATTTGTTTATTTTTGTTTTTATTTTCATTACTCTAGGAGGTGGATCAAAAGAGATCTTGCTGGGATTTATGTCAAAAAGTGTTCTGCCTATGAGTTTTATAGTATCCGGCCTTACCTTTAGGTCTTTAATCCATTTTGAGTTTGTTTTTATGTATGGTGCTAGGGAGTGTTCTAATTTCATTCTTTTAGATAATTTGGACAATTAATAATTTTGTGCTTCAAAGGAAACTATCTATAAAGTGGAAATATCCTTTGGAATCCTTGTGTGATATTGCTTGGAATATAAAATTGTATTGATGGTATGAAAAAAATGGCAATTCCTCAAAAAATTGCAAACTGAGTCACTATCTGATGTAGCAATCCTACTTCTGTCAATTGAAGTAGAATTGAAAGCAGTGACTCAAACAGATATGTCGAAACAGATATATATGTTCATTTCACATTATTCATAGTAGTCATAGGTGGAAGCAACTCAAGTGTCCATCAACAGTTGAATAAACAAAAAATATACGGTGTATACATACATCAGAGTATTATTTAGCTTTAAAAAGAAAGCAAATTTTACTCTTGCTACAACATAGATGAACTTTAGGACATTATGCTACCTGAAATTAGCCTGACAAAAAAGGTCAAACACTGTATGATTCCATTGGTATGAGGTACCTACAGTAGCTAAATTCCTAGAGACAAAAAGTAGAACGGTTTTTTCCATTGTATATATGTACCACATCTTCTGTATCCATTCACCTGTCGAGGGACTTTTAGGTTGCTTCCATGTTATGGCTATTGTAAACAGCACTGCAGTGACCATTGGGGTGCACGTGTCCTTTCAAACCATGGTTTTCTCTGGATATATGCCCAGGAGTGCGATTGCTGGACCATATTGTAGCTACGTTTTTAGTTTTTTTTTTTTTTTTTTTTTTTTGCTGTATGCGGGCCTCTCACTGCTGTGGCCTCTCCCGTTGCGGAGCACAGGCTCCGGATGCGCAGTCTCAGCGGCCATGGCCCACGGGCCCAGCCTCTCCGCGGCATGCGGGATCTTCCCAGACCGGGGCACGAACCCGTGTCCCCCGCATCGGCAGGCGGACTCCCAACCACTGCGCCACCAGGGAAGCCCCGTTTTTAGTTTTTTAAGGAATCTCCATACATACTGTTTTCCATAACGGGTACAGCAATTTACATTCCCTTTTCTCCCTACCCTCTCCATCATTTATTGTTTTTTTGTTTTTGTTTGGTTTTTTCCTCTAATGATGGAATACTCTCAAAGGGGAGAGCTTAAAGCACCTTGTGAATTATTTATTTTATTTATTTATTTTTTCAAATTATTTTCCCATTTAGGTTGTTACATAATATTGAGCAGAGTTCCCTGTGCTATACAGTAGGTCCTTGTTGGTCATCCATTTTATTTATTTATTTTTCAAATATTTATTTATTTGTCTGTGCCTGGTCTTAGTTGTGGCATGCGGGATCTTCAGTTCTGGCATGCGGAATTTTTAGGTGCGGCATGTGAACTCTTAGTTGCAGCATGTGGGATCTAGTTCCCTGACCAGGGATCAAACCCAGGCTTCTTGCACTGGGAGTGTGGAGTCTTAGCCACTGGACCGCCAGGGAAGTCCCTGGTTATCCATTTTAAATATAGTAGTGTGTACATGTAAATCCCAAACTCCCTAAGTATCCCTCCCCCTCTCCCCTCTGGTAACCATAAGTTTGTTCTCTAAGTTTGTGATTCTGTTTCTGTTTTGTAAATTAGTTCATTTGTATCTTTTTTTTTTTTAGATTCCACATATAAGTGATATCATACGATATTTGTCTTCCTCTGACTTACTTCACTCAGTATGACATCTAGGTCCATCCATGTTGCTACAAATGGCATTATTTCATTCTTTTCAATGGCTGAGTAATATTCCATTGTATATATGTACCACTTCTTTTTATCCATTCATCTGTCACCCATCATTTATTGTCTGTAGACTTTCTGATGGTGGCCATTCTGACTGGTGTGAGGTGATATCTCACTGTAGTTTTGATTTGCATTTCTCTAATAATTAGCGATGTTAAGCATTTTTTCACATGTCTCTTGGCCATCTGTATGTCTTCTTTGGAGAATTGTCTATTTAGGTCTTCTGCCCATTTTTTGATTAGGTTGTTTGTTTTTTTAATATTGAGCTGCATGAGCTGTTTGTAGATTTTGGAGATTAATTCCTTTTCGGTCACATCACTTGCAAATATTTCCTCCTATTCTGTGGATTGTCTTTTTGTTTTGTTTATGGTTTCTTTGCTGTGCAAAACTCTTTGCTTACTATAGCCCTCCCAACTTCCTTTCCCCTTCTTTAAAAGAATGCTCCTCTCCTTGCTGCAGGGGAACTTGCATGCCAAGGTTGCTGACCCCAAATTACAATTCTTTGCTAATCCTGGATAAACACATATTTTGCTGGAGAAATAATTGGCATCCTATTTGTTTATGTCAACATGGGTATAGAGTTTAGTTTTGAAAGATGAAAATAGTTCTGCAGATTGGTTTCCCAATGTCAATGTATTTCGTACTACTGAACTATACACTTAAAATGGTGAAAATTTAAATTTATGGTATGTGTATATTATCAAAATTAAAAGTAAACTTTTAAGGCAAGACAGTGAACACAACCCTTAGAATGGAAGAAAATTTTGCAAATCATATATTTAAAAAAGAACTTATACTGAAAATATCTAGAGACTTCTTATAAGTTAGTTATAAAAAGTCAATTAACTCAATATTAAATGTGACAAGCATCTGAAGTCACATTTTTCCAAGTAAAATATACAAATGATCAAGGGCATATGAAAAGATTCTGGCTATTATTAGTCATCAAGGAGATGCAAGTCAAAACCACAATGAGATTCCATGTCACAAAAACTAGGATGGCTAAAATCAAAAAGTGAGGTAATAAGTTTTATCCAGGATAGATGGAGAAATTTGAACTCTCATACAGGTTGGAATGAAGACAAAATAGCGAAGCCACTCTGGAAAAAGTTCTGGGAGTTCCTCAAATATTAAACCTAGAGTTATCATATGACCCATCAATCCCACTCCTAGATATGCCCAAGAATATGAAAATACATGTTTGGCCAAACTTATACATGAATTTTAGAGTAATGTGATTCATAGTAGCCAAAAGGTAGAAACATCTAAAGTTCCATTAACAGATGAATAGGTAAACAATGTGTTTTACCCAATCAATAAAATGTTATTCTGATGTAAAATGAAGGAAATATTGACTTATAATTTTCCCTTGAAAAAACTCATGCTGAGTCAATCAAAAGACCATATACTATAGATTTCTTTTCATATGAAAGACCAGGATGGAGAAAAAGAAAGCAGATTAGTGGTTTTCTAAGGCTGGGGATTGGAGGAGGAAGATGCGAAGATTAGCGGTGGCAGCTAAAGAGTAGAAGAGTTTCTTTTTGAAGTGAGAAAATCTTCAAAAATTGACTGTGGTGATGAATGTATGTATCTACAAATATACTAAAAGCATGAAAATGTATACTTAATGGGTGCCTTCCACAGTGCCATACATTTCAATAAAGTTGTTCAAATAAATCAATGCAGGAAGTGTTTTGCAATGTAAGAGTTTTGCAATGCAGTCTCCTGGGAGTATAATAACTTCCAGGTTAATTAATATCCATTACTTCACTTAGCTATCTTTTTTTTTTTTTTAATTTCGCTGTGCTGGGTCTCAGTTGCAGCATGCGGGATCTTCCATCTTCCTTGCAGCATGCGGGCTCTTTTAATTCCAGCATGCAAACTCTTAGTTGTGGCATGTGGTATCTCTTTCCCTGACCAGGGATGGAAGCCGGGCCCCTGCGTTGGGAGTGCGGAGTTTTACCACTGGACCACCAGGGAAGTCCCAATTATCTTTATTTTTGTTTGTGTGGTCGGAATGCTTAAGATCCACTCTCTTAGCAGGCATGGAGCGACTGGCAGGCCCAGCTGCTGCAACGAATGGCTTGGCTGCCGCCGCCTTCTCCGGCTCCGCCACAGGGGTCACAGTGGCCGCGGTGCTGTCCTCGAGTTTCCAGCATGAGGAGGTGGCCGGTGGAGAGAGGCATCATGTTTGAGGCAGAGACCCTGAGGCAGCCTCGCAAGTGGCCTCGTTCATTGCTCTTAACAATGCCATCACCCTGTGGCAGTTCCTCCTTCAGTTCCTAAAGGAGCCTCAGAACGATCATATGATCTGCTGGACCTCTAATGACGGGGAGTTCAAGCATTAGCAGGCAGAAGAGGTGGCTCGTCTCTGAGGGATTCAAAAGAACAAGGCTAACATGAATTATGACAAACACAGCTGATCCCTCAGATACTATTATATGAAGAATATCATTGAAAACGTGAGGGGTCAGAAGTTTGTGTACAAGTTTGTCTCGCATCCAGAGATTCTGAACACAGTTCCTATGCCAGTGGGCAGGCTTGAGGGAGACTGAAGCTTTACGCATCAGTGAAGTCAGCAGCGAGAGATCCAAAGATGAGGAGAATGGAGGGAAAAAGAAGCCACCGCAGCCTGGTGCCAAGATCCCTAGCTGCATTGACTAGATACTCTGGCTTATATTCTTCATTTACCCTCAGATCTTTGAACTCCTCCAACAGGAAGCTTTTCAAATCTATAAAGGTTGAGAATCCAGCTGAGAAATTGGCAGAGAAAAAAAATCCCCTCAGGAGCCAACACCATCTGTTACCAAATTTGTAACATCTTCCAAAAAGCCACCAGTTGAACTTCTTGCTGCCACCAGTTCAACTGACCCAAGTATTTCTCCATCTTCCAAAGAAACTACCCAAGCGCTGGAGACTTTGTCTTCCCCCAAACTGCCTTCGCTAGAAGCACCAACTTCTGCATCCAGTGCAACTGCCGCTTTTACCACCACACCTCCTATTTCGTCCATTTGCCCTTTTCAGGAACCTCCTAGAACACCTTCACGCCCACTGAGTTCCAACCCAGACATAGACCAGACATGGATGCAGACACGGAGCCTAAAGACCAGGATTCAGCTTTGCCAGAAAAAGACAAAACAAGTAATTCATCAAGGTCCAAGAAACCCAAAGGGTTAGAGCTAGCACCAACCATCATGATCACAGGCAGTGATCCAAGCCCACTGATTATTAAGCTAGCATTATTTTCACAGACACCCTTCTTGACTCTGAGTCCCTTGGTCTCCAGTATCCACTTTTGGAGTACTCTCAGCCCTGTTGCTCCCCTAAGTCCAGCCAGACTGCAAGGTACTAACACACTTTTCCAGTTTCCTTCTGTGCTGAACAGTCATGGGCTCTTCACTCTGTCTAGCCTGTATGGACCTTCCACCCCTGGCCCATTTTCCACAGATCTACAGAAAACAACCTTTGTACTTGTGGAATGGGAGAAACAAGGAATAAACAGAGAGACATTGAACATGAATATACTTAAAGTGTGCGATTGATACTTCCACAATGATGATAATAGTCTATTGTGATTTCTGTCATTCCCCATTAAAATGCTTTTTTTAGGGTTCCCTTAAAAAAAAAGAACCTCTCTTCATAACTTTCAATTATACAATACAGTATAAGTGTATCAGATCATCATGTTGTCATCTTTAAATGCAGTTTTATTAGTTAGTTATACTTCAATAAACCTGAGGGGAGGCAGGAAGACTTTTAAGGTATTTTCCAATTTTCAGTACAACTTATTGTTTTTCTTCTATCAGTGGAAATGGGAATACAATTGCCTTGAATGCTGACATTTCAAGGTTTTCTAGGCACACAGGGAACACTGATCTAAAATAAATTTCCTTCCAGTGTAAAATGTACAGCTGAAAAGTTAATGCACACATCTCACAGCCTGTGGTTTGACTGAGATTTGTCCTAGCACCCAGCTAGGGCTGAGTGATTCAGACCTACCAGAGCCAAGCGCTCTGGGATTCTTTAGCTTAAGTACCTAATGAGTGGGGATGGGGAGGGATGGGTGGAAGGCTCAGCGCTGTCAAGGCGCAAAGATGAAACTGGAGCCAGCCTCGTCATTACAAACGGTGAGTTCACATCTAAGTGTCTGCCTTTCTTAACAAGAAGCACAGTTCCATGCCAGGCAATCCCAGGCCAGGGAAAAGTTCTGTTACAAACCTTAAGTGCCAGGCGGGGACAGATTCAATCCCAGCGGCGCTAAGTGATTCTGCTGAGTCAGGCTTCCTCTCGCAGGTTGTCACTCAGGTACGAGGGGGCGGGGTATTGGGAATCTGTCCAAGCTGAAGGGCGCTGAGGCAGGTGGGTGGGGCGATGCTCCGCACAGGCGTGGATGTCCTTTTTTTCTCCATTTGCGCCTAGACAGAACTTTTCCCTGGCCTCGGATTGCCTGTGATAAGAGGATGGCCCAGGCCAGTCCTGCCTGGAAGAAGAGGGTCTTATGTCCTCCAGGGACCAAGGGCTTGGTGTAAGGCTGTGTGGCCAGGCATGAAACTGACCCACAGAATAGCTCTTAGTAGGGCTGGCAAGAACTCATGAAATTTCCAGAGCGCTCCCCGCCTTCCCAAAGTCAGTTTCCCCTCTCCGATTCACATCATCTATCAACTATTCGTCTCCCGTGGTGCATTTTAAACACACCCAGTATTTTAATTGTTTATCCTATTTGCGCAGAGTCGTGGATTGCATTGGGGAGGAGGGCGGTCTGTGGATGTTTTACACGAGCGGAAAGCCGAGAATAACCACTTGGAAGTACGTGTATGAAATCCCTTCTCCTCCCAATTTTTTCTTCTTGGAAGAGACATCCTATGGGAAATCATTTTGTGGAGGGTTTTTTTTTTTTTCCAAACTTTTCTGGACGAGCTAACCTGTGACCACTGCCCATCTCTGGGTTAGTGCCCTTCAAAAGATTTACTCACTTATTTAAATTTCTTTTTTCAATAGTGTAAAATGTACTTAATTAATAGAGCCTGAAAGCCCGTATAAAATATTTTCAAAGAGGCAAGAAGGGTAAATTTCAGGGGGAAAAAAAATCCAGTGTTACATTCCAGTTGCTAAGAATTTTTATTTCACAGGCTTCCCTGGTGGCACAGTGGTTAAGAATCCATCTGCCAATGCAGGGGACATGGGTTCAAGCCCTGGTCCAGGAAAATCCACATGCCGCGGGGCAACGAAGCCCGTGCACCACAACTACTGAGCCTGTGCTCTAGAGCCCACGAGCACAACAACTGAGCCCACGTGCCACAACTACTGAAGCCTGTGCACCTAGAGCCCGGGCTCCGCAGCAAGAGAAGCCACCACCATAAGAAGTCTGCGCACTGCAACGAAGAGTAGCCCCTGCTCGCCGCAACTAGAGAAAGCCCACGCGCAGCCACGAAGACCCAATGCAACCTAAATAAATAAATAAATAAATAAATAAATAAATAAATAAATAAATAAATAAATAAAAGGAATTTTTATTTCACTTTTTTTCATTTCCTAGTGAGTATGGTAAGTTCTTTTAGACTCTCCTTTACTTTTGGTTGATTTCAAATGAAATGCCAGGATTTAGACTTGGAGACAAAAAGTATTCAAGTGTGATTACTTATGTACTAATTAAACTTGCCTTGGAATTAATTGACTGACCTTTTTTTTTCTGAAAGGAATAGATACTTGGGGTATTCTGGGTGAACTAGTAAAAGCGGCTGAGAATTTTCTTCTCTCATTTCCACGTACACACTGGGTTTGAGTGATTTTGCTGAATTGTTCAAACAGGGTTTGTGTATTTAAATGATCACTGGTGCTTACCGTATTTAAAGACTTGTTCTACTATCACTACACTAATTTTAAGACATTTCCATTACTCCCAAAATGAACCTCATGTCCATTAGCAGTAACTCTCCCTTCTCATCCCGAGGCCTAGGAAATCACTAATCAATTTTCTGATTCTATATATTTGCCTTGCTGGGTATCTCACATAAAATATCAGTGGTGGTCGAGAGCGCCTGTAGTGGGGAGCAGAGCCTGAAGTCAGTATCTTCAAACTAAGGCCCCCCTTTGAGCCTGCACAGGGAAGTGGATCTTCCTGGACATCCTCCCCCTGCCCAATCCTACCTGCTCACACCCACCAATGGTAGTCCTTATACTGTGAGAAGCTGCAGAGCCCTGAAATCTGGGGGTGCAAGTTCACAAGGGTGTAGGGAAGTTGCCCTTTCAGGGTGGTACTTGTGATTTCCTTTAGCCTAGGCATTTTACATGTTATATTTGAGTGGTCCCTCCATGATAATAGGTGCACTCAGAGTGTAATTTGTGCCCATTGAGAAGTCTGTGAGGATGAGGTGTTCTGTCCTGTGGACAAAGGGTTTATGAATATGGGAGTCCATTTGGATCAGAGCCTTAACCTGAATCAGGCTTGGAGTTTCCTGACTTGTGATAATGGAAGCCTGGGGTAGGGAGAGCTTCCTTGCCCACAGGACTGGGGAGGGTTAGTGGAGCTCCCAGAGTTTATTTTTGTGGGTGCTCAGGTATCCCTGCCCTCATTGAGAGACTGACCATTTACAGGACTTTTATCTCAAAGGGACGTATATAGACTCTCAACTGTGGAAAGATAGTCAACTTTCTGAATGTGGGCTTTTCTTCCAAACTGTAGGGAACACAGGCTGCTTACCTGTTTTGATTCTAATACTTGTGTTTCTTTTCTTGGATTCCTTTATCCATTGAGGATTACAGCCCTTTGATTCTAATTTCCATTAACACTTGGGCTTTTAAAATTTATGTTGATTGACAGATACCATCTAAGGCAAGAAAAATGTGCAGTCAAGTAGAATTTTTGTTTCATTTAGACAAGAGGACCTCAAGACGTGATATGGGTGTACTTAAGTCTCAGGTGCTTTTCCATTTTTAGGTCAGCGTTTGTAAGTGCCTGTTGCCTAGATAATTTTGACAATTAAAAGGCCTCTACTCTTCCTAAAGGAAATGAATTTCTACTTTAATGGATATGGGGAAAAATACAATTTAATTCTATTTTAATTGATAGGAAATCACCTCTAAGTTTATGTAAATCTTTCAAATTCCTAGTCCATTTAAAGGTTAAATTGCAAACCTCAAATGTGGTGTAATATGCTCCTTATTTCTGAAAATATTTCCAATGTTTACTATAAAGGAGGGAGGAAAAAGCAATAATGTCCCTTGTCCTTTTAGTTAGGAAGGGAGTTTTTATTTTTTTGCTTTGCAGTTTTATATCCATAACTGTTTAAAGGATCAAATCTTGCAGTGGTTTTCTATGTAGGATATTCAAAATTAAATTCCTGAGGGAAGAAATTAACTTACGAAGACTCCCTGCCCACAGCTGTTGCTGCACTCCTCTGCTCTGAACTCCATCTACCCTCACATAACCAGTTTTGATTAAGCCTTCATCATCCTTTTAGTGTTTCTTAATATACAAACAATCCAGTGTGAATGCCTGTTTTTCTTACAGATTTTATTCTCATAATGGTTATCTGGGATCCACCTATTTGATGTTTGAGTACTGAAAGTTAAGCCTCACCATTACCTAGTGCTTCTTACCTGGACAGGTTGATTAGAAAGCCTGGAGGCTCCTGCTCTGTGAGCTGCTGTTTGCTGGGGAGCTTTTCCTGTGCCCTGTTCTGCCCTGTGTTGCAACTGCTGACCCCACCAAGCCTGGGTTGTATATAAGGAGGACTCCAAGTTGGCAGTTTCTGTTAGTTCCTTGTACTTTGGGAGCAGGAATATGAGAATGGGGCCCTCCTTCCAGTGGTCCTGGGTTGATGTCTGAGCTGGAACCTATCTGTGTTTAGATTAAAGGTGTGACTGAGGCTGGGTTTGCCCAGACATTGTTGGGTGTGGGAGGATTGAGGGCTAGGAGGATGATATACCCTGTGACTAAGATGAGCCCAAAAGATAGTCACTACTATAAAAAGAGCAGTTACTTCAGAGAAAGTGAAAGAGAAGAGACAGGGAAAGGCAGCCAGTAGGTGGTGAGCTTCCAGAAGGCTCACCAAGGGCGGGGGACGAGGGGGTGGGGGGAAGATGGAAAAAAAAAAAAAAGTAGGCTCACCAAAACTTGTAAGTAACTCTGAGGCGCTTGCCCCTTCATCTATTGCAACAAGGATCCTTACCCTCTGGGTTATGCCGGACAACACTCACTGTCTCCGTTTGGCACAGCAAAGGGCTTAGTTCAAACCCAACTTAAACTCGGGTTTCTTAAGTTGTGTAAAGCTATCAGGGTCGTGGAGGGGGCCTCTAACCCTGTGGGCAGTGACTGGAGGCTCTCTGAGGAGGGATTTAAGTTGGCCATAGGCTTCTGATGCAAGGCACTGCCCTAGGTCCTAAATTAATATGCCAGTAAAGCTGCAATTATCCCCCTGGTACTGGGATCTCTTAAAACTAGAGGCTGCCACTGAGATGCCTGTTATGGCTCTGGTACTGGAAAGAGCACTCCAGCATTTCAGCTCGGCTACTGACAACTATTTGTGATATGATGTAGCCAAACCTTGGCTGGATTATGCCTTCCGTGGGAGAGATGACATTTCTTTCTTCAGTCCTTTGAAAGATGCTGTGGTGCTGGAGAAGCCACCCTTCTCCAACACCTTGGTTGCCTGGATAGTTTCTTGGGATTCACTGAATGCACAGATCTGGGGATTGCGTAGACTAAGAATGACAATACACCCTGGTACATAATGGAGCTCAGTGGAGAACTGGTGCCCTTCATCCCTTAATTGGGACATTCTTGATGGAGAACCAAACACAGTGGTCCCTACATCTAACCAAACATCAGGCAGTCATCAGGATGAGTTGTAATGAGTCAGTCCTCTTTTTTTTTTTTTAATAAACTTCATCTCTTTTGGAGCAGTTTTGAGCTTTACTGAGAAACTGATCAGAAATTACAGAGAGTTCCCACATAACCCCTCTGTATCCACACAGTATTCACAATTTTTAAATCTTGTATGACTGGTCCATTTGTTACAATTGCTGAACTCATACTGATGCATTAAGGAGCAAAGATTACATTAGCATGGAGTTTTTGTGTTACATGATGTGTGGATTTGGCAAGTGTTTAATAACACATATTCATTTCTGTACATAGAGTGTAGTTTTACTTCTCTAAACTTCCTCTCTGCCACACTTATTGATTCATCTCTACCTCTAATCCCTAAATCCTTCAGAAGCAAAGATCATTTTACTGTCTCGTGCTTTTGTCTTTTCCAGAACGTCATATACTTGGAATCATACAGTATATAGCTTTGTCAGATTGGCTTCTTTCACTTAGCAATATACTTTTACGCTTCCTCTATGTGTTTTCATATCTTGATACCTCATTTCTTTTCATCAGTGAACAGTATTTCATCCTAAGGATATACCACTGATTATTTATTTGACTCTTGAAAGATATCTTGCTTACCTCTAACTCATGCCTGTTATGAATAAAGCCCCTGCAGGTATTTGTGTATGGGTTTTGTGTGAACGTAAGAGTCTAACTCATTTGGACAAATAACGAGGAGTGTGATTGCTGGATCTTACTATATATAGTAAGAGTATATTTTGTTTTGAAAGAAAGCTCCTGTCTTTCATTGTAGGGGTACCAAATTCCATCCCCCCCAGCAGTGAATGAAGATTATCTTCACATCTTGACTAATATTTGGTGTTCTGAATGTTTTGTATTTTATGCATTAAATAAGTGTGTAGTGATATCTTGTTGTTTTATTTGCAATTTCCCATAGATATTTGAGGTTGAGCATGTTTTCATATTTCTTATTTCCTTTGTATTTTTTTTTTGGAGAGCTGTTTGTTTAGATCTTTTCCCCATTTTTAATTGGGTTGCTTGTCTTCTTACTGTTTTTGGTTTTCGTTTTTTGGGGGGGGGGTTGGCCTCACAGCATGTGGGATCTTAGTTCCCCGACCAGGGATCTAACCAGTGCTCCCAGCAGTGGAAGTGTGGAGTCTTAACCAGTGGATATTCTTGGAAGTCCCTCTTCTTACTGTTGAGTTTTAATAGTTCTTTAGATATTTTGAATACCAGTCATTTATCACGTAAGTGCTTTGCAAGGATTTTCTGCTGTTCTGTGACTTGTTTTTTCATTCTCTTAACACTGTCTTTCTCAGAAGAGATGTTTTTCATTTTAATGAAGTGAAATTATACTTTTTTTTTTACAAACCTTGTGTTTGTTGTTATATTTGAAAATTCATCACCCAGCCCAAGAGGACCTATATATCCTTGTATGATATTTTCCAGGAGTTTAATACTTTTGCATTTTACGCTTAGATCTGTGACATGTTTTGAGGTTCTTATGGTGAAATGTGTAAGTCCTGTGTCTACATTCTTGTGTGTGTGTGTGTGTCTGTATATAAATATCCATAATTTCCAGCATTATTTATTTAAAAGATTTTCTTTTCATTTGAATTGACTTTCCTTCTTTGTCCAAGTTCAATGTTGGTCTATAGGAAAACAATTATCTTTCAATCTTGGGATATGTCTTCTTAACTCCAAGGGTTGTCTGTTGTTGGAGAATCTTTCAGATGTTTCACAGAGATAATTATGTCCTAGAGAACAAATGTTTGAATTTACCTATAGGATTCATGAATGTGTTCTTTCTCAGGAAGTAGAAGTTCCCTCTGTAGTTGTTTGTGAACATAAATGGGTGTTGGATTTTATCAAATCCTTTTTTATTTTCATATCCCCCACTGTTCCTTTCTGATATTAGTAATTTCTGTCTTTTCTCCTAGTAATCTTGACTAGATGTTAATCAATGTTAATCTTCTCAGGGCTTCCCTGGTGGCTCAGTGGTTAAGAATCTGCCTGCCAATGCAGGGGACACAGGTTCAAGCCCTGGTCCGGGAAGATCCCACGTGCCACGGAGCAACTAAGCCCGTGCACCACAACTACTGAAGCCTGCGCACCTAGAGCCCATGCTCTGCAACAAGAGAGCCACCGCAGTGAGAAGCCCGTGCACCACAATGAAGAGTAGGCTCCACTTGCTGCAACTAGAGAAAGCCCATGTGCAGCAACGAAGACCCAACGCAGCCAAAAAAAAAAAAAAAAATCTCATAGAAGTAGCTTAAATTTTTTTTTCTCCTTCAATTCTCCACAATTACATTAATTTTGTTTCTGATTTTTATAATTTTATTCTGCTTACTTTGTGCTTATATCCTCTTCTTATTATTTTTTCCTAAGGTAGATGCTTGCATTATTGTTTACCCATCTATTTTTTTTACCAGTGTATTTGGTTGATGGCATAAATTTCACGGTAGGCACTGCTTTTGCTACATCTCACAATTTAGCTCAAAATAAATTTAATTTCTCAAGTCTTCTTTAATTCTATGTATTATTTAGACATGTGTTGTGGAATCTCTACATAGTAGGGCGTTTTCCAACTCTCTTGCTGTTATTGATTGCTAGAGTAATGCTTTTCATTTTTTTTTTTTGTGGTACTTTTCTAGTTACAGAATTACCTGTACAGGTGTTTTTGTTTCTTTATGTTGATATGAATTATCTTCTGGAGTCCCTTGCTATCAGCCTGAAGAACTCCAGTAATTCCTGTGAGGCAATTGGCTATCAATATATTCTTTCACTTTTTGTTGATCAGAGAGAGTCCTTATTTTGCCATCTTTTTTCAGAAGGTAGTTTTGATTATAGGATTGTTGGTTGACAGCCTTTTTTCCTAGTGCACTTTGAATGTTTCCCTCTGCCTTCTGGCTTCGCTGTTTTCTGCTGAGACATCACCTGGCAATTTTACTGCGGTCTCCTTGTAAGAGTTGGGTCACTTTTCATTTGCTCTTTATTCTCACTGTATGGTTCTTACCTTCCTGCTTGTTTGCATGTCTCATATTTTTGATATAAACTAGATAGTTTAGGAAATATAATGTAGCAACTTTGGGAACTGGACCCATTCCTTCTGGAGATTTTTATTGTTATGTGCTTATTTGTTCAGTGCATGCCTGCATTATTTTATTTTTTTTATTTTTTGCGGTACGCAGGCCTCTCACCGCCGTGGCCTCTCCCGTCGCAGAGGACAGGCTCCGGACGCACAGGCCCAGCGGCCATGGCTCACAGGCCTAGCCGCTCCGCGGCATGTGGGATCCTCCCAGACCGGAGCACGAACCCACGTCCCCTGCATCGCCAGGCGGACTCTCAACCACTGCGCCACCAGGGAAGCCCTGCATTATTTTATTACTTTATTTTTTTAATATTTATTTATTTGGTTGTGCTGGCTCTTAGTTGTGGCAGGCTGGCTCCTTAGTTGCGGCACGTGGGCTCCTTAGTTGCAGCTCATGGGCTCCTTAGTTGTGGCATGCGAACTCTTAGTTGTGGCATGCACGTGGGATCTAGTTCCCTGACCAGGGATTGGACTCAGGCCCCTTGCATTGGGAGTGCAGAGTCCCAACCATTGTGCCACCAGGGAAATCTCAAGTGCTTGCATTAGTTTAATAAAACCTGTTCCCCCTGTATAGAGAAGCCAGAGGTGGTGTATTGAATTAAGAATATGTAGATAAGGGACTTCCCTGGTGGCGCAGTGGATAAAGAGTCCATGCTCCCAATGCAGGGGGCCCAGGTTCGATCCCTGGTGAGGGAACTATATCCCACATGCATGCCACAACTAAGGAGTCTGCAAGCCGCAACTAAGGGGCCCGCCTGCCGCAACTAAGACCTGGCACAACCGAATAAATAAATATTTTTAAAAAAAAGAACATGCAGATTATATGATCCTGCAATCCCACTCCTAGGCTAATATCTGGAGAAAACTACAATTCTAAAAGATACATCTGGGACTTCCCTGGTGGCACAGTGGTTAAGAATCCACCTGCCAATGCAGGGGACATGGGTTCAAACCCTGGTCTGGGAAGATCCCACATGCTGTGGAGCAACTAAGCCCGTGAGCCACAACTACTGAGCCCACATGCCACAACTACTGAAGTCTGCACACCTAGAGCCTGTGCTCTGCAACAAGAGAAGCCACTGCGATGAGAAGCCTGTGCATCGCCATGAAGAGTAGCCCCCACTCGCCACAACCAGAGAAAGCCTGCACGCAGCAACGAAGACCCAGTGCAGCCAAAAATAAATAAATTAAAGATACATCCATCCCTATGCTCACAGCAGCACTATTCACAATAGCCAAGAGATGGAATCAGCTTAAACGTCCATCGACAGGTGAATGGATAAAGAAGATGTGGTTAATGTATACAATGGACTACTAATCGGCCATAAAAAAGAATGAAATAATGCCATTTGCACAACATGGATGAACCTAGAGATTATCACACTAAGTGAAGTTAAGTCAGGGAGAGAAAGACAAATACCAAACGCTATCACTTACATGTGGAATCTAAAATATGACACAAATGAACTTATCTATGGAACAGAAACAGACTCACAGACATAGAGAATAGACTTGTGGTTGCCAAGGGGGAGAGGAAATGGTGGAGGGATGAATTGGGAGTTTGGAATTAGCAGATGCAAAGTATTATACATAGAACAGATAAACAAGGTCTTACTTTATAGCACAGGGTACTGTATTCAACATCCTATTATAAACTGTAATAAGCTGAAAAAAATATAAAAAAGAATATATATATATATGTATATATAACTGAAACACTTTGCTGTACAGCAGAAGTTAATACAACATTGTCAATCAACTGTAGTTCAATAAAATTAATGTTTAAAGAAGAGTAGTCCTTCAGAAGGGTTCACTGGCATAGCAGTCCTATCTTTCTCTCTTGCTAGTTTTGTGTGTGTGTGTGTGTGGTATGCGGGCCTCTCACTGTTGTGGCCTCTCCCGTTGTGGAGCACAGGCTCCGGACGTGCAGGCTCAGCAGCCATGGCTCACAGGCCCAGCCGCTCTGCGGCATGTGGGATCCTCACGGACCGGGGCACGAACCCGTGTCCCCTGCATCAGCAGGCGGACTCTCAACCACTGCGCCACCAGGGAAGCCCTTGCTAGCTTTTAATTGTCTCACAATTTGCCTAAATTTATAGGCCTTGGTTATGTCACAAAGGAGATTATAAAAATATTACCTAGCATACTAAGAAGTGAATCTATGTATTTTATAACCTATCGCTAATAGTTATAAAAGATAAAAAAAATCATAAAAATGACCAACAGCCCCCTCTTCTAACATAATTGAATAAAGCTTCTTAGCAATTAAGTTTAGCTCCACGAGAATGTTCTTGCTTTCAAGAAAATGATTTATGATCACCAATGATAAAGTTAACTGCCTAAAAGCATTCAATACTTCTTGCTACCTTGAACAGCAATCAAATCCTCTAACACAAGTAAAATTCCTATAAGAAGTCCCTTTGAACACCGTTACTGTCACACACCACAGTCTTATAGGATTTGTAATCATACTTTATAATTTTTATTGTATAGTTGACTTACAATAGTGTTAATTTCTGCTGTACAGCAAAGTGATTCAGTTGTACATGTACATATTCTTTTTTTTAAAATTTATTTTTGGCTGCGTTGGGTCTTCCTTGCTGCGTGCAGGCTTTCTCTAGTTGCGGCAAGCAGGGTTACTCTTCGTTGCAGTGTGTGGGCTTCTCTTGTTGCTGAGCAGGGCTCTAGGTGCGCAGGCTCAGTAGTTGTGGCTCATGGGCTCTAGAGCACAGGCTCAGTAGTTTTGGTGCACGGGCTTAGTTGCTCCATGGATGTGGGATCTTCCCAGACCAGGGCTCGAACCCGTGTCCCCTGAATTGGCAGGCGGATTTTTAACCACTTCCCCACCAGGGAAGCCCGCCTGTAATAATTCTTAATTGAATTCATTTTGCCCCAGTATTTGACTAGAGGTATGATCTTGTGGTCACTGGCAAGATGGCACTGAAAAAAACCCAAGATTAAACTTTTGCAGATGAGTAAGAAATTAGATCCATGACAAAATTATAACTAAAAATAAGAAAATGGCCTGAAGATAAAGTAGTTGACCTTCTATTCAAAGGATAAAGCAGACTCATATTGTATAATGATTAAATGAAGAAAACTGCAAGTTTTTCTGAATATTTATGAAATGGGTACTTCAATATATTCTTTGAGGAAATGAAAAACAACATGTGTTAGCTAACAAAAGCATCAAAGAGTTGGTAAAATATTTGAAACGACTACAAAAACTGTTTTACAAAAAAATTCAGTTTTAATTATATAAAATAAAATAAAAAACATATTGAGGGGTTATATTCAGCTACAATTAACAGGAAAAACCCACCATCTTCCTGACGGAAGGTGCTTATTCTCACATGTAAACAATGGGTCAAGGAAGCCACTGTACAATGCAGCAGAGAAACAAACTCCCATGTCATTCTTTTTGGTGGCACCGTTGTAATTGCCGCAGTGACTCAGGAACACATACTCACTAGCACTATTAACAGCATAAAGTGTTTCCTACACAAATTAGACATTATGAAGATATAATCCAGAGAAGAGTGGAATCAGAGAATATTCCCAACCATAAAACACTGGAATACTTTGACCATGGACACAAGAGGCCTTACAGAAAAAATTCAAACGCTGATGCATCTTTGATGTGGAAGGTATGAAGACAGCAGGGGAAACTATACATCCATAAAAATGGAAATCAAACATTTGTTGGTGGTGTTAATGATACTCTTGACTATAAGGACACAGAGTCTGGAAAATAAGCTGGAAGATGGTGTCATTGAAGCTCCTAGTATCTGCCTCTCTCCCAGTGTGGGGATTCCAGTATCTGAAGAATATCTTCTTTGTACCTGCTTTTAAATCACACACAGGTGAGCTATTGGTGAATGCTGATATGGAACCAAAAAGAGGATGGATTATGGAAAGTCTAGACCTTAATATTACTCACAGGCAAGATATCTCCAACTCTAGATTTTTTGTATTATCACAAGTCTCATAGTTTATTCACCAAATACTAGTCAGAAGGAAATACAAAGCATAATTTACATGAAACTATACTTTTTGCCATCCTTCCCATACATAAAATTTCTTCCAAGTGTTTAGTAGAATGGAAAATGGAAAAAGGCTCCTATACTCACCACCACCAAAAAGTATCTTTCTCAGTGAAAAGGGTACTATATATAATAGATTATGAATATCCAGGAACTGCCACACAAAGTTACTAGGCATATCCCAACAAATACCAAACTGCCATTTTGCAATGGCTCATTAACTGAGAATGAATAGAACATTATAAAAATTTAAGACGAACTGCATATTAGAAATGTACTTGGGGACTTCCCTGGCAATCCAGTGGTTAAGACTCTGTGCTCCCACTGCAGGGGGTGCAGGTTTGATTACTGGTAAGGGGACTAAGATCCCACATGATGCATGGCACAGCCCCCCCCCCCAAAAAAAAAAGAAAAAAGAAATACACTTAAGTTCACCCATGGATCCAACAGGGTTAAAATGGAAAGAAAAATAATCATTACCTGAATAAAGGAAAAATCACTACCTTTAAATCTTACGTACTATTGTTCAAAGACAATGTACACAATTACCTCACATTAATATTCATTTCTAAAATTAGGAGAAATCCACCGTTCAAGGATACACTTGAAGAAAGATCCTTACTAAACACAACATACTTATTCAACTTTTAAAACAACTCTTTCACATTGAAGATTTTCTGGAATATTAGGCATGGAGTACTTTCCATTAAGTTATCTCATGTTATTTACATTTATACTTCTTCTTCATGGGAATTCTCATACATGATGTTGGCCAACTGAAGTTGCTGCCCAGGCTGTTTACAAATGCGGTTTTATCTAGGGAATCCTTTCAGCCTTTTAAACTACTGAGATCAGAGAAGCCTTTCCCATTCTCCACACTTTATATGTTTTCTATGCAGTGTGCAGTCTCATGTGTCTTCAAATGATTGAGAGATAAATGAAGGCTTTCCCACATTCCCGACCTTGATAGGTTTTCTATCCAGTGTGAATTCTTTCATGCACTTGAACATAAGTGGAACGGAAGGTTTTCCCACATATTTTACATTCATAGGGTTTTTCTCCAGTATGGGTTCTTTCATGAACCTTGAAACCTTTTTGAGAACTAAAACATTTACCACATTGTTTACATTGATAAGGTTTCTCTCCAGTGTGACTCCTTTCATGAGTTCGAAGAGAACTGTGGTATCTGTAGGCTTTCTCACAGTGTTTACATTGATACGGTTTCTCTCCTGTGTGAATTCTTTCATGTGTTTGAAGGCTTTCATGACAACTAAAGGCTTTTCCACATTGTTTACATACATAGGGTTTCTCTCCAGTGTGAGTTCTTCTGTGTACTCGTAAGGAACAGTAGTAACTAAAGGCTTTGCCACATTGTTTACATTGGTATGGTTTCTCTCCAGTGTGAATCCTTTCATGTATTTTAAGAGAACTGGGATTAATGAATACTCTCTCACATTTTTTACATTTATAAGGTCCATCTCTAGTGTGTGTTATCATATGTTTTCGAAAGGTTTTTTGCCATGTGAAGGCTTTCCCACATTCTTTACATGTATAGGGCTTTTCTCCAGTGTGGATTCTTTCATGATTTCGAAGAGAACTGGCAGTACTCAGTACTTTAGAACATGTTTTACATACATACAGTGTCTCTCCTGTGTGATTTCTTTTGTGTATTTGGAAGGAACTGAAATAATTAAAGGCTTTACCACACTGCTTACATTCATAGGGTTTCTCTCCTCTGTGAATTCTTTCATGTATTTGAATAGTTTCAGGACTTTTAAAGGCTTTTCCACATTGTTTACATTGATAGGGTTTCTCTCCGTTGTGACTCCTTTCATGCATTCGAAGACAACTGGGATAAATGAATGCTTTCTCACATTTCTTACATTTATAAAATCCATCTCCAGTGTGTGTTACCATGTGTTGTCGAAAGCTTGTTTCCCACGTGAAGGCCTTCCCACATTCCTTACATTCATAGGGTTTTTTCCCAGTGTGATTACTTTCATGTATTTGGAAACGTTTTTGAGCACTGAATCTTTTACCACATTGCTTGCATTCATAGGGTTTCTCTCCACTGTGAATTCTTTTATGTGTTCGGAAGGATTTCTGATATGGAAATGCTTTTCCACATTGTTTACATTCATAGGGTTTCTCTCCAGTGTGACTCCTTTCATGCGTTCGAAGAGAACCAGGATAAATGAATGCTTTCCCACATTCTTTACATTTATATGGCTTTACACCATATTTTTGATACTCTCGTGTTTTGTGTTCAATGTGACATCTCATGTGTCTAGTAAGGGATGAATGATCCATGAAGACTGTTCCACATGCACTGCATTTCAATGGTTTTAATCCAGGAGTTTTCTTGTTCAGATTGAGAGTTGGAATAAGGCTGAAATTTTCTCCACATAAACTAATGTCTTTACTTTTACAGAATCTCTCTACCATAAAAGTTCTGTAATAAATGAGAATGTTATTAATGACTTCTTTATTAATCATTTTACATTTACTATATTTATTATGAATTATAGGAACTGGTTTTCTATCATGTGTGAACTGTTAGAAATTGAATATACTGAATGTTCTCAATGGGACTTCACACTTTCTATTAAAAAGTGATATTCAAGTATAGGTTTTATTACTAATGACTGCAAGTGAACTATTTTGCAAACACTAAATATTTATATCCCATTTAAGAAAATATTTTTGGGAAACATTTTCTAAGAATAACTCAATTTGGGGCTTCCCTGGGGGCGCAGTGGTTAAGAATCTGCCTCCCAATGCAGGGGACACAGGTTCAAGCGCTGGCCTGGGAAGATCCCACATGCCGTGGAGCAACTAAGCCCATGTACCACAACTACTGAAGACCATGAGCCTAGAGCCCGTGCTCTGCAACAGGAGAAGCCACCACAGTGAGAAGCCTGCGCAGTGCAATCAAGAGCAGCCCCTGTTTGCTGCAACTAGAGAAAGCCTGCACATAGCAATGAAGACCCAACACAGCCAAAAATTAAAAAAAATAAAAATAAAAAGAATAACTCAATTTGAAGGTGGGATTATTTATTATGTTGCTTCTTTTAAAATTTTCATAATATTACTGCAATTCTCACGAGACAATGCTTTGTATTTTAAGTGTGACTCACCTTAATTTTCTCCCCTGGTTTTTGTACTGATCTTCAATGTCATGATATTCCCATTTTGCTCCTGAAATGCAGACCCAGAAAAATGATCCCAAAGTACTATAAATTATAGAAAAATTATTAGATTCTAGGTCCAGGATGAACTCTGACCATTTCTAGTTTCTTTACCAATGTCTTCCCTTTCCACGTTCCACATCTTGAAACAATATTGACAGGTAAGAAATACTTCTTCTCTAATTGACAAAGTTAGGGAATTTCTTCATTCTTACCGACTGCAGCCAGATTCCTTAAGGTTTCCTGCATCACATCTCTGTAGAGTTTCCTCTGTGAAGGACCCAATAAAGCCCACTCCTCCAGCGTGAAGTCCACAGCCACATCCTCTATGGTCACTGAGTCCTAAAATACAGAAAAAATGTGTACACCGAGATGCATGAGACTGACAGAACTAGACATCCACACTTCATTTATAGGAAGTTTACGTATGATTCTTTTATTTACAAAGTTATTCTATGACTTGATCATGAGAAACTTACTCTCCACACTTCCTCAATAATTTAGCAGCATCATGAAGAAATGAAAATTATTTACACATTATCACTTATATCACAATGGCAGAGCCCAGAGAATGCAGGGAAATGACAGAAATACTGTACAAATAAAACAAATATCATTTTAAGAACATCAATTTCTTGTGAAAAAAATTATTTCATCTTCTTCCTATGATGCTCCATTTACAGCACTTCATAAGGCAGAGGATCAAAACTCATGAGGTTTCAATGAATAGAAACACTGTCAAGAACTGGAAGCTTTTTCCTAGTCTCATCATCTAACATCAGAGTCCAGGTGCCTGGAGAAATCGAACTTTTAACAAATCCCAGCTGGCCACATTCTCCCAAAGTCCTCCAGGCCTTTAAAGAAATCAGATGCAGATGCCTGAATATATTCTTCTGGGGAACCATTGCCTTCTACTTGCCTTCTAACAATTATCAAAGACTCTATTTTTCCTTTCTCTCTATATATAATTTGATGCAGCTAGAAAATTTGAAACTTAGAGCTCACTCACGAGGAAGAAGCAATACTATATTAGACCACAAAATCCCTATACTCATGTGCCTCAGGGCTGCTTCCAGCCAAATTTTAGAACACACAGTGCAATTACATGCCAGAAAAACTCTTCTCATCACACCCTAACAGTATACCCTGGGCCTTACTGTCCTTAAGGAACAGTTTAAGAGCTACAGTTTGCAAGGGGGTTCACTGAGGTCCATAATAGTGTGATGGTGAATATTCCCATGATTAGAAAATATGTATAGGTTTCATCAGTGGTTTTCTCCAACACAACATAAAGTCTCCATTCTGCAGTTTCAGCTACAAGTGTTGGGCATGCAGCCACACTGGCTACTGCCAGGTGAAAATCTAGTTCTGGGATTTATGAATTTAGAAGCTGTGATTCTTAATCTCACCAAGAAGAGAATGAAAAAGCTTGAAATAAACAAGTCCTCCCAGAGCCATAAGAGCACTGACTTCAAAGGGCAAACCAATGTCCTAAAACTGGAAAAAAGAAAAGAAAGATGTTTTTAAAATATGACCCAAGTATTCAGTTCTTAACGCCTATACCCAAGAGTCTGTTTCACCAGAGTCTAACAAAAAGACCAAAAAGAACTAAAAGATACAACACAATATTTATGAAGCCTGGCATGACCTTCTTTAACACAAGACTTAAGATACATATAATGAAATTAACTAAAGGAAAAGAAAGAAAGAAATAGAACATGTAAGTAACAACTAAGGGTTTTCTAAAATTAATGATATACAATACCTGTAGGTTCATGAAGCTCAGTGAACAGAAAACATGAAAACACAGAAATGGAGATCAAAGTATATCATATTCAAATTAGGGAAAAACTGAAGAGAATACATTGTAAGAAGCTAGAGAGAAACGTGTAAAATGCAAAAGTAATAAACTCTTGGAAAATACCACAGAATGAAATCTAGGTCACCTTGGGTTTGGTAACAAATTATCAAATATAACAACAACCACAAGATTTATAAAAGGAAAAAAAAGTATAATTTCACTTCATTAAAATGAAAAATGCCTCTTTCAAGAAAGAGTGTAAAGAGAGTGAAAATCACAGCATAGGAGAAAATCCTTACAAAACACATACATGATAAATGACTGGTATTCAAAATATCTAAAGTATTATTGTCAAAGTAAGAAGACAAACCACCAATGAAAAATTGGCTGAATATCTAACAAACAGCTTCCCAAAGAAGACATACAGAAGGGAAACAGGAAATATGAAAACGTGCTCAACGTCAAATGTCAATGGGAAATTGCAAATGAAACAATGAGATATCACTACACACTTATTTAATGGCTAAAATGCAAAACATTCAGAACAACAAATATTGGTGAAAAGGTGAAGAAAATCCTCATTCATTGCTGGGGGAAATGGAATTTGGTAGCCCTAGAGTGGAAGACAGGAGCTTTCTTTCAAAACACTACATACTGAGTAAGATCCAGCAATCACACTCCTTGCTATCTGTCCAAATAACTTCAACTCTTATAGCTCTTATGTTCACACGAAACCCATACACAAATACCTGTAGGGGCTTTATTCATAACTGGCATAAGTTAGAGGTAAGCAAGATATCCTTCAAGAGTCAAATACATAATGATCGGTATAGCCATATGATGAAATACTGTTCACTGATAAAAACAAATGAGGTAGAGCTATGAAAACACATGGAGGAAGCAAAAGTATATTGCTAAGTGAAAGAACACAATCTGACAAAGCTATATACTACATGATTCCAAGTATATGACATTCTGGAAAAGACAAAAGCATGAGACAGGAAAATGATCTTTGGTTCTGGAGGATTTCGGGATTAGAGGAAGAGATGAATCAATCTGTGGAGCACAGAGGAAGTTTAGGAAAGTAAAATTACACTATATGTGCAGAAATGATTAATACATGTTATTATACATTTGCGAAATCCATACATTATGCAACACAAAAAGTCAATGCTAACGTCACCTGCCCACTTCAATGCATCAGTATTGGTTCAGCAATTGTAACAAATGGACCAGTCATACAAGATTTAAAGAATAATGACTACTGTGTGGATGCCGAGGCATTATTTGGGAACTCTCTGTAATTTCTGATCAGCTTCCTAGTAAACCTAAAAAAAGCTGAAGTCTATTTAAAAAAAAGAGCACTGGGCTTCCCTGGTGGCGCAGTGGTTGACAGTCCGCCTGCCGGTGCAGGGGACATGGGTTCGTGCCCCGGTCCGGGAAGATCCCACATGCCGCGGAGCGGCTAGGCCTGTGAGCCATGGCCGCTGAGCCTGCACGTCCGGAGCCTGTGCTCCGCAACGGGAGAGGCCACAACAGTGAGAGGCCCGCATACCGCAAAAAATAAATAAATAAAAATAAATTTAAAAAAGAGCACTGACTCATTACAACTCATCCTGATGACTGCCTGATGTTTGGTTAGGTGTGGCGACAGTTGGTTTTGTTTCTTCATCAAGGCTGTCTCAACTAAGGGATGAAGGGCAGCAACTCTCCACTGAGCTCCATCATGTTCCAGGGTGTACTGTCATCTTTAGTCTATTCACTCCCCAGAGCTGTGCATTCAGTGAATCCCAAGCAGCTACCCAGGGAACCAAGGTGTTGGAAAGGGTGGCTCCAACAGCACCAGAGCATCTTTCAAAGGACTGAAGAAAGAAATGTCATCTCTCCAAGGGAGCATAAGCCCAACGGCCAAGGTTTGGCTCCATCATATCACATGTAGGTGTCAGTGGCCGAGCTGAGCTCCTGGGGTGCTGTTTCCAGTACCAAAGCCATAATAGGCACCTAAATGGAGTCCTCTGTTTTTAAGAGATCCCAGTATGGGGGGATAATTGCAGCTTTAATGGCATATTAATGTGAGACCTAGGACAGTGCCTTGCATCAGAAGCCTATGGCCAACTTAAGGCCCTCCTCAGAGAGCCTCCCATCACTGCTCGCAGGGCTAGAGGCCTCCTCATGACACTGATTGCCTTATAGAGCTTAAGAAACCCAAGTTCAAGTTGGGTTTGAACAAATCCTTTTGCTGTGCCAAGCTGAGACGGTGAGTGTTGTCAACCGTAACAGAGAGGGTAAGGATCTTTGTTGCAACAGATGCAGGGGCAACAGCCTCAGAGTTACTTAAAAGTTTTGGTGAGCCTTCTGGAATCTCACCACTTACAGGCTGCCTTTCCCTGTCTCTTCTCTTTCACTTTCGCTGAAATAACTGCTCTTTTGAAAGTAGTGACTGTCTTTTGGGCTCACCTCATTCACAGGGTATAATCATCCTCCTACTCCCCCAGTCCTCCCCTCAACATTAATGTCTGGGCAAACCCAGCCTCAGTCACACCTTCACTATAAACACAGATAGGTTCCAGCTCAGACATCAACCCAGGACCACTGGAAGGAGGGCCCCATTCTCATATTCCTGCTCCCGAAGTACAAAAACTGACAAACTTTCAACTCAGTATCCTCCCTGTATACAGCCCAGGCTTGATGGGGCTAGCAGTGCAACACAGGGCAGCACAGGGCACAGGAAAATCTCCCCAGCAAACAGCAGCTCACAGAGCAGGAGCCTCCACACTTTCTTATCAGCCTGTTGAAGTAAGAGGCATTAGGGGAAAGGTAGGGGGTGAGGCTTAACTTTCAGTAGTGAAACAACAAATATGTGGGTCCCAAATAATCATTACTAGAAAAAAAAAACTTTAAGAAAAATAGGCATTTGCACTGGATTGTTTTAAATAAAGAAACACTAAAAAGATGATGAAGGCTTAATCAAAACTGGTTATGTGAGGGTGGTTGGCGTTAAGAGCAGAGGAGTGGGGCAAAATGTGGGCAGGGAGTCTTCTTAATTTCTTCCCTTAGGAATTTAATTTTAACCATTTTATATAGAAAACCACTGCAAGATTTGATTCTTTAAACAGTAATGGATATAAAAGTGTAAACCACAAAAAAATGAAAACTCCCTTTCTAACTAAAGGCACACAGGATATTATAGGTTTTCTCTCCATTATAGTAAACGTTGGAGATATTTTCAGAAATAAGTGGCATATTACACTGTATTTTAGGTTTGCAATTAAGTCTTAAATGGACTAGGAATTTGAAAGATTGACATAAACTTTGAGGTGTTTTCCTCATATCAATTGAAATAGAATTTGTTTCTCCTTTTCCCCCACATCCATTAAAATAGAAATTCATTTGCTTTAGGAATACTAGAGGACTTTTAATTGTTAAAGTTCTCTGGGACAGGCACTTACAAACACTGACCTAAAAATGGAAAAGCACCTGAGAACTTAAATGCACCCATTTCACATCTTGAGGTTCTCTTGTCTAAATGAAACAAAAATTCTACTTGACTTCACAATTTTCTTGCCTTAGATGGTATTTGTTAATCAACATAGATTTTAAAAGCCCAGTGTTGGGCTTCCCTGGTGGCGCAGTGGTTGAGAGTCCGCCTGCCGATGTAGGGGACGCGGGCTCGTGTCCCGGTCTGGGGGGGTCCCACGTGCCGCGGAGCGGCTGGGCCCGTGGGGCATGGCCGCTGGGCCTGCGCGTCCGGAGCCTGTGCTCCGCGACGGGAGAGGCCACAGCGGTGAGAGGCCCGCGTACCGCAAAAAAAAAAAAAAAAAAAAAAAAAAAAAAAAAAAAGCCCAGTGTTAATGGAAACTAGAATCAAAGGGCTGTAATCTTGAATGGATAAAGGAATCCAAGAAACACAAATATTGGAATCAAAACATATAAGCAGACTGTGTCCGTACAATTCGGAAGCCCATATTCATAAAGTTGAACATCTTTACAGACTTGAGAGTCTAGATACGCCCGGTTGAGATAAAACTCCTGTAAGTGGTCAGTCCCTCAATGAGGGCAGGGACACCTGGGCAGCCACAGGAATAAACTCTGGGAGCTCCACAAACCCTCCCCAGTCCTGTAAGCAGGGAAGCTCTCCCTACCCCAGGCTTCCATTATCACAAGTCAGGAAACTCTAAGCCTGATTCAGGTTAAGGTTCTGATCCAAATGGACTCCCATATTCATAAACCCTTTGTCCACAGGACAGAACACCTCATCCTCACAGACTTCTCAATGGGCACAAATTACACTCTGAGTGCACCTATTATCATGGAGGGACCACTCAAATATAACATGTAAAATGCCTAGGCTAAAGGAAATCACAAGTACCACCCTGAAAGGGCAACTTCCCTACACCCTTGTGAACTTGCACCCCCAGATTTCAGGGCTCTGCAGCTTCTCACAGTATAAGGACTACCATTGGTGGGTGTGAGCAGGTAGGATTGGGCAGGGGGAGGATGTCCAGGAAGATCCACTTCCCTGTGCAGGCTCAAAGGGGGCCTTAGTTTGAAGATACTGACTTCAGGCTCTGCTCCCCACTACAGGCGCTCTCGACCACCAGTGATATTTTATGGGAGATACCCAGCAAGGCAAATATATAGAATCAGAAAATAGATTAGTGATTTCCTAGGCCTCGGGATGAGAAGGGAGAGTTACTGCTAATGGACATGAGGTTCATTTTGGGAGTGATGGAAATGTCTTAAAATTAGTGTGGTGATAGTAGAATAAGTCTTTAAATACGGTAAGCACCAGTGATCATTTAAATACACAAACCCTGTCTGGACAATTCAGCAAAATCACTCAAACCCAGTGTGTATGTGGAAATGAGAGAAGAAAATTCTCAGCCACTTTTATTAATTCGCCCAGAAAACCCCAAGTATCTTTTCCTTTCAGGAAAAATATGTCAGTCATTTATTATTTTCAAGGCAAGTTTAATTAGTACGTAAGTAATCACATTTGAATACTTTTTGTCTCCAAGTCTAAATCCTGGCATTTCATTTGAAATCAACCAACAGTAAAGGAGAGTCCAAAAGAACTCACCTTACTCAGGGAATTAAAAAAGGGAAACAAAAATTCTTAACAAGTGGAATGTAATACTGAAAAATTTTTTCCCTCTGAAATTCAACTCTCTTACCTCTTTGGAAATATTTTACATGGTCTTTCAAGCTCTATTAATTAAATACATTTTACATTATTGAAAAGAAAAACTTAAATAAGTGAATAAATCTTTTGAAGGGGACTAACCCAGGGACGGGCAGTAGTCACAGCACAGATCGTCCAGAAAAGTTTCATAAAAAACCTCGACAAAAGGACTTCCCATAGGATGTGTCTTCCCAGAAAAAAAATGGGGAGGAGAAAGAATTTCATACACCTACTTGCAAGTAGTTATTCTTGGCTTTCCGCTCCTGTAAAATATACACAGACCGCCCCCCTCCCCAATGCAATCCACGACTCTGCGCAAATAGTAAAAACAATTAAAATATTGGGTTTGTATGAAATGGACCACGAAAGATGAACAGTTGACAGACCATGTGAATCGGAGAGGGGAAACTGACGTTGGGAAGACGGGGAATAACATGGAAATGTAATGATTTACTACAAGCCCTACAAAGAGCTACTCTGCTGGGCCGGGGTCTTTGACTTGAGACTTTGCTTCCCAAACATTCGGAGGACTCAGAGGAAAACGGGTGCCCCCTGGGCAGCAAGGAGGGGCTGGGACCTGTCAGGTAACAGGTAATCCCAGGACCGAATCCTGGAGAACGAGTCACGATTGTCACCTGAAGACGGCGCCCGAGTTCACCGCACAATCCGGGAGAGAAGAGGGGCTGCGGGCGCAGAGCCGCGCGGAGAGGCGCCGGGGCGGAAGTTCCCGCACGAAGTGACGGAAGAGGACGCCAGGGGTCCCGGCTGCCGGGCCAATCCTCACGCTGCGAGCCTGAGGGGACAGAGGTACGAGCGGCGCCGCAGGCCCCGCGTATCCGTAGACTCCGGCGTGGAGCGCTAGGAGGCCGTGTCAAAAAGATGGCCGGCTTCGGCCGGTTTCGACCAGTCCCTCCGCGGCGACCGCAGCCTGGGGCACCACACTCACCATTTCGAGGTTTCCTGAGTCTGAGTCCTTCCTAACGACTCCAAAGACCCGTGCAGATACGTGACACGGACGGGTCTCCAGGGGTAGTGAACCGCACACAGCCAGCGGCTTTAGGCTTTAGGAGAAAAAAAGGACGTTCACGCCGGTGCAGAGCATCGCCCCACCCACCTGCCTCAGCGCCCTCCAGCTTGGACAGATTTCCAATACCCCGCCCTCTCGTGCCTGAGTGACAACCTGCGAGAGGAAGCCTGACTCAGCAGAATCACTTAGCGCCGCTGGGATTGAATCTGTCCCCGCCTGGCACTTAAGGTTTGTAACAGAACTTTTCCCTGGCCTGGGATTGCCTGGCATGGAACTGTGATTCTTGTTAAGAAAGGCAGACACTTAGGTGTGAACTCACCGTTTGTAATGACGAGGCTGGCTCCAGTTTCATCTTTGCGCCTTGACAGCGCTGAGCCTTCCACCCATCCCTCCCCATCCCCACTCATTAGGTACTTAAGCTAAAGAATCCCAGAGCACTTGGCTTTGGTAGGAGGTCTGAATCACTCAGCCCTAGCTGGGTGCCAGGACAAATCTCAGTCAAACCACAGGCTGTGAGGTGTGTGCATTAACTTCTCAGCTGTACATTTTACACTAGAAGGAAATTTATTTTAGATTAGTGTTCCCTGTGTGCCTATAAAACTTTGAAATGTCAACAGCTATAATATATATAAGGCAATTGTATTCCCATTTTCACTGATAGAAGAAAAACAGTAAGTTGTACTTAACATTGGAGTGTACCTGGAAACTCTTCCTGCCCGCCATCCCTAGCTCTACAGAGGGATAACTGACTAATAAAACTGCATTTAAAGATGACAACATGATGATCTGATACACTTATACTGTATAGCATAATTGAAATTTAGGAAGAGAGTGAATCTATTTTTCTGAGGGACTCCTAAATATGCATTTTAATGGGGAATGGCAGAAATCACAATAGACTATTATCATTGTGGGAGTATCAATTGCGCACCTTAAAAGTATTCTTGTTCGATGTCTGTCTGTTTCTTTATTCCTTGGTTCTCTCATTCCACAAGTGCATAGGTTATTTTTTCTGTAGATCTGGGGAAAATGGGCCAGGGGTGGAAGGTCCATCCAGGCTAGACAGTGAACAGCCCATGACTGTTCAGCACAGAAGGAAACTTGAAAAGTGTTTTAATACCTTGAAGTCTGGCTGGACTTAGGGGAGCAACAGGGCTGAGAATACTCCAAAAGTAGATACTGGAGAGCAAGGGACTCCAAGACAGTAAGATGGGTGTCTGTGAAAATAGTGCTGGCCTAAGAGAAGCTCTAGGGAGAGATGGGCTCTTATTATCGGTGGGCTTGGATCACTACTTGTGATCATGAGGGTTGGTGCCAGCTCTAACCCTTTGGGTTTCTTGGACCTTGATGAATTATTTTATCCTTTTCTGGCAAAGCTGAATCCTGGTCTTTAGCCTCCAGTGACAAGTTCTCTGGAAGTTCCACTGGCTGAGAAGCCACTAATTCCATGTCTGCATCCATGTCTGGGTCCATGTCTGGGTTGGAACTCAGCGGTAGTGAAGGTGTTCTAGGAGGTTCCTGAAAAGGGCAAATGGATGAAACAGGAGGTGTAGTGGTAAAAGCGGCAGTTGCACTGGATGCAGAAGTTGGTGTTTCTAGGGAAGGCAATTTGGGGGAATATAAACTCTCCAACGCTTGGATAGTTTCCTTGGAAGATGGAGAAATACTTGGGTCAGTTGAATTGGCGGCAGCAAGAGTTTCTGCTGGTGGCTTTTTGGAAGGTGTTACAAATTTGATAACAGAGGGGATTTTTTTCTCTGCAAATTTCTTAGCTGGATTCTCAACCTTAGAGATTTGAAAAGCTTCCTATTGGAGGAGTTCAAAGACTGAGGGTAAATGAAGAATATAAGCCAAAGTGTCTGTAGTCACTGCAGCTAGGGATCTTGGCACCAGGCTGCGGTGGCTTCTTTTTCCCTCCATTCTCCTCATCTTTGGATCTCTCGCTGCTGACTTCACTGATGCGTAAAGCTTCAGTCTCCCTCAAGCCTGCCCACTGGCATAGGAACCGCGTTCAAAATCTCTGGGTGTGAGACAAACTTGTACACAAACTTCTGACCCCTCACGTTTTCAATGATATTCTTCATATAATAGTATCTGAGGGATCAGCTGTGTTTGTCATAATTCATATTAGGCTTGTTCTTTTGAGTCCCTCAGAGACGAGCCACCTCTTCTGCCTGCAAATGCTTGAACTCCCCGTCACTACAGGTCCAGCAGATCATGTGACCATTCTGAGGCTCCTTTAGGAGCTGAAGGAGGAACTGCCACAGGGTGATGGCATTGTTAAGAGCAATGAACGAGGCCACTTGCGGGGCTGCCTTAGGGTCTCTGCCTCAAACATGATGCTTCTCTCCACCGGCCACCTCCTAACATTGAGAACTCAAGCACAGTGAGGCAGCCACTGACACCCCTGCGGTGGAGCCAGATATAAGACTTTAATTTATTTAAGAAAATGAATAACCTCTTAAATAACATTAAACACACAAAAAAACAGCATCACAAATATTTGTAGGCCAAATCAGTTGGAAGTCTCAATCTCAGTTAACAATGTCAATACTCAAGCCCACATCATATATATATGTGTAATTTGTAATGGTTACAAAACTGAAGATGAACCATATCCATATTTTATCTTTATGGTGAATCTTTACTGATAATCAAGGAAAGCAGGACTTTCTATATTGCTACCCTCTATTTACTTACACAAGAAAGCAGATCCTGAAACAGTGTTTAAGGTGTATTATGTGGTGGAAATACAAGTGATCAATAGTGACATCTTCATTTACTGAGGCAGACTTTGATATAAGAAGAGGGATGTGATAGGACCATAAAACGTAGAGTTGGAGATATCCTCCCTGAAGGTTAAATCAGGAACTAGGTATTCCAGAATTCATCCGCTTTATGGTTCCATGGTAGAATTCACCAATAGCCTCTCTTGCATGAGATTTGGAAAGCTGATGTGAAGAAGGCATTAGTCAGATTTTTGAGCCATCATACAGATTGAGACAGATATATTGGAGTCAAGGACACCATCTTCCAGCTCATTTTTCAGATTCTTTGCTTTCCTAATTAAGAGTATTCTCAAACCCACCAATGATTTATTTAACTGCCATTTTCATAGAGGTGTAGCTTTCCACTGATGTCTTTATAAGATCCATATGAACAATCCATTGGGATTTAGATTTTTCTGTAAGGCCTTTTGTGTCCAACAGGAAACTATTCAGACTTTACTGCTTGGGAATATTCTCTGATTCTCTTCTACTTTATATTCACATAAGTCTTAATTGCCTAGGAAACACCTTATTCTGTCAATAGTGCTAATGAGCATGTTTTCTTTTTTAAAAAATTTATTTATTTAATTTATTTATTTTTGGCTGCGTTGGGTCTTCGTTGATGTGCGTGGGCTTTCTCTAGTTGAAGCCAGCGGGGACTACTCTTGGTTGTGGGCTTCTTGTTGCTGTGGCTTCTCTTGTTGCTAGGCACGCGGGCTTCAGTAGTTGTGGTGGGCGGGCTTTAGAGCACAGGCTCAGTAGTTGTGGCACATGGGCTTAGTTGCTCTGCAGCATGTGGGATCTTCCCAGACCAGGGCTCGAACCCATGGCCCCTGCATTGGCAGGAAGATTCTTAACCACTGTGCCACCAGGCAAGTCCCTAAAGCTAATTTTTTTTTTTTTTTTTGCGGTACACGGGCCTCTCACTGTTGTGGCCTCTCCCGTTGTGGAGCACAGGCTCCGGACGCGCAGGCTCAGCGGCCATGGCTCACGGGCCCAGCCGATCCGCGGCATGTGGGATCTTCCCGGACTGGGGCACGAACCCGTGTCCCCTGCGTCGGCAGGCGGACCCTCAACCACTGCACCACCAGGGAAGTCCAAAGCTAATATTTTTAATGATGAAAGATTGGGTGCTTTCACCTGAAGATAAGGAACACAACAAGGATATCTGGTCTTGCCACTTCTACTTGAGAATGTACTGGAGATTTTAGCCAAAACTGTTATACAAGAAAAGACAATAAAATGCCTAAAGATTGGTTAGGAAGATGTAAAATTATTTCTACTTCCAGATTGGCTATCTTCTATTCAGATAAATGTAATGAATCTAGTTTAAAAAAAACAAAACAAAACAAAATGTATGAGAACTCATTATTGAGTTCAGAAAGGTGATAATATACAAGATAAAAATATAAATATTAATTGTATTTCTATACACTGTCAATGAACGTTCTTTTTAAAAAAATTTTTATTGGAGTATAGTTGATTTACAATGTTGTGTTAGTATCAGGTGTATAGCAAAGTGAATCAGTTATACATACACATATATCTACTCTTTTTTTTTTCTTTTCCCATATAGGTCATTACAGAGTATTGAGTCGAGTTCCCTGTGGTATATAGTAGGTCCTTATTAGTTATCTGTTTTATATATAGTAGTGTGTATATGTCAATCCCAATCTCCCAGTTTATCCCTTCCCCTCCCAACAATCTTCTAATGAAACTAATACATGCCTTTCTAATAAAATGAAAAGAGAATGAAATCATTGGGAATAAATTTAGCAAAGAAGTACAAAATGAATATTCAGTATGCGTATATTACTACAATTCAAAGTAAAATTTCTAGGGCAAGAGAGTGAAAACAACCCACAGAATGGAAGAAAATTTTGCAATTCATATATCTGAAAAGGAACTTGTATTGAAAATACGTAAAGACCTCATAAGATCATTATAAAAAGTCATATAGGGCTTCCCTGGTGGCGCAGTGGTTGAGAGTCCGCCTGCCGATGCAGGGGACATGGGTTCTTGCCCCAGTCCAGGAGGATCCCACATGCCACGGAGCGGCTGGGCCCGTGAGCCATGGCCGCTGAGCCTGCGCGTCCGGAACCTGTGCTCTGCAACGGGAGAGGCCACAACAGTAAGAGGCCCATGTAACGCAAAAAAAAAAATGTGTTTTAAGTTTTGGTTCTGAAAAGTTTTACAAAATCATGAAAGAAATCACACTGGACTCTACTCAATACTCTGTAATGACCTATATGGGAAAAGAATCTAAAAAAGAGTGGATATATATATATATGTATAACTGATTCACTTTGCTGTACAGCAGAAACTAACACAACATTGTAAATCAACTATACTCCAGTAAAAATTAAAAAAAAAAAAAGAAATCACCCTGGACAAAAACCCTATGAATGTTAGGAACATGGGAAAGCATTGTGTCTTACCAGTTCTCTTCAAAAACATGAAAGAATTCACATTGGACAGAAACCCTATCAATGTCAGGAATGTGGGAAAGCTTTCATTTCTCTGTCAAGAATTTGAAAGCACATGAGACGGCACAGTGGAGAGAAACCATATAAATGTGAAGAAGGTGGGAAAGCAAAGGTGTGAAAAGATTCACTAGGTAAAACCTCTTGTTTGTAAACAGCTTGGGAAACACTTCAATTGGCCCACATCTTTAGATGTGAAAACTCCCATGAAGAAGTATAAATGTAAGTAACATGAAATAACTTGATGGAACGTAATCCATGCCTAATGTTTCAGAAAACCTTCAGTATGAAAGTTGTTTTTATTTCATTTTGTTTTGTTTTATTTATTTATCTATTTGGTTGCACCGGGTCTTAGTTGCGGCAGGCAGGCTCCTTAGTTGCAGCTCGCGGGCTCCTTAGTTGGTCCCTAGTGTGGCTCGCCAGGTTCTTAGTTGCAGCACGTGGGCTCCTTAGTTGCAGCTCCAGGGCTTCTTAGTTGCAGCTTGCCAGCTCCTTAGTTGCAGCATGCAGGCTCCTTAGTTGAAGCATGCATGTGGGATCTAGTTCCCTGACCGGGGCTCGAACCCAGGCTGCCTGCTTTGGGAGCGCTGAGTGTTATACACTGCACCACCAGGGAAGTCCCAAGAGTTGTTTTAAAAGTTTATAAATATGTTGTTTTTACTAAGGATCTTTCTTCAGGTGTATCCTTGGATGGTGGGTTTCTACTAATTTGAGAAATGAATATTAATGTGAGTTAATACTGTAAGTTGTGTTTCAACAATGGTACATAATGTTTAAAGGTAGTGATTTTTTTCTTTAATCAGATCATGACATTTTCTGTTTCCATTTTGAAGCTTTTTGGATCCATGGGTAAATAAAAGTGTATTTCTAATATGCAGTTAGGCTTAAATTTTTATAATGTGCTATTCATTCTCTGTTAAAGAGCCATTGAAAATAGCAGTTTGGTGTTTGCTGGGATTTTCCTACTGGTCTTGGGTGACAGTTTCTGGATATCCCTAATCTACTATATATAGTACCTTTTTGACTGAGAAAGATCTTTTTCTGGGGGTGGTGGGTACAGGAGCCTTATTCAGTTCTCCATTCTGTTAAACATTTGGAATAAATTTTAATGTATGGCAAGGTTGTCAAGGAGTACAATTTTATGTAAATTATGTTTTTCCTGTTTGCTTTTTCTTTCCTTCTGCTTGGTATTTGGTGAACAGAATGTGAATTAAGAAGAGAGACTTGTGATAGGACAAAAAATCTAGAGTTGGAGATATCTTGCCTGTGAGTAATGTTAGGGCCTAGGTTTTCCAGAATCCATCCCCTTTGTGATTCTATGTTAGAATTCACCAACAGCTCACTTGTGCATGATTTAAAAGCAGATGCAAAGAAGACAATTTTCAGATTTGGGAGCTACCACACTGGGAGAGAGACAGACACATAGGAGGTTTGAGAACACCATCTTCCAGCATATTTTCCAGATTCTGTGCCCTTGTAGTTAATAGTAGCCTCAACACCACCAAATGTTTGGTTTCCAATTTCTTATAAATGCAGTTTTCCCCTGATGTCACCACAAGTTCCAGATCAAAATCTGTCAGTTTGAATTTTTCTATAAGGCCTCCTATGTCCACTTGGAAAGTAATTCATGTTTCATGGTTGGGAGTACTATCTGATTACCATCTTGTGTAGATTATACCTTTATAATGTCTAATTTGTATAGAAACACCTTATGTTCTTAATAGTGCTGGTGAGTATGTTTTCCTGATTCACCATGACATTCAGAATGGTGCAGCCAAAAACAAGAACATGGGAGTTTGCTTGGGGTATTTTTTTTAAGTCTATTTTATTTATTTTTTGGTTGTGCTGCGAGGCTTGCAAGATCTTAGTTCCCCAACCAGGGATGGACCCGGGCCCTTGGCAGTGAGAGCTCGGAGTCCTAACCACTGGGCCGCCAGGGAATTCCCTCTCTGCTGCATTGTGAAGAGGTTGCCTCGACCCATTGTTTCACCTTGACCTATTGGCCTTCTGTCAGGAAGGACATCCTCATTTGTGTAAATCAGCATCATTTCCTTCCATCATCATGCATAGATTATTTCCGGCTCTCAAGCCTACTCTCTGCCTGTTTACATGGAAACATCTTTAGAAATCCATGCATATCCCACTCTGGAAAATTTCCTGAGGCAACACCAGTGACTGTGAGTTGAGAGGGCAGTAGAAGCAGTTGGCAGAACCTATGTTATGGGCACATTCCATCAGCCACAGTAATCCTGGCTGTCTCATATTTGTAAAATATGTTTGCTTGCTTGTTCACACAGCACTTCAATTTTTACTGAGTTTCAATGGGGAATCATACGCTCTGGAATTTGTCTGAGTAACAGTTACTCCATTATCGTCTCCCTCCCCACACCTGTTTACCATAAAGGCTTTAGCAGCCTCTGTTTATGCATCCCGGTGTCTCTAAACCACCCATGGTGGACATAAGTTATCCAAGGCATTCTTGTACCAGAAACTAGTCTCCTCAGCTGTTACTGCACACAATTAGAGCAGCTCTGCTGGCAGCTGACAGAGTTGTTCTGTAAATGGAGGCCCTCCCATGGCCAGAGTTGAGCCTCCACAGCCAATTTGCCATTTTGCCTTGGGTCATGAATGTAGGACCCCTCAGTTTTGCTAACCAGAGTCTTCCTCATTAAAAAGGCATTGGTCATTGCAGCATAAAGCAAAAATTGGCCCCTCTGTCACATCCCATTTGCTGAAGGAACTGTGTCCCCCCCCCCCCAAGTTGATGCCTTTTGTTCTGGAGTAGGTCACTTCTTTCTGGACACATGGCCACTTGAGGAGTCACTTGGGATCCCAGGAGAGACCAGGGAGTCCACATACTTTATATACAGTGTGTTGCTGCCACACCTGATGGGGTCCACTGCAGAGATGCTGTGTTCTGTCACTAAATCAGACAGGCCATCTGGGATGAGATGGATTAGCCAAGCATCAGATGGATTAGTCAAACTTCAGGCAATCGTGCTAGCAATAGAGAATTACCTGGCCAAGAATGGAACTCATCTGCACATTGTTACAGATCCTTTGGCCACTGCCAATGATCTAGGTGTACCAATCATAGCTCCTTATCCAAGGTTGCCCCCTTTGGCATTAAGAACTCTGAGAGTAACTTGCCTCACAATATCCAAGTCCAAATCAATGCGAGTCCTTACTCTGCGCATATATTAAACCTCAGTCTGCAGAGGCTCAGTGTTCAGAGCAATAAATTGACTTCTGGGCACACTCTCACCTGGGATCTGATGGTATTAACCTTAGCCCTGTGAGCCCCCGCAATCCGTAACCACTTAGAGGCCTCTAACCTCAATGTTAGGCAATATTCATGGGACATCCCTTCTCTGCCATGGCTGCCTTAGTGACTGATGTGAACCAACACCACTGGTAATAAGCTCAACAGACATAGCTTCCCGACCAAGGAAGGGGTCCCTACAGCTGATGGCAAACAGACTTTGTAGGGCCCTTCACCCCCTCTACTGGCTACTTGCTATGCTGACCTTGGTAGATACTCACATACAAAAATTACTTATCCTATCACACATAACCCTTTTGAAACCAAAATGCAATCACTCACCAACATACTGTAAAAATTACTGATATCCACTCAATTCTGAACAACCAGGCTCTTGAAAAAGGCATTCAGTGGCAGTCTTAGGACCCCAATCTACAACCCTCATAGGATGTCCTGATGGCTTACTTAAAGCTTGCTTTCTTCTATACATAGGTCTCCCTGCTGTTCAGGGCATTATTCAGATTTAATCCACAGTCTTTGGGGCCAGTTACTTTGTTCTGGTCATCAGGCTTACTGTTGACTTACGAGTAGAGCCTTTCTATACTAGACATTCTGTCAGTGACATTTCTGGTCACTCCTGCAGGTCTTTGGTTTATTGTCATAGTACATCCTGGCCACCACATGTATATCCCACTCCCGGTTCTTCCTCCTAACATCATCCATAGACTGGGTAACCTACATGTCAGTATTTCATTTTGGGCACCCTCCTTCAAACCCCTCTGGCCCATCCAACACAAATGTCCTCTTTTCCTACAGTTTACAATCACAGACTCATCGTCGTTGGAGCCCCTGGCACTGACCTGGGCACGCATGATGTCATTCAACAAACATATCATTAATGCCAATCAAGAAATGTCAAAAACTTTCAAAATACATGTAGTAGTCAGCTAATGCCTCAGGTGTTTTCCATGAAGGACAACTCTCTAGTGGACATGGTAGCTGATGACCACTTGGCTTTGCACTATTTATGAGCCAGAGAGGGAGAGTTCTGTTCCCTTAGGAGGGCTGCTTGCTGCATGTGGGTGGAATACACTGGCAAGGTGCCACCAGTAACACAGATGAGACAACAAATTAAAATAACAACGTTATTGAAATATTTGAACAGAATTCCAGAACCATACTGGCACACTTTCCTGGATCCCTCAAAATACCTGGGGATGACAGGATTCCAATGTTGTTTTGAAGCTTCATCATCTTAATTATGGTGCTTGTGTCACATGGCTTTTCAATTAATATTCAAATTCATTTCAACGAGATGTGGCAGCATTCAGTCTGTAAACTTAAGGAGTGAAAGAACTGACCTCATTTTTGATATTTGACTCTTAAGGCTTTGGGTATCTGCTCACCTGTCTGGCCTACAGTGCATAACTAAGTTAGGAAGGGTGACACCTGCTCCTTTTCTTTTTGTGTCAGCAGGTGGGAGGGTCAAAACTTGAAAACCTGCAGCCTCCACTTCTACACACATTAAATAGCCAAGCCATTCTTTACACAAGGCACCTGAACTAGCTTACCCTTGCCCGACTCTCCTTAGAAAGTACCTCTGAGTAATAAGCATCTTTCTATTTTTAAAATTTATTTATTTATTTATTTATTTTTGGCTGCATTGGGTCTTCATTGCGGCGCACAGGCTTTCTCTAGTTGCAGCAAATGGGGGCTACTCTTCTTTGAGGTGAGCGGGCTTCTCCTTGCAGTGGCTTCTCTTGTTGCGGAGCATGGGCTCTAGGTGTGCGGGCTTCAGTAGTTGTGGCATGCAGGCTCAGTAGTTGTGGCTCGCAGGCTCTAGAGCGCAGTCTCAGTTGTTGTAGAACATAGGCTTAGTTACTCCGTGGCATGTGGGATCTTCCTGGACCAGGGCTTGAACCTGTGTCCCCTGCATTGGCAGGCGGATTCTTAACCACTGCGCCACCAGGGAAGTCCAACATCTTTCTTTTGATGCACTTGAGAACATCAGTGTTGACATCTGATCCCATTTTGGGTAAGGTGTTAATCCTGCCCCCAAAAGGGCAATGATAAAACAGAAGGTAACGCATGGAAAATGTCTTTAGGATGACAAACATGTATTCAGGGTAAGATATTTTAGAACATGAGGAAAGAAATTCAAATACAGAGATCCAAATATGATCACAGAAGAAAAACTTTGAAACCACCTACATGGTCACTAGCAGAGGAATGAATAAGTGAAATAATAAACAGTCTTATAAAGGAAAAATACAGAGCAGCACAACTGAATGGATGGTTTCTGCTCGTATATGTAAAGAGCTCTGAGAGATCATTGTTATCTTCACAACAAGAAAGAAAAACTAAACAACCTGAAAGGCAACACCTGTTGGTAGATTCATGAAGATTTGAGTACATGGCAATCAATGCTCCCCAAATCAGAGACAGATAAATAGAACTGTCAGTTACCTGGAGGTGAAGCAATTGGAGCCAGTAACCTCTAGAAACATTTAAACTGGTAACTTGAATTTGCTGGAGACACAGATTGGACTAGCTTGAGATTTAAAACATTTAGGGAGTCCAGTCTCAGGGAACCCCCCAAATTTATGAATTTTTCCTACAGGAGCCCAACCAGGTTCTCCTCATGAATGATGGAAAAACACTGCCTCATGCTTCATGCAGGAGTCAGTAAAACCATTTTGATAAGCACACAAAGCATTCTGTTCCCTGTAACTCAGGCTCTCAAAGAAAATTAACTTGCCAAAACCTTATCTGAAATGGGGCAGAGCAGTCAGACAGCTCCCTGACCCTTCAGGTTTTCTCTGTGTCAAAAGGGAAGGAATGAATACTAAACCTGTTCTGAGGTTCATTGTCCAGGGATTCTGTCCTGCCAAAACATTACAGTTTTAATCATAAGAGAACATTTTTCCACACCAGTACCTTCCTACCGTATCAACAGGGCTCAGTATAAAAAGAGTGGATTAAAACAGAGTTTTAAGACACAGACTATTTACCATTGAGTTTCTAGGGATACCCAAACACAACAGGGGAGATAAATACAAGGAGACTTGTATACAGCATAAGGTATAGTAAAAGGGAAATTTATAAACACCTATATTAAGAAAGAAATATATCAAATTAACAACCTAAATTTACACCTCAAAAACTAGAAAAAGAACAAGCTAAACCTAAAGTATAAAGTGAGTACTTTTCAAACTACAAAACATGGTGAAAAGAAATTAAGACGAGTATCAATAGAAAACATCCCAATTTCATGGTTCAGAAGAGTTAACATTGCTGAACTGGCACTACTTCACAAAAATGCCAGCTATAATCTTTGTAAGAAATTGGCAAGTTGTTTCATAATTTTATATGAGTGGGGAAGAGGCAGGGATGGATGGAAGGTTCAATCCTGTCAAAGGACAAATATTAAAATGGAGCAGACTCTTTATTACAGATGGCGGGGTCACCTTAAGTGTCTTTGTTTCTAAACAAGGGTCACAATTTAGAATGGTCTGACAGACTTAAGCCAAGACCCTGACCCATATAGGACGTAAGACCCTATTGTTTCAGTGTCGCCTGATATGGGCCATCTTCCAATGCTGTACTTACTTTATTCATTTGGGAATTCAGTCAGCATTTCCCTGTACCTCCGCGTTCATAAAGAACTGGGCGAAAACAACATAGGCCTCCCCAAGCCGGAAAGAAGTTCCGTTTAAATGCAAACATCCTTTGCCGGATCAGGTCGCCGCCCACCCGCAGAGTCTGGTTCCGCAGACCTGCATCTTCCTGCCCTGCTGTCACTCAAGCGTGGGGGGCGAGGCCTCTCAAACTGTCCAATCAAGAACCCCGTTGGGGAAAGTGGGTGGGGACACGCACTGCATTGGCGCAAACATCCCTACTCGCCCCAATCGTCTCTGTGGCTTTGCCGCAGTGTCCCTCACGCTGTGCTTTGCTGCGGTCGTGGGAGTGATAGGAGGGACTCAGGGAAACCTAGAAATGGTAAGTGCGCTGCCCAGCGATGTGGAGACGCGGTGGAGGGTCTGGTCGGAACCGGCCCTGGCAGGACCCGGGTCTGACCGCGGTCAACTGTGGGGTATGCGGACCCGAGCTGCGTGTGTCTCCGCTCGGACCTCAGTCCCCTCGGTCTGGCAGCATGGGGGCGGGGCCGGCAGCTGAAACCCCGGGCGTCCTGTCCCGTCACTGTGCGCGGCGACTTGGGCCCTGACCCCAGAGCCTCTCTGGGCAGCTCTGCGCCCGCAGTCTGTCGTCTCCCCGAGACTGTGCGGTGACCACAGGGAGGGTCATCAGGGAACAGTCGTGACTGGGTCTCCGGGGATCGTGCGTGGGAGGAGCTGTGCTCTATGGAGTCCACAGTCTCTCCTTTCACGTCAGCGGGACTCGTTTTCTTCTTTTTACGAGTGTTGTGGTTTTTAGAGCAGTGTTTCAAATTCACAGCTCTTGTTTCCCCAGCCTAGCTCTGGCAATAAATCTCCTCTCATTCCCAAAGCTAGCTTCACTTTTCCGATTCACAGCATCACCATCAACTATTTGTCCTCTGTGGTGCATTTCAGAGCGACCCAATATTTTAACTGTTTATCCTTCTCCCACAGAGCCATGGATGGCCCTTAAAGATTTATTTATTTTTTTATCTGTGGATGTTTTACATGAAAAGAAAGACGAATAACCACACGGAATCATGTACATTGTATGAAAACCTTGTGCCTCTCCCCCAGAATCCTTACAGGACACATACATCCTATGGGAAGTCCTTTGGGTGGAGTTTATTTTTGTGGAAACTGTCAGCACTGCCTCTCCCTGGGTTTGTAACTTTAAAGAGATTTACTGACTTGGTCTGCATTTTTCAATAAAGGAAAATTACGTATTTAATCAATAGAGCTATAAGGACAGTATAAAATAGTTCCGAACAGGCAAGAAAGAGGTGACTGAGAGAAGATAAAATATTCTTGTATTACATTACATTTGTTAAGAATTTTTGTTCCACTCTTTCTTTCCCTGAACGTGTGTAGTAAGTTTCTGAGGTCTGTGTTTACTTTTGGATATTTTCAAATGAAATTTCAGGGCTTAGACCAAAAGTGTTCAAGTATAGTTAATTATTTACAAATGAATTTCTTTCCATGGAAATAATAATTAACTGACATCTTTTATTCTGGATGGAATAGATATTTGGGGTTTTCTGCTTGAACTACTAAAGTGCCTTACCATTTTCTTTCCTCCTTCCCACATGAACACTGGATTTAAGTTATTCTGCTGTATTGTTCAAAAACTGGCTTTGTGTCATTTAAAATCTCAGGGATCCAAAGCAAGTCCAGGGAGGGTAGAGGCCTGTGGTCAGTGAGCTTCACTAAGGCCCCCTTGAGGTTGGAAAGGGAAGTACTGCGAAACCTAGTTGGTTCTTCCTGGGAAGCCTTACCTTTGCAGGTGTCCTCCGTGTTTGCGTCCACCACAGAAGGAAACTTTATAGTGAGAGAAGATGCAGGGCTTTGGAAAGCTGGCGGTGCACCTGCACGTGGGGGTGGGGATGATGCCTTTTTTAGGTTGTAGTTGTAGTTCCGTAGGCCTAGACACTTTTAGACAGAGTGTTTGAGTTTTGCATCCACAGTGTACATGCAATTAGTGTAATTTGCACACACTGAGAGTCTGTGAAGATCAGGTGTTCTGTCTCATGGACAGAAGGTTTATGAATTGGGGAGTTCCTTTGGGTCAGAGCCTTAAACTGAATCAGGCTGAGAGTTTCCTGACTTGTGACAAGAGAAGCCTGGGGAGGGAGTGCTTCCATGCTTACAGGAGAGGGGAGGACGTGTAGAGCTCCCAGAGATCATTCGTGTGGCTGCTCACCTGTCCCTACCCTCCTTCACCAGGGACTGACCCACTCTAGGGGTTCCATCTCAACCTGGAGTGTTTAGACACCAAGTCTGGAATATGTTCAACTTTCTGAAAATGGGGTTTTCTTCTGAATTTGAGGGAAGCAGCCTGCTTATCTGTTTTTATTTCAGTATTTGGATTCTTCTATCCTAAATATTGCAGCCCTTTAACTCTAGTTTGCACCAGCACTTGGGATTTTAAAATGTAAGTTGATCGAGAGATACGATGTAAGGCAAGAAAATTGTGGAACCAAATAGGATTTTTATTCCATTTAGGCAAGAGAACCTCAAGATGTGAGATGGGCGTATTTAAGTTCTCAGGTGCTTTTTCCATTTTTTGGTCAGTGTATGTGCCTGTCCCTAGAGAAATTTGACATTTAAAAGGCTATTATACTATTCCTAAGGTAAATGAATTCCTATTTTAATGGATGTGAGGGAAAAAAACAATTGAATTTCTATTTTCATTGATACGAGGAAAGTCCTCAAAGCCTCTGTAAATATTTGAAATTCTTAGTTTACTTCAGCTCTTACTTTGCAAGTCCTAGTGTATTAGAGTATGCCATTCATTCCTGAAAACATCACCAGTGTGAAATATAGTGGAAGGACAAACTGTAAGGCCCTAGTCCTTTTCATTAGAAAGGGATATGTAAATTATTTACAGTCTGCAGTCTTATACACCCTACTGTTTAAAGGATTAAGTCTTGGTGTGGTTTCCTATGTAAAAAAGTTAAAATTAAATTAATTTTTAAATGTAAAAGTTAATATAAAATAATTATTAAGCATAGCAAAATATGGCATATAAAATTTTTTCTCCTTCTTTTCAATAAATAATTCATGGGAAGGTTAAAAAAATCCCTAAGATAGGAAACTAACTTAAGACAACTCCCTGCCCACATATCCCACTCCACTTCTGTGCAAAGAACCAGTTTTGATTACTTCCATCATCCTGCTAGTGTTTCTTTATATAAAACCAAGTCATTGTGAATGCACGTTTTTCTTCTCTTTGTTCTTGGGTGGGGTGGTGGGGATCCACATATTTGATGTTTGACTACTGAAAACTTAAGCCTCACCCCTCCCTTTTCCCCTAGCGCTTCTTACCTGGACAGGCTGATAAGAAAGCCTGGAAGCTCCTGCTCCATGAGCTGCTGTTTGTTGGGGTCTCCTCCTGTGCGCTGTGCTGCCCTGTGGGGCACTGTTGTTCTCAGCAACCCTGGGTTCTATATACAGAGGATTCTGAATTGGCAGTTTCTGTAATTCTTTGTCCTTTGGAAGCAGGAGTATGGGAATGGGGCCCTCCTTATAGTGTTTCTGGGTGGATGTCTTGGGTGTAACCCATCTATGTGTTTGGAGTGAAGATGTGTCTGAGGCTGGTGTCTCCCCAACTTTAGGAGGGGTCTTAGTGTTACCAAGTTCAAGCTGATACTGCTCACTGTGTTACCCAAAAACTAGGTTCACCTCTTGGTGGGTGTTGAGCCAATAGACACAACCAAGCCAAAGATTGGGAGAAGGAAGGATTTATTATTACTTGGAACAAGTAAGGAGAACACTGGGGATCTTTCCCAAAGCACTGTCACCCTGAACAACAAATTAGGGAAGTTTTAAGCTAAGGGTACATGTATATTCATGAAGGGGATTTAGCAGAGGAGAATTCAGCATAAAATTGGGGCAAAGGTCGACAGAGTTCAAGCTTTGGTTTATGAAGTCAGGAGGCTCAACATCATCATTCCATCCTCCACCTGGGTGGGGGCCTTAGTTCCTGCAGAAGTCAAAGATATATTATTTTGTATATATATCTATATCCCTTGAGGAGGAACTAGGACTCTGCTGTATCACTGCACTATTGTTTGACTACTTTTTCTCTGTTCTTTCATTCCTTTGTTCCTTAAGTTCATTGATTACTGAGACCTGTTCAAGGGCAAGCATTGTGGCCAGGCTTAGATCACAAAATGGCTTAGGCCAGAAATGGCTTCTCTTATGTCAAGAAAGCCAGGGTTCTCTTTCACTGAGGTTCCCCTAACTTACCTGCTTACAGCTGCATGACAGGCCAATAAAATGAGAGGTGAGGTGTTGGGGCAAGAGTAGCGACTTTATTCTGAAAGTCAGCAAACCGAGAAGGTGGACTAACTTCCTAAAGAACCAACTTAATTCAGAAAAGAGTTTAGGTTTCTTTTATGCTAGGAGGAGAATTGAGACGGCAGTTTTTCATCTTGTGGCATTTTCCCAGGAGGCAGGAGGTCCCAGCTCCTAAGTCACCCTTATCTGTAGATACCATCTAGCCCTGGAAAACAGCTAGTCAAAAGCGCTGTTATTTTTAGGAATTAGGGTTTGGTTAATGGTTATCATGCTGTGGGGGATGAAGGTTAGGAGGACAAAGTAAAATACTTTAGTGCATTCTGTGAAGTTAGTACAGCTTAATCAGGTCAGTTAATAAAATATAGAAGGCCTGGGAATTCTCTGGTGGTCCAGTGGTTAGGACTCGGTGCTTTCACTGCTGTGACCCAGGTTCAGTCCCTGGTCGGGAAGCTAAGATACTGGAAGCTGAGTGGCTCGGCAAAGAGGGGGGAAAATATATATATACACACACACACGCGTGCGTGTGCACGTGTGTGTATGTGTGTGTGTAAAAGGACTTTTGTAACAAGGCAAGAGAGCAGATAGCCCCTGTTACATTAGGGTGTTATGAATACGATTATACCCCGTGAATGAGGTGAGCCTAGGGGTTACTTCTTAAAGAGCAGTTATTTCAAAGAGAAAGAAAGAGAAGAGAGGGAAGGGAGCCAGTAGTTGGTGGACTGAGTATACTCTCCAAATACCAGAGGGCTCATCAGCAGCACCTCTGCTGCAGCTGCTTCTCCCTCTACTGCAACAAAGATCCTGACCCTCTGAGTTATTAGGGGCGACACCATAACCTCACTGTGACACAGCAAAGGAATTAGCTTTAACTGATTTAAGTTTGGGTTACTTAAATTATATGTCATGGAGGAAGAGACATGATACATCTTCACCTGGTTATCCTCAGGGAACCTCAGCAGCCTTGCCATTTCACAGTCTCTGCAGGTAGGATCTGCACTGCATGCACTTTGCTCCAGGAACACAGGTATGACATCACAGTAACAACGTCCTCCTCTGAGGATATTCGTTTCACGTTCATTCAGAACTAGTATTGGAATGGGAGCTCATATGAAGTGGATGGGCCATTGACCCACGCATAAGATAAGACCCTCATGCCTTGGTCAAGTTCCTGAAAATTCTTTGATAATCAGATGGCTGCTCCCCCACAAGATCTGCTGGGTCCTTTTGGTGTTGGGAGGCAATGTTTTCCTTGTTTACTAATTTTACTTGAGCCCATATTTGCTATTCCTTGGAAATTTGCCCACCTTGAGGTCACCCCTACCACGACTGTGTTTAAATTGCCGTACAACAGCCATACATAACAATAACTCATGTTAGAGTCCTCTTAGCCTCCTTCACTGTAGAGTTTTTAGTGACCTTTCATACCTCCTGGAGTTCCCACGATGGCCTTAAATTGTCCATAGGCTTCTGATGGAAGAAACTGCCCTGTGCCTCACACTTTTGCCATTAGAGCTGCAGTGACTGTCACACACCGAGCTCTCTTGAAAATAAAGGGTCTCAGGGCTTCCTTGGTGGTGCAGTGGTTAAGAATCCGCCTGCCAATGCAAGGGATACGGGTTCGAGCCCTGGCCTGGGAAGATCCCACATGCCGCAGAGTAACTAAGCCTGTGTGCCACAATTACTGAGCCTGTGCTCTAGAGCCTGGGCACCACAACTACTGAAGCCCGTGCACCTAGAGCCCATGCTCCCAACAAGAGAAGCCAGTGCAATGAGAAGCCCACGCACCACAACGAAGAGTAGTCCCCGCTTGCCGCAACCAGAGAAAGCCTGCGCACAGCAACGAGGACCCAACGCAGCCAAAAAGAAAAAAAAAAAAGAAAATAAAGGGTCTCATAAGCACTGAGCTTGTGACCCTCTGCTGAGCTGCCCATTGTGCTTTTGACCCTAGAACTAGCACCCCATCGGGTTGGGATGCCTAGCAGCACCACCGCGTGCAATGATGGAGCGAAACCTGTCCTGGTTTATGCCTCCTGCAGGAGGGTGGCCTGTTCTCTCTTCAGTACATTAAAGGATGCTGTGGTCTTGGAAGAGGTCACTACTCCCCCAGATGGAGACTTCCCTTGGGAGTTTCCTGGGATTAACTGAATGCATAGCTCTGGGGTGTGCATAGATGTTAAGGATGACAATATGCATTCGTGCATGATGAGCTCAGTGGAGAGTTGCTGCTCTTCATTTCTTGTGATATCCCTGATAAATGACCAAACCACACGGCTAACCAAACATCAGAGAGTCATCTTGATACTGGCCAAACATTGGCCCCATCTACATGTATTCACAGCCTTTTGGACGATGTCTAAGAATTGCCCCTTTGTATTAAAAGAAATGTTGGGATCTCTTGATTTAGAGATACCCAAAATAGAATTCAGGGTTATTCTCATCTGTACATATACTAGGTCCACAATATAGGTACTCACCAGGACACTCTTATCCATGTTGGAGTCCCAGACATGACTGGTAGTAACCGTGGCACTTCTCAGAAAATACAGTGCTGCTCTCCAACATGACATTCAGTTGAAGTTTCACTTCCGTTAACAGGTCTCAGGCTCATGGAGCACCATACTGGCTTATTGAAATAAGTTCAAAAAAGTTGTATGAAAGGTGTCCCGTTTTGGTCTTCAGTCATCAGGGGTGAATTGCAATGAGTCTGTCTTCAACTTTTTTTTTTTCTAATTCACTTCAGTTTTCTTTTAGAGCAATTTTAGGCTTACAGAAAAAGAAAAAGAGAGTACAGAGAGTTCCCACATAACCAGTCTGCATCCACACAGTTTACACTATTTTTAAATCTTGTGTGTGGAACATTTGTTAAAATTGTTCAGTGAATGTTGATACATTAAAGTATACAGTTTACAGTAGCATTGACTCCTTGTGTTAAAAGATCTATAAATCCTGGCAAATGTTTAATGACATATATCCTTCATTTCATTTCTGTATCCTATAGCATAGTTTCATTTCCCTAAAAATCCTATATGCCCAACCTATTCATTCATTCTTCCCTTGAACCCTCAAATCCTTCACAATCAGATATTTTTTTCTTGGCTCATAGTTTTGTCTTTTCCAGATTGTCACATACTTGGAATCATACAGTGTGTAGCTTTGTGAGATTAGCTTCTTTCACTTAGCAGTATACTTTTTTTTTTTTTTTAATTCGGCCGCACGGCATGGGGAATCATACTTCCCCGACCAGGGATCGAACCCATGTCCCCTGCATTGGGAGCACGGAGTCTTAACCACTGGACCACCAGGGAAGTCCCTTTTGGGTTCCTCCATGTGTTTTCATGGCTTGATACCTTATTCCTTTGGTATCCTTCAACCTTGCTCTGCCCTTATTAATTCCAAGAGTAATCTCTGTTGTAGATTCTTTCAGATATTTTACGTAGACAATCATGTCATATAGAACAAAGACAGTTTTATTTCTTGCTTCCCAATCTGTATATCTTTTATTTCCTTTTCTTACTGCATTGACTAAGGCTTCTAGAACAATGTGTTTTGTTTTTATTTTTTTCTTTGTGTGTGTGTGTTTGTAGTACAGTGTTGAATAGGAGTGGTGAGAGGAATCTCCTTGCTCTGTTCCATTCCTGTCTTACCAGTAAAGCATCTAGTTTCCCACCACTAAGTATGATATTAGCTACAGGTGTCATGTAAATGTTCTTTCTCAAAAAGAGAGAGTTCCCCTCTATTATTAGTTTGTCATCATAAATGGATATTGGATGGTGTCAAGTCCTTTTTCATGTTCATTTCCCCCTTTCATTTCTGGTATGAGTAATTTCTGTCTTCCCTCTTTTCTCTGTTATGTTGACTAGATACTTAGCACTTTTATTAAATTGATCTCATCAAAGGACAGCTTTTGGTGTTGAAAACAGAAGAGTGTTTTTTTCCAATATATTTTAAATAATTTCAGACTTTTTGCTCCTTTAAATATTTCCACATTCTTTGATCTTCCAATCAAGCTTATCCTCAAAAGCACCACCAACTGTTTAATTTCTATTTTCTGAGAGGTTTAGTTTTCCACTAATGGCTTCTCAAGATCCACATAAAAAATCCACCAGATTTCCATTTTCCATTACCACCAGCTCTTCATCTTTGCCATTATTTGGTGTTCTGAAGTTTTGTAATTTTAGGCATTGTAGGAAGTGTTGGGTGATATCTCATTCTTTTATTTTCAGTTTCCTGGTAATAAGAATTTTTTCACGTGCTTATTTACCATCTATATATCGTCAATAAAATGTGTGTTCAGATCTTTTGCTCATTTTTAATTAGGTTGTCTTCTTTTTGTTCAGTTTTAAGAGTCCTTTGGATGTTTTGGATACCAGTGCTTTATCATACAGATGATTTCCAAGGATTTTCTGCCAGTCTGTGGCTTGTGTTTTCATTCTCTTAACACTGTGTTTCACTGAGCAGGAGTTTTTCGTTTTAATGGAGTCAAAGTTATTTTTATCTTTTGGATCTTGCATTTGCTTTTGTATCTAAAAATTAATCACCAAAACCAAGGTCACCTAGATTTTCTCATATGTTATCTTTTTGGAGTGTTGTAGTTCTACATTTTACACTAAGTACTGTGATCCATTTTGGGTTAATTTTTATGAAAGGTTTTAAATCTCTGTCTAGATTCATTTCTTCATTCTGCATGTGGATATCCAATTTTTCCAGCATTATTTGTTGAAAAGACTAAATTTTTTGTATTTAATTGCCTTTGGTCCTTCGTCAAAGTTGAGTTCACTATTATGTGTGGATCTATAGGAAAGCACTTGACTTGTGCACGTTAAGATTTTAATCTTCAACCTTCCTCTACTCTCTTAGTAGTTCAAGGTCTTTTTTTTTTTTTTTTTGCTCTTGGAATTCTTTGAGGTTTTCTCCAAAGACAGTCTTGTCATATGCCAGCCAAGGCAGTTTTATTTCTTCTCATTTTTTATCCTTTTTATTTACTTTTCCTGTCTGATTGCATTAGCTAAAAATTCCAGTATAAGATTGATAAAGGAATGGTGAGAGGGGACATCCTTACCTTCTTCTTGATGTTACCGGAAAGCATCTAGGTCTTTCTGTATAGTCCATTTATATTAAACAAGAGGCCAGTTGATGTAGAAGTAGATGTGGGCAGAGGGGAAGCATTCTCTAGAACACTGATTTGATCTCAATCTTTTAGTGATCCTGTATCTCTGGGTTTGACTTTCTGTGACACAATGAGAAAGATGTTTGGTCTTTGTCCCGCGTTCCTAGCAAAAACCTTTTGAAGTCCTTGGAATGACTTGAGTAATAAGGGTGATAGAGTGTCTTTTGTTTTAAGTAAATTACGAAACCCGATGGTGTGTCAAGGAAATCTATGAGTTGTAGACGGCTGAGTAGAAATGTTGGTAACCAAGGCACGCCATTTGTGTCTGGCATCTGAAGTAGAGACGTTGTCTAGTACTGAGTGCTTAAATCTATAGAGTGTAACATATGTGAGTTAGTGTTAGAATTGAATTGAACTGTTGGACATCTGTTTGGTGACAAGAGAGTTGGAGAAGTGGCATTGGGACACCACATATTTGTTGTTAGGAGGGGAAAAAAACACTATTATCCTCAGAGGTGCCCCCACCTTTGAGAGCAGAAAATGCTAAAAGAGACTCACATTGGCTATTTCCCTACACCTACAGGTCAGTTAGGCTGTAGCAAAATCCCAGTTAGTTGCGCGCTTGTGAAATAGATTGTTTTCAGGACAGGCCTTGTTAAAAAGAAGAGACTATTCTGGGTATATACATTTTTTGTTTGTTTATTTTTACAGTTGATTTACAGTATTATATTAGTTTCAGGTGTACAGCATAGTGATTCAGTATTTTTATAAAAATATGGAACACTTCATTAATTTGTGTGTCATCCTGCTGACTTTCTCTGTATTGTTCCAATTTTATTTAAAAATTTTTATTGTAGTACAGTTGATTTACAATATTGTTTTAGTTTCAGGTGTCTGGGTATACTTTTTTTTTTTTTTTTTTTTTTGTGGTACGCGGGCCTCTCACTGTTGTGGCCTCTCCCATTGCGGAGCACAGGCTCCGGACGCGCAGGCTCAGCGGCCATGGCTCACGGGCCCAGCCGCTCCGCGGCACGTGGGATCTTCCCGGACCGGGGCACGAACCCGTGTCCCCTGCATCGGCAGGCGGACTCTCAACCACTGCGCCACCAGGGAAGCCCTGGGTATACTTTTTTGTTTCTACTTCTAATTTGGAGACAGCAGTTTACCCTGTGACCTCAGTTCTCTGGTGGAAGAGTTGTTGTTTTTAAGTTTCTTGGCTTTTTTTCTTCTGAGGACTATAAGGCACCAGAAGCTGACTTCCAAGCTCCTTAGATACCAGACCATAGATAAGAAGTCTCTGACTCCTTTTTTTGATGTTTGAGTGCTAACAACTTTAAACCTTACTTCCTCTTTCTTCATCTACTTGTGCCCACATCTGTACATGGTGATAAGAAAGCCTCAGTGTCCCTTCCTTTGGTTCTGGCAAGTGATTGAATCCACAGAAGGCCTTGCTTGTGTACTTGAATTCTCACCCTAGCCCATCCCCTAAGCTCAATAAAAAACCCAGGCCAGGCTCCTTTCCTTCTTTCCTTGATGTCTCAAGGCATTTTTCACCATCTTCAGAGGCTTCCTTTCCTTTTCCCAAACACTTCCATTATAGAAGTAAGAAACCCCTTTCATGCTCTTTAGGTGTGTATATGTTAATCATCAGTGCAGACATCTGAACTAAATCTCAGGCGAGGCTTCATCTTGTCTGTGCAGGAGACCATAACAGTTATAGAATAGGTAACATGCTGCACTTTTTGCAGTACTCTTTGCTTTACTGTTTTATTGATAAAACCTTCAGATCTGTTGATATTAGTGTATGTCACCCTTGTATATCTCTCCAAGTGCAACTATGCAATAGATTCTGTGGACATTGTTGGAAATTGCTGGGCTGTAAATAGTGATCAAGTTCATATTCACAGGAAATAGCAATGGAGTATATCACTTGGCCGTTCCTCCATTTGTGCATAATTTAATGATTTTTTTCCCCAATGGTCTTCAACACTTGGGATTTTCTTTTTCTTTTTCTTCTTCTTTTTTTTTTTTTTTTTTTTGGCTGCTTTGGGTCTTTGTTGCTGTGCGCGGGCTTTCTCTAGTTGTGGCAAGTGGGGGCTACTCTTCATTGCAGTGCGCAGGCTTCTCATTGCAGTGGCTTCTCTTGTTGTGGAGCAGGGCTCTAGGGCGTGCAGGCTTCAGTAGTTGTGGCATGCAGGCTCAGTAGTTGTGGCGCACAGGCTTAGTTGCTCCGTGGCATGTGGGATCTTCCCAGACCAGGGATTGAACCTGTTCCCCTTCACTGGCAGGCAGATTCTTAACCGCTGCACCACCAGGGAAGTCCCAACACTTGGGATTATTAAATTGACTAAGTTTTGTTCTAATCACTGTGAAATGGGATTTACTGGACATATTAGTGTCCTATTACCCAGTTGCCAAGGTGATGGACATTTTTTCATATATTATCCTTTACATATCTGTTAAATATGTTTTGCTTCTTTTTCCATTTTAAAATTGTCTCTGTTCATTTTAACTCTACAAAGTAGCCCTTTTCTATTTTTATATCTGTGTGCATTGCAGATATTTTCCTTTTTATGTATCTTTTAACTACCTTAATTTTAATATATTTGAATTTGTCTCTGCCTGTATAGATCATTCTTTTGCTTATATGAGATACTCTTTCTATTCTTCTATCAATAAAACATTTACCTGTGACTTCTAAAAGTGGCCTAGTTTTATCTTTCACATTTAAATCCACAATGAGGAGGCTATTGTCTATGGAATGGAGGGAAATATGCTGCATTTTTCCAACTGGATAATAGTTTGTCCCTTATGTAGTCACGTGTTCATGATATTTGCCACTACTCTCCTGTTCTGTCCTTGAACAACTTTCCATATTAAATGCTGGTCTATGGAAGACACTTTTCCTTTCCTTTGTTCTGTTTGTTTTTCTTTCTGCTAATACTTGTATCGTCTGAATTACCATAGAGGTGTGTTAGGTAGACTGCCATGTTTTTCCATAGAAGACTTTGTCCATTTTTGGACCTTCCTTCTTTGTATTAGGTTTGGAGGAGGAGTTTTTATCGAGTCCTAAAAACTGTTTTAGGTATTTGCGAAATTTAATAAATGTGTCATTTGGGAGACATGACATCTGGGCGACGCTGAATTCTTTCTAAGAACACATGCCATCATCTTACTTACAACAGTCTACTTTGACATTACCCAATAATTTAAAAATATTTTTTTACATGAGGATCATTAAATATTTTGTATTAGTCTTGTTTAGTATTGAATTAAATTTGGTGTGGAGGAAACCAGAAGCAAGCTCTCAAATGTTGTCTCTTGGTGTTACCACGTAGGATGGGCTCAGTTCTCCAAGTAACAGATTAGAGACTCAGTGCCCATAGTTGTTTAGTGAGGTGGGTGCTGATCAGGTAGGCACCTTCTGCTGAACATAACACAAAATTACCACTCTCCAAAGGAAAATAGGAGTTTACTATATACACTTTAGGCTCACTGAGGCACTTTTATCTGTAAGGTTGGTCGGCTTACTCCCAAAATCACAGATCCCAGATACTAGTGAAAGATGAAATTTGTGAGCAAGCATTTCTAAGGCTAAGCAGTCTTGGGCCTGCTAATGTTCACTGTCTTTTGCACACTAGGTAGTTGGACTTTGTTATGAGCAAGTGCTGTTGTTCCAGTGAAGAAAGAGTAATTAGGGCTACCCTAGGCGGCTCCTCTTACTCCCTGGACCCACAACAAGAGAGGTGTTCCTTCGTTGATGTTGCTCTACCAAACAAGCTAATTCTAGCATCAGAATTGATGGATGGGAGCCTTTTTTCTGTTTCCTTCACATGGACATCAATGGGTAATTGGTCTCTTTCAGGGACCAGCATTTAGGAACTTATGCCACTGGGGAATTCCTATACCTAGGATGGGCTGTCATGCTGCTGTGCCCCACCTAGGAGCTCAGAAATGAGAGAAGGTGGGAGGACAGCCTCTAGAGTGGCTGGTCAGGTATCACTTGCTGATATAAGAGAAAAGGGTTTTGTGTTTTTTTTGTTTTTTTGTTTTTTTGAGAAAGCACAGTTGAACTCTTTATGTATTTTTATAATTTGTGCAAATTCACCATGAAACCATTGAAGATTTTAATGAAGCCCTTGCAAACTTTGTCTTAACCTGTTCCTCAAGGTCATCAAGGCCCAGATTATAGTTGTATGATTCTGCCGAAAAGAGGTCTTCTGTGATCTTATCATCTCAGTATGGTGTTCTAAAAATTGTTCGGAAGCCATCCCGAGGCACATGAATATAGGGATTTTGTGGAGGTGTGAGTTGTCCTGTTTTCCTCCTCATGCCTCGGCTCTGACTCTGAATAACTTCCTAGCCCCATGAAATGAGATAGAGAAAGGAAAGCAAAACTGAGTATGTGATAAATATTATATAAATTTTAATTTATACTCCTCCACAAGAATATTTTCATTCACCCACCTGGATCTGACTACTTCTATTAGCCTGGAGTACTTCAGGACAATATGACTAGCTGGATCTTGTTACAGGTTGGATTTCCACAGGACTTTTGGCCTCATGTCTGATGATGAGAATAGAAAGAAAATCTTCCAGTTCTTCACCATGTTGTTATTTGTTAAAACCTCATGCAGATGTGAACCTGTGCTCGTATAGTGCTGCACGATATGGTGGGTACTAAAGAGGGAATGAGAAAGTTTTTATCAGAATGAACTGGTGTGCTTAAAATGGATTATTTCTTTCATCTGTATAGCAAGTTTCTCTTATTTCTCCAAGGTGCTCTATGTCTTGACAGAGAGGAATAAAGACTTGAAGTGATCACAATACAAATGTAGCAGTAAATTCCTTGTGTTCATGATGCTCTTGAATTCATGAGGGAGTGTCACCATAGAGTGAGAGTTCTAATGACAAAGTTATAGAACAAATGTTTGGAGACCACAGAGTCGTATGTGAACCTCCTATGAATTGAGTATAGATTGCTGGTGCTCTTCATTCTGTCCATTCTCTCACATACGTCTTTGGGATGTTTTAGGATTCATTGACCTTTGAGGATGTGAGTGTGAAGTTCACCACAGAGGAGTGGGCTCTGCTGGATCTATCCCAGAAGAAACTCTACAGAGATGTGATGCAGGAAACCTTTAAGAACTTGACCTCAATAGGTAGGGATGATGACATTCTTACTTAATTACTTCTTAGTCAATTAGAGAACCAGTGTTGCTTGCTCATCAACACTTTCAAGAGGTGAAATGTGGAAAGGGACTACATTAGTAAATAAACCAGGCCTGGGCATAGTTCATCATGGACCTGTCATGTAACAACTTTTCTCTGATATTTTATAACTTACAATGATTTTTTTTGTTGTTGGTCTGCATTTTAGGAGAAAAATGGGAAGACCCTGATACTGAAGATCAGTATGAAAATCATGGGACAAATCTAAGGTGAGGTATACTCATATGAGAAAACAATGTCCTGTGACAGAATGTTAGTATGCCATGACATTTTTTTTTGTTGATAGGAGCTCACATTTCCTTTTTTTTTTTTTTTTTTTTTGCGGTACGCGGGCCTCTCACTGTTGTGGCCTCTCCCGTTGCGGAGCACGGGCTCCGGACACGCAGGTTCAGCGGCCATGGCTCACGGGCCCAGCCGCTCCGCGGCATGTGGGGTCTTCCCGGACCAGGGCACCAACCTGTGTCCCCTGCATTGGCAGGCGGACTCTCAACCACTGTGCCACCAGGGAAGCCCCATGACATTTTTTTTTTTTTATTCAAGTACAGTTGATTTACAATGTTGTGTTAGTTTCGGGTGTATAGCAAAGTGATTCAGTTATACATATATATATATATATCCATTCTCTTTCCAATTCTTTTCCATTATAGGGTATTCCAAGATATTGAATATAGTTCCCTGTGCTATACAACAAGTCTTTGTTGTTTATCTGTTTTATATAGAGTAGTGTGTATCTGTTAATCCCAAATTTCCAATTTATCCCTCCCCACTCTTTTCCCTTTGGTAACCATAAGTTTGTTTTCTATGTCTGTGAGTCTATTTCTGTTTTATAAATAAGTTCATTTGTATCATTTTTTTGGATTCCACATGTAAGTGATACCACATTTTCTTTATCCATTCATCCGTGATGGACATTTAGGTTACTTCCATGTCTTGGTTGTTGTAAATAGTGCTGCTATGAATACTGGGTACATGTTTCTTTTCGAATTAGAGTTTTTGTCTTTTCCAGATATATGCCCAGGAGTGGGATTGCTGGATCATATGGTAATTCTATTTTTACTTTTTTATGGAACCTCCTCCATACTGTTCTCCAGAGTGGCTGCACCAATTAACATTCCTACCAACAGTGTAGGAGGGTTCCCTTTTCTCCACACCCCCTCCAGCATTTATAGTTTTTAGACTTTTTAATGATGGCCATTCTGGCCAGTGTGAGGTGATACCTTGTAGTTTTGATTTGCATTTCTCTGATAATTAGTGGTGTGGAGCATCTTTTCACGTGCCTGTTGGCCATCTGTGTGTCTTCTTTGGAGAAATGTCTATTTCAGTCTTCTGTCCATTTTTTGATTGGGTCCTTTGGTGTTTTGATATTGAGCTGTATGAGCTTTTTGTATATTTTGGAAATTAATCCCTTGTCAGTTGCATCGTTTGCAGATACTCTCCTATTCAGTAGGTTGTCTTTTCATTTTGTTTATGGTTTCCTTTGCTGTGCAAAAGCTTTTAAATTTCATTAGGTTCCATTTGTTTATTTTTGCTTTTGTTTCCATTACTCTAGGAGACAGATCCAAAAAAAATATTGCTGCGATTTATGTCAAAGAGTGTTCTGCCTATGTTTTCCTCTAGGAGTTTTACAGTATCCAGTCTTACATTTAGGTCTTTAATCCATTTTGAGTTTATTTTTGTATATGGTGTTAGAGAATGTTCTAGTTTCATTCTTTTACATGTGGCTGTCCAGTTTTACCAACACCACTTGTTGAAGAGACTGTCTTTTCTCTATTGTATATTCTTGCCTTTTTTTGTCATAGATTAATTGACCATAAGTGCATGAGTTTATTTCTGGGCTTTCTATCCTTTTCCATTGATCTATGGTCTGCTTTTGTGCTAGTACCATACTGTTTTGATTACTGTGGCTTTGTAGTATAGTCTGAAGTCAGGGAGCCTGATTCCTCTAGCTTCTTTCTTCTTTCTCAAGATTGTTTATGCCATGACATTGTAAAACAAAGAAGTAAAACAAATCAGCCCAGCCTTAAAATTAATGAATCTTAGAATTTTTGCATCAAACCTTTTTTCTCAAATGTGTCTTAAATGTTGAGTGTTTGAAAAATAGTACACTTGGAATCAGTATTCAGAATCACCATTTATGAATATTACTGTTTTGATAATTGCTATGATTATCTTGCAGAGCTTTAGTAAATTCACTTTCAATCAGAATGTGCAGAAAATGTGCACTTTCCTTTAAAATGGTAAAATTTTCATTGTCATAACTATTACTAAATATAATTAATAAACAATTCATTAATAATGTGCTTCTTATTTTTTACAGCAGTCATATGGTAGAGAGACTCTGTAAAAATAAAGAAGGTAGTCATTATGGGGAAACATTTAGCCAAATTTCAAATCATAATCAGAAAAAGAAAACTGGAGTAAAACTATGTGAATTCAGTGTATGTGGACGAGTCTTCATGCGTCATTCATCCTTTAATAGGCACATGACATCTCGCACTACACCCAAACCACGTGAGTATCAGGAATATGAGGAGAAGCCATATAAATGCAAGGAATGTGGGAAAGCCTTCAAGCATCGTCAATCCAGACATACCCATGAGAAGATTCACACTGGGGAGAAACCCTATGATTGTAAGAAATGTGGGAAGTCCTTCAAGCTTCGCCACTCTATTCGAAGGCATGAAAGGATTCACACTGGAGAGAAGCCCTATGAGTGTAAAAGATGTGGAAAAGCCTTCAGATATCACCACAACTTTCAAAAACATGAACGAACTCATACTGGAGAGAAACCCTATAGATGTAAGCACTGTGGTAAAGCCCTCAGTTCTCTCAGATACTGTCGAATTCATGAAATAACGCACAGTGGAGAGAAACCTTATAAATGTAAGCAATGTGGTAAAGCTTTCAATTGTCCTAGTTACTTTATAAAACATGAGAGAACTCATAGTGGATTGAAACCATATGAATGCAAGCAGTGTGGTAAAGCCTTCAGTTGTGCCAGTTACATTCGAAGACATGAAAGGACACATACGGGAGAAAAGCCCTATGAATGTAAAAAATGTGGTAAAACCTTTAGTTGTTCAAGTTCCTTTCGAAAGCATGAGAGAACTCATACTGGAGAGAAACCCTATGAATGTAAGCAATGTGGTAAAGCCTTCAGTTATTCCAGATCCTTTCGAAGTCATGAAAGGAGACACAGTGGAGAAAAGCCCTATAAATGTAAAAATTGTGGTAAAGCTTTCAGTTGTCCAAATTCCTGTCGAAAACATGAGAGGACTCATTCTGGACAGAAACCCTATGTATGTAAGGAATGTGGGAAAGCCTTCAGTTCTCTTGCCAAATTTCAAAGACACATGATGAAGCATACTGGGGATGGACCTTATAAATGTAAAGACTGTGGGAAAGTCTTTGATTGTCCCAATTACTTTCGTTGTCATAAAAGGACTCACAGTGGAGAAAAGCCATATAAGTGTAAGGAATGTGGTAAGGCCTTCAGTTTTCTATGTTGTCGTCAAATACATGAAAAAAGTCATACTGGGGAGAGGCCCTATGAATGTAAGCAATGTGGTAAAGCCTTCACTTATCTCAGTTCCATTCGAAAACACGAAAGAACTCATACTGGAGAGAAACCCTATGAATGTAAGGAATGTGGAAAGGCCTTTATTTATCCCTCAAATGTTCAAAGACACATGATAATGCATACTGGTGATGGACCTTGCAAATGTAAGGATTGTGGGAAAGGCTTTGATTGTCCTAGTTCTTTACAAGCACATAAAAACACTCACACTGGAGAGAAACCCTATCAATGTAAAACTTGTAGTAAAACCTTCAGTTGTCCCAGTTCTTTTCAAAACCATGAAAAAACTCATAATGGAGAATAGCACTATGAATGTAAGGAATGTGTGAAAGCCTTTATTTGTCCCAGTTCATTCCAGTTACATAAAGGAGCTCACACTGGAGAGAAACCCTATTTTTGCAGACAGTATGGCAAAGCTTTCAGCACTCTCTGTTATATTCAGATACATGAAAGAACTCGTACTAGACAAACTGAATGTAAGGAATGTGGGAAAGCCTTCATATATCACATGTTTCCAAGGACACATGAGAGTGCACACTAGAGAGAAACAGTATATATGTAAGGAATGTGGGAAAGCCCTCAGTCCCATTTCCTTGGAAAGCCATGAAAGAACTTGCACTGGAGAGAATTGTATTGAATGTAAACTATGTAGGAAAACCTTCACCTGCCCCACATCCTTACAAAACCATGTGAAAATGTACATGCGATAGAAACCTTGTAACTGAAAAATAAGGGAAACTTTTCCATTTTAACAAATATTTTCAAAGTCATGAAGACTGCACTGGAAAGAAATTATCTCCATGTAAGTACTATGGGTATGCTGTCTGAAAATTCACAACATGAAAGAAATGTTATAAATTTTCTTTGTAATTGACTGATTCTTAAAGTGATTCTCTATAGTATGGATTTCTAATTAGTTTTCAAAGTACACATTGAAGTGAGATAATTTTGTAGGTACTCATTAAGCAAGAGTTCCTAAAAAATTAATAGGTAGTTTTTTCTTTTAGTCATTTAGTAAATTTTTGTGTGTCTATTTTGAAGTCTATTGGAACCATGAATTGAAGTTTATTTCTAGTATGCAAGTAGGTTTAATTTTTACCCAATTTTGTAAGTTACGTGTAAGGAAAAGGACATTGAAAAATGCCAGTTTGGTTTTTTTTTTCCTACTGGCTTCCTGTGGCAAGTACTGGATATGCCTTATTCATTTTATATATGTATATATATATATATATATATGTGTGTATATATATATCCATTCCACCTTATTTAGCAGAAAGCTATCTTTTTATTACCTAAAGATCCTTATTCTATTTTCCATGGAATATATAATTGCTATATACTTGTAAGTATGCAAAGTTTATCATAGTGCAGTCTCTTGTGAATTATCTTCATCTTTTGTCCTTTACACTCTGTCATTTCTTTTGGCTGGTATTTGGACTGTGGAATTTACATTAAGAAGAGAGACGTGTGAAAGGACAATAAAATTTAGATTTGGCAATGTCCCTTCTTGATCCTGTTATATTAATGTGAGTCCTGTGAACTATATTTTCTAGAATGTGTTGCCTTATGATCCCATGTGAGAAGTCACCAAAGCCTAACTTACATGAAACTTGGAATGCAGAAATGAAGTATGATTTAGTCAGGTTTTGAAGTCACCTGTATGGAAGGAGACAGAAGCATAGGGCCTTTGTAGACACTTGCTTCCAGCCTGTTTTCCACATTATTTTCCCTATCAGTCAAGTATATACTCAAAACCACTGTAGACTGCTTGACTTCCACTTGATCTGAGCTGTAGGCTTCTACAGTTGTCCCCAAATTCAACATTAAAGATCCAATACAGTTTGGATTTTCCTGCAAGCTCTCATGCGTCCACCTTGTAAGAAATTTAGACTGTCATGGTTAAGAATATTCTCTGAAGCACTGAGCGCCCTGTTCTCTAGATCTTACTTGTATAAGGTCTAATTTGTAAACACCTTGTTCTGTTTATACTGCTCCTGACTATGTGCTCCCCATTCCACTATGAGAGTTACAGTGGTACAGTCCAAAAGAACTACATGAGAGTTTGTTCCTCTACTGCACTGTGCAGTGACTGCTCTGATGCAATCCTTCTGTGTAGCATCAGCACCTTCCTCACACCAGGCAGGTTCTGTGTGTTTCCTGTTATTCATAGCTGAGTGTAATCCCTAATATGTCTTCAGTCATGTTTTATTGTATTTAATTTAAAGTGTGTACATTTTCACGTCAGGACTCAGCTCACCCACCAGCAGTGTTGCCAGTCATCTCCACAAATTAAAATCTCATGGGTACAAATTAGACACTGATGTCAAGGAGAAAGGGTTCAGTTAAGAAGGTGGAGCCACCATGGGAGGAATCAGTGGGGTCTAGGGGAGTATGATTCCACAACTGGAGAGATTATAAAAATATCTAGCAAAATAGACTTTATTATTTATTTATTTATTTAATTTATTTACTTTTGGCTGTGTTGGGTCTTGGTTACTGCGCACAGGCTTTCCCTAGTTGCGACAAGCGGGGCTACTCTCGGTTGAGGTGCACAGGCTTCTCGTTGTGGTGGCTTCTCTTGTTGTGGAGCACGGGCTCTAGGTGCGCAGGCTTCAGTAGTTGTGGCACACGGGTTCAGTAGTTGTGGCTCGCGGGCTCTAGAGCACAGGCTCAGTAGTTGTGGTGCACAGGCTTAGTTGCTCCACGGCATGTGGGATCTTCTCAGACCAGGGCTTGAACCCGTGTCCCCTGCATTGGCAGGCGGATTCTTAACCACTGCACCACCAGGGAAGCCCCCCAAATAGACTTTAAAACAAAAAAATATAATTAGAGATAATGAGGAACATTATATCATGCCTAAGGAGTCAAAGTTTATAGTTTGCATCTAAAATAGTACATAGAAATGTTTCTATTTGCAATTAATGCCTATGTTAACAAGAGATCGCAAATCAACCTTTTACCTTCTTGACTTGAAACAAATAGACTACAAGATACTTCTCTAGCAAAGGGGAGTTTATTCAGGATCAGCGGAGAACTGCAACTCATGGTCTGCAACATGGCAAGTCACATTGCAAGTTCCCGCACAGCAAGGGAAGGTGAACGCTTTTATAGAGCAGAAAAGGAAGTTGGAAGGGCTGTAGTAAACAGAGTGTCAGTGACTTTTCATTGGCTGAGTCCTTGCCAGGAAAGAAGAGGTATCTTTCTTCTTTCCTGTTGGGCTCTACTGTCATTGCAGGATGTGAGAGCTCGCCCTTCTGGTCTGCCCACTCTATTTGAGGTTTCTGTGTATTCATTTTTTACATTTTCCCCTTTTGATGAAGATCTTTCTCTGAAAGCATTGCTGATCAAGAGTCAGGTTTTCTGTATACTTTCAGCAGCTTTTTTCCCTCAATGTCAGGGTTTCCTGGGTTTAGTATCTCATGTCAAAGGGAAAGTGCCCAAATAAACCTACTAAGGTCACATTTGAGTAACAAGAAGGGGTAAGAGAGAGAACCTTCAGGCACTTTTTATCTAGTCCATATGTTATTAAGATAATAAGCACTGGCTATCATCTGAAGAGTTAGGTCATCATCAAGGGTTTGGCAACAGACTTCCAGCAGACCTGGTCCTGATATCTTGGGAAAGCTGTCTTATCAAATCTTGTCTGCTTCAATTCTGGGAAATCTTTACTTTCAGGTCACCAGATGATGTGCAGCTCCAGTCAGGGTTGATGCTTTCTTTAGCTGTGTCATAGGTGTGTCACGTGAATCCAAGAGTCCATTCCTTGGAATTTGATGGCACAAGGGTTGGGCAGCAGTACTTGATAGGGGTGTTTCCATGAGGTTGAAGAGAGTTCTTCTGGAGGTGTATTTGTGAATAAATGAAATCTCCAGGTTGCAAGATGTGATACTTAAAGGTCTTTGTTTCCCAAGGGTACACTGTGAAAAGACTCTTCTACCAAAACATGATTACTTTTCATAGAAACAGTTAGGCCTTTGCAATGTTGGAGCATCACCCCTTTTATCAGTTGTGGGTCAAAAGAAGCAGTAGGTCAAGTGCATTGGGTGTCCTGTGACTGTCTCAAAGGGTGAGAGTTTATGAGTTCCAAAAGGGGTGGGTCTGAGATTTAGAAGAACTAACGGCAGTGCATTTGGTCAAGGTATTTATAGGGCCTCAACAAATTCTGCCAGTTGAGTCTTAAGACCATTAGTGTGTTTGACTAAACCAGACGATTGAGGGTGGTAAGCACAGTGATAGTGTTGCCCATCAAACAGCAGAGACTTGTCAAAGCACCTAACCAGTAAAGTGGGTTCTTCAATCACTGTGAAATTTGAGGAGTTCCCCTGGTAGGGATAATCTTTTCCAAAAGGATTTTAGCCACAGTAGAGGCAGTAGCATGTCTGTAAGGGAAGGCTTCAGTCCAGTATGAAAACATAACAGACCATGTCTTAAACGTATTTATATCCATTAGACAGGAAGTTGCATGAAATCTATTTGCTGGCCTCAAATGGTTCATTAGGCAGTTTTATTTTTTTATTTTTATTTTTAAATTTATTTATTTTTGGCTGCATTGGGTCTTCATTGCTGCACGTGGGCTTTCTCTAGTTGAGGCGAGCCGGGGCTACTCTTCATTGCAGTGCGCGGGCTTCTCATTGCAGTGGCTTCTCTTGTTGCAGAGCACGGGCTCATAGGCACGTGGGCTTCAGTAGTTGTGGCACTCGGGCTCAGTACTTGTGATTCGTGGGCTCTAGAGCGTAGGCTCAGTAGTTGTGGCGCACGGACTTAGTTGCTCCACAGCATGTGGGATCTTCCCAGACCAGGGCTTGAACCTGTGTTCCCTGCATTGGCAGGCGAATTCTTAACCACTGCGCTACCAGGGAAATACCCATTACGCAGTTTTAAATCTTTAGGAGCAAAACAGACAGGCTTCACTGGGCTATGCTTTGGACAAGTGGGACAAGTGAGGTAGGCACTTTTTGTGGACTTGTTAATGTTTCCCCACCAATATTGAGTGATGAAGGATATCATTTTGTCAGTTGACCAATGGTTTAATGCATGGATAGTGGTAAGGAGTGGGAATTTTAGAATCTGTGATAGGAATGGGTTGGTATTTGGTCCAAACAAGAGCTTTCTCTTTTTATCAAACCAAAAGTTGTTGAATTTCCAATCTTCTTTTTCCTTTTCTGAGGCCAATTGTTGGGCCACTCTAGCCAGTTTTTCTAAATTATTTGGGCAAATATCCCTTTGGTCTATGACAGACATTTGGCTGCTCTAGATCCCTTTAAGGGCAGCATTCCTTGCAGAAATATCAGCAAGGTAATTTTCCCTAGCTTCAGAGAGTCAAATTTAAAATGCCTTTGGGGAATCCCCTGGCGGTGGTTAGGACTCCATGCTTCCACTGCTGGGGGGCATGGGTTCAATCCCTGGTCAGGGAACTAAGATCCCACAAGCCGTGCAGCACAGCCAAAAAAAAAAAAAAAATTATTACAGTGTAAAAGAGTTATGTGAGGGGCAGTTAACAAGGGACTTCATAGGAGGTGAGGCGGCTGCCTGAGAAATGTTGAGTGTGATGAAAATTTAGGAGAGCTTCTAATGCATGAGGTACAAAAATGGCTAAAGGGATCCCACAGTGATTTTATGCATGGCCATAACCAAAGGGCAGTGGCCATAATGGCTCTAAGCTGAGGCAGGGGTGTGTCTCCATGCCACAGGGTCCAGTTGGCTGTCTATAAAACCCTATGCTATGGGTGGATGGTGGTACATGTTTTTGGGTGAGTTCCCCAAGGGCATTCCATTCCTTTTCATATACCAAAAGGATGAAGGGAATCTGATAATTGGAATGCCAAGGGTAGGTGGGTTCATTAAACACTTCTTTTCTTTGCAATTCTTTTCTTTTTTGTTCTTTTTAGCTGCGCCACGTGGCATGTGGGATCTTAGTTTCCCAACCAGGGATTGAACCTCTGCCCCCTGCATTGGAAGCGCAGAGTCTTCACCACTGGACCGCCAGGGAAGTCCCCATCAAACCCTTCTTTAAGGCCTTGAAGGCTTTGTTGTCCGGTTCTTTCCATAAAATTGGGTCAGGGTTGTTACTGTTGAGTAAAACATACAGAGATTTAGCCATAAGAGAGAAATTTGGAATCCAGTTTTGGCAGTGACCCACTAGCCTGAGAAAACCTCACCATTGGTACTTACTTTGGGAACCATGAAACTTAGGAAACTATGAAGTCTATCTGGATCTATGTGTCACCCATGTTCTGATATCAGATGCCCTAAACATTGAACCTGGGTTCAGGCAAACTGCAATTTTTCTTTGGCGACCTTATGTTCCTTTAAGGCTAAAAGCTTTAGGAGGTGGCTGCTGTCTTCCTGTGAGGAGGCTTGAGAAGGAGAGCAAAGAGGCCAATCATCCACATACTGCCTCTAGTGAAGGATTCTCTAAGGGCACTAACTGGAGTGCCACTTGTAATTGAAGAGAGTCTTTAGCCTTTTGTGGCAGGGTACCCATACAAGGTGGCAAATTTGCAAATAACAACAAAAATGGGCTCAAGTAAAATCTGTAAACACGCAATATGTTGCCTCCAGAACATCAAAAGAACCATGTAGATGTTGTAGGTGCTATGGGGAACAATAGCCATTTCTTCATGGTGTCAGGGAGGGAGCTGGCCTCAGCTTATCATATAATTTCCAGAAATTGAACAGAGTTATCAGGGAGTCACATTATATGCATGGCCTTGTCCCATCTACTTTTTGTGAGCTTCTCTTTTCAATATTTGTATGTCCTTAATGTCCTTAGAGGAGATGTCATTAATATAATGTTCTGCCTGTGTTCTTGGAGAAACCAGCATGCTGTTCAGATCTTGCCTGCAGTGATTGTGTGGGAGGGCAAAGCTGTTAATGATCCGTGAGGATAACCCAGTAGAGGTGTATCACATCCCTTCAGCGGTGAAGGCCAAGTGCAGCTGAGAGGCTGTTGAAGTAGGCACTGAACACAACAGACTTAGCCAAATCTGTGAGAGCAGGATATTTATCAATTGCTTATTAGATGGAGTCAGTAATTTCTATAATGTTGGGGACTAGGAACAGGGTTCTGTTAGGTACGACCACAGCCTTGAGGTTGCCTTAATTCACTGTAAGGTGTCATTCTTTCCTGGTTTAATGGGATAAACTGGGCTGTTAGAAGGAGGATGGAGAATAATTAACCCTTCACTAACTAGGTTTTGTATCCATCAGGGCCCTGTGTAATTTATGTTGGGCCATATTAACTAACTTATTTGGGGAGTAAGGTCTGTGAGGTCCAGTTTTTCTTCTTTTTTTTGGGGGGGGGGGCGTGCCACGCGGCATGCAGGACTTCCCCACCCAGGGATCCAACCCATGCACTGGAAGTGCAGAGTCTTAACTACTGGAGCAGCAGGGAAATCCAAGGCAATTTTTAAGTGGCAAAAACTTTAATTTTAATCTATGAATCGTTGGTTCAGAGCTTCCCAGCTTGTTATGGGATATTTTAGGACAATGGGGGTTGTGACCATGGAGAATTTAGGCACAACCATGGTTCTGATGGTTAAGGAGAAACATTGTCCTATTTGTCCTCTATATTCATTAGTGCTCCTAAGATTATCAGAGGTGTCTTGCTTAAATTTAGTGGGATCTCAGGTAGATCTGTACTTTGAGACCTAGTATTTATTAACTGCTTGAAGGTATCTGAATTAGTACTTTATATCAGAGAGCAAAATTAATTCTGAACCTATGTTGTAGAGGCCCAAAAGCTAAGCAGTGTACTTTAATCTGTTTTGTTGTGTAAATTATTTTAGTATATTTTGGATTTCCAATTGCATCAAATTGTGGACCTTTGTTTTAGTATTGTATCTATTATTTCCTTCCTCCTGATCTACTCTGTTTTGTGTCCTTCTTCACGGGATATACTTCAGGGAAGGGGTGTCTCTCTACCCTGGTATTTATAATTTTTTTTCCTCTCGAGAGCCTCAAAACAGTGCCATCAAGGTTAGGAGTCTTCCCCATGACAATTGGTTGCATTATAGGGTTTAAGGAACCCAGGCTTAAGTCAGGTTTGAATTAATCCCTTGGCTGTGCCACAAGGATGCCATGGGTGTGCAGCAGCAGAAGTCTTTAAGGGTACTGGTGAGCCTTCTGGTATTAGGAATGTGGGCTCAGCCTGCAACCTAGTGGCTGCCTTTCTCTCTCCTCTTTTCTTTCTTTTTTTTTTTTTTTTTTTTTTGGCTGCATTGGGTCTTCGTTGCTGTGCGTGGGCTTTCTCCAGTTGCGGTGAGAGGGGGGCTACTCTTCCTTGCAGTGCACGGGCTTCTCATTGCAGTGGCTTCTCTTGTTGTGGAGCATGGGCTCTAGGTGCGTGGGCTTCAGTACTTGTGGCACACAGGCTCAGTAGTTGTGGCTCGTGGGCTCTAGGAAGCAGGCTCAATAGTTTTGTTGCACGGGCTTAGTTGCTCTGTGGCATGTGGGATCTTCCTGGACCAGGGCTGGAACCCGTGTCCCCTGCATTGGCAGGTGGACTCTTAACCACTGCGCCACCAGGGAAGCCCCCATGACTTTCTTAATGTATACAAGTTACACTCTGAGTGCAGCTACACTGGATGCAAAACTCCAACCTTTTTCTACAAGAAGGCCCACAGGAACTACAGCTAAAACCTCAGAAAGGGCATCACCTCCCTGTCCACTCCTCTCTCGCCCCCTAGCCCCCATCCCCACAAGTGCATGTGCATCCCCAGTTTCCAAGGCTCTGTAGCTCCTCTCAGCCTAAAGGCTCCTTCCAGGGTGGGTGTGAGCAGGTAGGACACCTGCAGGGAGAGGCTCCCTGGGAAGAACCAACTAGGCTTTCAAGCAGTTCCCTTCGCAGGCTCAAGGGGGCCTTAGCTTAGAGTCACTGGCCTCAGGGCCTCTACTCCCACTAGGGTTGCTAGGACCACCACTGCTATTTTAAATACACAAACCAAGTGAATAATCCAGCAAATTCACTCAAACTCAGTGTTTATGTGGAAAAGAGAAAAGAAAATTATAGGAATTTTGCTAGCTCAACAAGAAAACCCACAAGTATCTGTTGAATATTACATTCCATAAAAAGAAAAAAGTTAATTATTATTTCCATGGCAAAAAAATTGTTTTGAAGATAATCATACTTGAACACTTCAGGAGTGCAAGTCTAAGCCCTGGAAATCGATTTGAACTCACCTGAAATAAAAGAACACACCTCATGACTATTACTGCACACGATCTGGAAATGAAAAAAGGGAAACAGTTTTTAATACATGCAGTATTATATTGGAATATTTTTATTTCTTTCTGATATTTATCTCTTTGTTGTCTCTTAGATATAATTTCATACCGTGTTTCAAGTTTTGTTGATTAAATAAAATGTATTAATTGAACACAGACTAACATCAAGTGAATAAATCTTTTAAAGGTATTCCTTTGGGTCTGAGTAAAGGTCATCTGCACAATTGTAGCTCATCATGCACTTTCCTATGAGTAGAGTGATATCTATGCAAGTCCAATATGATTTCCTAGTTGAAACACCAAAAATAATTATGGATGTTTACAGGGCAATTATCCAAGGAATAATTGAGGTGAGCTGCAGGCAGAGGGTATCATTTTGAGTAATATCTGAATGTGGTGGCAAAGGAGGTATATTTCCTCAGAGCAGGAAATATTCTATGCCTTCTTTTTTTTTTTCTTTAAACTTTATTCTATAAATTTATTTATTTATTTATTTATGGCTGTGTTGGGTCTTCGTTGCTGTGCGCAGGCTTTCTCTAGTTGTGGCGAGCGGGGGCTACTCTTTGTTGTGGTGCATGGGCTTCTCACTGCAATGGCTTCTCTTGTTGCGGAGCACAGGCTCTAGGCGCACGGGCTTAAGTAGCTGTGGCTCACAGGCTCTAGAGCGCAGGCTCGGTAGTTGTGGCACATGGGCTTAGTTGCTCCGCGGCATGTAGGATCTTCCTGGACCAGAGCTCGAACCCATGTCCCCTGCATTGGCAGGCGGATTCTTAACCACTGCTCCATCAGGGCAGTCCCTATGCCTTCTTACAAGAGGAGCAGCTGGGAGGTTTATGCACAAAGCCCTCAAAGCTCATTTTTTCTGTTTTCAGGGATCATTTCCACGTTTACACTTTCAGCAGATGTTAGGGAAGATGGGGTAAAAGGTGACAGTTTTGGTTTCATTCAACTGCAAAATAAGTCCAAACTTGCTCCTCCCTTTTTTTTCAGTACTAATTTATGCTTTCTTAGCAGTGTTGACATGTGACTTTACAATTATTAGTATCTCATTTGATCTCCTGTCCCCATCATTCCTGCCACATACAAATGAAGAAAGTTAAGCACTGGGTCTTACCTCAATTCCCATAGCTGATAACAGTGGAATCTCTCAGTTTTGAAGGCATAATGTGTGCCACTCTTCTGGGCAATGTCAAAAATTGCAAACTCAGAAGGACACTATAAGTTTGTATAATTACGTACTTTTGCAAATGCAGAATCAGAGTTTCCAGCAGGGAACATAAGACAACATGGTGTTCCATATATATGACATTGTGGAAGAGGCAAAGGTATAAGAAGCTAAAACAGATCAGTGATTAAGGGTAGGGAGGGTTCACTACAACCAGGCACCACTAGTGTTCCTTTGAGATGATGAAGTGTACTCTGTCTTGTTGGTAGTATAACTATACATTTGTAGAATTTCACAACTACACTCCAAATAGTATGTGTATATACTAAAAAGTAATAGAAAGCAACAAAGGTGCTTTCACATGCTAGGAGAATGTTAAACTTTCCCAAACCTTGATTTTTACACATGTAACACTTCTTTCCACCTTCTGGGATCCTTCATAAGAAGAAATGGAAGGACTAGAATGGAGGAAGGTCACAACAGGACTTTCTTGGTACCAAGTCTGACTCAGGAAAGAAACACCTTCTAGGGCTACACCTGCTCTCGTTGCCATTCACATAACTGGTGAGAAAGTGATAGGGCTCTTGGAGTCCACTTCTGTGTTGACTCCAAGTTTTTTGGGTCATATCTTGGCAATGCTGTGGTCTGACACAAAGGTGCATGTCACAGACCTACCAAATGGAATACAGCTGCATGCGTCCTAATCTAATCCTTGCACATCAACATCATGTGTTCCCAGAGAAGGTCTTGAGACCATTTCCAGCTTATAAATTTCCCATCTCTAGTGTACTCTGTGACTGCCTGTTAGGAAACATGTTTAAATCAAACACTATCCCACTCTGGAAATTTTCTGTTGTGACCTCAGGTGACTGTGAGGTGAAGCAGTGATGGAACCCAGAACCCATGTCATGAGTGCAAGGCTCAGGCCCCTCAGACACAGTATTACCCACTGTCCCATAAAGATCAGCTGTGTACCAACAAGCACAGTTTCACAATACTTTCAAAACCACCAATAATGTCGAAAAGAGACACCCTGCCGTGTCCTAGCTATAGAGTCCCTCTGACAGACCCCACTGTTACCAAATAATCCTCCCTTTGTTCTAAAACCATGCACGCTATGATTTCGGTGGCACATGTGCCGACCACCGGGGTGGGGGGGTCCCTCACCTCGGCATCCGCTTCCAGAGTTTGGCGTTCCCCTACCGAGGCTGGTGACAACTCTTCCCTGGTGCAGGAAAATCTCTGCAGATCTCCTGCCCCGTGGCCTGTGGGAAATGGTGATCTCAACCAGACCCTCCGCCGCTGGGGCCCCTTTGCTTCCCAAAACTCTAGAATGCAACGCGACACCGTCTCCAAATAAGACGCAGGAAACGCCTGGGATCCCTGAAGTGCACAGGCGCAGGAGGTGGTGCCTCCTCCTTAATCGGAGGACAAGCTCCGGGTTTCTCAAGAGGCAGAAATGGGCGGAGCCATGTCCCCACCTGCTCTTCCAACAGCTTTCAGTGCTTTCCAGGGTTCCAGAAAGTGCTCTCTCTATGGCTGGGAAACCTGGGGTCCGAGGTCTGGAGGCCGCCTCTCTCCCCATCAGTGGAAGTTCAAGTAGGGGACAGCGATCAAGGGCTCGGTGGGGACGGCCTGTGAGGCGGACTGGAGCAACCTCAGTGCGCAGGTGAGACCTGGGGGCTGATGGATACCATACGGAGGAGACCTCCCAGAGGACATGGAGGCCGAGTGAGGACACACAAACCTTTGTCGCCCTCACTGAGCTTCCGATGGGAAAGCAAAGTGAGGAACGGTCACATTGTGACCGGTGCTTTTCTGGAAGTGATTGTAGAAGCGTGAGTGCCCTACTAGTAGGTTGTGTGGTGAACAAAGCCAAAGAAATATCCCTGTGTGCTTAAAAGCTGACATTCTAGTAGAGAAGAAAGAAGATATCTAAGTAAAATGATAACATATCTGATTGTGATTAGTCCTAAACCGAGAAAGAAAACTGGGGAGGAGTGCAGAGAGCTTGGGATCCATGTGTCTATGGGAGCATCTGTGTGTCTGAGCCATTGACTCTGAGGTTTGTGTGTCTGTATCTGCGTGTGTCCTTCTATATGTGCCATGACAATATCTGGGTGATTTTGTGTTTCTGCCTGAGGAGTTGTATGTATATATCCTGGAATGCTTTTATTTCATGTTCCTGCCTAATTTCCCTGGTAGCACCTCCTTTACAATATTAAATAGAACTGGTTAGAGCAGGTATCTTTGTCTTGTTTCTGATCTTAGAGAGAAAGCCTTCAGACTCCATCAAGTATATTGTTAGCTCTGAGCTTTTTACTGATACCTTATTTCAGGTTGAGGAAATTCCCTTCTAGTTGCAGTTTATTGAGAGTTTTCCTTGTCAAGGGGTGTTGCACTTTGTCAATAGCTTTTTTGTATCTATTGATATGATCTTTTAGACTTTGATGTTTATTCTACTAATGGTTCATTATGCTGAATCATTTTCAGATGTAAAACCAACATGTTGTCCTGAGTTAAATTCCACTTGGTCATGGTGTATAGGTCATTTTGTGTATTGCTGAATTCAGTTTGCTGGTGTTTTGTTGAGGCTTTTTTACTTGTATATAAAAATAGGTTTCATGTACTCTATTACATAGTATATAGTATCAAATTGACCAATATTGCATAGAGTGTGTGTCTGCACATATATATAGAGAGAATATACTATATATATAAAGTGTATGTTGGAGCTTCCCTGGTGGCGCAGTGGTTAAGAATCCACCTATCAACGCAGGGGACACGGGTTCAAGCCCTGGTCTGGGAAAATCCCACATGCCGCAGAGCAACTAAGCCCGTGCACCACAACTATTGAACCCGTGCTCTAGAGCCCGCGAGCCACAACTACTGAAGCCCGCGTGCCTAGAGCTCGTGCTCCGCAGCAAGAGAAGCCACTGCAATGAGAAGCCCACGCACCGCAACAAAGAGTAACCCCTGCTCTCCACAACTAGAGAAAGCCCGTGCGCAGCAATGAAGACCCAATGCAGCCAAAATTAAATAAAAATAAAAATAATTTTTTTTTAAAGCTAAAAAAAGTAAAGTGTATGTAGTATATTACCTGTACATAGCATAGATAGTATGTAGTATAGCATTATACGTAATTAGCTTATACTATATGTAAATAGAATATATTATATATAATTAGCATATACATAATTACTTTATAGTGTATAGTATTGTACTTTTACAGAATAGTACAGTTGACCCTCGCAAAACATGAGTTTGAACTGCGAGGGTCCACTTACATGTGGATTTTTTCAACATATATATATAGTCGGTCCTCTCTAGTCCCGTGTTTAGCATTGGAGCATTCAGCCAAACTCAGACTGAAATTTCCATTGGACATTGGATGAATCTGTGGATGCAGAACCTGGGGATATAGAGGGCCTACTATGGGACTTGAGCAACGGTAGATTGTGGTATTGTCTGTGTCACCTGGAACCAATCCCCCCTGGTTACGTAGGGATGACTGTATTACAGTCTTATCAGTCTGTAGTATAGTACCATTTCCATGTCGGTCCACAAAATCAATCAAATAAGTCACTCACATCCTCCCATGGGAACACAGGGCACCTCACCCTCTTGACACTGCAAAGTCTGCCTCCCTCACCCAGGTTGTTCTCTGGGTTCCTGAGTGCAATTGAGGTGTCAGTATGTGTTTCAGAAATTTGAACTAATTTACCAGCCTGAGGATTGCAATGAAGCACTGAAGTTTGATTTTTAGTAAGTGCAGAGATACGTGACCTTTGTGTTTGCGTGATTATGAGGCAAGATCATCCCAGAGTGCTTTATCCCGAAGAGATGCCCTTGGATAAAGGAGTTGTTGTTGATGACAAATTAAAATTATAATGGAGTAATCACAATTCAGGCACACTAAAACGGAGTCAGATGGCCATTGAGGATTTAATCTCAGACATCTCTTTACCACTGAACTTTCTTTGAACTGAACCAGACCCAGGGACCACCAGCCATATTCAGAACAACAGCTGTCAGCTACAACCTTATTGTCTCAAGGTCTCCCCTGGTAACTATGCAACCATTTCACATCCCAAACCAATCCTTGCATAACAAGCACCCTCACTTTCTGTCAGCTCCAATTAGAATTCTTGACAAACAATTTTTGTAACTGACCATAGCTTTGCAGCTTTTTGCCTTTATAAACCACCCCTATTCTGTAGTCTAGCAGAACACAATTCAAATGCTTCTTGAAACCGTGTCTCCCGGGCTGCAGTCCTAACAAACCCCAAATAAACAGTTTTTAATTTCAATCAAATCTCCACTTCAAAAATTTTGGTTAACATTGTTCTTGGTACCATGATAATGGCCTAAAAGTCTGTAAAAATGTGCAGTTGAGGTCAACTGTTGCCCAGGGCATCCTCTATCATGATTGCCTGGAGATTAACTAATCCTGCTGCTCATTGGGTGCCGTTGCAGACTAGGAGTGGCCTGGTTAGGGATAGTAGCAGCAGCTCTCCAGTGTTCTTGCTCACATGTGCTGGTAGCACACCACCATTGATAGGAAAACAGGTACAGGATTTATTTTATTTATTTATTTATTTATTTATTTATTTAGGATTTTATTTATCATTCTCTCTCTCTCTCTCTCTCTCTCTCTCTCTCTCTTTATTTATTTATTTATTGCTTGCTTGCTTGCGGAGCTGCTTGGCTTGAGGGATCTTAGTTCCCTGACCAGGGATTGAACCCGGGCCCTTGACAGTGAAAGCACAGAGTCCTAACCACTGGACCACCAGGGAATTCCCAGGATTTATTTTAAATGAACAAGAGAGCAAAGCATATTTCAAAATGTAAACCACGTTACTTTTGCATTTCAAGAGGAAGAAACAAAAATATATATAATTAAAATAACTTAAAAGCAATTTAAGCTTCTTTTTACGTAAGTGCTGAAAAGACTTATAAGCAACAAATCACATCATTACCTACAGGAGCATGGGGAATTTAGTCGCCAGTGGTAGAAGACATGCCAGGAGTGAGTCTTCAGGCACACCTCTATGTCTCAGGCTGAGGTTTTGAAAGTTGATGTACAAAATAAACAACTCATGCTAAACAAAAAAAAATGTACCCATATTTTATTTTTAATAGTTTATAATCAAATGACTAATTTATTTTATTTTTATTTTTGGTAGTCATGAATTACCTGCTTAATTAAACATTTAAAAATTAAGTGTAGGGACTTCCCTGGTGGTGCAGTGGTTAAGAATCCGCCTGCCAGTGCAGGGGACACAGATTCGATCCCTGGTCCGGGAAGATCCCACATGCCTTGGAGCAACTAAGCCCACGCACCGCAACTACTGAAGCCTGCGCACCTAGAGCCCATGCTCCGCAACAAGAGAAGCCACCGCAATGAGAAACCCGCGCACCGCAACGAAGAGTAGCCCCCACTCGCCGCAACTAGAGAGAAAGCCCGCATGCAGCAACGAAGACCCAATGCAGCCAAAAGATAAGTAAATTTAAAAATTAAAATTAAAACAGATAATAATTAAGTGTAAAAAGTCATACATAATAATCATTTCAAAGTGTGGAAAAATTTAACCATTCTTCAGCACCCTCAGTCCTACTCAGTAGAGGTAACCATGTTGGAAACATATATATATATATAACTGCAAATTGGAAATTTTCTTTTCCCTGACCACTGATGGAACGCAGGACCTTGGCAGTGAAAACGTGGAGTCCTAAACACTGGACCGCCAGGAATTCCCAGCAAATTGGAAATTTTTAACTTAGCTACATCATTCTGCAGCACATATAGATCAGTGCTTATAGATTTACCCCATGCTTTTATTTTTCTTTTTCAGATTCTCTTCCATTCTGGCTTATTACAAGATATTGAATATAGTTCCGTGTGCTATACAGTGGGACCTTCTTGTTTATCTATTTTATATGTAGTAGTTTATATCTGCTAATCCAAAACTCCTAATTTATCCCATCCCCCCTTCCCCTTTGGTAGCCATAGGTTTGTTTTCTATGACAAATGACTAATTTATTTTCTTAATTTTTTAAACTTTATTTATTTATTTTGCAGATTAAAATATATATGTATATTTTTAATTTATTTATTTTGTCTGTGTGGGGTCTTAGTTGCAGCACAAGGACTCTGTTGCAGCATGCGGACTTAGTTGTGGCATGCAGACTTAGTTGCACCATGCGGACTTAGTTGCTCCATGCATGCAGAATATAGTTCCCCGACCAGGGATCAAACCCCAGCCCCCTGCACTGGGAGCACGGAGTCTTACCCATTGGCCCACCAGGGAAGTCCTGACTAATTTATTTTTAATGAGAAGCTGCATCTTTATGTGTTAATCCTCTAAACAATAATATTTTCAAGTGTGCAATACAATTTTACAAACCATACAAAATTAATGTTCTCAAATTTGTTTTTCTATAAAATGACAAGTGCCATCACAGCCTGTAGTTCCATTGTATATCAATCTGGAGATCATTTTCTGATATGGGCAGCATATTAAATGCATATGGTGGTATGATAATATGAGGAGTTCCACTGACCCACACCCCAGTGAAACTGGTGAAAATTATTTTTAAACCAATCATTTAAAGCCTCTGGAAATTGTCCTAAAGGCAAACAGCAAAGGAAGACATCCATTCAATTAAATCACTGGAAATTCTGTGAGAATATTTGAACCATGACCCCTCCCTTCCTACCCTATCTCAGCTCAGTGAGTGAACACTACTCCATTTTAGAGTATGGCACCCAGAACCAGAATACAAGGTTCTCTCTCTCCGTCTAGTCTGAGGGCTTTGTTTTAGGAAGAGCAGGCACATCTGTAAATAGGATACGTATAAAAGCTGGAGAGATTATATAAATATCTGGCAAGTAGACTTTTTAAATATAAATTTATTTATTTATTTATTTTTGGCTGTGTTGGGTCTTTGTTTCTGTGTGAGGGCTTTCTCCAGTTGCGGCAGGCGGGGGCCACTCTTCATCGTGGTGCACGGGCCTCTCACTGTCGCGGCCTCTCTTGTTGCGGAGCACAGGCTCCAGATGCGGAGGCTCAGTAGTTGTGGCTCACGGGCTTAGTTGCTCTGCGACATGTGGGATCTTCCCAGACCAGGGCTCGAAGCCGTGTCCCCTGCATTGGCAGGCAGATTCTTAACCACTGCGCCACCAGGGAAGCCCCTGGCAAGTAGACTTTAAAACAAAAAAAAATATTGCTAGAAATCTTGGGGGACATTATATCATGATAAAAGGGTCAAAGCTTATGGCTTGAATCTAAAACAATACAAAGAAATAAATTTATAGCCATTAATGCCTATACTAACAAAGAAGAAAGAAATCAATAACCTAACCTTTCATGTTAACACACTTGAAAAGATGAGCTATCAAACCCAAAGCAAGGAGAAAAAGAAATAATAAAAATTAGAGCAGAAATTAATGAAACAAGGAATAGAAAAACCATAAAGAAAATCAATGAAACCAGAAGTGGGTTCTATGGAAAAATTAACAAAATTGACAAATCTTTACATAGATTGATTTAGAGAAAAAGAAGATTCATAGAGTCAGGAAGAAAGAGGGATATTACTACTGACATTACAGAAGTAAAAAGTATTATAAAAGCATTCAATGAACAATTCAATTCAACTGAACAAAGTAGATAACTTGGATGAAATGGACAAATTCCTCAAAAGACACAAACTACTGAAACTAAATCAAGAATAAGTGGAAAATGTTAAAGAACTATAACAAGTGAAGGGGTTGAATTAGTAAACAAAAAACTACCCACAACATAAGCTTGAGCCCAGAGTAATTCCCTTGTGGTCCAGCAGTTAGAGCTTGCTTTCACTGCCAGGACCAGGGTTCGATCCCTGGTGGGAGAAGTAAGATCCTGCAAACCGTGTGGTGCAGCCAAAAAAAAAAAAACCTGAGCCCAGATGGCTTCAACACAGAATTCTCCAGAACATTCAAAGAAAATTTAATATCAATTATTGACAAACTTTTCTTAAAATAGGGCACTTCACACTCATTTTATGAGGACCATACAGTAAATACTATTATATTTTAGTATTTAAATACTGCATTTATAAAAAGAATTATATACCATAACCAGTGAGATTTATCTCAGGGGTGAAATGTTGGGTTAATCTCAAAACCCATTAATGTAATACAGGATATCAATAGAGCAAAAAGTATAAGTAGCAAGATCATCTCAATAGCCTCAGGGAAATAACTAACAAAATCCAATATGCTTTCATGATAAAAGCACTCAGATTACCAGTATTAGAAGGAAATTTCTAATCTCTTCCTAACCTCATAATGAGCATCTATGGAAACCCATAGCTAATATTATCTTTAATGATGAAAGACTGGATGCTTTCCCCTGAAGATAAGGAACAAGACAAGGATGTCTGCTCTTACCCCTTCTATTCAACAATGTACTGGAGATTTTAGATAGAACTATTATGCAAGAAAAGGAAATAAATATAATGTTAGGAAAATAAATGTTAGGAAAATGTAAAACTATCTCTACTTTCAGATGAGGTATCTTGTTTTTAGAAAACTCTAAGGAATCCACTAAAAAAAACTGTATGAACTTACAGTTGAGCTCAGCAAAGTACTAAGATAGAAGATCAAAATAGAAAAATCAATTGTATTTCTATATACTTGCAATTAACAATATGATAAGGAAATTAAGAAATGCAAGAAGCAATATTACGAATCAAAGGAATAAAATAAAATACTTTAAAATGAATACTTAAATAATACTTAAGAATGAATTTAGTAAAAGATTTACAAAATTAATACTCAGAAAACTACAAAATATGGTTGGAATAAAATAATGTACAAGTAAATGGGAAAACATCCCAATTTCATGGATCAAAAGGCTTAACATTGTTAAAATGGCACTATTCCCCAAATGATCCAAAGACTCACCACAATACCTATCACAGTCTCAGCTTATTCCTTTATACAAACTGGCAAGCTGTTACATAAAATTGTATGGAATTGCAAGGAAGCCAGAATAGCCAAAGCAATCTTGAAAAAGAAAAACAAAGTGGTAGAACAAACATTTCTCAATTTCAAAACTTTGTAATATGCAATGGTAATCAAGATATTGTGGTACAGACACCAGGATAAACATACAGATCTATGGAATAGATGACATTTTAGAAATAAACCCCTACATCTGTGGTCTATTGACCACAGACCCCTACATCTGTGGTCAACTGATTTTTGAAAAAGGATCCAAGAATAGGGATAGAATAATCTTTTCATAAAATGGTGCTGAGCCAACTGGATAGCCCTATGCAAAAGAAAGAGGCTTTATCCTTCTATCACACCACATACAACAATTTACCAAAAAGGATAAAGACCTAAGCATAAGAGTAAATCTATTACAGTTAGTTAAATATAGGAAAAAGTTCTTGATCTTAGATTTGACAACGAATTGTTAGATATGACACCAAGAGCAAAAATGGGAAAAAGGTAATTTGGACTTCCACAGATTAATTACTTTTGTGCTTCAAAGGATACCACCAAGGAAGTGAAAACACCCTTTGGAACCCTTGCACAGTATTGCTGGGAATATAAAATTGTGCTGATGCAATGAAAAACAATATGATAGCTCCTCAAAAAATTACAAACTTAGTTGCCATCTCTGGGTAAGTACCTAAAAGAATTGAAAGCAGGGACTCAAATAGGTATATGTACACTTTTGTTCATTATTAGCATTATTCAGAATAGCCAGAAGGTGGAAGTAACCCCAAGTGTCTGTCAATAGATGAACGGATGAAAAAAGTAGGTACGTACGTACAACAGAGTATTATTCAGCTATAGAAGGAAAGCAAATCTGACACATGCTACAACATGGATGAACCTTAAGAACATATTTGAAGTGAAATCAGCCTGTCAAAAAAGGTCAAACAATATATTCCACTTGTGTGAGGTATCTAAAGTAGTCAAATGCATAAAGATGAAAAGTGGAATGGTTGTGGCCAGGGACTGGGGTAGTGGGAGAAAGGAGGTTTTTGTCTAATGGGTTAGAGTTTCAGCTTTGCAAGATGAAAATAGTTCTGGAAATTGGCTACACAATGTCAGTGTACTTCACACTACTGAACTGTACACTTTAAAATGATTTTTTAAAAAGTAAATTTTATAAATTTTATAATATGTGTATATTACCACAATTAAATGTGAAGTTTTTAAGGCAAGAGAGTGAAAGCACAACCCACAGTATGGAAGAAAACTTTGCATATCATATATCTGATAGGGGACTTATATAGAAAAACATAAAGAACTATTATTACTTAATAATAAAAGTCAAATAACTCAGTTTAAAAATGGCAAAGGATCTGCATACATATTTGTCCAAAAAAGATATACAAATGACCAGGAGCTATGAAAAAATGCTGCATATCATTAGTCATCAAGGAAATGCAAATCAAAACACTAATGAGGGACTTCCCTGGTGGTCCAGCAGTTAAGACTTTGCACTTCCACTTCAGGGAGCATGTTTAATCCCTGGTTGGGGAACTAAAATCCCGCATGCTGCGTGGTATGGCCAAAAAAAAAACAGGAAAAAAAAAACCACTAATGAAATATCACTTCATAGCCACTAGGATGGCTAGAATCAAAAGCTAGAATCATAAGAAATGTTGTTGAGGATATATGGAGAAACTGGAACCCTCATAACTGAGTGGTGCAAATAAAAAATGGTGCAGTCACTTTGGAAAACAGTCTGGCAGCTCCTCAAATATTAAACCTAGAATTACCATATAATCCATCAATTTCTCTCTACCTATATGCCCAAGTGAAATAACAACACATGTTCAAACAAAAACTTGTACATGAATTTTTTTAAACATCTTTATTGGAGTATAATTGCTTTACAATGTTGTGTTAGTTTCTGCTGTATAACCAACTGAATCAGCTATACGTATACATATATCCCCATATCCCCTCCCTCTTGCGTCTCCCATGAATTTTATTTATTTATTTATTTAAATAAATTTATTTATTTATTTTTGGCTGTGTTGGGTCTTCATTGCTGTGCACGGGCTTTCTCTAGTTGTGGTGAGTGAGGGGCTACTCTTCTTTGCGGTGTGCAGGCTTCTCATTGCAGTGGCTTCTCTTGTTGTGTAGCATGGGCTGTAGGCGCGCGGGCTTCAGTAGTTGTGGCTCGTGGGCTGTAGGAGTGCAGGCTCGGTAGTTGTGGCACACGGGCTTAGTTGCTCTGTGGCATGTGGGATCTTCCTGGACCAGGGCTGGAACCCGTGTCCCCTGCATTGGCAGGCGGATTCTTAACCACTGCACCACCAGGGAAGCGCTCTCTCTCCTTCTTAACTTCTATAATTCATACAAACGCAATCTCTTAACCCCAATCTGAATTCCCATAGCTTCATTTTGCACATGATCCATAGTAGCTCCAGTCTGCATTCAGCTAACACTTTTTTGCACACTTGTCACTATTGAAGGGTTTAGTATAAATCAATGAAGCAAGAATAGATTTCTTTATTCATGCATCTTATATTCCAATGAAGAGAGACAGGCAATAAACAATGAAGAATAAATTACACACTACATAAGGAAATCGTGAGCATTATGAAAAATACTAGAGAAGACTAGGGTGAATCAGAAATGGGTTTGGCAGTGAGTTGCAATTTTAAGTCAAGTGATCAGGGAAATTATATCTCATTGTCAACTTTTTTTGTGTGTCCCTTGAGCCCAGTTTCCAGAGTGAAAATGTGATTGATTTAACTCAGGTTACTATAAATTTCCATTTTACACTCAGTTGAGTAGTTTATGTGGCATTTTCTAAGTAGTCATGCTCTTCTATAAATCTGTGATTATGATTTATTTACCATAAAAATACTAAACCAGAAATGTCCTAATAAAAGTATTATTGGGCTTCCCTGGTGGCGCAGTGGTTGAGAGTCTGCCTGCCGATGCAGGGGACAACGGGTTCGTGCCCCGGTCCGGGAAGATCCCACATGCCGCGGAGCCATGGCTGCTGAGCCTGCACGTCCGGAGCCTGTGCTCCGCAACGGGAGAGGCCACAACAGTAAGAGGCCCGCATACCGCAAAAAAAAAAAAAAAAAAAAGTATTCTTTTGGTGAGGACTCTTCTCTATCAAAGGTTATTAGTCTATTTACCAAGAGCTCAGTTTTCAGTATATTTACAAGGAGATTCCACTTGGTCATCTGCATTCTTTTTTCCCCAGAGACCCTTCCTGTATATAAATCACTGGATAGATAGCTGTTAAATTTGTTCCCACTAAGGAATAGAAGAGAGCAGAGGAGTTTCTTTTTAAGGTGAGGAAAATGTTCAGAAATTGGCTGTAGTGGTGATTATTGAATCTACCTGTGAATATACTGATGCTATGAACAAGGGCTCATGTGCCCACAGCACAGAAAGCTCCGACAGTGAGTGTTTGCAGCAAAGTAAGGGTTTATTTGCAGGGTGCCAAGCAAGGGAGTGGGAGACAAGTCTCAGATCCACTCCAGCTTGGTCTTTGAGTTAAGGGTTTTTTTAAGGGGAAGAACAAAGAGGCTGGGATTAATCATCATCTTGTGACACTTCTGTGACATTTCTTAATGATAGTTTCAGGAGTCAGGATGTCTCTCGTTTATGATTCCCAGCCCAGGTGGTCCATGGCTTGGAGATCTGTTAGCTTATCTTGCCCTGGAGAAACAACCTCTGTATGTTAATGATGATATCTGTAATAGCAATTTCAGTACATTAACGATGTTATCTACAACAGCAATTTGACTCTAGTTGATTAGGTCAGAGGGGACAAGAAAGGGAATAAAGTTTTGGATAAAGAGGTTAATCATAAACTCAGTAAGGGAACTTTGTTTTAGGGGAATTCGGTTTCACTGAAAACCAGTGAGTTTTAGACATTAAAGGGTCCATTGTATAGTACGTGTGTTGTATCTCAATAAAGCGTTCATATAAGTGGATAGATGCATTAAGAGTTTTGCAATGCAAGCAATTCAGGCTCTTAGACATCTAAGAGTTTCCAGGTTATTTAACACATCCATCACCTCAAATTGTTATCGTGTGTGTGTGTGTGTATGTGTGTGTGTGTGTGTGTGTGTGTGTTGAGAACTCTTAAGATCCACCCTCTTAGCAAATTTCATTTATACAATACAGTATAAGTATCTCAAATCATCGTATTGTCATCCTCAAATTAGACCATTTTATTAGTCAGTTATACCTCAAAGTAGAGCTTGGAGGGGTAAAAAGAGTTTCCAGGTGCATCTCACATTTACATTACGGTTTGTTATTGTTGTTTTTGTTATTTTAGTGAAAATAAGAATTCAATTGCCTTAGGGATCTTATAGCTTTTTACATTTCAAAATTCTCTAGGGACACAAGCTAACATTGATCTAAAATAAATTTCCTTCCAGTGTTAAGTGTGAATTTAATGAAACCTGATAGTTTAATGACACATCTCACACCCTCTGCTTAGAGAAGAGTCCCTTCCCCCAGCTAGGACTGTGGGGTTCAAACTCCCCACCAGAGCCAAGCGCTCTGGGATTCTTCTCAAATGAGTGAGAGTGGGGAAGAGATGGGTAGAAGGCTCAAGGCTGTCAAATTTCAAAGATTAAAACGGAGCCTGAGGACTTCCCTGGTGGCGCAGTGGTTGAGAGTCCGCCTGCCGATGCAGGGGATATGGGTTCGTGCCCCGGTCCGGGAAGATCCCACATGCCGCAGAGCGGCTGGGCCCGTGAGCCATGGCTGCTGAGCCTGCGCGTCCGGAGCCTGTGCTCCGCAGCGGGAGAGGCCACAACAGTGAGAGGCCCCCGTACCGCAAAAACAAAAAAACAAAAAAACGGAGCGTGACTATTACAGATAGTGATGTCACACTGAAGTGGCTACGTTTCTAAACAAGGGTCACAGTTCCAGTTACACCAAGCCCTCTTGTTGCAGTTTGTCCTGGTCTGGGCGCCCTCTTGTCTATACTTGCTTCATCTTCAAACTGAATGAGGAATTCCCTGTGCACACCTGTGACCTCGCGTCCCGACCAAGCTGCGGGAAGACTACAGAGTCAGCCTTAGGACAGGAATAAGCTCTGTTTAAATTCAAATATTCCCGCGGGGACAGGTTACCACCATCGGCTGAAGCCGGTTCGCCTGAGCCAAGCGTCCTCCCGCCCCGCTGTCACTCAGGCACGAGGGGGCGCGGCCTTTGGAACTGCCCAATCAGGGGGATCGCTGGGGCCTGTGGGTGGGGTGACGCCCCTTAACGGAAGGGCCGTAGCTAATCGCTCTGGCTTTGCTCCGGATGCTTATCTTCCCCTAGTGGTCTTTTTCTTCCGCCGCAGGCTCTGTTGTGCTGTGATCTATACGGGTCGTGGGAGTCGTAGGAAAGATTCAGGGAGACCCAGGAAACCTAGAAATGGTGAGTGTGCTTCCCTGAGTGTGGAGACGGAGAGGAGGGGCTGGTGGGAACCGGCCGGAAGCGGCCGTGGCGGGACCCGGGCCTCCCCGCGCTTAACTTCGGAGTTCGCTGGCTCGAGTCCTCCCGGGGCGCCGCTCGGACCTCAGTCCGCTCCGGCTCGCAGCGTGGGGGCGGGGCGGGGCCGGCAGCCGGGACCCCGGGCGTCCTGTCCCGTCCCTTGGTGCGCGGCGACGTCGGTCCTGACCCCGGAGCCTCTCTGCGCAGCTCTGCGCCCGCAGCCCCGCGTCTCCCCCAGGTTGTGCGGTGACCGCGGGAGGGTCGTTAGACTCGGGGTCTGGGCTTTATGCGTGGGAGGAGCTGTGGTGTGTGAGGTCCCCATTCCCTCCTTTCTCCCCAGCGCGACACGTTTTCTCTTGAGTTTTTCAAATTTGGGGGGAGCGGGGTCTCAAATCCACAACCCCGTTTTACCAGGGTAGCTCTTCCTAGGGTTGGCGATAAATCCCTAAATTTACAAATCCCTTTCGCATTCCCAAACGCCAGCTTCCTCTCTCTGATTCACAGCATATTCTACTGTTTGTCCGCCGTGGTACATTTCAAATAGCCTCAATATTTTAATTGTTTATCCTTCTTAAGTAGAGCCACGGATGGGCTGTTTTTGAAAGCTTTATTTTTTTGTATGTATTTCACATGAGAGGAAAGCCGAGAATGACCGCCTGGAGCTATGTTGTATGAAATCCTTGTGCCTCTCGTCCCAGGATCTTTCCTGGGCCCAGACATCCTACGGAAAATCCTTTGGTTGGAGGTTCCTTTTTGAAACTTTCCCGGGAGATCTGTTCTGTCAGCCTTGTCCCTCCCTGCTTTTTTTTTTTTTTTTTTTTTTGCGGTACGCGGGCCTCTCACTGTTGTGGCCCCTCCCGTTGCGGAGCCCAGGCTCCAGCCGCGCAGGCTCAGCGGCCACGGCCCACGGGCCCAGCCGCTCCGCGGCACGTGGGATCCTCCCGGACCGGGGCACGAACCCCTGTCCCCCGCATCGGCAGGCGGACTCTCAACCACTGCGCCACCAGGGAAGCCCCCTCCCTGCTTTTGTTGACCTGAAAAGATTTATTGTTTTATTTAAGTGTCCATTTTCAGTAGGAGTAAATACATTTTTATTTAATCAATAGGCTCGAAAGATAGCATAAAACATTTCCAAAGAGGCAAAAAAAAGAGGTGAATTTCAGGGGTGAAAAGAAAGGTTCCAGTATTGCATTTCACTTAAGATACTGGTTTCACTCCCTCTTACCCTGACTATAGTTGTTTCAGAGGGCTGTTCATTACTTTTGGATGATTTCAAATGAAATTCCAGGGTTTAGACTTGCAGACCAGAAGTGTTCAAGTATGATTAATTAATTACAAAACAAGTCTTGCCATGAAATAATAATTAACTGACATCTTCTTTGCTGAAAGGAATATATATTTGGGATTTTCTGGTTGAACTAGTAAAGTGCGTTCCAGTTTTCTTTCCTCCTTTCCACATAAACACTGAGTCTGAGTGAATTTGCTGGATTGGTCAGTGTGTTTGTGTCATTAAAATGTAATAGTGGTGTCAAGTAACTCCAGTGTTGAGTATGGCCTGTGGTGGGTGAGCCAAACCAAGGCCCTCTCTGAGCGTGCACAGAGAGGTGGAAGTGAAGACCAATTGGTTCTTCCTGGGGAACCTCTCCTTGTAGGTTTTCTCACCTGCTCACACCCACTACAGAAGGAGCCTTTATGCTTAGAGAAGGTACAGAGCCCTGGAAAGATGGGGGTTCAGGTGCACCTGGGGAGGTGGAGGAGATTCGGTGATTTCTTTCTGCAGTTGTAATAGTGGTTTTTTCAGGTGCAGATGTATGCCTAAGTGTTGCATCCATAATGTTGGCGCATTCAGTGTAATTTGTGCACAGGAAAGTCTATGGAGGTTGGTGTTCTGTCTCCTTGACAAAGGGTTTATGAAGTTGGGAGTTCATTTGGGTTGGAACCTGCTGAGAAATTCCTCACTTGTGAGAATGGAAGCCTGGGGGAGGAAGGGCTCGCACGTGGCCAGGCAAGAGAAGAGTATGTGCAGCTGCCAGAGTTTATTTTGGGTCCCTACCCTTCTTCACCAGGGACTGACTCATTTCTAGGGGTTCTATCTCAGTCGGGAGTGTCTGGGCCACAATTTTAAGAATGTATTTAACTTTCTGAATGTGGATTTTCGTTTTGAACGGTAGGGAAGCAGTGTGCTTATCTCAGCTGATTCAAATATTTGCTTTTCTTTCCTTTGGATTCTTTATCTCTTGAATATTGTGGTCCTGTAATTCTTTTCCTTAGTAGTTCCCACATAACCCCTCTGCATCCACACAGTTTGCACAGTTTTATACATCTTGTATTACCACAGTACATTTATAACAATTACTGAACCAATAGTGATGCATTAAAGTCCACAGTTTTTATTATCAATGACTCTTTGTGTTATAGGATCTATGGGTTTTGGTAAATGTTTATTGAAAAGTATCCATCATTTCTCTATCCTATAGAGTAGTTTCAGTTCCCTCAAAGTCCCTTATGCTTCATCTATTCATTCATCTCTCCCTTCAACCCCCAAATCCTTCAGAACCAAAGATCTTTTTCTGGCTCATAATAATGTCTTTTCCAGAATGTCATATACTTGGAATCTTGTGTTGCCTTGTCAGATTGGCTTCTTTCACTTAGCAGTGTACTTTTAAGATTCCTTCATGTGTTTCCATGGCTTGATACCTCATTTCATTTTTTCACTGAACAATATTTCATCTTATTACAGTGGGAATGACACTGATTGTTTATCCATTCGACTCTTGAAGGACATCATGCTTACCTCTAACTCTTGCCCATTATGAATAAAACACCTAGAAACATTCATGTGTAGGCTTTTGTGTGTACTTAAGGTTTCCACTAATTTAGGTCTCTACCAAGGAATGTGATTGCTGGATCTTACCATATGTATAAGAGTATATTAAGTATTGATGGAAAATTCTTATCTTCCAATGTAGGTATACCAAATTTCATTCCCACCACCAAGGAATGAGGATTACCAGCAGCTTCACATCTTCACTAATATCTGGTGTTCTGAGTGTTTTGAATTTAGCCATTTAATAAGTGTGTAGTGACATATCATTGTTGGTTTTTTTGGTAATTTCCCAAAGACATTCGTTGAGCATGTTTTCATATTGCTTATTTCCCATCTGTATATCTTGTTCGGTGTGGTGTCTGTTCAGATCTTTTTCCGATTTTTAATTGAGTTGTTTGTCTTCTTACTGTTGAGTTTTAAGAATTATACATATATTTTGTTTTGGGTTTTTTTTTAAATTATTTATTTGGTTGCACTGGGTCTTAGTTGCAGCTTGTGGGCTCCTTAGTTGCGGCACATGGGCTACTTAGTTGTGGCTCCAGGGCTCCTTAGTTGTGGCTCAGGGCTCCTTAGTTGCAGTACATGGGCTCCTTAGTTGTGGCATGTGAACTCTTAGTTGTGGCATGCATTTGGGATCTAGTGCCCTGACCAGGGATTGAACTCGGGCCCCCTGCATTGGGAGCACAGAGTCTTATCCACTGCACCACTAGGGAAGTCCCCAAGAATTCTATGTATATTCTGGATACCAAGTCATTTAGCAGATATGTGTGTTACAAAGACATTCTCCTAGTCTGTGACTTGTCTTTTCAATCACTTAACACTTTCCTAGCACAGGAATTTTCCTTTTAATAAAGTGAGACTTATCATTTTTTCCCTTCATGGTTTGTTTGTTTTTTTGTTTTTGGTGTTGTATCTAAGTATGATGTTAGCTGCAGGTGTCCTGTAGATATTTTTCTCAAGAACAGAGAGTTCCATTCTATTATTAGTTTGCTACCATAAATGGATGTTGAATTGTATCAAATCTTTTTATGTTCATTTCCCCCCTCCTTTCATTTATTTAAATATTTCACTCTACTCTCTTCCTGCTTGCATGGTTTCTGAAAAGAAGTCTGATTTAATTCTAATCTTTTTTCTCTATAAGTAAGGTGGGTTCCCCCTCTGGCTTTTTTTCACTATATTCTCTTTCTCTTTGATTTTTCTCTAGTTAGAATATGATATACTTGGTATGTATTTTTCACATTTAGTGTTCTTTAAGCTTTTTGGATCTACAGAATGCCATTTATGATTAATTTTAGGAAAATCTCAATGATTATTACTTCACTTTTTCTGTTCCTTTCTGTGTATCTTTTTTTTTTTTTTTAGATATTCCCATTTTGTGTATTTTAAACCTGTCATTGCTGTACAGTTCATGGATATTGTGTTCTGTCTTGTTTGTTTTGTTTTTGTTTTTTTGGCTTTGTGTTAGCCTCTGGTGAAATATATTGTTTTCAGTACAGGCCTTGTTAAGAACAGAGTATTTGGTATTTTTTATTATTATTATTACTTTTTTTTGATGTGGACATTTTTTAAAGTCTTTATTGAATTTTGTTACGATATTATTTCTGTTTTTATGTTTTGGTTTTTTGGCCGCTAGGCATATGGGATCTTAGCTCCCCAACTAGGGATCAAACCTGCACCCCCTACATTGGAAGGTGAAGTCTTAACCACTGGACCACCAGGGAAGTCCCTGGTGCTTATTTTTACATGCCATCTTTATTTCTTCTTTCCCAGTTTTAGAGAGAGTGTTTTGCCTGTGACCTCATGCTCTGATGGGTCTAAGAAGACTTGTTCAAGTTTTTTTCATTTTTTTTCTTTGAGGCCAGGAATGGTGACTTCTAAGTTCCTTAAATGCCAGATTAGAACCTGTAAGTCTCTGTCTTCAATTTTTGATTATTGATTGCTGACTGCTTTAAAACCTTATTCATCCTCTTTATACTTTTACCCACATCTATACAAAGTGATCAGAAAGCCTTAGTCCTTCTTCCATTGGCAGTGGCAAGAGATTCAATCCTCTTAAGATCCTGCTCTTGTGTGTGAACCCTCATCCTAAGCCAGCCCCTAACTTCAGTTTTTAAAAAGTCCAATTACCTTTCCTTGCTTGTGAAGCCATTCCTTGAAAGCTCTGGAGAGGCCTGCCTTACTTTCCTCAGATACCTCAATTATTTAGGTAATAAAACCTTTCATACACTATTGGCAATGTGTGCTGTCATCAGCAAAGGGATTCCTATCCCCAGGGGGTCAAGCTGTCATGTTCCTGTAAACCTTGTGGGAACTTGGAAATTAGAGAAGTCGGCAGGGCAGCCTCTAGAGTGGTGGTCAGGAAATAACTTCCTCCTGCAATTTGAAAATGGAGATTTTATGTTCTTTAGGAGGAAAGCACTGTTGAATCCTTTGTGTATTTCATACTTATGGGCAGATTCACCATCAAACCCTTGTGATTTTCAGTGAATGCACTTGCAATCTACATCTCTTAATCTGTTCCTCAAGGTTAGAAAGACACAGGGCACTGTGTTCTAGATCTGCCATAAAGAGCTCCTCTGGCATATTGTCTCACTCTGTGTGCCTATGTATGCCTCTAAGCAGCCCTGAGGCACATGACTATAGGAATTTTGTGGTCTGTGTTTTCATGCTATCTTCCTACTGTCTGCGCCAATTAACTGTAAGCGCCAATTAACTTTCTAGTGCATCAGATCAAACAAAGAGAAAGGAAAAACTGAATCTGTGGTAAATATTACACAAATTAACAGCACTATTTCCCCACAAGAATATTCTTTTTCTGTCATCTACATCTGACTACTTATAAAGGCCTGGATTACTTTATGGCCAAATTGGCCAGCTGGATCCTATTAAAAGTTTTACAGTTTTCTTAGACTCTTGTTCGGTGATGGGAATAGAAGAAAAAGCTTCCAGTTCAGCACTATGTTCTTATTCATAAAAGTTTGTGCAGATTTGACCCTCTGCCTCATAAGTGCTATAAATGGTATGTAAAAAGGAAGGAGATGAAAGAGTTTTTCCTCACAAGGTATTGATGGTCTTAAAATGGTAACATTCATTTCATTTATATATCATGTCTGTCATTTCCCAACATGTTCTGGACCCCGCTGTTAGTGAGAAATGAGATGTAATGTGATCAGAGTAAATATTTCCATGTTCATTATGCTGCTAAATTTGTGAGGAAGTAGAGACAGAGTAAGTTCCTGATGATCAAGTCATAGAATAAATGTTTGGATACAACAGAATAATACATAACCTTCATATAAATAGTGTATAGGGCTTCCCTGATGGCACAGCAGTTAAGAAACTGCCTGCCAATGCAGGGGACACGGGTTCAATCACTGGCCCAGGAAGATCCCACGTGCCACGGAGCAACTAAGCCCCTGTGCCACAACTACTGAGCCTGCGCTCTAGATCCCGCGTGCCACAACTACCGAAGCCCATGTGCCTAGAGCCTGTGCTCTGCAACAAGAGAAGCCACCACAATGGGAAGCCTGCGTGCTGCAATGAAGAGTAGCCCCTGCTTGCTGCAACTAGAGAAAGCTCACGCGCAGCAACGGAGACCCAACGCAGCCAAAAATAAACACAAAACAAAACAAAACAAAACAAAAATGGTGTATAGATGTCTAGTCCTGTCAGTGTCATGCATCCTGCTATACACATATTTGGGGTATTTTAGGACTCAGTAGCCATTGAAGATGTGGCTGTGAATTTCACCCTGGAGGAGTGGGCTTTACTGAATCCTTCACAGAAGAAACTCTACAGAGATGTGATGCGGGAAACCTTCAGAAACCTGGCCTCAATAGGTAAGGGTGACAGCTTTCCTTTACTTTGTCAATTAGGGAACAAATATTTCTTGCTCATTGATGGTCTTCCAAGATGTCCTATGTGGAAGGGAGGATGTTGGTATATAAAGTAGGCCTGGTCACAGCCAACAATGAATATAGAATCTAATAATTGTTCTATAATTTCTAATATTTTGGAATCGTTTTTCTGCATCTTCAATTTAGGGAAAATATGGGAGGATCATGACATTGAAGATCAGCACAAAAACCAGGGGAGAAAGCTAAGGTAAGTCACACTCACAACAGAAAGTAGTGCCTTATATGAGGGTCCTGGTATGTGATGAAATTTTAAAAGAAGGGACCTAAGCACATAATGCCTGCTTCACATTTATTTATTCTCAGAAAAAGTTTCCCCCAAATACTTTCTAATATGTGACATAGATATTTAGTGTTTGGAAAATAGTTCTCTTGGAAACAGTATTAACAAGCCCTATATGTGAATATCAGTGTTTAGATAATTCCAAGAGTGAAGTCTTCTTGCAGGGCATTTCTTATATTCAATCAAAACCAATTCAGACAAGGGAGATAACCTACACTTTTGCTATAGATCATAAAAATGTAGTTCAAATATCCTACTAATAGATATTAAATTGTTGGTAAAGAAATCATTACTAACATGATTCTCATTTTTTACAGAAGTCATGTTGTAGAGAGACTCTGTGAAAGTAAAGAGGGTAGTCAATGTGCAGGAAACTTCAGCCTTATTCCAAAACTCAGTCTGAACAAGAAAACTACTGGAGTGAAACTACATGAATGCAGTGCATGTGGAAAAGTCTTTATGCATCATTCATCCCTTAATAGGCATATCAACCGTCATAGTGGGCACAAACTGTATGAGTGTCAGAAATATGAAGAGAAGCCATATAAATGTAAGGAGTGTGGTAAATCCTTCAGTTATCTTCAGTGTTTTGAAAAACATGAAAGAAAACACAGTGGACAGGAGGACTATAAATGTAAGGAATGTGGGAAAGCTTTTCGTTTTCGCACATCCTTTCAAACACATAAAAGGATTCATACAGGAGAAAAGCCCTATGAATGTAAAGAATGTGGGAAATCCTTTATGTGGCTCACAACCTTTCAAAGACACATGATAATGCACACTGGAGATACTCCTTATAAATGTAAGGAATGTGGGAAACCCTTTAAGTGGCTCACAACCTTTCGGAGACACATGATAACACACACTGGAGATGCTCCCTATAAATGTAAGGAATGTGGGAAAGTTTTTACTTTTTTAAGTGCACTACAAATACATGAAAAAACCCACATGGGAGAGAAACCCTATCAATGTAAACAATGTGGAAAAGCCTTTAGATATCGTCGAACTTTTCAAACACATGAAAGGACTCACACAGGAGAGAAACCCTATGAATGTAAGCAATGTGGTAAGGCTTTTATTTCCCGTGTAGGATTACAAAACCACGAAAGAAATCACAATGGACAGAAATTCTATGAATGTAAAAAATGTAGTAAAGCATTCAGTTATTCCAGTTCTCTTCGAAAACATGAAAGAAATCATAATGGAGAAAAACCCTATGAATGTAAGGAATGTGGAAAAGGTTTTATTTTTCTCTCAAGCCTTCGGGCACACATGGTAAGTCACTCTGGAGATGGACCTTATAAATGTAAGGAATGTGAGAAAGCATTCATTACTCCCAGTTCATTTCAAATACATGTAAGGATTCACACAGGAGAGAAGCCTTATAAATGTAAACAATGTGGGAAAACTTTCAGTTGGCCCACTTCCATTCGCAGACATGAAAAAATTCATAGTGGAGAGAAACCCTATGAGTGTAGGCAATGTGGTAAAGCCTTCAGTTGTCCCAGATCCTTTCAAAGCCATGAAAGGAGACACAGTGAAGAAAAGCCCTATGAATGTAAAAAATGTGGTAAAGCCTTCAGTTGTCCAAATTCCTGTCGAAAACATGAAAGAAGTCATGGTGGAGAGAAACCTTATGAATGTAAAGAATGTGGGAAAGCCTTCAGTTCTCTCATCAAATTTCAAAGACACATGATGAAGCACACTGGAGATGGACCTTATAAATGTAAGGAGTGTGGGAAAGTCTTTGATTGTCCCAATTACTTTCGAAATCATGAAAGGATTCACAGTGTAGAAAAGCCCTATGAATGTAAGGAATGTTGTAAAGCCTTCAGTACTCCTAGGTCCCTTCGAAGACATGAAAGAACTCATACTGGAGAGAAACCTCATGCATGTAAGGAATGTGGTAAAGCCTTCAGTTATCCCAGTTTCCTTCAAAAACATGAAAGAAGTCATACTGGGGAGAAACCCTATCAATGTAAACAATGTGGTAAAGCCGTCAGTTATCTCAGTTCCCTTCGAAGTCATGAAAGAACTCATAGTGGAGAGAAACCCTATGAATGTAAGGAATGTGGGAAAGCATTCATTTTTCTCTCAAAATTTCGTTTACATATGATAAAGCACACTGGAGTTGGACCTTATACATGTAAGAAATGTGGGAAGGCCTTCGATTGTCCCAGTTCATTACGAAACCATGGAAGAACTCACACTAGAGAGAAACCGTATGAATGTAAGAATTGTAGTAAAGCCTTCAGTCATCTCCGTTCTTTACGAAACCATGAAAGAACTCATATTGGTGAGTAGCGCTATGAATGTGAGAAAGTGGGAAAGCCTTCAACTCTATCACTAAATTTTCAAGACTTGGTGAAGCACACTGGAGATGGACCTAATAGTGTAAGGAATGTGGGAAGGCCTTCGATTTTTTCAGTTCATTATGAAATCATGAAAGAACTCACACTGGAGAGAAACCACACAAATGTGAAAATTATAGGAAAGGCTTCGATTGTCCCAGTTCTGTTCAAAACCATGAAAACACTCATAATGGAAAGTAGGCCTATGAATGTCAGGAGTGTAGGAGAACCTTCAGTTGTCCCAGTTCATTCTGAATACAAGAAAAGAATTTACACTGGAGAGAAATGTGAATGCAAACTATATGGTAAAGCCCTCAGCAATTCCTATCATGTTCAAATACGTGAAAGAACTCTTACCAGAAACTGAACATAAGGAATATTGGAAAGCCTTTATCACAACGTTTTAAGAACACAAGACGGTGCACACCATGTAAGTGTGAGGAGTTGGGGAAGTCTTCAGTCCCATTTTCTTGGGAAAGAACTCACTCTAGAGAGAATTCTGTTAAATGTAAACAATATATGAAAATCTTCATTTGCCCTACATCCTTACAAAACCATATGAGAATGTACACTGGATAGATACCATGTAACTGAAAAGTAAAACAAACTATTCAGTTGAAACAAATATTTTTATAGTCATGTGAAAACTGCACTGGAAAAAACTCATGTTAATGTAAGTAATATGGGTAAGCCTGGTACAAATTAATTCATGTAGAATACTCGAAGTTACAATATGGAAGAAGTGTTATAAACTTTAAACATATATTGTCCTTATCAGTGGCACATTCTTAAAGTTATTATCTGTAGTATGGAGTAGTACTTACTTTTGCAAGTAAATATTGAGGTAAGATAATTCTGTAGGTACTCTTTAGGCAATCGTTCCTAAGTTTAATAGGTAATTTTATCCTTTACTCAGTAAAATTTTTGTTTTTATTTTGAAGACTCTTTGATCCATGGGTGAATTGAAGTGCATTTCTAATATGTAAGTGGGTTTAATTTTTATATCATATTTTTCTGCAAATAAGGGAACACTGAAAAATGACACTTTGGTACTTGTTTGTTTATTGTACTGGCCTCCTGCGACAAGTACTCAACATCCCTTATACATTATATACATATTCCACCTTTACTTCTTAAGAGAAAACTAACTTTTCATTGGCCTGAAGAGCTTTATTCCATTTCTTTGCTAACAGTGAGTTGGAATATATTTGTAAGTATGCAAAATTCATCATATACTCTCATGTGAATTATTGTTTTCATCTTTTGTCCTTTGTTATTTGTCATTCCTCTGGCTGGGATTTGGGCTATGGAATTTGCATTAAGAGAGACCTGTGAGAGGACAATAAAATTTAGAGTTGGAGATGACCCTTTTTGACTGTTATGTCAATGTGAGTAATGTTGTGAACTACATTTTCTAGACTCTGTTGCTTTTATGGTCCCATGTTAGAATTCACCAAAGTCTAATTTACAGGTAACATGAAATGCAGATTAGGTAGATTTTGGAGCCACCTGTACGGAAAGAGACACACAAGAAGCATAGGGCCTTTGCAGACACTTGCTTCCAGCTCGTTTTCCTTATTTTTTGCTCTGCCAGTCAGGAATATCCTCAAAACTGAAGAGAGTCCAAGACGGTGGAGTAGGAAGACCTTGAGCTCACCTCCTCCCATGGGCACACCAAAATTACAACTGTTTACCAAGCAACTATTGATGAGAAAGACCTGAACACTCGCAGAAAAGATCTTCTACAAGTAAAGATAGGAAGAAGGACCTACAATGAGACCAGTAGGAAGTGTGGAGAAATGTTACAGTCAAGACCCATTACCCACAAACAGGAGGATAATTACAATTGCAGAAGTTGTCCCAAGGAGCAAGGGGGTCCAAACCCCACATCTTGCTCCCCAGCCTAAGGGCCCTGCAGTGGAAAGACAAGCCCCCAGAACATTTGACTTTGAAGACCAGCAGGGCTTACTTTCAGGATAGTCAGAGGGCTGTAGGAAATAGAGACTCCACTCCTCAGGGACGCACATAACATCTCATGTGCTCCAAAATCCAGGGCAAAAGCAGTAATTTGAAAGGAGCCTGGGTTTGACCCACCTGCTGATCTTAGAATCCTGGAGAAGCAAGAGGCAACTGATGTTTATTCTCGGGACATAGACACTGTGACAGCCCTTTTGGGGAGCTCATTCTACCACAGGGATACTGGTGCTGACGTGTGGTTTTGGAATTGTCCTTCTAGCTTATTAGCACAAGAGACCTGCACTACCCACCAGCCTGTTGGCACCAGTATTGGGATACCTCAGGCCAAGCAGCTAGCCAGGTGGGGACGCAGCCCCACCCACCATATGGCAAGCTGCCTTAAGACACATTGAGCCCCCAGTTGCCCTGGCACTGGCCCTGGGACCCCTGAGGCCCCACAGCCAGCTGTTGGGGCCCAACCCCATATACCAGTGGGCCTATACCAGGATCCAGCCCCATTCACCAGTGGGCCAGTACCAGCTTTGGGACACCCCAGACCTTGTAGCCGTCTGTGATAGAAATAAGCCATGCTCACCAGTGGGCTGACACCAACTCTGAGACCCCTAGCTTACTGCAGCCAAAGACCTCAGGATCTGGCTCCACCCACCAGTGAGCTGGCATTAACCCCAGGACTCCCTGGGCCTCAGTCCCACCTACCAGCTCTAAGACACCTTGGACCCTTCAGCCAGCCACCCTGGGATTTGGCCCCAGTTGCCACCAGGCTGACAGTAGATTTGGGGGTCCTGGGCCCATGTCCTCCCACCCTGGAAACTAGCTCCACTCACCAGTGGGCCAGCACTGGCCCTCGGACCCCCTGGGGCTCTATAGCCAGCCACCTCATGTCCTGACCCTGCCTACCAACAGCAACCTCCCCACAAGGCAGGACCTGGCAACCAACTGGACCAAGGGCCAGCCACACCTAGTCAGCCCGCTACACGAGAAGGACCCACATAGGGGGCACACCTAGAGCATATAGCTCTGGTGTCCAGAGGAGAGAGCACTGCTGTCACACATAGGACGTCTCCTACAAAAGGCCACTTCTCCAAGGTCTGGAAACAAGCAATGTGTCAAATACGTAGAAATTTAAAAAGCAAATTAGGCAAAGTGAGGTGACAGGAATATGTTCCGAACAAGGAACAAGATAAAACCCCAGAAGTAGAACTAAGGAGGCAGAAATAAGCAATCTACTTGTTCAAGGTAATGATCATAAAGACGCTCAAAGAACTTGGGAGAAGAATGGGTGAACAGAGTGAGAAATTAGTCATTTTTAACAATTTTAAAAATACAAAGAACCAAACAGTTGAATACAATAAGTGATATTTTTAAATACACTAGAAAGAATCAGTAGTAGATTACATGATACAGAGGAATGAATCAGCAAACTGGAAGACAGAGTAGTAGAAATCACTCAATCTGAACAGAAAATAAGGAAAAAAGTTTTTTAAATGACAGTTTAAGAGACTTCTGACACAACAAGCATACTAACATTCTCATTATAGGAGTCCCAGAAAGAAAGGAGAGAAAATGGGCAGAAAACATACTTGAAGACATAATAGCCAAGAACTTCTGTAACCTGGTAAGGAAACAGACATCCAGGTTCAGAAATTACAGTCCCAAAAGGACCAATCTAATCCATATATATATGTATATATTATTATATATATTTATAATATTATAATATATAATGGAATATTACTCAACCATAAAAAATGAAATTTTGCCATTTGCAACATTGTGGATGGGCCTAGAAGGTATTATCCTAAGTGAAATAAGTCTGACAGAGAAAGACAAATACTGTATAATTTCATTTACTTTTGGAATCTAAAAAGAATAATGAACAAACATAGCAAAACAAACAGAGTTACAGATACTGTGTCAAACAGGTAGTTGGCAGAGGGAGAAGAGGTAAGGGAGGAAAGAAATAGGTGAGGGAGACTAAGAGGTGCAAACTTAGAGTTGCAAAATGAGTCAGGTATGAAGTGTAAGGTGTGGGAAATATAGTCAATAATTATATCTTTGTATGGTGAGAGATTGTAACTAAACTTATATTAGTGATCATATTGAAATGTATAGGAATATCAAAACACCATGTTGTGTAACAGGAACTAACATAGTGTTTTAGGTCATTTATATTTCAAAAACAAACTCATAAAGAGATCAGATTTGTGATTATGAGAGGCAAGGTGTGGGGGGAAGGGGGAATTGAAGGAAGGCAGTCAAAAGGTACAAACTTTCTGTTATAAAATAATTAGTACTAGGGATGTAATGTACAACATGAGAAAGTTGTTAAAGAGTAAATCCTAAGAGTTCTCATCAAAAGGAAAATAATTTTTTCTATTTCTTTAAAATTTTGTATCTATATGAAATGAAGGATGTTCACTAACCTTATTGTGATAATCCTTTCATGATGTATATAAGTTAAATCATACTGTACACTTCAAATTTATACACTGCTGTATGTCAGTTATTTCTCAATGAAACTGGAAAAAATATCCTCAGAACCACCACAGACTGTTTGACTTCCCTTTGATCAGAGCTGTAGGCTTCCACAGTGTTTTCCAAAGTTCAACATGGAAGATTCAGCACAGTTTGGATTTTCCTGCAAGCCCGCTGTGTCCATCTGGCAAGAAATTTAGACTGTCGTGGTTGAGAATATCCTCTGAACACTGTTCTCTAGACTGTATTCATATAAGCTCTAATTTGTAATAACACCTTGGTCTGTTAATACTGCTGTTGACTTTGTGCTCCTGATTCCCCTTTGTGTTGCAGTCCAAAAGAACTACCTGTGAGTTTGTTCCTGTTCTTGACTGTGCAGTGACTGCTCAGACCCAGTCCTTCCATGTAGAATCAGCACCTTCCTCATATCAGGCAGATTCTCAGTGTTGCCTTTTACTCACATCTGAGTGTAATCCCTGAATATGTTTTCAGTTCTCTTTGGTTGTATATGATTCAAAGTATGTGCATTATTTTCTGTAATGAGTGCTTTTGTAGCTTTTTCTTAGAAATATTTTATTAGCTGTTTAACAAGCACTCATCTGCTAGGAAATACTGTGTTTTTCATTTCCTGAGAGGGTATATTAAATACCCCATTGTAATTATGGAATTTCAGATCAACTTGTAATTTTCTCCACCTAATTGTTATACATTGAGCCAATATTATTGTGCATACAAGGGCAGGTATTTTTACCTCAGGCACTTTTTATTTTTTATTCTATTATACTTATAATTTCTGTCATGAGACTAGTTTCTTATTCATTCATAACACCAAGCACTTAAATCATGGTGTTTTCTGTCCCATTTTGCCAAGACCACCATGATCACGTCTGTTCTCAAGGAGGAGGAGGGGGTGTAATGAGTTCTCATACTAGGAATGACCACAAACTGTGGGGTGTAACAGTAACGGTGCACTTGAGGACTTCCTATTGGATTTTGACTTGTGTTAGATGATTTGATTGCTATTCAAGGAAGCAAGACGTTATTCTACATTAGATGCTGTGAGGAAGTGAGCTAAATTCTGTCATGGGTAATCATAATAGTTATTATCTAACAAGGCAGAAAGAATGGCATGATGCTGAAGTTAATTTTTTTTTTTTTTTTTGGCGGTACGCGGGCCTCACTGTTGTGGCCTCTCCCATTGCGGAGCACAGGCTCTGGATGCGCAGGCTCAGCGGCCATGGCTCACGGGCCCAGCCGCTCCGCGGCATGTGGGATCTTCCCGGACCAGGGCACGAACCCGTGTCCCCTGCATTGGCAGGCAGACTCTCAACCACTGCACCACCAGGGAAGCCCTGAAGTTAATTTTTAAGAAGTACCGATCATTAGTGAGAAGAGGGGAATTTTGGTGATTTAAAATCTTTAGGGAATTCCCTGGCAGTCCAGTGGTTATGACTCTGCACTTTCACTGCTGAGGGCCCCGGTTCAGTCCGTGGTTGGGGAACTAAGATCCTGCAAGCTGCAACTAAGATCCTGTTTTTCTGGTGTGGCCAGAGAAAACAACAAAACAAAAACTTTAGAATCTGTTCTCTTTTATTATTTATAGAGATACGGTTATAGAATGTCTTTGTTTTCGTTTTGATCCATCATGGTCACAGAGTAGCTTTGTCTGATGATGGATGTGTGTCACATTTTTCTCTTCAACAGGATATATCTAGGTCTTTGGGGAGTGTGAGGCCAGCTCCCAGTCATCTGAAACAGGTTTTGCCTTTCTTGTCTAAATACTGAAGTATTTCCTGCAGTGCACTGGATGATTTTAAAAGAAGTACACACTTAAAATATATATTTGTAATGACAAACTCCTTAGCAAATTAGATTTTCTTTTGTTATTTCCTTTATGAGTCAAGTGAAGCTTACAAATTTTAAGAGAACACAAACCAAGCAAGGGAAAAAGTCAGGATACCTGGTCCAGTGAAACCTTCTTGCTCAGAGACTAATCTCTTGATGCTAATTTTTCAACATCCCTCATATGCCAGGCAGTGTAGACTGAAAACATATCCAGTTTAGCAAAACTTTTCCAGGCACTCTAGGCTCTGGATATGGAAGTATAAAAGAAGTTCTTGAACTTCTGGGTGCTTATGTTTTTGTGGGAAAAGAGAGATGGTTAAATAAGAAACCTTTGCTTTTATAAAAGAATATAAGTGTGTGAAAGGAAAGTAAAGGATGACAGGTGAGATGATAGGGAAGGCAGGGTATGTTGTGTATAGGGTAGAGGGTAGTGGCCTCAGTGAGTGAGGATGTCACCACTGATCAGTTTTCCACCATCTAACATCTTAAAATACCGAGGAACTGCTTCGATGTGGATGTAAACAATACTTCAGTCCTGCGTTCTTGGAATTAGCAGCAATGGTTGGTATAGACATGGTTCATCTTCATTTTAACCATGGTTAAAAGTTTTAGTGCATGTGCTGTTTGATCATGAGTTTGCACATGGGTATCTGTGATGTGAGTTTCCCCTTTGCTTTTGGCTATCAGTTTTCATAGTATTTATGTTTCTGATTAGCATTTGAAGGGAATTGAAATTGCCTTTTGATTTGGCATTATCATTTTGCTGCTATTCAGACTGAAGGACACAGTTTGTACCCCATGAAGCTTTCGAGTTCCTTTGGGTTTGAGTAAAGGTCATCTGCACAGCTTTAGCTCATCATGCGTTTTCCTATGAGTAGAGTGATATCTGTGCAAGTCCAATATGATTTCCTGGTTGAAACATCAAAAATAACTATGGCTGTTTAGAAGGCAATTATCCAGGGAGTAAATGAGGTAAGCTGCAATCAGAGGTATCATTTTGAGTAATATCTGAATAGAGTGGAAAAAGAGGTATATTTGACATCCTCAAACTAGGATATTTTCTATGCCTTCTTATAAGAGGAGTAGCTGGGAGGTTTATGCACAAAGCCCTCAAAGCTTATTTCTTTTCTGTTTTCAGGGATCATATCCGTGTTTACCTTTTCACATGTTATGGAAGGTAGGGTAAAAGGTGACAGTTAGGTTTCATTAGACAGCGGTGGAAGTTCAAACTTACTCCCCTTATTTTTCAGTACTAATTTATGCTTTCTTAGCAGTGTTGACACGTGACTTTACAATTATTAGTATCTCGTTTGATCTGTCCCCATCATTCCTCCCACATACAAATGAAGAAAGTTAAGCATGGGGTCTTACCTTAATTCATATAGCTGATACCAATGAAATCTCTCAGTTTTGAAAGCATAATGTGTGCCACTCTTCTGGGCAATGTCAAAAATCGCAAACTCAGAAGAACACAAAGTTTGTATCGATGTGCAGTTTTACAGAGTCAAATTTTCCATTAGGACTCAAGGCAATATGCTGGTCCATTTGTATGACATTCTGGAAGAGGCAAAGGTATAGGAAGCTAAAACAGATCAGTGGTTAAGGGTGGGAAGGGTTCAGTACAAACAGGAGAGTTCTTTTGGGGTGACAGTGTCCTCTATCTTGATGGTGGTATAACTATACATTTGTGAAAAGTAACAACTACACTTAACATAGTATATATATTGTTAGGAGGGGGAAATTTCTCCCTCTACCTGTGTTGAGTTCTTGTGGCTAAACTAATAATAAAATTGATAACAGATTAACATGAGAAAAGAAAACATTTTAATTCATGCACATGGAAGTCCCATAGAAATGGGACCTAAGAAGCAGCCAAAGCAGGCAGCTTTTATACTTTTTAGACAAAGAAATAATAAACTTGTGTGGAATTGACAGGACAAAGAAACTTAGGTTTTGGGTGCCCAATTAGTGAAGAATCTAAACAGAGTTTGGGCTTGGGGTAGTGAATTAAAGAAGTAACAGGGTTCATTTCTATGGGCTTCTTCACCAGAATTCTCTATCTTGGGCCATAAGGGTATCCTGCTACCTCCATATGCAAGCAGTAGACCCTTCACGTAGGAGATTTCTTTCCTGCTTTCAGGAAGAGTCAGAGTATCCCTCTTGCGTTATCCATTTCTTTTTTCTTTTTTTAAAATTAATTTATTATTTATTTTTGGCTGCGTTGGGTCTTCGTTGCTGTGTGTGGGGGCCAGTTGTGCATGAGCGGGGGCTACTCTTCGTCGTGGTGCGCAGGCTTCTCATTGTGGTGGCTTGTCTTGTTGCGGAGCACGGGCTCTAGGCCTGCAGGCTCAGTAGTTGTGGCACACAGGCTTAGTTGCTCCACAGCCTGCGGGATCTTCCCAGACCAGGGCTCGAACCCATGTCCCTGGCATTGGCAGGCAGTTTCTTAACCACTGTGCCACCCGGGAAGCCCCTATCCATTTCTTAAGTAACTTTAATTCAAATTAGGACTTCCCTGGTGGTCCAGTGGTTAAGACTCCCTGCTCCCAAGGCAGGGGGCACATGTTCAATCCCTGGCTGGGGAAGATCCTCATGCCACATGGTGTGGCAAAAAAAAAAAAAAAAAAAAAAAAAAATCCAAATTAATCAATATAAAATTGAGGCACATTTTGGCCCCAACAGTATATACTACTTAATAACTAATAGAAAGCAACAAAAACGCTTTCACATGCTAGGAGAATGTTATAAACTCTCCGAAACCTTGATTTTTACATGTTCCACAATTTCTTCTACCCTCTGGGATCCTTCTTCAGAAGAATGAAAGGACTAGGAAAGGAATGGGCCACAACAGGACTTTTCTTGGTACCAAATCTGATTTAGGAAACACGCTCCAGGGCTACATCTGCTCTCACTGTCATTCACATAACTGGTGAGAAAGTAATAGAGCTCTCGGAGTCCACCTGTGAGTTGACTCCAGGTTTCTCGGGTCATATCTTGGCAATGCTGTGACCTGACACAAAGGTGCATGTAACAGACCTCCCCAAGTGGAATATGGCTGGGTGTGTCCTAATCTAATCCTTGGGCATCAACATCACGTGTTCCCAGAGCCAGTCTTGAGACCATTTCCAGCTTATATTTCCCATCTCTAGCATACTCTGTGCCTGCTTACCAGTAAACACGTTTAAATGCAACACTGTCTCACTCTGGCAGTTTTCTTTGTTGTAACTCCAGGTGACTGTGAGGTGAAGCAGTGACAAAACCAAGAACCCATGTCATGAGGCTCAACGCCCTCAGACACAATATTCCCCATTGTCACATAAACAACAGCGTTACACCAACAAGCACAGTTCCACAATAGTCTCAAAACAATAATGTCAAAAAGGGACACCCTACCTTGCCCTAACTCTAGTAATCACTCAGGCAGACCCCACTGTCAGCAAACCACCCTCCCTTTGTTCTCTGGCACATACTACCCCGTGCTTTCTGCAGCGTATGCACCGACCACGTGCGGCTTCCTCACCTCAGTATCTGCCTCCACAGAGAGTTGGCGCTCTGCTGCTGAGGCTGGTGTCTACCCTTTCCTGGTGCAGGAAAATCTCTGCAGAACTCCTGACCCGTGGCCTGTGGGAAATGGTGATCTCAGCCAGACCCTCCGCCGCTGGGGCCTCTTTGCTTCCCAAAACTCTAGAATGCAACGCGACACCGTCTCCAAATAAGACGCAGGAAACGCCCGGGATCCCTGAAGTGCACAGGCGCAGGAGGTGGTGCCTCCTCCTTAATCGGAGGACAAGCTCCGGGTTTCTCAAGAGGCAGAAATGGGCGGAGCCATGTCCCCACCTGCTCTTCCAACAGCTTTCAGTGCTTTCCAGGGTCCCAGAAAGTGCTCTCTCTATGGCTGGGAAACCTGGGGTCCGAGGTCTGGAGGCCGCCTCTCTCCCCATCAGTGGAAGTTCAAGTAGGGGACAGCGATCAAGGGCTCGGTGGGGACGGCCTGTGAGGCGGACCGGAGCGACCTCAGTGCGCAGGTGAGACCTGGGGGCTGATGGATACCGTACGGAGGAGACCTCCCAGAGGACATGGAGGCCGAGTGAGGACACACAAACCTTTGTCGCCCTCACTGAGCTTCCGATGGGAAAGCAAAGTGAGGAACGGTCACATTGTGACCAGTGCTTTTCTGGAAGTGATTGTAGAAGCGTGAGTGCCCTACTAGTAGGTTGTGTGGTGAACAAAGCCAAAGAAATATCCCTGTGTGCTTAAAAGCTGACATTCTAGTAGAGAAGAAAGAAGATATCTAAGTAAAATGATAACATATCTGATTGTGATTAGTCCTAAACCGAGAAAGAAAACTGGGGAGGAGTGCAGAGGGCTTGGGATCCATGTGTCTATGGGAGCATCTGTGTGTCTGAGCCATTGACTCTGAGGATTTTGTGTCTCTGTCTGCGTGTGTCCTCCTGTATGTGCCATGACATCTGTATGATTTTGTGTGTCTGCCTGAGGAGTTATGTGTATATATCCTATGAAATCTGGAATTCTTTAATTTCATATTCTTGCCTAATTTCCCTGGTAGCACTTTCCTTACAATGTTAAATAGAACTGGTTAGAGCAGGTATCTTTGTCTTGTTTCTGACCTTACAGAGAAGGTGTTCAGGCTCACTGTGAAGTATGTTGTTACCTCTGAGCTTTTTAATGATGCCTTATTTCAGGTTGAGGAAATTCTCTTCTAGTCATAGTTTATTGCATTTTCCTTGTCAAGGGGTACTGAACTTTGTCAATAGCTTTTTGCATCTAATGAGATGATCATTTAGATTTTGACGTTTATTCTATTAATAGTTTATTAATTTTAGTAAATTTTAGGATTATTTGTTCTAGTTCTGTGAAAAATGTCATGGGTATTTTGATAGGGATTGTGTTAAATTTGTAGATTGCTTGCCATAGTATGAACATGTTAACTATATTAATCCTTCCAATCCTTTAACATGTGGTATCTTTCCATTTATTTTCATTGTCTTCAATTTCCTTCATCAGTGTCTTATCATTTTCAAACTCTAGGTCTTTAACCTCCTTGGTTAATTTTATTCTCAAGTATTTTGTTCTTTTTGATGCAATTGTAAATGGTATTGTTTTCTTAAATTCTCTTTCTGATATTTCATTATTAGTGTATGGAAATGCAACAAATTTCTGTATATTAATCTTGAATCCTGCAACTTTACAAATCTATTTCTTAGTTTTAATAGTTTTTTAGTGGAGACTTTAGGGTATTCTAGGTAAAGTATATCATCAGCAAATAGTAGCAGTTTTACTTCTTCCCTTTCAGAGTGGATGCCTTTTATTTCTTTTTCTTTTCTGTGGCAAGGACTTCCAGTACTTTGTTCAATAAAAGTAGTGAGAGTAAGCATCGTTGTCTTGTTCCTGATCTTAGAGGAAAAGGTTTCAGCTTTTCACCACTGTGTTTGATATTAGCTGTGAGTTTGTCATAAATGGCCTTCATTATGTTGAGATATTTCCTTCTATACCAACTCTGGTGAAAGTTTTTATCAGGAATGGATGTTGAATTTTATTAAATGCTTTTTATGCTTCCATTGAGATGATCACGTGATTTTTATCCTTCCTTCTGTTAATGTGGTGTATCAGACTGATTGATTTGCAAATATTGAACCATCCTTGCATCCCTGGAATAAATTGCATTTAATCATGGTGTTTGATCCTTTTTATACATTGTTAAATTCAGTCGCTAATATTATGTTGAGGATTTTTGTGTCTATATTCATCAGTGATATTGACCTGTAAATTTTTTTGTAATGTCTTTTTCTGATTTTGGTATCAGGGTAATGGTGCCCTCACAGAATGAATTTGGGAGTGTTCCCACCTCTTCAGTTTTTTGGAATAGTTTGAGAAGGATAGTTATTAGCTTTTCTTCATATGTTTGGTAGAATTTCCCTTTAAAGCTGTGCAGTCCTGGACTTTTGTTTAGGGGAGTTTTTTAAATTACTAATTCAATTTCACAATTAGTGATCAGTCTGTTCAGATTGTCTATTTCTTCCTGATTCAGTCTTGGAAGATTGCAAGTTTCTAGAAATTTATCCATAACTTCTGTGTTGTCCAATTTTTTGGCATATAACTGTTTGTAGTGTTCTCTTATGATATTTTTGTGTCTCTGTGATACCAGTTGTAATTTCTCTTCTTTTATTACTTAATTTTTAAAATAAATTTATTTATTTTTGGCTGTGTTGTGTCTTTGTTGCTGCACATGACTTTCTCTAGTTGCAACGAGCAGGGGCTACTCTTCGTTGTGCTGTGCGGGCTTCTCATTGTGGTGGCTTCTCTTGTTGCAGTGCACAGGCTCTAGGCATGTGGGCTTCAGTAGTTGTGACACGTGGGCTCAGTAGTTGTGGCTCATGGGCTCTAGAATGCAGGCTCAGTAGTTGTGGCACATGGGCTCAGTTGCTCTGCGGCATGTGGGATCTTCCCAGACCAGGGATTGAACCCGTGTCCCCTGCATTGGCAGGCAGATTCTCTACCACTGCGCCACCAGGGAAGCCCTATTACTTATTTTTTGGGGGTCCCCTTTCTTTTCTTCTTGATGAGCCTGGCTAAAGGCTTATCAATTTTATTTATATTTTCAAAAAATCATCTCTTGGCTTCATTGATTTTTTTCTATTGTTCTTTTTTTTTGTGTGTGTGGTACGCGGGCCTCTCACTACTGTGGCCCCTCCCACTGCAGAGCACAGGCTCCAGACATGCAGGCTCAGCAGCCATGGCTCACAGGCCTAGCTGCTTCGTGGCATGTGGGATCCTCCCAGACCGGGGCACAAACCTGCGTCCCCTGCATTGGCAGGCGGACTCTCAACCACTGCGCAACCAGGGAAGCCCTCTATTGTTTTTTCTCTCTGTTTTATGTATTTCCTCTTTGATCTTTATCATTTCTCTCCTCCTGATGACTTTGGGGTTTTTTTTTTCTAAGTCCTTTAGATGGTAGGTTAGGTTTTTTATTTGAGATTTTTCTTGTTTCTTGAGGTAAGCCTATATCACTATAATTTTCCCTCTTAAAACTGTTCTTGCAGCTCCCATAGATTTTGGAAAGTTGTCTTTTTGTATGTGTGTGTGTGCCACACCACATGGCTTGTGGGATCTTAGTTCCCCAACCAGGGATCGAACCCGTGCCCCCTGCAGTGAAAGCGCGGAGTCCTAACCACTGGACCGCCAGGGAATTGCCAAGTTGTCTTTTTATTTTTATTTGTCTGGAGGTATTTTCTGATTCCCTCTTGGATTTCTTCATTGATTCATTGTTTTTTTAGTAGCATGTTGTTTAGTCTCCATGTGTTTGTGTTTTTCCCATTTTTCTTCCTGTAATTTCTAGTTTCATACCATGTGGTCAGGAAAAAATGCTTGGTATAATTTCTGTTCTCTTAAATTTGTTGAGATCTGTTTTGTGGCCTAGCATGTGATCTATCCTGGAGTACATTCCATGTGCACTTAAAAGAATGTGTAGTGTCCTGTAGATATCTATTAAGTTCAATTGGTCTAATGTGTCACTTAAGACCACTGTTTCCATATTAATTTCCTCTCTGGAAGATCTGTCCATTGATGTAACTGGGGTGTTAAAGTCCCCTACTATTATTGTATGACTGTATATTTTTCCTTTTATGACTGTTGAGATTTGCTTTATTTATTTAGGTGCTCCTATATTAGGTGCATATATGTTAACCGGTGTTATATCCTCTTCTTGTATCGAACCCTTTATCATTATATAATGCCTTCCTTTGTCTTTTGTTATAGACTTTGTTTTCAGGTCTATTTTGTCTGATATGAGTATTGCTACCCCAGCTCTCTTGTTGTCTCCATTTGCATGAAATATCTTTCTGTCCCTTCACTTTCAGTCCTCTGTGTCTTTGGATCTTAAGTGAGTCTCTTGTAAGCATCATATAGATGGGTCTTGGTTTTTTATCCAATCAGATAACATGTCTTCTGACTGAAGCCTCAGTCCATTGACGTTTAAATCATTATTTTTTTAAAATGATTATTGATTAGTATGTACTTATTGGCATTTGTTTCTTGTTTTCTGGTTGTTTTTGTACTTCTTCTCTGTTCTTTTCTTCTTCTTTTGGTTTGATGATTTTCTTTAGTGGTATACTTGTGTTCCTTTCTCTTTAGCTTTTGTGTTTTGTAGGTTTTGGGTTTGTGGTTACCATGGGGTTTATATATGTAGACTACTAACTAGATCTACTTGTTTTAAACTGATAGTCATTTAAGTTCTTTTAATCTTCATACTAGCTTATTTAAGTGGTTGATCCACAGCCTTTACTGTATATTTGTTTTTACTGCAGAGATTTTTCCTTTTCTATGAATTCTTACTTCTTATATCAGCCTTCTCTTTTCCACTTAGAGGAGATCTTTTAACATTTCTTTTAGAATCAGTCTAATATTGATGAATCTTTTAGTTTTTGCTTGTCTGAGTTCTTTATCTCTCCTTTCATTTTGAATGATAATCTTGCTGGGTAGAGTATTCTAGGTTGTAGGTTTTTTCCTTTCAGTACTTTAAATGTATCATGCTACTCCCTTCTAGCCTGCAAAGTTACTGAAGAAAAATCAGCTGATAGCATTGCAGGGGTTCCCTTTTATGTGACTCTTTGTTTCTCTCTCTCTCTGTCTCTGTCTCTGTCTCTGTCTCTCTCTCTCTCTTTTTTTTTTTTTTTGGCCATGCTGTGTGGCATGTAGGATCCTAGTTCCCTGACCTGGGTTTGCACCCACGCCCCTTTCAGTGGCAGCATGGAGCCTTAACCACTGGACTTCCAGGGAAGTCCCCTCTTTGTTTTTCTCTTGCTGCCTTTAGAATTCTCTCTTTATCTTTAACTTTTGCCATTTTAATTATGATATGTCTTTGTGCGGGTCTGTTTGGGTTCAACTTATTTGAGACTCTTTGTGCTTCCTGTACCTGGGTATCTGTTTCCTTCTTAAGGTTCAGGATATTTTCAATCACAATTTTATCAAATACATATTTGGCCAGTTTCTCCCTCTTTTCTCCTTCTGGGACTCCTATAATGCAAATTTTAGTATGCTTGTTGTTGTCTCAGAGGTCCCTTTTACTGTTCTTATTTTTTAAATTTGTTGTTCTTTTTTCTGTTCTGGATTATTTCCATTATTCTATCTTCCAGATCCCTTATCCATTCTTCTGTATCACCTGGCCTGCTGTTAATTCCTTCTAGTGTATTTTTCATTTTGGTTATTGTATTCTTTGGCTCTGACTGCTTCTTTTTTATATTTTCTAGCTCCTTATTAAAATTGTCACTGTGTCTATCTGTCCATCTATTCTTTTTCCTTGTTCAGTTAGCATTCTTTTTTTGGGGGGGTCTTATTTGCGGCAAGTGGGCTCCTTAGTTGCGACTTACAGGCTCCTTAGTTGTGGCATGAGAACCTTAGATGTGGCATGCATGTGGGGTCTAGTTCCCTGACCAGGGATTGAACCCGGGCCCCTGTATTGGGAGCATGGAGTCTTATCCACTGTACCACCAGGGAAGTCCCCAGTTAGCATTCTTATTACTAATGCTTTGAACTCTTTAACTGGTAAATTATTCATCTCTGTTTCATTAGTTGTTTTTTCAGGGGTTTCTTTTTTGTTGTTGTTGTTCTTTTGTTTGAAACAAATTCCTCTCTTTTCATTTTGCTTAACTTTCTCTTTCTCTATGAAATTAGGTGAAACAGTTACTTATCCCAGGGTTAAATGTGTGTCTTGTATGGGAAGGTCCCTATACATTCTTGTGTGCCCAGTGGCTTTGGTTTGAGAGCTGGACCTGAAGTGACCACTAGTTTTATCTCATCATGTCACCTCAGGGTGTGCTGACAGCTATCACCTTGGTGGTCAGTGGGGCTAGAGACGGAGGAGCTGAAACCAGAGCTGGGTGTGAGCCAGGGTTTCTCCTATGCTGAGTAGCCAACACTGCCCTATCAGGGTGGGATCACGTCCAAAGGTGCTGGAGCAGAAACCCTCAGGGTCCAGTTCAAGTTGGTTCCATTCCCTCTAAGTGTGTGCTCTCCCTCCTCTCAATATTGGCACTTTTGCCCCAAAGGGGAGCAGTGCTGGAGCAAAAATGGGAGAAAAAATAGGTAGTTTGGACTTCATCAAATCAATGACTTTTGGGGTGTGGCGAAGATGGCAGAGTAGGAAGACCCTGAATTCACCTCCTCCCATGGGCACACCAAAATTACAAGTATTTACAGAGAAACCATTTATGAGAACAACCTGAAGACTAGCAAAAAAGATCTTCTAGGGCTTCCCTGGTGGCACAGTGGTTGAGAGTCTGCCTGCCGATGCAGGGGACACAGGTTTGTGCCCCAGTCCAGGAAGATCCCACATGCCGCGGAGCGGCTGGGCCCGTGAGCCATGGGTGCTGAGCCTGCACGTCCGGAGACTGCTCTGCAACGGGAGAGGCCACACAGTGAGAGGCCCGCGTACCAAAAAAAAAAAAAAAAAGATCTTCTACAAACTAAAGATATAAAGAAGAAAGCACAACACGATGGGTAGGAAGAGCAGAGATGCAGTATAGTCAAGACCCATGCCCATAGATAGATGACTCACAAACATGAAGATAATTACAATTGCAGAGGTTCTTCCCAAGGAGCAAGGGTCCAATCCTCACTTTGGGCTCCCCAGCCTGGGGGACCTGCACCAGGAAGAAGAGCCCCCAGAACATTTGTCTTTGAAAGTCATTGGGGCTTACTTTGGGGAGAGCTAGAGGGTTGTGGGAAAAAGAGACGCCACTCTTAAAGGGCTTACACAAAATCTTACATGCTCCAAGACCCAGGGCAGACACAGTAATTTAAAAGGAACCTAGGTCAGACCCACTTAGTGATATTGGAGAGTCTCCCAGAGAGGCAGGAGGCAACTGGGACTCATGCTGGGGACAAGGCGCTGGCAGCAGCCATTTTGGTGGGCTCATATTAGCATGAGGACACTGGTGTTGGCGAATACCATTTTGGAATCCTCCCTCTAGCTTATTAGTGCCAGGACCTGGCCCCCCATACCAGCTGGTTGGCACCAGTCCTGGCACACCCCAGGCCAAGCAGCTAGCCAAGCAGGGACACAGCCCCACCAACCAGCAGGCCAGGTGCTCTAAGACCCCCTGAGCCTCCAGCTGCCCTGAGACCTGACCCTGCCCACCAGAGGGTCCAAGACCCAGTCTCATGCACCGGTGAACTGGAAATAGTACCAGGATTCCTACAGGCTCACAGCCAGAGATTTCTGGACCTGGCTCCACCCACCAGTGAGCTGACACTAGCCCCAGGACCTGACTTCACACACTAGAGGGTGGGCACCAGCCTGGGAAACCCTGAGCCCTGGCCACACCCACCAATTGGCAGACACAAACCCCAGGACCACTGCAGCCAGCTGTGTGAAGACCTGGCCTACAATCAGCAGGCTAGTACCACTCTGGGTTTCCCTGAGCCATGGCCCCACTCACTGGAAGGCCAAGACCTGCTCTGGGACTCCCTGGACCATGCACCCAGCTGTTTCAGGAACCAGCACCAACCACTAGCAGGCTGACACCAGCCCCAGGACCCTCCTCTGTGCCATAGCCCTATCCACCTTCAGGCTGACACTAGCTCCAAGAACCCTGGCACTGCAGCCAGGCCCCCCAGGACATGACTCCACAAGCCAGTGGGCCAGCACTGGCCCCCAGAACCCATGGGCTCCACAGCCAGCCTTGTCATGACCTGGCCCTGCCCACCAATGGACTAGGACCAAGACTCCGCTGGATGTGCCATGACCTGGCCTCAACCGTCAGCAGCTGTCAACCTCTCTGCACAAGGCTTTCCTGGCAACCAACTAGACCATGGGCCAGCCATACCTACCAGCGCGCCCATAGTAGTCATCCAACTAAAACAGAAAGACCCACACAGCCCACATGGATAGCACCCCTAGACCAGAGGGGAGGGTGCTGCTGGGCAACACAGGATGTCTTCTACATAAGGCCACTTCTCCAAGTTTGGGAAACATAAGCAACCTACCAAATTCATTGATACAAAAACAATGAATTAGGCAAAATGCAGCAATGGAGGAAAATGTTCCAAATGAAGGAGCAAGATAAAACCCCAGAAATAGAACTAAGTGAAGTTCATTTAAGCAATCTACCTGATAAAAAGTTCAAGGTAATAATCATAATGATGCTCAAAGAACTCCAGAGAAGAATAGGTAAACACAGTGAGAAGTTAGAATTTTCTAACAAAGGCAAAAAATATAAAGAATCAAAAAGAGCTGAAAATACAATAACTGGAAAAAAATACACTGGAAGGAAGGCACAGTAGTTTAGTTGACACAGAGGAACAGATCAGCAAACTGAAAGAGCAGTAGAGATTACTCAAGCTGAACAGAAAAACAAACAAAAAAATCTTTTAAAATAAGGACAGTATAAGATACAACATACAGCATACTAACGTTCACATTATAGGGGTCCCAGAAGGAAAAGAGAGTGAAAATGGGGCAGAAATGTATTTAAAGACACAGTAGCTAAAAACATCCATAAACTGGGACAGGAAACAGACATACAAGTTCAAGAAGCACAGAGAGTCCCAAACAGGATTAACCTAAAAAGGATCACAAGACATATTGTAATTAAAATGGGAAAAATTAAAGATAAAGAGAATATTAAAAGCAGTAAGGGTAAAGCTCTAAATTGCATACAAGGCAACTCCCATAAGGCTATCAGCTGACTTTTCAGCAGAATCTCTGCAGGACAGAAGGGAGTGCCACAATATATTTAAGGTGCTGAAGAGAAAAATCTACAACCAAGAATACTCTACCTGGTAAGGCTTTCATTTAAATTTCATGGAGAGATCAAAAGTTTTGTAGAGAAGAAAAATCTAAAAGGGTTTAGCACCATGTTTTGCTGAAAGTTTTACTTTCATTTCAGTTTCATAGGATTCACTGGCAAATAACCACTCCACACTAAGTTAAGCAAAAATTTAAAGAGTTTATTGGATTAACACAAGAATAGAGTATATCAATTAAGAAAAGAATATTTTAACTAATTAGGAAAGAATAATAGAGGTTTATACATCACCAAATTGGTGGAGCACCTACATCCAGATCCAAGCAGTGCTGGGAAGTCCCTGGAAGAGCAATCTGGAGTCCCATTTGGGGAAAAGCCCTAAGCAGTGTGTCCACCCAACAGGTGAGACTTCAGTTTGTTACTCAAGGGAGTCCTGCTTCTAGCACCAGGCCGAGGGTGATAACAATAGGCCTACGTGCAAATTTGCAGCTCTAGTTATTGTCATAAATGCCTTGGTCTTAACTCATAAAGTCTTGGAGTGTTCTCTGATCCCCTGGGGCTGGCCAGGCCCTCAGAGTTCAAGAAGCCCCCAGACTTACTCCCTATCTTATCTAATGATTTACAAGGTGTGCTGGCACCACCCCTGCTGGCCTGCATGTAGCTCAGCAGTTTGGCACATAGCCAGTTTTTAGGCTTGTTGCCTGGTCAGAGAGAGACCTAGTGCCACCTCTGAAGCCTGAATAAGACTACTTTACTAGCTTCCCCAACACACCACCAAATCAACTTTACAAGAAATGTTAAAGGGACTTCTCTAAGTGGAAAAGAAAACACCACAATTAGAAATATGAAAGTTACAAAAGGAAAAATCTCATTGGCAAAGGCAAATATACAGTAAAGATAATAGATGAACTACTTATAAAGCCAGTAGGAAGCGTAAAAGACAAAAGTAGCAAAATCATCTATATTCACAGTAAGTAGTTGAGGGATACACAAAACAAAAGATATAAAGTATGATGTCAAAAACAGTAAACATTGATGGGGGTAGTAAAAATGCAGGGTTGTTAAAATGCATTTGAACTTAAGAGATCAGCAACTTAAAATAGTCTTATATGGCTACATATAAACCACATGGCAACCACAAACCAAAAATCTATAATAGATACACACACAAAAAGGATAAAGGAATTCAAACATAACACTAAAGATAGTCATCAAAGCACAAGGGGAGAGAGCAAAGGAAGAAGCAAGGAACAAAAAAGAACTACAAAAACAATCCAAAAATAAATTACAGAATGTCAATAGGTACATACTTATCAATTACTTTCAATGTAAATGGACTAAATTCTCCAATAAAGAGACATAGAATGGGTGAATGGATACAAAAACAAGACCCATATATATGCTGCTCCAAGAGACTCACTTCAAATCTAAATACACACATGAACTGAAAGAGAGAGGATGGAAAAGTATTACATGCAAATGGAAACAAACAAACAAAAAAGGGTAGCAATACTTATATCAGACAAAATAGACGTGAAAACAAAGACTGGACAAAAGACAAAGAAAGACTACGTAACAATCAAGGGATCAATTCAAGAAGATATAACAATTGTAAATATATATGCACCTGACATAGAAGAACCTAAATATATTTTTTAAATATATTAACAGACATAAAAGGAGAAAGTGACAGAAACACAAACATAGTAGGAAACTTTAACACCCACTTACATCAATGAACAGATCATCCAAAAAGAAAATCAAGGGACTTCCCTGGTGGTCCAGTGAGTAAGACTCCACGCTCCCAATGCAGGGGGCCCTGGTTCGATCCCTGGGTGGGGAACTAGATCCCACATGCATGCCGCAACTAAGACTTTGCATGTTGCAACTAAGAAGTCCGCATGCCACAACTAAGCCGCAACTAAGAAGTCCTTGTGCCACAACTAAGAAGCCTGCATGCCACAACTAAAAACAAATCCCACATGCCATAACTAAAGATCCCGCATGCTGCAACAAAGATCCCATGTGCTGCAACTAAGGCCCAGCACAGCCAAAATAAATATTTTTAAAGGAAAAAAAAGAAAATCAATAAGGAAACTTTGGTCTTTAATGACACATTGGAGCAGATGAACTTAATAGTTATATCTAGAACGTTCTATCCAAAAGCCACAGAGGAACGTGTATACGTTCCTTTCAAGTGCACGTGGAACATTCTCCAGGACATATGACAGGCTAGGCCACAAAACAAGTCTCAGTAAATTTAACAAGACTGAGATCATAGCAAGCATCTTTTCCAACCACAAAGCTATGAGACTTGAAATCAACTACAAGTAAAATAATGCAAACAACACAAATGTGGAGGCAAAACAACATGTGGAAGCTAAACAACATGTGGGTCACTGAAGAAATCAAAGAGGAAAACAAAAAATACCTGTAGAGAAGTAAAAATGAAAACACAGAGATCCAAAATCTATGGGATGTAGCAAAAGAAGTTCTGAGAGGGAAGTTTATAGTGATAGAGGCCTACCTCGGGAAACAAGAAAAATCTCAACTAAACAACCTAACCTTACACCTAAAGGAACTAGAAAAAGAAGAACAAACAGAACCCAACGTTAGTAGAAGGAAAAGAATCATAAAGACCAGAGCAGAAATAAATGAAATAGAGACTAAAATAGCAATGGAAAAGATTAATGAAACTAAGAGCTGGTTTTTTGAAAAGATAAAAAGTTATTAAACCTTTAGGAAGACTCATAAAGAAAAAAAGAGAGGGACTTCCCTGGTGGCACAGTGGTTAAGAATCCACCTGCCAGTGCAGGGGACACGGGTTCAATCCCTGGCTCAGGAAGATCCCACATGCCATGGAGCAACTAAGCCCGTGCACCACAACTACTGAGCCTGCTCTCTAGATCCCCTGAGCCACAACTGCTGAGCCCACACGCCACAACTGCTGAGCCCATGTGCCACAGCTATTGAAGCCTGCACACCCTAGAGCCTGTGCACCACAACTACTGAGCTCATGTACCACAACTGAGCCCAAGTGCCACAACTACTGAAGCCTGCACGCCTAGAGCCCATACTCTGCAACAAGAAAAGCCACTGCAATGAGAAGCCTGTGCACCACAATGAAGAGTAGCACCCGCTTGCCACAACTAGAGAAAGCCCACATGCAACAATGAAGACCCAACACAGCCAAAAATAAATTTTAAAAAAGAAAGAAAAGAAAAAAAGAGAGAGGGCTCAAATCAATAAAATCAGAACTGAAAAAGAAGTTATAACCAACACGACAGAAAAAAAGTATCCTAAGAGATTACTATGAAAAATTTAAGCTAATTGTTAAAAGAAATGGACAGATGCCTAGAAATGTACATTCTCCCAAGACTGAATCAAGAATGTATGAACAGACCCATTACCAGTAATAAAATTGAATCGGTGATTTTTAAAAATCCTGACAAACAAAAATCCAGGACCAGACAGCTTCACAGGTGAAGAGTTAATACCTAACCTTCTTAAACTATTTCTAAAAATTTCAGAAGAATGAATGCTTCCAAACTCATTCTATGGGGCCAGCACCACCCTGATACCAAAACCAGATCAAAGATGTCACAAAAAAGAAAATTACATGGCAATATCATTGAGGAACACAGATGCAAAAGTCCTCAATAAAATATTAGCAAACAGAATTCAACAATACATTAAAAAGATAATATACCATGATCAAGTGAGATTTATCCCAGGGATTCAAGGATGGTTCAATATCCATAAATCAATCAATGTGATACACCACATTAACAAATTGAAGAATAAAAACCGTATGATCATCTCATCAAATGCAGAAAAGGCTTTTGACAAAATTCAACATCCATTTATGATAGAAACTCTCTGCAAAGGAGGTATAGATGGAACATACCTCAACATAATAGAGGCCATATATGACAAGCCCACAGCTAATATTAAATACTTAACAGTAAAAAGCTGAAAGCTTCCTCTAAGATCAAGAACAGAGAAAGATGCCCACTCTCACCACTTTTATTCAACATAGTATTGGAAGTTCTAGCCACATCAATTAGATGGGAAAAAGAAACAAAAGTAATCCAAACTGGAAAGGAAGAAATAAAACTGTCCCTGTTTGCAGATGACATAATACTACACATAGGAAACCCTAGTGATACCCCCAAAAAACTGCTAGAACTCATCAATAAATGCATAAATTTGCAGGCTACAAAATTAATATACAGAAATCTGTTGCATTTCTATGCACTAACAACAAAGTATCCAAAAGAGAATTTAAGAAAACAATCCCACTTACAACTGAATCAAAAAGAATAAAATACCTCGGAATAAATCTAACTAAGGAGGTAAAAGCCCTGACTCAGATCTATAAGACACTGATGAAAGAAACTGAAGATATACTGTGCTCATGGAATGGAAAAATTAATAGTGTTTAAATGACCATACCACTGAAGGCATTCTACAGATTCAATGTAATTCCGATCAAAATACCAATGGCATTTTTTTCACAGAACTAGAACAAATGATTCTAAAATATGCATAGAAACACAAAAGATTCTGAAGAACCAAGACAATCTTTAAAAAAAGAACAAAGCTGGAGGTATTACGCTCTTGATTTCAAACTATACTATAAAGCTACAGTAATCAAAACAGTATGGTACTGCCAGAAAAACGGACACATAGATCAATGGGTCAGAATAGAGAGCCCAGAGGTGGACCTATGCTTACATAGGCAAATAAGCTATGACAAAGGAGGAAAGAATATATAATAGGGGAATAAAAATGGTGTTGGGGAAACTGGACAGCTACATGCAAAAGAATCATAGTGGACTACTTTCTCACACCATATACAAAGATAAACTCAGAATGGATTAAAGACTTAAATGTAAGACCTGAAATGATAAAACTTCTAGATGAAAATATAGTCATTATAACCTTTTACATTGCTCTTAGCAATATATATATATATATATATATATATATATATATATATATTTTTTTTTTTTTTTTTTTTTTTTTTTTGCAGTACGTGGGCCTCTCACTGTTGTGGCCTCTCCCGTTGCAGAGCACAGGCTCTGGATGCGCAGGCTCAGCGGCCATGGCTCAAAGGCCCAGCCACTCCACGGCATGTGGGATCTTCCCAGACCGGGGCACGAACCTGTGTCCCCTGCATCAGCAGGCGGACTCTCAACCACTGCGCCACCAGGGAAGCCCAATATTTTTTTTTTGATACATCTCCTCTGGCAAGGAAAACAAAAGCAAAAATAATCAAATAGGACCACATCAAACTAAAAAGCTTTTGCACAGTGAAGGAAACTATCCACTAAACATAAAGGCCGCCTACAGAATGAGAGAGGTTATTCGCAAATGATATATTCAATAAGGGATTAATATCCAGAATATAAAAATAAATCAATCAACTCAACATAAAAAAAAATTTAAAAGTGGGCAGAGGATCTGAATAGACATTTTTCCAAAGAAGACATACAGATGGCCAACAGGCACATGAAATGATGCTCCACATCACTAATCATCACGGAAATGCAAATCAAAGCCACAAAGAGATATCACCACACACCTCTCAGAAGGACTATTTTCAAAAAGACAAATAACAAGTGTTGGTGATGACGTGGAGAAAAGGGAACTGTTGTGTGCTGTTGGTAGGAGTGAAAATTGGTGTAGCTGCTATGGAAAACAGTATGAAGATTCCTCAAAAAATTAAAAATAGAATTACCATACAATGCAGCAACTCAATTCCTGGGTATTTATCCAAAGAAAGTGAAAATACTAATTTGAAAAGATATTTGCACCCATATGTTCATTGCAGCATTATTTACAATAGCCAATATATGAAAGCAACCTAAGTGCTTATCAATAGATTAATGGATAAAGAAGACTGTATATATGTAAAATGAAATAATACTCAGCCAAAAAGGGAATTAAATCTTGTCATTTGAGACAACATGGATGGACCTAGAGGGTATTATGCTAAGTGAAATTAGACACAGAAAGACAAATACTCTGATTTCACTTATATGTGAAATCTAAAAAACAAGTGAACAAACATACTAAACAAAAACAGAGTCATAGATACAGAGTACTAACAGGTGATTGCCAGAGGGGAGGGAAGTGAGGGGAGGAGAGAAATAGGTGAGGGAGATTAAGATGTACAAACTTTAAGTTACAAAATAAATGTCACTGGTATGGGGACTTCCCTGGCGGTCCAGTGGTTGGGACTTCGCCTTGCAATGCAGGGGGTGCAGTTTCGATCCCGGATTGGGGAGCTAGGATCCCACATGCCTTTCAGCCAAAAAACCAAAACAGAAAACAGAAGCAGTATTGTAACAAATTCAATAAAGACTTTTTAAAAAATGGTCCACATCACAAAAGAAAAATCTTTTTAAAAAAAAGGAGGGAGATAATTTAAAAAATAGTAATAATAAATGTCACTGGTATGAAATGTACAGCCAATAATTATGTAAAATCTTTGCATGGTGACAGTTGGTAATTAGATTTACAGAGATCATTTTGAAATGTATAGAAATATCTATCTATGTTGCATAACAGGAACTAACATAGTGTTGTAGGTAAATTATACTTCAAAAACAAACAAACTCACAGAAAAATAGATCAGATTTGTGGTTACCATAGGCGGGGGATTCAAGGGTGCGGGGATGGGGGAGGGGTAATTGGACGAAGGTAGTCAAAAGGTACAAACTTCCAGTTATAAGTAATTACTAGGAATGTAATATACAATAGATAAATATTTGATATATACGATGAAAGTTGTTAAGAGAGTAAATCCAAGAGTTCTCATCACAAGGAAAAAAATTTCTTTAATTTTGTATCTACATGTAGTGATTGATGTTTACCAAACTTATTGTGATAATCGTTTCATGATGAATGTAAGTCAAACCATTATGCTGTACACCTTAAACTTACACAGTGCTGTATATCAATTATATCTCAATGAAACTGGAAGAAAAAAATTAATGACTTTTGTGCTTCAAAGATAACCATCCAGAAAGTGAAAACACCCTTCAGAACCCTTGTGCACTGTTACTGGGAATATAAAATCTTGTTGATGGTATGAAAAACAACAAAGCGATTCCTCAAAAAATTTCAGTTGAGTTACCATCTGGCAAAATTACTTCGAGGAATTGAAATAGAATTGAAAGCAGTGACTCGAATTGAAAGATACATATCCAATTGTGTTCATATCAGCATTATTCCCAATAACCAAAAGGTGGAGGTAACTCAAGCATCCATCAATGGTTGAATGGGTCAAAGAAATGAGGCACATACACACATCAGAGCGTTGTTAGGCTTTTAAAAGAAAGCAAATCTGACACCTGCTGCAACATGGATGAACCTTGAGGACATTATGCTAAGTGTAATCAGCCTTTCAAAAAAGTTGAAACAGTATGATTACACTTGTATGAGTTACCTGGCATAGTCAAATTCATAAAGACAAAAAGTAGAATGGTTTTTGGCCAGGGGCTGGGTGACGGGGAGAATGAGGAATTGTTGTCTAGTGGGTATGGAGTTGTGGTTTTGGAAGACGAAAATAGTTCCGGAGATTGGTTTCACAATGTTAATGTATTTCACAATATTTACCGATATACTTTAAAAATAATGAAAATGTAAATATTTATTGCATGTATATTACCACAATCAAAAGTAGCCCAGAGCAGATAAAAGTTCGGTTTAAAATCAAATGTGCCTGCACTTCCCTGGTGGTCCAGTGGTTAAGAATCCACCTTCCAATGCAGGGGACGCGGGTTCCATCCCTGGTCCGGGAACTAAGATCCCACATGCCGCGCGGCAACTGAGCCTGCATGCCACAGCTAGAGAGCCCGTGCTTCAGCTACAGAGCCCAGACGCTCTGGAGCCCCCGCACCACAACTAGAGAGAAGCCCGCACGCCGCAACACAGAGCCCACGCAGCTGCGATGAAAGATCCCACATGCCACAACGGAAGATCCCTCATGCGGCAACTAAGACCCCAGGCAACCAAATAAAAATAAAATAAAATAAAATAAAATGTGCCAGGTGGAAACAGGCTCTCCCCACAGGCCACAGAGGATTCTGCAGAGCAAAGCTTTCTCCAAGGGGCACGGCATACGTCTGTCCAATCAGGGGCGCCGGTGAGGCAGGTGGGTGGTGCTACACAGCTTCCCGACTTGGTGGTATCCCCTCGCTTTGGCCCACCCCAGGGTCAACTCTTATGTGCCCTTCACCGTTGCTAGTTCCTTTGCCACAGTCTCGTCGCGCTGTGATCTGCACTGGTCGTTAGGAGGGACCCAGGAAACCTAGAAATGGTGAGTGTGCTGCCCCCTGGCGTGCGGAGACGGAGAGGAGAGGCTGGTTGGAACCGGCCATGGCGGGACCCAGGCCTCCCCGCGGTCAACTCCCGAGTCTGCGGACCGAGTTCACCCTCGCGGCGCCGCTCAGACCTCATTCCTTCCGGCTCGCAGCGTGGGGGCGGGGCCGGTAACGGGGCGTCCGCGCATCGTGTCCCGTCACTGCGCGCGGCGACTGGGGCCCTGACCCCGGGGCCTCTCTGGGCATCTCTGTGCCCGCAGCCCCGCGTATCCCTCAGATTGTGCGGTGACCACGGGGAGGGTCATCGGGGACAGTACTGACTAGGTCTCCAGGGGTTCGTGCGTGGAAGGATCTGTGGTCTGTGGGTTCCCAGCCTCTCCTTTTTTTTTTTTTTTTTTTTGCGGTACGCGGGCCTCTCACTGTTGTGGCCTCTCCCGTTGCGGAGCACAGGCTCCGGACGCTCAGGCTCAGCGGCCATGGCTCACGGGCCCAGCCGCTCCGCGGCACGTGGGATCTTTCCGGACCGGAGCACGAACCCGTGTCCCCTGCATCAGCAGGCGGACTCTCAACCACTGCGCCACCAGGGAAGCCCCCAGCCTCTCCTTTTTGACACAGGGGGACCACTTTCCTCCTGAGTTTTCCAACTGTTTGGGAAGCAGGATTTCAAATCCACGATGCTGTCCCCCCAGAGTAGCTGGCAACAAATGCCTAAATTTCCAGATCGCTCCCCGCATTCCCAAAACACTCTTCCCCACACTGATTCACAACAGCATTACCAACTATCCATTTTCGGGGTTCATTTCAAAGAGGTCCAGTATTTTAACTGTATATCGTTTAACACTGAGCCATGGTTGGCTTTTTTGTTTGTTTGTTTTTTTGTCTGTGGGTATTTTACGTGAGAGGAAAGCAGAGAATAACCACCTGGACTTTGTTGTATGAAATCTTTTCTCCAAGTTTATTTTCTAGGGACAGACATCCTATGGGAAATCCTTTGATGAGGTTCTTCTTTGGAACTTTCCTGGGCGAACTGTCCTGTAAGAACTACCCCCTCTGGGTTTGTCACGTTGAAAAGATTTATTCACTTATTTAAGTCTCTCTTTTTCAATAGAGGTGAAATGTATCTAATTTATAGAGCTTGAAAGACAATGTAAGAGATTTTCGAAGAGGCAAGAAAGAGGTGAATTTAAGCCAAAAGAAAATATTCCAGGATTACATTCCATTTGTTAAGAATTGTGGTTTCACTAAAGTGGGAAGCGGGAGAGTCTTTGCCTCCACTGCCCCACCTTCACCCTCCCCTTAAACCCTCTGCCTTTTGAAAGCAGATCGTTCTCACTGAGATGTTGGACACTACAGGTGTCTGTCCCTGGACCAGCAGGGACCTCTGAAGCCTTCTTCATGGCCTGGCTTTTTTTTTTTTTTTTCATCCTGTGGTTTTTCTAATGGATATTCAGGATTTTTGTAATCTCATAGCTATCCAAGCTCCACTTGTAAATTTTAAGAACTTTAATTGAAAGTTAAATTGAAGTTGCTGTTTATAGACACTTAACACCCATGAAACCCCAGCCATCATGACAAATCCTTGAGTGTTGTCTTAAGAAAATGATGTTGGTCATCACAGCTTCAGCATCTCTTGTTTTTTGATGCTCATCTCCCCCTGCTGATCTCAGAGTTTCCTGGCTTCGCCTTCCCCCCTCTCACCCCTTTCCTGTCTGGTGTAGCGATTTGATGAGAGAAATTGCTGCCTACTCCTCCACCCCTATCCCCACCCCCTACACTACATATGAGTTTCAAGTTTTATTATTGCAATAAAAGCGCTTTATGCTTTCTTTTCTCAAAAAAGGAAAGGATTGTGGTTTCACTTTTTTCTTCCCCTGAGAACGGGTAGTAAGTTTCTGAGGTGCGTACTTTCTTTTTGGATGATTTCAATAGGAATTCCAGGGCTTAGACTTGAAAATCAGAAGTGTTCAAGTGTGGTTAATTATTTACAAAACAATGTATTACCATGAAAATGATAATTAACTGACATCTTCTTTTACAAATAAACAGATATTTGGGGTTTTCTGGTTGAACTAGTAAAAGTGCCTTATGATTTTCTTCCTTCCTTTCTGCAAAAATACTGGGTTTGAGTGATTTTGCTGGATTGTTCAAACACTGGGCTTGTGTCATTTAAAATATAAAAGTAGGTTCCAAACAACTCCAGTGGGGTGTAGAAGACTGTGGTCAGCGACCCAAGTTAATGCCTCCTTAAGGCTGCAAAGGGAAGTACTTGAAGGTCCAGTTGGTTCTTCTTGGGGAGCCTACCTCCTACCTGGTCACACCCACCATGGAAGGAGTGAAACTACAGAGCCCTGGAAAGCTGGGAAAGCACGTGCACATGGGGGTGAGGGGGTTGTAGTTGTGGTTCCTTTAGACCTAGACATTTTTAGACATTTTTAGACATTTTTTTGAGTGTTGCATCCATAATGTCGGTGCATTCAGTGTAATTTGTGCACAGGGTAGTCTGTGGAGGTTGGTGTTCTGTCTCCTTATCAAAGTGTTTAGGAATTTGGGAGTTCATTTGGGTCGGAACCTGCTGAGAAATTCCTCACTTGTGAGAATGGAAGCCTGGGGGAGGAAGGGCTTGCATACCGCCAGGCAAGAGAAGAGCATGTGCAGCTGCCAGAGTTTTATTTTTGGGTCCCTACCCTTCTTCACCAGGGACAGACTCACTTCTAGGGGTTCTATCTCAGTCAGGAGTGTCTGGACCACAATTTTAAGAACATGTTTAACTTTCTGAATGTGGGTTTTTGTTTTGAACTGTAGGGAAGTGGTGTGCTTATCTCAGCTGATTCAAATATTTACTTTTCTTTCCTTTGGATTCCTTTATCTATTGAATATTGTGGTCCTGTAATTCTTCTTTTCCTTAGTAGAAAAATAACCCCTCTGCATCCACACAGTTTGCACTACTTTTTACATCTTGTATTACTACAGTACATTTGTTACAATTACTGAACCCATATTCGTGTGTTAAAAGTCCACAATTTACATTATTCTTGACCATTTGTGTTATATGCTCTCTGGGGTTGCAAACGTTTAATGGCATATATCCATCATTTCTGTAGTATATAGAGTAGTTTCATTTCCGTCAAATCCCTTAAGCTCCGCCTGTTGGTTCATCCATTCCTCCCTCCAACCCCCAAGTCCTTATCAACCAAAAATCTTTTTACTAGCTTGTCATTTTGTCTTTTTCAGAATGTCTTACATTTGAAATCATACAGTATATAGCCTTGTCAGATTGGCTTCGTTCACTTAGCAATATGCTTTTGTGTTTCCTCCATGTGTTTTCATGGCTTGATACCTCATTTCTTTTTTTTTTTTTACTGAACAATATTTTATCGTATGGATATGCCACTGATTGTTTATCCATTCGACTCTTGAAGGATATCTTGCTTACCTCTAACTCTTGCAATTATGAATAAAGTGAATACAAACATTCATATGCAGGTTTTTTGTGAATATAATGTTTCAGCTCATTTAGGTCAATACCAAGGTGTGATTGCTGGATCTTACTATATAAGAGTATAATTAGTTTTGACATAAAATTCCTATCTTCAAACGTAGGCATACCAAATTCTGTTCCCACCAGCAGTGAATGAGGATTACCTGCAGCTTCACGTCTTGGCTGTATCTGGTGTTCTGAGTGTTTTCATTTTAACCATGTATAAGTGTGTAGGGACATCTCTTTCTCTCTCTTTTTTGGTAATTCTCCAAGAACATATGTTGAGCATGTTTTCATACGGCTTATTTCCCATTTGTATATTTTCTTTAGTGAGGTGTCTGTTCTGATCTTTAGCCCATTTTTAACTGGGTTGTTGGTGTTTTTACTGTTGAGTTTGAGTTCTTTGTATAATTTGGATACCAGTCATTTATCAGATATTTACAAAGATTTTAGCCTTGTCTGTGACCTGTCTTAACACTTTCCCAGGACACAAGGTTTTCATATTAAAGAAGTAAAACATTTTTTTTCTTTGTGGATTTTTTGTTTTTTTAGTGTTGTATCTGAAAAGTCATCACTACAGACAAGGTCACCTAGATTTTCTCTTATGTTATATCTAGGAGTTTTTACTTTTGCATTTCACATTTAGATCTCTGATCTATTTTGAGTTAATTTTTGTGAAAGGCTTGTGTTTACCTTCCTTTTGTGTGTACATATGTGAGTGTGTGCTTTGTATGTGGCTATCCGTTATTTCCATCACTAATTTTTTTAAGGTTTTCTTGTGTCCGTTGAATTGCCTTTACTTCTTTGTCAAAGATCAGTTGAATACATTTTTTGTGTGTTTACAGGAAAGCAATTGATATTTATATTCTTCAGCCTTGCTGTACACTTTTATTAATTCCCAGAGTTATGTCTGTTTGTTGTGGATGCTATTATATGTTTTACATAGAAAATCATGTCATATAGAACAAAGACAGTCTTATTTCTTGCTTACCAGTCTATGTACCTTTTATTTTCTTTTCCTGTCTTACTGCATTGGCCAGAGCTTCCAGTACAATGTTGGATAGATGCTTCCTTGCCCTGTTCTTATATTCCCTGTGAAGCATCCAGTTTCTTACCATTAAGTACAATATTAACTACAAGTGTTGTGTAGATTTTTTTTTTAAGAACAGAGAGTTCCCTTCTATTATTAGTTTATTATCATAGTGGATGTTAGATTGTATCAAATCTTTTTTCATTTTTTATTTCCCTCTCCTTTCATTTTTGATATTAATAATTTCTGTCTTCCCTCTTTGCCTGGTAATCTTGACTAGATGTTTATCAATTTTATTAAATTAATCTTTCAAAGAACCAGCTTTTGGTTTTGTTAATTTTCTCTACTGCTTTCCCATAATTACACTGATTCCTCTTTTAACTTTTAATGTTTCTTTTCTTCTGCTTACTCCCATTTAAATTTGCTGTTATTTTTATTGCTTCCTCAGTTAGATGATTATGTTATTGAATATAGATCTTTGGGTTTTTCTAGTGTATTTATTTGATAACCTAAACTTCCCTCTTTACATTAGTTATGCTGCATCCCACTACCTTTAATAAGGTGTATTTTCATTTCCTTTAGTCACAAAATAGTCTCTCTTAAGACTTCTGTGATCCCACGTAATATTAGACTTCTGTTATTGAATTGCCATGTATGTTAGGGGTTTCCAGCTATCTTCCTGTCATTTATCTCTAGAATATGTCAATGTGGACTGAGAACGTATTTCATATGGTTTCTTTTCTTTCAGTTTGTTAAGGTGTGTTCTGTGTTACAAAATGTAGTCTGTCTTGGTGAACGTTCCATGTGAACTTATAAAGAATGTATATTCTGCTGTTATTGCATTAAATATTCCATAGATCACAGTTAAATCCAGTTGTTTTATTGTGCTGATCAGTTTAACTGTCCTGATTTTCTCCTGATGGAATTTATAATTCATGGTAAGGGGGCATTGAAGTCTTCCACTATAGAAGTGGATTCATCTGTTTCTCCTTGCATTCTATCAGCTCCTTTCTCCTTGCATTCTAGTGCCCCTCTGTTGTTATGCAGGTACACATGAAGGATTGCTATGCCTTCATGGAGAATGGGCCCCTTTGTCTTTATGTAATGCCCTCTTCATCTGTTTTCCTTGGTCTGAAATCTGCATTGTCTGAAATTCATACGCCTACCCCAGCTTTCCTTCATTAGTGTTGGCGTGGGACATTTTTCTCCATTCCTTTACCCTTCATCTGAGCCTTTATATATTTAAAGTGGGTTGCTTGGGCTTCCCTGGTGGCGCAGTGGTTAAGAATCCGCTTGCCAATGCAGAGGACACAGGTTCGAGCCCTGGTCCAGGAAGATCCCACATGCCACGGAGCAACTAAGCCCATGCACCACAACTACTGAGCCTGCGCTCTAGAGCCTGCAAGCCACAACTACTAAGCCCACATGCCACAATTACTGAAGCCCGCCTGCCTAGAGCCCACACATTGCAAGGAAGAGCAGCCCCACTCGCCACAACTAGAGAAAGCCCGCACACAGCAATGAAGACCCAATGCAGCCAAAAGTAAAAAATAAAACTTTTAAAAATAAAAAATAAATAAATAAAATTAAGTGGGTTTCTTTTTTTAAAATATTTATTTATTTATTTGGCTGCACCTGGTCTTAGTTACAGCACATGGGATCTTCATTGCAGCATGTGGGATCTTTAGTTGTGGGATGTGGGGTCTTTAGTTGCAACATGTGAGATTTTTTACTTGCGGCATGCGAAATCTTTTAGTTGCAGCATGTGGAATCTTTAGTTGCGGCCTGCAAACTCTTAGTTGCAGCACGTTGGATCTAGTTCCCTGACCAGGGATCGAACCCGGGCCCCCTGCATTGTGAGCATGGAGTCTTAGCCACTGGACCACGAGGGAAATCCCTAAAGTGGGTTTCTTATAGGCAACATATAACTGTGATTTATTTATTTATTTATTTATTTTATTAGTTTCTGCTTTATAACAAAGTGAATCAGTCATACATATACATCTGTTCCCACATCCCCTCCCTCATGCATCTCCCTCCCTCCCACCCTCCCCATCCCACCCCTCCAGGCGGTCACAAAGCACCGAGCTGATCTCCCTGTGCTCTGCGGCTGCTTCCCACTATCTATCTACCTTACGTTTGGTAGTGTATATATGTCCATGCCTCTCTTTCCCTTTGTCACAGCTTACCCTTCCCCTTCCCCATATCCTCAAGTCCATTCTCAAGTAGGTCTGTGTCTTTATTCCCGTTTTACCCCTAGGTTCTTCATGACATTTTTTTTTTTTAAATTCCATATATATGTGTTAGCATACGGTATTTGTCTTTCTCTTTCTGACTTACTTCACTCTGTATGACAGACTCTAGGTCTATCCACCTCATTACAAATAGCTCAGTTTCGTTTCTTTTTATGGCTGAGTAATATTCCATTGTATATATGTGCCACATCTTCTTTATCCATTCATCCGATGATGGACACTTAGGTTGTTTCCAGCTCCGGGCTATTGTGAATAGAGCTGCAATGAACATTTTGGTACATGTCTCTTTTTGAATTATGGTTTTCTCAGGGTATATGCCTAGTAGTGGGATTGCTGGGTCATATGGTAGTTCTATTTTTAGTTTTTTAAGGAACCTCCATACTGTTCTCCATAGTGGCTGTACCAATTCACATTCCCACCAGCAGTGCAAGAGTGTTCCCTTTTCTCCACACCCTCTCCAGCATTTATTGTTTCTAGATTTCTTGATGATGGCCATTCTGACTGGTGTGAGATGATATCTCATTGTAGTTTTGATTTGCATTTCTCTAATGATTAATGATGTTGAGCATTCTTTCATGTGTTTGTTGGCAGTCTGTATATCTTCTTTGGAGAAATGCCTATTTAAGTCTTCTGCCCATTTTTGGATTGGGTTGTTTGTTTTTTTGCTATTGAGCTGCATGAGCTGTTTATAAATTTTGGAGATTAATCCTTTGTCAGTTGCTTCATTTGCAAATATTTTCTCCCATTCTGAGGGTTGTCTTTTGGTCTTGTTTATGGTTTCCTTTGCTGTGCAAAAGCTTTGAAGTTTCATTAGGTCCCATTTGTTTATCTTTGTTTTTAGTTCCATTTCTCTAGGAGGTGGGTCCAAAAGGATCTTGCTGTGATTTATGTCATAGAGTGTTCTACCTATGTTTTCCTCTAAGAGTTTGATAGTTTCTGGCCTTACATTTAGGTCTTTAATCCATTTTGAGCTTATTTTTGTGTATGGTGTTAGGGAATGATCTAATCTCATACTTTTACATGTCCCTGTCCAGTTTTCCCAGCACCACTTATTGAAGAGGCTGTCCTTTCTCCACTGTACATTCCTGCCTCCTTTATCAAAGATAAGTTGGCCATATGTGCGTGGGTTTATCTCTGGGCTTTCTATCCTGATCCACTGATCTATCTTTCTGTTTTTATGCCAGTACCACACTGTCTTAATTACTGTAGCTTTGTAGTATAGTCTGAAGTCAGGCAGCCTGATTCCTCCAGCTCCGTTTTTCGTTCTCAAGATTGCTTTGGCTATTCGGGGTCTTTTGTTTTTCCAAACAAATTTTGAAATTTTTTGTTCTAGTTCTGTGAAAAATGCCAGTGGTAGTTTGATAGGGATTGCATTGAATCTGTAGATTGCTTTGGGTAGTAGAGTCATTTTCACAATATTGATTCTTCCAATCCAGGAGCATGGTATATCTCTCCATCTATTTATATCATCTTTAATTTCTTTCATCAGTGTCTTATAATTTTCTGCATACAGGTCTTTTGTCTCCTTAGGTAGGTTTATTCCTAGATATTTTATTCTTTTTGTTGCAATGGTAAATGGGAGTGTTTTCTTGATTTCATTTTCAGATTTTTCATCATTAGTGTACAGGAATGCCAGAGATTTCTGTGCATTAATTTTGTATCCTGCTACTTTACCAAATTCATTGATTAGCTCTAGTAGTTTTTCGGTAGCATCTTTAGGATTCTCTATGTATAGTATCATGTCATCTGCAAACAGTGACAGCTTTACTTCTTCTTTTCCAATTTGGATTCCTTTTATTTCCTTTTCTTCTCTGATTGCTGTGGCTAAAACTTCCAAAACTATGTTGAATAAGAGTGGTGAGAGTGGGCAGCCTTGTCTTGTTCCTGATCTTAGTGCAAATGGTTTCAGTTTTTCACCATTGAGGACAATGTTGGCTGTGGGTTTGTCATATATGGCCTTTATTATGTTGAGGAAAGTTCCCTCTATGCCTACTTTCTGCAGGGTTTTTATCATAAATGGGTGTTGAATTTTGTCAAAAGCTTTCTCTGCATCTATTGAGATGATCATATGGTTTTTCTCCTTCAACTTGTTAATATGGTGTATCACATTGATTGATTTGCGTATATTGAAGAATCCTTGCATTCCTGGAATAAACCCCACTTGATCATGGTGTATGATCCTTTTAATGTGCTGTTGGATTCTGCTTGCTAGTATTTTGTTGAGGATTTTTGCATCTATGTTCATCAGTGATATTGGCCTGTAGTTTTCTTTCTTTGTGACATCCTTGCCTGGTTTTGGTATCAAGGTGATGGTGGCCTCGTAGAATGAGTTTGGGAGTGTTCCTTCCTCTGATATTGTTTGGAAGAGTTTGAGAAGGATGGGTGTTAGCTCTTCTCTAAATGTTTGATAGAATTCACCTGTGAAGCCATCTGGTCCTGGGCTTTTGTTTGATGGAAGATTTTTAATCACAGTTTCAATTTCAGTGCTTGTGATTGGTCTATTCATATTTTCTATTTCTTCCTGAGTCAGTCTTGGTAGGTTGTGCATTTCTAAGAATTTGTCCATTTCTTCCAGGTTGTCCATTTTATTGGCATAGAGTTGCTTATAGTAATCTCTCATGATCTTTTGTATTTCTGCAGTGTCAGTTGTTACTTCTCCTTTTTCATTTCTAATTCTACTGATTTGAGTCTTCTCCCTTCTTTTCTTGATGAGTCTGGCTAATGGTTTGTCAATTTTGTTTATCTTCTCAAAGAACCAGCTTTTAGTTTGGTTGATCTTTGCTATCGTTTCCTTCATTTCTTTTTCATTTATTTCTGATCTGATCTTTATGATTTCTTTCCTTCTGCTAACTTTGGGGGTTTTTTGTTCTTCTTTCTCTAATTGCTTTAGGTGCAGGGTCAGGTTGTTTACTCGAAATGTTTCCTGTTTCTTAAGGTGGGATTGTATTGCTATAAACTTCCCCCTTAGAACTGCTTTTGCTGCGTCCCATAGGTTTTGGGTCGTCGTGTCTCCATTGTCATTTGTTTCTAAGTATTTCTTAAATTCCTCTTTGATTTCTTCAGTGATCACTTCATTATTGAGTAGTGTATTGTTTAGCCTCCATGTGTTTGTATTTTTTACAGCTCTTTTCCTGTAATTGATGTCTAGTCTCATAGCATTGTGGTCGGAAAAGATACTTGATACAATTTCAATTTTCTTAAATTTACCAAGGCTTGATTTGTGACCCAAGATATGATCTATCCTGGAGAATGTTCCATGAGCACTTGAGAAAAATGTGTATTCTGTTGTTTTTGGGTGGAATGTCCTATAAATATCAATTAAGTCCATCTTGTTTAATGTATCATTTAAAGCTTGTGTTTCCTTATTTATTTTCATTTTGGATGATCTGTCCATTGGTGAAAGTGGGGTGTTAAAGTCCCCTACTATGAGTGTGTTACTGTCGATTTCCCCTTTTATGGCTGTTAGTATTTGCCTTATGTATTGAGGTGCTCCTATGTTGGGTGCATAAATATTTACAATTGTTATATCTTCTTCTTGGATCGATCCCTTTATCGTTATGTAGTGTCCTTCTTTGTCTCTTCTAATAGTCTTTATTTTAAAGTCTATTTTGTCTGATATAAGAATTGCTACTCCAGCTTTCTTTTGATTTCCATTTGCATGGAATATCTTTTTCCATCCCCTTACTTTCAATCTGTATGTGTCTCTAGGTCTGAAGTGGGTCTCTTGTAGACAGCATATATATGGGTCTTGTTTTTGTATCCATTCAGCCACTCTGTGTCTTTTGGTGGGAGCATTTAGTCCATTTACATTTAAGGTAATTATTGATATGTATGTTCCTGTTCCCATTTCCTTAATGGCTTTGGGTTCGTTATTGTAGGTATAGTCCTTCTGTTGTGTTTCTTGCCTAGAGAAGTTCCTTTAGCATTTGTTGTAAAGCTGGTTTGGTGGTGCTGAACTCTCTCAGCTTTTGCTTGTCTGTAAACGTTTTAATTTCTCCATCAAATCTGAATGAGATCCTTGCTGGGTAGAGTAATCTTGGTTGCAGGTTTCTCTCCTTCATCACTTTAATTATGTCCTGCCACTCCCTTCTGGCTTGTAGAGTTTCTGCTGAGAGATCAGCTGTTAACCTGATGGGGATTCCCTTGTGTGTTATTTGTTGTTTTTCCCTTGCTGCTTTTAATATGATTTCTTTGTGTTTAATTTTTGACAGTTTGATTAATATGTGTCTTGGCGTATTTCTTCTTGGATTTATTCTGTATGGGACTCTCTGTGCCTCCTGGACTTGATTAACTATTTCCTTTCCCATATTAGGGAAGTTTTCAACTATAATCTCTTCAAATATTTTCTCAGTCCCTTTCTTTTTCTCTTCTTCTTCTGGAACCCCTATAATTCGAATGTTGGTGTGTTTAATGTTGTCCCAGAGGTCTCTGAGACTGTCCTCTGTTCTTTTCATTCTTTTTTCTTTATTTTTCTCTGCATCAGTTATTTCCACTATTTTATCTTCCACCTCACTTATCCGTTCTTCTGCCTCAGTTATTCTGCTATTGATCCCATCTAGAGTATTTTTCATTTCATTTATTGTGTTTTTAATCGATGCTTGATTCATCTTTAGTTCTTCTAGGTCCTTGTTAACTGTTTCTTGCATATTGTCTATTCTATTTCCAAGATTTTGGATCTGGGAAATAGAATCTTGGATCAGCTTTACTATCATTATTCTGAATTCTTTTTCAGGTAGACTGCCTATTACCTCTTCATTTGTTAGGTCTGGTAGGTTTTTATCTTGCTCCTTCACCTGCTGTGTGTTTTTCTGCTTTCTCATTTTGCTTATGTTACTGTGTTTGGGGTCTCCTTTTTGCAGGCTGCAGATTCGCAGTTCCCGTTGTTTTTGGTGTCTGTCCCCCGTGGCTAAGGTTGTTTCAGTAGGTTGTGTAGGCTTCCTGGTGGGGGGGACTAATGCCTGTGTTCTGGTGGTTGAAGCTCGATCTTGTCTTTCTGGTGGACAGGTCCACGTCTGGTGGTGTGTTTTGGGGTGCCTGTGGCCTTATTATGTTTTTAGGTATCCTCTCTGCTAATGGGTGGGGTTGTGTTCCTGCCTTGCTAGTTGCTTGGCATAGGGTGACCAGCACTGTAGCTTGCTGGTCGTTGACTGAAGCTGGGTGCTGGTGTTGAGATGGAGATCCCTGGGAGATTTTCGCTGCTTGATATTATGTGGAGCTGGGGGGTCTCTTGTGGACCCGTGTCCTGAAGTTGGCTCTCCCACTTCAGAGGCACAGCACTAACTCCTGGCTGCAGCACCAAGAGCCTTTCATCCACCCGGCTCAGAATAACAGTGAGAAAAAGTAGAAAGAAATAATTAGTAGAAGAAAGAAAGAGAGATTGAAAGAAAGGAAGAAGGGAAGTAAGGAAGGAAGGAAGGAAGAAAGAAAGAAAGGAGGGAGGGAGGAAGGATGGAAAGAAAGGAAAGAAAGGAGGGAGGGAGGGAGGAATGAAAGCAAAAGGAAGAGTGAATGGAAGAAGAGAGGGAGGGAGGGAGGAAGGAAAGAAAGAAAGAAAGACAGGAGGGAGGGAGGGAGGGAGGAAGGAAAGAAAAAGAAAGTGGAAAGAAGAAGGGTGGGAGGGAGGGAGGGATGGAGGAAAGAAAAAGAAAGAAGGAAAGGAGGAGCGGAGGGAGGGAGGGAGGAAGGGAAGGGAGGAAAAAAAGAAAGAGCAGGTAAAGTAAAATAGAATAAAGTATGAAATATAGTAGCGTTATTAAAATTAAAAAGTAATTATTGAAAAAAAACACGGACCGAAAGAACCCTGGGACATATGGTGGAAGCAAAGCTATACAGAGAGAATCTTACACAGAAGATTACACATACACATTCACAAAAAGAGAGCAGGGGGAAAAATCAAAAATCTTGCTCTCCAAGTCCACCTCCTCGATTTGGGATAATTCGTTGTAAAAAGAGGAAAAGGGCGAAAAGTCTGAAATCTTGCTAAGTCCACCTCCTTAATTTGAGATAATTCGTTGTAAAAAGAGGAAAAAAAAGGGGGGGAAAGTCTTAAATCTTGTCCTCAAGGTCCACTTCCTCAATTTGGGATGATTCGCTGTCCATTCATGCACTCCACAGACACAGGGCACATCAAATGGACCGTGGAGCTTTAATCCGCTGCCTCGGAGGCTGCACAGAGAGATTTCCCTGTCTCTGCTCTCACAGCTCCCGGGTCTCAGCCTTGGACCTGGCCCCGCCTCTGCGCGTAGGTCGCCGGAGGGCGTCCGTTCTTCGCTCAGACAGGACGGGTTTAAAGGAGCCGCTGATTCGGGGGCTCTGGCTCACTCAGGCAGAGGGAGGGAGGGGAATGCCCTCTCCTCGCGCACCAGGCAACAAAAGGGAAAAAAGTCTCTTGCCTCTCCGGTAGCTCCAGACCCTTTCCCCGGACTCCCTCCGGGCTAGCACTAACCCCTTCAGGGTCTCTTCCTGCCGCCAGCCCCAGACCTCTCCCTGCGCTCCGACTGAAAGCCGATACCCGAGCCTCAGCTCCCAGCCCCGCCCGCCCTGGCGGCCGAGCAGACAAGTCTCTCGGGCTGGTGTGTGCCTGAGGGCACCGATCCTCTGTGCCAAAATCTCTCTGCTTTGCCCTCCACACCCCTGTTGCTGTGCTCTCCTCCGCTACTCCGAAGCTTTCCCCCTCCGCCACCTGCAGTCTCCGCCCTCGAAGGGGCTTGTAGTGTGTAGAAACCTTCCCTCCTTCACGGCTCCCTCCCACTGGTGCAGGTCCCGTCCATATCCTATTGTCTCTGTTTATTCTTTTTTTCTTTTGACCTACCCAGGTATGTGGGGAGTTTCTTGCCTTTTGGGGGGTCTGAGGTCTTCTGTCAGCGTTCAGTAGGTGTTCTGTTGGAGTTGTTCCACGTGTAGATGAATTTCTGATGTATCTGTGGGGAGGAAGGTGATCTCCGCGTCTTACTCTTCCGCCATCTTCCTCCGGCTCCCATAACTGTGATTTTTTAAATCTGATATTACTGCATCTGTCTTTCAACTGTATTGAGAACATTGATGATTAAAGTTGTTGATCAGGTCAGATGAATATTTACCACACCTGTTACTGTTTTCTCTTTCTTGCCCTTGTTTTTGTTTGTTTGTTTAATTTTTATTTATTTATTTATTTATGGCTGTGTTGGGTCTTCTGCACATGGGCTTTCTCTAGTTGTGGCGAGTGGGGGCTACTCTTCATTGTGGTGCGCAGGCTTCTCATTGCAGTGGCTTCTCTTGTTGTGGAGCACCAGCTCTAGGCATGTGGGCTTCAGTAGTTGTGGCACACAGACTCAGTAGTTGTGGCCCGCAGGCTCTAGAGCACAGGCTTAGTTGCTCCATAGCATGTGGGATCTTCCCGGACCAGGGCTCAAACCCGTGTCCCCTGCATTGGCAGGTGGATCCTTAACCAGTGTGCTACCAGGGAAGTCCCTTGTTCTTTGTTTTTTGTTTCTGTCTTCCACCTTTTTCCTGCCTTCTCTGGCTTTAATTGAGCAATTTACATGATTCAATTTTTTTATCTGCTCTTAGCATATCAATAACACATTTTAAAAAAATATTTTTTGTGCTTTTCTTTGAGTTTGCAGTGTACATTTACAACTAAGCCACATCCTCTGTCAAGTGTAGACATACCTTATTTTACTGTGCTTTGCTTTGTTGCACTTTGCGGATATTGCGTTTGTGGCAACTCTATGGCAGGCAAGCTATTGGCACCATTTTTCTAACAGCATTATCTTTTTTTTTTTTTTTTTTTTTTTGGCTGTGTTGGGTCTTCGTTTCTGTGTGAGGGTTTCTCTAGTTGTGGCAAGTGGGGGCCACTCTTCATCGCGCTGCGCGGGCCTTTCACTATCGCGGCCTCTCTTGTTGCGGAGCACAGGCTCCAGACGCGCAGGCTCAGTAGTTGTGGCTCACGGGCCTAGTTGCTCCGCGGCATGTGGGATCTTCCCAGACCAGGGCTCGAACCCGTGTCCCCTGCATTAGCAGGCAGATTCTCAACAACTGCGCCACCAGGGAAGCCCTAACAGCATTATCTTTTAAGTAAGGTATGTTCACTTTTTCTAGGCATAATGTTATTGCAACTTAACAGATTACAGTATAGTTTTTCATTTGTTTGTTTGTTTGGCTACACCATGCAGCTTGTGGGATCTTAGTTACCCGACCAGGGATTAAACCTGAGCCCTTGGCAGTGAAAGCACCAAGTCCTAACTACTGGACCACAGGGAATTCCCTACAGTATAGTGTTTATATAACTTTTATATGCACTTGGAAACCAAAAATTCATGTTAGTGGCTTCACTGCAATATTAATTTTACCGCAGTGGTCTGGAACCATGCCCCAAATAACTTCAAGGTGTGTCTGTACCATTATACCACTTCACTGGTTGTACAGGTACCTCATACCACACTATTCCCAATTCCCCCTTCCCTGTCCCTTGTCATATTGCTGTCATTTATTTCACTTATCTATAAGCTTATTATTACCAAATACATTGTTGCTAATATTATTTTAAACAAAGTACCATCTGTTACATTAATGACAGTAAATATCAAAGATATTTTACCATCCTTTATTCCTTTTATAATCCTCCACTGTTGTCATTCACATTTTTTCTGATGAATTTTTGAACATTCATTCAAAGTAGGTGTACTAATGACAAAGTCCCTTTGTCAGAAGGGTCCTTATTCTTTTTTGAAATATATTTATTTACTTGGCTATGTCAGTTCGTAGTTGCGACACATGGGATCTTCATTGCAACATACAGGATCTTTAGTTGTGGCATGCAGGATCTTTAGTTGCAGCATACAAACTCTTAGTTGCAGCATGTGGGATCTAGTTCCCTGACCAGGGATTGAACCCACACCCCCTGCATTGGGAGCATGGAATCTTAGCCACTGGACCACCAGGGAAGTCCCCTTATTTCTTCTTTATTTTTGAAGAATGATCTTGATTGACACAATTCTACGAGAGTGGGCTTCCCTGGTGGCGCAGTGGTTAAGAATCCGCCTGCCAATGCAGCGGACACGGGTTCGAGCCCTGGTCCGGGAAGATCCCACATGCCATGGAGCAACTAAGCCAGTGTGCCACAGCTACTGAGCCTGCGCTCTAGAGCCTGCGAGCCACAACTACTGAGCCTGCGTGCCACAACTACTGAAACCCATGCACCTAGAGCTGTGCTCCGCAACAAGAGAAGCCACCACAATGAGAAGCCCTCGCACCGCAACGAAGAGTAGCCCCTGCTCGCCGGAACTAGAGAAAGCCCACGCACAGCAATGAAGACCCAACACGGCCAGAAATTAATTAATTAATTTAAAAAATTTTAGGAGAGTGAATTTTTTAATTTCAAAACTTTAAATATTTTGTGCCATTCTGTTCCTGTTTGCACAATGTCTGAAAAGAAGTCCGATTAATCCAAATTTTTGTTTCTCTGTACCTAAGAAGTGTTTTCCCCTCTGGCTTCTTTCAATACATTCTTCTTGTCTTTGATTTTTCACTAGTTTGAATATGACATATAGTCGTCCCTTGGTGCCCTTGAGGGATTGGTTCCAGAATCTGCCACGGATACTGAAATCCATGAATGCTCAAGTCCCATAGTTGGCTTTCTGTATTCATGGGATGCACATCCATAAGTATGGAGGGCTGACTGTATATTTATTGAAAAAATACACATATAGGTGGACCCATACAGTTCACACCCATGTTGTTCAAGGGTCAACTGTACTTGGGTGTGCACTTCTGATGTTTTCATATTTAGTGTTCCTATATCTACAGTTTGCAGTCTGTCATTAATTTTAGGAAATTTTGGTGGTGGTTTTTTTTTCCTGGGTTAATTAATTAATTAATTAATTATTTTTTGGGCTGCGTTGGGTCTTTGTTGCTGAGTGCGAGCTTTCTCTAGTTGTGGGGAGTGGGGGCTACTCTTTGTTGCGGTGCATGGACTTCTCATTGCGGTGGCTTCTCTTGTGGAGCACGGGCTCTAGGCCCCCGGGCTTCAGTAGTTGTGGCATGCAGGCTCAGTAGTTGTGGTTCGCGGGCTCTAGAGCGCAGGCTCGGTAGTTGTGGTGCACTGGCTTAGTTGCTCCGTTGAATGTGGGATCTTCCTGGACCAGGGCTCAAACCTGTGTCCCCTGCGCTGGCAGGCAGTTTCTTAACCACTGCACCAACAGGGCAGTCCAAAATTTTGATGTTTATTAGTTCACTTATTTTTTCTGTTTCTTTCCGTTTTTTCTTTCAGGTATTAGCATTATGTGTATTTTAAACATCTGTTCAAGAACATTGTCCTGGGGTTCATGGATGTTGTATTCTGTCTTTTTTGTTCTTTTTTGTCTTTGTATTAGATTCTGGTCTAATAAATAAATAGACTTTTTTGTCAGTATAGGCTTTATTAGGAACAGAATATTTGGGGCACCTTTCAAAATTCCATCTTCCTTTTCTCTTTCCCAATTTTGGAGACACTGGCTTGCCCTTTGACCTCAATGCACTCATGGATCTAAGAAGGGTTGTTCATTTCAAGGTCTTTCATTTTCTTCTAGTGACTCCGAGAATGACATATTCTAAGTTCCCTAAATTCCAGACTGGAAGTTAGCAGGACACCATCAACATTGGCTGGTTGGGAATAGCTTCTTCCTGAAATTGGAGAATGGAGATTTTATATTCTTTTGGAGGAAAGCACTGCTGACATTTTTACATATTTTATAATCATGGGCTAATTTACCATCAAGCCGTTGTGGACTTCAGTGAACTTGCAATCTGCAGCTCTTAACCTGTTCCTCAAGTGCAGCAAGGACCAGGATGCACCGTTCAGGATTGACTGGAAAGAGATCTTTTGATACATCATCTCATTAGCTGTTCTAAAAAATGCCTGGAAGCAGCCCCGAGGCACATGAGTTTAGGGATTCTTTCATTCTAAATTGTAATGCCTCTTCCTCATGTCTGAGCTCTAAGTTTCAAATAATACTTTAACCTATCATATCAGAGGAAAAAGTGAAGAATTGTGTCTGTGTCAAATATTACACAAATTAAAAGCAACACTTCCCCCACAGGAATATTTACATTCAGGCAGCTGCCTCTGATTACTTCTAATGGCCTGGAGGACTTTAGGACAGTGTGACCAGCTGGGCTTTGTTACAAGTTTGATTTCTACAGGCCTCCTGGACTCTCATGTTGGGTAATGGGACTAGAAGAAAAAGCTTCCAGTTCTTCACTGTGTTTTTATTTATTGAAACCTCATGCAGATTTGACCCTTTGCCTCATGGAGTGCTGTGAATGGTGGGGTGATAAGGAAGAAGATGAAAGAATCTTTCTCACAAGGAGTTAGTGGTCTTAAAATGATAATATTTGTTTCATTCCTATAGCATTTCCCAACCATTTCTCAACATGCTGTGCACCATGCTGTTAGAGAGAAATGAGATGTAATGTGAGTACAGTAAAAATGTACTGTAAAGGAAAGCCTTTCTTTCTCTTTCTAGCTTCCAAGCACACATGATCATTCACGCTGGAGATGGACCTTATAAATGTAAGGAATGTGAGAAAACATTCTTTTCTCCCAGTTCATTTCAAATACATGAAAGGAGACACACTGGACAGAAACCCTATGAATGTAAAATATGTGGTAAAGGCCTCAGTTGTTCCAGTTATGTGCAAGTACATGAAAGAATTCATTCTGGAGAGAAACCTTTTATTTTATTTATTTTTTTAAAACATTTTTATTCTTTTATTTTTGGCTGTATTGGGTCTTCGTTGCTGCGCATGGGCTTTCCCTAGTTGTGGCGAGCGGGGGCTACTCTTCATTGCAGTGTGTGGGATTCTCACTGCAGTGGCTTCTCTTGTTGCGGAGCATGGGCTCTAGGTATGTGGGCTTCAGTAGTTGTGGCTCGTGGGCTCTAGAGTGCAAGTTCAGTAGCTGTGTCACATGGGCTTAGTTGCTCCGCAGTAGGTGGGATCTTCCTGGACCAAGGCTCAAACCTGTGTCCCCTGCATTGGCAGGTGGATTCTTAACCACTGTGCCACCAGGGAAGTCCTGAAAGAAACCCTTTAAATGTGATAAATGTGGGAAAGCCTTCATTTATCACACAAACTTTCAAAGACATATGATACTGCACACTGGAGAGAAACCATACAGATGTGAAGAATGTGGGAAAGACTTTAGTCGTCCCAGTTCATCCCAAAGGCATGAAAGGAGTCACTGGATACTCTTGAATGTAAACAACGTGGGAAAGACTTCATTTGACCCCATCCCTACATGTTAAAACTCTCATGGAAAAGAAAAAGAAATGTGGGTAACATTAGAAAACTTGCTGGAAATTAATCTATGTATAAAGCGTAAGAAAAATTTCAATATGAAAGAATTATAAAAATTTAAATATGTTTGCTAAGCCTCTTTCTTAAAGGACATCATTGGACTGTGGATTTTTACCAATTATTGCTTTTATTATTTTATTTTTATTTTTATTGAAGTATAGTTGCTGTACAATATTATATGTTACAGGCATACAATATAGTTATTCACAATTCTTAAAGGTTATACTCCATTTGTAGTTATTATAAAATATTGACTGTATTCCTTGTTTGTACCATATATCCTTGTAGCTTATTTTATACCTGCCTACCAATTACTTTTAGAAACGGTGATTGAGGTGAGGTAGTTCTGTGAGTTGCCTTTCAATAGTAATACATAAGATTAATAGGTAGTTCTTTTTTGTTAAATGAGTTAATGATATTTTCTCTTTGTATTTTGAAGCCTCTTGAACTGATGGGTAAATTGAAGTGTATTTCCAATATGCAGTTAGGTTTAATTTTTTAATAACATTTTATTTGTTCTGTGTTAAGTGGCCACTGAAAAATGACAGTGTGATATTTGTTGGGATTTTCCTACTGGCCTTGTGAAAGTTCCTTGATGTCTCTAGTTTATTAGGTATAGTCTACCCTTCTTACTGAAAAGCTCCTTTTTTAGGGTGACAGGTATAAGAGTCTTTTTCCATTTTCCATACTAGTAAACAGTTGAATAAATATTTATGTATGCCTCATTTATGAAAGAATATAGTTTCCTGTGAATTATTATTTTCATATTTGGGCCTTTGCTTTATATCTTTCCTTCTGACTATAATTTGGTGAATAGACTTTGAATTAAGAAGAGTGGCCTGTGGGAATTCCCTGGTGCTCCAATGGTTAGGACTCGGCGCTTTCACCGAGTGAACCCAGGCATGGTCCTGGGTTCAATCCCTGGTCAGGGAACTGAGATCCTACAAGCCGTGCAGCATGGCAAAGAAAAAAAAGAAGAGGGCCTGTGATAGGACAAAGAATCTGGAGTTGGAGATATCCAGAGTAATTTAAGGAACTAGATTTTCCAGAATCCATCCTCTTAATGGTTCCTTGTCAGAATTTCCTAATAGCCTTGCGTGAGATTTGGAAGGCAGAAGCAAAGAAGGCATTACTCAGACTTTGTATCCAGCATAGGGAGAGACAGATATATAGGAGCTTTGAGAAAGCAGTCTTCTAGCCCATTTTCCAGATTCTTTTTCCTTCCAGTGAAGAGTGTACTCAAAACGATGACCAGCTATTTCATTTCCATTTTCTTAGAGGTATAGCTTTCCACTGATGTCTTCACTAGTTCCACCTCAAAGATTCATGAGAGTTTGGATTTTTTTTGTAAGGCCTTATGTATCCACCAGGAAACTAATTCAGGCTTTCATGGTTGGGAGTATTTGCCCTGTCCTCTAGACTATATCTGTGGAAAGTCTAACTTGTATAGGAAACACCTTATGTTGTTAACAGTGCTAGTGAGTATGTTTTCCTGATTCACCATGACATTCACAATGGTGCAGCCAAAAAGAGCGACATGGGAGTTTGTTTCTCCGCTGCGTTGTGCAGTGGCTGCCTTGACTCAGTCCTTCAGTGTGAGAATAAGCATCTTCCTCATATGGAGAAGACTGGGTGTTTTCTGTTACTTATAGCTAAATATAATCCCTCAATATGTTTTTAGTTGTGTTTGATTGTATGTGATTAAGAGTATGTACATTTTTTTGTCGAACAAATGCCAAACATATGTAAAATGAGATATATTAACATATCCTCTCAGGAAATGAAACTTTTCTAAGCCATAGTATGCTAACAAATTTTCATTTCCTGAGAGGATATATTAATATATCTCATTTTAATTATAGGTTTTCAAATGATTTTTGCAGTTTTCTTCATTTAATCATTATACATTGAGTCAATATTATTGTTTACATATAAGTTCAGGTATTTTTTTCCCTCGGGCAAATTTTATTTTTTATTCTTTTATAGTTAATTTTATCATGAAACTAATTTCTCATTCATTCTTAATACCAAAAACATAGATCATGGTTTTTTTTGGTGTCATCCTTCCGTTGATCCTCAGGATCATACTTAAAGTCAAAGAGGTGGGTGTAATGAATTCTAATAAGCAGAATGACCACAAGTACACATGACTGTGGGGTGTAACATAAAAGGTTGCTAGGACTTTTGAAGGATTTTGGCTCATATTGGATGATTCGATTGCTATTCAAGGTACCAAGATGTTTTTGTGTATTGAGTGCTATGAGGAGGTAAACTTATTTTGTCATTGGTAATCGTAAACCTTTCTAGAACACAAAAACAATGTTGTGGAACTAAACTTAATTCATGAGAAGCCCTAATTAATCATATTAGTAAGAAGAGGGATATATTGGTCATTTCTATAATTTGGAATTGTCACTTTTATCATTTTTAGAGACATGGTTACAAAACACCCTTATTCTTGTCTTGATTTGTCATGGTCACTGTGTACCTATCTCTTCAACAGGATAAGACTGGACCTGGCAGTGAATGCAGGCCAACTCCTGGTCCTATGGAACAGCTTCTGCCTTTCCTACTTGTTATCTAAATATTGATGTGTTTCCCACAGTGTATTACACACCATTTACTATAAAGCACCTCAGTTAAAACACATGAATTCCCTTCTTAGTATACCACATAATATTTTTAATATCTCCTTTATGACTCAACTAAGACCTATAAGTTTAGTTAAATTGTGAGAGAACATAAACCTAGCAAGTGAGAAAGACAGGACTTCTGTTCCAATCACGTCTTTCTTTCTCAGAGAGTGTACTCTTTTTTTATTTTCCTATACTAAGGAAATTTTACTTTTTGAATTTATTTTATTGAAGTATAGTTAATTTACAATGTGTTAATTCCTGCTGTACTGGAAAGTTATTCGCATATATACATATATATGTATACACACACAGCCATTCTTTTTCATATTCTTTTCCATTATAGTTTATCACAGGTTATTGAATATAGTTCCCTGTGCTATACAGTAGGTCCTTGTTGTTTATCTATTCTATATATAATAGTTGGCATCTGCTAATCCCAAACTCCAATCCTGCCCTTCTCACTGACCCCCTCCCCCTTGGCAACCACAAGCCTGTTCTCTGTATCTGTGAGTCTGTTTCTGTTTCGTAGACAAGTGCATTTGTCATATTTTAGATTCTACATATAAGTGATATCATATGGTATTTTTCTTTCAGAGACTATACTTTTGATGCTAATGTTTCAACATCCCTCATTGCCATGCAGTTTAGAGTCAAGGTACCTCGTTTAGCACAGGTAATCAAGGCACTGTATGATTTGGTTAAAGCTGTGTGAGACAAACAACTTCTTGCAGTCCTGTTGCTTATATTTTTGTGGAAAAGAGAGATGGTTAACAAATGGTAAAGCTTTGGTTTATAAGATGGAAATAAGGGCTTTGAAGGAAAGTGAAAAATGACGTGATATAAAAGGCTGAGGTGTATACGTATCTCTTCTATCCTGGTAGGAGGCTCAGTGAATGAAGATGTCATTACTAATCACTTATGTTTCTGCCGTGTAATACATATTAAACACTCTTCAGGAACTGCTTGAGTGTGGAAGTAGAGGGGGCAACATAGAACATCATGCTTTCTTTGACTAACATAAAGATTCCCCATAAAGATAAAGATATGGATGTGGTTCATTTTCATTTTTGCAGTCATTACAAATTTTGTTTGTATAATATGTGGTCATGAGTGTGGACATTGTTATCTGGGACTGAAGACTTCCTGTTGATTTGGGCACAGATATTTCCACCATTCAGTCTAGGTTAGGGTTAGGGTTAGGGTTGTGTTTAATATCATTTGAGAGGATTTTCTTTTTTTTTTTTTTTTTTTTTTTTGCGTTGCGGAGCACAGGCTCCGGACGCACAGGCTCAGCAGCCATGGCTCACGGGCCCAGCCGCTCTGCAGCATGTGGGATCCTCACGGACCGGGACACGAACCCATGTCCCCTGCATCGGCAGGCGGACTCTCAACCACTGCGCCACCAGGGAAGCCCTGAGAGGATTTTAATTTTTATATAAATATTCAAAATATTGTACTATTTGGCACTTTCATTTTACTGCTGTACAGACTAACACAGTGTATACCCCATTAAGCTGTGGAGTTCTTCTCAATTGGAGAAAGAGTTATATTTATCTACACCATTGTAGCCCATCCTGAGTTTATTCTATGAGTAGGTTTCCACTGTACTTCTCAGTGGAAACACCAAAAAGAGCTGTGCTTCTTTAGAGGAAATTATTCAAGGTATAATTGAAATGACCTGCAGAGAGAGAGAGCATATCATTTTAAGTAATACCCTAAATGAGTCTAAAAGGAGAAGTGGGAAATTTTCAATGTCTTTCCATTGCACGGGTGGCTCGGGTTCTTTTGTTTCAGTGATCCACAATCCATAGCCTGTTTTGCTGTTCACAGGTGGGAAACAACAGTAACAGCTTCGAGGTTTAAAACAGTGAAGGAAATTCAATCTTTTCCTTTTTTAAAAAAAAATGTTACCTTATGTATTGAAGGGGTTTCATTAAAATGGGTACCACAAGAGTGTTCTTTTTGGGGTGATGGATATTTTCCATCTTTTGATGACAGTATTACTATACATTTGTGAAAACTCAACAAGTATACTTAAAATTATATAACAAACGTTTTCATATGCTAGGAGAATGTTGAACTCTCCTGAACTTTGATTATGTGTTCAACTCTTTTTTTCCACCACTGTGGGATCTTTCTTAGGAAGAATTGAAGGACATGGGCCACAAGAGGCCTTTCTTACAACCCTGTCTTAATTGAAAAAACACCCTCTAGGGCTACACCTGCTGTCGCCTCATGCATATAACTAGGAGTGAAGTGGGAGGGTTCCCAGATCTCTTTTGAGTTTAAATCGGGTTCCTCGGACAGATCTATTGAAATACTGTGGTTCTGAAACATAAAGGTGTATCCCAAGTGGGATCTTCCTGGGGACATCCTCATTTGTGTGCATCAGCATCATTTCCTTCATGGCCATCCATAGACCATTTCCCCTGCTCAAGCCTACTCTGTGCTTACTTACGTGGAAACATCTTTAGAAATTCACACACGTCTCACTCTGGAATATTCTTCTGAGGCAACACCAGGGAGCTGTGAGTTGCAAGGGTGACAGAAGCAATTGGCAGAACCCATGTCACAGGCACATTCCATCAGCCACTGAGACCACAGGCATCACATGTTTATCAGATCTGCTTGCTTACTTATTCGTACAACACTAAAAAGTAACTGGCCTCAAAGTGGGAAACAAGTAGCTGTAGTATTTTTCGAAATAACACTCAACATTATCTCCCCACATTGCTTTATTATAGAGGCTTTAGCAGCCTACTATTATGCATCCAAGAGTCTTTAGACCATCCATGGTGGACATAAGTTACCTAAGGCATTCTTATGCCAGAAACTATTCTTAGCTGTTACTGCACACAAATACAGACCCCTCTGCTGGCAGCTGAGAGTCTTTGTGTAATGGAGGACCTCCCAGGGCCTGAGCTGATGATCCCTTAAAGTCAGCTTCCCATTTGGCATTGGGTCATAAATGCAGGGCCCCTCAGGCTTTCTAACCAGAGGCCTTCTCTTTGAACATATATTGGTATTTACAGAATAGAGCCAAACATGGTACTGCTGGCATATCCCATCCAGAGGAGGAAGTGTGTTGCCCTGTTTTCTGATGGATGCCATCTGTTTTGAAGTAGGTCACTTCTTTTCTAGACTCATTGGCCATTTGGGATCACATTAGTGACCAGGTAGTTCACATACTTTTATATAGAGTGTGCCATCACCACACCTGACGGGGTCCACTGCAGAGATGCTGCATTTTGTCTCTAGGTCAAACAGGCCATCCAAGATGGAAGATTGGACCCAAGCATCAGATGGATTAGTCAAACTCCAGGCAATCATGCTAGCAGTAGAGAATTCCCTTGCCAAGAATCAAACTCATCTGCACATTGTTACAGATCCTTTGGCCATTGCCCATGATCCACCTGTTTGATTACACCAATAACAACTCCTTATCCAAGGTTTCCCCCTTTGGCATAAAGAACTCTGAGATTAACTTGCCTCACAAAATCCATGTACAAATCAGTGCCATCCTTACTCTTCACATATTAAACCCTAATCTGCAGAGGCTCATTTCACTGTTCAGGGTAATAAATTTACTCAACTTTAAGACCACATACTTGTACCTGAGCTCTAATGGTATTAAATTTGACCTGTGAGTAAATGGTAATCTATAACCATTTAGCGGCCTCTAATCTTTTTTTTCTTTTTCGGCTGCATTGCACAGCATGCGAGATCTTAGTTCCCCAACCAGGAATCGAACCCGTGGCCCCTGCAGTGGAAGTGCAGAGTCTTAACCACTGGATCACCAGGGAAGTCCCAAGTGGCCTCTAATCTAAAGGTTAGGCAAAATTCAAGGGACTTCCCTCCTCTACCACGGCTAACTTAGTGACTGACCAATGCACCTGAGGTGAAAAAACATACTACTGGTAATATAACTGATGGACTTACTTTACAGAGCAAGGAAGGGGTCCCTACAGCTTTTGACAAACAGACTTTATAAGGCCCCTCATGCTCTCTGTTGGCTACTTGTTATGCTCTCACCATGACCCAAGACACAAGGAGCCACCAAGACACACTAGAAATTATTGATATTATCAACTGAATTCTGGGACTACACAACACTGGGCTCTTGAAAAAGGCATTCAGAGGACCTCTCATAATGACCTCAGGTTTTAACACTCATAGTGGCCTAATGGCTTACTTATACCTTGCTTTCTTCTTTTTCTTTTTTTTTTTTTGCCACACTGCAGCATGTGGGATCTTAGTTCCCCGACCAGGGATGGAACCCGTGCCCCCTGCAGTGGAAGCATGGAGTCCTAACCACTGGACCGCCATGAAGTCCCACCTTTCTTTCTTTCTTTTTTAATTTTTGGCTGCGTTGGGTCTTCTTTGCCGCGTGTGGGCTTTCTCTAGTTGTGGCAAGCAGGGGCTACTCTTTGTTGCGGTGCGCAGGCTTCTCATTGCAGTGGCTCTCTTGTTGCAGAGCACAGGCTCTAGGCGTGCAGGATCAGTAATTGTGGCACATGGGCTCAGTAGTTGTGGCTCGTGGGCTCTAGAGCGCAGGCTCAGTAGTTGTGGTGCACGGGCTTAGTAGCTCCGCAGCATGTGGAATCTTCCTGGACCAGGGCTTGAACCCATGTCCCCTGCATTGGCAGGCGGATTCTTAACCACTGTGCCACCAGGGAAGCCCCCACCTTGCTTTCTTATAGATAGGTCTTCCTCCTGTTGGAGCCATTAATTAGATTCAATCACCAGTCTTTGGAGCCTATTACTTTGCTCTGGTCATCAGGCTTATGGGCACCTTATAAGTAGAAGCCCTTCTATACTAGACATTTCTGTCAGAATGGTCACCTCTGCAGGTCTTTGGTTTATTGTCATAGTGCACTCTGGACACCACTGTTATATCCAACTCCCTGGTCCCCCTCCTACCATCACCCGTAGTCTGTGCAACCTGTGTGTCAATATTTCATTTTGGGCACCCTCCTTCAAAACCCTCCTGGCCCACCCAACACAAATGTGCTGTTCTTCTACCATTTGCACTCACATGCTCATTATCATAGGAGACACAGACACCGAACTGTGCACACATGAGTCATTCAACAAGCACATCATTAATGCCAATCATGAAGTGTCCAAGACACTCAAAATACATGTAGCAGACAGCTAATGTCTTAGATGTTTTCCATGAAGAACAACTCCCTGGCAACCATGGTAGCTGATGTCCACATGGCTTTGGACTATTTATTAGCCAGCCAGGGAGAGTTCTGTTCCTGTAAAAGAGCTGTTTGCTGCACGTGGGTAGGCTACACTGTCAAGGTGCCACCTATTACATGACAAATGAGACAACAAATTAAAAAATGACATTTTGAAAATATATGAACATAATTCTGGGGTCATACTGACACATCCCTGTATCTCTACTACACCCTGCGATGACTAGATTCAATTTTTTTTTTGAGGCTTCGTCATCTTTTTTTTTTTTTTTCTAGCCACGCCACACGGCTTGTGGGATCTTAGTTCCCCAACCATGAATCAAACCCAGGCTCTCAGCAGTGAGAGCACAGAGACCTAACCACTGGACCGCCAGGGAATTCCTAGGCTTTGTCCTCTTAATTGTAATATGTACTTGTGCCTTACACATGGCTTTTCAATTAATATTCTAATTTATTTAAGTGAGATGTTTCATCATTCAGTCAATAAACCTCAGGAGTGAACTTTAATAAAAGACATTGGCCTCAACCTGATATTGGAGTCTTAATTGCTTCAGATACCTGCTCACCCTGCCTGGCTCACAGTGAGTTAAATATTTACAGAGGTTGACACAGGAGCCTTTTATTTTTGTGGCAGCAGGTAGGAGGGCCAAACACTGAAAACCTGCAGCTTCTACCCCTACATGCATTAAAGGGCCAGCCCATTCTCCTTTGCATGAGCCATCTGAACCCACTTACCCTTGCCCTACTCTCCTTTGAAAGTACTTGAGTAATAAACGTTTTTCTGTTTTCTGATGAATGTAACAACGTTACTATGGACAAAAGATCCCAGTTCAGGTCGGGTGTTAATCCTGCCCCCAACTACTGCAGTGGTAACACAGAAAGTAACCAATGGATAATGTCTTTTTGGGTGACAAACGGGTGTTCAGTGTAGGGAATTTTTATAAGATGAGGAGAGAGGGCTTCCCTGGTGGCTCAGTGGTTGAGAGTCCGCCTGCCGATGCAGGGGACATGGGTTCGTGCCCCGGTCCGGGAAGATCCCACATGCCGCGGAGCGGCTGGGCCCGTGAGCCATGGCCACTGAGCCTGCGCGTCCAGAGCCTGTGCTCCGCAACGGGAGAGGCCACAACAGTGAGAGGCCCGCGTACCGCAAAAAAAAAAAAAAAAAGATGAGGAGAGAAACCCAAATAGAAAGATCCCAGTGATAATGTTTTATCATTGGTCACAAAAGAAAAACTTTGAAACCACCCGCATGGGCACTAGCAGTAGAATCAATAAGTGAAAATGATTTAGTCTCAAAAGGGAAAAATATAGAGCAACAGAGGTGAGTAGATGGATTCTGTTCATCCTTCTCATTTTTAGAACAAAAAAATACTGAACAAACCAGAAATCCACACCGCTTCTTAGATCCATAAGATTTTTTTTTTTTTTTGTCTATGCCGCATGGCATGTGGGGTCTTAGTTCCCTGACAGGGATCGAACCCATGCCCCCAGCAGTGGAAGCGTGGAGTCCTAACCACCGGACCGCCATGGAATTCCCTCCATAAGATACTTGAGGTTATATGGTAAACCAGTGCCCCCAAAACGAGAGTTGGACGAGCGTAGAGAATTACTGAAAGCGGAAGCCACTGGAGCCAGCAACTTCTAGGAACTCATAAAGTATAATAGAAGAATTGCTGGATACACAGTATAGACTAGCTTGAGAGTTAAAAGCTCTAAGAAGGGCTTCCCTGGTGACGCAGTGGTTGAGAGTCCGCCTGCTGATGCAGGGGACATGGGTTCGTGCCCCGGTCCGGGAAGATCCCACATGCCGCGGAGCGGCTGGGCCCAGGAGCCGTGGCCGCTGAGCCTGCACGTCCAGAGCCTGTGCTCCGCAACGGGAGAGGCCACAGCTTAAAAAAAAAAAAAAAAAGAAAAAGCTCTAAGAGGAGCCAGTCTTCTGGAGCCCAAAAAATTTCATTAGTTTTTCCTACAGTGGCCCAAGCAAGTTCTCAGTGGTAAGATTGGGAAAAATTGACTCATGCTCCATGCAGGAAATGGGGGGAAAACGTTCTGATACACACACAAAGCATTCTGTTCTCTGTAACTGAGGTCATCCCTCAAGGAAAACTAATTTGCCGATTTATCTGACTGGGGAAAGAGCAGCCAAACAACTTCCTGACCCTTCAGGTTTTTGATCTAACAAAAGGTGAGGAATAAAAGCCAAGAACCTCTCTGACATACATAGTCCAGGGATTCTCTTCCCCTAAAACATAACAGGTTTAATCATAACATGAGAACATTTTCCCATCACACACCTGACCACCATATCAACAGGGTTCCAGTATAAAAAGAGTAGATTAAAACAAATACCAGACATAGGCTCTATCTATAAATGAATTTCTAGGGATACCCAAACACAGTAGCAAAGAAAAATACAAGGATACTAGAGGATATTGAAGCCCCTGACACTTACCACTACAGCAAATATTAAACATAGTCTAATTCTGGAGTTCCCTGGTGGCCTAGTGGTTAGGACTCGGCGCTCTCACTGCCGTGGCCTGGGTTCAATCCCTGGTTGGGGAACATCCTGCAAACAAACACACAAGCAAAAACACAAAACAGTCTAATTCGTAGTCAAGGAAACAGGAAACATCACACTAAAGGCCTATTTACCTCAGCTCTTATTGTGAAAACTCATAATATTTGGAATTTATTTATTTATTTTTGGCTGCATTGGGTCCTCTTTGCTGCACACAGGCCTTCTCTAGCTGCGGCGACCGGGGGCTACTCTTTGTTGCGGTGCGCGGGCTTCTTATTGCGGTGGCTTCTCTTGTTGCGGAGCACCGGCTCTAGGTGCGCAGGCTTCAGTAGTTGTGGCTCGCGGGCTCTAGAGTGCAGGGTCAGTAGCTGTGGCGCATGGGCTTAGTTGCTCCGTGGCATGTGGGATCTTCCCGGACCAGGGCTCGAACCCATGTCCCCTGCATTGGCAGGAGGATTCTTAACCACTGCACCACCAGGGAAGTCCTGGAATTTATATAACATATGTGCTTCCTGGTTTCACTTCTTGGCTAAAGTTATTTTGGTTTAATTTTTCCATAAGCAAGCATTTTGAATATTTTCCATAGTCTCGTGGTCCCTGGTCAGGTATTAGCCAACAGGAATTTCAAGCAGAAAAGAGGTAAATGTTGGATTTGAGAGCAGGAGAGATAGATCTCTTTCCATGTACATGCACATTTGAAGAGAACATAAAATAGGTTTTTTTTAAAATTGGAGTATAATTGCTTTACAATGTTGTGTTAACTTCTGCTGTACAATGAAGTGAATCAGCTATATGGATACCTATATCCCCTCCTTCTTGGACCTCCCTCCCCACCCCCATCCCACCCATCTAGGTCATCACGGGGCACGGAGCTGAGCTTCCTGTGCTTTATAGCTTGTTCCCACTAGCTATCTATTTTATTCATGGCAGTGTATATATGTCCATCCTAATCTCCCAGTTCATCCCACCCTCCCCTTCCCCACCATGTCCACATGTCCGTTCTCTATGTCTACGTCTCTATTCCTGCCCTCAAATAGGTTCACCTGTACCATTGTTCTAGATTCCACATATATGCGTTAATATGAGATATTTGTTTTTCTCTTTCTGGCTTACTTCACTCTGTATGACAGACTCTACGTCCATCCACATCTCTACAAGTGACCCAATTTTGTTCCTTTTTATGGCTGAGTAATTGAAGAGAAAATAGGTTTCTTTATGCTTCAAACACTGTAGACAGATAAACTGCAAAAACAATAAACATGGGTTGGAAGGTGGATCAAGGTGATGGAGGAGCATCCCTCCACAAACACATTAAAGATACATCTACGGGCTTCCCTGGTGGCGCAGTGGTTGAGAGTCTGCCTGCCGATGCAGGGGACACGGGTTCGTGCCCCAGTCCAGGAGGAACCCACATGCCGCAGAGCGGCTGGGCCCGTGAGCCATGGCTGCTGAGCCTGCGCGTCTGGAGCCTGTGCTCCGCAATGGGAGAGGCCACAGCAGTGGCCTTTTTTTGCGTACCGCAAAAAAAAAAAAAAAAAAAAATCTGCATAAGGAACAGTTCTCACAAAACACCAAATGGAAATTGGCAGAAGAGCTCTTTTTTTTTTTTTTGCCACACCGTGTGGCTTGCAGGATCTTAGTTCCCTGACCAGGGATCGAACCCGGCTCCTGCAGTGATAGCACCGAGTCCTAACCACTGCACTGCCAGGGAATTCCCCAGAAGATCTCATACAACTAAACCTGTAAAAAGATCCCCACATAGGGACTTTCCTGGCGTTCCAGTGCTTAAGATTCCTGGCTTCCATTGCAGGGGGCACAGGTTCTATCCCTCATCGGGGAACTAAGATCCCGCATGCCACGTGGCATGTACAAAAAAAAAGTCCCCACATAACCGAGTAGGAAGGGGAAAAAAATAGGCATCAGGATAGGACTGGCTCCCCTAGGAGGGAATCTGTGAAGGCGGGAGGGTCCACACAGGCAGGGCCTCACCATGTGAAACCCCATTGCCTGCTGGGAGGTCCACCGGCACAGAGAGAGGGGCTGGAGGAGCCTGAACTCTGCTCACAAGGCGTGTGCGTGCTGGCTTGCCAGCAATCAGAGTGGAGAGGTTGGCACTGAGGGCTGCACTTCCCAGCACAAAACCCTTGCCGGTTGGCCTGCTAGTAAGCACGATGGCTGGGGGATGGGCCCTGGGAGAGGACTCAGTCTAGCTGCTCGGGGAACAGCGTGGAGGGCCAGGGGTGTGGTCTGGAGCCCGTTGTCAACTTGCACGTGGCAGGGGTGGGGCTGGCATAGGAGCCCATTATCAGCTGTCCAAGGCAGTGGTGGGTCTGGGAACTTCCTGGTGGTCCAGTGGGTAAGACTGGGGGCCCCGGGTTTGATCCCTGGTTGGGGAACTAAAATCCCACAAGCCGAGAGGGACAGCCAAAAAAAAAAAAAAAGGCAGTGGTGAGTCCAGCAGTAGCAGTAGAGGACTTTGTTGGCCGCACACCAGGTGGTGGGTGGCAGTGTCACAGAATCACATGTCTCCAGGAGGGAGCGCTCTGGTTCCACCCACCTTACACCACAGCTTGGAGCTGCATCTGGGGCAGACAGGTCCTGGGAGAGCCCTACCACAGAAGCAGCCCAGGTCCCAGGTGGCAGCACAACCACTTCCTGAAGCCACAACACCCTGGTCCCAAGCACCAGCCTAGCACTAGGTCCGGGACAGACAACGGAGAAAGGGATGTGATGTTGGGCTGCTTCTGGGCAGAACTGCAGAGGCATTCATGGGTGATGCATAGGTTCTCTGTGACCACACGGGCCTCACTTGCTTTAGTGCTCATCTCCTCGGGAACAGAGCACACATTTAAGGGCAACAGAGCCTTATTGAACCCAACCCTTATGGCTTCTACTCCAACAACTGCTAAGCAGACCCCACCCCCAACAGGGCTTTGACAGCACTTAGCAAAGAGGAGGCCCAACCCAACATCCAGTGCAGGTGCTGGTTGCCACAACACCTGTCACACCCCCTAACAAGGGGATAACAGCCAGTGCACTCTGAGGAAAGACGTGGCTGGCATCCGTACCAAAAACAGCCCTCAAACCAAAAATATTGGACTCACACAATCTACACGGGGACTCTCCCACATAAAAACAGTTCTCTGAGACCACAGTAGGTAACTGTTTCTCCTAAATTCATAGAAGCAGAGAAAGGTAAGTAAAATGAAAAAGCAGAGGAACTACTCCCAATTAAAAGAACAAGAGAGGGCTTCCCTGCTGGCGCAGTGTTTGAGAATCCGCCTGCCAATGCAAGGGACACGGATTCGAGCCCTGGTCTGGGAAGATCCCACATGCCACGGAGCAAATAAGCCCGTGCCGCACAACTACTGGGCCTGCGCTCTAGAGCCTGCGAGCCACAACTACTGAAGCCCGCGTGACTAGAGCCCGTGCTCCGCAACAAGAGAAGCCACCGCAGTGAGAAGCCCACGCACCGCAACAAAGAGTAGCCCCTGCTCGCCACAACTAGAGAAAGCCCATGCACAGCAACAAAGACCCAACACAGCCAAAAATAAATAAATAAAATAAATTTATAAAAAAAAAAGAACAAGAGAAATCCCCTAAAAGAACAAATAATGGGGCTTCCCTGGTGGCGCAGTGGTTGAGAGTCCGCCTGCCGATGCAGGGGACACGGGTTCGTGCCCCGGTCCGGGAGTATCCCACATGCTGCGGAGAGGCTGGGCCCATGAGCCATGGCCGCTGAGCCTGAGCGTCCGGAGCCCGTGCTCCGCAACGGGAGAGGCCACAGCAGTGAAAGGCAAAAAAAAAAAAAAAAAAAAAAAACAAATAATGAAACAGATCTCACTAGTCTACTAGACCCCAAGTTCAAAAAGGAGGTAATAAAAATGCTAAAGGAATTAAGAAAGATTATTTATAGAAATGCAGATAATTGTAGCAAGGAACTAGAAACTGTAGAGGAAACAGTCAAAATTAGACAACTCAATTGCTGAGATAAAAACCAATCTGGAAGCAATGAATAGCAGACTAAATAACACAGTAGAACGAATAAGTGATCTGGAAGGTGGAATAATGGAAATCACCCAATCATAACAGCAGACAGAAAGACAAATTTTTAAAAATGAAAGCAACATATGAGATCTATGGGATAATATAAAGCATGCCAACCTGTGCATAATAGGGGTTCCAGAAGAAAAAGAGAGGGGATTGAAAAATGTATTTGAAGAAGTTATGGCTGCAAACTTCCCAAACCTAAAGAAGGAAATAGATGTCCAGGTATAGGAAGCACAGAGGGTCCTAAACAAGATGAACCCAAACAGACCCATACCAAGACATATCATAATTAAAATGGCAAAAGTTAAAGATAGAGGATTCTAAAGGCAGCAAGAGAAAAATAAAGAGTCAGTTACAAGGGACCCTGCATAAGGCTATCAGTTGCTTTCTCTGCAGACACTTTGCAGTCCAGGAAGGAGTGGCATGATATATTCAAAATCCTGAAAAGGAAAAACCTGTAATGTAGGACACTCTACCCAGCAAGATTACCATTTAGAATAGAAGGAGAAATAAAGAATTTCTTAGACAAGCAAAAACTAAAAGAATACAGCAACACTAAACCTAACCTAAAAGAAATATTGAAAGGTCTTTTCTAAATAGAAAAGTAGCATGAATCTGTAGGAAAGGGAAAATCACAATAGGAAAGGCAAATATACAAAGGGATTGAAGATCATTTAATAAGCCAGTACGTAGATTAAAAAACAATCAAAAAACTTTTGTAAAAGCAATTATAACTACAATCAACAGCAAAAGGGTAAACATGAAGATGTAAAATAGGACATCAAAATCACAAAACGTGGAGGAGGACAGTAAAAAATGTATTAATAGATCTTATAGAATATGTTTGACTTTATATGACAGTCTAAAGCAAGTAGATATAGTTATGGATGTCCTGTGGCTAGTGCTGGCTCACTGGTGGGTAGAGCCAGGTCCCAGGATCTCTGGTTGCAGGGCCCTGGGGATCCTAGAGCTGGTGTTGGCCCACTGGTAGGCAGGACCAGTTGGTGGCACAGCTGGCTGCAGTGTCTGGGGTTTCCCAAAGCTTGTGTTAGCCAGCTTGTGGTGGGACCAGATCCCTGGGCAGGTGGCTGAGGGACCTGAGGTGTCTCAAAGCTGGCGCTGGCCTGCTGGTGGGTGGGCTGGGCCCTGCTACAGCATGTTGTAGGGCTATAGTAGTTCTGTGCTAGTGTCTACCCGCTGGTGGGTGGGGTTAGTGCCCAGGAGATCCTGGGGCTGGTGCCCATCCACTGGGGGGTGAAATCAGGTCCTAGGGCTGGTGCTGGACCACTGGCAGGCAGAGCTCATCCTGGAGTCTCTGGCTGAAGGGTCCAGGGGTCCCAGAGCTGGTGTCAGCCTATTGGTTGGTAGGACCAAGGCCCAAGGGTTTCTGGGGCTAGTGCTGGCTCACTGGTGGGTAGAGCCCTATCCTGGGAATTCTGGCTGCAGAGCTCTGAGGGTCCTGGAGCTGGTGTTAGCCTGCTGATGGGCAGTGCTGGTCCCTCACACAGCTGGATGCAGGGCTCAGGGTGTTCCAAAGCTTGTGTCAGCCTGCTGGTGGGTGGAACTGGATCCCGTGGCAGCTGGCTGAGGGGCCCAAAGTGGCTCAAAGCTGGTGTTGGCCTTCTGGTGTGGGCAGGGCCGGGGCCCAGGGAGTCCTGGGGCTGGTGCCAGCCTGCTAGTGAGTGGGCTGGGTCCTGCCACAGAAGGCTGAGGGGCTGCAGTGGTCTTGGGGCTGGTCATGAATGCAGGACTCTTCAGGCTTTCCAACCAAAGGTCTCCTCATTAAATATACATTGGTGCTTACAGAATAGAGTCAAAAATGGCACCTCTGGCATATCCCACTTAGACAAGAAAGTGTGTTCCCGTATTGTCTGATGCAATCCATTCTGGAAGAGGCCAACTTCCTAGGCACATTATCCACTTTGGGAGTCACTGGGAGCAGATGAATGACCAGGAAGTTGATATTTTTTATGGACAGTGTGCCATAACCAATTCTGATGGGTTCCATTGCAGAGATGCTGCATTCTGTCCCTAGATCAAACGGGCCATCCATGATTAAGACGGGACCCAGGCATTAGACTGGTCAAAATCCAGGCAACCATGCTAGCAATAGATAAGTCGCTGCCCAAGAATCAATCTAACTCACCTGCACAGTGTTACAGATCATTTGGCCATTGCTCATGATCTACCTATCTGGTCTCATCAATAAAAACAAGGTCGCCCCCTTTGGCATTAAGAACTCTGAGAATAGGGCTTCCCTGGTGGCACAGTGGTTGGGGGTCCGCCTGCCGATGCAGGGGACACGGGTTCGCGCCCCAGTCTGGGAAGATCCCACATGCCGCGGAGCGGCTGGGCCCGTGAGCCATGGCCGCTGAGCCTGCACGTCCGGAGCCTGTGCTCTGCAACGGGAGAGGCCACGGCAGTGAGAGGCCCGCGTACCACAAAAAATAAATAAAGAAATAAAGAACTCTGAGAATAATTTGCCTCACCATACCCAAGTACAAATCAATGCCACTGCTTATACTGCACATACTAAACCTCAGTCTGCAGAGGCTCATATCATTGCACCTGAGATCTGATGGTATTAACCTTGGCCCTGTGAGCCCCTGTAATCCATAACCATGTAGAGACTTCTAAAGTTTAAGCAAAATTCAAAGGACTTCCCTCTTCTGCCATGGCTAACTTAGTGACCAACCAATGATGCACTTGATGTGAACAAACACAACACTGATAATATAATCAAGGGACGTACTTTCCTGACCAAGGAAAGGGTCCCTACAGCTGATGGCAAACAGACTTTCTTTTTTTTTTTTAAGGAAATGGAGATCCATTGTTTTTTTGTTTTGTTTTGTTTTTATAAATTTATTTTATTTATTTACTTTTGGCTGCGTTGGGTCTTCATTGCTGCATGTGGGCTTTCTCTAGTTGCGGCGAGCGGGGGCTACTCTTCATTGCGGTGCATGGGCTTCTCATTGCGGTGGCTTCTCTTGTTGCAGAGCACGGGCTCTAGGCACGCGGGCTTCAGTAGTTGTGGTGCGTGGGCTCAGTAGTTTTGGCTCACGGGCTCCAGAGGGCAGGCTCAGTAGTTGTGGCGCACGGGCTTAGTTGCTCCACAGCTTGTGGGATCTTCCCAGACCAGGGCTCGAAACCATGTCCCCTGCATTGGCAGGCGGATTCTTAACCACTGCGCCACCAGGGAAGTCAGAAAGTCAAACAGACTTTCTAGGGCCCCTCACTCCCTCTACTAACTACTTGCTATGCTCTGACTATGGTAGATACTTGTATAGAGTAATTACTCATTCTATCATACGTGAACCTACTGAAACCGAAATGAAATGACTCACCAAGACACTCTCTATATTATTGATATTATCAACTGAATTATGAAAAACAAAACACTGGGTTCTTGAAAAAGGCATTCGGTAGACCTTGTACCTCTCTTACAACCCTAGTATACAACCCTCATAGGTTATCTTAATGCCCACTTAAACCTTGCTTTCTTAGAGTTAGGTCTTCCTGCTGCTTGAGGCACTACTTAGATTCACTCCCCCAGTCTTTGGGGCCAATAACTTGGTCTGATCATCAGGCTTACTGGCACCTTATAAGTAGAGGCCTTTCTATACCAGACATTTCTGTCAGACTGGTCACTCATGCAGGTCTTCAGTTGACTGTCATGGTGCACCCTGGCCACCACTGTTTTATCCCATTCCCTGCTCTTCCTCCTAACATCACCTGTAATCTGTGTACCCTGCACATCAGTATTTCATTTTGGTCACCCTCCCTCAAAATCCCTCCAGCTCATCCAACACAAATGTGCTGTTTTCCTACCATTTGCACTCAGGTGCTTGTTGTAGTGAAAGTCACTAGCACTGACCTGGTCATACATGATGTCATTCAACAAACACACCATTAATGCCAATCATGAAATGTCCAAAACACTGTAATTATAGGTGGCAGACAGCTAATACTTCAGATGTTTTCCTTGAAGGAAAACTCCTTGGCAGTCATGGTAGCTGATGACCACTTGGCTTTTGACTATTAGCCATCAGAGAGAGTTCTGTTCCCCTAAAAGCATTGCTGGCTGCACGTGGGTAGGCTCCACTAGCAAGGTGCCCCAGGAACACAACAAATGAGACAACAAATTAAGATAAGTAATTGCAAAACGAAGCAACCAACAAGAGGTTAATCTCCAAAATACACAAACAGCTCATGCAGCTCTCTATATAAAAAAAAAAAAAACCAAAAAATGAGGAGAGGATCTAAATCCGAAGAAGACATACAGATGGCCAAGAAGCACACGAAGAGATCCTCAACATCACTAATTATTAGAGAAATGCAAATCAAAACTACAATGAGGTATCACCTCACACCAGTCAGAATGGCCATCACCAAAAAGTCTACAAACAGTAAATGCTGGAGAGGGTGTGGAGAAAAGGGAACCATCCTACACTGTTGGTGGGAATGCAAATTAGTACAACTACTATGGAGAACAGTATGGAGGTTCCTTAAAAAACTGAAAATAGAAGTACTGTATTATCCAGCAATCCCACTCCTGGGCATATATCCGGAGAAAACCATACTTCAAAATGATACATGCACCCCAGTGTTCATTGCAGCACTATCTACAATAGCCAAGACATGGAAGCAACCTAGATGTCCATTGACAGAGGAATGGAAGAAGATGTGGTATATATATATATACAGTGGAATATTAATCAGCCATAAAAAAGAATGAAATAATGCTATTTGAAGCAACATGGATTGACCTAGAGATTATCATACTAAGTGAAGTAAACCAGACAAAAACAAACATCATATGATATTGTTTATATGTGAAATCTTAAAAAAGTGATACAAATGAACTTATTTGCAAAACAGAAAGACTCACAGACTTTGAAAACAAATTTATGGTTACTAAAGTGGAAACGGGGAGGGGGGAAGAGATAAATTAGGGGTTTTGGATTAACAAATACACACTACTATATATAAAATAATCAACAAGGACCTACTGTATAGCACAGGGAACTCTACTCAATATTCTGTAAAAGCTTATATGGGAAAATAATCTGAAAAATAATGGATATATGTATATGTATAAATGAATCACTTTGCTGACACCTGAAACTAACACAACATTGTAAATCAACTGTACTCTAATGTAAAATAAAAAAATTTTTTAAAGGGCAAAAAATAAAATAAGTAATTACATTACTAAAATATTTGAACAGAATTCTGGAAGTATACTGACACTTTCCTGGCTCTCTCCAACACCCTGGGATGACTGAATTCAAATATTTCTTCAGGCATTGTCATCTGAATTATGTTGCTTGTGCTACATATTTCTCCAGCGAAGATGGGTCTATTTGGGATCAGCAGAGAACCACAATTCAGGGTCTGGAACTATGGCAAGCCATAGACAAGTCCCCACACAGCAAGGAAAGAACACTTTCAGAGGGAGGGAAAGGAAGGTGGGAGGGCTGTAGGAAACAAAAGAGTCCATGGCTTTTCATTGAATGAGTCCTTGCCAGCAACCAAGAGGAGTCTTTTTTTTTTTCCTGTTGGGCTTGGCTATGTCCTAGAGTGTGAGAACTCCCCCTTCTGGTCTCTCAACTCTATTTTAATTGTGGTTTCTATTTGTTAATTTTTTACAGAGATGTGTCATCATTCAGTCAGTAAACCTAAGGAGTAAACATTAGGAAAGACACTGACTTCATTTTTCATATCTGACTCAATCCGCTTGAGACAACTGCTCACCCTGCCTGGGCCACAATGGGTAAACAAGTTAGGAAGGTTGACATATGCCCCTGTCTTTTTTGTGTCAGCAGGTAGTATGGTCCAAACTTGAAAACCTACAGCCTCTACCCCTGTACACATTAAAGGGCCAACCCATTCTCCTTTGCTCAAGCCACCTCAAACCACTTACCCTACATTCCTTAGAAAGTACCTTTGTGTAATAATTTTTAAAAAATTTTCTTGATGCATGTGGTGACAGCAGTCTTAACATCTGATTCATTTTAGGTAGGGGGTTGATCCTGCCTCCAAAGGGCAGTGATAAAACAGAAAGTGGTTACGATGGAACATGTCTTTGGGGTTATAAACACACATTCAGGGTAGGGGATTTTTATAAGACGAGGAAAAGAAATCCAAATACAGATATCCACGTATGATAATGTTTTTAGATGCATTGGTCACAAAAGAAAACCTTTGAAGCTTCTTACATGGGCTCTAGCAGTAGAATGAATAAGTAAAAATGCTGTAGTCTCACAAGTGAGCAACACAAGTGAATGGATGGTTTCTGTTCCAATATATAAAAACTCAGAGTGGGGGCTTCCCAGGTGGCGCAGTGGTTGAGAGTCTGCCTGCCGATGCAGGGGACACGGGTTCATGCCCTGGTCCGGGAGGATCCCACGTGCTGCGGAGCGGCTGGGCCCGTGAGCCATGGCCGCTGAGCCTGCGCGTCCGGAGCCTGTGCTCCGCAACGGGAGAGGCCACAACAGTGAGAGGACAGTGTACCAAAAAAAAAAAAAAAAAAAAAACCTCGGAGTGATCATTCTTGTCTTCACAACAAGAAGATACCTGATGAACCTGAAAAGCAATACCTGTTCTCAGATTTGAGAGATTTGAGATTACATGGCATAACAATGCTCCCAAAAATGAGAGACAGGTGAATACAGAGAATAACCACTTACCTGGAGGAGAAACAACTGGAGTCCACAAACTCTAGGAGCACAGAAAATGTTAACAATGAATTTACTGGAAACCCAGATTGGACTCGCTTGAGAGTTAAAAGCTTTAGTGAGTTCAGTCTTAAGGAACCCCACAAACTCATCAGTTTCTCCTGCAGGATCCGAAGCAGGTTCTCACCTTGAAGACTGGAAAAAATGACCTCATTCTTCATGCAGAAAATGATAAACACACAAAGCATTCTGTTCTCTATAACTTAGACCATTCCTTAAAGAAAACTTATTTGCTAAAACCTTATCTTATTGGGGAAAGAGGACAACTCCCAGACCCTTCAAATTTCCTCTCTACAAAAGATGAGGAATAAATCTTTTGCTAAGAAACTGTTCTGAAGTTTACAGTCAAGGGATTTTGTCCCACCAAAACATTACAAGTTTAATCATAACATAAAAGAACATTTTCCCACCCAAATACCTTCCCACCATATCAACAGGACTCCAGTATAAAAAGAGTGAATTGAAACAGAGAGTTGCTAGACACAGGCTACTTAAGATAGGCTTTCTAGGGATACCCAAACAGGACACTCGTATGCAGTATAAGTAGTAGTAAAAGGGAAGTTTATAGTGATAAACATCTATATTAAGAAAGAAGGATATCAAATTAACAACCTAACACCTCAGAGAACTAGAAAAAGAACAACAAACTAAACTCAAAGTACAAAACAAATCCTCTGAAAACTGCAAAACATGGTAAAAGAAATCAAGAAATGTATAAATAAATGGGAAAACTCCCAATTTCATGGTTCAGAAGACTTCACATTGTTGAGTTGCTGCTACTCCACAAAATGATCTAGAGATTCAACACGATACCTATCATAATCCCAGCTGTAATCTTTATAGATATTGGCAAGCTGTTTCATAAATTTATGTGGAATTTCAAGGGAACTAGAATAGCCAGACCAATCTTGAGAAAGATAAACAGGAAATTCCCTGGTGGTCCGATGGTTAGGACTCCGAGATTCCATTGCCAAGGGCCTGGGTTCAATACCTCGTCAGGGAAATAAGATCCCACAAGCTGCTCAGTGCGGCCAAAAAAAAAAAAAAGAAAGCAAAACAAAGTAGTAGTATTAACATTTCCTGACATCAAAGTGTTACCGAGCCCGAGCTCTAGCTCCGCTCGCCGCACGACAGCCAATGAATCGGAAACGAGGTGCTGAGACAAGGAACACGACTCTATTTGGAAAGCCGGCCCACGGAGAAGATGGCAGACCAAAGTCTCATTATTACCATTTTATTGGGGTTTGGATGCCAGTTTCTTTTATAACACAGAGAGGGGGAGGAGATGAGGAAGTAAAGTAAAAAGGCCGTAAGTTTTGCAAATATCACCTGGAATGGCCAGCCTCGGAGGGTATGTGTTAATTTCTTCTTTCTTGTAGCCATCCACAGGTGGACAGGTTCCAGATGTTTCCCTGAACAAAGGCACTTTGGTTCAACATTCAGGCAGAGGGGTAGGGTTCCCCAAGGCAGGCCATTATGTATAGACAGTATCCTTTTAGTGAACAAAAGCAGCGGAAAACAAAGGTTAAAGTAAAAGAAATAGATCCAACGTGTAGTCAGATTTGGCTCTCCCCTGTTACAAAAGCATTATACTAAGCAAAAGTAATCAAGATAGTGTGAAACTGGGCTTCCCTGGTGGCGCAGTGGTTGAGAGTCCGCCTGCCGATGCAGGGGACACGGGTTCGTGCCCCAGTCCAGGAAGATCCCACATGCCGCAGAGCGGCTAGGCCCGTCAGCCATGGCCGCTGAGCCTGCGAGTCCGGAGCCTGTGCTCTGCAACGGGAGAGGCCACAACAGTGAGAGGCCCGTGTACTGCAAAAAAAAAAAAGATAGTGTGAAACTGACACAAGCCTAGACCATACAGATTTATGGAACAGATTGAGAACTGAGAAATAAGCCCCTATATCTTTGGTCAACTGATCTTTGACAAAGGTACCAAAAATGGGGAAAGAATATTCTTTCGATAAATTGGTGCTGGGCCAACTAGATAGCCATATGCAAAGAAAGAGGTTGTACCATTACATCATACCATAATCAATAATTTACCAAAAAAGATCAAAGACCTAAACATAAAACAATATAATACCAATAAAGATGTTAAAAAATTAAATAAAATACTTAGATAAAACATAGGGAAAACTTTCTGACCTTGGATTTGGCAAAATACTGTTAAATATGACACCAAGCGCAATAATAGGTATGAAATAGGAAATAATAGGTAGGAATAGGAAAAATAGGTAAATTGGACTTCATCAAATTAATGACTTCTGTGCTTCAAAGGACACCACTGAGGAATTCCCTGGTCATCCAGTGGTTAGGACTCCGATCTTCCACTGCAGGGAGCACAGGTTTGATCCCTGGTTGGGGAACTAAGATCCGCATGCCGCTCGGCCAAAAAAAAAAAAGGACACTATCCAGAAAGTGAAAACACCCTTAGGAATCCTTGTGTGCTATTGCTGAGGCTATTAAATTGTGTTGCCAGGATGAAAAACAACATGGCAGTTCATCAAAAATTTGGAACTGAGTTACTGTTTGATCTAGCAACTCTACTTCTGGGTAAGTACTCAAAAGAATTAAAAGCAGGAACTCAAACAGATATATGTCCACTCGTGTGTCTATTAGCATTATTCACAATAGCCAAAAGGTGGAAGTAACCCAAATGTCCATCAGCAGGTGAATGGATCAAAAAAACTTGGCACTGGGGCTTCCCTGGTGGCACAGTGGTTAAGAATCCGCCTGCCAAATGCATGGGACATGGGTTCAAGCCCTGGTCCAGGAAGATCCCACATGCCACGGAGCAACTAAGCCTGTGCGCCACAACTACTGAGCCTGCGCTCTAGAGCCGGTGAACCACAACTGCTGAGCCCAAGTGCCACAGCTACTGCAGCCCACACGCCTAGAGCCCATGCTCTGCAACAAGCGACGCCACCACAGTGAGAAGCCTGCGGACCTTAACGAAGACCCAACACAGCCTAAATAAAGAAAGTAAAATTTTTTTTAATTAAAAAAAAAAACTTGGCACTTAACATTCAATGGAGTATTACTCAGCTTTAAAAAGAAAGCAAATTCAGACATGCTACAACATGGATGAACCTTACGAACATTATGCTAAGTGAAATCAGCCTGTCAAAAAAGGTTAAACCCTGTATGATTCCATTTGTATGAGGACCTAGAGTCGTCAGATTTACAGAAATAAGAAGTAGAGTGGTTGTTACCAGGGACTGGGGAAACGGGATAATGAAGAGGGTTTTTTTTCTAATGGGAAAAGAGTTTCAGTTTTGCAAGATGAAAATAGTTGGACATTAGTTTCACAATGTCAATTTACTTCCCACTACTGAACTATACAGTTTTAAAATGTTGAAAATGTAAACTTTATGGCATGTGTACATTACCAGAATTAAAAGTAAAATTTTTAAAGCAGGAGAATGGAAACACAACCCACAGAATGGAGGAAAATTTTGCAAGTCGTATATCTGATAAGAAACTTGTCTCGAAAATATCTAAATACCTCTTATAACTTAATTATAAAAAGTCAAATGAGTCAAATTAAAAGTGGCAAAGGATTGAATACACATTTTTCCAAGGAAGATATGCAAAGATGGCCGAGAGTATATGAAAAGGTGCTGGACATCATTAGTTATCAAGGAAATGAAAATCAAAACCCCAGGGAGATACCACTTCAAAACCACTAGGGGGCTTCCCTGTTGGCACAGTGGTTGAGAATCCACCTGCCAATGCAGGAGACACGGGCTCGAGCCCTGGTCCGGGAAGATCCCACAAGCCCTCGCGCCACAACTACTGAAGCCCGTGCACCTGGAGCCTGTGCTCCACAAGAGAAGCCACCGCAATGAGAAGCCCGCGCACCGCAACGAAGAGTAGCCCCTTCTTGCTGCAACTAGAGAAAGCCCGCGTGCAGCAACGAAGACCCAACGCAGCCAAAAATAAATAAATAAATTTATTAAAAACAAAACAAACAAACAAAAAAACCACTAGGATGGCTGGAATCAAAAAGTGAGATAACAAATGTCAGGGGTATGGGGGGACATTTGACCCTCATAAACTGATGGTGCGAATATAAACTGGTGTAGCCACTCTGTAAAGCAGTCTTGGAGTTCCTCAAAAATTAAACCTAGCATTATCATATGATCCATTAGTTCCTCTCCTAGGTATATGCCCAAGAAAAATACATGTTGGAACAAAAACTGGTACATGAAATTTATAGCAATGTTATTCATAGTAGCCAGAAGGTGAAAACATACCAAATATCCATGAACAGACGAATATATAAACAAAACATGTTTTATCCATCCAATGGAATATATTTCAGCCATAAAAATGAATGAACAATTGATACCTGCTACAACACGGTTGTCCCTTTTTTAAAAATTATGCTACATCAATGAAGTCAGTCACAAAAACCATAGATACTAGGATTCTTTTCATATGAAAACCCTGAAAAGGGAAATTTATAGAGACAGAACGTAAATTAGGCGTTGCCTAAGGCTGGGGTTTGGAGGAGGAAGATGGGACGATTGGGGGTGACAGATAAAGGGGAGACAGTTTTCTTTTTGATGTGACCAAAATGTTCAAAAATTGTGGTGATGATTGCATTTATCTGTAAATATACCAAAAACCACTGAATTATACACTTTAAAGTGGTGCAGTGTATAGTATGTACATTATATCATAATAAAGCTGTTGAAATAAGTAAATAAATGCATTAAGCACTTTGCAATGTAAGAGTTCTGCAATCCAGTCTCTTCAGCATCTTGGAGTTTCCAGGTTAACACATCCATCACCTCACATTGTTTGTGTGTATGTGTGGTGAGAATTCTTAATCCACTGTCTTAACAAATGTATAATATAGTATATGTAGATCAGAAAATCATCACATTGTAATCTTTAAATATAGACAATTTTATTAATCAATTATACCTCAACAAATCTGGGGGTGGGGGAAGAGGTTCCAGGTGCATCTCAAATTTACATAACAATTTATTGTTTTCTTATATTAGTGAAATAGGAATCAGTTGTCTTAGGGATATTATAGTCGCTTACATTTCAAGTTCTCTAGGGACAAAGGCAAAAACTAATCTAAAATAAATTTCCTTACCTGAGAATTTAATGAATACATCTCACACCCTGTGCTTAGACTGAAAAGAGTCCTTGAGGCCAACTAGGACTGTAGGGTTCAAATTTCCCACCAGAGCCAAGTGCTTGGGATTCCGTCTCTTAAGTACCAAATGAGTGGGGTTGGACCACGGATGGATGGAAGAAGGCTCAGTGCTGTCAAGGATCAAAGATTTAAATGGATGGAATTCCCTGGCGGTCCAGTGGTTAGGACTCCATACTTTCACTGCTGAGGATGCAGGTTCAATCCCTGGTCAGGGAACTAAGATCCTGCAAGCTGCGCAGCGCAGCCAAATTTAAAAAAAATAAAAAATAACTTAAAACTGAAGATTAAGATGAAGCCAGATTCTTTATTACAGATGATGAGGTCACATTTCAGTTTCTGTGTTTCTGAAAAAGGGTCACAGTTCCATGAGTGGCCTCCCAGCCTTACACCAAACCCTTGAGAAATAAAATACTGCCTGCCTGTCATGTCAGTAAACAAAGGATGTTACATTTATCGGCAACTGCAGTGAGCCGGGGAGCCCTGAGGGAACTCAGGAAGGAAACAAAGAATACCTACCATCTAGCAGCCATCAGACTGCAGCCACTCCCAACAGTGGTGAGCCCTGAAGAAACTCAGGATGTGAAAACATAGGATACTGTAGCTGAGGTACACATCAAAGGAATGATTTCAGTGAGTCCAGACTCTTGCATCTTCCCATAGATAGAAAAGTGCTAAATTCCTTAACTTGAGATATCTAGTTTTCTCTTATTAACAGTAATCTTTTGTGCCTACTACCTGCCCTTTGTTGCAAAACTCCTGTATATCCTAGCTACCCCCTCACCTCCTCAGAGCAATCTTCTCAGGGTTGCTTAAGATGCTGCCTCCCAGGCTTGGAGTCCTCAGTATGTCTGCCGAATAAAACATAACTCTCAACTTTTAGGTGGTGAATATTTTTTTAGTCGACACCCTTGGCCCCTAGAGAACACAAGACCCTCTTTTCCAGTGTGGCCAGGGGTTGGGTTGCACCCTGCAGGTTTGCAAACCCATTAACTGCCCAGTCTCAAGACCAAAGAAAGAGCCCGGAATCAGCCGTAGAGAAATTAATGGTTTAACGGATATGGGATCTTACATGTCCGAAGCAGAAGGCTCCTGGAGCTACACCCCACTGTAGACAGCAGATGTCAGGCAGAACAGTCTTCGTTGGGTGGGAGTTACCAGTAATGGAGGAAACTGACCTCAGACTGGCTCATCAGTTACCAGGAAACCTCACCACCCCTTTGATAAGCTATGAAAGTGGAGATAGTCTGATGTGAAGATTAGAACAATCAGTAGCCGGGGGCAAGTACCTAAGCATTTACTGATTAGGCTCTAAGATTAAGAGAGAGGATCAGTCATGTGAATAGGGTGTAGGTGAAGCAGGGCCTGGTAGAGCAGGGGATGTACAGAGAGCAAGAGAACAGCCATCTTGGGTGGCCTGATCATACACCTGCCTGGGCTACCCTCATGCTCTGTGCTTAGCTGCTCCGTTGGGAAACTCAGTCAGAAATTCCCTGCGCTCATGTGTTCATATAGAGCTGGGCGAAAAAGTTCTGTTTCAACGCAAAGGAATCAGGCTGGGTCAGGTTTCCGCCCCACCCGCTGCCCTCAGCACGGGTCGGGGCAGGGGCGGGGCGGAAGCTAGTTTCCAAGAGTCACACGTCCTCCCGCCCAGCTGTCACTCAAGCACTGGGGGATGCGGCCTTGCAAACTGTCCAATCAGGGGCGCCGCTTGGGCAGGTGGGTGGGGCGACGCACTGCTCCAGCTCGGGCGTTTTCACTCCCTCAGGCAAGGCTAGCGATGCGGTTTCCTATCCTTCAATGACGGGGGTGGCAGTGCCTCAGAGTCTGTCGCGCTGTGACCTGCGGTGGTCATGGGAGTCGTAGGAAGGATTCAGAGAGACCCAGGAAACCTAGAAATGGTGAGTGTGGGTTACCAGGGAGCGGAGGTGGAGCGGGAGGGAAGGAGGCGTTGGTTGGAATTGACCCGAACCAGCTGTGATGGTACCGGGCCTCCCCGCTGTCAACTCCGGAGCCTTGAGGACGCGAGTGGCGCCGCTCGGATCTCGGTCCCCTCCGTCCGGCAGCGTGGGGGCGGGGCCGGCAGCCGAGGCCCCGGTGTCCTGTCCCGTCACTGCAAGCCGCGGCTTTGGCCCCGGCCCCGCAGCCCCACGTCCGCCCCAGATTGTGTGGTGACCACCGGGAGAGGGTCATCAGGGGACCATCGTGACGCGGGCTCCGTGGTTCGTGCGTGAGAGGAGCTGTGGTCTGGGGGGTCCCCAGTCCTTACTTTCTCCCAGGGGGCACCCGTTTTCTCTTTGAGTTTTCCAATTATTTGGGTAACAGAGTCTCAAATCCACGACCCTGTCCCTTCAGCCTAGCTCTTTCTAGGGCTGGTAATAAATCCCTAAATTTTCACAATCCACCCCAAATTCCCAAAGCCATCTTTCCTTCTCTGATTCACAGCATCATTATAAACCATTTGTCCTCCGTGGTACATTTCAAACAGACCCAGTATTTTAACTATTTATCATTTTCCCCCAGAGCCCTGGATGGCCCTTTTTTTTTCAGTTTACTTTTGTCTGTGGGTGTTTTCCATGAGAAGAAAGCAAAGAATAACCTCCTGGAATTAGGTTGTTCAAAATCCTTGTGCCTCTCCTCCCAGCCTCATTCCTGGGCACAGACATCCTATGGGTGGAGGTTCCTCTTTAAAACTTTCCTGGGTGATATGTGCCGTCAGCATTGGCCCTCCCTGGGATTGTCACCTTTAAAAGATTTATTCATGTATTTAAACATCATTTTTCAATCAGATAGAATGTATTTAATCAATACAGCTTCAAAGACAGTAGTATAAAATATTTTCAAAGAGGCAAAAGTGGTGAATTTCAGAAAAAATAAAATATTCCAGAATTACATTCCATTTACAAATTCTTGTTTTGCTTTTTTTCTTCCCCCAGGTGTGTGTAGTAAGTTTCTGAGGACTATTCTTTACTTTTGGGTGATTTCAAATGAAATTCTCAGATTGTGTGGTGTCTGCTGAGACTTGCAGACCAAGTGTTCAAGTGCGATTAAATATTTTCAAACCAGTTTCTTGCTTTGGAAATAATCATTAACTGACATCTTTTCTTCTGAAACGAGTAGATATTTTGTGTTTTCTGGTTGAACTAGTAACAGTGGCTTACAATTTTCTTATCTCCTTTCCACATAAATGATGGGTTTAAATTATCTTGCTGGATTGTTCAAACACCAGATTTGTGTCAGTTAAAACATCAACCATGTTCCAAAGCAACTCCAGTGCCGAGCAGAGGCCTATAGTCAGTGATCCACGCTTCCTTGAGCCTGTAAAGACGACTTGCAGGTCCAGTTGTTCTTCCTGGGGAGCCTCCACTGCAGGTGTCCTACCTGCTTACACCCATCATAGAAGGAGACTTATGCTGAGAGAAGCTACAGAGCCCTGGAAAGCTGGGGGTGCACCTGCAAGGAGGTGGGATTGATTCCCTTTCTGAGGTTGTAGTTGTGGTTCCATAGGCCTAGACATTTCTAGACGTCATGTTTGAGTTGTACATCCACAGTGTAGGTGCACTCAGTGTAATTTGTGCACATTGAGAGAGTCTGTTACGATCACATCCTCTGTCTTGTGGACAAAGGGTTTATGAATTTGGGTCAGAACCTTAAACTGAATCAGGCTGAGAGTTTCCTGACTTGTGAGACTAGAACCTAGTGGAGGCAGCACTTCCATGCTTACAGGACGCGGGAGGGCGTGTCAGCTCCCAGAATTCATTCATGTGGCTCCTCAGCTGTCCCTACCCTCCTTCTCCAGCGACTAACTCACTCTAGGGGTTATATCTTAGACCCCAAGTCTGGGAATTTGGTCATCTTTCTGAAAGTGGGTTTTTCTTCTGAACTGTAGCTAGAAGGCTGCTTATCTGTGTTGATTCCAGTATTTGTGTTTCTTTTGTTGTTGGAATCATTTATTACTTCCGTGACAATTTTTGATCCAAAAATGGTATTTGAGTACCAAATTAAAACACTGTGATTTTTAATGGTGGTTTATAGCAGAGCAAACGATTTTATTTTATACAATTTTAAAAACTATACAATTTCTCCTTTTAAGGTGAGTTCCCTCATGCAAGTTCTCCAGGTTTATTGCAGTCGTGTGTGTGTGTGTGTGTGTGTGTGTGTGTGTGTGTGTGTGTGTGTGTGTGTGTGTGTGTAAAAGGTGCCTCTGTTTTGTTCTGGGGTTGGTCCAAAACCAGGTAGAGTTTCAATGCGTGCAAAGCTTTAAAATTCTACCTTAAGGAGGTTTAATAAGCCAATATCAATTTCCAAGTACTTTGCAAAAATTGTTAAATTTTTCACATAAACACTGGAATCCTCAAAATCACACAGTCATTTCAAATATGTGTTTCTTTCTTTGCTGAAGATTGCAGTTCTTTGACTCTAGTTTCCATTAGCTTTGGGACTTTTAGTGTGTAAGTTGATTGAGAGATATGATGTGAGTAAAGCAAGAAAATTGTGGAAGCAATTAGAATTTTGTTCCATTTAGGCAAAAGAACTTCAACATGAGATGGGTGTATTTAAGTGCTCAGGTGCTTTTTCCATTAAAAAAATTATTTATTTATTATACAATTTTTAAAGGTTATACTCCATTTACAGTTATTAAGTATTTATCTTTCTCTGACTTATTTCACTTAGCGTAATGCCCTCCTGTCCCTAGGGAACTTTGACATTTAAAAGGCCATGCTGGGCTTCCCCTGGTGGCACAGTGGTTGAGAGTCCGCCTGCTGATGCAGGGGACACAGGTTCGTACCCCGGTTCGGGAAGATCCCACATGCCGCAGAGCAGCTGGGCCCGTGAGCCATGGCCGCTGAGCCTGCACGTCCGGAGCCTGTGCTCCGCAACGGGAGAGGCCACAGCAGTGAGAGGCCCACATACTGCAATAAATAAATAGATAGATAGATAGATAAATAGATAGATAGGTAGGCCATGCTCTTCTTAAAGCAAATGAAGTCTTATTTTAATGGATGTGAGGAAAAAACAATTGAATTTATATTTCTGTTGATATAAAGAAAACACCTCAAAGCTTATATACATCTTTTAAATTCCTAGTCTATTTCAGGGTTTAATTGCAAACCCCTAATATTTTACATTATGCCACTCATTCCTGAAAATATCCCCAACGTGAAATGTAGTGGAGGAACAAACTTTTAGTTTGTCCTTTTAGTTAGAAAGGGATTTGTAAATCTTTGACGGTGTGCAGTTTTATATCTGTTAGCATTTAAAGGATTAAATCTTGGAGTGGTTTCCTATGTAGAAAAGTTAAAATTAATTTTAAAAAGCAAAAATTAATTTAAAATAATGATTAAGCATGGGAAAATATGACATATATCAGTTTCTCTCCTGATTTTAAATAAATCATGCACATAAGGGTTAAAAAATATTCCTAAAATAAGAAACTTAAGAAGACTCCCTACCTACATATCCTCCTCCACTCCTGTACTCTTACTCCACCCACTCTCACATTACCAGTTTTTGATTACTTCTTGATCATCCTATTAATGTTTCTTTATATAAAAACAAGCTAGTGCGAATGCGTGTTTCTCTTACCTGGGTTCGTCCTTTTTTTTTTTTTTTTGCGGTACGCGGGCGCCTCACTGCTGTGGCCTCTCCCGTTGCGGAGCAACAGGCTCCGGACGCGCAAGCTCGGCGGCCATGGCTCACGGGCCCATAGCCGCTCCGCGGCATGTGGGATCTCCCTGGCATGTGGGATCTCCCTGGACCGGGGCACAAACCCGTGTCCCCTGCGACGGCAGGCGGACTCTCAACCGCTGCGCCACCAGGGAAGCCCTGGGTTTGTTCTTATAATGAGTAGTCAGGATCCACATATTTGATGTTTGACTACTGAAAGATAAGCCTTTTCCCCTAGTGCTTCTTATCAGGACAGGCTGATAAGAAAGCCTGGAGGCTCCTGCTCTGTGAGCTGCTGTTTGCTGGGGTCTCCTCCTGTGCGCTGTGCTGCCCTGTGTGGCATTGCTGATCCACCAAGCCTGGGCTCTATATACAGAGGCAGTTTTGGTAATTCCTTGTGTTTTGGGAGCAGGAGCATGGCACTGGGGCCCTCCTTATAGTGGTCCTGAGTCCATGGCGTGGATGGAACCTATTTGTGTTTGGAGTGAAGGTGTGACTGAGGCTGGGTTCACCCAGACCTTGGGGCAGGGGTGGGATCTTCGGGGGGTACTCGGATGATTATACCCTGTGAATGAGGTGAGCCCCTTGGATGGTCACTCCGAAAAGAACAATTATTCCAGAGAGAAAGAGAAGAGAGAGTAAAGGTAGCCAGTAGGTGCCAGGCTGAGTCCACTCCTAATATCAGAGGGCTCACCAGGACCCTTAAGTACCTCTGCTGCTGCTGCCCCTGCCTCTACTGCAACAAAGATCCTGACCCTCTGAGTTATGGTGGACAAAACCCATAGCCTCACGGTGGCACAGCAGAGGGATTAATTTAAAACAATTTAAGCCTAGGGTGCTTAATTTCTATAAAGTAACCAGTTATCATGAAGGAGGCCTCTGACCCTGATGGCACTGGGGTGAGGCTCTCTGGAGGAAAAAAATTATCAATACAAGAGAAGAGAGGACACCCTCTCCCCCAGAGTATATCCAGTGACCTAAAATACAAAACAGGGAAGGACTGGAGGGAGGGAACAAGAGAAGAAAGGTACTGAAACAAAGGAACACAATTTCACTCAATTGTAAATCCAAAGTATGCCAAAAAAATTTGCATAGCAAAAAGATGGAAGGGGACTGCTTGGCTTTGGGTCCTCTATAATATGGGTTTGATTTAATATTAACATCTCCTGTACTGCACTAATTCACAAAACTTCATGTAATTAATCAAACTAGGTTTCAAATTACAGGTATACCTGGGGATCCCACTAAATTTAAACAATTTACCTCATCATCTTAGGAAGAATTACTGAATATAATATAAAGGACAAATAGGTATAGTTTGCCTTCAGCAGCAGAACTCTCATGTTGCCTAAATTTCTCATAGTCATATCGCCCATTGTCCCAAAATATCCCATAGTGAGCAGGGAAGCTCTGAACCCATGGTTCATTAAGTAAAATTAAATTAAGTCTTCTACTTCCAAATTGGCTAGACAAAATGAGACCCCAGAGAGAGACCTTAGCTATCAGTTAAATTAGTTAATATGGCCTGATATAAATTAAACAAGGCCTTGAATTTTTTTTTTTTTTTTTTGCGGTACGCGGGCCTCTCACTGTTGTGGCCTCTCCCGTTGCGGAGCACAGGCTCTGGACGCGCAGGCTCAGCGGCCATGGCTCACTGGCCCAGCTGCTCCACGGCATGTGGAATCTTCCCGGACGGGGGCATGAACCCGTGTCCCCTGCATCAGCAGGTGGACTCTCAACCACTGCACCACCAGGGAAGCCCAAGGCCTTGAATTATTGAAAACCATTATAAGAAATGTATTTAGGGAAAAGTGATTACCGCCAATTTTCTTCTTTTAATAGCCTTATTTGGTCTGCCCTTAAACCTGGAAAGGGTGAATGACACCTCATAGTGGATTACAGCAACCCGAGCTGTGGTTGCATCAAATTAACCCCTATTCCTAGTCTCCAGCATTATGGAAATTACTTACTCCATCCAATCAGCGGCTGGTAAAAAATATCCTGCTCTCACAGATTTGATAAGTCTGTTCTGTTCAGTGCCTATTTCAACACCCTCTCAGCTGCAGTTGCCTTCACCTCTGAAGGGACATGATACACCTTTACCTTGTTACCCTCAGGGAACCTCAGCAGCTTGGCCATCCCACAGTCTCTGCAGGAAGATCTGAACTGCATGCACTTTGTTCCAGGAGCACAGGTATGACATCACACTAACGACATCCTCCTCTGAGGACATTCATTTCTCATTCATTCAGAACATACAATTATTGAAAAAGGAGCTTGCGAAAAGTGTATGGGCCATTTACCCCACACATATGTAAGGCCCTTGGTTAAGTTCCTGAATGTTTTTTGGTAATTAGATAGCTGCTCCCTCCCTGACAATGTGAAGAAATATCTGTAATCCCTCTCAGCACCTACAAGATCTACTAGGTTCTTTTGGTGTTGAGGAGACAGCATATTCCTTATTTATGAATTTTACTTGAGCCCATTTTTACTATTACTTGGAAATTGGCCCCTACCTTGAGGGCACCCCTACTACAGAAGGCTCTGGACTGTGTTTAAATGGCCATACAACAGGCACTCCTGTTAGTTCCTTTGGAGTCTCCCTCAGTATAGAGGCTAATGCCTCCTGGAATTACCCGTGATGGCCTTAAGTTGTCTATAGGTTTCTGGTGCAAGGAACTGCCTTAGAACTTCAATTATCACCATGTACCGGGCTCTCTTGAAAATAGAGGCTCTCACAAGTGCTGAGCATGCGATCCTCTGCTGAGCTGCCCATTATGCCTTTAACCTTGGAAATAGCACCCCATCGGGTCAGCATGCCTACCAACACCTCCATGTGACATGATGGAGTCAAACCTGTCCTGGCCTATGCCTCCTGCAGGAGAGTGGCCTCTTCCCTATTCAGTCCCTTGAAAGTTGCTTTGGTGTTGGAAAAGGTCACCACTTCCCCAGATGGAGGCTTCCCTGGGATTGATGGAATGCACAGCTTTTGGGTGTGCATAGACTTTAAGGATGACAATATGCATTCCTACGTGATGAGCTCCGTAGAGAGTTGCTGCTCTTCATCCCTTAATTGTGATATCCCTGATGAATGACCAAACCCCAGGGTCACACTAACCAAACATCAGGCAGTCATCTTACTACTGACCAAAATTGGCCTCATCTACTTGTATTCACAGACTTTTGGACAGTTGTCTAAGAGTTGCCCCTTTGTGGTAAAAGAACTTCAGGAATCTCTGAACTCAAGAGATACCAAAAATATAAATCAAGGTAAATCTCATCTAACATGCCCTAGGTCCAGAACACACGGTCTTGCCAGGACAATCCTCATCCATGTTGGAGTTGTAGACACTATTGATAGTAACCATGGCACTTCTCAGAATATGCAGTGCAGTTCTCTTCAACATGGCATTCAGTGGAAGTTTCACCTCTCTTACTGGTCTCAGGCTCATGGAGCACCATACTGCCTATTGAATAAGTTCAAATCAGTTGAATGAAAGGTGTCCTGTTTCAGTCATCAGTAAGTCAAATCAGGGGTGAATTGTAATTCGTTTGTCTTCATCTTTTTTTTTCTAATACACTTCAGTTGTTTTAGGGTAGTTTTAGGTTTACAGGAAAATGGATCAGAAAGTATAGAGAATTCCCACATAACCCCTCTGCATCCACAGTTTGCACTACTTTTTACTTCTTGTTTAACTGGTACATTTGTTAAAATTGCTCAGCAAATACTGATACAGTAAATTGCATGGTTTACATTAGTATTGACTCTGTGTTATAAGATCTGTGGGTTTGGCAAATGTTTAATGACCTGTGTCCTTCATTTCTGTATCACATACAGTAGTTTCACTTCCCTAAACATCTTTTATGCCCCACCTATTCATTCATCCCTCCCTCCAACCCTCAAATCCTTCACAGCCTGAGATCTTTTTACTGGCCCATAGTTTTGTCTTTTCCAGGGTGTCATTCACTTGGAATCATACAGTGTGTAGCCTTGTGAGATTGGCTTCTTTCACTTAGCAGTATACTTTTAAGGTTCCTCCATGTGTTTTCATGGCTTGATACCTCATTTCCTTTTATCACTGAACAGTATTTCATTGTAAGGATATACCACTGCTTTATCCATTTGACTCTTGAAAGATATCTTGCTTAACTCTTAACCCTTGCCAAGTATGAATAAAGTGCCTACAAACATTCATATGTAGGGTTTTGTGAAAATGTGAGATCATGAGGTCAACTCATTTAGGTCAATACCAACAAGTGTGATGGTTGGATCTTAGTATGAGAAGTAAGAGTGTATTTAGTTTCGACAGAAAATTCCAGTCTTCCAATACAGGCATATCAAATTTCATTCCCACCAACAATGAATAAGGATTATCTATAGCTTCACGTCTTCACCAATGGGTGGTGTTCTGAGTGTTTCAAAATTTTTGGCATTTAATAATATGTAGTGATGGCTTATTGTTTTATTTGTAATCCCCCAGTGATGTATGTTGAGCATGTTTTCAAATTCCTTATTTTCCATCTGTCTTTCTTTGGTGAGTTGTCTGTTCACATCTTTTGCCCATTTTTATTTGGAGTATTTGTAATCTTATTGTTGTGCCCTAAGAGTTCTTTAGATGTTTTTGGGTATCAGTTATTTATCAGATAAGTGTTTTACAAAGGATTTTCTCCTGGTGTGTGACTTGCCTTTTCATTCTCTAAACACTTTTTCCAGAGCGGGAGTTTTTCATTTTAATGAAGTGAAACTTAGCATTTTTTCTCTTTTGTGGATTTTTGTGTGTGTGTCTTATTGAAAAATTTATTACCGAACCCAAGGTCACCTATAGTTTCTCATATGTTATCTTCTAGAAGGTTTTTGCTTTTTCACTTTACATTTAGATATATGATTTGTTTCAAGTTAATTTTTGTGAAAGGTGTGTGTGTCGACTTTCATTTTGTTTATGCTCATATGTGTTTCTATGTGAATATCCATTATTACAGCACTGTTGAAAAGACTTGACTTTTTCTGTTGAATTGCCTTTACTCCTTTGTCAAAGATCAATTGACTGTATTTATGTGTGTCTATAGGAAAGCAATTGACTTGTGTATCCTTCAACCTTACTATACACTGTTACTTATTCCAGGGGTTATCTCTGTTGTTGTGGATGCTATCAGATGTTTTGCATAAGCAATCATGTCATAAGGAACAAAGACAGTTTTATTTGTTGTTTCCCACTCTGTATACCTTTTATTTCTTTTTCTTACCTTACTGCATTGGCTAGGGCTTCCAGTACATTGTTTCATAGGAGCAGTGAAAGGAAACTTCCTTGCCCTATTCCCATCTTAACAGTAAAGCATCCAGCTTCTCACGACTCAGTATGATCTTACCTACAGGTATTGTGTAGTTGTTCTTTTTTAAGAAGAGAGCCTTCCCCTCAATTTCTAGTTCTAGTTTGTTATCATAAATGGATGTTGGATGGTGTCAAATCTTTTTTCATGGTTATTTCCTCCTCCTTTTATTTCTGATTTAGTAATTTCTGTTTTTCTTCTTTTCTCAGTTGTCTTGATTAGATGTTTATCATTTTTATTAAATTAATATTTTCAAAGGACTAGCTTTGGGATTTGAAAACTAAGAGTTTTGGGTTTTTTTTTAAAGAACCATACTTTATTCTTTCTTTTTTTAAAATTTATTTATTTTATTTATTTATTGTTGGCTGTGTTGGGTCTTCATTGCTGCATGTGGGCTTCTCTAGTTGCAGCAAGTGGGGGCTACTCCTCGTTGCGGTGCACAGGCTCCTCATTGCAGTGGCCTCTCTTGTTGTGGAGCATGGACTTTAGGCGCGCGGGCTTCATTAGTTGTGGCACACGGGCCCAGTAATTGTGGCTCGTGGGCTCTAGAGCGCAGGCTCAGTAGTTGTGGTGCACGGGCTTAGTCGCTCCATGGCATATGGGATCCACCCGGACCAGGGCTCGAACCCGTGTCCCCTGCATTGGCAGGCAGATTCTTAACCACTGCACCACCAGGGAAGTCCCAAGAGAGTGTTTTTCTTTCTTTCAAAACTTTAAATGCAGGGATACCTCAGAGATTGGGGGTTCTGTTCAGGACCACCACAATAAAGTGAGTCACACTTATTTTTTGGTTTCCCAGTGCATATAAAAGTTATGTTTATACTATATTGTAGCCTATTAAGTATGCAATAGCATTATGTCTAAAAAAAACAATCTACAAAGCTCAATTTTAAAACTTTATTGCTAAAAAGTGTTAACTGTCATCTGGCAATGTAGGGTTGCCACAAACTTTTAATATGTAAAATACACAAAATCTGCAAAGTACAATACAGTGAAGCACAATGAAATGAAGTATGCCTGCCTGTACAGTATTTCACTCCACTCTCTTCTTCCTTGTGTTGTTTCTGAAAACAAGTCTGATTTAATTCAAGTCTTTTTTTCGCTATGCAAATCAAAGCTACAATTAGGTACCACCTGACAGTGGTCAGAATGACCATCATTAAAGAGTCTACAAATAACAAATGCTGGAAAGGGTGTGGAGAAAAGGGAACCCTCCTACACTGTTGGTGGGAATGTAAGTTGGTGCAGCCACTATGGAAAACAGTACGGAGTTTCCTTAAAAAGCTAAAAATAGAGTTGCCATATGAGCCAGCAATTCCAGTCCTGGACATATAGACAAAACTATAATTAGAAAAGATACATACACCCCTATGTTCATAGCAGCACTATTCACAATAGCCAAGCCACTATTCACAATCTAAATGTCCATCAGTAGATGAATGAAGAAGATTGGTGTATATATATACATATATATATAAATATATACACACACACCCAAAAAAAAAAACAGGAATACTACTCAGTCATAAAAAAGAATAAAATAATGCCATGTGCAGCAACATGGATGGACCTAAACATTATCATACTAAGTGAAGTAAGTCAGAACGAGAAAGACAAATACCATATGATATCACTTATATGTGGAATCTAAAATATGACACAAATGAACTTATCTATGAAACAGAAACAGACTCACAGATATAGAGAACAGACTAGTGGTTGCCAGGAGGGAGTGGGGGACGGATGGATTGGGAGTTTGGGATTAGCAGATGCAAACTATTATATATAGAATGGATAAACAACAAGGTCCTACTGTATAGCACGGAACTATAGTCAATATCCTGTAATAAACCATAATGGAAAGGAATATGAAAAAGAATATATATGTATAACTGATTCACTTTGCTGTACAGCAGAAATTAACACAACATTGTAGGGACTTCCCTGGTGGTCCAGTGGGTAAGACTCTGAGCTCCCAATGCAGGGGTCTTGGGTTTGATCCCTTGTCAGGGAACTAGATCCTGCATGCATGCCACAGCTAAAACCCGGTGCAGCCTAAATAAGTAAATAAATGTAATAAATAAATAAATATATATACATATATATATATATATATATATTTTTTAACCACAACATTGGGCTTCCCTGGTGGCACAGTGGTTGGTGGCACAGTGGTTGAGAATCTGCCTGCTAATGCAGGGCACATGGGTTCGAGCCCTGGTCTGGGAAGGATCCCACATGCCACGGAGCAACTAGGCCTGTGAGCCACAACTACTGAGCCTGCGTGTCTGGAGCCTGTGCTCCACAACAAGAGAGGCAGCAATAGTGAGAGGCCCATGCACTGCAATAAAGAGTGGCCCACGCTTGCCACAACTAGAGAAAGCCCTCGCACAGAAATGAAAACCCAACACAGCAAAAATAAATAAATAAAATTTTAAAACAAAGGACTAGTCTTTAAAAAAAAAAACCACAACACTGTAAATCAACTATACTTCAATAAAATAAAAAAAAATTTTAATCTTTTTTTCTCTATAACTAAGGTGTTTCTTCTGCTAGCTCTTTTCAATATATTCTTTTTCTTCAGTTTGAATATGATATACTTGAGTGTGCTTTTTTTTAAATTAATTTTATTTATTTATTGGCTGCATTGGGTCTTTGTTGCTCTGTGCGGGCTTTCTCTAGCTGTGGCGAGTGGGGGCTACTCTTCGTTGCGGTGCATGGGCTTCTCATTGCGGTGGCTTCTCTAGTTGCAGAGCACGGGCTCTAGGCGCTTGGGCTTCAGTTGTTGTGGTGCACGGGCTTAGTTGCTCTGCAGCATATGGGATCTTCCTGGACCAGGGCTTGAACCCATGTCCCCTGCACTGGCAGGCTGATTCTTAACCTCTGCGTCGTGGGTGTACATTTTTTAGCGTTTTCATTTTGTGTTCTCTGAGCTTCCTGGATCTGTGGTTTGCCATCAATGATTAATTTTTGAAAAATCTCAGTGATTATTATTTCAGTTATTTCTTCTGTTCCTTTCTGTCTTTCTTTTCCTTCAGGTATTTCCATTGTGTGTATTTTAAACATTCTGTCATTGTCCTACAGTTCATGGATATTGTGTTCTGCATTGTTTGTCATTTTTGTCTTTGAACTAGCTTCTGGTGAAATAGATTGTTTTCAGTATAGGCCTTGTATCTTTATTTTCTGTTTCCGAATTTTGAAACCAGTGGTTTCCTGTGACTTCAGAGCTCTGATGGAACTAAGAAGAGTTGTTGATTTCAAGTGTTTTCACTTTTTTCTATGAGGGTGGGAATGATGGCATCCAAAACCAGAAACCAGAGTTCTCTGACTCCAGTTTTTGTTGACTGGCTGCTGACAACCTTAAAGTCTCATCCCCCCTCATTTCTCTTTGACCCACATCTATACAAAGTGATAAGAGTGCCTTGGTGCTCCTTCCTTTGGCAGTAGAAAAACAGTCAGTCCTCATAAGATCCTGTTCTTGTGTGTGAACCCTCACCCAAACCCACCCCCTAACCTCAATTAAAAAAAAAAAAAGTCCAGGCACCTTTCCTTTCTCTCTCAAGCCATTTCATGACAGCTGGAAAAGTATGACTTACTTTCCCCAGAGACCTCAATTATGGAAGTAAACCCTTTCATTCACTATTGGTAGTATGTGGTGTCATCAACTAAGGAATTCGTATGTTCAGTGATCAAGCCATCATACTTCTGTATACCAGATAGGAGCTTGGGAATTAGAGAAACTGGGAGAACAGCCTCTAGAATGGCTGATTAGGAAACACTTCTTCCTGCTGTTTGAAAATGGAGATTTTAGAGTCGTTTGGAGGAAAGCACTGCTGAATCCTTCATATATTTTATGGGCAAATTAGCCATGAATCCATTATGATTTTCAGTGAACACACTTGCAATCTGCAGCTGTTCCTCAAGGTCAACAAGGCACAGGGCCCAGTGTTCTGGTTCTTCCATAAAGAGCTCTTCTGGCATATTACCACACTTTGTGTGCCTCTAAGCAGCCCCAAGGCACACAAGTATAGGAACTTTGTGGTCTAAGTTGTGACATCTTCTTCCTAGTATCTGAACTCTAAGTTCCAAATAACTTTCTAGTCCATCAAACCAGAGAGAGAAAGGGAAAACTGAGCCTGTGGTAAGTATTACACAAGTTAAAAGCAATACTTCCCGACAAGGATATTTTCATTCCACCAGCTACATCATACCACACTACTTCTAAAGGCCTGGAGTACTTAGGGATGAAATAGCCAGCTGGACCTTATTAAAAGCTGGATTTCTACAGGTGTTCTGGATTCTCGTGTTTGGTGATAGGAATAGAAGTAAAAGCTTTTAGTTTTCACTATGTTTTTATTTAGTAAAGCCTTATGCAAATTTGACCCTTTGGCTCATGGTGTGCTGTAAATGGTGGGTAATAAGAAGGGCGAGGGAAGAGTTTTCCTCACAAGGAATCCATGATCTTAAAATGATATTTGTTTCATGTGTGTAGCGTTTCTGTCATTTCCCAACATGCTCTGGACCCTGCAATTAGAGAAAAATAAGATGTGACGAGATCACAATAAAACTATGTAAATAATTTGCATGTTTTCACAATGCTGTTAAACTTATGAGGAAGTGTGGACAGAGAGTAAGTTTCTGATGACCAAGTCATAGAATAAATGTTTGGAGATGACAGAATCATACGTAACCTTCGTATAAATGGTGTACAGATGTCCAGTGCTGTTAGTCTCACACACGCTACTATACACATATTTGGGATATTTTAGGACTCAGTGACCTTTGAGGATGTGGCTGTGAACTTCACCCTGGAGGAGTGGGCTTTACTGGATCCTTCACAGAAGAAACTCTACAGAGATGTGATGCGGGAAACGTTGAGGAACCTGGCCTCAGTAGGTGAGGATGACAACTTACCTTTACTTTGTCAATTAGAGAACACATGTTTCTTGCTCATTAACATTGTTCCAAGATGTTGAATGTGGAAATGCAGGATGTTGCTAAATAAACTAGGCATGGTCACAGCTGACAATGGACTTAGATAGTTTTTCTATAACTTCTAATATCTTGGAATCATTTTTCTTGGTCTGCAATTTAGGAGAAAAATGGGAAGATCATGACATTGAAGATCAGTACAAAAACCAGGGGAGAAAAGTAAGGTAAGTCACACTCACAATATAAAATAGTGCCTCATGTGAGTATCCTTTTATGTTATGCAATTTTAAAAGAAGGAAATAAAAGAAATAATGCATGCTCCAAATTTAGTTATTCTTAGAAAACTTTCACCAAAATTACTTTCTTATGTGACATAGATGTTCAGTGTTTGCAAAATAGGTCAACACTGTAAATAACTCTATATGAATGTCACTGTTTTGATGATTGCAAGAGCATTTCTTATATTCAACTTGAAACAATTCAGACAAGGCATAAAACCTACACTATTGCTATAAGTGATAAAAATGTACTTCAAATATCCTACTATTGAGTATAAAATTGTTAATAAAGACCTCATTGATAATATACTCCTTGTTTTTTACAGAAGTCATGTAGTAGAGAGACGCTGTGAAAGTAAAGAGGGTAGTCAGTGTGGAGAAAACTTCAGCCTTATTCCAAATCTCAATCTGAACAAGAAAACTACTGGAGTGAAACCACGTGAATGCAGTACATGTGGAAAAGTCTTTACGCGTCATTCATCCCTTAAGAGACACATGAGCTGTCACACTGAACGTAAACCATATGAGTATCAGAAACATGGAGAGAAGCCATATAAATGTAAGAAATGTGGTAAAGCCTTTAGCTATCTCCAGTTTTTGGAGGCACATGAAAAAAATCACAATCGAGAGAAAAAATATAAATGTAAGGAATGTGGAAAAGCGTTCCATTCCCGCGCATCCTTTCAAACACATGAAAGGATTCACACAGGAGAAAAACCCTATGAATGTAAGCAATGTGGGGAAGCTTTCATGTGGAGCACAGCGTTTCGAAGACACATGGTAACACACACTGGAGATGCTCCATATACATGTAAGGAATGCGGGAAAGCTTTTAATTGTTCCTCTTCATTGCGAACACATGAAACAACTCACAGTGAAGAGAAACCCTATCAGTGTAAACAATGTGGAAAATTCCTTAGATATTATCATACTTTTCGAACACATGAAAGGACTCATACAGGGGAGAAACCCTATGAATGTAAGCAGTGTGGTAAAGCCTTCAGTTGTCCCAGTTCTTTTCGAAAACATGAAAGAATTCATACTGGGGAAAAGCCTTATGAATGTAAAGAATGTGGGAGAGCCTTCAGAGGTCTCTCAAGCCTTCGAGCACACATGATCACTCACACTGGAGATGGACCTTATAAATGTAAGGAATGTGAGAGAGCCTTCATTTCTCCTAGTTCTTTTCGAATACATCAAAGGATTCACACTGGAGAGAAACCCTATGAATGTAAACAATGTGGTAAAGCCTTCAGTTACTATAATTCCTTACAATCACACAGAAGGACTCATACTGGAGAGAAACCCTATGAATGCAAGGAATGTGGGAAGGCCCTCTCCCATCACCAAACCTTAAAAATACACATGAGACTGCACACCGGAGAGAAGCCCTATGAATGTAAACAATGTGGTAAAGCCTTCAGATATTACCCTTCCTTTCACAAACACAAACAAATTCATACTGGAGGGAAACCCTTCGAATGTGAACAATGTGGTAAAGCCTTCAGTTATTACAATTCCTTACAGTCACACGGAAGAACTCATACTGGAGAGAAACCCTATGAATGCAAGGAATGTGGGAAAGCCCTCTCCCATCACCAGACCTTAAGAGTACACATGAGACTGCACACTGGAGAGAAACCCTATGAATGTGAACAATGTGGTAGAGCTTTCAGATATTACACTTCCTTCCAAAAGCACAAAAGAGTTCATACTGAGAAGAAATTCTGTGAATAAGGAATATGGAAAAGCCTTTAGTTGATCAACTTCACTTTGAAAACATGAAAGAAGCCACACTGGAGAGAAAGCCTGTCAGTGTAAACAAGGTGGGAAAGCCTTCAGGTATTTTCAGAGTTTGAAAACGCATGAAAGGACTTCCATAGAAGAGAAACCTTGTAAGCAATGTGGTAGACCCTGCAGAGATTACACTTCATTAGAAATGCGCAAAAGAACTCATAGTGAAGAGAAACCCTGTGACTGTAAGGAATGTGGAAAAGCCTTCAGATGTTATCAGAGTTTTTTTTTTGAAGGTGTGAAAAAGATCAGAGTAGAGGGAATGTGGTAAACCCCTCATTTGTCACAAACCATTTGAAGACGTGTGAGAACACACACTGGATAGACACCATATAAATATAAAGAATGTTGGAAAGCCTTGTCATCCCAGTTCTGAAAGGATGAAAGGACTCACTGGACAAAAACTCTTGAGTTAAACAGCCTGGGAAAGATTTCAGTGAGCCCACATCTTTACATGTGAAAAAGAATATAAATGTAAGTAACATGAGAAAGCTTGATGGAAACTAATCTATGTATAACATTCCAGAAAATAGGAAAGAGTTGTTATTAAAGTTGTAAATATAAGTCATATGTTTCCACAGCAGTACATAAGATTAATAGGTAGTGCTTTTTCTTTAAATCAGTTAATAATATTTTCTCTTTCCTGTTTGAACTCTGTTGGATCATAGGTGAATTGAAGAATATTTCTAATAATGCAATTAGGTTAACATTGTTTTATAATGTTTCATTTGTTCTGTGTTAAGGGGCCACTGAAAAATGAGTTTGGTATTTGGATTTTCCTAATGGCTTTGTGGCAGTTCTTGGATATCCTAGTCCAGTATATATATTTATCTTTCTTACCGACAAAGCTCCTTTTGGCGGGTGAAGAGTATAAGAGCCTTTTTCCATTTTCCATACTAATGCAAACAGTTGAATAAATATTTATGTATGCCTCACTTATAAAAGAATATAGTTTCCATGTGAATTATTATTTTCATATTTCAGTCTTTGCTTTATGTCCTGCCTTCTGACTATAATTTGGTGAATAGACTTTGAATTAAGCAGAGAGGCCTGATGGGGCAAGAAAATCTAGAGCTGGAGTTATTCCCCCTGTAGGTAATGTTAGGAACTAGATGTTCCAGAACTCATCCCCTTTGTGGTTCCTTGTTAGAATCCACCAATTGTCTGACTTGCATGAGATTTGGAAGGCAGAAGCGAGGAAGGCAGTAGTCAGATTTCACATACAGAGAGAGACAGACAGATGCACAGGAGCTTCAGGTATACCATCTTCCAGCCCATTTCCATATTTTTTGCCCTTCCAGTCAAGAGTATCCTCAAAACCACAAATAACTGTATGATATCAATTTTTCTGAGAGCTCTGGTTTCACCTGATGTCTTCCCAAGATCCACATCAAAAATCCAGCTTCTCCAGGGTCTCTTGTGTCCACCAGGAAACTAATCAGATTGTCATGATTGGGAGTATTCTTTGATTTCCCCTCTTCTCTAGATTATATCCATATAAGGTCTGATTTGTGTAGGAAACACCTTGTGCTGTTAACAGTCCTAGTGAGTATGTTTTCCTGATTCACCATGACATCTGCAATGGTGTAATCAGAAAGAATGACATGGGAGTTTTTTCTCTACTGCGGTGTTCACTGGCTGCCTTCACTTGGTCTTTCCATGTGAGAATAAGCACCTTTCTCCTGTCAGGAGACTGAGTTTTTCTTGTTTCTTGGAGCTCAATGTAATACCTCAGTGTTTTCAATTTTGTTTGATTGTATGTGATTAAACTATATTTTTTTGTTACAGGAATGCTTCTATAGTTCTTTAATAGAAATATGTTATTAACTGTTTTCTAAGCTGTCCAATGCTAACAAATATTATTATGTATTTCATTTCCTGACAGGATATATTAAAATATCCCCTTATAATTATGTATTTTCAGATAAACTTTCCAATTTTCTTTCACTTAATCATTTATATCTTAAGTCAATTTTATGTACATACAAGTTCAGGTATGTTTTCCTCAGGTAAATTCTATTTTTTATTCTTTTGTAGTTACGATATTTATTATGAAATTAATTTCTCATTTATTCTTAGTACCAGATACTTAAATCATGTTGTTGTTTTTTTAAGCGCCCTCTTGTCAGTGACCTACAGGATTGCGCTTGTAGTCAAAGAGAGGAGTGTAATGAATTCTAATAAGAATGAGCACAAACCATTAAGTGATGTGAGGTATAATAGTACAGGATGCTCAGAAGGACTTCTTCTTATAGGCTTGTGTTAGAGGATTTGACTGCTACCCAAGAAAGCAAGATGTTTTTCTGTATTGGATGCCGTGAGGAGGGTAACTTTATTCTTTCGTTGGTTATCATAATCCTTGTTTTCTAGAAGGCAAAAACAGTGTAGTGGAGCTAAACTTAATTCATAAGAAGCCCCAGTTACATTAGAAAGAAGAGGGGTATACTGGTCATTTTTATTATTTGGAGCTTTATCTTTTATCATTTTTAGAGATATGGTTACAAAATACCCTAATTTTTCTCTTGGTCCATCATAGTCAACGAATACCTTTGATGAAGGTGGTGTGTGACATTTTTCTCTTCACCAGGAAAAGACTTGGCCTTGCAAAGAATGCAGGCCAGTTCCCTGTCCTCTGGAACAGCTTTTGCCTTTCCTACTTGTTATCCAAACACTGATGTACTTCCTACAGTGTATTAGACACCCCTTACTATAAAGTTCAAGTATTTTTTAATATGTCATTTATGACTCAACTGATGTTTGTAAGTTTAGGTAATTTGTGAGAGAACACATACCTAGCAAAAGAGAAAGACAGGACTACTGTTGCAATCAAGCCTTTTTTTCTCAGAGACTATACTCTTTTTTTTTTTTAACATCTTTATTGGAGTATAATTGCTTTACAATGGTGTGTTAGTTTCTGCTTTATAACAAAGTGAATCAGTTATACCTATACATATATCCCCATATCTCTTCCCTCTTGCATCTCCCTTCCTCCCACCCTCCCTATCCCACCCCTCTAGGTGGTCACAAAGCACCAAGCTGATCTCCCTGTGCTATGTGGCTGCTTCCCACTAGCTATTTATTTTACATTTGGTAGTGTATATATGTCCATGCCACTCTCTCACTTAGTCTCAGCTTACCCTTCCCCCTCCCCATATCCTCAAGTCCATTCTCTAGTAGGTCTGCATCTTTATTCCCGTCTTGCCCCTAGGTTCTTCATGACCTTTTTTTTTTTCTTAGATTCCATATATATGTGTTAGCATACGGTATTTGTTTTTCTCTTTCTGACTTACTTTACTCTGTATGACAGACTCTAGGTCCATCCACCTCACTACAAATAACTCAATTTCGTTTCTTTTTATGGCTGAGTAATATTCCATTGTATATATGTGCCACATCTTCTTTATCCATTCATCTGTTGATGGACACTTAGGTTGCTTCCATATCCTGGCTATTGTAAATAGAGCTGCAATGAACATTGTGGTACATGACTCTTTTTGAATTATGGTTTTCTCAGGGTATATGCCCAGTAGTGGGATTGCTGGGTCGACTATACTCTTAATGCTAATGTTTCAACATCCCTCATTGCCATGTACTTTAGAGTCAGCGTACCCCATTTAGCACAAATAATCAAGGCACTGTAGGATTTGGATACAGCAGCATGAGACAAACAGGTTCTTGCAGTCCTGGTGCTTACATTTTGGTGGGAAAAGAGATATGGTAAATGGTAAAGCTTTGGTTTATAGATGGAAATAAGGGCTTTGATGGAATGTAAGAATAATGTGAGAAAATAGGGAACCTGCGGTGTGTATGTATCTTTTCTCTGAGGGTAAGTGCCTCAGTGAATGATGATGTCATTATTGATCACTGAATTTCTACCATATAATACATCTTAAACACTCTTTCAGGAACTGCTTGGCTGTGTAATTAAATAGATTGCACCAGTATATAAATCCTGCATTCCTGTGATTCACAGTAAAGATTCCCCATAAAGATAAAGATACAGACATGGTTCATCTTCGTTTTTGCAACTGTTAAACATTTTGTATATAGAATATGTGCTCATGAGTTTGGACATTGTTACCTGGATCTTGGGACTTCCTATTGATTTGGGCTATGTCATTTGAGGGAATTTTCATTTACCTTTACATTTTCTAAAATGTTACAGTATTTGGCATTTTCATTTTGCTCCTTTACACACTAAGCAGCACAATGTTTACCCCCATTAAATCATGGAGTTCCTCCCATTTAGGGAAACACATTCATCTACACTGTTCTAGCCCATCCTGAGTTTATCCTATGAGTAGAGTGATAACTGTGCAAGTCTGCTGTGGTTTCCCAGTGGAAACATGAAAAAAAGCTGTGGACATTTAGATGCAGTCATCCAAGGAATAATTGAGGTGAGCTGTAGAGAGAGGGTATTATTTCGGGTAATATCCTAATTTAGTATAAAAGGAGAAATGAGAAATTTTCCAATGTCTTTTTATTGCAGGAGTGGTTGGAAGTCTTGTGCATCAGTGATCCATTGGCCCATTTTGCTATTCAGAGGTTTCATTTCCATATGCTTAGACTTCGAGCATGTGTTGTGTAAGAGTAGGAGACAAAAGTAATAGCTGTGAGGATGGACTGGGAGTTTGGGGTTGGTAGATGGCAAACTATTACATTTAGAATGGATAAACAACAAGGTCCTAATGTATAGCACAGGGAACTATATTCAATATCCTGTGATAAACCATGATGGAAAAGAATGCCTATATGTGTATAACTGGGTCACTTTGCTGTACAGCAGAGATTGGCACAGCGTTACAAATCAACTATACCTCAATCTTAAAAAGTAATAGCTGTGAGTTTTTATAAAGTTTTATAAATATGTAAAATAGATTGATAGATGGGAGGGAGGGAGGAAATGAATGACACAAATGCCTTCATATGCTAGGAGATGGTTAAACTCTCCTGAACTTTGATTATGTGTTCAGCCTTTTATCCCACCATTCTGGGATCCTTCCAGGAAGAATTGAAGGGCTGGGGAAGAAGGACATGGACCACAACAGGCCTTTCTTACAATCCTGTCTTAACACCCACTAGGGCTGCACCCGTCCTCTCGTTACCTTATCACATAACTAAGAGTGAAGAGAGAGGGCTCCCGCATCTATCTTTGAGTAAGTCAGATTCCTCAGACAGATCTTTGGAAATACTGTGGTTCTGAAACATAAAGGTGTGTCCCAAGTGGGATCTGCCTGGGGACATCCTCATTCGTGTAAACCAGCATGATTTCCTTCCTTGGCCATCCATAGACCGTTTCCAGATCATTGTTTCCCAACTCAAGCCTACTTGTGCCTGCTTACTTGGAAACATCTTTAGAAATCCATGCGTTATTCCACTCTGGAAAATTTATCTGAGGCAATACCTGGGGCTGTGAGTTGCGAGGGTGACAGAAGCAATTGGCAGAACCCATGTCATGGGCACATTCCGTCAGCCACAGAGACCACAGGCATCGCATGTTTATCAGACCTGTTTGCTTACTTATTCACAAACACTTACAATTGGGAAATAAATGGCTCTAGTATTTTTCAAACTTAACAGTTCATTCATGTCTCCCTCCCCACACTCCTTTACCATAGAGGCTTTTGCAGCCTCCTGTTTTGCCTCTTAAGAGTCTTTAAATCACCCATGGTGGATTTAAATTGCCAAAGGCATTCTTGTACCAGAAACTATTCTCAGCCAGTGCTGCACACAAGTACAGAAGCCACTACTAGCAACTGACAGAGTCTTTTTGTAAACGGAGTTGATCCTCCAAAGTCAGCTTTTCACTTGTCCTTGGGTCATAAATGCAGGACCCCTCACGCTTTCTAACCAGAAGCCTCTTCACTGAACATAAACTGGTACTTACAAAACAGAGCCAAAATTGGCACCTCCAACATAATCCCACCTGAAGAGGATGTGTGTTCCCCTGTCCTCTGATTGGTGTAATCCATTCTGGAAGATGTCACCTTTCTAGATATATTGGTGTCTTTGAGAATCAGTCAGAAGCACATGAGTTACCATGGAGTTCATATTTTTATGGACATTGTGCTGTCACCAAATCTGATGGAGTCTACTACAGAGATGCTGTGTTCTGTCTTTAGATCAAACAGGCACCTGTGATCAAAAACTGGACCCAAGCATCAGATGGATTAGTCAAGCTCCAGGCCATTGCACTAGCACTAGAGAATTCCCTGGCCAAGAATCAAACTCATCTGCACATTATTACAGATTCTTTCTTGACAATGATCTAGCTGTCTCATCCATCCAATAGCAACAACTTATCCAAGGTCACCCTTTTGAGCAAAAGAACTCTGGGACTATATCACCTCAAATACCCAAGTACAAATCAAGGTCACTGCTTACTCTACACATACTGCCTCAATCTGTAGAGGCTCATTTCATTGTTCAGGATGACAAATTGACTCGTATTTCTGAGACACATGCCTACACCTGAGATCTTACGGTAGGTATTAATCTTGGCCCTGTGAGCTCCTGTAATCAGTAACGATTTAGAGGTCTCTAGCATAAAGTTTAAGCAAGATTCAAGGGACGGGACTTCCCTGGTGGCGCAGCAGTTAGGAGTCCGCCAGCCAGTGCAGGGGACGCAGGTTCAATCCCTGGTCGGGGAAAATTCCACATGCCGCGGAGCAACTAAGCCCGTGCACCACAGCTACTGAGCCTGCGCACCTAGAGCCCGCGAGCGACAACTATGGAAGCCCGCGTACCTAGAGCCCATGCTCCGCAATAAGAGAAGCCACCACAAGGAGAAGCCCATGCACCCCAACTAGAGAAAGACTTTGTGCAGCAGTGAAGACCCAACGCAGCCAAAAATAAATAAATTAATTAATTAAAAAAAATTCAAGGGACTTCCCTCCTTTGCCATGGCTAACTTAGTGACTGACTAATGCACCTGATGTAGGAAAAGTCACCGCTGCTGACACTTTGCTGTATAGCAGATTGGCACATCATTGTAAATCAACTCTACTTCAATAAAAGAAAAGGCACCACTGCTAATATAATTTTGATGCATCTACTGTCCAGGCTGAGGAAGTGTTCCCTACAGCTGACAGCAAATAGACTTTGTAGGGCCCCTTACCCCCTCTGCTGGACTACTTGCTATGATTGGACCATTTAAGAAACTGTATATAGACAAATTATTCATTCTATTATAACAACCTGCTGAAGCCAAAACGTAAGGACTCACCAAGACACTCTAGAAAATACTGATAGTATCAACACATTTTTCAAAATACAAAGCACTGGGCTCTTGAAAAAAGTATTCAGTGGACCTTGTACCTCTCTTAAGATCCCAGCTACAGCCCTCAGAAGATGGCCTAATAGTTTACCTAGACAAATCTTACTTCTAAATAGGTCTTTCTGCTGTGTTAGGCTTTAGTTACATTCAATCCCCAGTTTTTGGAGCCAACTACTTCATTCTGATCATTAAATCTACTGGCACCTTATAAGTAGAGAAGTAGAGGCCCTTCTGTACTAGACATTTCTGTCTTTGTTTTATTGTAATAGTGCACCCTGGCCACCACATTTATATCCCACTCCCAACATCACCTGTATCGTGTACCCTGCAGGTCAGTATTTCATTTTGGGTACCCTCCTTTAAAACTCCTCTGGCCCATCCAACACAAATATGCTGTCTTCCTACCATTTGTACTCACATGCTCAATGTCATGGGAGTCACTGGTACTGACCTATGCACACATGATATCAAATACATTGTTAATGCCAATCGTGAAATGTCCAAAACTTACTCAAAATACATGTAGCATACAGGTAATGTTTGAGATGTTTTCCATGAAGGACAGCTCTCTGGCAGCCATGGTAGCTGATGAGCTTTGGACTTTTATTAGCCAGAGAATTCTGTTGCCCTAAAAGGGCTGCTTGCAGTGTGTATGTTGGCTACACTGGCAAGGTGCCACTAATAACACAACAAATGAGACAAATAACATAATGAAAATATTTGAATGTAGTTCTGGAATCATACTTAAACACTTTACTGGATCTCTCCAGTACACTGGGACAGCTGGATTCAAATGTTCTTTTGAAGCTTTGTCATCTTAATTGTAATATGTACTTGTGCTTTATACAAGTACATACTAGTGTACTTTAAATTAATATTCAGATTCAAAATCATTTAAATGAGATGTGGCATCATTCAGTCAACAAAGCTAAGAGTGAACTTTAAAAAAGACCCTGACCTCATTTTTGTTGTTTGACTCTTAATTGGCTCCAGATACCTGCTCACCCTGCTTGGCCCACAAGGGGTAAACAAATTAGGAAAGGTGACCCACGCCCCTTTTATTTTTGTGTAAGTGAGTACAACGGTCAAACTGTGAAGACCTGTAGCCTCTACCCCTATACATCTTAAAGGGCCAAACCATTAACCTTTGCACAAGTCACCTCAACCCACTTACTCTTGCCATACTCTCCTTAGTAAGTACCTTTGAGTAATAAACATATTTCTATTACCTTGATGCATGTGGTGACATTTTCAGTAGGGTATTAATCCTGCCCCCCAAAAGGGCAATGGTAAAACGGAAGGTAACCCATGGAAAATGTCTTTATTGATGCAGAGGTGACAGGAGAGGGAATTTTGAGAAGATGAGGATAAGACATCCAAATGCAGAGATCCCAGTGTGATAATGCTTTTGAATGCATTGATCACAAAGGAAACCCCCACGTGGTCACTTATAGTACAGTCTATGTGAAAATGGTATCATCTCACAAGAGAAAAATACAGAGCAACACAAGTGAATGGATGGTTTCTGTTCCGATAAGTAAAGACCTTGGAGTCAACATTCTCATCTTTAGAACAAGAAAAAATGCTGAAGAAACTGAAAATCAACACCTCTTCATATATCCATGAGATATTTGAGGTTATATGGCAAACCAATGCTCCAAAAACAAGTGATTGGCGGATATAGAGAATTACGTTACTGAGAAGAGAAGCCACTGGAGCCAGCATCCTCTGGGAACATATAAACTGTAATAGATAAATTGCTGGACACAATATGAACTAGCTTGAGCTCTAAGAGGAGGAAGTTAAGGGACCACTCCCCCACACACAAAGTTTGTGAATTTTTCTTGCAGGAGTCCAAATAGGTTCTCCTGAGAAGATTGGCAAAAATTGTCTCATGCAGGAATTGGAGGGAAGCATTTTGATATATTCACAAAGCATTCCATTCTCTGTAACTTACGTGGTTCCTCAAAGGAAACTGATTTGCCAATGCCTAATCTGATTGGAGAAAGAGCAGTCAGACAGCTCCCTGACCCTTCAGGTTTCTTCTCCAACAAAAAGGAGGAATACATGCTAAGAACCTGTTCTGAAGTTCATAGTCCAGGGATTCTGTCCCACCAAAACATTACAGATTTAATTCTAACATAAAAGAAACTTTTCCCACCGCATGCCTTCCCACCATATCAAGGCTCCAGTAGAAAAACAGTGTATTAAAAAAACAGATGCAAGACCCAAACCCTACTTACTAATGAGTTTCTAGAGATACCCAGACACAGCAGGGGAGAAAAACCCAAGGACACTGGAGTATATTAAAGCCCCCAACCTACAGCTAGGGCAAACATTAAAATTCCTATTTAAGAAATGTCACACTCGGGGCTTCACTGGTGGTGCAGTGGTTAAGAATCCGCCTGCCGATGCAGGGGACACGGGTTCGGGCCCTGGGCCGGGAAGATCCCACATGCCATGGAGCAACCAAGCCCGTGATCCACAACAAGAGAAGCCGCCTTAATGAGAAGCCCGCGCACCGCAACAAAGAGTGGCCCCCACTCGCTGCAACTAGAGAGGGCTTGCGCGCAGCAATGAGGACCCAACGCAGCCAAAAATAAATAAATTTATTTTTTTAAAAAAAGAAAGAAATGTCACACTGAAGGCCTATTTACCTCAAATCTTGTGAAAATTGAGAAACGTGGAAATTAAATAACATATGTTCTCCCTGGTTTCACTTCATTAAAATTGTTTTGGTTTCATTTTTCCATAAACCATAAACATTTTGGTTTCACTATGTTAAAATTGTTTTGGTTTCATTTTTCCATAAGCCATATGCATTTTGGTTTCATTTTTCCATAAACCATATGCATCTTATTTTCCATAAACAGTATTCAAATTTCAAGTTCCCTGATCAGACATTATCCGAACCTTGGAATTTCAACCAGAAGACAGGTAAGTGTTGGATTTGAGCATTAAAGATAGACATTTTATATGTACATCTGCATTTGAAGAGAAAATGTATATATGCTTCAAACGTTATAAGCAGATAAGCTGCAAAAATAAAAGCCTGAGGGACTTCCCTGGCGGTCCAGTGGTTAGGACCCTGCACTTCCACTGCAGGGGGCATGGGTTCAACCCCTGGTTGGGGAACTAAGATACCGCATGCCACACAGTGTGGCCAAAAAAAAAAAAAAAAAAGTAAAAGTAAATAAATAAGTAAAAATGCAAGAAAAAACTTTAAAAAACCTGGGACAAAATTCAAAATCATAAGAATAATTCAAGTTACCTCTCATACTGTAAAAACACCAATAACAACATGCAATTTTTTGGTCAAAACCGTATGTGGATGTTTCTTATAAATATTCTATTAGCTGCGTATACAAATTATACTAACATGTTATCTTTATTTTTCACTTACTGGGAGCATATGTTGAAATATCCCCCTTCAATTATGGATTTTAAGATCCACTCTAATTTTCTCCATTTAATCATTATACGTTCTGAGTCAATACCAGCATGTAATACAAGTTCGGGAAATTTATTCTCAGGAAAATTTATTTTTGTTCTTATATAGTTTAAATTTTTGTGATTAACCTAACTTCTCATTCACTCATAATATCACAGACACATTTCTGTCAGTACCCTCTTGCCAAAGAAAACCAGGACCCACCTGTAGTCACATAGAGTTACGTGTTGACTTGTAGTAATAGGCATGACCACAAGCGGTAAATGACTGGGTGTACAGGTAAGAGGGTATTTTGAGCACCCTTACAGCATTTGGACTAGTGTTCGTGATTTGATGTTTGATGAAGCAAGACGTTACTCTCTATTGGATGCTGTGAGAAGGTAAATGTAATTCTGTGATTGGTGATCATAATCATTGAGAATTTGGTCATCTTTGTTGTAGATACTATGTTCTCTTTTACCATTTTAGAGAAATGATTATAAAGTTTCCTTGATCTTGTGTTATCAAGCATGGTCACGCAACGGCATTGTCTGATGGTGGAGGTTTGTGACATTTTTCCCCTTCAACAGAGTAGGACTTGGTTTACTATTGAGTGGGCCAGTCCAGTGCTGTTTTTCCTTTCTTACATATTATCTAAACATTTAGATGTTTCTTACTGTGTAGTTGATGCTTTTTAAGTGTTTCCAAACAGTAGCTTAGTCATAGTATACAAATTCACTCCTTAGCAGACTCCATAGTATTTTCATTATGTTTTGTGGAAGTAAATTTCTAGGCCCAATTTGGAGCTGCCACATCAAAACATAAACCAAAATTGAGATAACTTTCCTGTTCCTGTAAATGCACTACTTGACTGGAAATGCAGTACAGCCAGCAGCCAATCTCTAACTGCCAAGAATCTATAACGATTACTTTGTTCCATATAAGTTCAGATATGCAACCCCCGCCAATGAACTGAACACACATACTCTTTCCTTATTCCCTGAATGCCTTCCTCTACAAAAGCTTGCAGCCCTGTTCCTTGGTTTGCAATTCTCTGGACTCTTGAGAGTAGAGACTGCCTGCTTCATGATGTATGAAATAAATTTGCTTAGATCAACTAAACTGTTCTCTTTGATTATTTTAACACATTTAGTCAACTGAGGTGTACGCGTTTAGATTAAATGTCAGGCATACATGCTAGCAAGGGACAAAGACTGACCACTATTCAAATCAGGCCTTTCTTGCTGAGGGACCTAGTGTTTTTTTTTTTTAAGGTATAGTTGATTTACAATATTACATTAGTTTCAGGTGTACAGCATTGTGATTTAGTATTTTTATAGTTTATATTCCATTAAAAGTTATTACAAAATAATGTCTATAATTCCCTCTGCTATGTAATACATACTTTTTGCGTATCTATTTTATACATAGTAGTTTGTATCTCTCAATTCCATACCCCTAAGTTGCCCCTCCCCCCTCTCCTCCCCCGCTGGTAGCCACTAGTTTGTTTTCCACATTTGTGAGTCTGTTTCTGTTTTGCTATATATGTTCATTTGTATTATTTTTTAGATTCCACACATAAGTGATATCGTACAGTATATGTCTTTATCTGACTTGTTTCACTAAGCATAATATTCTCTAGGTCCATCCACATTTCTGCAAATGGCAGAATTTCATTCTTTTTATGGCTGAGTAATATTCCATTATATATATATATATATATATATATATATATATCACATCTTTTTTATCCATACGTCTGTTGATGGACACTTGGGTTGCTTCCATACTTTAAAAAGTGCTACTGTAACATTGGGGTGCGTGTATCTTTTCAAAATAGTGTTTTCGTCTTTTCTGGATATATACCCAGGAGTGGAATTGTTGGATCATATAGCAACTCTGTTTTTAATTTTTTGAGGAACCTCCATACTGTTTTCCATGATGGCTGCACCAATTTACATTCCCACCAACAGTGTACAAGGGTTCCCTTTTCTTTACACCCTATTTGTTATTTGTAGACTTTTTGACAATAGCCATTCTGACGGGTATGATGTGATGTCTCATTTTGGTTTTGATTTGCATTTATCTAATAACTAGGGATACTGAGCATCTTTTCATGTGCTTGTTAGCCATCTGTATGTCTTTGGGAAAATGTCTGTTCAGGTCTTCTACCCATTTTTTGATTGTGCTGTTTTTGTTGTTTTCTAAGAGTTCAGCTTTTTATTGAACATGTTACAATAGAGGTTTAGTCAAAAAGACCAAAGCCCATGTCATCATCAGACTCCTCACATTCTTCTTTCTTTGCTTCCACTTTCTTCTCCTCAGCTGGGGCGGCAGTGGTGGAGGGGGCAGGTCCACTAGCCCCTACATTGCAGATGAGGCTCACCATGTTGACATGGGTCAGAGCCTGTGCAAACAAGCCTGGCCAGAAAGGTTCAACATTTACATTGGCTGCTTTAATGAGGGCATTGATCTTATCCTCCGTGATGGTCACCTCATTGTCATGCAGGATGAGGGCCGAGTAGGTGCAGGAGTGGGTGCAGGTGGGCTACAAGGCAGTGGAGGCCACAGTGCAAGTGAGTGCTACGTGTGGTGCTGCCTGGCGTGATGCTAGTCGCTGGTCCCCAATGCAGACCTTATCTTCCTCTGAAGGGCTGAGCCGCCTTAGCGGTAGCTGAGGAAAGCGGGATGTTTCTTTGGGGGTTTTGTTTTTTTGGGTTTTTTTAAAATTGAAGTATAGTTGATTTACAATGTTGTGTTAATTTCTGCTGAAATCACCAAAAGTCAAAAGTGATTCAGTTATATATATTCTTTTTTTTTTTTTTTTTTTGTAGTATGCGGGCCTCTCACTGCTGTGGTCTCTCCCATTGCGGAGCACAGGCTCCGGACGCGCAGGCTCAGTGGCCATGGCTCATGGGCCCAGCCGCTCCGCGGAAAGTGGGATCTTCCCAGACCGGGGCACGAACCCGTGTCCCCTGCATTGGCAGGCGGACTCTCAACCACCGTGCCACCAGGGAAGCCCTATATATATTCTTTTTGATATTCTTTTCCATTATGGCTTATCATAGGATATTGAATATAGTTCCCCGTGCTATACAGTAGAACCTTGTTGCTTATCTATTCTATATATAATAGTTTGCATCTGCGAATCCCAAACTCCCAGTCCATCCCTCCTCCACACCCCCATCCCCCTTGGCAACCACAAGTCTATTCTCTATGTCTGTTAATCTGTTTCTATTTCATAGGTACGTTCATTTGTGTCATATTTTAGATTCCACTTATGAGTGATATCATATGGTATTTGTTTTTCTCTTTCTGATTTTCTTAGTATGATAATCTCTAGGTCCATCCATGTTGCTGCAAATGGCATTATTTCATTTTTTATGGCTGAGTAGTATTCCATTGTATGTATGTACCACATCTTCTTTATCCATTCATCTGTTGATGGATATGTAGGTTATTTCCATGTCGTGGCTATTGTAAATAGTGCTTCTATGAACATTAGGGTATGTGTGTCATTTCAAATTAGAGTTTTCTCTGGATATATGCCCAGGAGTGGGATTGCTGAATCATATGGTAGCTCTCTTTTTAGTTTTTTAAGGAACCTCCATACTATTTTCCATAGTGGCTGCACCAACTTACATTCCCACCAACAGTGTAGGAGGGTTCCCTTTTCTCCACACCCTCTCCATCATTTGTTATTGTAGACTTTTAAATGATGGCCATTCTGACTGGTGTGAGATGGTACCTCATTGTAGTTTTGATTTGCATTCTCTAATAATTACTGATGTCGAGCATCTTTTCATGTGCCTTTGGCCATCTGTATGTCTTCTTTGGAGAAATGTCTATGTAGTTCCTCTGCCCATTTTTTGATTGGGTTGTTTGGGTTTTTTTGATACTGAGTTGTATGAGCTGTTTATATATTTGGAATATTAACCTCTTGTTGGTCATATCATTTGCAAATATTTTCTTCCATTCAGTAGGTTGTCTTTTCATTTTGTTGGTGGTTTCCTTTCCTGTGCAAAAGCTTTTAAGTTTAATTAGGTCCCATTTGTTTATTTTTGTTTTTATTTCTTTTGCCTTGAGAGACAAATCCAAAAATATATATATCTACAATTTATGTCAGAGAGTGTTCTGCCTATGTTCTCTTCTAGGAGTTTCATGGTTTCAGATCTTAAATGTAGGTCTTTAATCCATTTTGTTTTTATTTTTGTATATGGTGTGAGGAAATGTTCTAATCTCATTGTTTTACATGTAGCTGTCCAGTGCTGAGGGACCTAGTCTTAATGTTAACTTTTGACGATCCCTCTTCTACCCAGCACTCTAGCGTCAAAACTTATGTAATTAAGCACAAAATTAATCAAGGCACTCTATGGTCTGGATATAGTAGCATGAAACAAGTTCTTACAATTCTGGTGCTTTTAGGTTTGTGGGGAAATAAATACTGTTAAGAATAATAAAATTTGATTTATAAATCAGAAGTAAGATATTAAAAGATTCAGTATCCCCACATACAATATTCATTTTTAATATTTTGCCTCATCTCTTTTCCTATTTGAAAGTAACATACTCTGACTCCCATATAACGTTTGACATTTGGCAACATGTTGTGAGGGTCTGTGTATATTTAAGGGTGGTTTGCTCAGAAGCTTCTGTGGATGCTGGGATTTTGTCATTGCATTGTCTATCTGCATGATACAGTTGGGGTTATCAGTAATTACAACTTGTTTAGATATTTTTGGTTAGGAGTAGAAAGTAAAAGGAGATAATAGCTTTTGCTACTTAAAAGAGGGAATTAGGGCTTCCCTGGTGGTGCAGTGGTTGAGGGTCCACCTGCCGATGCAGGGGACACGGGTTCATGCCCTGGTCCGGGAATATCCCACATGCTGCGGAGCGGCTAGGCCCATGAGCCATGGCCCCTGGGCCTGCGCGTCCGGAGCCTGTGCTCTGCAACGGGAGAGGCCACAACAGTGAGAGGCCCGCGTACCGCAAAAAAAAAAGAAAAAAAAGAGAGAGGGAATTAGAGGTTACATTTGTGGGACTTCCCTGGTGGCGCAGTGGTTAAGACTCCACGCTCCCAATGCAGGGGGCCGGGGTTTGATCCCTGGTCAGAGAACTAGATTCCACATGCATGCCACAACTAAGAGTTTGCATACCACAACTAAAGAGCTGGCAAGCCACAACAAGGGAGCCCGCCTGCTGCAACTAAGACCTGATGCAACCTATTTAATTAATTAAAAAAAAAAGAAGTTGCATTTGGAAGAGATTTATTGTTAAAACCAGTGATATTTTCTTTCTCCCATTTCAAGCCCTGGGCAAAAACCTTATGAAAACATGTGGATGGACTGTTATGGCCCCATTGAACATCTGACTCTGTTGCAATGTCACTAAAATGAATTTTTGGAGCCAGTTCAATTTGTCTTTAGCTTTATAGACATGGCCTTATTTGTATCTATTGCTCTCCCTTTCATGGAAGCATAATAAAGGAAAGAAAAAAACAGCGTCCAATCAATCAGTCAGTCAATCAGAAATAAGAGCTTTGAAGGAAAGTTCACAATGAATGTAAGATAACAGGGAAACCAGAGGTGTTTTGTGTATTTCCTCTATGGAGGATAGAGGCCTCCATGATTAAGGATGTCATCAGGAATTATTTATGTTTCCACTGTCTAATACAAATTAAATTAACACTGTTTCAGGAATTGCTCAGGTATGAATATAAATAGTAGGTGTGATACAGACACCATCCAGCATTTGTGAGGGCAACAGTAATGATTCCTATTAAAATAAAGGTATATTCACACACATTAAGATGAGTAATATAAGAAAACACTAAAACAGAAAATAAGAAGTGTTGGAAAGAATGTGGAGAAATTAGAACCCTTGTGCACTGTTGGTAGGAATATAAGAATGGTACAATCAGTATGGAAAAAAATAAGTATTTCCTCAAAAAATTTAAAACAGAATCACCATATAGTCTAGCAATTTCACTTCTGGGTATATACCCAAAACAGTTGAAAGCAGAATCTCTAAGATATACTTGTAAACCCATCTTCTTAGCATCATTTATTCACACTAAGCAAATGGTGGAAGCAACCCAAATGTACATAGACTGATGAATGGATGATCAAAGGTAGTATATACATACAATGGGATATTATTCAACCTTAAAAAATAAGGAAATTCCAACATATGCTACAACATGGATAAAGCTTGAGTACTTTTTTTTTTGTGTGTGTGTGTGTGTTACACGGGCCTCTTACTGTTGTGGCCTCTCCCGTTGCGGAGCATAGGCTCTGGACGCGCAGGCTCAGCGGCCATGGCTCACGGGCCCAGCCGCTCCGCGGCATGTGGGATCTTCCCGGACCGGGGCACGAACCCGTGTCCCCTGCATTGGCAGGCGGACTCTCAACCACTGTGCCACCAGGGAAGCCCCTGAGGACATTATTTTAAGTGAAGTAAGCCATTCATATGAAGACAAATACTGTATGATACCACTTATATGAGGTACCTAGAGAAGTCAGATGCATAGAGATTGAGAGTAGAATGGTGGTTTGCAGGGGAACAAGCAGAATGGAGTGGGTAGTTGTTTACTGGACATAGAGTTTCAATATTGGAAGATGAAAAGAGTTCTGGAGATCGGTAGTGATAGTCGTACAGCAGTATAAATGTAAATGCCAATAAACTATACACTTGAAAATGGTTAAGATGGTAAATTTTATGTGTATTTTACCACAATAATAAAACATGGGGGAAAAGCCACAGGACTGCAAAGACCCCATTGGACCCTAAAATGCCACAAAGCCCTAAGCCTCTTTCCTCCTTGTTTACAGCACTAAATCTGTCCATTTTCCTGTGTTCATAAAGGACCTTTTCCAAAGCAGTGCCTTTGACTCCAAGGCTGTCTCTAGACTTGGTCCCCAGGCTTGGCTCACCTACCTCCTCACCTCTTCTCTCCAGACCTTGCAACCCCACTCACTGGCCTAAGCCTCAGGGACTATGTGAAGCCTGTCCTATTGTTTAGGGAAATTTTATTTAAAAAGTAAAATACTACATTCAACATATTCAACCTAATGGAAAAGAAATCAATAAAGAAGCGAAGTTGGGACTGAAAAAGTCATGAGAACTGTTGGGGAAAAAAAGGTAAAATGCAGGTGCAATATAAATACTCATATAATGGGTAAGATAATCCAATCAAGAGTCAGAAATTATCACCGTATGTTTAAGACACACACAAAAAAAGAGGCAACTCCATGCTCTCCATAGGAAATGCCTTTAAATTCAAAGATGCAAAAAGAATGAAAGTAAAAGGATCAGGAAAAGATATATATATGTAAATACACCCACCAGAAAGCTGGAGAGACTCTCCTAATACCAGGAGGGAAGAAGACTTTAAAAGAAAAAATATTACTAGAGATATAGAAGGCTGTATCATGAAAAAGGTCGATTCGTCAGGAAGCTATAACATTTATATGTGCATTTAATAACAGAGTGCCAAAATAAATGAAGCAAAAGAGAAATGAAGGGAAAAACAACAGTAAATGGAGACTCCAGTATCTCACTTTGAATATCATATACACAACTAGGCAAAATATCAACACAGAAATAAAAGACTTGTAAAACACTATAAACTAAGTATACCTTACGTGTCTACAGAACACTGCACCCAACAACAACAGAATATATATTCTTCAGAAGTGCATATGAAACCTCCAGGGTAGAACAACTGCTAGGACATAAACTTCACTAAATTTAAAATACTAAGAATAAATACTTCTATGGTCTGTGACAACAATGGAATGAAATTAGAAATCAATAACTTAGGAAAAACTGGAGAAGTTCACAAATATGAAAAAAAATACTCGTAAATAACCAATGTGTCAAAGAAGAAATCCATACAGAAGTGAGGAAAGGTCTCAAACCAATAATCTCACCTTCCACCTTATCACACTTGAAAGGATGGGCACCAACACCCCCCCCAATGAGATGAAGGAAATAAAAAGGAGCAGAAAATAGAGAACAGAAACAGCATATAGAAATCAATGAAATCAAAAGTGGGGTGTTTGAAAAAGATCAATAAAACTGACAAATCTTTAGCTAAACTGACTGAAAGAAAAAGAAGACTCAAATTCCGAAAATTGGACAGAAGGAAAGACTATTCCACCAACCTTACAACAATAAAAAGGATTATAAAGGAATTCAATGAACAGTATAGCAACAAATTAGATAATTTAGATGAAATAGACAAACCCCTAGAAATATACATCCTGCAGAAAATAACTCAAGAAAAAAATAGAGTTTCTGACTATACAAGTGATGTGGTTGAATTACTAAGCAAAAACTGCTCAAAAGGAAAGCCCAGGCCCAAATGGCTTCACCATAGAATTCTCCAAATCATTCATATGTTTAATATGATTCTTCAGAAACCCTCCCCACAAATAGAATCAACACAACACTTCAAACTCATTCTATCAGACCAGTATTACTCTTACTCTAAAACCAGACAAAGGTATTACTAAAAAATGAAGAAACCAATTTTCCTTGTGAAAATGGATGCCAAAAAAATCAACCATACTAGAAAACCTAATCCAGCATCATCTAACCACAAATATACAATGTGACTAAGTTGGATTTACTTCAGGGATGCTAGGTTGAGTCAATATCTCAAAATCAACTTAGGCAATATAATGTATTAATACAGTAATAAGCAAAAATGTCATGATCACCTCAGTAGACTCATAGAAAATACAGTTGACCCTTGAACAACATAGGTTTGAACTGCACAGGTCCACTTATATGCAGATCTTTTCCCAAAAATATATTGGAAAAAATTTTGGAGATTTGCAACAATTTGAAAAAGCCTGCAGATGAACCATGTAGCCTGGAAATATTGAAAAAATTAAGGAAAAGCTAGGTATGTCACAAATGTATTAAATGTAGGTACTAGTCTTTTATCATTTACTACCACAAAATATACACACATCTATTATAAAATGTTAAAACTTATGCAGTACGCCTGAAACTAACACAACATTGTAAATCAACCATACTCCAATAAAATTTTTTAAAAAACTACTAATTCCAAAAAAAAAAAAACTTATGCACACACAGACCAAACATAGCACCATTTGCAATTGAGAGAATGTAAACAAACAGAAACATGCCATATTAAAACTACATAAAATTAACTGTAGTATATACTCTACTATTTTAATAATTTTGTAGCCACCTCCTGATGCTATTTTGGTGAGCTCAAGTGGTGTGAGTATCCATAAAATGTCATGTGATGCTAGTTCCCTGGTGGTCTAGAGGTTAGGATTCGTTGCTTTCACTGCAACGAATTGAACCCATGTTCTGGGTTCAATCCCTGGTCAGGGAACTGAGATCTCACAAGCCGCATGGTGCAGCCAAAAATTAAAAAAAAAACTCATCTGATGCTAATTATCTCCACGTGTGCAGTTTGTCTCTCCAGTGAATTGCATATGGCAGTAAAAAGTGTTCTTTTGTGGTTCTTGAGTATTTTTCATCGTGTTCAGTGCAATACTGTAAACCTTGGGACCCATGGAAAGTGCCACTAGTGATGCTGGAAGTGCTCCCAAGAAGCAGAGAAAAGTCACTGTTACCAAGTCCAAGCTCATACTGCTTGCTGAACAACAGGCCAACAAATCAAGAGATTAGTTGTTTAGGCAAGGAATAGCTCATGCGCCACAGCTACTAAGCCTGAGTGCCACAACTACTGAAGCCCGCGTGCCTAGAGCCCATGCTCCACAACAAGAGAAGCCACTGCATTGAGAAGCCCACGCACGGCAACGAAGAGTAGCCCCTGCTCTCCACAACCAGAGAGAAGCCCATGCTCAGCAACAAAGACCCAATGCAGCCAAAAAAAAAAAAAAAAAAGATGGCTTTTGACTTCTTTTTGACACGGACTCTTCTATGATACAGGCACTGAAACTAAAGCAAATGGTGGAAGAAGAATTGGTACTATAGAAACATTTTTTTAGAAATGAATGAAACATTTTTAGAGAAATGAAACATTTTTAGAGAAATGAATAAGCAAAAGAGTCAGACAGAAATTACAATGTATTTCCATAAAATTACACCTCTCCTGCCTTCCCTTCGACCTCCTCCACCTCTTCCACCTTTGCCATCCCTCAGAGAGCTAGACCACCCCCTCCTATTCAGTCTACTCAATGTGGAGACAAGGATGAAGACCCTTTATGATGATTCACTTCCACTTAATGAATAGTAAATATTCATCATACTGTACAGTTAATCAACTTTATTGTATATGTGTGTGAATGTCTTCATGTGAAAATCTAATAACTGTGTGGCAAGAACTGTATGAGATGTTTTTGTGTCATTATTATCATCATCTCTTAATTATTATCATCTGCAAGACTTGTATGGAAGTGGAAAGCCTATCCTTACCTAGGTATAAAGTGAGTGATATTTAATATAAAATTAGTGATGTGTAAATTTTATTACTGTTTTATAACTTTGCTTTCAAAGAATTACATTACCATACAGTATGCTTCTCTCGTAATTGGAGAAACTGCATATCAGCCTATGATCACAGGTAAGTGGTTTTTTAAAAAAATGGAACAATGTTTTCAATACTGTATTATGAATATGACCATAATACATGATAAAAATTTTATAATGATTCAGCCATTAGTTATAGGCTAGGCTACCGTGAAGCAACTGTATCCATTACACGAGGCTACCATAAAGCAATCATATTGCCATTTCTTCATTATCAGTGCATGAATCATTATAATTATGAATTTCTTTTTCACATTATCTTTTCATTTTTGATGTCGTGTTAGTAATACATATAACATCACAGCGTTTTGTATCATATAAGACAATATTGATGGAGGTACTGATAGACAATTCATCTTGTAAACAGAAGACAAACTTATGGTATTGATAAATACAGTACAGTACTGTAAATGTATTTTCCTTATGATTTTCTTAATATTTTATTTTCTCTTGCTTACTTTCTTGTAATAATACAGTATACAGTCATATTACATACAAAATATGTGCTAATCAGCTGTTTATGTTATCTGGTCAACAGTAGTCTATTAATAAAGTTTTGGGGGAGTCAATAGTTATATGTAGATTTTTGACTGCCTGGGGACAGCACCTCTAACCCCTGCATTGTTCAAGGGTCAGCTGTAGTTGACAACCTCCAGCACCCTCTCATGATAAAAACCCTCAGCAAACCAGGTATTGATAGAAATTTCCTTCACATGAAAATGAGCATCGATGAAAAAAATCACAGCATATATTATATTTAATTGGTGAAAAACTGGATTCTTTCCCCTGAATATCAGGAAGGAAACAATGATATCTGCTCTTATCATTTCTATTTGACAATACCCTGGGGGTTTTAGCCAGGACAATTGTGCAATGAATAAATGAATGAAAAGGAAATAAAATGAATCCAGGTTGGATAAGAGAAAGTAATGCTGTCTCTACATGTAGATGATGTATCCTGTAAATAGAAAACTCTAAGGAATCCACTTTTTAAAAAAAATATTAGAAATGATAATCGAGTTTGGAAAGGTTGTAGGGTACAAGATCAATATATAAAAATACATTCTATTTCTAATCACTTGCAACAAAAAAATATGAAAATGAAATTAAAAAAACAAATCCATTCACAAGAGCATAAAAATGAATAAAATAGGGGAGAGGGATAAATTGGGAGACTGGGATTGACATTTAAATGCTACTATGTATAAAATAGATGGCTAATAAAAGTCTACTGTATAGCACAGGAAACTCTGCTCAATACTCTGTGATAGCCTATATGGGAAAATAATCTTAAAAAAAGAGTGGATATATGTATATGTATAACTGATTAACTTTGCTGTACACCTGAAACTAACACAACATTGTAAATCAACTGTACCGCAGTAAAATGAATAAAATAGTTAGGACTAAATTTAACAAAAGAGATACCAAGCAAAAACTCTGAAATCCACAAAACATTGTTGAGCAAAATTAAAGATCTAATTACATGGTATAACCTCCCATGTACGTACATTGGAAGATAATATTTTGAGATGGCAATACTCCTCCAAATGATCCACAGATTCAGTGCAATCTCTGTCAGAATCCCAACTGACTTCTTTATAGAAATTGTTAAACTGTTTCAAAAAGTCAGATAGAATTGCAAGGTATCAAGAATAACCAAAACAATGAAAGCAAAAATCAAGTAGGAGGACTCACATTTCCTTATTTCAAAACTTTCTGCTGAACAATGGTAATGAATGTAGTGTGGTAATGACACAGGGATGGACATATAAATCATTGGAATAGAATGAGATTTCATAAATAAACCCATCCATCTGTGGTCAACTGGTTTTCAAACACAATGCCAAGAATGGGAAAAGAATATTATTCTTAAAAGTTGGCACTGGGACGAGTGGATAGCCACATGCAAAAGAATGAAGTGGATGTTTACATCACACCACATACAGTAATTTACCAAAATGGATCAAAGACCTAAACATAAGAAGTTAAACCTTAATACTCTTAGAAAAAATGTAGGGACTTCCCTGGAGGTCCAGTGGTTAAGACTCTGCACTTCCACTGCAGGGGGCACAGGTTCAATTCTTGGTCCTTGAACTAAGATCCTCGCATGACCAGTGGCGTGGCCAAAATATATACGTATATGGAGGAAAATAGTCATGACCTTGGATTTGGCACAAAATTATTCAAGATGACACCAAAAAAAAAGACAACTTGAATTTAATCAAAATTATTAACTTTTGTACTTAAGAGTATACTATCAAAAAGGTGAAAACACACATTGGGACCCAAGTTTACTATTGTGGGAATATAGAATGGTGCAGCCACTTTATTTATTTATTTTTAATTAATTTATTTATTTACTTACTTATTTTTGGTTGCATTGGGTCTTGCTTGCTGCGCGCGGGCTTTCTTTAGTTGCAGCGAGCAGGGGCTACTCTTCGTTGCGGTGTGTGGTCTTCACATTGTGGTGACTTCTCTTGTTGTGGAACCCGGGCTCTAGGCACACGGGCTTCAGTAGTTGTGGCACTCGGGTTCAGTAGTTCTGGTGTACGGGCTTAGTTGCTCCGCGGCATGTGGGATCTTCCCGGACCAGGGCTCGAACCCGTGTCCCCTGCATTGGCAAGTGGATTCTTAACCACTGTGCCACCAGGGAAGCCCAGTGCAGCCACTGTAGAAAACAGTATGGCATGGGAATTCCCTGGTGGTCCAGTGGTTAGGACTCTGCGCTTTCACTGCTCGGGGCCTGGTTCTATCCCTGGTCGAAGAACTAAGATCCTGCAAGCCGGGCGATGCGACCAAAACACACGCACACGCACACACACACATACACACAAAACCCCCACAAAAACAAACAAACAAACAAAAAACAGTATGGCAGTTCCTCAAAAATTATATTCAAAATTACCATGTGATCCAGCAATACTGCTTCTGGGTACGTACTCCCAGGACTCAGATATTTCTACACCCATGTTCACAGGAATGTTATTCATGAGCCAAAAGGTGGTAGCAACTCATGTGTCCATCAAAAATGAATGGATAACAAAATTTAGTATATACATAGAATGGAATTTTATTCAGATTTAGAAAGAAAGGAAATTCTAACATATGCTGTAACATGGGTGAAACGAGAACATCATGCTAAGTGAAATAAGCCAGTCAAAAATGGACAACTACTATACGAATCCACTTGTATGAAGTACCTAGAATAGTGAAATTCATAGGGACAGAAAGTAGAATGGTGGTTGGTAGGGCCTGGGGGAGAGGGAAGTGGGGAGATGTTGTTTAATATGTATAGATTTTCAGTTTTGAAAGATGAAAACACTTCTGAAATTGATTTCCCAATGTCAGTGTACTTCTCACTACTGAACTGGACATTTAAGATGTAAACTTCATAGTATGTGTTAAAAGTTAAAATTTTAAAGCAAGAGAGGGAAAACACAGCCCACAGAATGGAAGAAAGTTTTGCAAATAAAATATCTAAGGGATTTGTACTGAAGGTATATAAAGAACACTAATAACTCAATAAGAAGTCAACTAACCCAATTTTAAAATATGAAAGAATGTAAATAGACATTTTTAAAGGAAAATGTACAAATGGTCAAGAACACATTAAAAGATGCTTGCACTAGCCATCAAAGAAATTCAAATCAGGGCTTCCCTGGTGGCGCAGTGGTTGAGAGTCCGCCTGCCGATGCAGGAGACGCGGGTTCGTGCCCCGGTCCGGGAGGATCCCACATGCTGCGGAGCGGCTGGGCCTGTGAGCCATGGCCGCTGGGCCTGCGTGTCTGGAGCCTGTGCTCCGCAATGGGAGAGGCCACAACAGTGAGAGGCCCGCGTACCGCAAAAAAAAAAAAAAAAAAAAAAAAAAAGAAAGAAATTCAAATCAAAACCCCAGTGAGAGGGACTTCCCTGGTGGTGCAGTGGTTAAGACTCCATGCTCCCAATGCAGGGGTCTGGGGTTCGATCCCTGGTCAGGAAACTAGATCCCACATGCATGCTACAACTAAGGAGCCCATCTGCCGCAAATAAGAGCCGGTGCAACCAAATAAATAAATATATATTTTAAAAAATGAGATACCACTTCACAACCACTAGGATAGCTAGAGTTTAAAAAAGTGAGATAATAAAAGCTTTGTGGATGATATGGGAAAATTGGAACCCTCAACCACTGCCGGTGGGAATATAAAATGGTGCAACGACTTTGGAAAACAAATCTAGCAATTCCTCAGAAATTAAACCTAGAATTACCATAGGACCCATCAATTCATTCCTAGGTATATGCCCAATAGAAATGAAAATATGTCCAAACAAAAATTTGTAAATGAAAGTTTATTGCAACGTTATTCATAATAGCCAAAAGGTGGAAACAAACTAAATGTCCATTAAGGAATGAGTAAATAAAGAAAATGTGTTTTATGCATACAGTGGAATATTATTCAGCCATAAAGATGAATGAGGTATCCATACATGCTACCACATAGATGTTCCTTGAAAAAGTTATGCTAAGCAACTGAAGTTAATTACAAAGACAATACTTCATATGATTCCATTCGTATATAACTCCAGAACAGGGAAATCTATAGAAACAGAAAGATTAGAGGTTGTCTACAACCTGGCTTGGAGGAAGAAGATGGGAAGATAGGGAAGTGATATCTAAAGGGTACCGGGGTTTCTTTTAGAGGTGACAAAAATGTTCAAAAATTGTGGTGCTGATTGAACATATCTGTGAATGTACTGAAAACCATTGACTTGTACACACCAAAGGGATGCAGTGTATGGTATATGTATTTTACCTCAATAAAACTATTCAGATAAGTAAATGCATTAGAAGTTTTGAACCAATGTGTTTAAGAATATTAAAAGTTTTCAAGTATATCCCACATTTCCAAAACTTATTGTTTTTATATATATATATAATGTTCTACGTCAATTATACCTCATTTGGGTTTTTTTAAAATTTATTTTTGGCTGCCTTGGGTCTTCTTTGCTGCCCGCGGGCTTTCTCTAGTTGCAGCGCACGGGCTTCTCACTGCGGTGTCTTCTCTCGTTGTGGAGCACGCGCTCTAGGAGCTCGGTCTTCACTAGTTGTGGCAGGTAGTCTTCAGTAGTTGTGGCACAGGGGCTAAGTCGCTCCGCGGCACCAGGGATCGAACCCGTGTCCCCTGCATTGGCAGGTGGATTCTTAACCACTGTGCCATCAGGGAAGTTCCCAAAACTTATTGTTTTTTGTTATATTGGTAAAAATAGTAACTAGGGGCTTCCCTAGTTGCACGCAGCAACGAAGACCCAATGCAGCCAAAAATAAACAAATAAATAAATTTATTTAAAAAAATAGTAACTGGATTGCCTTAGGGATATCATAGCTGTTTACATTTCAAAATTTCTAGGCACACACTCTGAAACTAAATTTCCTTCTAGCGCAAAATGTATACCTGAGAGTCTTCTTGAACACATCTCACAAATTATGATTGGTGGGAGAAGAGTCCCTGTTCCCAGGCAAGGGCTGCAGGGTTCAAACTTCCCACCAGAGTCAAGTGCTTGGGAGGCCAGGGGATTCTCTAGCTAAAATACCACATATGTGGAGAGGGAAAAGTGACGGCCTCAACGCTGTCAACAAAGATAAAAATGGAGCCAGGCTCTTTATTACACATGGTGAGGTCATTTTTCAGTGGGTTTGTAAACAAGGGTCACAGTATCTTGAGTGGCCTCACAGCCTGTGCCAAGTATTGCCCCGTGGAGGACCGCAAACCCTCTTTTCTCAGTTGGCCTGACCAGGGCGCCCCTCTTGCTTTGGATAAGGACGTCGGTTGTTCTGGAATCTTATTCTGGAATTCCCTGAGCACACCTGTGTCCCCACATTCTTAAAAATCTGAGGAAGACGCCACTGTCCCGCTAGGGCCAGTGACAAGTGTGGTTTAAAGGCAAACGTCGCTGGAAAGGAAAAGTTCCCGCCCGCCTGTGGAAACTGGTTCTGCTCAATCATGTGACCTCCTGACCCATTCTCACTCAGGAGAAAGGGGGGCGGGTGCTTGCGAACTGTCCAATCGGGGGCGCAGCAGGGGAAAGTGGGAGGGTCACGCTCTGCAAACTGCGTGGACGCTCGTGGCCACGCTTTGCGTGGAATCTCGTCTGCGTTTACGCGTCTCAGGTGTGTCTGCTGCAGCGTAAATACGTGTTGCGGGGGCCGCGGGAGTCTATGGGAAGACGCCGGAGGAGCCCAAAGCCGGGAAATGGTGAGTGTGCAGGGCCAGGTGTCCCAGGACAGGGAGGAGGGACAGTGTGAACCGGCCGTGGCGGGACGTAGGCCTCCCGGCGCGGTAAACTTAGGAGTCTGCGGAACCAAAATCGCAGGGGGCGCCGTTCAGACCTCATTCCCTCCGGCTGCCGCAGTGGCGGGGCTGGGTCGGCAGCCGGGACCCCGGGCGTCCTGACCCGTCACTGCAGGCGGTGACTTAAGCCTGGAGCCTCTCTGGACAGCTCTGCGCCCACAGCCCCGCGACTCGTCTAGAATGTGTGGTGACCACGGGGAGGGTTATCAGGGGACAATCCTGACTCCGTCTCCGTGGTTCGTGAGTGGGAGGAGCTGTGGTCTGTGCGGTCCCAGTCCCTCCTTTCTCCCCAGGGGGCACTCGTTTTCTCCTGAGTTTTCCAAATGTTTGGAGAGCAGGGTCTCAAATCCAGGATCCAGACTAATTCCCAGATTAGCTTTTCCTAAAACTGGCAATAAATCCCTAAATTTCCACATCCCTCCCTCATTCCCACAGCCAACTTTCCGTCTTCAATTCAGAGCATCATTATCAACTCTTTGTTCTCCCTGGTGTATTTCAAACAGACCCAATATTCTAATTGTTTATCCTTTTTCTTTGTTTAAAAAAATAATTTACTTTTGGCTGTGTTGGGTCTTCGTTGCTGCACGCGGGCTTTCTCTAGTTGCGGCGAGCGGGGGCTGCTCTTCGTTGCGGTGCACGGGCTTATTGCGGTGGCTTCTCTTGTTGCGGAGCATGGGCTCTAGGCGCACGGGCTTCAGTAGTTGTGGCTCACGGGCTCAGTAGTTGTCGCTCGCCAGCTCTAGAGCACAGGCTCAGTAGTTGTGGCGCACGGGCTTAGTTGCTCCGCGGCATGTGGGATCTTCCCAGACCAGGGCTCGAACCCGTGTCCGCTGCATTAGCAGGAGGATTCTTAACCACTGCACCACCAGGGAAGTCCTTATCCTTTTTCTAAAGAGTCATGGGTGGCTCTTTTTTAAGGATTTATATTTGCTGTGGATATTTTCCATGAGAGGATATCTGAGAATAACCGCCAGGAACTGAAACCAACCACCTGGAACTGAAACCATGTAACTCAGATTGGGACTTGAACCCACGGTCTTTTAACTGAGATCTCACACCTGGTCTCAGGACTTAATGAAGCTCAGGTCCTTGATGTCTCATCACAGAAAGAATTCAGTGAGAGACAAAGTGATAGGAGAAGTGGACACACTCCACAGACAGAGTGTGGGCCATCTCAGAAGGTGAGAGTGGCACCAGGGTGTGGGGTTGGCCATTTTTATAGGCCAACCTTTTTATAGGGGTGGATAATTTCATAGGCTAATGAGTGGGAGGGGTATTCCAGCTATTTTGGAGAAGGGGTGGGGATTTCCAGGAATTGGGCCACCGCCCACTTTTTGACCTTTATGCTCGGCCTTGGAACTGTCATGACACCTGTGAGTGTGTTCCAATGAGTGTACACTGAGGCCCAAGGTCTAGTGGAAGTCAACTTGTCTGCCATCTTGGACCTATTCTGTTCTACTCAGTTTATGTCATGTCCTCAGCCTATGTCATTCTTTTAAAGGTTGTGCTGTGTCCCCTTCCCTCCTGTTTCAGAACTACATTATATGAAATCCTTGTGCCTCTCCTCGAGGATCTTTCCTGGGCACAGACATCCTATGGGTAGTCCTTTGGGTAGAGTTTCCTCTTTGGAAACGTTCCTGGGTGTTCTCTCCTGTCAGCACTTCCCCTCCCTGGGTTTGTCACCCTGGAAAGATTTATTCATGTATGTGAGCCTCAGTTATTCAAAAACTTAAAATTTATGTAAGCAGTGGAGCTTGAACGATAGCATTTTCCAAAGAGGCAAGAAATAGGTGAGTTTCAGAAAAAAGAAAATATTCTTGTATTCCATTGCGTCAAAAATTCTTGTTTCTTTTTTCTTCCCTCCCTGAGCAGGTGTAATATCCTGAGGTCTGTTCTTTTTGTTTGGGGGTTTTGGGGGGGGGCGGGAGGTTCAAATGCAATTCCAGGGCTTAGGCTTGAGGTGTTCAAGTACAGTTTTTAAAAATATTTTATTGAAATATAGTTGATTTACAATGTGTTAGTTTCAGATGTACAGTCAAGTGATTCAGTCATATATATATACATATATATGTGTATATTTGTATGTGAATATATGTATATATACTTTTTAGATGCTTTTCCAGGTTATTGATATTGAGTATAGTTCCCTGTGCTATACAGTTGGTCCTTGTTAGTTATCTGTTTTATGTATAGTAGTGTGTATATTTTAATCCCAAACTCCTAATTTACCCCCCCAATTATGTCTTTATAAAACAATTTCTTGCTGTGGAAATAATAATTAATTAATATCATTATTTTCTGAGAGTAATAGATACGCGTTTTCTTGTTGAACTAGAAAAAAGCCTTACAATTTTCTTCCCTCCTTTCTACATAAACACTAGGTTTGTGTGATTTTGCTGGATTCTTCAACCACTGGGGCCATTTAAAATAACATCGTGTGGTCCAAAACAATGTGACTGGGAGCAGAGACCTGAGGTCAGTGACTCAAGGCGAGGCCCCCTTGAGGCTGCAAAGGGAAGTACTTGAAGGCCCAGCTGGTTCTTCCTGGAGAGCCCAGCAGGTGTCCTACCTGCTCACACCCACCATGGAAGGAGCCTTTAAGCTGAGAGAAGCTACAGAGCCCTGGAAAGCTGGGGATACAAGTGCACATGGCAGAAAGGGTTTGGGGGGAGATGGGATGGTGATACCCCTTTTGAGGTTGTAACCGTGGTTCCCCCGGGTCTGTTTCTAGGTATAGGCTGGAGTTGGGGTTTTTTTTTTTAATATAAATTTATTTATTTATTTATTTTTGGCTGAGTTGGGTCTTTGTTGCTGCGTGTGGGCTTTCTCTAGTTGCTCCAAGCGGGGGCTACTCTTAGTTGTGGTGCACGGGCTTCTCATTGCGGTGGCTTCTCTTGTTGTGGAGTACGGGCTCTAGGCATGCGGGCTTCAGTAGTTGTGGCTTGCGGGCTCTAGAGCGCAGGCTCAGCAGTTGTGGCGCATGGGCTTAGTTGCTCCACAGCATTTGGGATCTTCCCGGGCCAGGGCTCAAACCCGTGTCCCCTGCATTGGCAGACGGATTCTTAACCACTGCGCCACCAGGGAAGCCCTAGGTTGGAGTTTTGCATCCACAGTGTAGCTGCGCTCAGAGTGTAATTTGTTTACATTGAGAAAGCCTGTGACAGGAGTTCTGTGTCCTGGGTTAGGGGTCATGAATTTGGGAGTTCTTTTGGGTCAGAATCTTAAATTGAATTCTGCTGAGAGTTTTCTCACTGTGGGAATGGAAGCCTGAAAAAGGGAGTGGTTCCATTATTCATCAGGGAGAGGAGGGCGTGTGGCGCTCCCAGAGTCCATCCCTGTGGCTGCTCAGGTGCCCCCACCCTCCTTCACCAGGGACTGACCTGGTCCAGCGGTTCTATCTCAACCAGGAGAGCCTAGTGTGTGTTAAACTTTCAAACAGGCTCCTTCTGTCCTGTGGGACGCTGGCTGCTTATCTGTGCTGATTCCAATATTTGTGTCTCTTTCCTCTGGATTCTTTTATCCATTGAATAGTGCAGTCCTTTGGCTGTAGTTTCCCTTAGCACTTTGTAATTAATTCCCTGTGTGGGAAATAATATTTTTAGTTTCTTGGGCTTAAAGAAAAATCTAAGTTGATTGAGAGATATGATGTCGGTAAGGCAAGAAAATTGTGGAACTAAATAGAATTTTTGTTCCTTTTAGGGAAGAGAACCTCAAGATGTGAGATGAATGTGTTTACGTTTTCAGGTACGTGTTTCATTTTACATCAGTGTTTGTGCATGTCCTTAGAGAATATTGAAATTTAAAAGGCAGGGGACTTCATGGCAGTCCAGTGGTTAGGACTCGTGGCTTTCACTGCTGGTTCAATCCCTGGTCGAGGAACTAAGATCCTGCAAGCCGTGTAGCACAGCCAAAAAAAAAAAAAAAAAAGCTAAAGCAATTGATGTGAGGACAGCTAATCAAAGCTTACATAAATCTTTGAAAATTCTACTGCATTTAGAGAACTAAACCCAAACCCCTGTTGTATTATAATGTTATATTGATTTCTGAAAATACCACCCTCCCCCATGTGAGATATAGGGAAGGGACAAACTAGGATACACCTTGTCATTTTAGTTAGCAAGGGATTTGAAAATTGTGGTTTATACTTTTGTAACCATTCGTGTTCAAAGGAATTAGATCTTAACAATAGTTTCCTATGTACAAAAGTTAAAATTAAAGAAAGACTATTAAATAGTAACACAGGGTGTATATACTTTGCTTATTTTCAATAAACCTGTGAGATACAAAAGCCTAACTTAAGCAAAGTCACTGCCCACCTTTCCTGGTCCCCTCCAGCATTGTTACTCCAACCACTGCAGATACACAGTTTTAATCATTTCTTGAGCTTCCTGTTAATGTTTCTTTATATAAAAACAAGCCATTGTGAATTCATATTTTTCATACCCAAGTTTGTCCTTATAATGAGTAGTCAGACTCCACATTTTTGAAACTTGATTAAAGTATAGTTGGTATACAATGTTGTATTAATTTTTGCTGTACAGCAAAGTGATTCAGTTATGCATATATACATTCTTTTTCATATTCTTTTCCATTATGGTTTATCACAGGATATTGAATATAGTTCCCTGTGTTACACAGTAGGACCTTGTTGTTTATCCATTCTATATATAATAGTTTGCATCTGCTCATCCCACACTCCCAGTCCTTCCCTACCCCAGCCCCCCTCCCTCTCGGCAACCACAAGTCTATTCTCTGTGTTTGTAAAGACTCCACGTTTTTTGATGTTTACCGACAGCTTATGCCTCCCTTCTCTCTTCCCCTTGTGTCCACGCCCGGAAAAGCCGATAACAAAGTCTGTAGTCCTCTGGCATTAGTTTCACATTCCAGCCACACAAGCCCCTGTCTGTGTGCAGAACTCTTATCCTGGCCCAACCCCGACAAAGATTCTTTGCTTGACCAGAGAATCTTTGGTTCTGACCCTAAACCTTCTCCTGGGCCTATCTGCGTAGTTCCTCGTGAAATCCAGTTTTACCAGAAACCCTGCTGCATCAGTTAAACCAGAATTCCCCAGCTCCCCATGTCTGATTCCTTCTGTATCTGATTGGGTTCCTACACTCCCACCATTGCTCAGGTGATGTGTGATCACCCTGCCTGACTTCAGTAAGAATCCTGTTAGGTCAGTTTATCCAGACCCACTAATCCCTGGTTTTTCTTTTAGTAAATTTCCATCCACTGACCCCCGCCCCCCCACCTTGCTCTCTGGCCATGAATTCCCACTTCCTCATGCTGTATTCAGAGTTGAGCCTAGTCTCATTTCTCCCTGGCTGTGAAATCCCATTGCAGTAGTCTCTGTACCTGTCCCAGGGGTTCTGGATAAAATCTGCTTTACCTCTTTGACAAGTGTCACTGAATATTTTTTCTTTAACGTCCCCTAACCATGATGAAAATCCAGGCCAGGCTCCTTTCCTTGCTTTCTGAAGCCATTTCAGAGCTGCTTGAGATGCCAGCCCTGCCTTCCCCCCAAGACCTCAATTACGTGGGTCATAGACTTTTTTTTTTTTTTTTTTTTTTGGCCCCACTGTGTGGCATGCGGGATCCTAGTTCCCTGACCAGGGATCAAACCTATGCCCCCTGCATTGGGAGAGCGGAGCCTTAACCACTGGACCACCAGGGAAGTCCCAGTCATAGGCTTTTTCCTACCCTGAGTGTGTGTGTGTGTGTTTGCATGACACACCAGCATCAGTCTCAACATGGAAATCACACCTCTGCAGGTGGCAAGAAAAATTGGTGTGGTGAGCAGCATGGCCAGACATGACCACCACCCATGGGTCTGTCTTCTCTTGCTCTGACTTGCTCACCTGCTGTGTTGTCTTATGGCGGCCAGTGCTATGGGCTGCTAGGTGCCAGGGACCTCGTGCTGTGAGCTGTGCTGCCTATGTTGCATTGTTGACCATACGAATCCTCAGTTTTAGATTCAGCAGACCAGAGTTGGCAGTTTCAAGAATTCCTAGGCTTTGGGGAGCAGCAGTATGGGATTGGCGCCCTTCTTGTATTAGTCCTGGGGTGATATCTTTGCCAGGATTTATCTGTGTGTTAGAGTGAAGCTGTGACAGAGGCAGGCTTGGCCCTGACATACCCCAGTGAGGGGTGAGATAGAGAGACTATGCCCTGTGCAAGAGGTGGCTCCATTGAGTGTTGCTCTTGAAAGAACAGTCATTTAAAAAGACAGAAAAAGAGAAGAGAGGGGGAAAGGCAGCCAACAGATGGCAGGCCGAATCCGCCCTCCTAATACCAGGGGGTGCACCAGGACCCTTAAGTACCTCTGCTGCTGCCCCTGTCTCTACTGCAACAAAGCTCCTGACCCTCAGAGTTACAAGGGGCAACACCCATGGCATCCTTGTGGCACAGCCAAGGGATTAGTTCAAACTGACTTAAACCTGGGGTCCTTAAACCCTATAAAGCAACCCGTTGTCCTGGAGGAGACCCCTATTCCTCATGGCACTAATGTGAGGCCCTCTGGAGGGAAAAATTTTATAAATTTTATAAATACCAGGGTAGAGAGGTCACCCTCTCCCCCGAAGTATATACAGTGACTGAAAAACTAAAACAGGGAAGGACAGGAGAGAGGAAATAAGTGAAAAAAGGTGCACAATTTAACCCAACTGGAAATCTAAAATATAGTAAAAGAATTTACACAAAAGATAAAGAAAAGATAAAGGGGCACTGTTTGGTTTCTGGGGCCTCTACAACATAGTTTCTGAATTTTGTCATCTGCTGTATTGCATTGATTCACAAACCTTCATGCAAATAATACTGGGTCTCAAGTTACAGTTATATTAGGATCCCACTAAACTTAAGCAAGGTAAGATAATCTCTAAGATTATCTAAGATGATCTAAGATTCCCAATAATCTTAGAGGAGTTACTGAATATAAAATAGGGGACAATACTCACTTCGGCAGCACATATACTAAAATTGGAATGATACAGAGAAGGTTAACATGGCCCCTGCACAGGGATGACAAGCAAATTCGTGAAGCAGTCCATATTTTAAAAAAAAAAATTATCAAAGCTATAAGACCCACTGATAGACAGTAAACTTTACTATGTTAATAAAAACTACATGTGCTATATCGCACATTTAAAAAATATTTTGATAACTATATTTCTACATAATTTGTTTCCTTTATAATTCTATGTATTTTTTGCAATAAAAACATTATTCCAAAAATATAAATATTAAAAAAATAAAATAGGAGACAAATAAGCATGTCTCACCTTAACCATCATCCAACTTGCCTAAAGACCCCATAGTCATAGGATTCATTTGTCCTAAAGTATCCTATAGTGAACAGGAAAGCTCTGAACTAATGATTCACAAATTAAAATTAAATAATATTTTTAAATAAATTTATTTATTTTTGACTGCTTTGGGTCTTCATTGCTGCACGTGGGCTTTCTCTAGTTGCAGCAAGTGGGGACTACTCTTCGTTGTGGTGTGCGGGCTTCTCATTGCAGTGGCTTCTCTCATTGCGGAGCACGGGCTCTAGGCACACGGGCTTTGGTAGTTGTGGCACACGGGCTCAGTAGTTGTGGCACGCTGGCTCAGTAGTTGTGGCTCGCGGGCTCTAGAGTGCAGGCTCAGTAGTTGTGGCACATGGGCTTAGTTGCTCCGTGGCATGTGAGATCTTCCCAGATCAGGGCTTGAACCTGTGTCCCCTGCATTGGCAGGCGGATTCTTAACCACTGCGCCACCAGGGAAGTCCTTAAATAATGTTTTTGCCAATTCCAAATTGGCTTGACAAAATGGGACCCCACAGATTTATCCCCCAGGTAAATAATATGTGCCAAAGTAAATTAAACAGGGCTTTGAAGGATTGAAAACCATTACAAAAAATTATTTCGTGAAGAGGTGATTACTCGCAGCGCTTCTCCTTTACACAGCTGAATTTGGCCTGTTCTAAAACATGAAAAGAAGGAATGGCACTTGGTACAACCACTATGGAAAACATTATGGAGGTTCCTTAAAAAACTAAAAGTAGAACTAACATATGATCCAGCAACCCCATTCCTGGGCATATATCTGGAGAAAATAATAATTCAAAAAGATACGTGCATCCCAATGTTCATTGCAGCACTATTTACAGTAGCCAAGCCATGGAAGCAATCTAAATGTCTATCAACAGAGGAATGGATAAAGAAGATGGGGTACATATATACAATGGAATATTGCTCAGCCATAAAAAAAGAATGAAATAATGCCATTTGCAGCAACATGGATGGACCTAGAGACTGTCATACTAAGTGGAGTAAGTCAGACAGAGAAAGACAAATATCATAATTTTTAAAAATGGTACAAATGGAATCTAATTTTTTTAAAAATGATACAAGTGAACTTATTTACCAAACAGAAACAGACTTACAGATATTGAAAGCAAACTTATGTTTACCAAAGGGGAAACGTTGTGGGGAGGGATAAATCAGGAGCTTGGGATTTACATACACTACTATATGTAAGACAGATAACCAACAAGGACCTACTGTATAGCACAGGGAGCTCTACTCAATATTGTGTGATAACCTATATGAGAAAAGAATCTGAAAAAGAATGAATATATCATATGTATAATTGAATCACCTTGCTCTACACCTGAAACTAACACAACGTTGTAAGTCAACTATACTCCAGTAAAATTAAAAAAAAAAAAAAAGGAATGAATGACACCTCACAGTGGATTACCTTGAGTTTGTGGTCTCACCACACAAACCCCTGTACCCAGTCCCCAACATTGTGGAAATTACTGACTCTATCCAATCAGCAGCTGGTAAATATCCTGCTCTCACAGATTTGGTTAAGTCTGTTGTGTTCAGTGCCTGTTTCAACAGTCTCTCAGCTTCAGTTGGCCTTCGCCTCTTAAGGGAGGTGAGGCACTTTTACCTGGTTAACCTTGGGGAAACTGAACACCATTGTCACTGCACACAGTCTCTGCGGGCAGGATGTGAGCTGTATCGACCTTGCTCTGGGAGCACAGCTGTGACATTACATTAATGACATTCTCCTCTGAGGAAGTTCATTTAGGGACATACAAATACTGAAAAAAGGAGCCCCTGGAAAGTGGATGGGTCATTAGCCCATCCATAAATAAGGCCCTGACACTGGTTAAATTCCTAAAAATTACATGGTAAACAAGGGGCTGTTCCCTCCCTGACACCATGAAGAAATAGCTGTTGTCCCTCTTAGCACTCACAGCATCTCCTAGGTTGTTTTGGTGTTTGGCAGGCAACATATTCTTTCCTTACAAACTTTACTTCTATGCAAGGAACTCCCCTCCTTGGCCCACACTTTATGCCATTACCACCAGGTACTGGGCTCTCCTGAAAACAGAGGATCTCCCAGGACCTGAGCATGTGACCCTCCACCCAGCTGTCCATTGTGCCTTCAGTCCTTAAAACAGCCCCCCATGAGCTCAGCACGGCTACTGAGACCTCCTTGAGACATGACAGAGCACAACCTGAGCCCTCTGGCATAGCCTGCCTGCAGGAGGGGCACCCTCCCCCTCAGTCCCTTTCTAGATGCCACAGTTCTGGAAGAGGTCTCTTCACCATTCACTATGATGTTAACCTATAGGCTTGTCATGTATGGTTTTTATTATGTTGAGGTATATTTATTCTATACCTAAGTTGTTTAGAGTTTTTATCACGAAAGGATGTTAGATTTTGTCAAATGCTTTTTCTGCGTCTGTTGAGGTGATCATATAATTTTTTCCCTCTATTTAGTTAATTTGGTGTAACACATTTATTGATTTGCATATGTGGAACCATCCTTGCATCCCAGGGATAAATCCAACTTGATCATGTTGTATAAGCCATCTAATGTGCTGTGAATTTGGTTTCTTTTATTTTGTAGAGGATTTTTACATCTGTGTTCATCAGGAGTATTGGCTTGTTATTTTCTGTTCTTGTAGTGTCCTTGTCTGGCTTTGGTATCGGTAATGCTGGCCTCATAAAATGAGTTTGGAAGTGTTCCCTTCTCTCCAAGTTGTTGCAAGAGTTTGAGAAGAATTGGTATTAATTCTTCTTTAAATCTTTGGTAGAATTCAGCAGTGAAGCCATCTGGTCCTGGACTTTTCTTTGTTGGGAGGCTTTTGATTACTGATTCAACCCCCTTACTCCTTATTTAGTGGTTCAGATTTTCTGTTTTCATGATCCAGTCACAGTAGGTTGTATGTTTATAAGAATTTATCTAATACCTCTACGTCAGGGATCCCCAACCCCCAGGCCACGAACCGATATGGGTCCGTGGCCTGTTAGGAACCGGGCTGCACAGCAGGAGGTGAGCTGCAGGCAAGCGAGCGAAGCTTCATCTGTATTTACAGCCGCTCCCCATCGCTCACATTACTGCCTGAGCTCCGCCTCCTGTCAGCATTATGGTGACTTGTATAATTATTTCATTTCAACAGACTTTCATTATGTATTACAATGTAATAATAATAGAAATAAAGTGCACAATAAATGTAATGCGCTTGAATCATCCTGAAACCATCCCCCCACCACCCCCAGTCAGTGGAAACATTGTCTTCCATGAAACCGGTCCCTGGTGCCAAAAAGGGTGGGAACCGCTGCTTTAGGTTATCCAATTTATTAGCATATAACTGTTCATAGTAATTTTTTATGATCCCTTATATTCCCCAAATAATTTATCCTGTTTCATTTCTGATTTTATTAATTTGAATCTTTTCTCATTTTTCTTAGTCTAGCTAATGGTTTGTCTTTTCAAACAACCAATTCTTAGTTACTTTGACTAGTTTTATACTTTCATGTGTTTTCACGTTACTAATTAGCATCCTTTCATTTCAGTTTGAGGAAATCCCTATAGCATTTCTTGTAAAGCAGGTGTAGTGGTGGTAAACTCCCTCAGCTTTTGTTTGTTTGTGAAGTCTTTGTTTCCTTCATTTCTGAAGGACAGCTTTGGTGAGTAAAGCTTTCTTGGTTGGCAGTTTCTTTCTTTCAGCTCTTTGCATATGTCATGCCACTCTCTTATGACCTCACGGTTTCTGCTGAGAAATTTGTTGATAGTCTATTGGGGTTCCCTTTATGTGATGTATCACTTTCCTCCTGTTACTTTCAAAATTCTCTTTCTTTGATTTTTAATAATTCGATTATAATGCATCTTTATGAATTCTTCTTTGGGTTTAACCTGTTTAGGGATATTTGAGGTTTAGGTACCTGGATGTCCATATCTTTCCCAATATTTGGGAAGCTTCCAGTCATCATTTCTTTAAATAGGCTTTCTACCCTTCTCCCTCTCTTCTCCTTATAGACATTCCATAATGTGTATATTATTTCTTTTGCTGGTGTCCCTTAATTCCCATAAGCTTTCTTCATTCCTTTTCATCCTTTTTTTCTTCCTCTTTTCTCCTCTAACTGAATAATTTCAAATGAACAGTCTTCAAGTTCACAGATTCTTTTATCTGATTCATCAAGTCAGTTCTCGAAGCTGTATTTCATTTTTCAATTCATTTATTATATTCTTCAGCACCAGAATTTCTGTTGGGTTCTTTGTGATTTCTGTCTATCAGTCGAACATCTCCTTTTGTTCATGTATTGTTTATTTTGTTGAGTTGACTGTATGTATTCTTATGAAGCTCCCTGAGCATCCTTTGAACAATTATCTTAAATTCTTCATTAGCAATTTCTAGACCTCCATTTCTGTGGAATAGGTTACCAGAAAATTATTGAGTTTCCTTGTCATTTTTCTGTGTGTGTGTGTGTGTGTGTGTGTGTTCCTTGAGGTTTTGCATTGCTGTGCTCACATGTGAAGGAGCAGTCAATTCCTCCACTGACTGGTTTTGGGAAAGAAACACTTTTCACCAGTCAGCCCAGCTGGGAATTCTGTGATTCCGTCAGACCTTATCTATGAATGCACCCGCCTCACACCTCTTGTACCCTCTTTAGCAGGAATTCTTAAGATTGTATGTCTTCGTTTGTTTTTCTTGTCTGCACCCCTCAGCATGCAGGATCTTAGTTCCCCAGCCAGGGATTGAACCTGTGCCCCCTGCAATGGAGGCGTGGAGTCCTAACCACTGGACTGCCAGGGAATTCCCTGTATGCCTTCTTTTGATCCCTCACAACCAGGCGGGGTACTGAGAGCCTCGCATTTGTTTTCCTAAGATGTAGTCCCCTGAAATGCTTGTCTTCTTCCAGTCCCACTGAGTTGAGCCAGCTGAATGCATGTGCTTACAAGACAGGAGAGAGGCTTTCTCTCACTGTCTGGAGTACATACATGGAGCTGGCTATGGGGTGGGAGGGTGGGGGAGTCAGGTGTGCAGAGCATTGGGTGTGCCCATGTACCAGACAGGAGTGTCTGCAGACATCAGATCCCAAGTGGCTGAAATGCAAGCCTCCTGATGGAGTCTGTGAGGGACTAGTAGGATCTGCAGCCATTTGTTGTGTTCTGAGCCTTGATTTCTGTGGGTCCTTGCAACTCTTCCCTGCTCCCAGCCCTCCAGCTGTCCTGACTCCCTTAGTATTCTCCATTAGTATTCTTGGTGAGATGAGAAATCACGGAGGCTCTTGGGCAGCATCTCACACCACTGGGGAAGCCAAGTGCTCAGTCACTACACTCTCACTTTCCCATGGGAGTAATCCTGGGCCAAGGAGAACCCTTAGCATTGAGCTATGCCACCTTTGGGGAGGAGTGAGACTGTTCTTCTTACCTTTCTGTGGTGTCTGTTCTCAGATTTTTTTGCTCCACTGGTGTGCTGGAACTTCTCCACTGGGCTCCCTGACTTCCACAGAGGTACTCATCCTTGACTGGTTGTCAAAATCAGTGCACTGTGGGAAGATGACAGTAGAAAATTCCTCTTCCCCCATCCTGCTGATGTCACTCTCTTATGGGCCCAAGTGTTATTTAAAAGCATGTTGTTTAATATCCAAGTATTTGGGAGTTTTCCAACTATCTCTATGCTACTGATTTCTAGATTAATACCATTGTGGTCTGCAAGCATATCTTGTATGATCTCTCTTTTTTCAAATTTAAGGTGAATTTTGTGTCCCAGAATGTGGTCTGTCTTGGTGAATGTTCCATATGACCTGGAGAAGAATGTGTATTCTGCTGTGTTTGGATGAAGTATTGCATGGATTTCAATTAAATCCACTTGTTGGATCGTGCTGCTTAATTTAACTATGTCCTTCCTGCTGGAACTCTTAATTACTGATGAGGGCATGTGAAGTCTCCAACTATAATGGTGAATTCATCTATTTCTCCTTGCCATTCTAGTATTTTTTTCCTCGTATATTTTGCAGTCTTGTTATGCATGTAGACAGTAAGTATGGCTATGTCCTCTTGGAAAATTGACACTTTGGGTTTTTCGTTTTGGTTTTTTTTTGGCGGGGTGGGGCTCGGCACAGCAAGCAGCTTGTGGGATCTTAGTTCCCTGACCAGGGATTGAACCCGGGGCCACAGCAGTGGAAGCGCCGAGTCCTAACCACTGGACCACCAGGGAATTCCCGACACTTTAAACATTAGGTAATGTTCCTCGTTATCAGTGTGAGTTTTCCTTGCTCTGAAGTCTGCTTTGTCTGAAATTAATATAGCTATGCCATGTCATTTGCAGCAACATGGATGGACCTAGAGATTATCATACTAAGCAAAGTAAGTCAGAAAGAGAAAGACAAATACCATATGATATCACTTATATGTGGAATCTAAAATATGACACAAATGAACATACTAAACAAAAACAGACTCACAGATACAGAGAACAGACTGGTTGCTAGGGGGGGTCAGTGGGAAGGAAGGATTGGGAGTGTGGGATTAGCAGATGCAAACTATTATATATAGGATGGATAAACAACAAGGTCCTACTGTATAGCACAGGAAACTATATTCAATATCCTGTCATAAACCATAATGGAAAAGAATATGAAAAAGAATATATATATGTATAACTGAGTCACTTTGCTGTACAGCAGAAATTAAACACAACACTGTAAATAGACTATACTTCAATAAAATTAAAAGAAATATATATGTGGCTATGCCAGTTTTCTTTTGTTTAGTGGTGGCATGGTATATCCTTCTCCACCCTTTACTTTTTTTTTTTTTTTTTTTTTTTTTGGCTGCACCAGATCTTAGCTGTGGCGTGCTTGATCTTTAGTTGCAGCATGCGGGCTCTTAGCTGCGCCACACGGGCGTCTTCACTGCGCCACACGGGCTTCTTCGCTGCAGCATGGCACGCGGGATCTAGTTCCCAGACTAGAGATCGAACCCAGGCCCCCTGCACTGGGAGCACAGAGTCTTACCCACTGGACGACCAGGGAGGATCTTAAAGAAGGTCCTTACTTTTAATTTATCTGTGTCTTTATATCTAAACTGATTCTTGCAGACAACATATAATTGTTATTTTGTTATTCACTTGAAAATTTCTGTCTTTCATTTCTTGTATTTCGACCATTGATGTTTAAGGTGATTATTGATAGAGTGGATCAATATCTACCATATTTCTACTCTTTTCTATTTGTTACCTTTGTTCTTTGTTTCTTCATTCTCTTCCACCTTTCTTCGTTCTCTACCTTTTATTGAGCATTTTATGTGGTTCCATTTTTTTCTCCTCTTTTAGCTTACTATTATACGTTTTTCAGTAGTTGCCCATGAGTTTGCAATATACATTTACAACTAACCTTGTCCTCTCTGAAGTAACAGTATACCATTACTTCAGTGGATGTGCAGTTTTCTCATAACAGAGTATTCCAATTCCTCCTCCCTGCCCTTGTACCATTGCTATCATTCATTTCATTTATCCATAAGCTACAATTACTGAATATATAGTTGCTGTTATGATTTTGAACAAAGTGTTTTCTGTCAGAATACATAAAAATAACAGAAATAAATCATTTTATTTTACCTTCATTTATTCCTTCTCTAACACTCTTCCTTTCTTCATCATTACCTTCTTCCTGACAAATTTCTTTTTTTTTTAATGTTTATTTATTTATTTGGCTGCACTGGGTCTTAGTTGTGGCATGTGGGATCTTTTTTGCCATGTGCGGGATCTTCATTGTGGCATGCGGGATCTTTAGTTGCAGCATGAAGGATCTTAGTTGCGGCATGTGGGATCTAGCTCCCAGACCAGGGATCGAACCCTGGGCCCCCTGCATTGGGAGCATGGAGTTCTTAACCACTGCACCCCCAGGGAAGTCCCTGACAAATTTCTTTTAACAGTTTTTGCAAAGCAGGTATGCTGATAACAAATTCCCTTGATCTTTGTTTGTCTCAGAAAGTCTTGATTTCTCTCTCACTTTGGAAGGATAATTTTGCTTGACACAGAATTCTAGTTGGGTGGTTTTTCTTTCAGCACTTTATTTCACGAAACTCTCTTCCTGCTTACATGGTTTCTGAAAAGAAGTTTAATTTCATTCTTATCCTCGTTTTTCTGTACCTAATATTTTCTCACTCTACCTTCTTTTAAGATGTTCTCTTTGATTTTCTCAAGTTTGAATATGGTATTTCTAGGTGTGCATTTTTCAGTTTTTAATCTCATTTCTCTGAGCTTTCTGGATCTGTGGTTTGGTGACTGTCATTAATTTTGGGAAAATCTCAGTCCCCATAAGTTTCACTTATGTCTTCTTTTCCCGTCTTTCTTCTCTTTCATGTATTCCCATTATGTGTATGTTTTATAATTGTCTCAAAGTTCATGGATTTCTGTTCCCTTTTTTGTTCTTTTCATCTCTTTGCATTTTAGTTTTGGAAGGTTCTCTTGACATTTCCTCAAACTCAGTGATTCTTTCCTCACATGTTTCCATTGTGTTGATGTGCCCTCACCCCCATCCTGCCAAAGGAATAATTCATTTCTGTGCTTTTGTTTTTTATTTCTTGTATTTCCCGTTTGGTTCTTTCTCAAGTGTTTCCATATTTGCGTATGTGACCTGTCTGTACTTGCACGCCACCCACTATTTCTTTGGGTTTTTTAATTATTATTATTTTGGCCATGCCCTGCAGCATGTGGGATCTTAGCTCCCCGTCCAGGGATCGAACCTGCACCCCCTGCACTGGAAGCGTGGAGTCTTAACCACCAGACCACCAGGGAAGTCCCTCATCCACTATTTCTGTTGGGTCCTTAGCATATTCATCATAGTTGCTTCAAATTTCTGGTCTGATAATTCCAGCATACCCGCTACATCTGAATCAGGTTCTTTTCCTTGTCCTATTTTTACCGAATCAGGGCCCGCTGCTCGCAGCTTACAAAATCAAATTCACAAATGTTGATAGGAAGGAAAGTTGTCTTTGATTAATCAGAGTGCCGGCAATCCGGGAAGATGGTGGACCCAAAAAACCACCTCCCAAGGGCCTGCTCGGCCATGAAAGTTTTAAAGGGAAAGAGGGAAGTAAAACTCAGTTAATCATTGAAATAGGGGGTCACAGTCATCACTGCCCCCCACTGCATGCAGGCTCGTAGACTTGTGATCTTCCTTCAGATGTTAATCACACAGTTTGTTCACGAGATTACCAAAAGGGAAGCTAGGGAAGAGATCTGGTCATCTGTTAATTACTTATTCTACTTACTCATTTCTACTTCTTTGAACAGACAGGCTAGGCAAGGTGTTGTGTGATGAAAAGATTTGAAAGGTGTGCTTGGGCGGGAGATGAGTAGAGTATGGGGGTGCCTGGTTTAAAAGTTAGTTACATTACAACTTTGCTAAAGTGACAAGGAAAGGGACTTCCTGCTGAGGGCAGTTTCCTGCAAAGAGCTGCTTACACTGTCTCCTGAAGATGTGTTTTTTAAGTCTTTTCTTGTGCCTTTGAATTTTTTGTTGAATACTGGACATGATGTAGTGTGAAAAGGAACTGAGGTAAATAGACCTTAGTGTGAGGTTTTATGTTTATCTGACTAGCCTTAGGCTGTGTTGACTATTTGTTGTAGCTGTCAGGGGTAAAATATCCTCAGGTGTCCTTGCTTTTGTCTCCCATGTCACCTTTGGGGTACTGTAGAGACTTGTAAATAAGTTCTGAAACATACCGTTCTTTCCATGTTTCCCACTGTGATGAAACAGGAGTCTTCTTGGTGTAGTGGCATGTTGTGGGTGGAGAGGAAATGTTCTGTCGTCCCATGATTTGGTCTCAGTATTTTAATGAGCGTGTGTCCCTGGGCTGTGACCTTCTGTGGTATGATAAGAAAAATGTTTGGTCTTTGTCCACAGTTCTTATCAAAGATCTCCTAAGGCCTTTGGACTTTCTGAGTGATGAGAGCATCTTATGTTGTAATGAGGCAACTGCTTCCAGGCCCCTAAGATGGCTTCAGGGTATGCGTTGGTCACCAGGAAGACCAAGCTTTGATTAGAGGCTTAGAATGTTCAGCCCAGTTCCCAACCTCTGGGGAGGAAAGAGGGACTGGAGATTGAGTTATTCACCAATGGTCGACATGAGGGAACTCCATCGAAACCTCTAAACCTCGGGATTCAGAGAGATCTGAGTTGGTGAACACGTCACCATGCTGGGAGGCTGTCATGCCAGGAGAGGGCATGGAAGCTCCCTACCCTCCGACCACCACTTTGCCCTGTGCACCCTTCACATTTGGCTATTCCTGACTTGTATCTTTTACAGTAAACTGGTAATAATAAGTAGTGCTTTTCTTCATTCTGATAGCTGTTCTAGCCAATTAACGAAGATGAGGTATTGTCCAGGGAACCTCTGAATTTGTAGTAGGCCATACAGAAATGTGTATAACCTTCCTGCTGCCCTGTTTGCAGCTGGCATCTGACATGGGGGCAGTCTTACAAGATTGAACCTGTAAACTGTGGAGTCTGATGTTAACTCTGGTTAGTTTGTGTTAGACTTGAATTGAATTGCAGGACACCCAGTTGGTGCTGGAGGGTTGGCATAGTTTTGGAAAACATACCAAGTATTTGCTGAGAGGTCAGGCAGAAAGGCTAGAGGGGACTCAAGTTGCCTATTTCCCACCCCTCATGTCATTTAGGCACTGGTGGAATCCCAGTTGGTTAGCCTCTAATGAAGCAGATTCTTTTGAGGACAGGACTTGTTAAGAAGAGTGGAATATTGTGGGCATATTTCAAAATGGCTATTTTTCAGTCTCTCTGCAATTTTGGAGACAGCACTTTGCCCTGTGACCTCAGTTCTTTGATAGATATAAGAAGAGTCATTGATTTTTTCAGTTTGTTTGCTTTTTACAAAAAGTTTGTTGAGGATGGGACTGTTACCTTTTAAGCTCCTTATCTGCCAGATCAGAGGTCTCTGACTCCATCTTTTAATGTTTGACTGCTGATATGTTGGGAAAACTCAGTATTTTTCCTGAGTAGAGAAAACCCAGTTCTTCCTGCCTGTGTTTCTCCTTTACTTTTACCCAGAACACTTCACTCCTGACACTTTTGGTCACCAGACATGTGAGGGCTTTCTCCCCACAATAAGTAAATTCTCTGTGACACCAGTGGGGTGCCCTACGACTTAACTGAATCCTAACACTGTCTGCCTGGAGACAGCATCAGATTATACAGGTTAAGGGCTAAGTCCCACAAGGCAGCCACTCCCACCCCCCAACTTCAGATGCCAATCACAAGGAGTAGGTCCCCAGGTTACTCACAACTTCTGTCTGACTTGGCTACAAATCAGGGGTTCCCACAACCCCCTCCTTGGGTTCTGTTTGCTAGAGCGGCTCACAGAACTCAGAGAAACACTTAACTTACATTTCCCAGTGTACTAAAGGATATGATAAAGGATACAAGTGAAGAGCCAGAGGAAGTGATACAAAGGGTGAGGTCTGGGAGGGTCCGTGTGAAGTTGGGGTGCATCACCCTCCCCCACGTGGATGTGCTCACCAACCTGGAAGCTCTCCGAACCCCATACCCTTGGAATACCCTTGGGATTTTACAGAGGTTTCCTCGCGTAGGCATGATTGATTATTAACTTCATTTCCAGGCCCTGTCCCCTCTCTGGAGGATGAGGGTGTTGGGCTGAAAATTCCAAGCTCCTGATCATGGCTTGCTCTTTCTGGTGACCAGCCCTCACCCAGCAGCTATCCAGGAGCCCACCCAGAGTCGCTTCAGCGGAACAAGAGTTGTTCCTTAGTGCTCTCATCCTTTAGGAATTTACAAGCTTTTAGGAGCTGGGTGCCAGGAACCAGGGGCAGAGACCAGTATATGTACTTTCCATTATTTGACAGTTGACAACTTGAGAGTCTTACCCCTCCTTCTTCCCTTTGTGCCCCACATCTGTACAAGGTGATAAGAAAGGCTGTGTGTGAACCTCCACCTTAGCCCACCCCCTAACCTCAGTTTAATAAACCCAGGCCAGGCTCCCTTCCCTGTTCTCAATCCATTTCCCACCTGCTTGAGAGGCCCACCCTGCTCTCCCCAGAGACCTCAGTTACAGAAGTAATTAACCCTTTCATATATTCTTGGTAGGTGTGTGTTAGTCTCCACTACTCAACCAACGCTTGCAGTGGGGGGGCGGGTATCGAGGGTCCACCTGTCTCCGAAGGTTATAGAAAAGGTAACATGGTATATATGTTGCAATACACTGCACTTATTTGCTCTATTGATAAATCCTCCAGATCTTTTCATAGCAATACCCTTTGTTTTTAAAAAGTACATATGATGATGCATTTATGGAACCCATTCTTTCTCAACAGACACTTGGCTTCTTACTGATTTTTCTGCCAAAACCGCGAGCGAAAACTCAGATTGCCACATTATAGGACAAACTAACATACACAAGTTATGTTTGTTTCCAAACTTAATTACTGCTTGAAATTTTTATCAGCAAATATATTCAGAAAAGAATATACAAAATGTTTTATGGCAAGATTTAGTGATAATTGAAACATCTTTGGAATCTTCATGAAGATTCATAAATGGCCTTTGGGCAGCTGTGAGAGTGTCCTGACGTTCCCATCCCTCACTCATCTTGGTCCTGCCCCTTACATGACGGTGGTTGTGATTCTTTATCCTTCATACCTTCGCCATCTGTGATTTTTCACTCAGCAGTGGTCTTTCAGTTTTGCCTCCTTTGACCTTTCAACAAACAAGGAATTACACAGAAAAGGTTTTCCGGTGGTTTCTCTTTCTCAGTGTTTCACACATGCTAGTGTTTGAGGCTTCAGGGCTGGTTTAGGACTGCGGGGTTCATCCTCCCACCAGAGCCAAGTGCCCCTGAGGCCAGCGGGCTTTTAAAGTACCAAATGAGTGGGGGCTAGGTAGGGATGGATGGGCGTCTCTCACAGGAAATGGTCAAAGATAAAAGTGGAGCCAGACTCATTTCATATGGTGAGGTCACTTTTAAGTCTCCGTGTCTGTGAATAAGTGTTACAGTTCCGTGAGGGCCTCGCGGCCTCAAGGTTCAGTGCAGTGTCCGTGGAGGGGACAGTTCTGGACCCCTGCCAGGACAAGGTCGGCACAAAGACGAGAACTCCAGCCTCCTGTCACTCAGGCACGGGGGGGGCGGGGCCTTGCGAACTGTCCAATCAGGGGAGTCACTGGTTACGTACGTGTGGGCGCCAGTGGGCGACGCTCCAGTGACGCGCGTGGGTGGCGTGGACTGCTCGCTTATTCCCATTTGCTCCCGCCGCGCAGCACGTCCCCTCTCGATGCCCTTAAAGGGCTCCGGTGGCTCCGCGGCATCCTCTGTCGCTGAGACCTGCACTTGCCGCGGCAGTTGTGGGGTGGACGACAGGGAAGCCGAGAAACCGAAAAATGGTGAGTTGGGGAGCCTGGTGTTGGGAGACGGGGGCGGAGGGACCAGTTGGAACTGGCCGTGGTGGGACCCGGGCCTCCCCGCGGTCAACTCCGGACCTGCGGACCCGAGTCCACAGCCGGTGCGGCAGGCAGCGTGGGGGCTCAGCCGGCAGTCGGGACACAGGGCGGCCTCTCCGCTCACTGCTGCGGCCGGGTCTACGGGGAGGGTGATCAGGGGACAATCGTGACTCAGTATCCGGGGTTCCTGCGTTGGAGGAGCTGTGGTCTTTGGGGTCCCCAGTCCCTCCTTTCTCCCCGGGGTGGGGGGACTCTCTTTTCCCCCTCACTTTCCCAAATTTTGAGAAACATGGTCACAAATCCACGACCCTGTTCTTGTACCCTAGCTCTTCCCAGGGCAGGCAGTAAATGCCTAGATTTCCAGATCTTTCCCCACGTTCCCAAACGCCATCTTCCCCTCTCCAGTGCATAGCTTCATTATTAACTATTTGTCTTCCGCGGTGCATTTCAGACTACGCAGTATTTTAATTGTATCATTTCTCCACAGAGCCATGAATGGCTCTTTTTAAAGATTCAGTTTTTTGTCTATGTATTTTTTCCATGAGAAGAAATCAGAGACTAACCACCTGGAACTACATTGTATAAGTCTTGTGCTTCCCCCCCGGACCTTTGCTGGGCACAGACATCCTGTTTGAGCCCTTTGGGTGGAGGTTCCTCTTTGGAGACTCCTGGGTAATCTTTTTATCATAGTTCCAGGTCAGCCTTGCCCCTCCCTGAGTTTGTGACTTTATTCACTTTAAGTCTCGGCTTTTGATAACTGTAAATGTATTTAATCAATAGATCTTGAAAGAGAGTATAAAATATTTCCAAAGGGGAAGAAAGAGGTGAATTTCAGAAAAAAAAAATATTCCATTATACCATTCCATTAGTTAAATTTTTTCTTTTTTTTGGTCCCATGAGTGACTGCATGTAACATTCGAGATCTGTTTTTTTTCTTTTCTTCAATGATGATTATTTCCAAACAGTTCCTTGCCATGGAAATAATAATTAACTAACATTTATTTTCTGAAAGGAATAGACATTTGTGTGTGTTGTTCTTGAACTAGAAAAATGCCTTACAATTTTCTTCCTTCCTTTACACATAAATCCTGGTTTTAAATGGTTGTGCTGGATTATTCAAACACTGGGTTTGTGTCACTTAAAATATCAGTGGTGTCCAAGGCAACAACAGTGGGGAACCGAGACCTGTGGTCAGTATTTCTAAGTTAAGGCCCCCTTAAGCCTGCAAAGGGAAGTACTCAGAGGACCAGTTGTTCTTGCTGGGGAGCCTCCCCCTGTAAGTGTCCTACCTGCTTGCACCCACTGTGGAAGGAGTCTTTATAGTAAGAGAAGATACAGATCCCTGGAAAGCTGGGGATGCACCTGTGATGGTGGGTGGGGGATGGGGAGTGATGCCCTTTCTGAAGCTATAACTGTGATTTTCTTGGTGCCTGTTTTGAGACACAGGTTTGAGTTGCATTTGCAGTGTAGGTGCACTCAGTAATATGAGTACATTGAGAAGGTCTGTGAAGGTCATGTGTTCTGTCTCCTGGACAAGAGTTTATGAGTTTCGGAGTACATTTCAGTTAGAACTTTAAATTGAATCTGGCCAAGAGTTTTCTCACTTGTAAGAATTGAAGCCTGAGAAGGGAGCATTTGCATTATGTTGGAGCCTCCAGAGTTTATTTCTATGGCTGCTCAGGTGTCCTTACCCTCCATCACCAGGGACTGACACACTCTAGGGGTTGTATCCCCACAGGGCGAGTCTGGACCTCAAGCTTGGAAATCTGGGTTTCCTTCTGAACTGTAGGGAAACAGGCTGCTTATCTCACTGATTGAAATATTTGCATTTCTTTCCTTGTATATGTTTATATATTGAATATTGCAGCTCTTAACTCTAGTTTCCCTTAATGGTTTGTGGTATAATTTACTGTGTGAGTGTATAATATTTATAGGTCTCAGGCTTTAAATGTATGTTGATTGAGAGACATAGTGGGAGTAAGGCCAGGAATTCTGGAACCAAACAGAGTATTTGTTCCTTTTAGGCAAGAGATCCTCAAGATATGAGATGGGTGTATTTGAGTTCTCAGATGGTTTTTACATTTGTAAGTCAGTTTTTGTATGTGCATGTCCTTAGCTTTGAAATTTTAAGTGCTCTAATATTACTGAAGCAAATGAATTCCTTTAATTGATATGAGGAAAACTATTCAAAACTTACCTAAGTCATCAAAAATCCTAGTATATTTAATGGATTAGACCCAAATTCCTAGTGCATTACACATTACTTATTTATGAAATAACCCCCAGAGTGAGATATACAGAGAAACTATGATGCCTCTCTTGTAACTTTAGTTAGAAGGAGATATGAAACTTCATTTTTTATGCTTTTTATAAGTGTTAAATGTTTAAAGGAGTAAATCTTAGCATGGTTTCCTCCATAGAAAAGTAAAAAATAAGTTTAAAATTTAAAAATTAAAAGCAAGTTAATTAAAAGTAAAAGCTGTTAAATAGAAAAATATGGTTTATGCAGATTACTCAGTTAATCTTAAATAATCATGCGAAGGTTAGGAAAAGGCTGTTAAGATAAGAAGGTCTACAGTAGACTCACTCCAGAACACCCTGGCCCCTCAAGTGCTCTTGGTTCAGCCACCCCCAAATAACCAGTATTGATTATTTCTTGAGCATCTTGATTTGGTGTTTTCTTTATCAAAAAGGAAGCAATTGCAAATGCATATTTTTCTTTCTTTCTTTTTTTGGCCGCACCACATGGCTTGTGAGATCTTAGCTCCCCGACAGGGATTGAACCTGTGCCCCCTGCAGTGGGAGTGCTAAGTCTTAACCTCTGGACTGCCAGGGAAGTCCCCAGACTCCGCATTTTTTGATGTTTGCTCACAGTTAAAGCCTCACCAATCTGTTAAAATAACAAGAATTCAACTAAATAAGTGTTAAAGGTCTTATTGGCTTTATTAAGTGATTGGTGGTGAATTGGACAGCATCGCGTCTAGCAAGTAGAGAGGTGTCCAAGATGGAAGGCTTAGATGGGCAGAAGGGGGAAGAGGTAAGGAAAGAATGGATTATCTCATCTTTCTTTGAGGGATAGAAAAAAACCTATGCGGGGACTTCCCTGGTGGTCCAGTGGTTAAGACTCAGTGCTCCCAATGCAGTGGACCCGGGCTCGATCCCTGGTCGGGGAACTAGATCCCACATGCCACAACTAAGAGTTCATATGCCACAACGAGGATCCAGCGTGCCGCAACAAAGATCTGGCGTGCTGCAACTAAGACCCAGCACAGCCAAATAAAAAAAAATTTTTTAAAGGAAAAACCAATGTGGCAGATTACCTTGTTGGTGTTGACCAGAAAATTCCAGATTGGTTAAGATGACATTCCTAGGGGAGGTCGTATTTGCAGTTAGGTTAGGTATTAAGTCTTGGTTTGGTGACATGGACCTAGCACAAATGACTCCATTTGGGGCCTACTGTTTCTTTTTAACACCTCCCTCTTCCCCTTGTGCCCTGACCTGGACAAGCTGATGAGAAGTCTGGGTGGCCTCCCTTCTAGAGGTGGCAGGGGGTTCCAGCCACACAAGCTCCTGCCCTTGGGCAAGAATTTTTGCCTCGGTCCCACCCTCCACCCACAGTGAACACCTGGGCCAGGCTCCTTTTCTTGGTTTGTGAAGCCATTTCAGAGCTGCTTGAAAGGCCAGGCCTGCTCTCCCCCGAGACCTCTCTTCTATGAGTCGTAACCCTTTTCTTACCCTCTCGGTGGGTGTGTACTACACCGGTGACAGCCTCAGCCACACCACTGCAGGTGACCATAGCAGCTGGCACTGTGAGCAGCATGGCCACACATGACCACCACCTGTCTGTCTTCTCCTGCTCTGACTCGCTCACCTGCTCTGCTGTCTGATGGCGGCCGGCGCTGTGGGCTGCTGGGTGCTGGGACGCTCAAGCTGTGAGCTGTGCTGCCCTGTGTTGCATTGTTGACCATACCAGGACTCAGTTCTGTGTTCAGCCGACCAGAATTATCAGTTTTAAGAACTCCTAGGCATTTGGGAGCAGCAGTATGGGATTGGAGCTCTCCTTAAAATAGTCTTGGGTCAGTGTGTTTGCTGGGATTTATCTGCATGTTAGAGTGAAGCTGTGCTAGTGCCTGGATTGGACCCATCATGTAAGGCACAGGTGGGAAAGAGAGACGATAGCCTGTGCAAGAGCTGGGCTAGTTGGGTGGTAGTTCCTGACAGAGCAGTTACTGGAGAGAAGAGAGGGGGAAAGGCAGTCATTAGATGGTGGCTGAGTCCCCACTCGTAATTCCAGAGAGTTCCCCAGGACCCTTGAGTTCTGCTGCTGCCTTTATTGCAACAGAGATCCTGACTTTCAGGGTTACAGAGGACAACACCATGGCACCCATCTGGTACAACCAAGGGATTCCTTCAAACCTGATTTAAGCCCTAGTTCCTTATACTTTATAAAGCAGCCAGATATCATAGAGGAGGCCTCTGACCCTGATAGCACTGATGTGTGAGGCTCTCCACAAGTAGAGTTTATAAATACCAGAGGATACCCCCTCCCCCGAAATATTCAGTATATCCAGTGACAAAAAAAAAAAAGCAAAAGGGGGGGACAAGAGAGAGAGGACAAATGAAAAAAATAATGAAACAAAGGTCCACAATTTGACCCAATTGGAAATCCAAAATATACAGAAAGAATTTACACAACGAAAAAGATGAAAGGGCACTACTTGGCTTTGGTGCCTCAACAACATAGTTTATGAAGTAATTTTGCCATCTGCTGTGCTGCACTAATTCTCAAACTTTCATGCAAATAATAAATACTAGGGCTCAAATTACAGTTATACCTGGGATCCCACTAAATTTAAGCAAGGTGCCCCTGATAAATTCAGGGGAGTTACTAGATATCATATAGAAGACTAATAGGTGTATTTCGCCTTAACTTTTTGGACGCGCAGGCTCAGCGGCCATGGCTCACGGGCCCAGCCGCTCCGCGGCATGTGGGATCTTCCCGGACCGGGGCACGAACCCTCGTCCCCTGCATTGGCAGGCTGATTCCCAACCACTGCGCCACCAGGGAAGCCCCGCCTTAACTTTGAGAAGTGTGGTCTTACCTAAATTCCCCATGGTCTTATCACCCACTGTCCTAAAATAGCCACACCTAGCAAGGAAGGTCTGATCCAGTGAATTATAAATGAAATTTTAAGTTAGTCTTTGCTACTTTCAAATTATATTGATAAATGAGACCCCACTGACCTTACCTCCTAGTTAAATATGGCCCAGTGTAAATTTAACAGGGTTTTGAAAGATGGAAAAGCATTGTACAAGTCTCTTTAGTGAGGAAGTGATTAACCCCCTGTGCTTCTCCTTTTAATAGCCTTATTTGGTCTCTTCTCAACCCTGGAAAAAATGAATGACACCTCACACTGGATTATGGCAACCTTGAGGCTGTGATTTCACCAAATAAGCCCCAATTCCCAGCCCCCAACATTATGGAAATTACTGGCTCCACCCACTCAGCAACATAAATATCCTGCTCCCACAGATTTGGCTAAGTCTGTTTTGTTCAGTGTGTATTTCAGCAGCTTCTCAGCTGCAGTTGGCCTTCACCTTGAAGGGGCATGGTACACCTTTACCTGGTTACCCTCAGGGAACCTCAGCACCACTGTGAACACACACAGTCTCTGCAGGCAGGATCTGAACTGTAGCCACCTTGATCCAGAAGCACAGGTGTGACATTACACCAATGACATCCTCTTTCTGAGAACATCAGAACATAAAAATACTGACAAAAAGAGCTCCTAAACAGTAGACAGGCCATTGCTGGTATTTGATGTGAGGCTCCTAGCAGCTTGCTTAAATTCCTAACAATTAATTGGTAACCTGGGGTCCAGTCTCCCTGACACAGTGAAGAAATAACTGTTGTCCCTCTCAGCACCCACAACCTTGTCTAGATTCTTCTGGTGTTCTGGAGGCATCTTATTCCTTGTTTACGAATTTTACTTGAGCCCATTTATACTATTACTTGTACATCGACCCACCTTGAATATTCCCCCTACAAAAAAACAAAAAGGCTCTGGACTCAGGTCGAACTGCCAGATGACAGGCACTTCCCTTAGTGCCGTCAGACACTGATTCACAGTAGAGGCTTCAGTGACCTCATCTCCTGCCCCTGGAGTTGCCATCAGTAACTGCCCTAGGCTCCACGCTATATGCCATTCGAGCTGCAGTTATCCCTTCTGACAGAGCTGTGCTAAAAACAGATAGCCCTGAGCATGTGATGCTTCACCCAGATCCCCATTATGATTTGGGACCTGTGAACAGCACCCCAAGAGCTCAGCTCAGCTATGGAGACCCCCTTCAGGCAAGATACAGCTAAACCTGGGCCCCCTGCCATAACCTACCTGCAGGAGGGGTGGCCTCCCCTCTCTTCAGCCCCTTTCTGAAGAAGGTCACCCCCTTCCCAGACCCCTAGGCTCCTTGGGGAACTCCTTAGGATTCTCTGAGTGAAAAGCAGTGGGAGTTTTAGACATTAGAGACAGCATCACCACGATCATACATGATCCAGCTCAGGCAGAGTTGCTGCTTTTCATCCCTTATTTGGGACATCCTGATGAAGGATGGGACTCAAGGGTGCACAACTGACCAAACATCAGGCCGTCATCTTAGCCCTGACCAGCAACTGGCTTCATCAGCATGTGTTTACAGACCCCTGGATGGTTGTCTAAGAGTTACCCCTTTGTGGTCAAAGAATTCTGAGAATCTCTTGCCTAACAGGCACCCACGATATAAATCAAGGTAGGGATTTCCCTGGTGGTCCAGTGGTTAAGACTCTGCTTCCACTGCAGAGGGCACCGGTTCAGTCCCTGGTCGGCAAACTAAGATCCCACATGCCGAGCAGCCATACACACAAAAATGAAGGTAGCACACGTCTGTCCATGTCAGAGTTCCAGGCGCTGCTAATAGTAACCAAGGCACTCATTTCACTTCTTAGAACATCCAGTGCTGCGCTGTGGAACACAGCATTCAGTGTAGTTTAACCCTCTCTTGTAAGTCTCAGAGTCTTGGCCTCATAAAAGGACCAAAATGGCTCATTGAAATAACTTCAGATCAGTTGATTGAAAGATGACCTCTTTCAGCCATCAGTCATCTGAGATGAATATTAAGGCATCTGACTTCATCTTTTTTTTTTCCTAATAACACTTTACCTTTCTCTACAGCAGTTTTAGGTTTTTAGAAAACTTGATTACAAAGTACAGAGTTCCCACGTAACCCCTCTGCCTTCATATAGTTTGCCCTGTATTTTTTTTTTTGGCCATGCCACAGGGCATGTGGGATCTTAGTTCCCCCACCAGGGATTGGACCCGCACCCCCTGCAGTGGAAGCAGGGAGTCCTAACCACTGGACCCCCAGGGAGGTCCCTGCCCTATTTTTTATATCTAGTATTACTGTGGTACATTTGTTACATTTGATGAACCAATACTGATGCATTAAAGTCTGCAATTTACAATAGCGTTGACTCATGTTAGACAGTCTGTGGGCTTTGGCAACATAAAATGAGTTGTGTCCATCATTTCTGTGTCATGTATTCTACTTTCATGCTCTAAAAGGCCCCTATGCTCCACCTATTCATTCATTCCTCCCTCCCACCCGAAATCCCTGGCAGCTGAAGGTCTTACTCATAGTTTTTTCCTTTCCAGAACTATGGTTGGAATAATACAGTGTGTAGCCTTGTCATATTGGCTGCTTTCACTTAGCAATATGATTTAAGGCTTCTCCATGTCTTTTTGGTTTGATACCTCATGTCCTTTTAACACTGAAAAATATTTCATTGTATTGATGTTCCAGTGATATTTTTCCATTTACCTGTTGAAGGATATCTTGTTCACCTCTAAGTCTTGGCAATCACGAGTAAAGCTTTTATAAAAATGCATGCACAGTTTTTTTTATAAACATAAGTTTTCAACTAATGTGGCAAAATACAAAGGAGCCTGATTGTTGGATTGTATGGTTAAGAATAGGTTTAGTATTTTAAGAAACTGCCTGTTTTCCAAAGTAGACATACCATTTTCCATTCCCACCAGCATTGAGAATGGAACAGGCTTCCTGTTGCTGTACATTGTCTCTGTCCTTTGGTGTTTGTTCTCAATTTTTTGAATTTTAGTATTCTGATAAGTATCTAGTAATAATCTCATTCTTCTTTTGTTTGCAATCCTAATGACATATGATGTGGAGCATCTTTTCTTATGCTTATTTACCATCCATGTGTCTTATTTGGTGAGGTGTGCGTTTTAATATTTTGTCCATTTTTAATAGTGTTGCCTGTCTTCTTGTTGAGTTTTGAGTTCTTTGGATACTTCAAATAGCAGTCCTTTATCAGATAAGTGGTTTGCAGAGATTTTCTCCCAGTCTGTGGCTTATTTTCAGTCTCTTAACCCTGTCTTTCATAGAGCAAGTTGTCATTTTAATGAAGTCAATTTACTAATTTTTTTCTTTCATCAATCCTACTTTTGGTGTGTTGAATCAAAAAACTCATCACCAAACCCAAGATCATATAGATTTTCTCCTATGTTACCTTTTTTCCTTCAATATTTTAAAAACTTGAAGTATAGCTGACTTACAGTGTTGTGTCAGTTTCTGCTATACAGCAAAGTGATTCAGCTGTACACATATATACATTTTTAATACTCTTTTCCATTATGGTTTATCATGGGATATTGAAGATAGTTCTCCGTGCTGTACAGTAGGACCTTGTTGTTCATCCATTCTATGTATAAAAGCTTCCATCTGCTAACCCCAGCCTCCCACTCCATCCCTCCCCCACCCCCTCCCCCTTGGCAGCCGCCAGTCTGTTCTCTATGTCCATGATTCTGTTTCTGTTTCATAGATAGGTTCACTTTCTCCTGTGTTATCTTCTAGGAGTTCTGTAGTTTTGCCTTTTACATAATATCTGTGGTCCATTTGGGGTTAATTTTTGCAAAAGGTGTAGGATTTGTGTCTAGACGTTCTTTTTTTCAATGTGGATATCTAGTTTTCCTGGCACTATTTGTTGAAGAGACTGTCGTTTCTTCATTAAATTGCCTTTGATCCTTTGTCAAAGATGAATTGACTAGATTTGTTTGGATCTATAGGAAATCATTGACTTTGTATGTTAGCTATCCTTCAGTCTTACTGTACTCTCTTATTAGTTCAGGGGTTTTCTTTGTTGTTGTTGATTCTTTTTCTCCATAATCATGTCATATATGACAAAAGACAGTTTTATTTCTTACTTCCCATTCTGTATACCTTACATGTCCTTTTATTCTGTAAGTTTCCAGTACAGTGTTGACTAGGACTGGTGAGAGAGAGGACATCATTGCCTCCTGATATTACCAGGAAAGCATCTAGCTTCTCACCATTAAGTGTGATGTTAACTGCAGGTTTTTTGTAGATGGTCTTTCTCAAGAAGAAGAAGTTCCTCTCTATTCCTAGTGTGCTATCATAAATGGATTTTGGATTTTTTCAAATGCTTTTAAATTTTCACTTTTTCTTGTTTCATTCCTCATATTAATAATTTGGCTTTTCTTCTTTCTTTCTTTCTTTTTTTGGGCCATGCTGTGTGGCTTGCAGTATCTTAGTTCCCCAACCAGGGATTGAACCCAAACCCTCAGCAGTGAAAGCACAGAGTCTTACCCACTGGACCACCAGGGAATTCCCATGTCTTTTCTCTTTTTTTTCTCAGCTTATATAGACATTTCTGAATTTCATCTCTTCAAAAAACAGATGTGTTTTGTTGATTTTTCTCAATGATTTCTTGTACTTTCATTGGTTTCTTCTCAAATTATTACATCTCTTCCTGTGCTTACTTTGGGCTTAATTTCCTCTTCTTTTTCTACTTTTTAAGGCTAAAGGCTTAGATCATTAGTTACAGATCTCTTTCTTCAAGTGTATGCCTTCAATGCCATAAATTTCCCTCTACGCCCACCCTATTTTTGCTGCATTCCACAAGTTTCGGTAAATTGTACATTCATTTTTATTTAATCAAGGTAATTTTTAATTGCTATTGAAACTTTTTCTTTGATCCATGGGTTATTTAAAAGTGTGTTGTTTAATCTTGAAGTATTTGAATGTTTTTAAATATCTTTCTATTATTGATTTCCAGGTTAATGCCTTTGTGTTCTGAGAGTATATTTTGTATGATTTCCCTTAAGATTAGTTAATATGTGTTTTATGTCCCAGAATGTGTTTCTTTTGGCCACGCCACACAGCTTGCAGTATCTTAGTTCCCCAACCAGGGATTAAACCCGGCCCCACGGCAGTGAAAGCACCCAGTCCTAACCACTGGACCACCAGGGAATTCCCCCAGAATGTGTTCTATCCTTATGAATTTCCCATGTTAACTTGAGAAGGATGTGTATTCTGCTATTGTTTAATGAAGTAATACACAGTTTTCAGTTATGTCCGGTTGTTTGAGGGCACTGTTCAATTCAGCTCTGTGGCTTTCCTGAATATCTTCCTGCTGGTTCTCATAATCATTTATTAGAGGGGTGTTGAAGTCCAACTATAATAGTGGAGTCGTCTGTTTCTCCTTGTAATTCTATCCATTTTTCCCTGGTGTATTTTGCCACTGTGTTGTTGCTGTGCACGTAAGCACTAAGGATTGCTTTGTCTTCTTGGAGACTTGACCCCTTTATCTTCATGCATTGCCCCTCTTTATCTCTGTGCTTTGTCAGAAAGTAATATGGATATTCTGCTTATCTTTTAATGCTAACATGATAACATCTTTTTCCATCCCTTAGTCTTAATCCATCTGTCTTTACTGTGAATGTGGCTTTATTACAGACAACATATAATTTTTTTAAATCCACTATGACAGTATGTGGCTTCAATTGTTGTATTTTTAGACCATTGACTTTTTTTTAGGTATAGTTGATTTACAGTATTATATCAGTTTCAGGCATACAACTTAATAATTCAAAATATTTATAGATTATACTCCATATAAAGTTATTACAAAATATTGGCTATATTCCTTGTGCTATACAATATACGCTTGTAACTTATTTATTTTATACATAGTAGTTCGTACCCCTTAATCTCCCACCCGTGTCTTTCCCCTCCCCACTTCGCTCTCTCCATTTGTAACTGCTAGTTTGTTCTATCTGTGAGTCTGTTTTTATTTTGTTATATTCATTTGTTTCTTTTAGATTCCCCATATAAGTGAAATCATACAGTATTTGTCTTTCTCTGTTGACTTATTTTACTGAGCATAATACCCTTCATCTATCCATGTTGTTGCAAATGGCAAAATTACATTCTTTTTTCTGGCCGAGAAGTATTCCATTGTATGTATGCACCACATCTTCTTTATCCATTCATCTGTCGATGGACACTTAGGTTGCCTCCATATCTTGGCTATTGTAAATAATGCTGCTGTGAACATTGGGGTGTGTGTATCTGTTTGAAATAGTGTTCATCATCTTCAGATATATACCCAGGAGTGGAATTGCTGGATCATATGGTAGTTCTATTTTCAGTTTTTTGAGAAATCTCAGTACTGTTTTCCATATTAGTTGGCACTAATTTACATTCCTAGCAACAGTGTACAAGGGTTCCCTTTTCTCCACATCCTCACCAACATTTGTTATTTGTGGTCTTTTTGATGGAAGATGTTCAGACAGGTGTGAGGTGATACCTTGTTGTTTTGACTTGCATTTCTCTGATGCAGTGATGTTGAGCATCTTTTCATATGCTAGTTGACCATCTGTATGTCTTCTTTGGAAAAATGTCTACTCAGGTCTTCTATCCATTTTTTAATTGGGTTATTTTTTTTGATACTGAGGTATATGAGCTGTTTATATCTTTTGGATATTAACCCCTTATCAGTCATATCATTTGCAAATATTTTCTCCCATTCAATGTGCTGTCTTCTCATTTTGTCGATGGTTTATTTACTTATTTTTTAACCACAAAGTTTATTGGTACACATACCTTTCCATACTTCCTCCTGTGTTTATTTTAAATTTTTTCTTTTTATTGATATTTTATTGACATACAAAGTACTTTAAATGTAGTATTAACCAAGTTTTCTTTTTACAGAATTTTTTAAATTTTTTATTTTATATTGGAGTACTGTATAGTTGATTAACAGTGTTGTGTTAGTTTCAGATGTACAGCAAAGTGATTCAGTTATATATATACATGTATCTATTTTTCAAATTCTTTTCCCATTTGGGTTGTTACAGAATATTAAGCAGAGTTCCCTGTGCTATGCAGTAGGTCCTTGTTGGTTATCTATTTTAAATATAGTAGTGTGTATCTGTCAATCCCAAACTCCCAATTTATTCCTCCCTCCCACCACCTGTCCCCTTTGGTAACCATAAGTTTGTTTTCTAAGTCTGTGAGCCTATTTCTGTTTTGTAAATAAGTTCATTTGTATCATGTCTTTTTAGATTCCCCATTTAAGCAATATTATATGATATTTGTCTTTCTCTGTCTGACTTCACTTAGTATGATAATCTCCAGGCCTGTCAGTGGTTTCTTTAGATATGCAAAACCTTTTAAGTTTAATTAGGTCCTATTTGTTTCTTTTTGCTTTTGTTTCCTTTGACCCCACCCCCTTACTCCCTGCTCCCATATTTTTCCCTATGCATCTCTTGCATTTGGCTGTTCCTGAGTTGTATCCTTTATCATAAACCAGTAATAGTAAAGCCAAGTGTCTTCCTGAGTTCTCAGAATTGTTCTAGCAAATTACCAAACCTGAGGGAGTGTCAAGGGAATCTATGACTTTGTAGGCAGCTGGGCAGAAATGTCGGTAGCCCAGGCACCCTGTTTGTGGCCAGCAGCTGAAGTGGGGGCAGTCTTGTGGGAGTGTTTATTAATCTGTGAGGTCCGACACTAACTCCAGTAGCATTCATATTGACTCAAACTGGTAGACACATATTTGATGACCGAGTTGGAGCAGTGGTGTTTAAAAGACACCACATATTTGACGTAAGGAGGGAAACCACTGTCACAAGTGCTTCTGTCCTCTACCCGCCCCCCACCTTTGGAAAGCAGGGAGGCTAGAGGAGACTCAAGTGGGTGTTTCCACCACACATGCACGCACGCCCCAGATCAGTTGCACTGTTACAAAATAGATTATTTTGAGGACAGTTCTTGTTAAGAACAGAGTATTCTGGACATGGCTACTTTTTTGTCTCGCTGATTTTGGAGACAGCAGTTTCCCCATGACCTAAATTCTCTGATGGGTCTATTGTTAATTTTTAGTTTGTTGGTTTTCTCTGAGGGTGCTAATGCCAGCTTCTAAGCTCCTTACATGCCAGATCAGGAACCGGAAGTCTCTGACCTCAGTTTTTATTTTTTGTCTGCTGACAGCTTTATACTTTCATCCCTCCTTATTCCTCTTTGTACCCCACATCTGTACAAAGCACTAAGAAAGCCTGAGTATTCCTTCCTTTGATGCTGGCAAGAGAGTAATAAGTCCATGGAAGTTCCTGCTCATGTGCACAAACTGTCACCCTAGCCCACCCCCTAATCTCAGTGAAAAAACCCAAGCCGGGCTCCTTACCTTGCTCTCTGAAGGCATTTCCCACCTGCTTGAGAGGCCCGCCCTGCCCTCCCCAGACACTTCCATTATAGAAGTAAAAAACTTCATACCCTCTTGGCATTGAGTGTGTGCTGTCATCAGCCTATACATCTGAGCCAAATCTCAGATGAGGTCCACAAGAAAAGGGAACATGGTCTGTATACTGCAACACACTTTGCTTAATTATTCTGTTGAGGGACTTCCTGGTGGCCCAGTGGTTAAGAATCCACCTGCCAATGCAGAGGACACGGGTTCGAGCCCTGGTCTGGGAAGATCCCACATGTCGCGGAGCAACTAAGTCCGTGCACCACAACTGTTGAGCCTGCAAGCCACAACTACTGAAGCCCGTGCACCTAGAGCCCGTGCTCTACAACAAGAGAAGCCACCACAGTGAGAAAGAAGCCTGCACACCACAACAAAGAGTAGCCCCTGCTCATCACAACTAGAGAAAGCCTGCGCATGGCAACAAAGACCCAACGCAGCCAAAAAATAAATTAATTAATTTCAAAAAATTATTCTATTGAAAAATCCTCCACATCTTTTTTTTTTTTTTTTGCGGTATGCGGGCCTCACTGCCGTGGCCTCTCCCGTTGCGGAGCACAGGCTCTGGACGCGCAGGCCCAGGGGCCATGGCTCATGGGCCCAGCCGCTCCGCGGCACGTGGGATCCTCCCGGACCGGGGCACGAACCCGTGCCCCCTGCATCGGCAGGCGGACTCCCAACCACTGCGCCACCAGGGAAGCCCTCCACATCTTTTTATACCAGTTCATGTCACCCTTTATTTTTTTTTTAATTTAATTATTTATTTATTATTTTTGGCTGCGTCAGGTCTTAGTTGCGGCTTGCGGGATCTTTCATTGTGGCGTGCAGGGATTTTCGTTTAGGTGTGTGGGCTTCTCTGTAGTTGTGACATGTGGGCTCCAGAGCGCGTGGGCTCTGTAGTTGTGGCACGCAGGTTTAGATGCCCCGCGGCGTGTGGGATCTTACTTTCCTGACCAGGGATCGAACCGGCATACCCTGCATTGGAAGGCGGATTCTTTACTACTGGACCACCAGGTAAGTCCCTTCGCCCTTTATTTTTTGTTGTTGTTGTTTTTTTGTTTTTTTTGTTTGTTTGTTTGCGGTACGCGGGCCTCTCACTCTTGTGGCCTCTCCCGTTGCGGAGCACAGGTTCCGGACACACAGGCTCAGCGGCCGTGGCTCACGGGCCTAGCCGCTCCGCGGCACGTGGGATCTTCCCAGACCGGGGCACGAACCCGCGTCCCCTGCATCGGCAGGCAGACTCTCGACCACTGCGCCAGCAGGGAAGCCCCGCCCTTTATTTTTAAAAAGTGAATATGAGGGTGAGATTATGTAACCAGTTCTTTCAAAATAGACACTTGTCTTGCTACCAGTTTTTGCGATTAAAACTCCGGTTGCCACATCACAGGGCAAACATAGTAAAATTATGTTCTTCTCCAAACTTCTTTAATTCCTTATTTATTTTGTCATCACATGTATGCAGAAAAGAATGTACAAAATGTTTTTTATATAAATTTTATTTTTGGCTATGTTGGGTCTTCGTTGCTGTGTGCGGGCTTTCTCTGGTTGCGGCGAGCGGGGGCTACTCTTCATTGTGGTGCACAGGCTTCTCATTGTGGTGGCTTCTCTTGTGGTGGAGCAAGGGCTCTAGGCGCCCGGGCTTCAGTAGTTGTGGCATGCAGGCTCTAGAGTGCAGGCTCAGTAGCTGTGGCTCACGGGCTTAGTTGTTTCGCGGCAGGCGGGATCTTCCCAGACCAGGGCTCGAACCCGCGTCCCCTGCATTGGCAGGCGGATTCTTAACCACTGCGCCACCAGGGAAGCCCATACAAAATGTTTTATTGGAAGATCTAGTAATAATAACAATATAAACATCTTTGTAATCATCAACATTCATAAGTGGGCCTTTGGGCAGTTTTTAGAGTCTCATGATGTTCTGCTCCCTTACTCATCTCCGCGCTGCCCCATAGATGATCTCTGTTGATTTGTTTAGTTATTCATACCTTTACCATCTATTCTTTTCACTACACAGTGTTTTAGTTTTGTCTGTTTTGACCTTTCAGTAAATGAGTATTAATGAAATTATAGTCAAAATGTTTTTTGGTTGGTTCTTTGCAGAAGTATGTTTCATACACACCTAGGGTTTGAGGCTACGGGCCAGTCAAGGTACTCATCCATTGCAGTGGTTATAGGGTTGGGCTTTTTCCAGTTAAAAAAAATTTTTTTTGGTCATGCCACACAACTTATGGGATCTTACTTCCCCAACTAGGGATTGAACCTGAGCCCTTGGCAGTGAAATCACAGAGTCCTAACCACTTGACCTCCAGGGAATTCTCTCCAGTTTAATTTTTAATCTCCTTAAAAATACATTTTCTGTATTCTTGAGTTAGTCTCCAAGTACATAAATCCTCTGGACATTGGAGAAAAATTGCTAAGCTGCAGATGGTGATCGAGTTCAAATTTACAGGAAATGACAGTGGAGTGCATCAGTTGATGCTTCCTCCATTCATGCATAATTTACGTATTTGTCACCTGTGGTCATCAACACTTGGGATTACTAAATTGACTAAATTTTTGTCCTAATCAGTGTGAAATGTAATCTGCTTGACATGTTGTTTCATTACTTCCTATTACCAATCAGATAGGTATTTTTTCATACGTGATCTCTCATCTTCTGTTAAACATGTTTTGGTTATTTTCCCTTTAACTATTGTGTCCATTCATCTTACTTCGCACACTAACCCTTTAACGTTGCATGTATTTTCTTCCACCTGTTGTTTGTCTTATAACTCCCTTAGTTTTAATACGTTTGAATTGGTCAGGCTCTTGCTTTAGGGCTTATTCTTTTTTTGTTTTGTTTTGGGGGGGTTGTTTTAATTAATTTTTGTTTGTTATTAGTCATCCATTTTATACACATCAGTGTATATATGTCAATCCCAGTCTCCCAATTCATCACACCACAAGCCCCATCCCTTACCGCTTCCCCCCCTTGGTGCCCATACGTTTTTTCTCTACTTCTGTGTCTCAATTTCTGCTCAGCAAACCGGTTCATCTGTACCATTTTCTAGGTTCCACATATACGTGTTAATATACGATATTTGTTTTTCTCTTTCTAACTTACTTCACTCTGTATGACAGTCTCTAGATGCATCCATGTCTCTACAAATGACCCAATTTGGTTCCTTTTTATGGCTGAGTAATATTCCATTGTATATATGTACCACATCTTCTTTATCCATTCATCTGTCGATGGACATTTAGGTTGCTTCCATGACCTGGCTATTGTAAATAGTGCTGCAGTGAACATTGGGGTGCATGTGTCTTTTTGAATTATGGTTTTCTCAGAGTATATGCCCAGTAGTGGGATTGCTGGGTCATATGGTAATTCTATTTTTAGTTCTTAAAGGAAGCTCCATATTGTTCTTCGTAGTGGCTGTGTCAATTTACATTCCCACCAACAGGGCAAGAGGGTTCCCTTTTCTCCACACCCTCTCCAGCATTTGTTGTTTGTAGATTTTCTGATGATGCCCATTCTAACTGGTGTGAGGTGATACCTCATTGTAGTTTTGATTTGCATTTCTCTAATAATTAGTGATGTTGAGCTTTTCATGTGCTTCTTGGCCATCTGTATGTCTTCTTTGGAGAAATGTCTATTTAGGTCTTCTGCCCATTTTTGGATTGGGTTGTTAGTTTTTTTTAACATTGAGCTGCATGAGCTGTTTATATATTTTGGAGATTAATCCTTTGTCCAATGATTCGTTTGCAAATATTTTCTCCCATTCTGAGGGTTGTCTTTTGGTCTTGTTTATGGTTTCCTTTGCTGTGCAAAAGCTTTTAAGTTTCATTAGGTCCCGTTTGTTTATTTTTGTTTTTATTTCCATTACTCTAGGAGGTGGATCAAAAAAGATCTTGCTATGATTTATGTCAAAGAGTGTTCTTCCTATGATTTCCTCTAAGAGTTTTGTAGTGTCCGATCTTACATTTAAGTCTCTAATCCATTTTGAGTTTATTTTTGTGTATGGTGTTAGGGAGTGTTCTAATTTCATTCTCTTACGTGTAGCTGTCCAGTTTTCCCAGCACCACTTATTGAAGAGCCTGTCTTTTCTCCATTGTATATCCTTGTCTCCTTTGTTGTAGATTAGTTGACCATAGGTGCGTGGGTTTATCTCTGGGCTTTCTATCCTATTCCATTGATCTATATTTCTGTTTTTATGCCAGTACCATATTGTCTTGATTACTGTAGCTTTGTAGTATAGTCTGAAGTCAGGGAGCCTGATTCCTCCAGCTCCGTTTTTCTTTCTCAAGGTTGCTTTGGTTATTAGGGGTCTTTTGTGTTTCCATACAAATTGTGAATTTTTTTGTTGTAGTCCTGTGAAAAATGTCATTGGTAATTTGATAGGGATTGCATGGAATCTGTAGATTGCTTTGGGTAGTATAGTCATTTTCACAATGTTGATTCTTCCAATCCAAGAACATGGTATATCTCTCCATCTGTTTGTATCATCTTTAATTTCTTTCATCAGTGTCTTATAGTTTTCTGCATACAGGCCTTTTGTCTCCTTAGGGGGGTTTATTTCTAGGTATTTTATTCTTTTTGTTGCAATGGTAAATGGGAGTGTTTCCTTAATTTCTTTCAGATTTTTCATCATTAGTGTATAGGAATGCAAGAGATTTCTGTGCATTAATTTTGTATCCTGCAACTTTACCACATTCATTGATTAGCTCTAGTTGTTTTCTGGTGGCATCTTTAGGATTCTCTATGTATAGTATCATGTCATCTGCAAACAGTGACAGTTTTACTTCTTTTTTTCCAATTTGTATTCCTTTTATTTCTTTTTCTTCTCTGATTGCCATGGCTAGGACTTCCAAAACTATGTTGAATAATAGTGAGAGTGGACATCCTTGTCTTGTTCCTGATCTTAGAGGAAATGCTTTCAGTTTTTCACCATTAAGAATGATGTTTGTTGGGCTTCCCTGGTGGCGCAGTGGTTGAGAGCCCGCCTGCCAATGCAGGGGACATGGGTTCATGCCCCGGTCTGGGAAGACCCCACATGCCGCGGAGTGGCTAGGCCCGTTAGCCATGGCTGCTGAGCCTACACATCTGGAGCCTGTGCTCTGCAACGGGAGAGACCACAACAGTGAGAGGCCCGCGTACCGCAAAAAAGAAAAAAAAAAAAAAAGAATTATGTTTGCTGTGGGTTTGTCATATATGGCCTTTATGTTGAAGTAGGTTCTCTCTATGCCCACTTTCTAGAGAGTTTTTATCATAAAGTGATGTTGAATTTTGTCAGAAGCTTTTTCTGCATCTGTTGAGATGATCATATGGTTTTTATTCTTCAGTTTGTTAATATGGTGTATCACATTGATTGATTTGCATATACTGAAGAATCCTTGCATCTCGGATAAATCCCGCTTGATCATGGTGTATGATCCTTTTTAATGTGTTGTTGGATTCTGTTTGCTAGTATTTTGTTGAGGATTTTTGCGTCTATATTCATCAGTTATATTGGTCTGTAATTTTCCTTTTTTATACTATCTTTGTCTGGTTTTGGTATCAGGGTGATGGTGGCCTCATAGAATGAGTTTGGGAGTTTTCCTTCCTCTGCAAGTTTTTGGAAGAGCTTGAGAAGCATGGGTGTTAGCCCTTCTCTAAATGTTTGATAGAATTCACCTGTGAAGCCATCTGGTCCTGGACTTTTGTTTGTTGGAAGATTCTTAATCACAATTTCAATCTCATTACTTGTGATTGGTCTGTTCATATTTTCTGTTTCTTCCTGGTTGGGTCTTGGAAGTTTATACCTTTCTAAGAATTTGTCCATTTCTTCCAGGTTGTCCATTTTATAGGCATAGAGTTGCTTGTAGCAGTCTCTTAGGATGGTTTGTATTTCTGCAGTGCTTGTTTTAACTTCTTTTTCCTTTCTAATTTTATTGAATTCTCCATTTTAAAAATTTTATTTATTTATTTTTGGCTGCTTTGGGTCTTTGTTGCTGCGTCGGGCTTTCTCTAGTTGCAGCGAGCAGGGGCTACTCTTTGTTGTGGTGAGCGAGCTTTTCATTGCGGTGGCTTCTCTTGTTGCAGAGCGTGGGCTCTAGGCGCCTGGGCCTCAGTAATTGTGGCATATGGGCCCAGCTGCCCCGCGGCATGTGGGATCTTCCCAGACCAGGGCTCGAACCCGTGTCTCCTGCATTGGCAGGCGGATTCTTAACCACTGCACCACCAGGGAATCCCTCCCTCTTTTTCTTGATGAGTCTGGCTAATGGTTTATCAATTTTATCTTCTCAAAGAACCAGGTTTTAGTTTTATTGATCTTTGCTATTGTTTTGTTTCTATTTCATTGATTTCTGCTCTGATCTTTATGATGTCTTTTCTGCTGCTAACTTTGGGTTTTGTTTGTTCTTCTTTCTCTAGTTCCTTTAGGTGTAAGGTTAGATTGTTTATTTGAGATTTTTCTTGTTTCTTGAGGTAGGCTTGTATACCTATAAACTTCCCTCTTAGAATTGCTTTTGCTGCATCCCACAGGTTTTGGATCGTCGTGTTTTCATTGTCATTTGTCTCTAGGTATTTTCTGATTTTCTCTTTGATTTCTTCAGTGATCTCTTGGTTATTTAATAACGTATTGTTTAGCCTCCATGTGTTTGTGTTTTTTTACGTTTTTTTCCCCCTGTAATTGATTTCTAATCTCATAGCGTTGTGGTCAGAAAAGATGCTTGATATGATTTCAATTTTCTTAAATTTACTGAGGCTTCATTTGTGACCCAAGATGTGATCTATCCTGGAGAATGTTCCGTGTGCACTTGAGAAGAAAGTGTAATCTGCTGTTTTTGGATGGAATGTCCTATAAATATCAATTAAATCTATCTGGTCTATTGTGCCATTTACAGCTTGTGTTTCCTTATTAATTTTCTGTTTGGATGATCTGTCCATTGGTGTAAGTGAGGTGTTAAAGTCCCCCACTATTACTGTGTTACTGTCGATTTCCTCTTTTATAGCTGTTAGCAGTTGCCTTATGTATTGAGGTGCTCCTATGTTGGGTGAATATATATTTACAATTGTTGTATCTTCTTCTTGGATTGATCCCTTGATCATTACATAGTGTCCTTCCTTGTCTCTTGTAACATTATTTTAAAGTCTATTTTATCTGATATGAGTATTGCTACTCCAGCTTTCTTTTGATTTCCATTTGCATGGAATATCTTTTTCCATCCCCTCACTTTCAGTCTGTATGTGTCCCTACGTCTGAAGTGGGTCTCTTGTAGACAGCATATATATGGGTCATGTTTTTGTATCCATTCAGCAAGCCTGTGTCTTTTGGTTGGAGCATTTAATCCATTCACATTTAAGCTAATTATCAATATGTATGTTCCTAGTACCATTTTCTTAATTGTTTTGGGTTTGTTATTGTAGGTCCTTTTCTTCTCTTGTGTTTCCCACTTAGAGAAGTTCCTTTAGCATTTGTTGTAGAGCTGGTTTGGTGGTGCTGAGTTCTCTTAGCTTTTGCTTGTCTGTAAAGCTTTTGATTTCTCCATCAAATGTGAATGAGATCCTTGCTGGGTAATCTTGGTTGTAGGTTCTTCCCTTTCATCACTTTAAGTATATCATGCCACTCCCTTCTGGCTTGTAGAGTTTCTGCTGAGAAATCAGCTGTTAACCTTATGGGAGTTCCCTTGTGTGTTTTTTGTCGTTTTTCCCTTGCTGCTTTCAGTATTTTTTCTTTGTCTTTAATTTTTGCCAATTTGATTATTATGTGTCTTGGCATGTTTCTCCTTGGGTTTATCCTGTATGGGACTCTCTGTGCTTCCTGGGCTTGGGTGGCTATTTCCTTTCCCATGTTAGGGAAGTTTTTGACTATAATCTCTTCAAATATTTTCTCAGGTCCTTTCTCTCTCTCTTCTCCTTTTGGGACCCCTATAATGCGAATGTTGTTGAGTTGAATGTTGTCCCAGAGGTCTCTTAGGCTGTCTTCATTTCTTTCCATTCTTTATTCTGTTCTGCAGCAGTGAATTCCACCATTCTGTCTTCCAGGTCACTTATCTGTTCTTCTGCCTCAGGTACTCTGCTATTGATTCCTTTTAGTGTATTTTTCATTTCACTTATTGTATTGTTCATCTCTGTTTGTTTGTTCTTTAATTTTTCTAGATCTTTGTTAAACATTTCTTGCATCTTCTCCATCTTTGCCTCCATTCTTTTTCCGAGGTCCTGGATCATCTTCACTATCATTATTCTGAATTCTTTTTCTGGAAGATAGCCTATCTCCATTTCATTTAGTTGTTTTTCTGGGGTTTTATCTTGTTCCTTCATCTGGTACATAGCCCTCTGCCTTTTCATCTTGTCTGTCTATCTGTGAATGTGGTTTTTGTTCCACAGGCTGCAGGATTGTAGTTCTTCTTTCTTCTAGGGCTTATTCTTCTTAAATGAGAAAATTCTCCCTATTTTTGGATCAATGAAGCATTTACTTGTGATTTCTAGAAGTGTCCCAGTCTTTTCTTTCACATTTAAATCTATAATGAATTGGCTATTGCCCATGGAATACAGGGGAATACAATGTCTTTCCCAGTTAGATAACATTTTGTTAGAGATATATTTTGGGAGAGGTAACATCTTAGTGATGTTGGGTTATTTCTAAAAAAATCTTTTGTATTTTCATTTATCTCATTCTCCTTTAATGTTACCCAACAAAAATTTAAAATTTTTCCCATGAGGATCATTAAATATCTCATTCATTCTTCTTTAGTACCGAATTAAATTTGTTCTGAAGGGAGCCAGATGTAAACTTCCAGATGGTCTTTCCTAGTGTAATCACATAGGAAGGGCTCAAGCCTACAATTAGCAGGTTGTGACAACACATGTAAAATAATTGTCTTCCAGAGAAGCTCATTAGAGCCTCAATACCCAGAGTGATTTTGGGGAGCAGATCACATAGGAACTCTGCCTAAGCATAATGAAGGTTCAGACGCTCATAATGAAAAGTGTTTATAATGTACCATAAACAGTTTAGACACACTGAGCCACTCTTATCAGGTTGGTGGTGTCACTCATAAATCCCAGTTCCCAGATACCAACGAAGGACAAACATGGTGAGCAGGCATTCCTAAGAATCAGCAATCTCAGACCTGCTAGTAACTCTCTTCTGCACACTTCATAGTAGGACATTGTTAGGAGCAAGCGCTACAGATACACCATAGAAAGTGTAATTAGAGTTGATGCAAGCAGCTCAAGCAGGAAGTGGTTACTTCCTCACAAATTTAACAGCATCATGAACATGTGGAAATTACACATTTTTACTATGATCACTTAAAGTCTTACTGTTCTCTAATGGTAGGGTCCAGAGCACATTGGAAAAATTAGAGAAATGCTATACAAATAAAAGAAATATTTCTATTTTAAAACTATCAATTCCTGTGAGAAAAACTTCTCAAGAACTGGGGATTTCTTTTTCTGTTGCTTAACTGAATGGATAAATTCTACCATTGTAATTACTGTGTGGGAACCTTTTCTCTGTCCCCTGCATGTGGACATCAGTAGGTTAGTGATCTTTTACAGAGACCAGCATTTAGGGAAGTTATGTGGTTGAGGGATTCCTATGCCCAGACGTTGCGCTGTCATGTTCCTGTGCACCACATGGAGGCATGGATATGAGAGAAGTGGAAAGGCAGCCTCTCAAGTGGCTGGTTGAGAATCACTGCCTCCTGTAATTGGAGAAGGGAAGTTTTATGTTTTTTAGAGGAAAGCACCGCTGGACCCTTTGTGTTTTATAATGATGGGCACATTCACCATCAAACCATAGTGGTCTTCAGTGGACTCTGGTGCAAATTGCAATTCTTACTCAGTTCCCCAAGGTCAGCAAGGTCCAGGGTACGCTGTTATGGTTTTCCTGGAAAATGCTCTTCTGGCATTTATCTTCTCAGTATATGCACATATATGTGGTAAAGATGGTGAGAAGCCACTCTGAGGCCCATGAATATAGGGATTTTGTGGAGGTCTAAGTTGTCATGCCTTCTTTCTCATGCCTGAGTACTAATTTCGGAATAGCTTCCTAGCCCCATGAAATAGGACAGAGATAAAAAGGAGTAACTGAGTATCTGTCAAATATTTTTACAGGCAAGTTAAAGTTAATACTTTTCCACAAGATTATTTTTATTCAGCCAGTTGCATCTGACTACTTTTGATAGCCTGGAGTACTTTAGGACAATATTGCCAGCTGGGCCTAGTGATAAGCTGGATTTCCACAGGTCTCCTGTCCTTGTCATGTTTGGTGATGGGAATGGAGGAAAAAGCTTCCAGTTCACTGTGTTTTTTTCCATTAAAACCTCATGCAAGGGGCTTCCCTGGTGGTACAGTGGTTAAGAATCCACCTGCCAATGCAGGGGACATGCGTTCAAGCCCCAGTCTGGGAAGATCCCACATGCCGCAGAGCAGCTAAGCCCGTGCGCCACAGCTACTGAAGCCCGCACACCTAGAGCCTTGTGCTCTGCAACAGGAGAAACCACCGCAAGGAGAAGCCCGCACACCACAACGAAGAGTAGCCCCCACTTGCCACAACTAGAGAAAGCCTGCGTGCAGCAACAAAGACCCGACGCAGCCAAAAATTAAATAAAGTTATTTTAAAAAAAAAACCACCTCATGCAAATGTGACCCTGTGTTTCATGGAGTGCTATGTGATAGATATGGTGGGTATTAAAGGAGATGAATTTTTCTTACGAGGAGTTGATGATCTGGAAATATTTCTTTCATTTTTCTCCAGCGTGCTCTGGATCCTACTGTTAGAGAATGATAAGACTTAAGTGATCATAGTAAAAATGATTTCCATGTGTACATGATGCTGTTAAATTTGTGAGGAAGTGGTTATATAGAGAATAAGGATTTTGATGATCAAGTCACAGAATATTTTAATAACAGCATCATATGTGAACTTCTTGTGAATGGACTACAGATTCCCAGTACTGTCCATCTCACCCATCTTCCTGTACACATATTTGTGATGTTTTAGGACCCAGTGGCCTTTGAGGATGTGGCTGTGAACTTTACCTTGGAGGAGTGGGCTCTGCTGGGGCCTTCACAGAAGAAACTCTATAGAGATGTGATGCGGGAAACCTTGAGGAACCTGGCCTCAATAGGTAAGGATGATGACGATGACATTCCTTCACTTAATAAATTAGAGAACAAGTGTTTCCTACCCATCAGTGTTGTTCTAAGATGTGGAATGGGGAAAGGGAATATTTTGGTAAGTAAATCATAGTTTGAGGTCATCATAGACCTGTGAAATAATAATTTTCCTATAATTTACTGATCTTTTTGGTTCTGCATTTCAGGGGAAAAATGGGAAGACCATAACACTGAAGATCAGTACAAAAACCAGGGAAGAAATCTGACGTGAGTTGCACTCACAGTTGAAAGCAGTGTCCCACAAGAGAATATCCTTATGTCATGAAATTTAGAAACAAGTAGACACAAAAGGGCCCAGCTTCAAATTTATTTATTCCCAGAAAATTTTTACCAAAAAATGTTTTCTTAAGTGTGTCATGGATGTTCATTTTTTCCCAAATAGTTTACTTTGAAACATATTCAGAGACTGCATATATAAATATCACTATGATAATAGCAATGGTTGAGCTTTCTTGCAGAGCATTCAGTATATTCACTTTCAAACAATTTACACGGTGCAGAAAAACCTAACACTTTCCCGATAAATGATAAAAATGTAATACTAATATTTACTATAAAATCATTAACAAAGAAATCATTAACAGTGTGCTTCTAATTTTTTTTTAACAGAAGTCATACATTATGGAGATGCTGTGAAAGTGAAGAAGGTAGTCAATGTGGCGAAAACATCAGCCTTATTCCAAATCTTAATCTGAACAAGAAAAATTCTACTGCAGTAAAACCGTGGGAGTGCAGTGTGTGTGGAAAAGTCTTGATGAGTCGTTCATCCTTTAATAGGCACGTTAGATCTCACACTGCACCCAACCCATCCAGGTATCAGGAATGTGGAAAGAAGCCTTATAAATGTAAGGTATGTGGGAAAGCCTTCAGTTATCTCCAGCCTTTTCAGAAACATGAAAGTAATCATGGTATAGAGAAATCCTATAAATGTAAGGAATGTGGGAAATCCTTTAGATATCGCCAATCTGTTCGAAAACATGAACGGACTCACACTGGAGAAAAACCCTATCAATGTAAACAATGTGGGAAAGCCTTTCGATATCATCAAACCTTTCAAACACATGAAAGAACTCACACAGGGGAGAAACCCTATGAATGTAAGCAATGTGGTAAAGCCCTCAGTTGTCCAAGTTCCTTTCGAAGTCATGAAAGGACTCATACTGGAGAAAAACCCTATGAATGTAAAAAGTGTAGTAAAGCCTTCAGTTGTCCCAGTTCTCTTCGAAAACATGAGAGAACTCATACGGGAGAGAAACCTTACGACTGTAAGGAATGTGGGAAAGCCTTCATTTCTCTTGGAAGCTTTCAAAGACACATGATAACACATACTGGAGTTGGACCTTATAAATGTAAGGAATGTGGAAAAGCATTCAATTGTCCCAGTTCATATAGAATACATGAAAGATCTCACACTGGAGAAAAACCCTATGAATGTAAACAGTGTGGTAGAGCCTTCAGTTGTTCCAGTTCCTTTCGAACACATGAAAGAACGCACACTGGAGAGAAACCTTATCAATGTAAGGAATGTGGAAAAGCCTTCCATTGGCTCACCACTTTTCAAGTCCATGTGAGAACTCACACTGGCGAAAAACCCTATATTTGTAAGCAGTGTGGTAAAGCCCTCAGTTGTCCCACTTCATTTCGAAGACACGAACGGACTCACACTGCAGAGAAACCCTATGAATGTAAGCAATGTGGGAAAACCTTCAGTTCTCCTCTAGGTTTGCAAATACATGAAAGAACTCACACTGGAGAGAAACCCTACAAATGTGAGAAATGTGGGAAAGCATTTGTTTCTCTCACAAGCTTTCGAAGACACATGATGACACACACTGGAGATGGACCTTATAAATGTAAGGAATGTGGGAAAGCATTTAATTGTCCCAGTTCATTTCGAATACATGAAAGAACTCACACAGGAGAGAAACCCTATGAATGTAAAATATGTGGTAAAGCCTTCAGTTGTTCCAGTTATGTTCAAGTACATGAAAGAACTCATACTGGAGAGAAACCCTATGAATGTAAGGAATGTGGGAAAGCCTTCATTTACCGCACAACCTTTCGAGGTCATATGAGAATGCACACTGGTGAGAAACCGTATAAGTGTAAAGACTGTGGGAAAGCCTTTAGTCGACCCAGTTCACACAGAAGCCATGAAAGAATTCACACTGGAGAGAAACTTCTTCAATGTAAGCATTGTGGGAGAGCCTTTAATTGGCCCACATCCTTACATAAACATGTCATGAGAATGCACACTGGATAAATTATAAGTGATAAATACAAGAGAGATACAAGAGAGTTTCCTATCTTAACAAATACTGGGCTGGCCAAAAAGTTCATTCGGGGTTTTCCGTAACATCTTACAGAAGAATGAACTTTCTAGCCAACCCAATACATTCAAAGTCATGTGAAAACTCTACTGGAGAGAAATGCTATAACATATAAATAATATGGGAAAGCCTGATGTAGATTAATTCACATATGCTCCAGAAAATTCATAACATGAAACAAATGTTTTAAAAGTTAAAAATATATCATCTTTATCAGTGGCTTATTCTGAAGCTCTAATTATGGATTCTACTTGTTAATTTTGCAAATGAACACTGAGTTGAAACAATTCTGTAAGTACTCTTTAAGCAATAGTACATAAGCTTAGTAGGTAGTATTTTTCCTTAAGTCAGCTTATAGAATTTTTGTCTTTCCATTTTGAAATCTGTTGGATCCATGGGTGAACTGGAGTATAATTGTAATGTGCCAATATTATATAATGTGCCAAAATATATAATTTTTAAGTTGTCCTGTAAGTAAAGGGGGCATGGAATAATGACACTTCAGTAGTTGTTGGGATTTTCCTATTGGCTTCATGTGGCAGGTACTGGATATTTCTTACCCATTGTAAATATGCCTCTTTTATTAGAAAAACTTTCTTCTTTTGTCAGAAGAGCCTTCTTCCATTTTCCTTGCTAATAGTTGGCATAAATTCGTAAGTATGTGAAGTTTAACACAGAGTATAATCTCATTTGACTTAGTATTTACATCTTTTCTCTTTACTCTTTGTCATTTTCTCTTTACTCTTTGTCATTCCATCTGACTGGGATTTGGGTGAGAGACTTTAAGAAAAGAGACCCATGTTGACATCAACTGCATACTTAAACAAAACAACCTTACATTGTTTGCAAGTGCAGTTATTTTAAATTCGTAGCTACAATATCTCTGCACTGAAGCAACATTTTTCCCCTACCAATGCATTAAAAATTCTCTTACATTATTCTGATATCACCAGTTAGGGTCTCTTTTACCCATAATGCAATTAGAATAATTATATCACTGAAGTCAACTATTGGTATTACCATCCCTTCATTCATATTAAGCACCTACTATGTGCCTGTGCTGTAAATACAACAGTGAACATAACTGATGTGGTTACTGCTCTCACATTGCAGTCTGTGAGATTAAATATAAACATCACATTTCTAGCTACTTTTTTAAAGTGTTATTAACATTTAAGCTCTGATTCATTTTGTAATAACATTGTACGTTAATGGGCCGATAAGTCTTATATTTGCAAAAAGAACAGAGACCTGTTACAGGACACTAAAATGTAGAATTGGAGATGCTCTCCTGGAATATGTTATGTTAACATGGGTAATATGTTGTGACCTACATTTTCTAGAACCTGTTCTTTTCATGGTTCCATGTTAGAATTCACCACTAGCCTCCCTTGCATGACACTTGGAAGGCAAAGTGAAGAAGGCCTTAGTTCTTGAGCCACACAGGAGTTTCACATATACCTGGTTCTAGCCCATTTTCCTGATTCTTTGCCCTGCCAGTCCAAAGTAGCCTCATTACCACCAGCTACATGACTTCCATTTTCTCAGACCTGTTGGTTTCCACAGATGCCTCCACAAGTTCCACAGCAAAGATCCCTCACAGTTTGGATTTTCCTGCAAGTCCTCATTGTGTCCACCAGGCAACAAATTTAGACTGCTGTGGTTGAGAACGTTTTCTGAAGCACTGACTCACCTCTATATTGTATTTGTATAAGGTCTAATTTGTGTAGTAAACACATTGTTCTGTTGATACTGCTAGTGACTGTGTGTTCCTGATTCCACTACAGCAGCTACAGTGGTGCAGTCAGAAGAAACCATGTGGTCCTGTAGTGAGTTCCTCTACTGCACTGTGCAGTGACTTCTGTGGCCCAATCCTTCCATGTGCAAATTAGCACCTTCCTCTTATCAGATAGATTGTGGATATTTCCAATCACTCACAATTCAACATAATTCCTCAGTACATTTTCAGTTATGATTGATTGTATATTATTGAAAACAATGTTCTTTTTTTTGTCAAATGTTTCATAGATTTTTCTTAGAAATGTTTTATTAACTCTTTCAAAAAAACTTGTATACTAACAAATATTATCTTTTCCATTTCCTAGTAGGACATATTGAAACATCCCATTGCAATTGTGGATTTTTTAGATCAACTTTGTGGGTTTTTTTCAAGATAATCATTGTACATTTTGATTCAGTATTACCATGTATATTCTTCCTCAGGCAAATTTTTTTTCATAGTTACAATTTTTGTCATGAAACTGATTTATCATTTATTCTTAATTAAAAACTTCAATTATGGTTTTGTTAGTGCCTTCTTGCCAAAAACTGCCAGGTTCACACTTGTATTCAAATAGAGGGGCATGGGGGAGGGATAAATTGGGAGACTGGGGTTGACATATACACACTACTGTATATAAAATAGATAACTAATGAGAACCTGCTGTATAGCACAGGGAACTCTACTCAATACTCTGTAATGGCCTATATGGGAAAAGAATCTAAAGAGTAAATGTATGTATAACTAACTCACTTTGCTGTACACCTAAAACACACACAACATTGTACATAACTACTCCAATAAAATTTTTTTGAAAAATGGATCAGAAAAAGCAATGTAAAAACAACAAATAGAGGGGCATAATGAATCATCATAATAAGGATGAACACAAACCATAAATGATAATGGGTCATATCAGTAAGAGACTGTCCAAAAGGTCTTCTTACAGGATTTGGACTTAGTGTTAGGTATTACCTCCTTTTCCAATCAATGAGGCTTTATGAATTTAGGTAAATTGTCGAGAACACAAACCTGGCAAGGGACAAAGACAGGGTTACTATTCCAAGCAAGGCTTTCTTGCTCAGAAGCTACTCTTGATGCTAATTTTTCAGCATCCCTCTTTTACTAGGAACTGTAGACTCAAATCATACACAATTTAGCATAAATAGAGCACTACACACTCTGGATATATAGGTGTGAAACAAGTTCTTCAAGTCCTGACTCTTACATTTTTGTGGGAAGAGGTGATTAATAAGTAGCACAATCTGGGTTTATAAGATGGAAATAAGAGCTGTGAAGAAAGTAATGCTATGAGGTAATAGGGAGACTGGAATTGTGTGTCTGTGGCGGGTCAGGGCCTCATGAGTGAGGATGTCACCACTGATCATTTTTTATTTACACCATCTTGCATCTTAAACACTATTTGAGGAACTGCTTGGGTGCAGATGTAAAAAGTGGGGAGCAATACAGACATCCCTGCATTCCTGGGATTAACCATAATGGTTTCCCATAAAGATGTAGACATGGTTCATCTTCATCTTTGCCATAATTGAAAGTTTTATTGCATGTAATAGTAATCATGATTATGATTATGGATAATACATGGATTATCGAAGACTTGAGACTCCCCATTCCCATTACTTAGGGCCATGAGTATTTTTGGTGTTTATGTTTGTATTTAACATCATTTGAAAATATTTAAATTGCCTTTTAGGGACTTCCCTGGCAGTCCAGTGGTTAAGACTCTGAGCTTCCAATGCAGGGGATGCAGGTTCGATCCCTGGTCAGGGAACTAAGATCCCACATGACATGGGGCACAGCCAAAAAATTTTTTAAATAAATTGCCTTTTATATTTCCATTATAATTTTGCTGCTACACAGAAGGACTGACTCCATGAAGCCTTTCTGGTCCTCCAAGTTTGAGGAAGGGTTCTGGTCATCTGCACACCTGTAGCCAGTCATGGGTTTTCCTGTGAGTGATATCTATGCAAGTCCAACATGAAACACTAAAAAGAGCTATGGATGTTTAGGGGGCAGTCATCCAAGGAATAACTGAAGTGAGCTGCAGACAGAGGGGTATCCTCTTCAGTAATATCCCAAGTTAGTGGGAAAGGAGGTACGTTTGACATCCTCAAAATGGGAAGTTTTTAATGCCTTTTATAAGAAGAGAACTGGAAGCTTTTTGTTTCAATGGTCCAGAGTTACAAAGCCCATTTTGCTGTTCATAGGTGTTATTCCCATAGTTTTAGACCTCCAGCACTTTGTGGAAAGGGAGGGGGGGCTTCCCTGGTGGCGCAGTGGTTAAGAATCCACCTGCCAACGCAGGGGACACGGGTTCGAGCCCTGGTCAGGGAAGATCCCACATGCCGCAGAGCAACTAAGCCCGTGCGCCACAACTACTGAACCTGCGCTCTAGAGCCCATGCTCCGCAACAAGAGAAGCCACCACGATGAGAAGCCCACTCACTGCAACAAAGAGTAGCTCCTGCTCGCTGCAACTAGAGAAAAAGCCCGCTGCAGCAATGAAGACCCAATGCAACCAAAAATAAATAAAAATTTTAAAAATAAATTAATTTTTTTAAAGGGAGGGGGACGGATTACCAGCTTTGTGTTTAATTAAAGAGCAAAAGAAATCTAAACTTCCTCCATGTTTTCAGTACTAACTTGTGTCTTCTCTGCATGGTATAGATGATGTGATTTCATAATTATTTCTCAGTTGCTCCGCCCCTTCCCCAAGTATTCCTCCCATCTTTTTTTTTTTTTTGGCCACACCATGCGGCATGTGGGATCTTGGTTCCCCAACCACGCATCCAACCTGTGCCACCTGAAATGGAAGCACAGAGTCTTTTTTGGCCTCCTGTGTTACAAATGAAAGTCAGACAGAGGGAGAACAGGATCTTACCAAACTCAGAGTTCATAATAATGGAATCTCTCAGCTTAAAGGCCTAATGTGTGCCACCACCTCTACTAGGCACTGTCAAAATTTTTATCCCCAGGAGAACACTGCAAAGTTTGTACAATTGTGCACTTTTACAAATGGAATCAAAGTTTACAAACAGAGCTCACATGACAACATGGTGTTCTACTGATATTGCATTCTGGAAAAGGCAGACACAAACATATAGGGACCTAAAATACATCAGTGATTAAAGGTGGACAGAGTTAGTACAAATGGGCACCATAGGGGTGTTCTTTGGGGGTAATGGAGTATTCTCCATCTTTTGGAGGTAGTATAAATTTGTGAAAACTCAAATACACTTAACAATAGTATGAAGAATTGAAGACCTGGAGAGGAAGGACTTAGTGCCCAACAAGCCTTTCGTGCAATCCCATCTTAATTAGGAAACGTCCTCTAGGGCCACACCTGCCCACTGCCTATACACACAACTAGAGAGAAGTGAGAGGGCTCCCAGGATCTGCCCTTGACTTGAAGTCAGATTCTTCAGGCAGATCTCTGGGAAGGCAGGGGTCTAAAACAAAGGTGTACCCCACAGTTCTCCCCCAAGTGGGCTCTGCCTGGGGACATACTGTTTCCTGGGCACTGGCATCATGTCTTCCAAGGCCATCTTGAGGGTATTTCTACTTCTGAGTCCCACCTGAAACCTACTGTGCCTGCTGGGTGGGAAGCATCTATAGAAATCCAGGTCTGTCCCGCTCAAAAATTTCTCTGCAGCAACGCCAGGTGGCTGTGAGCTGACAGGGCAGAAGAAGCAGTGACAGAAATCATGGCATGGGGCGCAACCCACCCCCATGCTCGGTGGCCATTCTTCCCTGAGGTCGAGAGATTTTTTTTCTTCTGGACCAACGGAGGAAGCACCACAAGTGCCTGCATGCATGTGGTCATGTCTGCCGGAGACAAGCGCTCCCGGTCTATGCCCCAGTGTCTGAGGAGGGGCGCTCGTCCAGGACGGTTGTTTCTTATAGCACAGAGCCTTGCTTTTCTGGATGCACCCCCGGTGGTTTACTCCCTACTTTGCAGTCTGCAGGATATCAGAGACACCCACCAGAGGACACCTGGAGTCTACCCCAAACAAGTGCTTTGTACAAGCAGGGACCCTTTGAGCTTCACCTATTTCTTGGTATCCTTCAGGTGCTTTGCTGTGTGGATGAAAGGCTCTTGGCGCTACAGCCAGGAGTCAGTGCTGTGCCTCTGACGTGGGAGAGCCAACTTCAGGACACTGGTCCACAAGAGACCTCCCAGCTCCACGTAATATCAAACGGTGAAAATCTCCCAGAGATCTCCATCTCAACACCAACACCCAGCTTCACTCAACGACCAGCAAGCTACAGTGCTGGACACCCTATGCCAAACAACTAGCAAGACAGGAAAACAACCCCACCCATTAGCAGAGAGGCTACCTAAAATCATAATAAGGCCACAGACACCCCAAAACACATCACCAGATGTGGACCTGCCCACCAGAAAGACAAGATCCAGCCTCATCCACCAGAACACAGGCACTAGTCCCCTCCATCAGGAAGCCTACGCAACCCACTGAACCAACTTTAGCCACTGGGGACAGACACCAAAAACAACGGGAACTAAGAACCTGCAGCTTGCCAAAAGGAGACCCCAAACACAGTAAGATAAGCAAAATAAGAAGACAGAAAAATACACAGCAGAAAAAGGAGCAAGATAAAAACCCACCAGACCTAACAAATGAAGAGGAAACAGGCAGTCTACCTGAAAAAGAATTCAGAATAATGATAGTAAAGATGATCCAAAATCTTGGAAATAGAATAGAGAAAATGCAAGAAACATTTAATAAGGACCTAGAAGAACTAAAGAGGAAACAAGCAACAATGAACAACACAATAAATGAAATTAAAAATACTCTAGAAGGGATCAATAGCAGAATAACTAAGGCAGAAGAACGGATAAGTGACCTGGAAGATAAAGTAGTGGAAATAACTACTGCAGAGCAGAATAAAGAAAAAAGAATGAAAAGAACTGAGGACAGTCTCAGAGACCTCTGGGACAACATTAAACGCACCAACATTCGAATTACAGGGTCCTAGAAGAAGAAGAGAAAAAGAAAGGGACTGAGAAAATATTTGAAGAGATTATAGTTGAAAACTTCCCTAATATGGGAAAGGAAATATTTAATCAAGTCCAGGAAGCACAGAGAGTCCCATACAGGATAAATCCAAGGAGAAAGACGCCAAGACACATATTAATCAAACTATCAAAAATTAAATACAAAGAAAACATTTTAAAAGCAGCAAGGGAAAAACAACAAATAACACACAAGGGAATCCTCATAAGGTTAACAGCTGATCTTTCAGCAGAAACTCTGCAAGCCAGAAGGGACTGGCAGGACATATTTAAAGTGATGAAGGAGGGCTTCCCTGGTGGCGCAGTGGTTGAGAGTCCGCCTGCCGATGCAGGGGATACGGGTTCGTGCCCCGGTCTGGGAAGATCCCACATGCCGCGGAGCGGCTGGGCCCGTGAGCCATGGCCGCTGAGCCTGCGCGTCCGGAGCCTGTGCTCTGCAGCGGGAGTGGCCACAGCAGTGAGAGGCCCGCGTACCGCAAAAAAAAAAAAAAATAAAGTGATGAAGGAGAAAAACCTACAACCAAGATTACTCTACCCAGCAAGGATCTCATTCAGATTTGATGGAGAAATTAAAACCTTTACAGACAAGCAAAAGCTGAGAGAGTTCAGCACCATCAAACCAGCTTTACAACAAATGCTAAAGGAACTTCTCTAGGCAAGAAACACAAGAGAAGGAAAAGACCTACAATAACAAACCCAAAACAATTAAGTAAATGGGAATAGGAACATACATATCGATAATTACCTTAAATGTAAATGGATTAAATGCTCCCACCAAAAGACACAGAAGGCTGAATGGATACAACAACAAGACCCATATATATGCTGTCTACAAGAGACCCACTTCAGACCTAGGGACACATACACACTGAAAGTGAGGGGATGGAAGAAGATATTCCATGCAAATGGAAATCAGAAGAAAGCTGGAGTAGCAATTCTCATATCAGACAAAACAGACTTTAAAATAAAGACTATTAGAAGAGACAAAGAAGGACACTACATAATGATCAAGGGATTGATCCAAAAAGAAGATATAACAATTGTAAATACTTATGAGCCCAACATAGGAGCACCTCAATACATAAGGCAAATACTAACAGCCATAGAAGGGGAAATCGACAGTAACACATTCATAGTAGGAGACTTTAACAACCCACTTTCACCAATGGACAGATCATCCAAAATGAAAATAAATAAGGAAACACAGGCTTTAAATGATACATTAAACAAGATGGACTTAATTGATATTTATAGGACATTCCATCCAAAAACAACAGAATACACATTTTTCTCAAGTGCTCATGGAACATTCTCCAGGATAGATCATATCTTGGCTCACAAATCAAGCCTTGGTAAATTTAAGAAAACTGAAATTGTATCAAGTATCTTTCCCGACCACAATGCTATGAGACTAGATATCAATTACAGGAAAAGATCTGTAAAAAATACAAACACATGGAGGGTAAACAATACACTACTTAATAACCAAGTGATCACTGAAGAAATCAAAGAGGAAATCAAAAAATACCTAGAAATAAATGACAATGGAGACACAACGACCCAAAACCTATGGGATGCAGCAAAAGCAGTTCTAAGAGGGAAGTTTATAGCAATACAATCCTACCTTAAGAAACAGGAAACATTTCGAATAAACAACCTAAACTTGCTCCTAAAGCAATTAGAGAAAGAAGGACAAAAAAAAAAACCCCAAAGTAAGCAGAAGGAAAGAAATCATAAAGATCAGATCAGAAGTAAGTGAAAAAGAAATGAAATAAATGACAGCAAAGATCATTAAAACTAAAAGCTGGTTCTTTGAGAAGATAAACAAAATTGATAAACCATTAGCCAGACTCATCAAGAAAAAAAGGGAGAAGACTCAAATCAACAGAATTAGAACTGAAAAAGGAGAAGTAACAACTGACACTGCAGAAATACAAAAGATCATGAGAGATTACTACAAGCAACTCTATGCCAATAAAATGGACAACCTGGAGGAAATGGACAAATTCTTAGAAATGCACAACCTGCCAAAACTGAATCAGGAAGAAATAGAAAATATGAACAGACCAATCACAAAACCAGTGAAATTCAAACTGTGATTAAAAATCTCCCAACTAACAAAAGCCCACGACAAGATGGCTTCACAGGCGAATTCTATCAAACATTTAGAGAAGAGCAAACACCTATCCTTCTCAAACTCTTCCAAAATACAGCAGAGGGAGGAACACTCCCAAACTCATTCTACAAGGCCACCATCACCCTGATACCAAAACCAGACAAGGATGTCACAAAGAAAGAAAACTACAGGCCAATATCACTGATGAACATAGATGCAAAAATCCTCAACAAAATACTAGCAAACAGAATCCAAAAGCACATTAAAAGGATCATACACCATGAGCAAGTGGGGTTTATTCCAGGAATGCAAGGATTCTTCAATATACGCAAATCAATCAACGTGATACACCATATTAACAAATTGAAGGAGAAAAACCATATGATCATCTCAATAGATGCAGAGAAAGCTTTCGACAAAATTCAACACCCATTTATGATAAAAACCCTGCAGAAAGTAGGCATAGAGGGAACTTTCCTCAACATAATAAAGGCCATATATGACAAACCCACAACCAACATCGTCCTCAATGGTGAAAAACTGAAAGCATTTCCACTATGATCAGGAACAAGACAAGGTTGCCCACTCTCACCACTCTTATTCAACATAGTTTTGGAAGTTTTAGCCACAGCAATCAGAGAAGAAAAGGAAATAAAAGTAATCCAAATCGGAAAAGAAGTAAAGCTGTCACTGTTTGCAGATGACATGATACTATACATAGAGAATCCTAAAGATGCCACCAGAAAACTACTACAGCTGATCAATGAATTTGGTAAAGTAACAGGATACAAAATCAATGCACAGAAATCTCTGGCATTCCTATACACTAATGATGAAAAGTCTGAAAGTGAAATTAAGAAAACACTCCCAGGCTTCCCTGGTGGCGCAGTGGTTGAGAGTCCGCCTGCCGATGCAGGGGACACAGGTTCGTGCCCCCAGTCTGGGAAGATCCCACATGCCGTGGAGCGGCTGGGCCCGTGAGCCGTGGCCGCTGAGCCTGCGCATCCGGAGCCTGTGCTCCGCAACGGGAGAGGCCACAACAGTGAGAGGGCTGCATACCACAAAAAAAAAATAAAAGAAAACACTCCCATTTGCCATTGCAACAAAAAGAATAAAATATCTAGGAATAAACCTACCTAAGGAGACAAAAGACCTCTTTGCAGAAAACTATAAGACACTGATGAAAGAAATTAAAGATGATACAAATAGATGGAGAGATATACCATGATCTTGGATTGGAAGAATCAACACTGTGAAAATGACTCTACTACCCAAAGCAATCTACAGATTCAATGCAATCCCTATCAAACTACCACTGGCATTTTTCACAGAACTAGAACAAAAAATTTCACAATTTGTATGGAAACACAAAAGACCCTGAATAGCCAAAGCAATCTTGAGAACGAAAAATGGAGCTGGAGAAATCAGGCTCCCTGACTTCAGAGTATACTACAAAGCTACAGTAATCAAGACAGTATGGTACTGACACAAAAACAGAAATATAGATCAATGGAATAGGATAGAAAGCCCAGACATAAACCCACGCACATATGGTCACCTTATTTTTGATAAAGGAGGCAAAAATATACAGTGGAGAAAAGACAGCCTCTTCAATAAGTGGTGCTGGGAAAACTGCACAGGTACATGTGAAAGTATGAAATTAGAACACTCCCTAACACCATACACAAAAATAAACTCAAAATGGATTAAAGACCTAAATGTAAGGCCAGACACTATCAAACTCTTAGAGGAAAACATAGGCAGAACACTCTATGACATAAATCACAGCAACATCCTTTTTGACCCACCTCCTAGAGAAATGGAAATTAAAACAAAAATAAACAAATGGGACCTAATGAAACTGCAAAGCTTTTGCACAGCAAAGGAAACCATAAACAAGACCAAAAGACAACCCTCAGAATGGGAGAAAATATTGGCAAATGAAGCAACTGACAAAGGATTAATCTCCAAAATTTACAAGCAGCTCATGCAGCTCAATAACAAAAAAACAAACAACCCAATCCAAAAATGGGCAGAAGACCTAAATAGACATTTCTCCAAAGAAGATATACAGATTGCCAACAAGCACATGAAAGAATGCTCAACATCATTAATCATTAGAGACATGCAAATCAAAAGTACAATGAGATATCATCTCACACCAGTCAGAATGGCCATCATCAAAAAATCTAGAAATAATAAATGCTGGAGAGGGTGTGGAGAAAAGGGAACACTCTTGCACTGTTGGTGGGAATGTAAATTGATACAGCCACTATGGAGAACAGTATGGAGGTTCCTTTAAAAACTACAAATAGTACTACCATACGACCCAGCAATCCCACTGCTGGGCATACACCCTGAGAAAACCGTAATTCAAAGAGTCATGTACCAAAATGTTCATTGCAGCTCTATTTACAATAGCCAGGACATGGAAGCAACCTAAGTGTCCAGCAACAGATGAATGGATAAAGAAGATGTGGCACATATATACAATGGAATATTACTCAGCCATAAAAAGAAACGAAATTGAGTTATTTGTAGTGAGGTGGATGGACCTAGAGTCTGTCATACAGAGTGAAGTCAGAAAGAGAAAGACAAATACCATATGCTCACACACATATATGGAATCTAAGAAAAAAAGGTCATGAAGAACCTAGGGGTAAGACGGGAATAAAGACACAGACCTACTAGAGAATGGACTTGAGGATATGGGGAGGGCGAAGGGTAAGCTGTGACAAAGCGAAAGAGCGGCATGGACATATATACACTACCAAACGTAAAATAGATAGCTAGTGGGAAGCAGCTGCATAGCACAGGGAGATCAGCTCGGTGGTTTGTGACCACCTAGAGGGGTGGGATAGGGAGGGTAGGAGGGAGGGAGATGCAAGAGGGAAGAGATATTGAAACATACATATATGTATAACTGATTCACTTTGTTATAAAGCAGAAACTAATACACCATTGTAAAGCAATTATACTTCAATAAAGGTGTTAAAAAAAAAGAACAGATGAGTAATGTAAACAGAGATGAAAACCCTAAGAATCACAAGGGAATGCAATAAATAGAAAACACTGTAACAGAAATGAAGAGTGCCTTGAGGGCTCATCAGTAGACTGGAAATGTCTGAGGAAACAATCAGTGAGCTTGAAGAAATGCCAATAGAATCTTCTAATATGAAATGCAAAGGGAAAAAAAAGATCAAAAAGAACAGACTCTGGAACAATTAACAAAAGGTGTAACATAAACATAATGGAAATACCTGAAGGAGAAGACAGAAAGGAACAGGAGAAATAACTGAAGATCTCAGTTAATTAATGAGATCTTCCCATAATTAATGATAGACACCAAAGGCACAGATTCAGGAAGCTCAGAGAATACCAAGCAGGATAAAAAAAATTTAAAGTGGGGGGCTTCCCTTGTGGCGCAGTGGTTGGGAGTCCGCCTGCCGATGCAGGGGACACGGGTTCGTGCCTCAGTGTGGGAAGATCCCACATGCCGCGGAGCGGTTGGGCCCGTGAGCCATGGCCGCTGAGCCTGTGCGTCCGGAGCCTGTGCTCTGCAATGGGAGAGGCCACAGCAGTGAGAGGCCCACATACCGCAAAGAAAAAAAAAAAAAAGTGGGGACTTCCCTGGTGGTCCACTGGCTAAGACTCTGCACTTCCAATGCAGGGGGCCTGGGTTCGATCCCTGGTCAGGGAACTCGATCCCACATGCATGCTGTAACTAAGAGTTCGCATGCCACAACTAAAGATCCCTCGTGCTGCAACTAAGACCTGGCGGAGCCAAAATAAATAAATAGTAAGAAAATAGTAAAAAAATATGGTAGATATTAATCCAACTGTATCAACGATCATTTTAAGCATCAATGGTCTAAATACCACATGGAAAGACACAAATTGTCATAGTAGATAATAAAATAAGATCTAATTATATGTTGTCTACAAGAAGCACACTTTGAATATAAACACAGAGATAGATAAAAGTAAAAGGATGGAGAAACATATACCATGCCAACACCAAACAAAAGAAAACTGACATAGCTATATTAATTTCAGACAAAGCAGACTGCAGAGCAAGGAAAACTCACAGGGGTGAGGAAGGGCAGTACATAATTACATAGGGGCCAAGTCTCCAAGAAGACATAGCAATCCTTCATGTGTATGTGTGTAACAACAGAGGGGCAAAATATACAAGGCAAAACGGACAGAGGGACTTCCCTGGTGGTCCACTTGGTAAGACTCTGCACTCTCAGTGCAGGGGGCCCAGGTTCGATCCCTGGCTGGGGAACTAAGATCCCACATGCCGCAACTAAAAGCCCTCATGCCGCAACTAATAACCCAAATGCCGCAGCTAAGAAGTCTGTGTGCCACAACCAAAAGATCCTGCATGCCGCAACCAAAAGATCCTGCATGCCTCAACGAAGATCCCACATGCCACAACTAAGACTTGGTGCAGCCAAAATAAATAAATCAATTAATTTTTTAAAAAACTGATAGAACTGCAAGGAGAAATGAATCCACTACTATAGCGGTAGACTTCAACACCCCCTTCTCATGAATTATAAATTCCGGCAAGCAGAAAATCAGGAAGGACAAAGTTGAACTGAACAGCACGATGAAACAACTGGACTTAATTGTAATCTATGGAATACTTCAGGCAACAAGAGCAGAATACACATTCTTCTCAAGTTCACATGGAACATTCACCAAGACAGACCACATTCTGGGACATAAAATGCACCTTAATAGATTTGAAAAAAAAAAGAGAAATCATACAAAATATGCTCAGACCACGCTGGCATTAATCTAGAAATCAATCACAGAAAGATAGTTGGAAAACCCCCAAGTACTTGGAGATTAAACAACACACTTCTAGATAACACATGAATCAAAGAAGTCTTGAGAACAATTAAACATTATTTTGAATTAAATAAAAATGAAAATACAACTTATCAAATTTTGTGGGATACAGCAAATTCAGTACCTAGAGGGCAATTTATACCACTGAATGCATACAGTAGAGAAGATCTATAATCAATAATGTAAGCATCTAAATTATTAGAGAAATGCAAATCAAATCTACAATGAGGTACCACCTCACACCGGTCAGAATGGCCATCATTAAAGTCTACAAATAACAAATGCTGGAGAGGGTGTAGAGAAAAGGGAACCCTCCTACACTGTTGGTGGGAATGTAAGGTGGTGCAGCCACTATGGAAAACAGTATGGAGGTTCCTCAAAAAACTAAAAATAGGGACTTCCCTGGCAGTCCAGTGGTTGGGACTCCGCGCTTCCAATGTGAGGGGCAAGGGTTCGATCCCTGGTTGTGTCACTAGGATCATATCATGCGGCACTGCCAAAAAAAAAAACAACCCAAAACTAAAAATAGAGTTGCCATATGATCCAGCAATCCTAATCCTGGGCATATAACCAAATAAAACTCTAATTCAAAGATACATGCACCCCTATGTTCATAGCAGCACTATTCACAATAGCCAAGACATGGAAACAACCTAAATGTCCAACGACAGATGAATGGATGAAGAAGATGTGGTATATATATACAATGGAATACTACTCAGGTATTAAAAAAGAATGAAATAATGCCATCTGCAGCTACATGGATGTACCCAGAGATTACCGTACTAAGTGAAGTAAGTCAGAAAGAGAAAGACAAATACCATATGATACCACTTATACGTGGAATCTAAAATATGACACAAATGAACCTATCTATGAAACAGAAACAAACTCACAGACATAGAGAACAGATTTGTGGTTTCCAAGGGGGAGGGGGGAGTAGAGGAGGGAAGGATTGGGAGTTTGGGATTAGCAGATGCAAACTATTACATATAGAATGGATAAACAACAAGGTCCTACTGTATAGCACAGGGAACTATATTCAATATCCTGTGATAAACCATAATGGAAAAGAATATGAAAAAGAATGTATATATATATGTATAACTAGCTGCTGTACAGCAGAAATTAACACATTGTACATCAACTATACCTGAATAAAATAAATTTTAAAAATATAAGGTTGGATTTCCCTGGTGGCGCAGTGGTTAAGAATCTGCCTGACAGTGCAGGGGACATGGGTTCGAGCCCTGGTCCAGGAAGATCCCACATGCCGTGAAGCAACTAAGCCCATGAGCAACTACTGAGCCAGCGCTCTAGAGTCCATGAGCCACAACTACTGAGCCCACACACCTAGAGCCCATGCTCCACAACGAGAGAAGCCACTGCAATGAGAAGCCTGCGCACTGCAACCAAGAGTAGTCCCCACTCGCCACAACTAGAGAAAGCCCGCGCTCAGCAACAAGGACCCAACACAGCCAAAAATAAATAAATGAATAAATAAATTTATAAAAAAAATAATGTGTCTACCTAAGGAAACTACAAAAAGAAAAATGAATTAAATCTAAGTAAACGCAGGAAAAATAATAAAAATTAGAAAATGTAATTGTCGGAAATCAACAGAGATCATTTAAAACAGAAGCAACTTGCCAATTTATACATCTATTACAATACATCCTAACTTAATTTCAAATTTTTACATCTGTTTTAAGTAGAATAGTCTTTTGATTCATCCTCTTAGTTAACCTGTGTAAGACTTTCCATTACATGTCAAGAATCAGAACACTAAGGGGAGAGATAATGACAACATTTGAATAAAGTGCTTTCTTTCTCAAATATTTATTAACCCTTCTATTTTGTATATCAAGTGAATGCCAACAATATTATTTCTCAATTTTTCAAATTTATTCACATTATTCATTTGTGAGTTCATTAATTATAGAAGGAATATACAGTTCTTTTTAGATCCCAATATAATTTGTGAAGAATCCTATGTGATATGATCTAAATTTCAATTAGAGACAAAATTAAAATTACCTAAGAGGTTTATAACTTCTTTGAAAATGGAGACAATCCAAAGGATCAATATATTCTCTGGTTTACTCATCAGGAGCAGGAACATTAATTTAAATGACGGTCATATCATTTGTTAGTCTTCCTTTAATAAGATATATGGATTGATTGATTGATTGATTGCTGTGTTGGGTCTTCGCTGCAGTTCACGGGCTTCTCACTGTGGTGGCTTCTCTTGTTGTGGAGCACGGCCTCTAGGTGCGCGGGCTTCCGTAGTTGTGGTTTGTGGAGTGCAGGCTCAGTACCTGTGGCACACAGGCTTGGCTGCTCCATGGCATGTGGGATCTTCCTAGACCAGGGCTCGAACCCGTGTCCCCTGCATTTGCAGGCGGATTCTTAATCACTGCGCCACCAGGGAAGTCCCTATTGCATTATTATCTTAAGGAATCTTAATTATAAATAATAAAGGATGTGTATAAATACCACAATCATTTTCTTAGCATTATTAGACACAAACACTACCATGAATTTTAAATCCCAAACTACAATATGAATACTTAGATATTTTGTATATGTGTATCCATATGTGTGTGTATCTATTAGTTAACATGTGTAAAAATATACATACCCATATATATACTTGTTAGTATACTATATAGTATGTACATTATATAGATTATATGTATATATATATTAATACACATATGCTCATTAGTCTGGATATGTAGATATCTATATATACTTAGTGTATCCATATATAGTATTGAATATATATATCCATATATAGTGAGTATGGATAAATAATATAATATGCCTTTACATTTGACATCTATCACATCAACTGCCTCACCCGTATGAACCTCCTCCATTCTTAAACCTACTCCGTCCTTGGTCCCTTTGCTTGATTTTCACATATATTCCTCAAGGTATACTAAGAAAATCATCACCTGGCAAGCCTTTGTGACCATCTCTCTCTGACTAAGGAATTCCTTTTAGATACTCTAATATCTCCCTATGCTTAAGTATATCTGAGGACTGGCAGCTATGATATACATCAGTGACTTTCTGTCTCACCTCTTAGAGAAACACATTTCAAATATCATAGAACTGACAGCCCTGCTTTGTATCACTATTTGCCCATCTTGTAAAGCAGTGCTTCTCAAAGTTTAATGTTTACACTGAACACTAGTGCCTTGTTAAAATGCAGATTCTGATTTAGTGGGTCTGGAATGTGGCTTGAAATTCTGTATTTATAACAAGTTTCCAAGTGATGGTGATGGTAATGCTGATGATCCATGAACCACTCTTTGAGAAGGCTTTGAAGCTGTGATAACAGTGATTGGGATATTCACACCTATGGTCCCAGCATGTGTGTGCAGTATCTCCAACATGGTAGCACCTCAATAATGTTTGTTGGATGAATGGATAAATGAAATAGTAACAATATCACTAAAATAAATATTTTTGATTCAATGAACCATATTAAATACTTCATACTCTGTGTTCTAATTTATTCTCACAACAGTCACATAAGGTAGGTTTCACTGTTTATAAATAGTCAAGTGGTTTAGAGGGGTAAATCAAATATTTCGTGGTATGTACAAAGAGCTAGGAAATGTCGGATTTCTTATTCTGACTTCACAATCAACCTTAGTTTATTTTGTAATCTACAATATATTACTACTGTACCTGCCTATTCTTCCTTCTTATAACCACCAAACAACATTTTCAGATAAATTTTTCAAAGAATATGTGTTCTGTGTATTTATATGTTGGTTTACCTTTCTACATGCCTCCGTTTCATTGTTTACATAATTTTAATAATTCTATTTCATTGTGGTGGTGTAAGGATTCAGGTAGAAGGTCCATGTAAAGCAAATGGTAAAATGCCCAGAATGACATGCATTTAATAACTGGGTGACCTAATCACAGAGAGATGGGTCTGGATCCACAGGCGAATGGTCTCTGTTGAGGGGAGAAAATACAGTATAATTGAGATTTGGTTCCGTTTTTCTTTCATGGAAAATAGTAACTGGCATAAGATATAATGAAATATGACTGTGTTCAATTTATTGTGCAGTTTTTCTTAGAGTAGGTGTGTACAACCAAAGAATGGTGATTTATCTATGGAAAAACAGTGCTCTCTATCTGCTAAAGAACTCAAAACATGTTGGCTGATAAAAGATAAACATGATGGCATCTTTATATATATATATATATATATATATATATATATATATATATATAAAGTGGTTAAAAATATCATGAAACCCAAAGTAATAATATAAAATTCATATACCAAAAAATTAGAAAACAATGTAATTGAGGGAAATCAACAGGCATAATTAATAAAACCAAAAGCTGATTCTTTGAGGTTAATAATATTGATAAACATCTAGTCAAGCTAACTGAGAAAAAAGAGGGAAGACAGAAATTACTAATCTTAGAAATGGGGGGGGCAGTTAATGAAAATGAAAAAGTACTTTAAAAAACCAATGTCCATTTATAAGAGCAAGCTAGGATAGAGGGGACTTTCTCTTCTTGAGGAGAAACATCCATAAGAAACTTGCAGCTAACTTCATAGTTGATGAGAGACTAGAAGCTTTCTCCCGTTAAGATCAGAAAGAAGGCAAGGATGTGCCCCTTTTCCGAATATCTTTACGTTCTGGATGAACGTGAAACGAATGTCCTCAGAGGAGAACGTCATTAATGTAACGTCACACCTCTGCTCCTGGAGCAGGTGTCTGCAGTTCAAGTCTTGCCTGCAGAGGCTGTGTGCCGTCACAGTGGCATTGAGGTTCCCTGAGGGTAACCAGATAAAGGTGTATCTAAGAGTCACTGAAATAGGCACTGAACAGAACACTGAGTCAAATCTGTGATAACAGGATATTTACCCGTTGCTGAGTGGATGGAGTCAGTAATTTCCATAATGCTGGGGACTGGGAATAGGGGCTTATTTGGTGAGATCAGAGCCTCAAGTTTGCAGCAATCCACTGCGAGGTGTCATTCATTCTTTCCAGGTTTAAGAAAAGGCCAAGGGGCTTCCCTGGTGGCGCAGTGGTTGAGAGTCCGCCTGCCGATGCAGGGGACACGGGTTCGTGCCCCAGTCCGGGAAGATCCCACATGCCGCGGAGCGGCTGGGTCCGTGAGCCATGGCCGCTGAGCCTGCGCGTCTGGAGCCTGTGCTCCGCAACGGGAGAGGCCACAACAGTGAGAGGCCCGCGTACCGCAAAAAAAAAAAAAAAAAAAAAAAAAAAAAAAAAAAAAGAAAAGGCCAAATCTAGCTGTTCAAAGGAGAAGCACTGGGGATAATGATAATCACTCCTTCACTAAGTAGATTTTGTACAATGGTTTCGTACTGTAAATAATTATAATTTCCTGTATATTATGATGTTTTGACATCAGTCTTTCTAGCTGGGGAGAGACTGACCCCTGGGGTCAGCCACTTCTTGAGATAGCAAAGGGTCCACCTAGAAGCATGCCTTTGATATGCAAGCCAACCAATCCAGAGCCAGGCTTGGCTTTAACCCATCTTTATAAATACCCTACCTGTCCTCAACCCATCTTTATGTATTTTCAATCTTGCCCCCATTCCATAAGGCTGGAGGCCAGATCCAGGGCTCACACTCTCCTGGGACCCATCAACCATAAATTATCCAAGGGCCAGACAGTTACTCCTCTGGTATGGGAACCATTTGAGCCTAGACTTCACAAACAAACACAAAAAACCCTGTCAGGTGCAGCTGCACACCATTCTATGGACTATTAGTCTTATTACTACTGGTCTGGGTGCTTTCTCACTGGTTTACAATCTGAAGGTCCAGAGCCTACAAGTAAGCCATTGTTTCAACTAAACATGGCAAATGTCAAGATCCATATCAACTGGTGGGGACCCACTTGGAAGGGATACTCCAGTCCCATATCCCAGACAACATCACCATAGCCCAGGAGTTGTGAAAGGAAAATAAAAATGGAGTTGGTATTGCTCTCTAAAATGGAAGCGGGAGGCCATTAAGGCACTGTGACTTATGCACATCTCAGTCTGGATGAAATCTGACCTTCTGACCACTTACTGTCCTAATGAAGTTACCAGAACATCTGCCAGAAACTCAAGATATTTATCAGACCCCTACCCTAAAATAACTAGTGATTCCTGTTGATTAATATATCAACAGGACAAATATCTTCCTGACTCAGAAATTTCAAGTCAGAGTCAATCACAGTTCTCACCAGGAACTTTTAACAACCTCATGGCTTTTTGTGTTTGCAAGTCCCTGACTCTTTCTATTCTCCAGAACATACTTTTGGGGTTCCCCAAATCTGTGCTTCCTGAACTGCTTTTTTTGTTTGTTTGTTTGTTTGTTTTCAGCTGCGTTGGGTCTTTGTTGCTGCATGCAGGATTTCTCTAGTCGTGGCAAGCAGGGGCTACTCTTTGTTGTGGTGCACGGGCTTCTCACTGCGGTGGCTTCTCTTGTTGCGGAGCACAGGCTCTAGGCGCATGGGCTTCAGTAGTTGTGACTCATGGGCTCTAGAGCGCAGGCTCAGTAGTTGTGGCGCACAGGCTGAGTTGCTCCACGGCATGTGGGATCTTCCCAGACCAGGGCTCGAACCCGTGTCCCCTGCATTGGCAGGCGTGTTCTTAACCACTGTGCCACCAGGGAAGTCCCTGAACTGCAATTCTTAAGACACCAAATAAACTCTTTTCTTATTTGCAGCCTCCTGCATTATTTTTTGGTTGACAGAGGTCACCACTGGAGAGGACACTGCCTCAAATGACATTGCCCCTGTCCAAGACTTGCCTTTGGAAATGACTTCACCCCCTGCACTGGAGACAACTTCATCCCGACACTAAAACCTCTGCCTCAGTGACCCTATATACTGCCTCTCCTAAAGCACAGATTGGACACAGGACATTTATTGCTTTTTTTTCCCTTTAAGAATTGTGTTATGTTTCTGGGTTCACTGTCTGCTTACCCCATGATCCTGGTATATTCCTTGCTCTCTGCTAAAATGGACACCGCTTACCCGCCCATGCCTAAAGGGAAGTCTGGCAAAGGTTACTACTATCTGCACCATCCTGAAAATTAATGGAGACCACTGCTTTCCCCAGGAGGCACCTGCCTCTTATCAGTCAACCCCTGGGCCCCCTGGTAAGAGAACCACTCACTCCTCAGTGCTTTCCTCTCCTCCTCTCCTCCAGCTTTCCACCATGATCCCCACAACCACTCCTTTTCTATCATTACATACATATACCATTAATCTTTACAGAAGCTACACGTACTAACTTATTTCGTACCCTCTAATGGAAGAAAGTTTCACATACTGAGGTGTAGGGAAGTCATTCTGGCGTATACATGATTTAACTTGAACTTTTTGCTAACTAAAATACTCTTATGGCCTGTCAAACATACACTGTACATGTGCTTTAGCTATTAAAGGAACTATTAAAGAATAAAGGATGAAGCATTTTGTGCTTTGGATATATGGCCTCCTAGATAGTTAAGATACGCACTAAGGAAGAGTTTCTATGACCCCAGATTCTTGCATCTCCCCACAGATGGAAAAATACTAAAACCATTAACTTGAGATATCTGTTCCTTGTGATGAGCAGTAATCTTTCACCAAGATGTATGCTTGTCTACATGTATATCCCAGCCAAAACAATTCATATATATCCTGGCTCCTCCACTACCTCTTTGGGGCAGTCCCCGCAGAGCTACTGAGAGATGTTTCCCGGGCTATAGTCCTCAGTTTGGCTTGAATAAAACTCTTTTATTTTTTTTTAATGGATGTTCACTTTTTTAATAAATTTACTTATTTTATTTATTTATTTTTGGCTGCATTGGGTCTTTGTTGCTGCACATGGGCTTTCTCTAGTTGCAGCGAGTGGAGGCCACTCTTCATTGTGGTGCACAACTTCTCACTGTGGTGGCTTCTCTTGTGGAGCACAGGCTCTAGGCATGTGGGCTTCAGTAGTTGTGGCACATGGGCTCAGTAGTTATGGCTCGTGGGCTCTGGAGCGCAGGCTCAGTAGTTGTGGTGCACGGGCTGAGTTGCTCCGCAGCATGTGGGATCTTCCCAGACCAGGGATCAAACCCGTGTCCCCTGCATTGGCAGGAGGATTCTTAACCACTGCGCCATCAGGGAAGTCCCTTTTCTACTCTTATAGATTATGTATTATTTCCATCGACACCTCCAACAACATAGCTTGACCTGAGCATATTCCTAACACAGTTCACAACTCCACCAGGATATATTAGAGCCCCCCCACACACAATTTCAGATTGATTTTAGCTAATGCCATACAATGGGAACCTTAATTATGGGCCGGCCTGAGGTCACTACTTGTACTCCTGTTGTATTCCTCCTTTACTCTCATAATAAATTATTTTCTATGCTGTTTAGGGCAACTTATGTCCTACTCTCTTAAAATCTTTACCAATCTATCATCACCCCAAACTTTCTTTAATATGTCAAAACATCAGAGGACCAACTGTATTGTAAATATCTAAAATTTTCTGCGTATTATGATGTTTTGACATCTTACAAAACCTTTCTGTCTGGGGAGAAACTGTCCCTTCCAAGGCTAGGCAGTTTAAGAGGCAGCAAAGGGCCCAGCTGGGAGCATGCCTTTGATACGCAAACTAACGAATTCAGAGCCAGACCTCCTCTGCCTGGCCTGTACCCACCCCCTCACCCCATCCCCAACAATATTCCCTTGACTGCATCATCCCAGGGCCAGGTGCCAGGCAACTGGGTACCACCCCTGTAGTCCAAAGCCCACCAAAATTATTCAAACTAGCCAATCCTGAACTGTTCACTCTGCCCTGCTTTGCTTTTGCTGGAGAAACCCCCAAGAAAGGCTGTGGCCTAAACACTATCCACTCCCACCCTCCAGACTTCTGCCTCCTGACTGCCCTGGTATCTTTCCCACATGGCCCTGCACGGGATGGTGTGGCACGCCATGCCTCCTGTCTCTAGAATGGGTGTAGTGTAACTGCCCGACAATAAGGCACGTTTTTGACTGTAACGTTAGTGCCTGATTTTAAGCTTTTGACTGCTGGGGCATCCATTTCAAAGACATCCATCTTGCCAACTACACAACTATATACAGCCAGGCTGCACCATCCATGAATTCCCTATCTAGAAAGCCCTGGGTGACCCAGGCAACTGACCACTTGAGTCACCCAGCTTTTCCCACCCTGGGTTTTTCTGTTTGTTTTTTTTTTCAATATACTCAAGGTTTGTATGTATGTATTTATTTATTTTGGGCTGCGATGGGTCTTTGTTGCTGCACGCGGGCTTTCTCTAGTTGCGGCGAGCGGGGGCTACCCTTCGTTGTGGTGCACGGGCTTAGTTGCTCCACGGCATGGGGGATCTTCCCAGACCAGGGCTCGAACCCATGTCCCCTGCATTGGCAGGCGGATTCTTAACCACTGTGCTGCCAGGGAAGTCCCCCCACCCTGGGCTTTAATTCTTGCTCTTATGTTTTAAATTCTCCAATAATGGGTGAACCCAAGAAACCCTAGCTACCTTGCCCTTGGACCCCAATAAAGGCTGAGTCTCCTGGTGTGCTCCCCACTACCACCCACAACCCTTGGGCCCAGAACTTGTTAGTAATTAATCTTGTTTTTTCCAATAACCCTGATGGTTGTTGCTGAGATTCATCTTACCATCGTGATAGAACCACAAGGGCCTGTCCAGCAACCACACTGACTCAGGTGGGAATTGTCTATCAGGGCTCGCCACAAGCAGTACAAGCCTAGGTGAGTATCTCAGGCATTCCTGGCTGATCAAATTTTGTTATCACTACTGTAGGCTGAGACCAACATGAAACAGTGTGAGTATAATAAAATGCTTTTTTTTTCCCCTAAGCCTCTCCTGTCTCCACCTGTGGCTGCACTTTGACCGACCATCTCAAAGAATATAAATCATTCAAGGCCCTGTCAACTGAAAGAAAAATGCATAATGTAAAAGTTATGAGTTAACTTTTATTCGGGGACCTTACTGAAGACTATAGCCCAGGAGACAGCCTCTCAGAGAGCTCTGAGGAACTGCTCTGAAGAGTAAGGGCAGAGCCAGGATATATATGAATTTTTTTTGCTGGAAAAAACATGTAGTCAAACATAAAAAAATTACTGCTGGGAATTCCCTGGCGGTTTAGTGGTTAGGACTCCGTGCTTCCACTGCAGGGGCATGGCTTCAATCCCTGGTCGGGGAACTAAGATCCTGCAAGATGTGCCGTATGGCCAAAAAAAAAAAAAAAGATGACTGCTAATCACAAAGAACAGACATCTCAAGTTACTGATTTTAGTGCTTTTCTATGTATGGGAAGACGTAAGAATCTGGGGTCACTGAAATTTTTCTTAGATATGCATCCTAACTATCCCAGGGTCAATATATCCAAAGCACAGAATGTTTCCTGTTTTTCTCCATCCTGAATTCCCCTTAGGATGCACTGTTGGTGGGTGACTCAAGCTAATGGCTTGATCCTTGCAGAACTGGAATCACGGGAAACATTTTTTCTTTACAATGCCCCTTTGGGCATAAATCTTATCAAGGTTTGAGAGGCATTTCATGACCAATTTGACCCCTGGTGCTAGGAAGGCTCATTGCTAGGTCAGGTGAGGATCTCGGTGATAGGCTATTCATGTGCTGTATCTGGATTAGACCCTGTTAATAACCTAAAATTCTCTGGATCATCCGTCTTACAAGTCTATTATCAACAAGGAAATGTTTTCCCTTGTTGCTTCTTCCCATATCTACGGTTGCACTATTACAATTAATTTTTTAAATTTATTAATTTATTTATTTTTGGGTGCATTGGGTCTTCATTGCTACGCACGGACTTTCTCTAGTTGCGGCGAGCGCGGGCTACTCTTCCTTGCAGTGCGTGGCTTCTCACTGCGGTGGCTTCTCGTTGCAGAGCACGGGCTCTAGGCCCATGGGCTTCAGTAGTTGTGGCTCGCGGGCTCTAGAGCACAGGCTCAGTAGTTGTGGCACATGGGCTTAGTTGCTCCGTGGCACGTGGGATCTTCCCGGACCAGGGCTCGAACCCGTGTCCCTTGCATTGGCAGGTGGATTCTTAACCACTGTGCCACCAGGGAAGCCCATACAATTAACTTTATATGGAGCTATAAATGTGATCAATGGCCTCAAGATGTTTAGCCATCATTAATTTTGTCAGAGGCCTGGTTACACATTGGGTAATGCAAGAGACAACCATCCTATAAAACAGACAGGATGTAAGTAATATAGCTAGTAACATTAATAAGGTCATAGTACAACAAAAAGAGATACAAAGCATAAACAGCTTGAAAACAACAAAGAGAGAACAAATTAAAACAATGATTAGTATAGTATAACTAGTTGTAATCTGGATCACAAGAAGTCATCAAGTCCAGAGGGGAGCCAGATGGAGAAGCCAAATTCTGGAGAGATCAGGTAAAGAGAAAAAGATAAATGTTTCATCTTCTTTTACAAAGGTATACTTTATCAACTTGCTGCAGGTCATAGTTAGCATAAGAGGAAAGGTTTTCCAGCTTAGTAGTATGATCTACAAGTCATCAGAAACCTATATTTGTCAAAAAGTCCTTTTATGAAATCTTCCTGAAGATCTTCATTTTATAAAATCATCAGAGTAAAACGATGACTGTAAGTGACAAAAGACTTAAAATGGCTGTCTTACATCAGCCTCTCAAGGCAATAGAAATAAAAGCAAAAACAAACAAATGGGACCTAATCAAACTTACAAGCTTTTGTACAGAAAAAGAAACCATAAACAATGAAAAGACAATCTATGGACTGGGAGAAAATATTTGCAAATGATATGACCAAGAAGGGCTTAATTTCCAAAATATACAAACAGTTCATACAACTCTAACAAAAAACAAATAACCCAATCAAAAAATGGACAGAAAACTTAAATAGACATTTCTCCAAAGAAGACATACAGATGGCCAACAGGCACACAAAAAGATGCTCAACATCACTAATTATTAGAGAAATGCAAATCAAAACTACAATGGGGGGGGGCCTCCCTGGTGGTGCAGTGGGTAAGAGTCTGCCTGCCAATGCAGGGGACACGGGTTTGAGCCCTGGTCCGGGAAGATCCACATGCCACGGAGCAACTAAGCCTGTGCACCACAACTACTGAGCCCACACTCTAGAACCCACGAGCCACAACTACTGAGCCCTTGTGCCACAACTACTGAAGCCCATGTGCCTAGAGCCCGTGCTCCGCAACAAGAGAATCCACCACAAAGAGAAACCCATGCACCGCAATGAAGAGTAGCCCCCGCTCGCTGCAACTAAAGAAAGCCTGCGCAGCAATGAAGACCAAACGCAGCCATAAATAAATAAAAATAAAGTTCCCTTTAAAATACAATAAATAAATAAATTTTAAAAAGTGATTTAAAAAAAAAAATCCTACAATGGGGATGGACTTCCCTGGTGATGCAGTGGCTAAAACTCTGCGCTCCCAATGCAGGGGGCCCGGGTTCGATCCCTGGTCAGGGAACTAGATCCCACATGCATGCTGCAACTAAGAGTTCGCATGCCACAACTAAGGAGTCCACGAGCCGCAACTAAGGAGCACACCTGCCGCAACTAAGACCTGGCGCAACCAAATAAATAAATATTAAATTTAATTCTAATCTTCCCTGTGGCACCAGGGAAGCCCTATGAATACTATTTATGATTTCTAAAAACGTGCTTTTGTTAGAAAAATTCTGTGTGACACCAAACATTTTTATTAATAGTCCTAAATATCCTTAGTTTTTCTGTAAAAGGAAGTCTTTGTTCAGTAATTAATGTTTCAGTATCTTATTTTATTTGGGAATGACCTAGATATTTAATAAACTGTCACTTAACTTAGCAAAATTCTAAGGTTTCAACTTAGCAAAAATCTGGAGAAACCATTTTTAAGCAGACATATCATAAAACATATTATTTTAAAGAGTTCACCTAAAAGTTCTTACCCCATTTATATCTATTTATTTGTTCTCAACAATTATATTTAGATTACCCATAAAAACTTCATGAGACAAAGTCAGTCATCTTCCCAAGCTATTTTTATTTTTGCTAACAAATTTTGTAACGGAGATAATATGATCTTATTTGACCTTTAGTAGACCTAAGTGTAATAAACCTAAGACATGTCTGTATTCAGTAAGCTAAGAAACTTAAACTTTAATATCAAATATTAATTTGAGTATTTCCTAGATCACATGAATTTGAGATTCATTTGGGTTAGTTTCTATTACACTTTAGAAATACTTAATTTATATGTGCTTACTTTTAAGTCAACTAAATAGAGCTCTTTTACAAATTAATTTTGATAATATCATCCAGAGGTAGAGACATATCACATCTATAATGTACAAATAGATATAACCAGGGATCTCATAGCTTTATTTTAAAACGTAGTTATGAATCAGGTAACACAATACAAAACTTACCAGTTTATAAATAATAGTTGAAACAAGTTAAGTATATCCACTCAGATGCTAAAGCTTTTTACTATTTGCCGAAAAGACTTTTAAGATTTGTATTTGTCCTTTATAAATTCTTGAGGCTGTTAATTAGATTTTAGGTGAGGAACCTTTCCAGCAGTTGGAGTTCAAAAAGGCCTCTTTTTCCTTTTTATTTTTTCTCTGGTTTCAGGTTCTACCTCACTGAGTTAACTCGGCTCAGTCTCAGGTCATGGTGGGCTGTATTTACCTTTCCGATTTGTAGAGATTTCTGAGACAAAGAAAGTTGCTTTTAATTCCCCAAAGAACAGGGCTGCCACCTAAATGATAGCCGAAGACTGATTTGACCAACTACATTTTCTTTAATTTGCTTTTTTTTATCAGTGGGAAGATTTCCAATTAAACTGGAAATCAGAGGATTTCTGTGTTCTAGAACTTTAGGGTTCAATGGATCATGCCTTCAAAAGTTTGCACAAGGCATTTAACAAAGGCCCTCTTTCTGAGTGCACAAGTCAAACCCAGACCAATTCATCCTAGGAGCAAAAAAAATTCTTCATTACTGCTTTTATTAGCTTCTGAATATCAGTCCCCAGTTTTTACCCTATACTGTATGGGTTCAGGCCCTATTGGTTTCCTTTAGTATATTTAATTAACATTGCCTGAGGGGCAGATGTATATGCCCTGTCTTATAATACCAGGCAGGGGAAGCATTTCCCAGTGAGACATAATGTCCATCCCCACAGTGTAATCTGGCAAAAGAGATGTAACCATCTTATATAAAGCCTTTTCAAATACATCAGTTTTTATAAACTTTCATCTCAATTCTATCAACTCTTATACCTTTAACTTTAGCCTCCATTAGGACCGCATCAACAAGTCTTGGTGTCACAAGGAGTCCCAGAAACCTTCCTTTTTATCCCCTGGCCATTTTATCCATTTCTATATAAAAGGCTTTGGGGTCTCTGTTACCCAGCAAGGGCTCGATGCCTCAAGTACACAGAAGCCAAGACTATGGCACTGGCTTTTGAGAAAAGAACGTGCTTTATTATAAGGTTGACCAGCAAGGACACACAGGAGGTAGGGCTCAAATATACCTCCCTGATCTGGGGTTTGGTCAAACTTTTATGAGTTAGGGGAAGACAGTCAGGTCGGTATGTGGAAGCACTCGCAGGACAGGTTTCCACTGGAGGGCTTTAGAATTTGGCCATTTATGGTAAGGTATGGTAAAGCGACTTCAGCACTGTATCTCCCTGGACAACAGACCCTTCGCTTCTGAAAGGGTTCCAGCAGTCAGGTTCCAGTCATGTCTTGGTCCTTCGGTTCTATGCTTGGGGTGGGGGTGGGAGGGTCCTTTGGTTCTGGGTGTTACTTGAGGTCAAAATTTCTCCTCTGCTCATGCTTTGGCTACGTGACTTGCAGTTCTGTCGTGTTGTCTCTGAAAAACAACTCAGTCTCTTGTTAGCAACAGGATACGGCCAGTTTGGGCTGGTTCTGTGGTTATGTCTCCAGTCAGGGGTCGAGTCAAGGAACCCAAGCCCTTTTGTTAATCTTTAACTTGATTAATTGGCTTAACTATTGCCCCAAGCAATTGCTGGTCAGGTATCTCAGTGTAATTTTTTTCCTCCAGTCTTTTAAATTTTTCTAAACTGGGGTAAATAGAGCAGACCTTTTTGGGGTCCTTTAATGTTGGGGGGAGCTTACAGGGGACCCCTTTGGCCCATCCAACCTTAGGCAGGGTTGTATCAAAACCTTTCTTTTCATCTCATCAATGTCTGTTTTACTTATCCCATTTCTTAATAACCATCTAAAGATTTTCATCCTGCTGTGATGAGTCCCTTTAAAATTTCCACCTTATTTGGAAGAAGTCTCTTTACTTTCCGCTCAGCTTCTTCCTAGTCACTTGTTAATCAACCTAATTAACATTAGTTAATGTAATTTTTTTTGTTTTTAAATATTTATTTTATTTGGCTGCATCAGGTCTTAGTTGCGGCATGCGGGATCTTTAGTTGCAGCATGCAAACTCTTAGTTGCGGCATGTGGGATCTAGTTCCCTGATCTGGGATCGAACCTGGGCCCTCTTCATTGGGAGCGCAGAGTCTTAGCCACTGGACCACCAGGGAAGTCCTCCTAATGTTTTTATTAACATCAGTAAGAACTGTTGAAGGGAAGCTGAGACCACAAGTAACTGTTTTTTTGTTCTTTTTTTTTTTTTTTTTTTTTTTTTTTTTTTTTTTTTTGCGGTACATGGGCCTCTCACTGTTGTGGCCTCTTTCATTGCGGAGCATAGGCTCCGGACGCGCAGGCTCAGCAGCCATGGCTCACGGGCCCAGCCGCTCCGCGGCATGTGGGATCTTCCCGGACTGGGGCACGAACCCGTGTCCCCTGCATCGGCAGGCGGACTCTCAACCACTGCGCCACCAGGGATGCCCTGTTTTGTTTTAAACTAAAGGAGTTTTTAAGGTTAGCTGTTTTGTTTGTTTTTTTTTTTTGTATTCTCCTTTCAATTGGTGTTTCCATAGGTACCAATAAAACAGCTGTTTATCATGAGAGCACCCTAAAAATTTACCAATTTAGTTTTTCCAATGTAAAGGATCCATTACATGGCCACTTACAATCAGTATCTTAATAGCAAGTCAAACCAATAAGATACAAGAGGGGGACTTCCCTGGTGGTGCAGTGCTTGGGAATCTGCCTGCCAATATGCAGGGGACACGGTTTGATCCCTGGTCTGGGAGGATTCCACATGTTGCAGAGCAACTAAGCCCGCGTGCCACAACTACTGAGCCTGCACTCTAGAGCCCACTAGCCATAACTACTGAAGGCCAAGCGCCACAACTATTGGAGCCCGCGCACTGCAATGAAGAGTAGCCCCCGCTCACCACAACTAGAGAAAGTCTGAGTGCAACGAAGACCCAAGGCAGCCAAAAAATAAATAAATAAATAATAAATTAATTTTTTAAAAAAGATGTAAGGGGTATCCCCACAAAAGAATGCAAAGGATGCAGCATTCACAAGATCCAGAAGTTTACTCCCAGGAATTCCCTGGTGGTCCAGTGGTTAGGACTCTGCACTCTCACTGCCTAGGGCTTGGGTTCGATCCCCGGTTGGGGTACTAAAATCTCACAAGCTGCATGGTGCAGCCAAAAAAAACCCATAAAGTTTACTCCCAAAAATAGTCTAAGAAAGTAAAGACCTTCATTGTCCTTCATTGTATACACAGATACAATGAAGGCTGAAATGAAAAAAGCCCTTTATGGAATGGGAACCCTTATGAAAAATTTCCGAGAGCTGGCACAGCCAAAGAGACTGCTCAGAATCAGAATCCCAGTCTATTCTACTACACCATATATGTACCTTCTGGATGGCAGAGACCAAACTCTCAAAACACAGAACAAAACACCTAAGAAGATCAGGTAGAACATTTACATCGCAAAGGCACAAGGAGAGAAATGCAAGCTCCTGTTCAAGGTCAGAATTTTGAAAAGATGTTTTGTTAGGCCAGCTGTCTCTAACGGCATATGCAAAAACTAATTTTGGAATGAGGCTTAAAAAGAACCCAAGGGGCTTCCCTGGTGGTGCAGTGGTTAAGAATCCACCTGCCAATGCAGGGGACACGGGTTCGAGCCCTGGTCCGGGAAGATCCCACATGCCGTGGAGCAACTAAGCCCACACGCCACAACTACTGAGCCTGCACTCTAGAGCCCGTGAGCCACAGCTACTGAAGCCCACGTGCCTAGAGCTGTGCTCCACAACAAGAGAAGCCTACTACTTCTCCCCCGGACTCCTTGGTAGTCTGTCAGTGGGAGAGCTTCGTGGCTGTCACCTCGCCTCCTCCAGCCCCACAGAACCCTACAAGTCTCAGTCATGCATGAGTGCATCTCCATCCACGTTGGCCAGGCTGGTGTCCAGATCGGCAATGCCTGCCAGGAGCTCTACTGCCTGGAACACAGCATCCAGCCCAATGGCCAGATGCCAAGTGACAAAACTATTGGGGGAGGAGATGACTCCTTCAACACCTTCTTCAGTGAGACAGGCGCTGGCAAGCATATGCCCAGGGCAGTGTTTGTAGACCTGGAACCCACCACGGTCATTGATGAAGTTCGCATTGGCACCTACCGCCAGCTCTTCCACCCTGAGCAGCTCATCACAAGCAAGGAAGATGCTGCCAATAACTATGCCCGAGGTCACTACACCATTGGCAAGGAGATCATTGACCTCGTCTTGGACCGAATTCGGAAACTGGCTGACCAGTGCACAGGTCTTCAGGGCTTCTTGGTTTTCCACAGCTTTCTTTGGCGGGGGAACTGGTTCTGGGTTCACCTCCCTGCTGATGGAACGTCTCTCTGTCAATTATGGCAAGAGGTCCAAGCTGGAGCTCTCCATTTACCCAGCCCCTCAGGTTTCCACAGCTGTAGTTGAGCCCTACAATTCCATCCTCACCACCTATCCCACCCTGGAGCACTCTGATTGCACCTTCATGGTAGACAATGAGGCCATCTATGACATCTGTCGTAGAAACGTCGATACTGAGCGCCCAATATACACTAATCTTAACCGCCTTATTAGCCAGATTGTGTCCTCCATCACTGCTTCCCTGAGGTTTGATGGAGCCCTAACGCTGACCTGACAGAATTCCAGACCAATCTGGTGCCCTATCCCCGCATCCACTTCCCTCTGGCCACATATACCTGTTATCTCTGAGAAAGCCTACCATGAACAGCTTACTGTAGCAGAGGTCACCAATGCTTGTTCTGAGCTGGCCAACCAGATGGTGAAATGCAACCCTCGCGATGGTAAATACATGGCTTGCTGCCTGTTGTACCGTGGCGATGTAGTTCCCAAAGATGTCAATGCTGCCATTGCCACCATCAAGACCAAGCGCAGCATCCAGTTTGTGGACTGGTGACCCACTGGCTTCAAAGTTGGCATTAATTACCAGCCTCCCGCTGCAGTACCTGGTGGGGACCTGGCCAAAGTACAGCGAGCTGTGTGCATGCTGAACAATACCACAGCCATCGCTGAGGCCTGGGCTCGCCTGGACCACAAGTTTGACCTGATGTATGCCGAACGTGCCTTTGTTCACTGGTACGGGGGTGAGGGCATGGAGGAAGGAGAGTTTTCTGAAGCCCGTGAGGACATGGTTGCCCTTGAGAAGGATTATGAGGAGGTTGGAGCCCATAGTGCGGAGGGAGAAGAGGAGGGTGAAGAATATTAACTTGTCTGCTGCAGTTTTACACTCTTGTCTTGGGACTGTCTTATTTGTGTTCTGTGGAGCTGACCATTGTGGCCCTATCTTGTCAATACAAGTGACATTTCTGTTTTCAAAAAAAAAAAAAGAGAGAGAGAAGCCACCGCAATGAGAAGCCCGCGCAACACAGCAAAGAGTAGCCCCGGCTCGACACAACTAGAGAAAGCCTGCGTGCAGCAACGAAGACCCAACGCAGCCAAAAATAAATAAATAAATAAATAAATTTATTTATTTAAAAAAAAGAACCCAAGTTTTTGGGTTTTTTTTTTGTGGTACGCGGGCCTCTCACTGTTGTGGCCTCTCCCGTTGCGGAGCACAGGCTCCGGACGCGCAGGCCCAGCAGCCATGGCTCACGGGCCCAGCCGCTCCGTGGCATGTGGGATCCTCCCGGACCGGGACACGAACCCGTGTCCCCTGCATCGGCAGGCGGACTCTCAACAACTGCGCCACCAGGGAAGCCCAGGAACCCAAGATTTTTATAGTTACCAATTAAGTGTTCACCTGCGAGTATAAGCTCTCTATGTATTGCACATGAACCTGGCTGGAGTATTAGTTGGAGGCTGGCAATCTGCTGCCTCTTTATTTTGTTTTGAAAAGTTTGTTTCCCATTCCAGGGTCAGTTTGTTGAGATAAAATCGCTAGCGATAATTGTGTGATAGGCTGATGTGCTCTTTGTGGGCTTAGCTCCTCTAAGGCGTCACCCTAGAGTCGTTCAGCTCTTTTACATGTCTTGGTCTCTCTCTCTGTCAGTCTAAAATTGCCATGGGCGCTCACAGCACTGGATGGCCAACACCTTTGTGTGGGTCCCCAGATAAGCAGGTTTTTATTTAATGAGCAGGTTTCCCTATGGGACCCATGCATGCTATGAGGACTTGCTTCCACCGTTCCCACAAGTTTCTCAGTTGCCTGCGAAAGACTTTGCTGGCCAGAAGGAGCTCTGTCCTTTTTTTCTTTGGAGCTGAGAGCTCTCATGTAGTATTTTCACTTTTATTCTGACAAACTCTATTAAAGTAGCCACTTCAAGGGAAAATGACAGGCCAGTCTCCTACCTAATCACCTAGTCCAAAACCACTCAGTGTCTTCCAATTGTGTAAAATCTTCCCAGTGTCTCTCAGCTGCGAGAAGAGGTAACCCAGGTACCTCTTCTTGAAACTAAGTTCAAGTAAAACCAACTGCTCACAGCAAGGAGTTTATCCATCACTGAATCAACTTAGGATCATCAGCCAATAACAGGAGATCCAAGACCCAAGAGAGATTCGCCCAATCGTCTGGACTCATCAAGGAGGCGGAGGGGCACAAGGGGCCCCTGCTGGTACCAAGGCTCTGGATCCTCTCAGAGTTCAGGTGAACGAGAGAAGTCTGCTCTCGGTCCCTTCATGGCCACTAAAACCATGGACTGAAAGAAAAACATACAACATGGGCTTCCCTGGTGGCGCAGTGGTTGAGAGTCCGCCTGCCGATGCAGGGGGCATGGGTTCGTGCCCCGGTCCGGGAAGATCCCACATGCCGCGGAGCGGCTGAGCCAGTGAGCCGTGGCCGCTGAGCCTGCGCGTCCGGAGCCTGTGCTCTGCAACAGGAGAGGCCACAACAGTGAGAGGCCCGCGTACCGCAAAAAAAAAAAAACATACAACATAAAAGTTGTGAGTTAAGTTTTATTCAGGGAACTTACTGAGAACTATAGCCCAGGAGACAGCCTCTCAGTATATATGAGTTTTCTTTGTTTTTTTTTTTTTTTGGTTGTGCCGAGTCTTAGCACGTGGGATCCTGTACACAGGATCTTTTAGTTGCAGCATGTGGACTCTTAGTTGTGGCATGCATGAGGGATCTAGTTCCCCAACCAGGGATCAAACCCAGGCCCCCTGCATTGGGAGTGTGGAGTCTCAGCCACTGGACCACCAGGAAAGTTCCTATATGAATTCTTTCGCTGGAAAAAACCTGTAGCCAAACATAAAGAGATTACTGCTAATCACAAAGAACAGATGTCTCAAGTTACTGATTTTTGTGCTTTTCTATGTATGAGAAGATGTAAGAATCTAGCGTCATTGAAAATTTTTCTCAGATATGCATCTTAACTATCTCGGGGCCAGTACATCCAAAGCACAGAATTGTTCCCTGTTTTTTTCCATCCTGAATTCCCTTCAGGGTGCACTGTTGGTGGGCGACTGCAGTGGCTAATGGCCTGATCCTTGTAGAGCTGGAATGGCCAGCAATATGTTTTTCTTTACGCCCCTTTGTAATTTACATTGGGCCACATTAACTAACTGGGGAGTAACGTTTGTGTGCGGTTCCACATCAAGACAATTTGTAAATGCCAAAGACTTCATTTAAATTTAATTTATGAGGGAATTCCCTGGCGGTCCAGTGGTTAAGACTCGGGCTTTCACTGCCGTGGACCCGGGTTCGATCCCTGGTCAGGGAACTAAGATCCCACAAGCTGTATGGTGCAGCCAAAAAAAATAAAATAAAATAAAAATTTATGACTCATTGGTTCAGTGTCCCTGGCTCAGTGAGGGACATTTTAGGATAATGGGTGCTAGGACCATAAGGAAGTTAGGCAAGACAATAGCTCTCATTTGCCAATAGGCAAAAACATACCTATTGGCCCTCTATGTTATATTCAGTAACTGCCCTATGATTATCAGGAGTACCTTGCTTAAATTTAGTGTGACTCCCAGATATAACTATAATGTGAGACCTTGTATTAATTAATTGCATAAGGGTTTGTGAATTAGTGCAGTACAGCAGATGGTAAAGTTAATTTAAAAACCATGCTGTAGGGCTTCCCTGGTGGCTCAGTGGTTGAGAGTCCGCCTGCCGATGCAGGGGACACGGGTTCATGCCCCCATCCGGGAAGATCCCACATGCCGCGGAGCGGCTGGGCCCGTGAGCCATGGCCGCTGAGCCTGCGCATCTGGAGCCTGTGCCCCGCAATGGGAGAGGCCACAACAGTGAGAGGCCCGCGTACCGCAAAAAAAAAAAACATGCTGTAGAAGCCTGAAAGCCATGCAGCACACCTTTATCTTTTTTGTTGCACAAATTCTTTTAGAATATTTCAGATTTCCAATTGGGTCAAATTGTGGACCTTTGTTTTAGTATTTTCCCTTTTTTTCCTTCCCTATTCTGTTTTCTTCACCACTGGATATGCTTCGGTGGAGGGGGGTGACCTCTCTACCCTGGTATTTATAAATTTTTTCCTCCAGAGAGCCTCACATTAGTGCTATCAGAGTTAGGGACCTCTCCCGTGGGAGTTGTAGGGTTTAAAGACCTCGGGATTAAATTGGCTTTGCTGTGCTACAGGGATGCCATGGGTGTTTTCCCCTAGAGCCCCAAGAGCCAGAATCTTACCTTAGAGGCGGGGCAGTAGCAGCAGCGGAGGTCCTGAAGAGTCCTGATGAGCCCTCTGGTGTAAGAGTGTAGATTCAGCCCGCCACCTAAGGGCTGCCATTCCCCTTCTCACCTCGGTTTTCCTTTCTCTCTTTTTTTTTTGTTGTTTGCGGTACGCGGGCCTCTCACTGTTGTGGCCTCTCCCGTTGCAGAGCACAGGCTCCAGACGTGCAGGCTCAGTGGCCATGGCTCACGGGCCCAGCCGCTCCGTGCCATGTGGAATCCTCCCGGACCGGGGCACGAACCCGTGTCCCCTGCATCGGCAGGCGGACTCTCAACCACTGCGCCACCAGGGAAGCCCCTTCCTTTCTCTTTTAAAGGAACTGTTCTTTCAGGAGTGACCGGCCAATGGAGCCAGCTCTTGCCCAGAGTACACCCAACCCCCCCATACCCTGTACTTTGAGGCCAAACAAGCACCACACTCAACAGATTCACTCTAAACACATGGTTAGGTTCCCACCAAGACATCGACCCAGGACCACTTTAAGAAGGGCCCCAATCCCGTACTTGCTCCCAAACAACAAGAAATTATCTGCATCTAGAACTGGTGGGGTCAATAATACAACACAGGGCAGCACAGCTCACAGCACGAGCTCCCCGACACCCAGCAGCCCAAGGCACTGGCCACCATCAGACAGCAGAGCAGGTGAGCGAGTCGGAGCAGGAGAAGACAGACCCACGGGTGGTGGTCATGTGTGGATGTAGTGTGCCCCCCACACATACACACACACCAAGGGGGAAGGAAAAGGCTTATGAATCACATAATTGAGGTCTCAGGGAAGGGGCGGCCTCTCAAGCAACACTGAATGGCTTCAGAAAGCAAGGAAAGGAGCCTGGCCTGGGTGTTCACTGCAGTTAGGGCTGGGGCAATAGTTCCTGCACTGGCAGGGCTTGTGTGGCTGGAACCTCCTGCTCTAAAGGAGAGACCACTCAGGCTTCCTCATCAGTTTTGCCCAGGTGGCGGCACAAGGGGAAGGGAAGGGAGGCTTAAGCTAGGGGCTGTCAAACATTAAAAAAAAAAAAACCAACAACTACTGTATAGCACAGGGAACTCTACCCAATATTCTGTGATAACCTATATGAAAAAAGAATCTAAAAAAGAATGAATATAGGTTTAACTGAATCACTTTGCTGTACACCTGAAACTAACACATTGTAAATCAACTGTACTCCAATAAAATTAAAATATTTTTTAAGTAATAAAAGAATAAGATTTAACAATTCAAAATATATACAAAAACTTTTTTAAAAAAATGAGAACAACTCGTCATTACAAGGACAAAGGTGGGTCAAAAAACATGCATTTGCAACTGCCTCTTTTCATATAAAGAAACACTAATAGGATGCTCAAGAAATGATCGACACTGGTTATTTGGGGGTGGCTAAAGCAAGAGCACTGGAGGGACCAGGATTTTCCGGTGATGAGTCTACTTTAGACCTTCTTATCTTTCAGATTTTTGCTAACCTTCTATGCATTTTTTTCTTAAGATTTTTTTTAATGTGGACCATCTTAAAAGTGTTTATTGAATTTGTTACAGTATTGCTTCTGTTTTGGTTTTTTGGCCACAAGGCATGTGGGATCTTAGCTCGCTGACCAGGGATTGAACCTGCACCCCCTGCACTGGAAGACGAAGTCTTAACCACTGAATGGCCAGGGAAATCCCCATGCATTTTTAATTTAAAATAAACTGAGTAATTTATAGAAACCATATTACCATTAAATAGTTTTTATTTATCTTGATTTTTAAATTTGATTTTAAATTAATTTAATCTTAACTCTTCTACATAGGAAAACATCCAAAGATTTAATCCTTTACACACTAACAGTTATAAAACTGCAAATCATACAAAATGTTCATGAAATAAAATTTATATTTTAATGCAGGACAAGAAAATTTAAACATATTCTCTCTGCCCATTTGGGCCACTCGTCCCCTTTTATGTGCAGTGTGCCTCTACATTTTTCATTAACCAGATCTCCTCAAAGACAGGAATGCCTGCTTGACCATAAAGAACAATTTCCTTCTGATTCCAGTAAGGATACGCCTTAAAAGATAACATTCCTCTCTCAGTCCTATAAGGGGTCATGATGACCCATCACCTTGTGCATGCAGATCTGGACTATGTAAAATGTCAATATGTCATTTTGATGTATACTTCTTTGCCTCAAAAACGTAGATAACTGTGCTTTGACTTCTAATAGGCTGAACAGTCCTCTGAGCTTTCTGAAAGATTGTCTCCTGCATATGAATCCTTGGGTTGGCTTGAATAAAATTCTCTATTTCTTTCTTAGATTAAGTATTGATTAATTTTTCACCAACATTTGCATGGTGTATTACACCAAGCAGGATATCAAAGACATCCACCAGGGGATACCTGGAGGCTACTCCAAACTGGCACCTGGTACCAGCCTGGAGCCTTTGAGCCCGGCCAGCTTCTCAGTGCTCCTCAGGTGCTCCAGCGAGTTCTGATATCCAGATCTCATTCCTTTAAGTGACAGTCCTAAAATTGTATTTGAGCTGTTTTTACTTGAGACTTGGTATCTTAAGGGGCACTGGTGCATTTTCATAGGTAGGGGTCTAGGGCAGCAGTCCCCAACTTTTGGCACCAGGGACCAGTTTCGTGGAAGACAATTTTTCCATGGATGGGGGTGGGGGGGATAGTTTGGGGATGATTCAAGCACATTACATTTATTGTGCTGTTTATTTCTATTATTATTACATTGTAATATGTAATGAAATAATTATACAAGTCACCATAATGCTGACAGGAGGCGGAGCTCAGGCAGTAATGTGAGCGATGGGGAGCGGCTGTAAATACAGATGAAGCTTCGCTCGCTCACCCGCCGCTCACCTCCTGCTGTCGGCCCGGTTCCTAACAGGCCACGGACAGGTACCGGTTCATGGCCTGGGGGCTGGGGACCCCTGATCTAGGGGGATCAGGGTAGGAGACACAGGGAAACATAGGTGGCTAGTTTTTGTTAGTTTGGTTAAATTGAAAAACAAGCTGATATACGGTTTGAAGAAACTGCTAGTGAAATGAAAGACTGAATTACTCAGCTCTGAGGAAAAGGGACACTTTCTCCTTCTGGCCAGAAGGTGTCCTCAGGTGTCTGAGAACCTAGGGGAAGTGTCTTGAGTATTAATCCTCATGACGTGCAGGGGTCCCACAGGGAACCGCTCTACAACCATTAAATAAATTTTGCTCATCTGGGGATGCATCATATAAAGGCTGATCACCTAGTGCTCTAAGCACCCGTGGCAGTTTTAGACTGTTGGAAGGAGAAACCAAGACATACAAGAGCTGAACCGAGTCAAGGGTAACGCTTTGGGGAGCGGGACTTAGAAGCAGCACACATTTGATTCATCACACTGTCCTCACAGAGTTGTTCAGATCATATCCGAATTAGGCTACCAAATCAAGAATGGGGAACCATGCCTCAAAGGCCAAAGAGCTCCTTGACAGACAGCCACCCATGGGAACCGCAGATACGTTTATGTATAACACCTATGGAACTGACACTTGCAAGTATTTAACTAAACAGCAAGGTCTGACCAAAGATAACTTCTCCCTGAGATGGCCCAAATGCGGCACTTTTGACTTACCTAAATTGGTTTATTTGTGCACTCAATTAGAAAAAGCTAACTATAAGATCAAACAGCCAGAACGGGAAGCATATTTTAATTGGTACCTAGAAACCTCAAAATGAGGGAATGATAGAATGGCTTCATTACAAGACACAAACCAAAAATTACTAGAAACAGTAGCTAAATTAGAAAAGACCTCAGAGGCCATTGCTTCTCCTCCTCCTTTCCCTCCTTCCCTTTCAGATTCTTTGTATCCTCTTCTTTCTGAGTTCCTCTGTCCTGACCTCCCTACTCTTCCACCTCCGATTTCAAAGGAAGAACCTACTGAGTCTAACAAAAAGGATAAAGACAGCCCTAAAATAATAGCTGCCCCCTTTAAGGAGAAACCCCCAGATAGAGGGGAACCTGCTCTTATCCATATCCCTTAGACTAGGACAGAACTTAACTAAGGAATTTCCAGATCCTTTATAAGATCCTTTGCTTGGGGGGCTTCCCTGGTGGCGCAGTCGTTGAGAATCTGCCTGCTAATGCAGGGGACACGGGTTCGAGCCCTGGTCTGGGAAGATCCCACAGGCCGCGGAGCAACTAGGCCCATGAGCCACAACTACTGAGCCTGCGCGTCTGGAGCCTGTGCTCCGCAACAAGAAAGGCCGCGATAGTGAGAGGCCCGCGCACCGCGAGGAAGAGTGGCCCCCACTTGCAACAACTAGAGAAAGCCCTCGCACAGAAACGAAGACCCAACACAGCCAAAAATAAATAAATTAATTTTTTTAAAAAAGAACCTTTGCTTGGGTTTTGCTACAGAATTTGATCTTACAGTAAGAACTTACAAGCCTGAATATTCAAACTTGTAACAGCTTGTATATTTACTAGTCTCTGAAAGTAAAGCAAAAGAATGGCTTCAAGAAATAAACTGGAAAATGCCTGTGGAAGATCTTCATAAACATGAGGTGGCAGATCACCAGAAATGTAGAGAAACTGCCCACAATCTGTATCAGGCTACTATGAAAAGCTTCCCAAAGATAGGTTGGGCAAAAATCCATCAATACAAAGGTCAAGAGACACTATTATTTCAAAAGATTTGAAAAGACATTTCAAACAACACTCTGGCATGACTCCAGAGAGTTTTCTGGACCATGAGAATGATCCAGTATTACACTCTTTTTTTTTTTTTTTTAAGAAGGATTAGATGAAGAATTGGCGTGACTGTTTAAAAGATAGGAACTTTACTGGGCTACTCTACATTCTAATGCGCTTGTCACCGTTGGTGACAAGCTCTCCAAAACCTTACAGAAATGAGAAAAAGAAAGCTGCCAAGGTTATGAACAGCAGTTCAGTGGTCCCTTGAAATCACCTGGACCAAATTTCAGTCAGTTTTGAGAAAAAAACCGCACCCGTTTTTATTGCCAAAACCTGGGCATTTTAAAAGAGACTGTCACAGGTTTAAATTAGATTTAGAACACGGTAAGATTAATAAGGAACAGGGCTGCTCTAAGGATTATAAGAGGGCATTCCCCCTCCTCCTCACAAACACCTTAGGGGAAATTGAAATAACAATCGGAGGGGAGACTTCTAAGGCCCTTGTAGACACGGGGGCTACCTTATCCATTCTCAACTCTACCCTCATTCATTGCCCTCTCCCCCCAGAGTAAACAGTCAATTCAAATGACAGGTGTTTCTCATTTACCTGTGCCAGTTTTAAAATCAGACACCGAAACTTTTCAGTTAGGAACTAATCACAGGAAGACGTGTTCCTTTTGGTGAAATGTGCTCCAACTCATTTGATAGGATGAGACCTTTTAGAGGCACATAATGCCCATATTGCCTGAGGGGCAAAATGATTTTAGAGTTAGTAAACTTAGATGCAGACCAGAAATTGATGGTTGTGAAATTGATGGCTGTGAAAACAAAAGTTCAGACAGATAAGGGGAAATTAACGATTCACTGTTATAAGTGCCTGAGGAATCATGGTCATCCTCCTCCTCAGACATAGGGAAAATCAAGTCAGCCACTCCCATTAAAATAACTATTGATAATCCCAAGCCTCTACCCAGTATTTGACAGTACCCATTTAGACCAGAGGCATTCCTGTTGTTCAGGAATTCCCTGAGAACGGACTTACAATTCCTCGTACTAGTCCTCGCAATACCCCCATTTTGTTGATAAGAAAGCGAAATGTAAAAGGCTGAAGGTTTTTCAGGACCTGAGAGCTATAAATAACACCGTGATCCCTTGCCACTCTGTGGTTCCTAATCCTCACACCCTGCTCTCAGCCATTCCAGAAGACACCTATTATTTTTCAGTAATAGACCTATGCAGTGTGTTATTTAATACTGGAAAAGGAAAGCCAATACCTTTTTGCCTTTATGTGGGAAGATCATCAGTATACCTGGACTGTTATGCCACAATCCTATACTAAAAGCCCTACTTATTTTTCTCAAACACTTAAAGCTGATTTGGCTGATGTACACTTTCCTAATGACTGTTTTAATTCAATATGTAGACGATTTGCTTTTGTGGTCTAGAGCTGGACAGAGACACTGTTCATCTGTTACAACAGTTAGCCTCTAAGGGGCATAAGGTGTCCAAAGAAGACAAAGAAAGAATCAAGAGAATCCTGGCTTTCTCACTTCCCAGAACAAAGAAACAGCTGAGAGGATTTCTAGGTCTGACCGGATATTGTAGGAATTGGGTATCTAATGTTTCCTTCATGGCCCAATCCCTCTATGTGTTACTTAAGTCTAACTGACCAGACCCAACTGAATGCACAACAGAAGAAAACGTTATAGATTCCTTAAGATCTGCATTGACTTAGGCTTTGGAATAAGGCCATCCGAATCAAAAATTACCATTTTTTTCGGTTTGTGCATGAAGATAAAGGAAACGCCCTAGGTGTGTTAACTCAGAGGCATGGTGACAGGCATCAACCCACAGGATATCACAGTCAGCAGCTAGATTCAGTGATGAAAGGGCTCCCCACCCTTCATGAGGGCTCTTTCAACGACAGCTCTCTTGTGCAAAGCTAGGGAAGAACTTAGAATGGGGTCTCCTTTGACTACCCATGTTCCACACTCAGTTGAAATGCTTTTGAATTCTCATCACACTCCGTACTATGCTGTGAGTCAACTCTCCTCTTACGAGGTATTGTCGTTTTCTTCACCTAATATTACTTTGGCTCAATGTAGCTACCTTAACCCTGCAATTTTACTTCCAGCAACCCAGGATGATAATGACCGTGACTGCATTATGCTAACGTTATCTTCTTATGCCTAGGAATGACTTACAAGAAATTCCTGTTGATAATGCTAACCTAATTTGGTTTACAGATGGATTTTACTTACCTAGCTAGATATGCAGTAATATCCACTGTGGACATAACTGAAAGCTCTTATTTACCAGATGCAAAGTTGGCACAACAAGCTGAATTAATTGCTCTAACCAGAGCTTGCCAGCTAGCTTAGGATCAAGTAGCAAATATTTATACTGATAGCTACTATGTTTTAGGAGTATCTCATGGTTTTGGAATGCTCTGGAAGTGAAGGGGATTTCTTACTTCCTCAGGCCAACCCATAAAGAATGGGAAGATAGTGTCAGAATTATTAGATTCTATACAATTACCTAAAAAATTGGCAAAAATACCTGGACATTTCAAATTTGATTCAGTAAAGGCAAAAGGGAATTAATTCACTGACATAGCAGCTAAATGAGGTACTTTAAGTTCCATTTCTGTCCAACTTCAAGGATGTCTGCTGCTCAAACCCAATGTAACTGTTAAGAAACTTCTTCTACAGGCTCAAAAATTAGTACCAAAAGATGAAAAACAAAAACGGAAAAAGAAAGGCGGATTCTTTGATCCCACCTCACAAATATGGTTCGGACCAAATAAGAGACTTATATAGTGCCTATATAGGGGCTCAGTTACCCTTACTCCAGCATGTGCATTCCCTGACCCATTTGGCTCCTGAAAAAATAATTTTATGGGGGAAACAGTATATCTGGAAGCCCTCCCCTATGGTAGCCCACAAAACATATGCCCGGTGCACTGTTTGCCCTAAATATAATCCCAGAAAACAACTGCATGAGTCACAAGGTCATTTTCCTCTTCGTAAAGGACCCCTGGAATTATGGCAATTAGACTTTGTCCAAATGCCACCATCTCAAGGATACACATATATTTGGGTAATGATCTGTATGTTTTCACACTGGGTTGAAGCTTGTCCCTGAAGGAAAGCAACAGATTTAGCAGTAAAATGCTATTGGAAAAAATAATTCCTGAGACTTCCCTGTGGTGCAGTGGTTAAGAATCTGCCTGCCAATGCAGGGGACACGGGTTTGAGCCCTGGTCTGGGAAGACCCCACATGCTGCAGAGCAACTAAGCCCGTGTGCCACAACTACTGAGCCTGCACTCTAGAGCCCGCAAGCCACAACTACTGAGCCCTGGCACCACAACTACTGAAGCCTGTGCACTCTAGGGCCCGTGTGCCGCAACAACTGAGCCCGAGTGCTGCAACTACTGAAGCCCATGCACCTAGAGCCCTGCTCCGCAACAAGAGAAGTCACCACAATGAGAAGCCCACTCACTGCAACCAAGAGTAGCCCCTGCTAGCAGCAACTAGAAAAGGCCTGTGCGCAGCAACTAGAAAAGGCCTGTGCACAGCAACGAAGACCCAACGCAACCAAAAATCAATCAATCAATAAATTTAAAAAAAAATTCCTGTTTGGGGGATCCCTTCTGAGTTGCATAGCGACTAAAGGACTCATTTCACTGGACAAGTAATTAAATCTATTTGTGATATTTGGCCAATAATGCAGCATTTTCACTGAACTTATCATCCCCAATCTTCGGGATTGGTGGAAAGAACTAATCATACTATCAAAACTCAATTGTCAAAACTCTCAGAGGCTTTTAATCTTTCATGGCCAGAAGCTCTCCCACTGGTGCTTCTCAAATTTATATCCCCTCCTTTGGGTAAACATCAATTGTCTCCTTCTGAAATAATCACTGGGTGATCTATGTGCTTAGATGAAGGCATGTATGAACCAGCATTACTTAAGGGAGATATATTACATTATTGTCAAGGGTTCATTAAAGCACTTCAAGAAAACAAAAAGGTAGTAACTAATCCCTTTCACAGTGAGCTCCCTGGAGATAAAGACCTTAAGGACCACAAATTATTACCTGGAGATTTTGTCTATTGGAAAAGACATCAGATAAAGGACTCTTTACAGCCACATTGGAAGGGGCCATATCAGGTATTACTATCAAACCCCTGTGCTGCAAGACTTAAAGGAGTAAACTCCTGGATTCCCATTTATCACCTTAAAAATGCCTCCTCTCCTGAATGGACTGCAACTCCTGTTTCTGACACACAGCTTCTACTAACCAGACCAGGATGAGAAGATGACACCTGAAGTAGACAACTTATCCAAGATGCTGGACTAGGCCTGCATACTGATTACCTTGATTTCTCACATTTCTGCTTATGAGCCAAACGTATTTCTTTATTCAGTTCAATCATATGCAAGCTTCAAAAATCAATCCAATAGCTAGATTTGTGGCCAATTACCTACATCCAGCACTTCTGGATTACCCTGGTGGATTTCACCTCTCCAGGGTTCTGATTGGCTAGTCCTCAGGGATTTTATCTTAGAAAAAGAAACTCTAGTACCATACAAGCTACTGCTGGTAACACTAAGCAGGGGACTTCTCTGGTGGTGCAGTGGTTAAGAATCCGCCTGCCAATGCAGGGGACACGGGTTCGAGCCCTGGTCCAGGAAGATCCCACATGCCGCAGAGCAACTAAGCCCATGTGCCACAACTACTGAGCCTGCGCTCTAGAGCCCATGAGGCACAACTACTGAAGCCTGCGCGCCTAGAGGCCATGCTCCACAACAAGAGAAGCCACCACAACGAGAAGCCTGCTCACTGCAACCAAGAGTAGCCCCCGCTAGCAGCAACTAGAGAAGGCCTGAACACAGCAATGAAGACCCAACGCAGCCAAGAATAAATAAATAAATTAAAAAAAAAAACACTAAGTGGGACCCTCTTACATGGCCAGTTAGTGACACCTGTTCTGAACCCAGCCATAAATATTCGTTTTCACTAGATGTTACTCAGTCCCAACCAGAACAACGTGCTAGAGTTAAACCTAAAAATGTGACTACCCATCTCTTTGGTGGTGTTATCCCCCAGTTAGGGGATGGATTTATTTGCCAATCCCAGGATATGGCCACATAAATATGAGGGCCCCTCTTTGCTGGGAGCAAACCAAGTATACCAAAGATAATCAACCTAACGGCATTCATAAATTAGGGTGAATACCACCTGAAACTTGTCAACATACTATAACTTTAAGAACCAGTAATTCAGGGGGATGGGGAAGGAGGGGATGAATTGGGAGACTGGGATTGATATATATACACTATCAATACTATGTATAAAATAGATAACTAATGAGAACCTACTGTATAGCACAGGGAACTCTACTCAGTGCTCTGTGGTCACCTAAATGCGAAGGAAATCAAAAGAAGAGGGGATATATGTATGTGTATAACTGATTCAATTTGCTGTACAGTAGAAACTAACACAACATTGTAAAGCAACTATACTCCAATAAAAATTAATTAAAAAAAAAAGAACCAGTGATTTGGGACTTCCCTGGTGGTCCAGCAGTTGGGACTCCGAGCTTCCACTGCAAGGGGCACAGGTTCGATCCCTGGTCGGGAACTAAGATCCTGCATGCTGCATGGCGTGGCCAAAAAAAAACAGTGGCTGGTTTGGAACTGACTGGTTCAGACAGCCTAGAATATATTGGGTGGCTCCTAATGAAACCCAATGGATCTGTGGAACAAATTTATGGTCTTGGCTTCCCCCAGGTTGGCTAGAAAAATGCATAATTGGTTTCCCTTGGGCCCAGGGTCAACTACAGGTAACCTTGGAAACAACCCCTGCCAATCTGCCTTTAATGTGAGCGCACTGGATTCAATCAGTTTTCCATTGGTATGATCATTTGGCTGAGGTATTTGTTCCTTCACTTGGAGTAGAAAATGTTATTACTCACATAAAGGCTTTAACAAAAGTTACCCAGCAAGGCTTGAATAATAGTAATCAAGCTATTAGTGTGCTCAATTCAGAAGTTTCCACGATGAAAACAGTCCTACAGAATCGTATGGCTCTTGATATTTTAACTGCTTCCAAATGGGAAACTTGTACTATAATAATACATCCTGAATGTTGCGTTTTTATACCTGATGAGTTTTCTAACATAACCCATCTTATAACACATATGAAGAATCAAATTTCTGCTCTGAATGATCCTCTTCCCAGTTTAGGGGAAATACTAGGAAATGGTTTGGTTCTGGGGGATCTTGGCTTAAATCTTTACTGATGACATTGTTACTCCTATTGGCGATTTTGATTACCGTTTGTGTAACTTAGAAAGTGATTGTTTCTTGCCTTTTGTGCTGTGTTATCACCTACTCCTACTAAGATAATGATATCTAAACAACTTGAAACTACTGATCACATCTTTAGTTCTCTATAAAATAAAGGACGTGCACAATGCACATGCATGGTAAAATAGCCCAAGTCCTCCTGGACAACTTCTCAGTGTAACAAAACCAGGGAGGGGAAGTGCTGACAGGACAGATTAGCCATGAAAGTTTCCCAAGAGGAACTTACAACCACAGGACTTCCCATAGGGAAGATCTCGGAGGGAGGGCACAAGGATTTCATGTAATGTAGTTCCACGTGGTTATTCTCAGCTTTCGCTCATGTAAAATATCCACAGACAAGAAATAGATATTTTAAAAGCTGTCCTTGGCTCTGTGGTAAAATGATAATTAAAATACTGCATCTATGGGACTTCCCTGGTGGTGCAGTGGTTAGGAATCCACCTGCCAATGCAGGGGACACGGGTTTGATCCCCGGTCCAGGAAGATCCCACATGCGGCAGAGCAACTAAGCCCATGTGCCACAACTACTGAAGCCCGCGCACTCTAGGGCCCATGTGCCGCAACTACTGAAGACCGCACGCCTAGAGTCCAGCTCCGCCAACAAGAGAAGCCACCGCAACGAGAAGCCCATGCACCACAATGAAGAGTAGCCCCCGCTCACCGCAACTCGAGAAAGCCCGCACGCAGCAACGAAGACCCAACGCAGACAAAAAAAGAGTCTAAATTTCAAAAGATACATGCACTCCAATGTTCACTGCAGAACTGTTTACAACAGCCAGGACATGGAAGCAACCTAAACATCCATCCACAGAGAAATGGATACAGAAGATGCGATACATATATACAACGGAATATTACTCAGCCATAATGAAATAACGCCATTTGCAGCAACATGGATGGACCTAGAGATTGTCATATTTAGTGAAGTAAGTCAGACAGAGAAAAACAAATATATGATATTGGTTATATATGGAATCTAAAAAAATGGTACAAATGAACTTATTTACAAAACAAAGAGTCACAGATGTAGAAAACAAACTTACGGTTACCAAGGGGGAAGGGGGGAAGGGATAAATTGGGAGACTGGGATTGACATATACACTCTATTATACATAAAATAGATAGCTAATAAGGACCTACTATATAGCACAGGGAACTCTACTCAATACTCTGTAATGGCTTATATGGGAAAAGAAACTTAAAAAGAGTGTATATACGTATAACTGATTCACCTTGCTGTACAGCAGAAACTAACACAACACGGTAAATCAACTATACTCCAATAAAATTTTTTTTATTTAATAAATAAATAAATAGGACAAGAGCCCCCATACAGTCCTAGATACTATCCCAACATAATCCCCTGGGTACACAATTTCCAGATATTAAAGTTGTGCAACTTTTGACAAAATAATAAAATAAAATACTGCGTCTATTTGAAATGCACCACAGAAGACAAATAGTTGATAATGATGCCATGACCGGAGGACGGATGCTTGCGTTTCAAGCGGTGGGATGGGATCTGGACATTCAGGCACTAACTGTCAGTCCTCGGAAGAGCTACATTTGGGGGATAGGGTCGTAGATTTGAGCCCTGCTTCCCAAATATCCGGAAAACTCAGGAGAAAACGGGACTGGGGACCCCTCCCCCAGACCACAGCTCCTCCCACGCACGAACCACGAAGACTGAGTCAGGATTGTCCCTTGTTGACCATCCTCGTGGTCACCGCACAATCTGGGGCAAACGACGGGCTGTGGGCTTAGAGCTGCCCAGAAAGGCTCCGGTCCTGGAACCGAAGATGCCGCCCGCAGTGACAGGACCAGACGCCCGGGGTCCCGACTGCCGGCCCCGCCCCCAGGCTGCGAGTTAGAGGGGACTGAGGTCTGAGCGGCGCCGGACGCGGACTCGGCTCCGCAAACTCTGGGGTTGACCGAGGGGAGGCCCGGGTTCCGCCATGGCCAGTTTCGTCCAGCTCTTGTCTCTGGACGCCCAGTCTCGCGCACTCACCATTTCCCGGCTTCCGGAGTCCCTCGGAGTCGCCACTACGGCTTCCATGGCGGCTCCCGTGGCTGGTGAAGGTAACAACGCGACAGGCGGCACGGCAGAGCCACACGGAGCCCTCCGCGGTAAAGCAGACACCAAGCCATAACCTGCATGATCTGAGAGAGTAAGAACGTCCACGCCGCTTAGGGAGCGTCGCCCCACCCACCTTCCCCAGCGGCGTCCCTGATTGGACAGTTCTTAAGGCTCCGCCGCCCCTACGTGCCGAAGTATCTGTGGGCTTGTCTGTTGCCACCAGAGATTTTGGTATTTAACCAGAACTGGTCCTGGACCCCTGGTCGGACAGTGCAGCTCCTTCTGAAAGCGGGAAACAAGTGTGCACAGGGGATTCCAGTGTCAGTTTCCAGATGGAGAAACGCGCTTGGCCAGGGCAAGAGGAGCCCCCCGGCCAGGTAGACTAGAACAGGAGCGCCTGATATCCTACCAGAGTCAGGGTCTTGGGATAATGCTTCGAGGCCATTCATGAACTGTGACCCCTGTTTACAAGCACACTTAAAATTTACCTGACGAGGGACTTCCCTCGTGGCGCACTGGCTAAGAATCCGCCTGCCAGTGCAGGGGACACGGTTTCCATCCCTGGTCCAGGAAGATCCCACATGCTGCGGAGCAACTAAGCCCATGCACCACAAGTACCTAAGCTCTAGAGTCCATGTGCCACAACTACCGAGCCTGTGCACCACAATACTGAAGCTTGCACGCCTAGAGCCGGAGATCCGCAACAAGAGAAGCCACCGCAATGAGAAGCCCGCGCACCGCAATGAAGGGTAACCCCTGATTGCTGCAACTAGAGAAAACCCACACGCAGCGACGAAGACCCAACGCAGCCAAAAATAAATAAATTTAAAAAAAAAAGAATAGTCAAGAAAAAAATTTTTTTTAATTACCTGAACATATGTGATAGAGTCTGGCTCCATTTGCATCCTTGACTGTTGACAGCGCTGAGGCATCCACTCATTCCTTCCCCACTCCCACACATTTGTTACTTTAAAGATCCCGAGGTCTCGAGAGAAGCTGGCTCTGGTGGGAAGTTTGAACACACAGCCCTAGCCTGAGCATAGGGACTCCTCTCAGACCAATCACAAGCTATGAGATGTGCTCAATAAAACTTTCAAGAGTACATTTTACACTGGAAGGAAATTTATATCTGTTTTTTAGTGTATCTCTAGAGAACTTTGAAATGCAAACAGGTATAATATCCATAAGGCAATCGAATTCTTATTTTTACTGATATAAAAATAAATAAACAAAAGGTTACTTAAATTGGGATGTACCTGTAAACTTTTTTTTTTAATTCATTTTTGGCTGTGTAGGGTCTTAGTTGCAGCGGGCTCTCTAGTTGAGGCACCTGGGCTTAGTTGCCCCGTGGCATGTGGATCTTAGTTCCCCAACGAGGAATCAAACCCATGTCCCCTGCACTGGAAGGCAGATTCTTAACCACTGGACTACCAGGGAAGTCCCCTGGAAACTCTTAATATGCTTAGCAGATTGGATCAAAACTAATGCATGCATGCATTTGTTTGTTTGTTTGTTTATTTATTTATTTATTTATACAGCTTTACTGAGATATAATACACATATTATACAATGGACTCCTTTAAAGTTTAAATTCAATGGTTTCAGGGGAATTCCCTGGGGGTCCAGTGGTTAGGACTTGTGGCTTTTACTGCGGTGGGTCAGGGTTCGATCCCTGGTCAGGGAACTAAGATCCCGCAAGCCACATGGCGCACCAAAAAAAACAGAAACAAAAAAACACCCTGTGGTTTCAGTATATTCACAGATACATGCAATCATCACCACAGTCAATTTTAAAACATTTTCATCACCTCAAAAGAAATTCCTCTCCCCTTTAGCTATCAGTTTCCTAACCTCCCATCTTCCTCCTCCAAGCCCCAACCCTAGGCGATTGCTAATCTATCAATACTTTCCATTTCTGTAGATTTCCCTATTCTGGACTTTCATGTGAATGGAATTATGTAATATGCGGTCTTTGGGATCAACTTAAGTCACTTAGCATAATTTTTAAGGGACATCCATGCTGTAGCATGTATCAATAACTGATTCTTTTTTTTTAATTTTATTATGGTAAAATACACCTATAATATTTAGTCTTAAGCATTTTTAGTATACACTTCAGTGATACGAAGTACATTTACATTGTTCTGCAGCCATCACCACCTTTCCATGTACAGAGCTCTTCATCCTGCAAAACTGAAATTCTGTATCCATTAACCAGTAACTCCCCATTTCCCTCTTCCTCCACCTCTGGCAATCCCCATTCTACCTTTTGTCTTTATGATTTTGACTACTCTAAGTATTGCATACAAGTGAAATCACACAGTATTTGTCCTTTTGTTACTGGCTTATTTCATCGTGAGCATGATATCCTCAAGGTTGATGCACGGTGCAGCATATGTCAGAATTTCCTTACTTGTTAAAGGCTTACTAATAAGGAAGGACTTACTGCTGTCATTTTGCTATTTGGTTTTTGTTTTGTTTTGTTATTTTAACATCTTTATTGGAGTATAACTGCTTTACAATGGTGTGTTAGTTTCTGCTTTATAACAAAGTGAATCAATTATACACTATTTGTTTTTTATATGCCTTATAGGTTTCCTGTGCCACATGTACTGCATTACTCTCTTCTTTGTGTTTGTTTGTTTGTTTTGTTTTGTTTTGGTAGTGAAATCTCATTGGTAGTTCTTCTCTCATTGCCTTTTGTGTATATTCTATAGCTATTTTCATTGTAGTTACCACAGAGATTACGTTTAACATCCTAAAGTTATGGGAATTCCCTGGTGGTCCAGTGGTTAGGACTCAGCACTTTCACTGCCAGGCCCGGGTTCAATCCCTGGTTGAGGAACTAAGACCCCGCCAGCTGTGCAGTGTGGACAAAAAAAAAAAGTTTTTTTAAATCCTGAAGTTATAACACTCTAATTTGAATTTATACCACTTTAATAATGTACAAACAGTCTTATCCTTTACATTTCCATCCCCAATCCTTTCAGTTGTTGATGTCCCCAAATTATATCTTTAGACATTTTGTGTCTAAAAACATAAACTAATAATTTTTAAAACTCATTAGTTTCTTAGATTATGTAGAAACTAACAGATGGAGTTACAAACCGAAGCTACAATAACATTAGCTTTTACTTTAATTTTTTTCAAAAAAATTATTTATTCATGGTTTCACCAGCTATTTGCTAAAAACAAAAGTTAATCTCAGTGAATTCTCCTTGTTATTTATTAAACTATTTCCCTCTAGTGTCTTATGTCTACCAGATATATTAATCCCCTTCTCTAGACACTGCCAGGTATATATCAAAATGTTATTACTATTCAATTATTTATTTATTTATTTATTTATTTATTTATTTTTATTTTTTTTTTTTTTGTGGTATGCGGGCCTCTCACTGTTGTGGCCTCTCCCGTTGCGGAGCACAGGCTCCGGATGCGCAGGCTCAGCAGCCATGGCTCACGGGCCCAGCCGCTCCGCGGCATATGGGATCCTCCCAGACCGGGGCACGAACCCGTATCCCCTGCATCGGCAGGCGGACTCTCAACCACTGCGCCACCAGGGAGGCCCTCAATTATTTATTTTTGTGTTCTTCATGCAGGTCAACTCCTAGTTTATTTTATTATTTTTAAAATAAATTTATTTATTTATTTATTTATTCATTTATTTTTGGCTGTGCTGGGTCTTAGTTGCTGGCTTTCTTTAGTTGTAGCAAGTGGAGGCTACTCTTCGTCTGGTGTGTGGGCTTCTCATTGCAGTGGCTTCTCTTGTTGTGGAGCCCAAGCTCTAGGCACACGGTCTTCAGCAGTTGTGGCACACGGGCTCAGTAGTTGTGGTACATGGGCTTAGTTGCTCTGCGGCATGTGGGATCTTCCCAGACCCGTGTTCTCTGCATTGGCAGGCGGATTCTTAACCACTGCGCCACCAGGGAAGTCCCTCAACTCCCTACTTTAACGCATCATCATATTAAGCAGGTAACAACACAGCTTCCTTCTCCCATGGTTAAATTGTAGCCTTGAGACATTTTGGTCACCTTAACTAGATTGAGGCACTCTAGTTTTTATTAAACACAAGAGATGACTTGCTGGTTTTGCAAAAGGCTTGCTGAGTGTCTCATTAATATCCCTTTCAGATATTAACTGAAAGGCAGCTTGGTGGGGAACCTCCCACCCCTGTGCCCAAGAGATCTGAATGTCTCATGATAAGGAAAAGTATTTTAAAATCAAAACACACAAACGCGGTTTCTCATTCTGCCCATCTGGATGGCACCAAAGGTTTGCATTTCTGTCAAGCTCCCATATGATGCTGCTGCTGCTGATATAAGCACCACATTCTAAGAACCACTGCTCTATCTAAAGGTTAAAAGTAATTAAATATGATCATCTACCAGTGCTGTGAGGATTAAAGGGAATACTATATATTAAAGTGCTTGATAATCTTAAACATGCAACATTTTTTTTTTTTTGCTGTACGCGGGCCTTTCGCTGCTGTGGCCTCTCCCATTGCGGAGCACAGGCTCCGGATGCACAGGCTCAGCGGCCATGGCTCATGGGTCCAGCCGCTCCGTGGCATGTGGGATCCTCCCGGACCGGGGCATGAACCCGTGTCCCCTGCTTCGGCAGGCAGACTCTCAACCACTGCGTCACCAGGGAAGCCCAAACATGCAACTTTTTAAATGTTGGTTGTTACTACTCATTTGTTATGTGAATCTCAAGGTGAATAATTATATTAATCTTTGTTGAGGTTTCAAGAGATAAATATAAAGAAAGGATGGAATATAAGTCTGATTAGTTTAAATGTTAACTTCACTGACTTCACAAATTTCCTAATGATCATCTAGGTTTTTGCTAATGACTGTTGTTGATTCTTACTAGAGCTTCCAGAAAGACTGTGTAATCATATATTTAACTCAGTGACAAGGTTGTATCAGAAAGCTCACTCGTTGAAATATAACCTAACAAAATCAATGTAAAATGGATAGGTTCAACCATCTATAAGATGGCACATTAATTTTTTAATGTATTAGTCTCATAAATCATGTAGAAAATAAAAAGTGGATTTACAAAGTGTTGTTACAATAATACCAGCTTTTATCATTGTCCCTGTATTTACATTTACTGAGATCCTTATTTCTTCATATGGCTTTAAGTTATGCTCTCATGTCCTTTCATTTCAACCTGTAGGACTCCTTTTAGCATTTCTTGCAGGGCAGGTCTAATGATAATGAAGTCCCTCCACTTTTGTTTATCTAAGAATGTCAATCTCTCCCTCACGTTTGAAAGACAGTTTTGCTGGGTATAGGATTTTTGGTTGACAGGTTTTTTTCTTTTAGCACTTTGAGTATATCAGCCCACTGACTCCTGGCCATAGTTTCTAATGAGAATCTGCTGATTATCTCATTGATGATCCCTTGTATATGATGAGTTGCTTTTCTCTTGCTGCTTTCAACATCCTTGCTTTCTCTTTGGCTTTTGACCATTGGATTATGTGTCTTAATGTGGGTCTCTTTGAGTTCATCCTACTTGGAGTTAATTGAGCTTCTTGGATGTTTATATACACAGGTTTCATCAAATTTGGGAAGTTTTCAATTATTTCATTATTTCTTCAAATATTCTCTGCCCCTTTTTCTTTCACTTTTCCTTTTCTGGGTCTTCCAAAATGTGTCCACTTGATGGTTTCGCACAAGTTCCTTACACTCTGTTTACTTTTCTTTAATCTTTTTTCTTTCCCTCTTCAGCCTCAATAGTTTCCAATGTCCTACCCTACAACCTTGCTGAACTTGATGAAAAACCATTCTAGGGCTTCCCTGGTGGTGCAGTGGTTAAGAATCCACCTGCCAATGCAGGGGACATGCGTTCAAGCCCTGGTCCTGGAAGATCCCACATGCCATGGAGCAACTAAGCCCGTGCACCACAACTACTGAGCCTGCGCTCTAGAGCCTGCGAGCCACAACTGCTGAGCTTGCGTGCCACAACTACTGAAGCCCGTGTGCCTAGAGCCCGTGCTCCACAACAAGAAAAGCCACAGCAGTGAGAAGCCCACACACTGCAACGAAGAGTAGCCCCTGCTCGCCGCAACTAGAGAAACCTCACACGCAGCAACAAAGACCCAACACAGCCAAAAATTAATTAATTAATTAAAAAACCATTCTAGTAGGGTTTTTTAGTGGATTCCTTAGGGTTTTATTTATACAATATATGTCATCTGTGTGTAGAGATAGGGTCACTTCTTACTATCCAATCTAGATGCATTTTACTTCCTTCCTTAATTGTCCTGGCTAAAACCTCTAGTACATTGTTGAACAGAAGTGGCAAGAATAGACATTCTTATTTCACTTTTGATATTTGAAGGGAAAGCATCCAGTCTTTCACCATTAAATATAATATTATATGTGGGTTTTTCATAGATGCTCGTTATCAGATTGAGGAAATTTCCTTCCATTCTAGGTTTGCTGAGTGTTTTTATCATGAAATGATGCTGGATTTCCCCCAGTACTTTCTCTGAGCCTACTGAGATGCTTGTGTGATTTGGCTCTTTATTTATTTTTTAAACTGTCTTTTTTAAAATTAGTTTATTTTTGGCTGCGTTGGGTCTTCATTGCTGTGCACTGGCTTTCTCTAGTTGCGGCAAGCAGGGGCTACTCTTCATTGCAGCGCACAGGCTTCTCATTGTGGTGGCTTCTCTTGTTGTGGAGCACAGGCTCTAGGCACACGGGCTTCAGTAGTTGTGGCACATAGGCTCAGTAGCTGTGGTGAATGGGCTTAGTTGCTCCGCGGTATGTGGAATCTTCCCGGACCCGGGCTGGAACCCAGGTCCCCTGCATTGGTAGGGGGATTCTTAACCACTGCACCACCAGGGAAGTCCCTTGGCCCTTTATTGATGTGATCTTTTACTACATTAATTGATTTGGGGATGTTAACCCAACCTTGCATATGGAATAAATCCCACTTGCTTATGGTGTGTAATTCTTTTTATATACTACTGGATTCATTTTGCTAGCATTTACTGAGGATTTTTGCATATATTTTTAAGAGATTTGGGTCTGCAGTTTTTCATATTTTTGTATGATCTTGGAGTAAGAGTAATTACTGGTCTCAGTGTTGTTCCCATTCTACTTTTTGGAAGTTTTTGTGAAGAATTGGTATTATCCATTCTTGAGATGTGTTGGTGAGGGTTTCCCTGGTGGCACAGTGGTTAGGAATCCGCCTGCCAATGCAGGGGACATGGGTTCGAGCCCTGGTCCGGGAAGATCCCACATGCCACGGAGCAACTAAGCCCGTGCGCCACAAATACTGAGCCCACACGCCTACAGCCCGTGCTCCACAACAAAGAGGAGCCACCACAATGAGAAGCCTGCACACCACAACGAAGAGTAGCCCCAGCTCACTGCAACTAGAGAAAGCCCGTGTGCAGCAACGAAGACCCAACACAGCCAAAACTAAATAAATAAAATAAATTTATTTTAAAAAAAATTTTAATGTGTTGGTGAAAACATTTGGGCCTGGGCTTTTCCTTACGGATAGTTTTTTTCACTAGTAATTCAACTACTTTGCTTGTTTTCTTTTGTTGTTGTTGTTGTTTAACATTTATTTATGTATTTATGTATCTGGTTGCACCGGGTCTTAGTTGCAGCAGGTGGGCTCCTTAGTTGTGGCTCACCGGCTCCTTAGCTGTGGCATGCCAATTCTTAGCTGTGGCATGCATTTGGGATCTAGTTCACTGACCAGGGATTGAACTCAGGCCCCCTGCATTGGGAGCGCAGAGTCTTATCCACTGTGTCACCACGGAAGTCGCTATTTTGCTTGTTATATATATAGATAAATAGATATAGATATTCACATTTTAAATTTCATCTTGAGTTAGTTTCAGTAGATTTTGTCTTTCTAGGAATTTGTCCATTTCACATAAGAGTTCTAATTTGTTGTCTTATGATTGTTCATTGTATTCCTTTATAATCCTTTTAATTTCTGTAGCATTCGAAGTAATGCCTCCTCTTGCTTTCTGATTCAAGGAATTTGAGTCTTCTTTTTTCCTAAGTCAATCTAGCTCAAGATTTGTCAATTATGTTGATCATTTTGTCCAATGACAGATGAATGGATAAAGATGTGATACATATATACAATGGAATACTACTCAGCCATAAAAAAGAACAAAATAATGCCATTTGCAGCAACATGGATGCAACTAGAGATTATCATATTAAGTGAAGTAAGTCAGAAACAGAAAGACAAATACCATATGATATCACTTATATGTAGAATCTAAAATATGACACAAGCGAACCTATCTACGAAACAGAAACAGACTCACGGACATAGAGAATAGACTTGTGGTTGCCAAGGGGGAGGGGGTTGGGGAGGGTAGAGTGTGAGGTTGGGGTTAGCAGATGGAAGCTTTTATATGTGGAATGGATAAACAACAAGGTCATACTATATAGCACAGAGAACAACATTCAGTATCCTATGATAAACCAAAATGGAAAAGAATGTTAAAAAAAAAGAATTATATGTATGTATAACTGAATCACTTTGCTGTACAGCAGAAATTAGCACATCATTGTAAATCAACTATACTTCAACTTAAAAAGGTTAAAAATTATGTTGATTATTTCGTTGAGTTATTGGTGGCACCTTGATAGTGTTGTCTACCTACATGCAGCAATCAACTGCTTTTTTTTTTTTTGGCCACACCACGTACCATGTGGGAGCTTAGTTCCCCAACCAGGAATAGAATCCAAGCCCCCTGCAGTGGGAGCGTAGAGTCTTAACCACTGGACCACCAGGGAAGTCCCAATCAGACGCTTTTTAGGGGAACAGAACTCTCCCTGGCTGGCCAATAAATAGTCCAAAGCTGTGTGGACATCAGCTCCCATGGTAGCCAGGGAAAGTTTTCCTCCAGGAAAAACATCTAAAATATTAGTCTCCTGCTGCATGGAGCAGGAGACGTTGGACGTTGGACGTTTCTTGACCGGCATCAATGATAGGAGTTTGTTGAATGACATCATGTGTGTAGGGCAGTGCCAGTGACAAGTGAGTGCAATTGATAGGAAAATGGCACTTTTATTTTGAGATGGGCCAGAGGGTTCTGGGTTCCCAAAATGAAATATTGGCACCCAGGATACACAGAATGGGCTATAAGAGGGGTAGGTTTTGTCTCCCATCATCTTTGGGGTTCTCTGGGGACTTCTTAAATAAGATCTGAAACGTAAAGTTCTTTCAGTGCATTCCATTGTTATTAAACAGGAGCCCCCTTGATGTAGTGGTAGGTGTGGGTTGAGGGGAGTTGTTCTATACTCCTAGGATTCAGTCTCAGTCCTTCTCTTTCATTCTTGATACTGAAAACATACATCATGGTTTTGTCAATGCCTTCTTGACAAAGACTACCAGGATGACATCTGTAGTCAAAGAGAAGGGGTGTAAAGAATCAGGGTAATAAGGAGGACTGAAAACCATAAATGACAATGACTTGCATCAGTAAGAGAATGCTCAAAAGGACTTCTTGTAGGCTTTGGGTTTGTGAGACTCTTTGGGAAATTAATACATTTAAAAACAGCCACATAGGGACTTCCCTGGTGACGCAGTGGTTAAGAATCCGCCTGCCAATGCAGGGGACATGGGTTCGAGCCCTGGTCCAGGAAGAACCCACAAGCTGCAGAGAAGCTAAGCCCGTGAACCACAACTACTGAGCCTGAGCTCTAAAGCCCACGAGCCACAACTACTGAAGCCCACGTGCCTAGAGTCCATGCTCCACAGCAAGAGAAGCCACCACGAAGAGAAGCCCGTGCACTGCAACGAAGAGTAGCCCCTGCTCACTACAACTAGAGAAAGCCTGCGTGCAGCAATGAAAACTCAATGCAGCCAAAAATAAATAAATAAATTTTAAAATAAATAAATAAGTAAGTAAAAACAGCCATGTAGAATGGGAGAAAATACTTACAAATGAAGCAAATGACAAGGGATTAATCTCCACAATATATAAACAGCTCATGTGGCTCAATATCAAAGAAACGAACAACCCAATCAAAAAAACAGTGGAAGATCTAAACAGACATTTCTCCAAAGAAGATATACAGATGGCCAAAAAGCACATGAAAAGATGTTCAATACCACTAATTATTAGAGAAATGCAAATGAAAGCTATCAATACAATGAGGTATCAGCTCACACCAGTCAGAATGGCCATCATCAAAAAATCTACAAACAATAAATGCTGGAGAGGGTGTGGAGAAAAGGGAACCCTCCTACACTGTTGGTGGGAATGTAAATTTATACAACCATTGCACTGTTGGTGGGAATGTAAATTTGTACAACCATTATGGAGAACAGTATGGAAGTTCCTTAAAAAACAAAAATAGAGCTACCATATCATCCTGCAACCCCACTCCTGGGCATATACCCAGAGAAAACCATAATTCAAAAAGATACATGCACCCCAATGTTCACTGCAGCGCTGTTTACAATAGCCAGGACATGGAAGCAACCTAAATGTCCATCGACAGGTGAATGGATAAAGATATGGTACATATATACAATGGAATATTACTCAGCCACAAAAAAGAATGAAATAATGTCATCTGCAGCAACATGGATGGATCTAGAGATTGTCATACTGAGTGAAATAAGTCAGACAAAAACAAATATGATATTGCTTATATGTGGAATCTAAAAAAATGGTACAAATAAACTTATTTACAAAACAGAAATAGAGTCACAGATGTAGAAAACCAACTTATGGTTACCAGGGGGAAGGCAGGGGGAGGGATAAGTTGGGAGATTGGGATTGCCATATACACACTACTACATATAAAATAGATAGCTAATAAGGACCTACTGTATAGGACAGGGAACTCTTCTCAGTACTCTGTAATGACCTATATGGGAAAAGAATCTAAAAGAGTGGATATATTGGGTTGGCCAAAAGGTTCGTTTGTTTTTTTTCCCATAAGATGGTTCTAGTAGCACTTAGTTGTCTTTAACTTCATTAGAAACAATTTCGTTAGATTGTATGTGACAGCTATCATATTAGCGTGCATTTTAAAAAAAGACTTATCAAAGTTGGTGAATTTTTGTGTAGCCATTTTAATATTGAAGATAGAAGGAAAAAGCAACATTTTCGGCATATTATGCTTTATTATTTCAAGAAAGGTAAAAACGCAACCGAAATGCAAAAAACGATCTGTGTAGTATATAGAGAAGGTGCTGTGACTGAACGTGTCAAAAGTGGTTTGCGAAGTTTCGTGCTGGAGATTTCTCGCTGGATGTTGCTCCACAGTCGGGTAGACCAGATGAAGTTGATAGCGATCAAATCGAGACATTAACTGAGAACAAGAACGTTATACCATGCGGGACATAGCCGACATACTCAAAATATACAAATCAAGCATTGAAAATCATTTGCACCAACTTGGTTATGTTAATCACTTTGATGTTTGGGCTCCACATAAGTTAAGCGAAAAACACCTTCTTGACCGTATGTCTGCATGTGATTCTCTACTTTAAAGTAATGAGGACTTCCCTGGTGGTGCAGTGGTTAAGAATCCGCCTGCCAATGCGATGGGACATGAGTTCAATCCGTGGTCTGGGAAGATCCCACATGCTGCGGAGCAACTAAGCCCGTGCGCCACAACTACTGAGCCTGCGCTCTAGAGCCCGTGTGCCACAACTACTGAAGCCCGCGCGCCTAGAGCCCATGCTCCCAAACAAGAGAAGCCACCGCAATGAGAAGCCCATGCACCGAAACGAAGAGTAGCCCCCGCTCGCCGCAACTAGAGAAAGCCTGCGCACAGCAACGAAGACCCAACGCAGCCAAAAATAAATAAATAAAACTAATTAATTAGTTTTTTTTTAATGAAAATTGTTCCGTTTTTAAAACAAATTGTGACGGGCAGTGAAAAGCGAATATTGTAAAATAACGTGGAACGGAAGAGATCATGGGGCAAGCGAAATGAACCACCACCAACCACACCAAAGGCCGGTCTTCATCCAAAGAAGGTGATGTTGTGTGTATGGTGAGATTGGAAGGGAGTCCTCTATTATGAGCTCCTTCCAGAAAAAGCAAATGATTAATTCCAACGAGTACTGCTCCCAGTTAGACCAACTGAAAGCAGCACTCGACAAAAAGCATCTGGAATTTGTCAACAGAAAACGCATAATCTTCCATCAGGATAACGCAAGACCGCATGTATCCTTGGTGACCAGGCAAAAACTGTTACAGCTTGGCTGGGAAGTTCTGATCATCCGCCGTATTCATCAGACATTGCGCCTTTGGATTTCCATTTATTTCGGTCTTTACAAACTTCTCTTAATGGAAAAAAAATCAATTCCCTGGAAGACTGTAAAAGGCACCTGGAACAGTTCTTTGCTCAAAAAGATAAAAAGTTTTGGGAAGACAGAATTATGAAGTTGCCTGAAAAATGGCAGAAGGTAGTGGAACAAAAGGGTGAATATGTTGTTCAATAAAGTTCTTGGTTGAAATTGAAAAGTGTCTTTTATTTTTACTTAAAAACCTAAGGCATTTTTTGGCCAACCCAATATATATATGTATAACTGATTCACTTTGCTGTACACCTGAAACTAACACAACACTTTAAATCAACTATACTCCAATAAAAATTAAAAAAAAAACAGCCATGTATACAGGGTAATTGTAATTGAGAAAAAGCACACACACAGAAGTCTCATGCTCCAGAGTCTGATCCAGTTTAATTCCTGCCCCTTTGTAGAGGTAGTTTGGGGGCAAGGGTTTGAGGTTTGTTTTGATCCCACGATGGCTTTCCTTATCTCTTTCCCTAGTTCTCTGGTAAACTAGCTGACCTGTTTCCTTTATTGCTCTCATTAAGCTACTAGCCTCCTCTTCACTGCTTACCACCAAAATCTCCATTGTTTTTGAGAATACCCTTAGTCTTGAACTTCCACATATGTTTCAAATAAAGTTAGCTACCTTAGAGTTTGGAGCTATCTCTTCTTAGGAATTGCCTCTGCCTATGAGCAATATCTTTGAGCCACAGCTCTGGAATTGTGGGTGAGGACATTGACTTGCATCTCTCTGAGTTACGCTTTGCTTTATGAGCAGGACATTGGTGTGGTTGGCAGCCTCTCATCTTCCTGGCTTGCCTCTCGTAGCATAGAAACTCCACCCTATGAACAAGCTAGGGCAAGGGCAATTGGGGTTGTATTCTCAACATGGCATGCCTGAGGTAGAGTCTCTATCAATGGCAGCCAGGTGGAAAAGATGAGCCTCTGAATTTCTTGCTTCACTCACCTGGAAAGAGCCTCTGCAACATGTTGCTGGAGGGGATAAGAAATGCTGTTGGCTGTGACAAAGGGAAAGAGAGGCATGGACATATATACACTACCAAACGTAAGGTAGATAGATAGTGGGAAGCAGCCGCAGAGCACAGGGAGATCAGCTCGGTGCTTTGTGACCGCCTGGAGGGGTGGGATGGGGAGGGTGGGAGGGAGGGAGATGCACGAGGGAAGGGATGTGGGAACAGATGTATATGTATGACTGATTCACTTTGTTATAAAGCAGAAACTAATAAAAAAAAAATACATGATGTAAAAAAAAAAAAAAAAAGAAATGCTGTTGGACTGCCCCTCCCAGAGGGATACCACAGTCCTCCACTGAGAGCAGAGGGTAGAGGAAGACTTGTGTTCTTGGCTGCCCCTGCCTGGAGTGGAGTTTCTATCACACTGAACTGGGAGGGGCAGAGAGCAAGTTGTGGTTCAGATGCCCTAGACTCTCACTTAGTAGATTTTATTGAATCAATGTTTCTTCACTTGTAGTATGCCATTATGACACTCCTAGAGACTTTAAATAATTGGGTTTTTTAAAATAATTTTTACCACTTATACTCATTTTTCTAGAGAGAGCATCCATTGAGCTCCTCATGCTGCCATTTCTGGAATAGCATTTTTCTTTTGATGCTATGGTGAATGGAATTTTCTTAATTTCAGTTTTGGATTTTTCATTGCTAATATATAGCAATGCAATGGATTCTTTTTTTTTTTTTTTTTTTTCAGTACGCGGGCCTCTCACTGTTGTGGCCTCTCCCGTTGCGGAGCACAGGCTCCGGATGCGCAGGCTCAGCGGCCATGGCTCACGGGCCCAGCCGCTCCACGGCATGTGGGATCTTCCCGGACCGGGGCACGAACCCGTGTCCCCTGCACCGGCAGGCGGACTCTCAACCACTGCGCCACCAGGGAAGCCCCAGATTCTTGTATATTGATCTTGCATCCTATGACCTTGCTATTAGTTCTAGTAGCCTTTTTTTCCTTTTTGATTCAATAGGAATTTCTACAAACAAGATCATGTCATCTGCAAAGATAGTTTTACTTTTTTCTTTCTAATCTTTATGCCTTTTTCTTTCTTGTCCTGAATTAAGTAGGTATTCTAGGACAAATTTCTAATAGAAGTGGTGAAAGGGGACATGTGCTCTATTTCCAGTTTGAGGGGGAATGCATTCAGTCTTACACTACTAGGTAAAATGTTACCTGTAGGTTTTTCATATGTTTCATCAGATTGAGGTTGTTTCCTTCTATATGTAATTTGATGAGAATTTTTATCATGAATGCATGTTGGTTTTTTCTCACGTTCTTTTCTGCATAGGGAGAGATTATCCCATGCTTTTTCTTAAGCTTTTTAATATTGTGCCTTACACTGATTTTCAGATGTAAAGTCCATCCTTGCTTTTTTTTTTTTTTTTTTTTTTTGCTGTACGCGGGCCTCTCACTGCTGTGGCCTCTCCCGTTGCGGAGCACAGGCTCCGGACACACAGGCTCCGCGGCCATGGCTTGCGGGCCCAGCCGCTCCGCGGCATGTGGGATCTTCCGGGATCGGGGCACGAACCCGTGTCCCCTGCATCGGCAGGCGGACTCTCAACCACTGCGCCACCAGGGAAGCCCCCATCCTTGCATTTTTTAATACTATGCTTCATTATAGTGTACAAATCTTTTGTGTATTGCTGTATTTCATTTCCAAATATTTTGTTAAAGAGTTTTTATATTTGTGTCATTCATCTGGTGGTGTTTTTTTTTGTTTTCTCACAGTCTACCCAAACCCAATACTGTTCCAGTGTTGTTGTTGTTTTTTCAGCTTTATTGAAGTATAGTTGACAAATAAAATTGTAAAATATTTAAAATGTACAGTTGACCCTTGAACAACACGTTTGAACTGCGTGGGTCCACTTACAGTTTTTTTTCAATAAATATAGTACCTGTATTTTCATTTTACAGATCTTTAACTAAGGGTGGGGAAAAGTTTGTGTTCAATTAGAGATCAGAATGTGTGGAATCAAAAGAACTAGGTTTTGAGTCCTGATTCTGTCCAATTCTATCCTGTTTCAGCTTCCTGTCCTTGGGTGAGTCATTTATCAATTCCTTTGTTTTTGAGGCAGAGATAGCAGTACGATGATTTTTTACTGCATTGGGGGTTGGGGCCCCTAACCACCGTGTTGTTCAAGGGTCAACTGTACATCATGGTGATTTGACACAAGTATACAATGTGAAAGGATTCCTGCCTTTTTCCTTGTGATGTCTTTGTCTAGCTTTGATAAAATAATTTATGATGCAGTTCCTCCTCTTTTATTGGTGTTGTTTTGGTATTATTTCTTCTTTGAATGTATGTTAGAATTCCAAGAGTGAAGCTATCTGGTCCATGGCTTTTCTTTGTGGGAAGATTTTTAACTACAAATTCAATTTCTTTACTTGATATAGGCCTATTCAGATTTTCTGTCACTATTTCTACTTGAGTCTAGGTGTGTGTATTGCTAGGAATTGTCCATTTCAAATAAATTATTCAATATGTTGGCATAATGTAGTTCATATGATTCCCTTATAGCTTTTAAAATCTCAGGTATGTGTGTAGTGATGGCTTTCTTTTTTCCTTTTTTGGTAATTTGTGTATTCTGTTTTTCTTGGTTGGCCCTGCTTTGATTTCATCCATTTCCCTGATTTGTCAGAGAACCAACTTTTGGTTTTATTAATTTTTCTCTATTGGTTTTCTGGCTTTCTAGTTCATTGATTTCTGCTTTTTCTTAATATTTACTTTTTTCCTTTGATTTGATATACTTTTCCTTTTCTAGCTTCCTGAAGTTGGAACTTAGTGATTTTACATCTTCTTTTCTAATGTATTTAAAACTATAAATTTGACCCTAAAACTTCTTTGTGTGTATTCCATAAACTTTGATGTTCTATGTTTGTATTTATTTACTTTGAGATATTTTTACAATTTTTCTTCTGATTACTTCTTTGATATTTTTAAACTTTTTTGTGATTTGAATTATGTGATTTCTTCTAGGATCCAAGGCAATTTTTTTATGGTTAAATTCTTGAATTCCTATATAGTTAACATCTTTTCCCATTAAAATGACTTAGTATCCATTCATATTAGTAAAAACTTATATCTTACTTTCATCGATACCCTGCAGCCAAAGACCACTAGGAACACAGTTGTAGTGGAACAGAGTTGAGTTACTGATTCATTGTAATGATGGAAACCACACACCATGAGGAACCATGATGCATCTCAGTATAGGGTGACTTATTGTATGATTTGAGCTTGCACTGGATGTTTGGGGGGGAAGTTCAGGAATCAGAGCTTTGGATTAATAGTATCAGGAAATAAATATAATTCTATGATTGGAATCATTTCTGGAATCATTCTTATCCAGAAAGCAGAAAGAATGGAATGGGGCTAAAAAGAGATCAAGAAGCAACAATCAGTCATCTGTGGCAGACTACTGAGGGATTTGGTCATTTTTGTGGTTTGGATAATTTTCTTATATAATCCAGGTACAGACATATAGTGGCCTTGTATTAGTCTTGTTCCATCACAGTCAGCAAGTAAACCTGTGTGATGCTGATTGTCTGTAAAATAGTTTATGTTCAGGAATTCCCTGGTAATCCAGTGGTTAGGACTCCGTGCTTTCACTGCCAACGGCGCAGGTTCAATCACTGGTCAGGGAACTAAGATCCTGCAAGCCGTGTGGCATGGACAAAAAAATAATAATAATAATTTATGTTCAACAGTAGAGCAACATAACCTTGTTGTGAGTGCCAGGCCAGCAGCTAGCCACACCAAGGCCTATCTGGGACTATCTGTTCAGCTACCACTTTGCAGAGTGTGATTACTGTCTATGAGATACCATTTCCAATGTTTTATGGAAGTGAACTCAGTACACATAGATTAATTCAGTAAACCCTCAGCAAATTCTATAAAGTAGATTTTTTTCATATCTTTATAAAAAAGAAGTGAGGCAATAAATTTCAGTAAACTTCCAGAGGTCACAAAAGCTAGTAAGTGACAAAAGATTGAATTCAAACCCATACCATTTGATCATTTGGCTCAGAGATCATGCTTTTTTTTTTTTTTTTGGCCATGCAGCTTGCGGAATCCTGGTTCCCTGACCAGGCATCAAACCTGTGCCCCCTACAGTGGAAGCACAGAGTCTTAACCACTGGACTGCCAGGCAAGTCCCTCAGAGATCATGCTCTTAATGCAGCTCTAATTTAGGAGCATCTCCTCTGTGCCAGGTGTTCTAAGTCAGAAGTTGGCAAAATTTCTCTGCAAAAGAGCCAGATAGTAAATTTTCTCATCTTTGCAGTCTATATGGTCTCTGTTACAACTACTCGATTTTGCCTTTGTTCCCCTAATAGGCAACTATAAATATAATGTAAACACACATGTAAACAAATATATGTGTTCCAATTAAATTTGACATACAAATACTGGTGGAGGGCTGGATTTGGCATGTGGGTCACATGGGATGCTGACCCTTGCTATAGTCTATAAACTAACTGTACTCAAAAGTAACCAAGGCACCCTAGGGTTTTGGTGTAGAGGCATGAAAGAGGAGGTCTAAGTGTCTTCTTCCTCCTGCTTGAGATCAATGTGTTGTCTGTCTCCATGAATAAGACACAGGACAAAGAAAGTAACAAAATATTATGCACAGAATGATGTCAGCAAAAAGGTGGGCTAGGAAGCTCCAAGTTCTTGTCCCCCCACAGAAATATTGGCAGGGGGAGCAGAAACTGTCTGAGCCGACTTTGCAAAGCTCTGGAAAACAATCAAAGGTTTACAGCAACCAAGTGAATGCCCAATCAAGAAAAAACCATCTTCACAAATGAACCTATCTACAAAACAGAAACAGACTCACAGACATAGAGAACAGACTTGTGGTTTACTAAGGGGGAGAGGGGTGGGGGAAGGATGGAGTGGGAGTTTGGGGTTAGTAGATACAAACTATTACATATAGAATGGATAAACAACAAGGTCCTACTGTATAGCACAGCGAACTATATCCAATCTCCTGGGATAAACCATAATGGAAAAGAATATATTAAAAAAAGAATGTATATATGTGTTAAAAAAATAAATAAAAAAGAAAAGAAAGAAGAGGCCATCTTCAAATAGTAGGAATATTTTATGCCTCTTTTCTTCATCCTTTCCTGATCCTCTCCCAGGCATGGTGGTGCCCGTAGTATGGAAGCAATGGCAGCCTGTTTCCCAGTTCCCTCCCTAGAACCCAAAGGAGCAGAGCAGACCTTAACTGCAAATTATTATGCGTCTCTGCTCTAACCTGTCTGAAGGACCCCTGAAGGACTGACACAGGCACTTGTCTCTGTTTCACCTAACTAGGAACCCCAGTGGGAAAAGCAGCCTGAATGGCTTATAAAAGCTGCAAGGTGACCACAGACCTGCAGATGACTGGGGCAAGAGAATGTGGGTAGAGACATACGATATACCATCTGAGGCCTGAGGAGAAGATGGAGTGAAACTCTTCAGGAAATTAGGACATTTAAAAGCAGCTGTGGGGCTTCCCTGGTGGCACAGTGGTTAAGAATCCACCTCCCAATGCGGGGTACACAGGTTCAAGCCCTGGTCCAGGAAGATCCCACATGCTGTGGAGCAACTAAGCCCCTTGCGCCACAACTACTGAGCCTGCGCTCTAGAGCCCGCGAGCCACAACTACTGAAGCCTGTGCACCTAGAGCCCGTGCTCTGCAACAAGAGAAGCCACCGCAATGAGAAGCCCGCTCAATGCAACGAAGAACCAACACAGCCAAAAAATAAAAACAAATAAATAAATAAATTTATTAAAAAATAAATAAAAGCAGCTGTGGGCAGGGTGGTAGGGATAAGTTGGGAGAATGGGACTGACATCTACACACTACTACATATAAAATAGATAATAAGAACCTCCTGTGTAGCACAGGGAACTCTACTCAATACTCTGTAATGACCTATAAGGGAAAAGAATCTAAAAAAGCGTAGATATTGGGCTTCCCTGGTGGCGTAGTGGTTGAGAATCTGCCTGCTAATGCAGGGGACACTGGTTCGAGCCCTGGTCTGGGAGGATCCCACATGCCGCGGAGCAACTAGGCCCGTGAGCCACAACTACTGAGCCTGCGCGTCTGGAGCCTGTGCTCCGCAACGAGAGGCCGCGATAGTGAGAGGCCCGTGCACCACGATGAAGAGTGGTCCCCGCTTGCCACGACTAGAGAAAGCCCTCACACAGAAACGAAGACCCAACACAGCAAAAATAAATTAATTAATAAACTCCTACCCCCAACATCTAAAAAATAAATAAATAAATAAATAAGTAAGTAAGAGTGGATGTATGTATATGTATAACTGATTCACTTTGTTGTACAACAGAAACTGACACATTATAAATCAACTATACTCCGGGACTTCCCTGGCAGTCCAGTGGTTGAGACTCTGCACTTCTACTGCAGGGGGCATGGGTTTGATCCCTGGTCGGGGAACTAAGATCCCACCTGCTGCAGGGTGTGGCAAAAAATAATAAATAAATAAAATAAATCAACCACATGCCAAAAAAAATTAATTTAAAAAAAAAGCAGCCATGTACAGGGGGATTTAGAAGGCCATGTGCACACCCAGACAAGATGCACACTCTGAAAAAAGCTAAGACCTCAAAGTTCTCACCCCAGGTTCAGAGCAAGTCCAGCTAAGTGTTGAACGAGTGGCCCAGAGCAGATCCAAACTGCAAAGACCAGGAGTGCTCCTGACAGTCATGAAACACTGTCAAATGATCATACTAAGGGAGGTAAGTCAGACAGAGAAAGACAAATACCATATGCTATCACTTACATGTGGAATCTAAGAAAAACAATAAAAAGTACAAATGAACTTATTTGCAAAACAGAAATAGACTCACTGATATAGAAAACAAACTTATGATTACCAAAGGGGAAAGCAGGAGAAGGGATAAATTAGGAGTTTGAGATTGACATATACACACTACTATATACAAAACAGATAAACAACAAGGACCTACTGTATAGCACAGGGAACTATATTCAGTATCTTGTAATAACCTATAATAGAAAAGAATCTGAAAAAGAATATATATATATATATGTATATCTGAATCCCTTTTCTGTACACTTGAAACTAACACAACATTGTAAATCAACTATACTTCAATTTTTAAAAATAAAAATTTAAAATAAATTAAAAAAATTTTTTTAATTTAAAAAAAGAAACATGTCAAAACATTAAACACAAGCTAAAGAAACACAGACTTCAGTAATCACAGACAAGCAATGGAGTTTGCAACAATAGTTTGGAGAAGTCTCAAAACAGGGTACTGTAGATTTCTACAATTAAAAAAAAAAATACAAACCCTAGGTAAGGGAAAGAATTTAATTTCCAGAGTTATCACATTAAAACAGTCAAATCGGCACTTCCCTGGTGACTCAGTGGTTCACAATCCGCCTGCCAATGCAGGGGACACGGGTTCGAGCCCTGGTCCAGGAAGATCCCACATGCCGTGGAGCAACTAAGTCTGCGAGCCACAACTACTGAGCCCCCGTGCCACAACTACTGAAGCCTGAGCACCTAGAGCCCGTGCTCTGCAACGAGAAGCCACCACAATGAGAAGCCCGTGCACCACAACGAAGAGTAGCCCCCACTCGCCACAACTAGAGAAAGCCCGCGTGCAGCAACAAAGACCCAACGCAGCCAAAAATAAATAAATAAATATTTTTAAAAAATTAAAAAATAAAATAAAATAGTCAAATCCCCAATTTTTAACAACAACAAAAAGAGGACATGCAAAGAAACTGAAAAACATGCCCACTCAAGGAAACAAAATAAATTGACAGAAACTGTCCCTGAAGAAGTCAAGACATCAGACTTACTAGACCAAGAGTTTTTTTTTTTTTTTAACAGAGAAAAGAAAAACGATGGAGAAAATCAATGACACCAAGTTTGGTTCTTTGAAAAGATCAACAAAACTGACAAACATTTAGCTAGACTGAGAGAAGATGCAGACTACTAAAATTTAAAAATGGAAGAGGGTATGTTACTACTGATCTTACATTAAAAGGATTACAAGAGAATATCATGAATAATTTTACACAAGTAAATTGGGTAATTTAGATGAAATGGACAAATTCCTAGAAGTACACTATACACCAAAACTGAATCATGAAGAAATAGAAAAACTGAATAGACTTACAACTAGTAAGGAGAACAAATCATTAATCAAAAATCTCCCAGCATAGAAAAGACCAGGACCAGATGGTTTGACTGGTAAATTCTAGCAAACATTTAAAGAAGAATTAACACCAATGCTTCTCAAATTCTTCAAAAAAAAATTTAAAAGGAGAGAATACTTCCTAACTTATTCACTGAGGCTAGCATTGCCCAGATTCCAAAGTCAGATAAAGACACCACAAGAAGAGAAAACTACAGACCAATATCTCTGATGAATACTGATTCAAAAATCCTCAAAAAAATTAGCAAACCAGGGACTGGTGGCACAGTGGTTAAGAATCCGCCTGCCAATGCAGGGGACATGGGTTCCATCCCTGGTCTGGGAAGATCCCACATGCTGTGGAACAACTAAGCCCGTGAGCCACAACTACTGAGCCTTCATGCCACAACTACTGAAGCCCATGCACCTAGAGCCCGTGGTCTGCAACAAGAGAAGCCACCGCAATGAGAAGCCTGCACACCTGAAACTAACACAACATTTTAAATCAACTATACTCCAATAAAAATTAATAAAACAAAAATTTGGTAAGGCGTGTTTGTCAAGGTCCCATATGTAACTACAGCCAGGCCCAGGCATGCTCTTCAGGTGTCCTTCACCAGCCCACACTGGTGACTCCTTCTTGAGGGGAACTTGGAAACATTTTCAAGGGATGAATATGACAACTGGGGCTATGTGAGCCCACAACCAAGACAGGGATGCTCTCTCCAGCCTCCAGGTCCAGCCAGGGCTGGTCACAGCCTGGGTGGGGGAACTTAGAAATGTTTTGGGGGACACCTCCAAGTACCAGGCCTGATCTGGGCTGTGGACAGGACCCGGGCATCCTCCCACAGCAGCTGGAGGGCCTCTCTGGCTGGCTGACTGGTTACTACAGAGACTTAGAAAATGTTTCAGGTGGTGGATTCAGCGAACAGGACCCACATGTGACTGTAGTTCTCCTGGTATAGGGACCTGACCTGGGGCCTTCCTCCCCTCAGGAAACATTTTCAGGAGGTACAGGTGGTGACTGTGTCCCGCTGAGGGCAGCTGACCCCAAGAGCAACCTCCTCAGGCCTCCCTTGCAGCCCCCTAAGGATTCAGCCATCTGAGGAAGACAGAAACTTTTTGGAGATTGGGATTGACATATATACTCTAATATGCATAAAATAGATAACTAATGAGAACCTGCTGTATAGCACAGGGGACTCCACTTAATGCTCTGTGGTGACCTAAATGGGAAGGAAGTCCAAAAAAGAGGGGATATATGTATACATATAGCTGACTCACTTCGTTGTACAGCAGAAACTAACACAACATTGTAAAGCAACTATACCCCAATTAAAAAAAAAAAAAAACTTTTTGGAAGGCCCACATGGGAATGAAGCCCCCAGGGCATCTAACTGGAACGTCCTTCACCTGCCAGGGCCAGGGCCACACCCTCACCCCAGGCAGAATTGGAACCGATTCCAGCAGCTACTTCAGATGACCAAGCATCTCCTGGGGACCCTGTCCATGGTACCTACCCCCTGCACCCCACTGGTTGGCCTGGGATGGTCCCTGCCACTGGAGGGAGGCTTGCAAAGGTTCGGGGGCGGGGAAAGTGTCCAAGAACAGGCCCCCAGTGTAACTGCAGTTGGACATTGGGTGCCCTCTCTCGGCCTCCCTGTCCCCTCTTCAGAAGGGAAAATTTTCTGGACGCACATCATGCAACAGTGCACCGCGCGATGCTGGCCCCAAGAGGGGGACCTAGAAAAATTCTCAGGAGGCACTCCAGACAAGCGGGCACGAGGTGGGAATGCAGCCGAGTCTGGGGCGCCCTACCCCGGTCACCTGCAACGCCTCCAGTCAGTCCTCGCTGGTGGAGGGGACTTCCGTGCGCCAGTCACCCTGCCCATGCAGTTCCCAGATGCCCCTCTCCTTTATACAGCAGAGACAACCTCAGAGGAGCCCGTGTTCAGAGGCAGAGAGTGTCGCATCCCAGAAGACGGCACTGCCGGCCTTATGGAACTCGCCCTTGGGCTCAGCAGTCGGATCCCACTTCAGTGGAGCTCTGGGGACTATATTAAAAAAAAAGGCCACCAGGTGGCACCCGACAACCAGCGCGACCTGGACGGACCTGGACCCCTAGACACCACCTCTCCTGGGTCTCACTCAAACAGTGTACCTCGGCTCAGCATCCGGGGTTGGCCTGGTGGGCCCAGGACACCGTCCACGGAACTCCCTGGACAACCGGGGCTGATCTCAGCCTCCAAAGGGGGACTTAGCCATTTTTTAGGAGGCACCCCCAATGACCCGGCCCCACTTGGGACTGTGGCGGGACTGGGGACTGTGACGGGGCTGGGGGCTGGGGCTCAGCCTTCTCCACGAGCCTCCAGGGCCATCTCAGTTCAGCCTCCCCCTCCCAAGAGGGCTTAAAAATATTTGGGGGAAGCACATCTGGTGACCCATCCCCACGTGGGACTTCCCCCAAGCCCTGGACAACCTCGGAGGTGGTCCTTAACCCTACTGGTCACTGCCTCTCTGCAGAGGAGGAGTTGGAAACATTTTCCAGAAGCATATGTGATGAACAGGGCCCACCTGTGACTATGGCTAGGCCCAGAACATCTTCCCTGGGGCCTCCCTGGATGGCTAGGACCAGTTGTCTCCTCCAAAGAGAGATTTAGAAAAATGAAGAGGGGGAGAAGCGCATCCACCAACTGGACCACACAGGTGTCTGCAGGTAGAAGAGGGGAGCCCTCTAAGCCCAGGCCAGTGGCCCTCATCCAGAGGGGGACTTGGAAACTCTTTTGAGAGGCACGACGACAACACATGACCACAGTCATGTCTGGGTACCTGCCCCCTTGGCTGACTTCCTGGCTCCGACTAGCTCCCACCAACAAAGGGGGAACCTCTGAAGATGGGACCCTTAAGCAGGACCATATAGCAGCCTCTAGCCGCCCCCCTCAGCCTCCATGGCTGGCACAGCTGGTCCAGTGTTCTAAAGGGGACTTGTGTTTTTAGGGATTGTCTCCAGTGACCAGGCTTTAAGTGGGTCATTGGGTGCACCTGGGGCACCCTCCCTGGTTGGCCCAGGCACATCCTCAATCCAGGCCCCAGACAGGCCATGGGCATTCCCACCCAGCCTGGGTTGGCCCTAGCCTAGTGAGGAGGACGTAGAGATCTTTTCAGAAGGTGATCTTAAAAGTTGGCACCCAAGCAGGACCACTATGGGCCGGTGTGCCCTGACACAGCCTCTCTGCCAGCCTGGACCTGTGCTCAGGACAGAAGAATGCAATGATCAGGGCACAACGGGATGACAGCCAGGCCACAGTCACACTCACCAGGACACACTGGTCCATCCAGTCCTGTCTATACCACCAGAGGGGACTAGAAATGTTTTTAGTCATGCCACACAAGACCACTGGCATGCTAAGGTCCCCACACAGACTCCCTGACTATCCCAGAGCCTGTCCACACTGGATCAGGACTTAGAAATGTATTAGGGGCATGTTTCTGCCAACAGGCACCCACACTGGATAGTAAGTGGGTTGCCATGCCCTCGGGCCTCCATGTCTGGCCCAGACCAGTCCTCCCCTCCACAAAAGGTCACGTAAACTTTTCAGGAGGGGCTCTCAGTGACCATGACCAAAGAGTGATAGCACCTGAGCCCGTGGCACACACAATGGGCCAGTAGGTCCAGCCCAGGTCATTGCCTCTTTGAATGGGGATGTGGGTGTGTTTTCAGGAGGCACCACCAGGTGCCATGGGTCCGATACCAGGACCTGTGCAGAACCACAGCCTGGCTCAGGCACCCACCCTGAGTCTTTCTGGCTAGGCTGTGCCTGTGCCCACTGCCAAGGACACCTTAGAGAGGTTTACAGGATGCATCGGTGATTGGGCTCCATGCACAACTGAGGGAGGACCCAGGGCAACATCCATGGGTCTCCCTGGATAATGCCCTGGATTTGGATACATTTTCAGAAGGCACATGGATGTCCGGACACGAGATGCCACTCCTGGGGCACACTGCCTGGCCCAGCCTGATCCCTTCCACCAGAGGAATATTTACAAGCAGTTTTGGTGGGCACTTCCTATGACAGGACCCGATGCAGGACAGCAGGCAGCCCTGGGGCACACGCCCCAGACTATCCTAGTCAGCTCTGCTGCCTTCCCCTTCTGGAATGAAATTTTTAAAAGTCTGGGGATGGGAGTTCCCTGGTGGTGCAGTGGTTAGGACTTAGCACTTTCACTGCCGTGGCCCCGGGTTCAGTCCCTGGTCAGGAGAACTAATATCCTGTAAGCCACACAGCATGGGTGATTGGACCCCAGGCAGGATGGCAAATAGACTGGGGTGCCCTCCTTGGGCCTCTCTGGTCTGTCTCTCTAGGGGGAGACATAGAAAACTTTTTTCAAGAGGCACATCTGCCACCTAGACCCCATCTGTGTTCTGCCCGAGGGTTCCAAGTCAGCCCAGGCTCATGCCTGTTCCCCCACCAAGGGGGATGGAGAAATATTTTCTGGAGGCACATCTGAGAATCAGGGGCCTGAGCATCCAAACACTGTTCTCTACACGGCCTACAGGTGGGCTTGACATGCCCTCCCAGCCTCCAGACGCCTTCAAGGGAACCACACAATACTGTATCGACTGGAGGGCAAGTCACTTCCTTTCAACTCTAAACCTCAGGTTTCATCCCAAGGTCTCCTTTCTCTGTAACAGACTCCAGAACACACCAGAACCAGGGTATGCCAGGCTCTCTACCTGTCTCCTGGGAGGCCAGAAGCTCCAGCACACCTGTCCAAGGCCCCACTTTGGGACCTGCCTCTAACTCTTCCTCCACCCCAAGACCTCCCAGATTCCCCACCTTCAGGGCCCCAAGGTAGAGTCTGGGAGGCCCTGGGGTATGTCTGGCTTTCAGGGCCCAGGACAAGCCAGCACAAGCCTGCCCTTAGTGGTTTCTCAAAACAGCTGTGTCAGGGACTTCCCTGGCAGTCCAGTGGTTAGGACTCGGCGCTTTCACTACCGTGGCCCGGGTTCAATCCCTGGTCTGGGAACTAAGATCTCACAAGTCGCAGGGCATGGCAAAAAACAAAACAAAACAAAAAACAGCTGTGTCACAGCCCTAGTGGACGGAGGAGTGAAGCAAGAGTGGAGGACAGAGTGGTAGGTGAGGTGGGGTGTGAACCGTGTAGACTCTGGTGAGAGGATTCAAACCAGCAAGTGGTCTTCCTGCAAGGCCTCGGGTCAAGGGTCAGCTACGGTTTGCTGACCTTTCTGGGTCATAAATTCCACTGCCTTCAAAATACAAAAAAAAAAACCCACACTCAGTTACACCTTGACCTGAGTCTTTTCTTGGTAATGGCATTTTAATGGCTTTCCTTGGTGGTAGCAGCAGCAGCAAGAGAAGGGGGAGAGTTTGCCCCACCCCTGGAGGAGTGGGCTCAGGCTCTGGGGGAATCTTGCCTCCACCAGGTCTAGCCGTCCTCTTCCCACTGGACTGAGGCCAAGAAGGTGCGGATTTCCATGGGCTGTAGCGTAATGGTGGTGGAGAGCAGCCGGGAAGGAGAAGGATGGGGGGTGGGGCCTGGGAAGGTGGAGGGGAGAAGGAGTGAGGGACGTAGACTTCCTTTGCCTTAACACCCCTATGCCACCCCACACCACACCTGTGCTCCCTTCTGAACACAGACATACCACCTTAAATCCGTCCCCAGGGCCTCACTCGCAGACCCTTCAACTGCTTCCCAGGGCCTAGATACCACCCCCAGATCCCCAAATCCCTCCCCAGTGCCTGGTCACCATCCTCACACCTACAAGTCCCACCCCAAGGACCGTCAAGCCAACGTCTGCCTCTAGAACTAGACACCGACGGAGATTCTCAAATCTTGTTCTTGGGACTGCACTCCATTCTCAAACCCTCAAGAACTACCACTAGTTTGCTGGACCCACCTCAGTCCCTTAAACCCCTAACCTAGATCCGAACACCGATCGACTCAGGCCCTCGAGCTCTATACCTGGACCTGGTCAACATTCCCACACCTCCCACCCGGCCCCCAGCTCCGGGCAGGCCCCCACCCGTGTTTGGTGTCCACTGGAGCCTGGAGGCTTGGGCCCGGAGCTGGCTGGCCGCCAGCGTGGTCTCCCGTAGGTCGGTGATGGTGAAGGCGGAGAACAGGTCCTGCGGGCAGTGGATGGGCCGGGCTGCGTTGGGACAAAGCTGGGGTTTCCCCTCCCGCCTCTCTCCTGTCTTCTTCCCACCTCTGCCCTCCTCACCGTCAAGTCCAAGGTCACCGGAGAGCTCAGGTTGCGGCCCGAGTCCTCCCCTACGGCGAACTGGTGCTCTAAGCGCAGCAGCAGCGTCTCCGGTCCCCAGCGGGCCAATGTTAGTAGATGCACGGAAGGCGGCAGCTCTCGGCGCAGCCCCGAAAACTGCGGGAAAGAGTGGCGCCGGGCTGAGCCAGGAGAGGTGGAACTGAGCGGCGGTCAGGAGGCGGAGACCCGGCGTGGAGGGGCGGGCCTTGGCCGCGGTGAGGGGCGGGGCTTACCGGGGAGGGGAGGGGCTCACTCAGGACAGAGCCAATGAGGGAACGGGGCGGTGCCAGGTTGGGGGCAGAAAGGATTTGGTCTGAGACTGAGTTAGGGCGGGGAGGAAGAGTGGAGAGACCCGGCTGGAGGGGGTTAGTAGACGAGAGGGCCGGGCCGAGGCTGCCGGGGTGACGGGGCTGAGCTAAGGGGACTGGACTAGCATACGTCCTCCCCAGGACAGGTAGGGGCAGGCGAGGTGGGTCCCAGTTAAGCCTAGGTAAATCCGCCCTCAACCCCGCCCCACCCCCGCAGGCTTCCTTCGGGTCCTCTTTCTGCCGGCCCCACCGCCCCTCACCTGCGTGCGAGGGGCGACCTCGAGGCGGTAGGGGTTGCCGCCACCTCGGGCCAGCACCACCTGCGGGGCCAGGACCTCCTTCTCCGCCTGCAACCGGTGCCCGGCGGCCGCGGTCCGGGCCTTGTCCAGCAGCACGAGGTGGCGCCCTCGCACCCAAAGCCCCGACCCCTCCTCCAGCAACGGCTCCCCTACTCCGCGTGCATCGTCTCTCAGCAGCCTTCTGTGCACCTGCGGGGAGAGTGGCCAGGAGAGGGCGAGGGTCCTTCTAGCCAATTTCTGGGCCAGAAATTGGGTAAAAGCAAGTGGGAATTTCAAGAAAAACTGAAGATTGGGATGGAACGGATGAGGACGAAGGTCTGGTAGGGGGTCCCCAGTAGAACTGGGGATCCGACCTAACAAGGGACTAGGACAGAGGGAGGTAAGGATCTAATGGGGGCGTGGATAGGGCAAATCAGGGCCTGGAGGGGAGGCTTGGGTAAGGATTGGATAAAAGCACGGAGTAAATGTCTCACATGGGAATGGAGGGCTCCGCTTAGCGGTGACCACAAACGGAGGGGTGCACCTAGCAACAGAAACTGGCTTCAAGGTCCTGCAGGGGGCCAGGGAGGGAACTGGTGGGAGGACCCTGACTTAGATGGGGCTCGGACCACTCACCATGAGCTCTAAGGAGCCGTCACTCAGGCTACTGCCCCCCTGGGAGCGGTCAGTCAACACAGTCAGCTGCACGTTCCCATCCTGGGGGGCAAGGGGTGAGTGAGGGGCTGCACTGCCGGCCAGCCCTGGCCCCCAGGCAGGCCCCACAAGGATGGTGGAGACTGCTGAGGACAGTTGGGAGATGTTAAGAATAAGAGGTAACCCCTGCTCTGTAAAGGGGTGTCAGGAAGATGTGGGGAGCAGGATGGGGGATGGGTACCGTGATGTAAATGCGACTGTTAACTGGATAGTAGTTTCCCGCCACTGGCTCAGTCTGGTTCAGCTTCCAGGTGAGTCGATAATCCCGCCTGGGGTGGGGTGGGATTTGATCAGGCCCGGGGTCTGGCTCCCCTTCCCCGCTCACCCACTCCTCACTCCCCCTTCACCCTCTCCCTCCCACACTCATTAGGATCAGCAGGTGCCCCCACTGGCCCTGGGCCCCGAAAGACCACAGACCACCCCTCAGTGCCCCCAGTCACCCCACCTCCTCTCCAGGATCTCCCGGCCATTGCTGTCAGTGTAGAAGAGTCCGTCTGTCTCCAGCACAGTGTCAAAGCGACTGATGACCTCCTTCCCCCAGCCATCACTATACCCAATGGGACGGCAAGGTGGTGAGCCTCACTTTAACTCCACTCTGCCCTTCACTCAGCCCCCACTCCCAGCCTCCACCACTCACCCCACAGGTATTGGCCCCACCGTCCACTCCAGCTCCAGGTGCCGCTGTCCCGGGTACAGACGAACCACCTGGGAGCACCAGGCTGAGAAGTTCTGGTGCACTTCCTGCACCAAGGCTGTCTGCAGGCACATGGGGGTGAAGGGCAGGTGTAAGCATGCAGCTGAGCAGAGGTAAGCCCTGCAAATGTCCGCCCCTGCTGTGAAGCTCATAAAGGCCTACATCAGGGTCGACCCCACTAATAGCTTGGGAGCCCCACCCACCTCCCCCACCTGCCTAGGTGTGATGCCCACACTTTGTACATCAGTCATAGCCATGTAATTTTTTGAGTTTGGCATACATGCTTGCTGCCCACCATTACCCTATCTCCCCTCCTTAGAACAGGATTCGAGCTTAGCACATGGCTACTGGGAATAGACTGTACTGTTTCACCTTTCCTGAGGTTCTGAGTAGCTGTGTGACCATGTTTGGCCCAGTCAAAGTGGTGTGAACAGTGTTCCTTGCCCCTTTCCCTCTTCCACTGGCTCAAATGCAAATGTGATGGCTGGAGCTTGAGCAGCCATCTTGGGCCATGAGGTGGAAGCTGAATGCTAAGGAGGGTAGAGCAATAAGATAGAAGACTAGGGCTTCCCTGGTGGCGCAGTGGTTAAGAATCTGCCTGCCAATTCAGGGGACATGGGTTCGAGCCCTGGTCCAGGAAGATCCCACATGCCACAGAGCAACTAAGCCCGTGTGCCGCAACTACTGAGCCTGTGTTCTAGAGCCCACAAGCCACAACTACTGAGCCCGAGTGCCACAACTGCTGAAGCCTGCGCACCTAGAGTCCATGCTCCACAACAAGAGAAGCCGCCACAGTGAGAAGCCTGCACACCGTAATGAAGAGTAGCCCCCCCTCTCCGCAACTAGAGAAAAAACCCACACGCAGCAATGAAGACCCAACACAGCCAAAAATTTTAAAAAATTAAAAAATTAAAAAAGATAGAAGACTAGATGACTACTGAACCATCCCACCTGCCCGGACTTTCCGTTAGATGGAAAGAAACTTCCATCTTGTTTTAGGCATGGTTAATTTGGGTAACTCTGTTACAGGAAGCAAAACTATATCCTAATACAGTGACCCAGGTATGCAGGTGTTCACCTCAAGGAGAATCATGTCAAATGTGAGGCTTTCCGTTACCTGCCCCATTCCCACCCTAAGAGGAAACGTCAACGAGAGGCCCCAGGAAACCCCACAAGCCTGAGCCCCTGTTCCCAGCCAGATACACCCTCAAATATCCACCCTAAGTTAGAATCACTGAAGCCCTATCCAAGTGTGAATCTTTAAATGTCCACCCCAGATAAAATCCCCTCCTACCACAGATCCTTGGTGAAATCTGCAAGCAGTTACACCTGGCTCTCCCTATCTGTTGGCCAAATGGGAACACCCCACCCCCAATTTCAAAATCTAAGTATAATCTTGACATTCACAACAGATGTGAATGCCTTTCTACGTGCTTCCATGGCGTGACTGTCACACAACCAGCCATGAATATCAACCCTGTGGGAGGATCCTCAAGTATTCCCCTCGGGTGTTAGCCTTCTTATTTGTTGGAGATGTAAATCCTCCCCCCACTGTACACATGGCACACCACCCTCCACACACACACCCCCCACATGCCCCATCCCCAAGTGCCCACTCATCAGTCTTAACCCCTTACCTTCACAAGGTGGGTTTGAGCCCAGTGGCTCACAAGCAGTGGTTCCTGTCGGTTGGGTCTGAAGATGTAGGCACCTGAGACCTGGGAGCTTAGACTGTTGCCTGTACTGGCGTTGTACCTGGGGCCAGGGCAGGTGAGAGTCAGGCAAGGGACCCCAGCTCTGCTCACACCTGTTCCCTGACCTGGTGGTCCTCGCTCACCAGTAGAAGGCTTGGCGAACAGGCAGCCGGAGGTTCTGGTCCAGGTTCTCCAACTCCATCAAGAGCCCTGAGTCCGGGTCAAACCTAGCCCGGATGTACTGGGGAGAAAAGGGTGGACAGACATTAATGACCACCGCTTCAGCCAACGGCAGCTTCATCCTTCCTGGGGCTCAGGAGAAAACCCTGGAGTCACCCACCCTTCCCTCCTCTCTCTCACTCCTCACCTCTGACTCTTTTAGCAAATCTCCACTTTCTACCTTACCCTCAATCTGACCACTTCTCACCACCTCAATGGCATTGCTGGACTGCAGCCAACCCCTTCCTGATCTCCCACCTTCCATGCTCGCTACCCAGTCTTTTCCCCCCATAACCGCCAAAAGGTGCCTGTTAACACCAGAAGTGAGATCACAGCCCATCAGCTCGGGACCCAGGCTGCTTATGCAACTGACAGAGGAACCACAGTGCCAGGACCCACAAGATTTTTAGGGCCCATGGAAAGGTATAAATCTCAATTTCTTTTAGGTTCAGAAGAAAACCTGAATGAAATAATAATGAATATATTATATTGAAGTCTGCATGGTTAATATTCATGTTAATATCCATACTATCATGAAATATAGTTTTTAACATATTTTTATGGAAGGAGGGACCCACAAAGGCCAAAGTGCTAGGACCCACAAGAGTCTTAATGCAACCCTGTTTCTCCCGTGGTTCCTTCACAGTAAAAGCCAGAGTCCTCCCCTCAGCCTTCCCTTAAGGCTCACATGATCTGACCTATCACCTCCACCCCAACACCCTGTTTCAGCCACACTGAGTGTTCTTTGAACACCCAACACCCGCCTACTTGAGGGCTTTTGTGTCTGCTGCTCCCTACCTGACTGGATCCCTCTTCCCCCAAATGGCCACACGGCTCCCTCCCCCAAGTCTCTGACATGCCTCACTTAATTTGCAAAACCCTACCTCCATCAGCTCTGACATTTCTGTCAAGTGTCACCCATGATTACATTGGGTCCTCATAACAGCCCCAGGAGAGGACACTGAGGCTCAAAGGAAGACGGTCACTCACTTGAGGACACACAATGGGGCGCTGATGATGCTAGACCATGAACCTAAGACCCACTGACCGAGGGTCCATGTGGCTTACTGCCACATCTCAAATTTGTCACCCAGGAATGAAAGGGGATATGAATAGGGTCTCACCTCATTCTGGATGACCAAGACACGAGACCAGGGCTTCTGGGATCTGGGATGGTGGATGTGGGCCTGGGGGCTTTGACCAGGCACCTGGGTTACTGAGTAGATGCTGAAGCCCAAAGCAGGCACTGAGGCTGAGAAAAGCAGCTCCTGACTGTCTGAGCTGGGAATCATCACCACCTTGGGTAAGGGACGAAGGAAACCAAGTCAGGAAGCTGTGAGTACACATATAAAGCCACACCACACATACGGGGTGGGGGTGGGGGGTCAAACTTGAGGAGGGGAAAGAGCTCCAGGATAGGGAGAAGAAATTTAGGAGTTGCCCAGAGGGGATGCGAGTGTAAGAAATGCTGAGTTAAAGATTGCAAAGAGGGAATTCCCTGGCAGTCTAGTGGTTAGGACTCAGCGCTTCCACTGCAGGGGGCACATGGGTTCGATCTCTGATTGGGGAACGAAGATCCTGCAAGCTGCATGACCAAAAAAAAAAGATTGCAAAGATTCATAAGGTGGGAAAAATCCACTAGGAGGGTGGAGCTACTGTGGGAGGTGGGAGAAGTGAGGGAGTAAATTCAGGAAGAGATCCTCGACACAGGGGAGGGAGAGAAAGACAGATTCTTGGCGGAGGAAGAGGTTAGTGGGAAGAGGCCTTCCAGGATGAGGGGAATATTCATAAACAGGAAATTTTTTCATGGGGAGATATTTAAAAGGGTAAGAGGTCTTCCCTGGTGGCGCAGTGGTTAAGAATCCGCCTGCCAGTGCAGGGGACACGGGTTCAAGCCCTGGTCCGGGAAGATCCCACATGCCGCGGAGCAACTAAACCCGTGCACCACAACTACTGAGCCCGCGTGCAGCAACTACTGAAGCCCATGCGCCTAGAGCCTGTGCTCCGCAACAAGAGAAACCACCGCAATGAGAAGCCCCCGCACCACAACAAAGAATAGCCCCCGCTCGCCGCAACTGGAGAAAGCCCATGTGCAGCAAAAAAGACCCAACGCAGCCAAAAATAAATAAATAAAATACATTTTAAAAAGGGGGGGGGGGAGAAGATACTCACGAGAGGGGGTAATGTTCCCAAGGGGGTGTGATATTAAGGGGTTGAGGGGGAAGATATTCAGAGGAAGAGACAGTAATGGGCAGAAGGTATTCATGGAGGGGGAGGTATCCAAAAGAGGGAGATGTCCATGGAAGGAGAGATCCATGGAGGGAAATAAACCTGGGGGAAGTGTCCATGGGGCGAAGGGAGAAATGCCCATGGCGGGAGGTTTCCAAGGGGTTAGGTATTCATGGGTTGTGGTATTCAGGGAAAAAGATTTGTCGAGTGGTCTTACATCGCTGGGCACAACTGTGCCACTGGGGTCCCTCACGAGGAAAACATGTTTGCTGACAGGCAGCCGCACCATCCAATCCACTTTCCGCCCCAAGGGGTTATAAATGGTCACCTGGAACTGGGGTGGGAGGGTCAGAGCAGGCATGGGTCACAATACGCCTTCTGCAAACCCACCCACCATGTGCAGCAACTTCCCTGGGTGATGTCCCTGGGTGATTCAAACCCCCAAGTGGTGCACTGGTCTCCATCCTGCCGCAGCTTCACTGAGCCCACAGTGACCTCGCCCCAGAGTGATCAGCAACCCGCTGAGGCCTCCAGAGCCATCAGCCCAACCACGCCGCCGCCCCGCGGTTTCACTGGCTCTCATCCCACCCACCACCCACGGAATCGGTCCCCCGGCCCCGCCCCTCCCCGTCGAGGCCGGCTCACGCTCTCCGAGGTCTGGGTGAGCGGACAAACGCTGATGTTGAGCTTGCGACAGAACATGAAGTCCTCCTTGGAGCCACTGAGACTCGCCAGCGCATTGCTCAGGAGAACCTGGGGAGGCTCGTAAAGTGAAAGGTATGCTCTGGCCCCCATGCGCGTCTCCTCCTCGCCGCCCCGCCCCCAGCCTCGCCCCTGCCTTGCCCCTGCCTTCTCCGCCCCTCCCATCCCAGGACCCGCCCCTCCTTCCACGAGCCCCGCCCCACGAACCCTTCCAGACACCACTCCGCTGTTTTCGACCACGCCCCGTAATGGCCCCGCCCCTTCTGCTCCAGGGCCTGCCCCTTCCTGTCTCCGCCTCTCCCAGGCTCCGCCCTCGCACCTCGCAGGGCCCCCAGCCTTCTGAAAGTTGGCGAGCGTAGTCGTTGGCCACGTGCTGGCGGGAGGTGCCGCTGACCGCATCGTGGTGCTGGAGCACGGCCATCGCCTCATCTGCAGGCAGACGGTGAGCCAGGTGGGGTCTCCGCAGGGCTCTAGGCCCCCGACCCCAAGGAGACGTGAAAAGTCATGTGCTGGCAGGCTGGGTTCTTAGGGGCTTTAAGAATGGACTCGAGGGGGCAGTGGAGGTCTGGAGTCCAGCTTCAGCCTCGCCCCCCGTCCCCTCACCCACTGGACACCTACTGAGGGGTGCACTGTCTCCGGAACCATAGGGTCCCACGTTGGCTGCCGGACCCGCCAGCGCCTCCAGCTGGTTGCACACCTGTAGAGCAAGGGGTATGTTGGGGCACCAGGCCTGTCAGGACCCCTGAGCCACCCCCTTGAGCCTGGCACCCACCTACCTGCAGGAAGTTGTAGCTGAGGCGCTCATAGCGTTTGAGGGCAGGCCGGCTGGAAAAGTAACCGGTCCAGAACATGTGGGGGCCGTCGGCGTAGGGGAAGAAGTCATCCTCTTTCAGCGACCTGCAACGGCAGCGGCATTGAGGGCAGGGTCATGACCCACAGGGCATGCCACCCATCCCCAGGCTCCCCAGTCCCCCCAAATACCAGGTGAGGTTGGCCTTGTTCAGCTGCCAGAGATAACAGGCTGGAGTGGAGTAGAGAACATTGACGCGGCTCCCATTGGCCTGTTGCTGCGGGGAGGTGTCAGTGTGTGAGCCCTCAGGAGCCCGGGGAGGGGGGAGCCCACAAGTGTGCACATACCTACTCACACACACACGTGCACACATTCATGCATCCAGTCGGTTCAGATTCTCTTAATACACAGTTTGAGTGCAAACCAATGGCCAAGTGTGAAAATGAATGTTGGCCAAAGCTAAATATTACCAGCCTGGAAAGAATTTCAGGGATGCAAGAATAAACCTGAGATTTTACTAAACTTTAAATAATTCGAATTTTATTATTTAAAACTTTCATGGAAAAACTAAATATGACATCATAGGACAGGAATAATAATTCCTCAGCACTGTAAGGTTATTGCCAGATGACACAACTGTTACAATGAATGGAGGCTCACTTTCAACTGAGGGAGGTGGAGGAACAAGAAGGTGACCTCCGTGAGTTAAAGGATGTTTGTTCTGCTCGAGTTGTGTCCCCAGTGCCTCGTACACAGTAGGTGCTCAATAAACACTTGAATGACCTAGAGAATATTATACTTAGTGAAGTCAGAGAAAGACAGATACTATATGATATCATTTATATGTGGAATCTAAAAAATAATACAAATGAATCTATATACAAAACAGAAACAGACTCACGGACATAGAAAACAAACTTATGGTTACCTAAGGGGAAAGGGAGGGGGGAGGGATAAATTAGGAGTATAGGATTGACAGATATAATCTACTATACACAAAGTAGATAAGCAACAAGGATTTACTGTATAACACAGGGAATTATATTCGACATCTTATAATAACCTATAATAGAAAATAACCTGAAAAAATATATATAACTGAATCACTTTGCTGTACACCTGAAACTAATACAATATTTGTAATACAATACAATATTGTAAATCAACTATACTTTAATTTAAAAAATAAACAAAACAAACTTGAGTGAATGAAGAGAAATGCATAGGACTACATGCCTTTATGTGCAAACACACATCTACACCCCTGAACACACACTCATGTACAGATTTACATACACACACACTGTGTTCACTGAGCAAACAATCACTTGATTCTGCAGCATGCTCAGGATTGTGGACACAATTTACAACCAGAGACTAGCCCTGCTCTCACAGTATTCACAGCCAAGTGCAGAGGAAAGAAACTGAACAGACAGTCAGTTGGTTACATTCAGCCTAGATGTATCATCACAGGTATTTGTGGGGACTCCTGTGAGCACAGAGGAAAAAGCAAGAGCTCGGCTGGGGCCTGGTGAAGGCTTCCTGGAGAAGAAGACGTTGCAACTGGTGTCTTAAGCAGCAGAAGATTTTCAGCCCCAAATAATAATAATAAACAACCATAATACTTATTATTTACCTGGCACTGGTCTACCGGTCTATGCAAATAAACTCATTAAACTTTCATCAATAGCCCTGTCAGCTGGGAACCACCATTATGCCCATTTCCTAGATAAGAAAATTGAGGCACTGACTGCTTAAGAACATTCCTCAAGGTCACAGAGCCAGTAAGTGGCAAAACCCGGATTTGAACCAAGGAACTCCATTTCCAGTAAGATGGAGTGTGTGAAGGAGCAGGCAGGAGAAAAACCAAAAGAGTGTGATCTTCTGGCAGCCCAGGAACAGGGTATTTGCAGGAGGAAGTAGTCAAGGTGTTGAAGCCTCCTCAGGGACCAGGGGCTTGGGGAGGAGTGGGAAATGTCTTCTGGAAGGCCCTTGGTGACGTTACGGAGAGCTGTTTTTGGTGAAACTGGTGCAGGGAGCGCGTGGAAGGTGAGGACATTAAAGACTGTGCCAGGGCTTCCCTGGTGGCACAGTGGTTAAGAATCTGCCTGCCAATGCAGGGGACACAGGTTCGATCCCTGGTCCGGGAAGATCCCACATGCCACGGAGTAGCTAAGCCCGTGCGCCACAACTACTGAGCCTGAGCTCTAGAGCCTGCAAGCCACAATTACTGAGCCCATGTGCCACAACTACTGAAGCCTGCGCACCTAGAGCCCGTGCTCCGCAACAAGAGAAGCCACGACAATGAGAAGCCCGCGCACCACAACAAGGAGTAGCCCCCTCTCGCCACAACTAGAGAAAGCCCGCGCACAGCAACGAAGACCCAACATAGCCAAAAATAAATAAATAAATAATTTTTTTAAAAAAATAAAAATAAAAAAGACTGTGCCAGTAGACAACTCTTGGGATGAAATGATGGGGGAGGGGAGACGAGGTTCTGTGCTGATGGGAGAGTGAATGCCTGCCCACACAGTCACAGACCATTTACAGAGGCCACATCAATACATCCACGGTAGACAGAATAATGGCCACCGAAAGATGTCCATGTCCTAATCCCCAGAACCTGTGACTGTGTTAGGTTACATGGCAAAAGGAAATTAAGACTGCAGAATTAAGGCTGTTAATCAGCTGACCTTAAACTAGAGAGATTATCCTGGATTATCTAGTGGGCCCAATGTAATCACAAGGGTCTCTAAAAGTTGAAGAGGGAGGAGAAAGAAGTGAGAGTGAGAAAAAGAGATGTAGCACCAGAGGCAGGGTCAGAGAGCTGCTATGTTGCTGGCTTTGAAGATGGAGGAGGGGGCCATGAGCCAAGGAATGTGGGCAGCCTCTAGAAGCTGGACAAGGCAAGGAGACTTTTCCCTAGAGCTTTCAGAAGGAACGCAGCTCTGCTGACATCTTGATTTTAGCCCAGTGAGACCCATGTCAGACTTGTGACCTACAGAACTGTAAGATAACATGGTTTCTGTTGTTTTAAGCCACTGAGTTTGTGGTAATTTGTTAAAGCAGCCATATAAAACTAAGATAGCACCCATAGATAATGTAGGTGACCCAAGGCCCAGGGATACAAGCACAGGTGCCCACGGGGTAGGCACACTCACCTGGGCATTGACCAGCTGGATGAGCTTGTCAAGGTTCTTGAACCACATGTTGGCATTCTCATATTGGAAGTCTGAGCCCATGGTCATCACAGTGTGGTTTGTGCGGTAGTGCTGGCCCTGTAGGTGGGATGAGGGGTGTCCTCAGGCCAGGGTGTCCTGGGCCACCCCTGTGGACAGCTGTGTCTCGATATATATGTGGTCAAGAATGTGGGTGCACAGAGGCATGGGGGGCAGGGGTGGAAGTGTGTCACGTGGGAGCAGAGGGACATACAGAAAAATAGCCACAAGCTGTTGAGTAATTCTCTTGGGCTCACCACCCAGACATGGGTACTGAGGCACTGTGCCATGCTGTCTCACGATCATGGTGGAGGTGTGCAGTGGTGAAGGGGTCTGCATTTCTAGTCAGGAATACACACAAATCCAGGAGGAGGGCATAGTGATGGTGAACGGAATACTACCTTCCTCTGAGGATGGTGAGGAGGTGCTAGGGATTGCCTGGGCCGGTGGAAGGGTCCCGTGCATGTACACCAGAGGCACAGGTTCTGGGTGCCAGGTTACCTGGGCAGTGGCCAACTGCAGGAAGTAATGGACCAGGTCCTTGGCGTTGTACTCAGGGCTGAGTGGGTCCTCCACAAAGGGCCTGTCGGCACACAGCGTGTCCCAGCACAGACCATCCGGTGGGTTGTAAATGTTGGGGAGCACACCTGTGGGCCGCACCAGGCTCAGGGGTGGCCCCACCCCCTAGACCTGCCAGGCCCCACAGGGGACGGACTTCAGAATTTGCGGGGCCCAGTGCAAAGTGCAAATGCTGGGCCCTTGTTCCTAAATTATTAAGAATTTCAAGACAATGACAGCTGGCTATAGAACCAAGCCCAGGGCCCTTCTGAGCGTGGGGGCGGCCCTCTCCCCACCCCACCCCCTTACTGGTGAAGAGGTCCGCGGCGGGGGGCTTCAGGCTGGCGCTGGCCCGCCACACCTGCTCCATTTCCATCTTCTCCTTCCGCGCGCTCTTGTCTTGATAATCCAGGCGTCCGAAGAAGAAGCCATCAAAACCCATCTGGAGGTGGCGCAGGATGAGGAGCGGGATGGGAGAGCCAGAGAGGGCAGGATAAATAAGGGCCTATAGCCCTCTCCTCACCAGCCGCCACCCCTTCAGAGCGCGGATAGAAAAACCAGGTCTAAAACCAGGGAGGCCCTCCAGTTCATTTTGAACTTGGGGAGGGTCGGAAGTCCTGCGGGAGCGCCGGGAGGGAGCTGGTCCAACGCTAGAACCCACCTCCACCTTCCGCAGCCTAAGCACGAGAAGGAGGCGGGGTCATGGCACAGGTAATGAAACCGGCTGCAAAACGGCAGGCCATCGCCTGCCACCCCACTGGGGGAGGAGCCAGGATCAGAGCAGACGGGGTGGGGTCGGGGAGTGGGGGAGGAGCCAGCTGGACAGGAGGGTGCGGGGGGTGGGGGGGTGAGCCTAGGCTGGGGCAGAGCAGGGTCAAGGCCAGAGAAGAAAAGGAATGGGATTCACAGGTCACCCAAGAGGCAGGGTCTCAAGGGGCCAGAGGGCCAGGGGCAGGGCCTGGTCCGAGTGAACTTTCAGGGAAGGGAGGGGCTTGAGTGACCGGGGGAGGAGTCAGAGGGAATGAAGGGGCTGGCCCAAGAGGCCAGGAAAAGACCTGCGCGAACAGCGAGGCCTGCTCCCTAGAGTGGCCGAAGGGGTCGATGTGCCAGGCCACACGGGGGCGCCCGTCGCTGCCAAACGTGTCCTCCAGGAAGCGCAGCCCGAGTGTCATCTGGTCGATGATGGCTCCGTAGTGGGTGGCCGCCTCATCGTTCATCACCCAGCCACCATTGGCAAACTCTAGGCGTCCTGTGCCGGGAGGGGCAAAGTCCAAGTCAGCTGGCAGGGACAGGAGTGGGGCCGGGGTTGGTGATGCCAGGGACGAGAAGACCTGCCTGCATGCCCAGGCCTGAGAGGCGAAGAGGGGTCACCCCCAGGCCAGTGTAGAGAGATACTGAACAGAAGGCCTCCTGGCATGGCAGGCTTTCCAGAGGACTCACTGGAGGTGGGGCCTTACAGGACGCACAGGAGTTCTCCAAATACAGAGAAATTCCAGGCAGGTGCAGCCACATACAGGCAGCACTTGGTATGATAAAAATCTCAGAAGCCAGAGTAGTAGAAACAGAAGCTGGGCTGGGTTTCCTCTTTTCACTTCCTTAGGGCAGGCTCACCCTGGCGCACCAGGTCCCGCACGATTTCCTGTGTTGTATTTGTCTGCTGTCGCCACCAACGGGAGAAGAAAGCAATTTCCACATAGATGAAGCGGCGGGTGGGCTCCGCCAGCAGGGAAGAGATGACCGAGTCTAGGATGTACTGCACGCCCGCGTGCTGGACATCATTCTGGACTGTGGGAATAGGGGTCAGGCAGTCAGGGACCAGCAAGCCAAGGGGCATATTCCTAGACACAGGAGCCCAAGCTGGGCATTGCCCCCACCCTAATGTCCAGGGCTGAAAAAGAATTCGAGGGGCTCCGAGGGGCCATGGGAGTCCTAGGGGTCAGTCCCCACCCTCTACTCACTGCCGTAGAAGTACTGGTCCACTGTCTTGAGCCAGCCCACGTCATCATGTGTGTGGGCCACCAGGTGCACATTCAGCATGTCCGGCTCCACCTTGGGGCATGTCTGCACAGGGACCCCAAACACAAACACACATACCCTGTCAGTAACCCCAAGGTTAGGAGGCAGGTTGCAGTGGGGCGTTGGAGAGGACATAAGGTGAGCCTTGATTTAGAGGCAAGTGACTCAGGTGGGGCCAGGCCCTCCCAGGGAGGACACACATAGTTGTGTCACAGATGCAACTCCCACCTGACACAACTTCTCAGAGAACCTCTCATTCACACCCTGGGGAAATAATAGTAGTAGCTAATGTTTATTAAACATTTGCAAATACCAAGCAGTCAGCCTGCGGGGTGGGGGCGGTATTAGCTCCAGTTTTCAGATGAGAACACTGAGGATCAGAGAGGTGAAGTGACTTGGCCAAGATCACGCAGCCAGGAAGTGGAGGAGCCAAGCTAGAACTTCAGGCAGCTGACTCCCAGCTCTCCACCAGTCCTCGCCACACATACAGCCGCTCACGTCCAGCCACACAGGTAAATGCATGCAAAGTCCAAAAGCAAGGGAAGCAGACCCAGACAGCCCCATTCTCACACACGCACAGCCAGACTTCTCAATGACACAAAGCATGCACGCAGACCACACTGTCATATTAGCAACCATTCACTAGGCGCCCACAAAACAGACCCACCCACACCTCCGGACCCTACTGGAGGCTTCACTCTGGCTCTTGTACATTTCCGCTCGCTGGCCGCGCTCACCTGGTATCCCGCGGCCCAAGCGCTGGGAGCCGCCAGCAACAACAAAAAGAGAAAGGAGAGAGGCGGGAGCGGTGGCCACAGCGCCCAGGAGCTCGTCCGGGACCCCCCCGCGCCCCGGCCGCCGCCAGCGCGGACCCCCGAAGACCGCGCGTCAGCGTCCATGGCTCTTACGCCGCCGCCGCCGCCGCCGCCGCCGCCGCCGCCGCCGCCGCCGCCGCCGCCGCCGCCGCCTCCCGGGGGTTCCCGGGCCTGGCTGGGGCCGGGTAAACGCCCCGCCTCCAGAACCCAGCTTGGCCAATGGGCACCGGGGGGCGGGGCTAGGGAGTGGCCCGCCGCGTCACGAGACCAAGGCGGTAGTTCTGGGTACCGCTGGGGACAATGCGGGCGCTAGGAGCGCAAGGAGGCGCTGGGCGCGTCCCACTCTCGGGGTGCTGGTTCGGTCAGACGAGCCTTTAGCCTCTCGTGGCCTCTGTGTGGCCTCCATGTGGACTTCGAGTGCCCTTTTGTCCCCCTGGGCGCAGAGGTCTCAGATTTTCCTACGGATGCTGTGTTTGCCTTGGAGGTAGAGTATATGCCTAGGATCCTAGGGTATTCCGTTGACTTTCTGGGCTAGGGTCCGCGAGGGACCTAGCTTGGCTAGGAACAGAGGTTAATGGGGGCTCTGTTCTGTCCTATGCATGGAGACGTAAAGTAACCGCCGTTACGGTGCTGGGGAGGGGAGGCATCCAGCCTTGTTCGAGAGATACCGGTGTCCTCTGATGAGGAGTGAGAACATGGCAGGTGGGGGAGAACTCAGCCTTTCATGCCTTCCCCCAGTCCCTACCAGTCCATCCAGTTTGCTGACAATACCCCCATTCCTCTGATAAGAAAACCAAAGCACAGATTCCTTAGATCAGCAGGGCTGTCTGCTGAGTTGCCAGAGGGCAGGGATCACTGTTCAGTCTCTGGCAGCTGACTTAAGGCTCGAGTCTTGTGAAATAAGCAAGTGAACTAACCAAAATGCTCCAGACTGGGGACCCCACCCCAAGCCTGACTGAGTGGAGGAACCGGAGCCCTTCCGCCTGTTATGACAATGCACAGAAGGAGAGAGAGGTCTCAGAGAACCAGAATGCAAAAATTTATTATTAACTGGTTTCAACAAGAAAATGAGTGGATACACCTAGAAACACGGATAGTATCTCCCCCAACAGCAGGCAGGGTGGGGAAGGAAGGCAGGAGGGGTAGGCCTAGGAGATTCCCCTCTCTGCTTCAGCGAAGTGGGATCCCAAGGACAGGGCCAGGTTCCCTCCATCCAGCTGCAGGCCCCAAGACTACCTCACGCTGGTAAGCCCAGGACTGCAGCTGACGGCAGGAGGCTGAGCAGCCACGGGCCAGGCTTAGGGCGTAAGGTGGATAGAGGGGTCCAGGATGTGACCCCTCTAGGCTGACATCACCAGGGGGGCGTCATGGGCTGAGGGTTCTGCAGATATGACATCACCACAGCAGAGATGGACAGCCTGAGATGGGAGAGAGGTGTCAGTCCAGGATGGATAGGCTTGGGGTCCCCTCCCCCTCACCCAGGAGTCCCTCCCTCTCCAGATCCAGCCTCACATGAAGCTACTCATCATCTGCTTAGTGTCCTCAGAGCTCCGGGAGTTGGCGAAGCTGATGAAGGAGCAGTAGACAGCGACCCAAGCGCACCACTTCAGCTGGAAGAGGTAGGTGGATGGGTGGGTTAGGTCGGTGAGAGGCACCCCAATGAGCCCCCACAAGGGCCATTCCCAGGCACCGGTTCCAACCCCATTTCCACCTGATGCAGCTCAAACCCTGAGCCCCAGGAGTCTCTCCGTTCCAGACCCCCATAGTTAACCCCAGGTACCCGAGTTCTGGTCCTACTCCCTGTCCTGCATCTCTGACCCCACCATGTCCCCTCAGGCCTAAGGAGCCTGGCCTTTGACATCCCCCATCGTGTATGGACCCCACATTTTCTCCACCAGTCCCCACCAAGTTGCATTAAAGCCTGGCCCCACCCTCAGACTGACGTCCTATGTGCCACCCTGACCCGGACACCTGGCTTCCCCAACAGCTCTAGCCTTCTTCACCCAGCATGACCCCAGCCCTGCCCCCTCAGCACTGGTCCTGCTTCATTCTGAATCCACGCCTTCCCCCACTGTCAGGCGGAGCTACGGGAAGGAAACTCAGCCCTGCCCACCTTGAGCATGAGGCCACACATGCTGAAGATCATGCCGAGCAGGTTCATGTAGTCCGGCGTTGGGTCATCCAAGGCTGGGTTACACTCGCTCGGCGGGGGCTTGTACCTGCAGCAGGGTCAGGGGTGCTCAAGCTCTGCCCCCAGGATGGGCAGGTGCTCCCCTGGGCCTCCAACCCACAACGTGAGGCCCATTCCCATCGTTAAAAATAAAACCACAGGCCCAAAATGGAGTCATTTATGCTAGGCCATGCCACTGAACTGGGGCTTAGTACCTCACCTAATTGGAGCTTCAGCCTCCCCAAGAAATGTAGTCTCAACCAGTCAGTCAGGAATTTTCTGGTCAGTACCAACGAAGTAGTCTGTCACATGGGCCCCTCTCCCCTCTCCATCCCCCAAAGGAAGAGGTAACCCACCTAATAAGACCCTTTTTTCCCAAAAAGGAGGTGACTTAATCTGAAATAATCCTTTCTTCTGTTTATGACTTCCTTGTCCTGTCTTTAAAAACCTTTCCCTTTCTGTAGCCCTTTAGAGCTCCCCTCTACTTGCTAGATGAGATGTTGCCTGATCCATGAAGCCTTCAATAAAGTCAATTAGATCTTTTTTTTTTTTTCCTTTGGGGTACGCGGGCCTCTCACTGTTGTGGCCTCTCCCGTTGTGGAGCACAGGCTCCGGACGCGCAGGCTCAGCGGCCATGGCTCACGGGTCCAGCCGCTCCGCACCATGTGAGATCTTCCCGGACTGGGGCACGAACCCGTGTCCCCTGCATCGGCAGGCGGACTCTCAACCACTGCGCCACCAGGGAAGCCCTGTCAATTAGATCTTTAAAATTTACTCAGTTGAATTTTGTTTCTTCAACAGATCTGGTGGCAGCGACAGGATCCAAACTAAACCTCTGACAGCATCCGGGGACAACGAGAAACAGAAGCATGGTACCCATGAACCCCTTTTTGAGTCCACTGTCTTTCTCGCCGTTTCTGGGAGCCATGGGTAAGTTTCTCTCAGTTCTGACCTCTGCTCTCTTTGTGTCACTCCCAATCTAATTGGCTCTCCAGCCAGTTCCCCATTTGTCTGGAATCACTAGTTCCATGTTGGGAGCTGCTGGTAGTTCGGACCACAGTTCCTCATTTGGTGGGATACCCCCAGCCTTGGCTCTGTTCCCAGATTCCATGTTAGGAACTGCTGGCGGTATGGTCTGCTGTTCCCCGTTTATTTGGGATCCTTTCCCAGATTCCACGCTGGGCACTGCTGGTGGCAGCTGCGGTTCCCCATTCGTTTGGAATCAGCCCACAATCCTCATGTGGGGTCTGCGGGTTCAGTCCTTTCCCCCAGCGCCAGGTTCTGTGTAGGCAGTTGGTGGTGGTGCGCACAGGGCCTTTTTCTTGGCCAGGCCGCAGTAACTGGTTACAGCTGGAATGTTACGGTATTCATGTTTGTCTGTCTTGCTTTGTGTAGATAAAGCCAGCTAAGAGAGATGGGAGCTTTCACCTTTAATGAATCAAGCATGCCACCCATCAGCACACCTGCCTTTTTTATGTCTAAGAACTATAATCCCAAAAGCTGTAAATATCTACAAAAATGGCAAAATATTACTAAAAACAACCTAGAATTACAGTGGCCACTGTGGGGAATGTGTCAGTGAGACAAGATTGTTTATTTCAGAAGTGCCTTTGAGGGACTTCCCTGGTGGCGCAATGGTTAAGAATCTGCCTGCCAATGCAGGGGACATGGGTTCGAGCCCTGGTCCGGGAAGATCCCACATGCTGCGGAGCAACTAAGCCCGTGCACCACAACTAGTGAGCCTGCGCTCTAGAGCCCACGAGCCACAACGACTGAGCCCACGCACTGCAACTACCGAAGCCCGGGGGCCTAGAGCCTGCGCTCCACGACAGGAGAAGCCACCGCAATGAGAAGCCCACACACTGCAATGAAGAGCAGCCTCCGCTGTCCACAATTAGAGAAAGCCCGCACACAGCAACGAAGATCCAATGCAGCCAAAAAACAAATAAATAAATTTATTAAAAAAAAAAGAAGTGCCCTTGAAAGTGAGGGTTTCCAAATTAAGCAAACAGAATGGGATACCTATTTTCATTGGTATATGGAAGCTTCCAAAAGGCTTCAAGTTTCCAAAATAGCTTCATTAAAAGATGGGTTACAGGGCTTCCCTGGTGGCGCAGTGGTTGAGAGTCCGCCTGCCGATGCAGGGGACATGGGTTTGTGCCCCGGTCTGGGAAGATCCCACATGCCGCGGAGCGGCTGGGCCCGTGAGCCATGGCCTCTGGGCCTGCGCGTCCAGAGCCTGTGCTCCACAACGGGAGAGGCCACAGCAGTGAGAGGCCCACGTACCACAAAAAAAAAAAAAAAAAAAAAAAAAAAAAAAGATGGGTTACAAAAAGGCTAATGAAAAATCAGAAACACAAGAAGTACCTAAAACAAAAAAGGAAGGGCTGACATGACTCCTACTGCTCTCCTCTCTCCTTTTTTTTTATAAGACTTTTTCTTTTTTTTTTGGCTGCGTCGGGTTTTCGTTGCTGCACGCGGGCTTTCTCTAGTTGCAGAGAGCAGGGGCTACTCTTAGTTGCGGTGCATGGGCTTCTCATTGTGGTGGCTTCTCTTGTTTTGGAGCACAGGCTCTAGGCGTGTGGGCTTCAGTAGTTGTGGCTCGCAGGCTCAGTAGTTGTGGCTCTAGAGCGCAGGCTCAGTAGTTGTGGTGCACAGGCTTAGTTGCTCCACGGCATGTGGGATCTTCCTGGACCAGGGCTTGAACCCGTGTCCCCTGCATTAGCAGGCGGATTCTTAACCACTGCGCCACCAGGGAAGCCCCTCTCTCCTTCTTTACCTGAGTACTCATGTTTTACTGATTTTCTTTCTGAACTGCTTTTCCACTCTGAAGGGACTATTCAACAGTTACCATGTAAGAGAGAACTACCCAAGGTTGCAGACGAACCTCCTCGGATATCTTTCACTCTTTGGTCAAAGATGGAACTAAGGGCCATAGTTAAGGCATTTCCTAAACCTAGGGAGGAACCCCAAAAGTTCTTTGAAGAATCTGGAGTCATCATCAGGGCCTCGACCCCAGGCTGCAAAATCTTTATCAGCTTGTGCACATGCAGGTAGGACCTGGTGAAGCACCAAATGGACACAGGAAGCAAAATGGCAAAACCCAGAGGATTATCTTCAAGATCCTCAACCAGAAAAAGGTGGCAAAACAGCACCTGACCTTTTATAAGCCATTCCTAGAATCTTCCCTACCCCAACTGATCGGTCTATTATTAAACACGCAAACCAAAGAAAGATGAATCGGGCCAACTTTAAGGCACGCTTGGAAGCTCTCCTCCTATGGCATTCTGGTCCCATATAAAAGAGTCACTCAACCTGCTCTTAGCTGCCCTATTTACAAACAGATTATCTCCTGAGATTAGTGCATTGATAAAAAGACAGAAAATAGGATGGGAGACCACCAGTCTGATGGAGCCAGTGACCATAGCTGAGCACTTTGAAACGACCTTAGAGCAAGACCACAAGCAAAAATTTTCCAAGTTGTTGGGCTTCCCTGGTGGCGCAGTGGTTGGGAGTCCACCTGCCGATGCAGGGGACACGAGTTTGTGCCCCGGTCCGGGAAGATCCCACATGCTGCGGAGCGGCTGGGCCCGTGAGCAATGGCCGCTGAGCCTGCGCATCCGGAGCCTGTGCTCCGCAACGGGAGAGGCCACAACAGTGAGAGGCTCGCGTACCGCAAAAAAAAAAAAAAAAAAAAAAAAAAAAAAAAAAAAAATCACTGAGCAAGGTGACTCCTTCAACGGGAACTTTCTTTTCTTAGCAGGGATCGAACCCATGCCCGCTGCATTGGAAGTGTGGAGTCCTAACCACTGGACCCCCAGGGAATTCCCAATGGGAACTTTCTTTGACATATTTGATTTTGCCTGGTTTGGATCCTGGGGCCCATGGCTCCAAAGTGCACTCCAAACATTGTGAATTATCTTGTTTATTATAATAATCTCCCTGGTGCACTTAATCTATCAAAAGCTTTAAATGCATACTCACTGCCACTAACCACCAAGCAAAAGATCTCCTTAAGACTCGAACATCAGAAAAGTAACAAAAAAATGACGAACTTAAAAACTGTGAACCTGAAGCCAGCCAGGACCTGTGACTATCACAGGGGTTAAGCAAAACCATCATAACCTATGGTTAGCACACAAAGGAACAAGAAAAACTGCAAGAACCTCAGAGCAGTAGCTGAGAGTGGCACTCATGCCTTAAGTTTTGCTCACATCTCTCAGTTAAGCTGAGAGTCTGATTAAGGTGGGGAGGGTGGGAGGAGGGGGCATTGTTAAAGAGAAAACCACAGGCCAAAAATGGAGTCCCTTATGCTAGGCCAAGCAAACAAAGCAGGGCTCAATACCTAACCTAACCGAAGCTTCAACCTCCTCCAGAAATGTAGTCTTAACCGGTCAGTCAGGAATTTTCTGGTCAGCACCAATGAGGTAGTCGGTCACATGGGTCCTCTCCCCCCTCCATCCTCCAAAAGGGAGACGAGGTAACCCCACCTAATAAGACACTTTTTCCCCCGAAAGGGAAATGGCCTAATCTGAAATCACCCTTTTTTTCTGATTATGACTTCCTTGCCTTGCCTTTAAAAAACCTTTCCCTTTTTGTAGCCCTTTAGCGCTCCCCTCTACTTGCTAGATGGGATGCTGCCCAATTCATGAATCATTTGATAAATCCAATTATATCTTTAAATTTTATAGCTGAATTTTTTTGTTTTGTTTTTTAACACCATGACAACTAGGATCCTCACCTCAGCACTTTGTTGGGCCTCCGTGGGTCTGACATACTGTTCGCGGACATAGCGAGTCGCACCTCTTCCGCTGCGGGAGTCTCAGCTTCCGGCGGCTTCCGGCAGGGAAACGGAGGATGGCTTTTAGAGTAACACCCTCAGCCCTCGCGCTTCCGTTCCTGCCGGCGGGAGCTGGAACTCCCCCCATCCAGGGGACAGAGAATTCGAAGAAGCCAAAAATGTTCCAAGAAAACAGGACGTGGGGGAAGAAACCGAGAAGCTGGAAACAAGCTTCAGTGTTTCCAACGCTTTCTCCAAAAAGCCTAAACGTTGAACCCGGAAGTGAGAAATAGGAAGTAGACTATGGAGGACAATAATAAGGTTACACCAAAGCGTGGGTTCCCAGGGCAGAAAGCCTCGGTGCGGGCAACTGTAAGGTGGCGAGGAAGGGAGGGCGGAGCAATGGCTTTCCCGGAGCCAAAACCGCGGGGCCCGGAGCTGCCTCAGAAACTGTTGAAGACGTTGGACTGCGGGCAGAGGGCGGTGCGAGCCGTGCGATTTAATGGTGAGCGCCCTTATCTTCATTCCGGGTCCTACCTCCGCCTCCTGAAGTCGGCGGCCCAGTAACCCCCTCGTGGTGTTCCCCAGTGGATGGCAATTACTGTCTGACTTGCGGCAGCGACAAGACCCTGAAGCTGTGGAGCCCGCTGCGAGGGACGCTACTGCGGACGTACAGCGGCCACGGCTACGAGGTGCTGGACGCGGCAGGGTGAGCCGGGGGCCAGGCCGGGATCGAGGCGCTGAGGCCGGGATCAGAGGTAGACGCTGATCTTCCCTGCTCTGCCCTCTAGCTCCTTTGACAACAGCAGTCTCTGCTCCGGCGGCGGGGACAAGGCAGTGGTGCTGTGGGATGTGGCATCGGGGCAGGTCGTGCGCAAATTCCGGGGCCACGCGGGGGTGAGTGCAAGCAAGAAAGGGCCTCGTTAGAACGGACCGGAATTGCGTGTAGGTGGTGACAGGGACCCACCCCTCCCCACGCAATTACAGCGCAAGGATCCTTCCCCACGGCCCCGCCTTCACCAAGCCCCGTCCTTGCAGTTCCTCCAAAAACTTCCACCTCCCCTACCCCTAGCCTTTTCCCTTGCTTTAACTAGCACTGGGAACCCTGCTTTTATCCCCATTCTCCAAAGTCCAGCCTTCTCTAAGCGGCTGTTCCTGTTTTGCAGAAGGTGAACACAGTGCAGTTTAATGAAGAGGCCACAGTTATCCTGTCTGGTGAGTCCGGGGCCTAGGCAGGTGGGCGCAGGGGGCTGCCCCGGCCCCCCCCAAACCTGATCCACCTTCATGCTGACCTCACAGGCTCTATCGATTCCACCATCCGCTGCTGGGACTGCCGCTCGCGGAGACCTGAGCCCATACAGACGCTGGACGAAGCCAAGGATGGCATATCCAGCGTGAAGGTGTCAGACCATGAGGTCCTCGCAGGGTGAGTGGGTCCAGGACCTTGCCCGTCCCCAGGTGCCACTGGGGATCATAGCTCTGTACTTAGATTAAAATCTACTCTCAAAAAAAAAAAAAAAAAAATCTATTCTCCTCACTGCACTCACAAGGCCTTGCATGGTCTGGTCTCTGTTGTGCTCTCAGTTTTTATTCATTCCCAGGCTCATTTCTGTTAAATATGCCACACATGCTCCCACCCCAGGACCGACTTTTGCAATTGCTCTTCCTGTGCCTGGGCTACCCTTCTACTACTTATTCAGAGTGTGTTTGAGTACCCCCTGCAGGTCACATTTTCAGTCAATGAGCATACAGGAGTGAAAAGATAGGAAAACAAGGAAAAACCCCCGCTTACATAGAGTTGATATTCTACCTGCAGGAGACAATTAAAAAAAAAAAAAATTCCCATGCAGGGCTGCCCAAATGTTGCCACAACCTGAGGGAGTGCCGATACCACCACTGGGGGCATTTGGGCTGCATGGCCTGGTGGCCTACCCAGTTCCCACACCTCCCCCCCTTGGACTGCACATGGTTGGCTCCTTCTCATCCTCAAGTACCAATTCAAACGTCACCTCCTCGGGGAGCTGATTACCCTCAGTCAGCAAGGCTTCACGTTGGCAGCAAGTGCTCCTGGCTTGGTAGCGGCTGTGTCCCAAGCTCCCACACAGGGTGTAGCCCAGAGAAGGAGCTCAGTATAAATCAGAAACAGATGCAGTGGGACCTGATTGGCCCCTGGGGCTGAGTCTCAAAGCCAGTGCCTCAGAATTCCACTCATGAATGCACTTCAATGCATGTTTTCTGGGGCCAGTCCTGAACATGACATGACAGTGAAGGGTGCCCAGGAAGGGCAGGCACCCAGCCTTGCTCTCAGGGCCCTGGCCAGGTGAGAGGGTACAGGAACACCGAAGCTGGAGCCCTGGACCTACTGGCCCCTGTGATGCTTCAGCTGGATCCATCCTCTCTTGCAGCTCCGTAGATGGCCGGGTAAGGCGCTATGACCTGAGGATGGGGCAACTCTTCTCAGACTACGTGGGCAGTGAGTGTGGCTGGGGCTGTGAGGCAGGCAGGGAAGGTGGGGGCAGCACGGGAGACCCCAGCCTGACCTGCTTGCCCACCCCTTCCCTTCCCCCAGGCCCCATCACCTGTACCTGCTTCAGCCGGGATGGGCAGTGCACCCTGGTGTCCAGCCTGGACTCCACATTGCGGCTTCTAGACAAGGACACAGGGGAGCTGCTGGGCGAGTGAGTCCTCAGGGCTGTGGGGCCCCTCCCCCACTCCCAGTAAGGCCCCAAATCCCCACTGATGCCACTCACACCCAGGTACACGGGCCATAAGAACCAGGAGTACAAGCTGGACTGCTGCCTGAGCGAGCGTGACACGCACGTGGTCAGCTGCTCCGAGGACGGGAAGGTGTTCTTCTGGGACCTGGTGGAGGTGAGCCTCTGCACCGGGGGTCCTGCCCTGTCCTTACCTGAGTCACTCCCAGGCCGTTATAAGGGAGTGCTGTTAGAACTGAGGGCTGGAAGGAGGAGTGAGTGAGGGGATGAGGCGAGAACATTCCTGGCAAAGGGCACAGCATGTGCTAAGGTTTGGGGTTGTGGCACACACGCATCAGTCAGGACATAGAAGCACTCTGGATGGCACTGGCGGCAGCAGAATCCAGGTCAGGCAGGGCCACTGGGACTGACCCTGGAGTAGGAGGAGCGGATAGTGGCATCTGACCTCAGGGGAGACAGGGCTGTAGTTGTTCAGGAAATCTGAGCTACCTCTGAGCATCCCTGTGGTATCCAGTCCCCAAGCCCTGTGAGCCCTGTCCTGATGTCTCAGCCTGGTGGGGGTGTCAGGATGCGAACTGAACAGCCAGGCGTAGTGGGGTCAGAGCTGGGGCTTGGCCAGAGAAGTAAGCCTCCTAAGAGGATGGAGGGAACCGGGGGGCCCTGGAGAGTCCAGGGGCCAGCTCTCCCTCTGGGAACTAAGAAGGTGCCAACGTTCTGCCTACTTCTCGAGGTTCCTGTAGACCGGAAGTCACCCTGAAGGGGAGGGCACATGAAGGGACACTTTCCAGATGGAAAGAGGAATGGTGGCCTGCTTGAAGAACTGTGTTTGTTGAGCTATGACTGCAGGGTGATGAAGGGAGCGGGCATTGAGGCTATCAAGTGGGCGGGTGAAGCCTAGATGGCGGCAGAGGGGGAGGGAAGCTGGGACCCACATGTGACCGGCCGTGGAGGAGGGTAGTGGCTGTGAAGGTGGAGAGAATCAGCAATCTCTGGGCATGGTCTAAAGGTAGAACCAAGAGGATTTCCCGACAAAGGGATGTGAGATGTAAGAGATAGATTCAAGATGTTTGACCTGAGCACCTAGAAGGACAGAGTGACTGAGGGGCTGAGTTTGTGGCTGGTTAAGTTTACAGTGTCTCGGAAGTACTTAGATGTATGTGGCTGAGAGCGGGGGAGAAGCAGCTGAGGGGAGGGAGACACACTGGTGACACTCCCACTCCCAACCCCCTCACTCCACAGGGTGCCCTGGCGCTGGCCCTGCCTGTAGGTCCCAGTGTGGTGCAGTCGCTGGCCTACCACCCCACGGAGCCCTGCCTGCTGACCGCCATGGGGGGCAGCATCCAGTGCTGGCGGGAAGAGACCTACAAGGCGGAGGGTGGCACAGGCTGAAGCCAGGGGACCCACGACCAAGGACAGAGAGAGAGACAGCCTGAGAAGGACCACTGACCATTTATTCTAGACATGCTGCTGACCACGGAGTTGGGAGGAGCTGGGTCTGCAAACTAATAAATAGAGGAGGTGGTGAGGCCTCCCTGGGGCTACACCGTCTAGTGTTCAGTCCTCATTCTTCTCGGGCGTGAAGGCATCTACCTTCTGGGCAAAGGTTTCAGCCACGAGCAGAGGAAAGACCAGGGAGGCATCAGCATAGACCTGTGGAGGGGACTCAGGTGAGCCACGGGACCCAAGGCCGTACCCCGGGAGACCCTGTGCCCCAGCTGGCTGGTCGGCCCTCACCTTGACAGGCTGTGCGTCCACCCGGATCTTGCCCCAAGAGACAGCTTCATCTGGCCGGGCGCCCGAGTCAGAGCCATCAAACTCCTGGGCTGTGTTGATGTAGACAGCGTAGTCAGCCCCATTCCGCTGTAGGGAGGGGCAGAGTGGGCTGTCAGCCACACAGACTCCAAGGCAGGGCACTGTAGCTAGAGGCTGAGGGACGTGTTCCAGGTGAAGGAAGCCCTTGGCGGCCCCTCACTCCAAGGGAAGGGCCCCACGTCAACATCTGGGCAGAGTGAGGGGTCACGGGGTGCTGGGCAGACAGTGGGCAGTGTTGCTCCAGACTCGCCTCCTAGGTAGCAAGAGCCCTCCCACATCTGCCACCAGCTCCATAGAAGACCTCCAAATCCAACTTACCTCTCCCCTCTCTATGGCCCCCACCCTGGTCCCCTCATTTGTTCCCCCCCAGAGCAGCCAGAGAGCGCCTGAGAGCACCTGAGTGGCTCTCAAGGCCCTGCACTTTCTGCCTGTCACCTCCTCCCACTCTAGCCTTCGCCGGCCTCCTGTCTGTTCCCTGACCTACATCAGGCACCTCAGAACCTTTGCACTGACTGGTCCCTCTGCTGGGAATTCTATCTCGCCCCCACCCCCCAAGACAACCACATGGCTCATGGGACCACCCCCTGAAAAACCTCTGTTCGCAGGTCACGTTTCCCAGGAAGCTTTCCCTTTTATGAACAGCACCCTTTCACTTGCCATCTCGTCATGCTCCCTTATTTTTCTCCATAGCAATTACTGCCACCTGATATGCATGTCACCTGTTTGCTATCTCCCCCCACTAGAACATCAGTGCCAGGAGGGCAGGGATCTTGGCCTGTCTAGTCCACAGCTGTCTACCCAGCACATGGCATAGGCCTAGTACACAGGCCTGTCTGCATGACAGGCCTGAGTGCCACCCCCTACTAGGGAGCACACACACTCCATCCCTGCTCACCATGAGGTTGGCGTTGGCAATGTGGTGCTTGACCATGCCACCGCCCAGGATGATCATCCCAGTGCGCTTGGCGAAGATGGCCTGTGTGTTGATGAGCCTCAGGTCTGGGAAAGAGGGCTGTGTCAGGCCGCGGGCCCAGGCAGCCCTCCTCCCCCGCTCCTCTGGAGCCCCAGCACCTTACCTTCAACGATGTCCAGGACCAGGCCTGGGTTCTTATAGGAATGGAAGAAGATCATGTCACCCAGCGAGCCATCTGTGAGTGCCGGGCTCAACACAGGGATGTGGTTCTGGGAAAGAGCAAGACAGGAGAGCGGTTAGAGCTTAGAGCCCTGCAGGGGCAGTCTGGGAGCATTCCCTCCTCTCTGCCTGATTCTGGGCAGGGAGCTTAACTTCACTTGTGCCTGGCACATAAAGAATGGTAGCTCTTGGGCTTCCCTGGTGGCACAGTGGTTAAGAATCTGCCTGCCAAGGCAGGGGACACGGGTTCAAGCCCTGGTCGGGGAAGATCCCACATGCCGCGGACCAACTAAGCCCGTGTGCCACAACTACTGAAGCCCGCGCGCCTGGAGCCCGTGCTCCGCAACAAGAGAAGCCACCGCGATGAGAAACCCGTGCACTGCAACGAAGAGTAGCCCACGCTCGCCGCAACTAGAGAAAGCCCGCGCACAACAAGGAAGACCCAACGCAGCCAAAAATAAATAATAAATAAATTTATTTTTTAAAAAAAGAATGGTAGCTCTTGTTTTTCTGATTGCTGGACCCCATAGCCTCTGAGGAGCATGGGACCCTACACCAGGCCCCATGGGGGCTGCTAAGCACTGCCCCCAACTGCTTCCCAGTAGTCTGGGAGTAGAGCCAGAACACAAGGACCACACTCAACAGCTGTGGGACCTCAGGCAAATTGCCTAACCTCTCTGTTTCTGAGGTTCCTCACCTAGGAGTGGAAATGATAAGAATAGTACCAACTCCCCAGGTGGCTGTAGAGATGAAACAACACATGCCAAAGCCTGGCAACTTTGCCACCACCCAGCCCCTCACCTTCTGGGCCCAGTAATACACTGACTCTGCGTTGTTTATCTCCTTGCCAAGCCGGGCGATCATCTTGGAAGGCGTCCACTTCACACCCTAGGAGGAGACATCAGCTTCAGCAGCGGCACCTCCCCTGACACCCACCGTGCCACCCCCCCTCAGGTTCCTCCAGCCTCACCTCCGTGTTCTGCTCCAGCACCATCTGGTCCAAAATGGGCATCAGCCAGTCCTCAAACTTGCAGTAATTGTCATTGGGCACCAGCAGGTTTCCGATCCTGGGGACAGGAGGCATGTGGGCATCAGGGTCCAGGACCCTCAGCCTGGCTCCCCTACCCAGCACCACTCAGGGCCCCCCACCTGTTGATCCCGTTCTCACGTAGCTCCTTTCCCCTGAGGCTGAACTCGCCCAGGTATGTGGGCGCCAGGCACTTGATGAGATCCTCCTCCACACCCCCAGCTGTGGTCACCAAGACGTCCACCTGCAGTCACAAGGCAGTGAGGTTGGCCAAGGAAGGGAGGCCCTGCTTTCGTACCAGGCAGGACTCCTAACTCCCAACTCTCATCCAGTGACCCTTGTGGGGAGCTCTGCTGCAAAACAAAACTGACCCATAGTTCCCTATCTCACTCCAATGACCAGTAATCTTACTGCCCATTAAGACCCAGAGAGGCCAAGGCCACAACCCCACCAGGTCCCCACCATGTTGTGCTGCACGAGGTAACGGATGGTCTCACGGATGCCCGAACTGATGAGGTTGGATGTGTAGCCCAGAAAAATGGTGCAGCCGGTGAGTGGGCGGCAGCTCTGGGTCAGGTCTGCATGTTGGTCTTCATCCTGAGCCAGCGGCTCTAGTTTCTTCTCTATCTAGGTGTGTAAGGGCAGGGTCGAGTTAACCTCTGGCCCCAAACTCCAGCCCAAGGACCCCAGGTGGGTTTCAGAGACAGACTCCGCGCCCAGGCCCTGCCCACTGAGGGATATGGGACCACTTCTACCTGGAACCAGGGAATGAACACCCCTGCGCAGGCTCCGCCCTTTCCACAGCCCAAGTCTCAGGTCACACACTCAGGCTTTGCCTCTTTTCAGGAATCACTTTTGCAGTCCCGACCCCTCTCCCCACAGGGAAAAGCAAATCCAACCTCAGGTCCCGCCCTGCCTTAGGCTCCTCCTTCAACCCCTCCCTCAACTGCGCGGTCTGGCCCCAGACTCCGCCCATCCCAGAATACTTGCACATGTTGCCTATAACGCGCCCCCTACCTAGAATCAGTCCCAACCCACTCCCCAGCACAAAAACTCGCGCCCAGGAGGGGGTCTCCGTCTCTCTCCAACTATCGGACGAAAAACACACCTCCTCCCAGGGAAGTCCCGCCCCCAAGTACCCCACAGTGCTACTGGAGGCCACGCCCCCTCAACCCAGGAAGTCCCACCCAGGCCTCACCATGGCGTTGACTTGCTGTACTGCGCGCCCGAAGTTGGTGGCCTGGAAACCAGTGGTGCCGAAGGCCTCCAGCAGCGCGCGGTAGTTCACGCCACGGTTGAAGTCGTAGCCCCGGACCTGGGCGCTCTCGGACGGCAGTGCCGAGCTGTGCTTCAACACGGCGGCCAGCGCCGCCGCGGGCGCCTCCCTCTCCAGGGGACCCTCCATGCTCCTGCGGCCGCACTGTCAAATCAGAGCCGCTCCAGGCCAGGCCTCCGGCGGCCTCGAACACCTCTAAGCCGCAGCACGCACAACCTGCGGAGGGCCGGAAGTTATATTTGTCACATGACCCGCCGACGCCCTGAGTCCAGGGTGCAGCCTTCTTTGCTTGTGTATTCCGTAGTACGGAAGCCTCAAGGAACCATTATTTCCTGTTTCTCGTGTTCTCAGTCTGAGATGAACGAGGAGCCCGCTGGAAACCCACCGCGTTGCGTGGCGCTTGCCCGTTCGTTTCTGTCCTCTCAGAGAGAGGGGATGGCTTCTTTGACGTCGCCCTTGGACAGAATTCGAATCACCAGGAAGTATCAGATAGTTTCTGCCTCTGAGCGTCGCTCGTCAAATGGGATAGTGATCCCTGTTCGTGTCTCGCAAGTCTCCAGAGCCTCCACAGGCTGCATAACCTTCTGGTCTTCCTTCCCCTGGCAGCTGCAGCTGTCACCTCCTCTGGGAAGCCTTCCCTGACCTTTTTCTGGGTAAGAGACCTCCTCTGAGATCCAGGGCTGACATCTCTTTCCCTCCAGCAAGACTGAGATCCTGGAGGGTGGTGTCTGTATCTCATGGGTCCTCCAAACCATGCATAGGGTCTGGTCCAGAGGGACCCCTTTAATCACTCACTCTGCAGTTTATGGAGTCTACAGTATACATTGGGCTTTGTGCTGGGGGCTGCATATTTATCAGTGAACAGAATGCAGACCCTGCCCTCCTGGAGCCCACAGTTTGGGGAGCTAGAAGGGTAACAACAGTGGTAAGTGCTATGTAGAATTAAACGGGCTGATGTGAGAGCCCATGGGGTTGGGGGTGGGTGGAAGAGTTGGTGGTTTTATTTGGAGGGAGAGGTGGTTGGGGAAGGATGCCAAGGAGGTGACATTTCAGCCAAGGTCAGAAGAGGCCTCATATGTGAAGATCTGGGGGAGGCCATCCCCACTGGGAGAGAGAACAGCCAGTGCAAAGGCCCTGAGGCTAAAAAGGAGCCTATTTAATTAGAGGAACAGAACATCCTCCTTGACAGCCCCCACTTGGATCTCAAACTCCTGGCCTCAGTTCCCTCACCACCTAACCCTGATCTTCCTGCAGTCTGCCACATCTCTGCAAACAGCCCTACCTTCCACTCATCTAGTAGGCTGAAAACTGGGGAGTTGAACCTCATGTTTCCCCGTTTCTCACACCCCACGTCCATCCCTCCACACGTCTGCCAAATTCTACCTACAAAATAGGTGCTTTTCTTTGTTTTCTTATTTATTTATTTATTTTTGGCTGCATTGGGCCTTCGTTGCTGTGCGCGGGCTTTCTCTAGTTGCGGCGCGTGGGCTCCAGTAATTGTGGCACGTGGGCTTAGTAGTTGTGGCTCGTGGGCTCAGTAGTTGTGGCTCGTGGGCTGTAGAGTGCAGGCTCAGTAGTTGTGGCGCACAGGCTTAGTTGCTCCGCGACATGTGGGATCTTCTGGACCAGGGCTCGAACCTGTGTCCCCTACATTGGCAGGCGGATTCTTACCCACTGTGCCACCAGGGAAGCCCTTCTTTTTTTTTTTAAATTGAGATGTAGTTGACATATAACGTTATATTAGTTTCAGATGTACAACATGATTCAATATTTGTATCCAGGTGTTTTTCTTCATCCCCACAGCCTCAATGCTGGGCACCTTCCCCTTCAGTCCATCCCCCAGCTGTAGCCAGAGAGCTCCTTAAACAAAAATCGGTTATGTCATTCTCTGTTAAAACGCTGTTACCGTGGTTTCCTCCTATGAGTAAAATCCGAGCTCTTCACCGTGGCCTGAGAAGGCACTGACTTGCCTGCCCTCGTGTCCCACCACTTGCCCTCACTCACTTTTCTCCAGCTACACTGACTTCCTGGCTGTTCTAGAACCCACCATGCTCTTTCCTGACCAAGGGGCGACGCATCTGCTGCTCTGCCTGGAACACCTACTTCCCCAGCTCCTTCTCCTCTGGGCCTCAGTCCAAATGTCATCTCCTCCAAGAGGCCTGCCCTGACCACCTGCTCTCACCTTTACCTTGCTTTTGTTGTCTTTCACAGCACTTAATACATTTTGTTTGCTCTTGTTCATTGTTTCCTGACTAGAACAGCAGCTCCATGAGGGCAGGATTTTGTCTGGTTTCACGCTGTTCCTTTTACTCTGCACAGTGCGGGGGCACATATTGGGACCTCGGCAAAAATGGACAAACAAACACACACAGTGAGGTCAGGGTGATCCATGAAGAATGAAGGGGGAAGGGGTTGAGAAGAAATGAATTCAGAGAGGGCAGAAGGTGCCAGACCAGGCAGGGCCCTGTGTGCTGTAGTAAAGAGGGTGGGTTTTATTCCAAGAGGCTGGGAAACAACAGGAGAGTTTTTTAAAACAGACTGAGAGGCTCTGATTTATTTTTCTCCAATTTTTTAAAATAAATTTATTTTTTATTTTTGGCTGCCTTGGGTCTTCGTTGCTGCACATAGGCTTTCTCTAGTTGCGGCGAGCGGGGGCTACTCTTCATTGCAGTGCGTGGGCTTCTCACTGCAGTGGTTTTTCTTGTTGTGGAGCATGGGCTCTAGGCACGTGGCCTTCAGTAGCTGTGGCTCGCGGGCTCTAGAGCGCAGGCTCGGTAGTTGGGGCGCATGGGCTTAGTCACTCCGCAGCACGTGGGATCTTCCTGGACCAGGGATCGAACCCGTGTCCCCTGCATTGGCAGGCGGATTCTTAACCACTGCGCCACCAGGGAAGCCCTATTTTTCTCCAATTTTTAAAATTGTGGTAAAATACACATAAAATTCACCACTGTAACCATTTAAGTGCACTGTTCAGAAGCATTAAGTACACTCACATTGCTGTTCAACCATCACCGCCATTCATCTCCAGAACTTACCCATCAAACACTAACTCCCCATTCCCTCTCTCTCCTCAGCCCCCAGCAACCCCCATTCTGCTTTCTGTCGCTATGGATTTGACTACTCTAGGGACCTCACATAAGTGGAATCATACATTATCTGTCATTTTGTGACTGGCTTATTTCACTTAGCATAATGTCCTCAAGGTTCAACCGTGTTGTAGTGTGATTTATTTAACAGATCCCACTGGCTGACTTGAGGAGAACGGGGTCGGGGCTGTGCAGGGCAGGGGAGACCAGGCAACTGCACTGGTCCAGGCACACTGAGCTGGGGGCACCAGGACCCGGATGCCTCCAACAGGGTGGAGAGAAGTGACCAGTTTGACAACTTGGAAGTTGATCTGTGAATAGCACAGGGAACCCTATTCAGTACTCTGTAATGACCTATATGGGAATAGAATCTTAAAAAGTGGATATATGTGTATGTATAACTGACTCACTTTGCTGTACAGCAACAACATTGTAAATCAACTATAGCCAATTAAAAAAATTAATTAAAACAAAAGAAAGTTGATCTGATGGCTCTTGAGGAAGGATCAAATGTGGGAATACTGGAAGAAAGGAATGAAGGGAGTTAAAGATTTGAGCCAGAGAAGTTGGATAGATGGTGGTGAATTGGGGGGCTGGAGGTTTCGGGGGAAGATGATCCAGAGTCCAGCTTTGGCCAAGTTAGGTGGGAGACAACCGAGAGATGCGTGTGATGGACCAAGGAGGGAGGAGGGTCCTCAGGTGGGTCTGAGGTCAGGGAAGGGGCTGGGATGAGGCAGGGGAAGCCATCAGCATGAGTGAGGGGCTGGGATGAGGCAGGGGAAGCCATCAGCATGAGTGAGTGGATTGAGTCGTCTGTGGATAAGAACCCTGGGCCATGAGTGCAGTTGGAGAGAGGAGAGACGGGGCTGCACCTGAACCAGGTTACACTTTGCACCTCCGCCCATTGGAGTAGGGCCGGAGCCTGGCAAAGAAGGACCGCAGGGGCCAATTAGCAGGGGATCAAGCAGGTCAGTGAGAGCCCAGGGCCCCTACACTCCCCCAGCCAAGGTGACACGTGACACCAGGGCAGCCACTGGGCCTCTTGGAGCAGGGACTCCCCCCTCAGCCTCAGCAGCTGCTACTGCCGCTGGTGACATTATGCTCCATGAGTGTCCTGGCTTCAAAGTCTCTGCAGGGGTTGGGGAGGGAGAGGAGGGGGTTGGAGAGGCCAGGGTGGTGGGGGCGGGAGCCAGAGCGGGGCTGCAGGAGGAGGACTGAGCAGCCAGGAGTCAGCCGGAGTCCTCAGCCGAGGTATGTGGTCCTGACAGGGGTTGGGGAGCAGCCACTCCCATCCCTCAGTCCCCAGGGGACACAGGAGGATGTGTGGGAGCTCAGGGTTTGGGGTTCAGCCCTCTGCCTGTGGCTCTGCTCACGACTCCCCCAGATGCCCGGCAAGGTGACCACTGGCAGCGACATCGGGCAGGCCCACTGGGCCGTGGAGCAGCTGCAGATGGAGGTGGGCATCGACCGTGTGAAGGTGAGGCCAGGGCAAGGTGGGTGCATCTGAGCAAGGGGGCAGGTGGACAGCCCAGCCCAGGTCTGGCTAACCGGGCTGGCCTGCAGATATCCAAGGCAGCCGCTGACCTGCTGCAGTTCTGCATGGAGCAGGCCAAGAGTGACCCCTTCCTCATGGGCATCCCAGCTGCCACCAACCCCTTCAAGGAGAAGAAGCCCTGCACCATCCTATGACCCTGTAGCCCGGACCACCCAGGGGGCCTCAATAAACATGAAGTGAATGCTCCTCAGGGCATGGCTTGGCCAGGTTGCGATGGGGGGCAAAGGGGGACTTCGGGCTTGCAGGGACCAGTGTGGTGTGCAACTGGCCCAGCCTCCCTCCCCGCCCACTCCAGGGCCATGGCCACAGGGGCCCACACACCCTGGACCCTGGACATTGAAGCATGCCCCTCCTTCACCCCCTACCTGCTACCCACCCTCCAGCCTATGGGGTAGCATTAGCAGATCCCCTGTCCCACTGCACAAACACACCCAGGGTTAGAGTCTCAATCTACATGCCAGCGCGTGCCACATGCATACACGCCCACATGGTGCACACACACACAGGTGCCACGTTCTCAAGTGTCTCCCTCTTCCACACAGACATACACAGACAGGAATACTATAATAACACACACAGCCAGACAGGCCTCTCTGGGGACACTCAGACGCACGTGATCCCTGAAATGCACCCGGGCGGGTGCACCCACACACACACACACACACACACACAGCAGTGGCTGTCGCTGAGGCTTTCATACACCAACTCAGACACACGCACATCCCTGGCATCCCTGCCCCGAGCAGCCTCGGGCGGATCCCTCAGGTGACACCAAGCTCACAGTCCAGGCCGGAGCACCAGTACATCAGGTTTATTTCTCCTTTGCTCTCCAGGGAGAGCAGGCATCCAAATCATAACAAAAACAAGGGCCCAAGGGTGGGGAGCAGCCCCCTGGGTCGGTCGAAACACAAACCTCACCTCCCCTGGCATGGGGCCAAGCCCAGGGACCCCACCACCACCACCACCACCACCGACCATGGCCAGGACTCCTTGTGCCCTAGGCCTGTGGGGGCGGGGCAAAGGCAGCACCAGTGTGGGGGAAGGTCCCCCCGAGAACGGAGGCCCCAGCCCAGCCTGCCAGCAGGCAGATCCACATCCACATCTGCCTGCTCAGGCCTGCAGCCTCCAGACCTCCAGCGACAGGCCCCCAGAGGCGGCCACCACCAGGTTGCCCTCAGCGCAGATCTGCAAGGACGGGGACATGAGGAGTCGGAGTCAGGGGTGCTCTTAGCAGCCAGGCAGGGCGCATGGGACAGGGCCTTACCCCATTCAGCACGTTGTGGTGGCTTCGAGTGCAGATGGTCCTTGGTGGGTCTGTGGGCACGTGCACCTGGTGAGGGGCAATGGGCAAAGGTCACGAGGTGTGCTCCTGGCAAGTGAGGGTGGGTAGAGAGGGGGGACTGTCGCAGGGCCTCACCCGGATGGTCTTGTCGGTGGACGTGGTGTACAAGGCCCCCAGGGAGTGTTTGATCCCTGTGATCTGAGACCTGTGGCCCACATCAAAGGACTGCGGAAGGGAGGGACAGGTGACACTCAGGTGTGGCTCTCCCAAGGCCAGTCCCCCACTGCCACCCGGGGGTTAAGAGGTAGGGAGGCAGCCCAGGGCGGGTCGGGTGGGGGCAAGAGCCTTGGCAGACCCGGACGAGCTGGAAGCAGCCATCCCGGTTGGCGAAGACATGCAGCAGGCCCTGGTTATCGCCGGCCCAGAGCTGAGACTCCTGGTAGGACATGCAGAGCAGGTAGGAGTCCAGCTGTGGGAGGGACATGGGACGGAGCAGCTCAGGCCAGTCGGGGCCCTGCCGCAGCCCTGGTCCCTCCAGCCCCCCTGGGGAGCGCCCACCTGCAGCCGCTGCAGGACGCTGTTGGCTCGGCGGTCAAACACCACCAGCGTGTGGTCCTCACTGCCTGAAATGATGTGCCGGTCGTCCGCCAGCAGCGCCAGCACCGCGCTTGAGTGCAGCCGCCGGCTCTTCAGCAGGGCCGGGCCGACTTCATGGGCGATGGGCCAGGGAGGAGGGGGACAACAGAGCCCCTTGGAGGCCCCCTGGCCCACCCCAGGACCCTGGGTCTCCATCCTTCCTGGCAAAATACTACTCTGTCTGCTCCCCCAACCCCCATCCCACAGGTGACCCTGTCGTTCCTCTGCCACCCCAGCTGGATCCGGGCTTCACAGGACCACCAGACCCCCGCCCCAACCCACCTCCATCCCTTCTCCTTCCTCCAGTCCCATCCGCTCGCAGTACAGAATGGACCTCAGCAAGTCCCGGCATAAAATGCTTCCCTCCTCCTGCAGGTCAGCCTGAGACTTGCCCCCACCCCATCCCGGCTCTGGCTCTGCCTGGAAAAGTTACACTGGGCCCTTCAATTAAAATAAGAATGAATAAATAAACAAACAATGGAAAAGGCTTATGTGCTGGGCCAAGTTCATTCTAGGCATTTTAATGTAAACATTTAGTCTACCAAAGTTCTTATTGTCATCTCCTCCCATTAGCCCTAGGCGGCTGGAGTTATTATTATCTGGATTTGACAAATGGGGAAACTGAGGTTCAAACCTGACTGGGGTCACACAGCTAGGAGGAGGGGGAGCCAGAATTCTCAAGGACTGTCCCGCCTCCTACGGGACTCAGGCTCAGAGGCCCCTCCTCTGGGAGCCCTCCAGCACTTGACCCCACCCCACGTGGAGGCGGGGCTTCCTCTGCCCCCAGTACCCACCCCCACCTGTCACCTTTGTGGCCCCCAGCACAACACAGGCCACTCTGAGTGGTCAGCCTCTCGTTATGTGACTGTCACCCCAGTTAGACTGTGAGGCCCAAGTGTCTCCTTCCCCAGGATGACCCTGGAGACACCAGGCAGCCCTGCTCTCCCACCTAGGCTTCAGGGTCCCCAGCCCACCTCTGGGGTCGTAGACGGTCACCTTCTTGTCATAGGTGCCAGTCACCAGGATATCAGGCCGGTAGGACAGGCACAGCACAGCTGCCTTGGCCCTGGGGACACACAGACCACAGGGCTGGGGCTGTGGCCAGACAGACCCCTGCCCACCCAGGCCCCCCTGCCCAGGACCCCTCACACTTTATCTCGCCAAACTGCTGTCCGTCAGCCGCCATGTCCCAGAGCTTCACCGTGCTGTCCCAGGAACCAGAGCACACTCGGTGGTCCAGCGCCGCCAGTGACCACACCCAGCCCTGTGGGACCAGACCCGTGTGATCTTCCCCATTTCACAGAACCCAGAGCGAGTCAGCACCGAGTAGAGATTAGAGCCTAGGTCTGTGGGTCTGACCTCAGAGCCCAGGACATGTGCACCCCAACCTAATAATATTCCTAAATTAAGTTCTGTAGAGCCTCAGCTGCAGTGGTGGTTTGAGGCCACATGACAGTGTGATTAAGAATGGGGCCTCCATGGGAATTTCCTGGCAGTCCAGTGGTTAGGACTCCAAGCTCTCACTACCAAAGGCCCAGGTTCTATCCCTGGTCAGGGAACTAGGATCCCGCAAGCTGTGCAGCACACACAAAAATGGGACCTCCAGGGAGTTCCCTGGTGGCCTAGTGTTTAGGATTCTGGGCTTTCGTTGTTGTGGCCCAGGTTCAATCCCTGGTCAGGGAACTAAGATCCCGCAAGCTTCTTGGTATGGGGGAAAAAAAAAGAATGGGGCCTCCACTCCATGACCTGGGTGAATGAAGTACCATCCCTCAGTTTCTTCATTGGGAAAATGGGCATAAAAAAAAGTCCCTGTGTCAGGAGCTAAAATGCACAGAACGCAGCTCCCCACTGACTCATTCCTCACCAAACACTCTGAGGAGAGTACTATGATGTGTCCCGTTCTACAGAGAATGAAACTGGTGCACAGAGAGGTTGAGTCCCTCACCCAAGGTCACACAGCCAGGAAATAGCAGAGCGGGGATTTGAACCCAGCAGCCTGGCTCCGAGACCAAGCTCTTGGCCACCAGCCTAGACCACCTCAATGGCTGGTGGAGGTGCCCCTCCATGACCACCTCTCATGAGATGACAGTCATGCTCAGAGCTGTCTGATCCCCAAGGGTGGCCTCATAACTGCCCTACCTGGGGCCACTCAAGGTATAGCTGACATCTCCTAAGCACCTATTGTATATGAACCTGAGCAACGCTCTTAATGCATATTCATTTCATTCGTCCTCATCCTAATTGACCTCTGGACAGAAGCAGAAACTAAGGCCCAGAGAAGTCATACATCTCACTTAAAGTCACACCAACAATAGCAGAGCAAGATTTAAATCTATGAGGTCTGGTGCCAAAACCTGTGCCCTTAGCCACGGTACCCTACCCAGGCCGCACGCCTCCTACCTCTGCCTGGCCTCCTACTCCCTCACCTTGTGAGTGCTGTTCTTCTGGGTGCCCAGGGCCTTGACCAGAACCCGGCTGGGCTCCACCCCCAGCTGTTGCAGGTCCCACAGGTTGACATTGCGATCTCGGGAGCCTGACAGGCAGAGTGTCCCACCCTGGGAGAGGAGTGAGGTGATGTTGTTGGGGTCACCCTGGCCCACCACTGCCTGGCCTTCCACCGACCCCCGTCTCACCTGGAGCAGCAGCACTGAGTCAATGGAAGCAAAGTGCCCATCGGCCAGGCAGAAGTATTCAGCCCTGCGCCCATCCTCTGCCCAGCGCGACAGGTGCTGCTCCAGCTCAATGCAGGCTGCTGGCCAGTCAAAGTCCTCCTCTGTGGGACGCAAGAGCAGGGTCCCCAGTGGGCAGGAACCCTGCCACCACCCACACCAGCTGTCCAAGCTCACCGCGCTGGCTTCCGGGGAGCACGACCTGAACCAGACTTGGAGAGAACCCACCTGGATCCCTTACCCCACCCAAGGAGGCCGAGGCTCTAGCTTTGGGACCACCAGCCCACGCACCTGCCAAGCACGTCTAGGATTGCTCCTTAACCAGTTTCCAGAAATTGGGTAACTGGAGCCTCAGGATCACCTTCCCGGGCCTCATCCCCTAACCCAAGTCTGGGGGATAGCAGCCTCAGGACGTTAAGGCCCTGCCTCGCCCCTGGCTAAGGTCCAACCTCAGCCCTCCCAACCCTCAGGCTGGGCACAAGAGCTAGGACTTCATAACTAACACTTCCTGCCTCGGCCATCTGAACCAGACCCATGGAAGTGTTTCCGAAACCAGCATCCCAAACCTGGGAGCTTTGTCAAGATGCGGAACCCAAGCCCTTGACCCAACCAAACATCTATGTTTTATCAAGCTGTTCAGTAAAGTCCCATCAATTCAAGATCACCAAGCTGCCTTATCCTCTAGGGAACAAAGACCTTGGAGGCAGGAGAAATTACCACCAGCCCCTGCCTAAGATCCCAGGTTAGAACCTGGACTCGAGGGTCTGTGATTGCTAATATCAGGGATCCCAACCTCTAAACCCTAGCTTAAGTTCAAGGGTTGCAGGCTCTGGACCTGAGTCTCCCTCACCCTCACCTAGGCCAAGACTCTAGAGGTAAGGGGATTTGGCATCACCAGTTACTGCCTTAGCACCTAGACCCAGAACCTGGGGATTCTTGGGCTTACTCTGAGCCCCAAGGAGATTCTGACAGACTAAGACTTCAAGTCCCTGTGTCAGCCCCAAGCCTGAGGATCGTTGGATTCCGAGTTCAGGGACCCCAGCTACCCAAGTAGATTTCCACAGCCTCAGGACCCCAAGTATCTGCCTCATAGTCCACCCAGAGGTCAGGGACTTTGGTACCACCAGTAAGTACCTCAGCCACCGCTGAGCCAGGACAGCCAGGTAGTCTGCTCCAGTGACTGTACTTACAGCACCCTGGACCCTCCCCCCGCCCCCAAGCTTGACCTGGGCGGGCCACCCTGGCCCCCGGGCGCGCGCACCTTCCACCACTGGATAGGGCGCGCGTACGCGGCGCTGCGCGCGTAGCCTCCAGGTGACATGGTCACGCACGAGGTCGCGCAGCGCGTGGCACACGCGCGGCAGGACGTGGAGCACGAGGCGCGCGTCCAGGTAGGCGCATATCTCGAGCAGCAGCTCCGGAGGAAGGCTCAGCAGGCCCGGAACCGCCACCGCCGGGCCCTTGGACGCGGCCCGCGGCTCCAGAGCGCCAAGGGACACAGCGGGCGCGGGCAGCGAAGGGGCGCGCGGGGGCGCCAGCCCGAGTTTCGGAGGACTGAGCACGCGGGCCACGTAAGCCTCGGCCTGTGCGTCGGGGTCAGGCTCCGGCTCCGGCTCCGAGTCATCGTCCCAGGCGCAGGCATCATCGCGCGGCCCTGGAGGCAGCTCCATGGCGACCGGGTGGGCGCGGCCGGCCCGGCCCTGTCAGCAGCCGGGCCCGCGTCCTGTCTCCTAGGCAGCGCGAGGGTACTTCCGGCGCTGCGTGATGACGTTAGGGCGCCAACCGGAAGCGAGCTACTCGTGTGGGAACTGGCCGCAGGCTGAAAGCCAGCTCCCTGGAAGGGTCTCGTTCTTCAGCCGCGTCGGCCCCGAGCTGGAAAATGCAGATTCCTGGTTCCTGCGTTTTTTAAACTAGCATCTCTGATGGTGCTGATGCAGAGGGCCAGCGGACTCTGGTTTGAAAAACACGGCCCTGTCGAAGGCACTTCTCACAGGTGACACTGACCTTACAAATAGAAAAAATAGAAAAGCCCTTTCTCCTGGTTCGCAGTCTGGGCATGCTAGTGACTCGAACTCCTGTTCTTTTCTTCCGGAGCCAGAAACAAGCAGTTACACTGCAGAGACCTCGGTGAAAGTTAACTCTGAGTTACCCAAAATCCTACTGATAAAAACAGCATCTCATTTACCGACAGCCTCTTTTGAGCCAGGCAGTGTTAACGCACAAATTCTAAGCAGCACTAGGTGTTCCCTCCCCCTGACTTTTTTTCTTTTTTGATTTAATTTTATTTATTTTTGGCTGTGTTGGGTTTTCATTGCTGCGCACAGGCTTTCTCTAGTTGCGGCCAGTGGGGGCTACTCTTCGTTTCAGTGAGCGGGCTTCTCCTTGCAGTGGTTTCTCTTGTTGCAGAGGACAGGCTCTAGGCGCGCGGGTTTTAGTAGTTGCGGCTCACAGGCTCTAGAGCCCAGGCTCAGTAGTCGTGGCACACGGGCTTAGTTGCTTCGCGGCATGTGGGATCTTCCCGGACCAGGGCTCGAATCTGTGTCCCCTGCATTGGCAGGCAGATTCTTATCCACTGCGCCACCAGGGAAGTCCCCGCCTGACTCTTCTGATAACCACGTGGCTCTTTGCTCAAATCACCTTCCCAGAGTACCCTACTGTCAAGACTGACCATTTTCCATAACGTTCTTTCTCCTCTCCCCGCTGTATTTTTCTCTATGGGACATTATCGCCGTTTCACGGATTAGCTTTCCTCTCACTAAAATGCACACACTTGTTAAACGGTTAAACGGAAGTTGGTTGTGTGTCAGCATTTAAAAAAATTTCCCCAGGTTGATGCAGGTGATCCTTGGGCTGTACTGAGGTTGCAACAAGATTTTATCCTGAGGCCTGTGCGTCCCCAGATGAGCAGTTTCTCATTTGCCTTTAACTGTTGCACATATTTACCTATGTCCCACAGGCTTGGCGCTGAGCTGAGCATTCTACAAAAATGTCTAACCTGCCCAGCAATCCAGAATTGTGAAGTCAAAGATGACAAGAATGCTGCAAGGTCTTGCTCCTTGCCACTCAGTGTAGTCTTTAGTAGATGGGGATCGTGAATCTGGGCTGTAACACTAATGGGTCCCCTTTAGTGAGCTCAGGCTCTAGTGAGCTGTAATTATGTCCCAGAGACTGCATTGCATGTGTTACGTTACCACATTTAATCTTTAACCTTACTTACTTCCCCACTCCCACAATTATTTCCTGACCTGATTCCTGTGCATCCCTTTTTCTAAAACTTCCCAGGCCCCCCTCCACATCTCTTCTCTACTGCCAAAGCCCAGGACACAAGAGGCCAGATGGAGACCAAGGGTTTCACAAGAAACTGATCTTTACTCAACAAAGTTCTACACAAGTGGAATCTCACGCCACCTTGGCGCCAGTCCCCAGCACAGCACGGTAACAAATGGACAGACCCTGGGAGCCCGCAGGAAGAAGAGGATGAGGGGGAAGGAGGGATGTGGGAACGAGAGGGACTGCAGATCGAGGCCAGTCAGGGTCCGCAGCCCTGCGCAGGGGAAAAGGTTGAGAAGCTGAAACTTCGTTGTGCAAAAATCAACCAAAAAATAAATTAAAAAATTAAATAGTTTTCTTAATTAAAAAAAAAAAGAAAAAGAAAAAAGATAACTAGAACCAGGCTCCCCTTCCCTGAAGGTGGTTGGAGGCCCCCCATCCTGGATGGAGAAGGGGTTACCAATCCCATCAGACAGCCAATCCACACACCCAAGAACCCAGCAGAGGATGCTCCAAAGAACTGGAATTACCAGAAAATTAAATGGTATTTAATTTTTTTTTCTTTTCTTTTTTTTTACAAATGGCTTCCAGAGACCTGCTGGAGTTTCACAGCGGGGGAACCAGCTGAGTATATGGAATGTGCACCAAGTGCCCCTTGGAAGAGAGGTGGGGCCTGACCCTGTCTGACAGGAGACACAGGGCTGTGATGAGGGTGTGATCCAGTGCTCGAGAGGGATGCATGGAGCAGGCCCCAGAATGCAGGAATCCAGTCAAACCCCCAAAACCGCAAAAAGAGGCCCCCAGAGAAGTAGAAAGCAGGGAAGAGGAAAACAACATTAAGGGGGCTTCAAGGCTTGGTTTCAGTTTTGAGGCCAACTGGGAAGTAACCATACCCCCTCTCTCTAGGGGAGCCTCTCCCACTGTGCCTGCATCCCCAACCAATCCCAGAAGTTCCCCTAGGATCGCTACCCCAATCTGGTGGGGTCTTGGGGCCTACTGGGAGCTGTGATGATCAGGAAGTCCCAGGGCCAGAGTGGTGTAAGGGCATACACCACCCTTCCCTTCCTCCAAGCCTTCAGTTCCCTCTTGCTGGCAAAGCATAAGCCTTTGTTTTCTATCACCATCAATTAAATGCCTCAGCCTTGGCCCTTGTGTTAAAACCCAGGCCTGGAAGAGGGCTCTTGGAAGCAGAGAAACGGACTGCCTTTGAAACAGACTTGCTTATGGAGAGACACAGGGGTAGATGTCAGCAGCTCTGGCTGCCCCCAACTCTCCTCAGGGGGAAAAAGTTCCAGCCCAGCATCTTCGAAAGTCACTGGAGCACAGGGGAGGGAGAAAAGGGCGACCTCTGGCCAGCCCCGGCCACTTCGGTGGTCCCCACTCTTCTGGCTGGGACGGGACAAGGAGGGAGACACACTGGCTGAGGCTGCCACAGAGCTGGCAAGAAGTGTGCGGAGCAGGTCCAAAGCGTGTGCGTGCTGGCTGGGCGGCCCCAAGGTGGCCGTCCTCTTCCCTCCCCCCGCCCCAGGGTCCCAGCGGAGGTCCCCAACCCACCCAGCCCTCCCTAATCACCGCCAATTCCGGCAAAACAGCAGAAGCTTCTTAAACTCTAGATGCAGGTTACACGGAAGGCCTTACGAGTTAACTCAGGGGTTCACTAATTCTACTGTCTCCATGCAGTCGGGGAAACGGTGGGGCGGCTGGCCCAGCCTGGCTGGCTGCAGCGCCCACACATGCGTGTAGCCACGTGTGTACGTGTGAGTGTACGTGTCTCTACAAGGACCCCCCTCCCCACCTGCTTTTCCCTTGCCTCATCCTAAGCCGGATTTGGTCGGCCGTGTTGATTCTTCCCTCCCACACGTGGCTGGCCCAAGTAGGCTGCCTGAGGTGACCCCAATTAGAGCAAGGGGCCCTTGCTGCCAAGAAGTCCCACCCCCCTCCCACATATAGGATGAACGTGGAGGCCCCACCCACCTGCCCACCCGCTGACCGGCCTATGGCCGGGCATGGCAGGTAGATGGACGGGGAGGGCGTCTGGATTTGGGTCCCACTCACTCCTCCCTAACCCCCCTCGACCAGGGCACGGCGACTTCTGGACGCAGCGCGCTCCCCAGCAACCCCTCTGACGACGACGCAGACAGAAACCTGTGAGGAGAGGAGGGGGTCAGGGCCTGCGCTCCTTTGGCTCCCACAACAGCACCAGCCCTCTCTGCACACGGCCTCCTCACCTGGCAGTCGCGGCACTCATCTAGACCCCGTAGAAGGCAGCTAGCCTCTCCTTAAGCAGCGGCGGGAACTGCTCTGAGAACTGCTGCCAGTTTTCCTCCCCAACTTGGTCTTTGAAGCCATGGAGAATCTGCAGCGAGGGAGGGGGTGAGGGGCGCCCCGGAGCGGAGCAAGATGAAGATGAACTCGGTCTCTCCCCACCCTGCCGCCTTCCGAGACTAGATCAGGGCCAAGCGGGAGCCCTACCTTATAAAACATGTCCCGAAGGTCATCCTTCGGGCTCACCCAGGAGGCTACAGCGTCGCAGAAGAAAATAAAGTCCTGAAACGTGACGGATCCCACGTGAGGGGCCGTCCAAGCCCAGCCCCAGCAACTTCCCTCAGAGCCCAGCTGCCCCAACCTGCACGACACCCCCGGGGTTGACGCCTATCATCATGCAGATGCCTCGGAAGGCCGAGTCCTTCTCCTCATTGTCCCTGATGTTCCTGAGGGATGTGCACCTGTGGGGAAGGGAAGCGGTGGGGAATCAGCCAGTGGGCCTGGGGCAGGATGGACATCTGTGGGGGACAGTGGGGAGCGGCGGGCCAGTGGGTGGTGGGGCTGAGATGGGGCATGTATCTGTGAGGCGTGGGGGAAGCAGGAGATCAGGGCGCGGTGGGGCTGGGTCGGGCATCCACAGGTGGGCAGGGTAGGGCTGGGCGGGCACAGGCGAGGGACTGGGTCGGGCCTGTCCCACCCTCCCCCCACCACCCAGCCCACCGTACGGCAGGCCCCACACAGGTGGGCACACACCAAGGCCGGATGAACTGCTGCAGCATGGGTGCCACCTCCTGTGGGCACACGTAGCCCAGGCGGCCGATGGTGATGGCTGGAATGGCAGAGGGACTCGTCAGGCGACCTGCAACCCCGAGCGGCCCCGGTACGTGGCAGGGCCTCTAACACGAGGCACCAGCCCCGCCCCACGGGCCCCAAGAGAATAGCTCCTGCCAGCTCCCTGGGCCCCCAAGCTTGGCCCGGTCAGGGTCTCTTCCCCACCCCACTTGGGTCTCTCCCAGGTCTCCCCCGAGGCCAACATCTTTCTTAGGCCTCCTCCCATAGCCCCATTCCAGGTCCTTCCAGTCACCCTCCTTGGTTCTTTCCCAAGGCCTCTTGTCAGCTACCCTCCTAGCCAGGATACCCCACCTCCAGGAGGCGGGCAAGCGGGTGGCAAGGGCCCAGGCCTGGGGCCCACCTGTGTTTTCCAGCAGCGTCTTGGGTGTGTTGGGCCGGTTAATGATCTCTACCAGGTTGTTGAGGACCATCTGCACGTAGGGCTGCATCTCTGCCCCTGGGGGACAGGCCAAGTCAGAGCCCCACACAGCCCACGCCACCCACACTGACCCTAGTTGTATCCAGACACTGGCCAACCAGTGAGGGAGCAAGCAACCTTCTCTGGCTATCTGCTGCCCAGGGTCCACGGCCAACCAGAGACAGACCCACACCCTCCCAACACCAGAAGCTTCCCTGGCGTCACTGCTGGACACCAGGGTGAGACCACACCACCCAGCCTCCCTGTGGGGTTAGGCAGAGAGCAGAGAAGCAGTCACAGTCTCCCAACCAATCCCAGGGGGCCTTCAGCCAATTGCTTGGAGGGGAGGGAGGTGACAAGTAGTCCAATAAGTACAGGCCTCCTGTCCTGTGCCTCTTTGGAGAAGCCAATTACAGATGGCCTTTCAGCCATTTGTCCCTGTCTCGGATGAAAATGCTCAGAGGTGTCCCCTTGTCCCTGGCCAATTGGAGCCTTCCTCAAGGAGCACCAGGGCCCTCTAGAGGGAACCTGTCAGTCAGAGCCAGACTCCTGCCCCCAGGCTGGGAACAAGCCAATGGGGAGGGACAGGGCCTGCCCAGCTGTGGGGCACTTACCCATCTGCATGCAGATCTCGCCAATGGCCCAGGTGGCATTGTTGCAGACAGAGATGAACTCGGGGTTCAGGTTGGTGCCCAGGATGGGCATGAACTCAGCTGGCAGGGAGAAAGAAGGGTGCTGAGCAGGAGGGCCAGCCAGGGTAAGCTTCTGAAACTTGCGGGGCAGGCCCCATCAGACAGTACGAATACATCCCAGTTCGGTCACAGTCCTCCCAGGTCATCTCTCCATCACTTGAGGCCAGGGCTGGGGTCATGGGCTAAGGACGAAATGGGGGTCGTACCGATACAGGGCTTGACATGGATGAAGCAGGCTTTGGTGAGGTCTCCCAGGAGGGCGAAGGAGCTCTGCCGGACCTCAGGCATCGAGTCCTGGGGGTTGGAGCAGGGTCAGCGTGGCCGGGCTCCCCTTCCCCCAACCAGCCGGGATCCCAACTAACCCCTCAGAACAGGGCAGCTAAGGGAGCAGTTCCTGGAGCATGACCTGACCCTGCCACTTCCCAGTGCCAAGGCTGCAGGCCCCATCTGTACATCTGGGACTCAGGGGGCATGTGAACGAGAATGCCCAGCTCAGTGCCACTACAGAAGAGAGTACTTGGAACTGCTGCCCATCCTCAGTATGCTGGGGGGTAGGGGCGTGATATTGGAGGGGCTTGTGCTTTCACATTTCCTATTTTCTACTTTTTAATTTTCTACATTGTTGGGTTTTTCAATGAGATTTTACGTGTCTTATTTGAATCACTTTTAAAAATAATTACAAGCTTTTTTTTTTAATGGGTCCTTTCTCCCTGATGTCCTCAGGGCATGACCAAGGCCCTGAGTCCACCCAAGGCAGCCCACAAAGGCTGCTGGGTGTCACCATTGTCCACTTAGAGGCCCGCGAGGGGCCCACCCACCTGCATGCACTGAAAGAGCAGTGTCATGATGTTGCTGCGGGCTACCAGCTGCTCCACGTGCCCACCCAGGCCCTCAGCCAGGCCACTGAGCAGGTCCAGCGCCACGATCATGAAGTCCTTGTCAGGGGCCTCATACTGCTCAGGGTGCTGGGTGTACATCTGGGCACAGAAGGGGGCAGGCAGGTGAGGGGAGTGGGCCCAGGCTGGGGCAGCAGCAGAGGAGCGAGTGGTGCTGGAGGGATGCTCACCATGGCCTGGGCCAGCGTCTTCTGCACCAGGGTAACGCAGCGCTGGTAGACGGGCTCGCAGTAGGGCAGGAAGCCACTCTGCAGGGCGGTGGCCACTGATGACAGGCACTGGCGGGGAAGAGGGCAGGAAAGGTGAGCTCAGGTGGGTGGGACAGGGCCTCGGGAGAGGGCCTGGAGCTCACCCACCTCCAGCAGAGGGAAGAGGTCCTTGTCTTCATCCTTGAGCTCGTTCCACTTCTGGATCAGCGGAGGCATCAGCTTCTGGATGTATTCCTGGAAGGGGAGCAGGAAGTTGGGGCTCCCTGGGTGTGGGTGGTGGCCTGGGAACCAGCAGGGCTCCCTGTGACTCAGAGGTGCCCGTCATCTGAGCAGTGAGGTCTAGGCTCCTAGCTTTGGTTCATGGGGCCCTGCGAGGCCTCGCCATCCAGCCAGACTTCCAGGCCCTCCTAGTTCACTCCCTTCTCACCCATCCCGAGCCCCACCCCCGCCCCCCTCCTGCCCCTCAGAGGCTGAGTCAGCGCTTCCTGCTTCCCGCAGGCCCCTGAGCTCCCCCAGCACAGCACTTACCACGCTGTCTCATAACTGTCTGTCTCCCCCACTAGACTGGGAACAGGGCGAGGGCTGGGGCCGGGTCTGTCTGTCTGCCTGTCGAGGTCATGGCCACGTCCCTGGCGTGCGACACGGGTCGCCGCCAGGTCACCGGACGCCAAGGGGCACAGGGATCGGGAGGAGGGAGCCGCTGTGGGGTCTCACCGGCTGGTTGAGGTGGTGGCCCACAGAGTCGGCCAGAGTGCCGATGGCATCGTAGAGGATGAGCAGGTTCTTGTGCTGGTACTTGCCAAAGGCAAAAACGAGGGTGTCCAGGATGTAGCTGAGGTAAGGGACCAGCTCCGTGCAGGCCTCCTCCTCCAGGGTGGCGAAGGCACTGGAAAGGGGGAGGGGTTTAGCAGGCAGCCACAGGCGGGGCTGGGCTCTGAGTGGGGTCAGGGAGGGTGCACTCGGGATCAGCCAGTACGAATACGTGAGAAATCAGCGCAATGTCAGGGGTCATGAGTATCATCACTTCCCAGAGAGCAGCCAGTGGGGCCAGGTGAGGTGAGGGCTGTGGGGCCAGGGGTCGAGGTTCACCTGCAGGCCGCCTCCTGTACCCTCTTGTTGCCATCCAGGATGCGCTTGAGCAGCTCCGTCATCAGAGGCTTGAGGTGCATGTCAGGGGGCTGGCTGACCACCCAGTGGGCATAGCGGCTCAGGGTCCAGCAGGCGATGGAGCGGACCAGGGCCTTCTTGTCCGATAAGCACTGGATGAGGTGCGGGATCAGCTCTGGCAGGTAGGGCACCATGCCCTGCATGCAGCCTGCAAGGAGCCGGCACAGAGGCAAGGCTGAGTCCAACTGGGCCGGGCCACATCCACCCTCCTGGGGAGAGGATCAGCCACACCTGACAGATGGGGAAACTGAGGCTTGGAGGTAAATAACTGGCTCAGAGTCACAGAGCCAGTGAAAGGCAGGGTGGGGATGGGAAACGGCATCAGAGCAAGACTTTCCTCTCCATCAGCTCCACCCCATTCCAGGGCTTGTGATGTTTTTATCTGGTCACTAGTTCATTGATAGATGGCCAAGCTGCACACTGACTTGGGCTTTATGGGCAGGAACAACCCAGATGGACAGAAAGGACCTTCCCTTTGAAACCTTTCTTGGATGTTTGTGATTTTTCTTTTTCTACTTTACATTTTCTCTTTTTAAAAACCCTTAACTGGGCTTCCCTGGTGGTGCGGTGGTTGAGAGTCCACCTGCTGAGCAGGGGACACGGGTTCATGCCCCGGTCCGGGAAGATCCCACATGCCGCGGAGCGGCTGGGCCCGTGAGCCATGGCCGCTGAGCCTGCGCGTCCGGAGCCTGTGCTCCGCAACGGGAGAGGCCGCAACAGTGAGAGGCCCGCGTACCGTAAAAAACAAAACAAAACAAAACAAAAAACCAAACCCTTAACCGTGTCTCTCTTTTCATTACAGAACACAGATAATAAATAGCACACCCTCTGATAATCCCAAGCCCTGAGATCTATTTTTACCAGTTTAGGGTCAGTTCCTTGAGATCTTTTCCCATTATATATGCAGAACACTTCACATAGTCTATTAAGATACATATGTGCATTGTGTAACATGTTATGTGTTCTATTAACATAAGACCCATTACTTATTATGTGAGGAAATATTTCCTTAGACAACTTTGAAAAGCTCTCCAGGGTGAGGGCCCCTGCTGCCCTCTCTGCTTGTTCTAGCAGGCCTGGATGCTGAGGGGGTCGTGTGTGCTGCCTAAACAGTTCTGCAAAGCCCTCTGGTAGTTCACGCTGTACACCCCATCCATCAGGACAAGGGGAACCTGGAAACCGTGTCAATACAGCACAAGCACACCGTGTGAAGTTTAAGGAAACACCACCGCACACTTCTGATTCTGGCAGGCCAGGCTCACAGCCAGAGCAGGTTTGAGGCCCAGCTTCACTCTGGGTGATGAGGGAAGTGCCGTTAATTCTCTCTGGACCTTAGTTCCCCCATCTAAGAAACCCACCTCCTCAGGTGGTAGTGAGCCCACAGGACAGGGCTGCCTGCTGTGGGGCAAGCACTGCGGAAGTGCCTGTTCTTCTTATTGTTGCTGTAATTATGCTTACGGCCTGTCCATGAGAATTAAGGAGAGAGCTTGCTTTCAGGGGTCCCTTTCAGGCCCACAGGCTGAAGGGAAGATTCAAATCCCAGAGCTGTTTGGAGTGGGGTGAGCAGGCCTCTGGAAAGAACCTGGGGATGGCGTCGCCCCCCACAAGCGTGCCTGGGCCAGCCCCAGTCTCACACTAGCGTGGGGATCAGAGGTCAGGCGCAGCCAGGCTGGCAGGCCACTTACCCTCAGCAATGGCGCCCAGCACCAGGATGCCCGACTCCTTGACCACCCACTCGGGGTGGAAGAGGAGGCCCTTGAGCAGGGGGAGTAGGTGGGGCAGCAGTTCCTCCCGGAAGACGTTAGCCAGGACGTCCAGTGCAGCCGCTGAGCACTTCCCTGGGGTGGGAGGGGAGATGGGGGGGAGGGGTGGCGGGCTCAGGGAGGCACATCAGGCAGGCCACCAGCCCTCCTCTCTGTACCCCCCAGGATCAGAGATCGTGATTAGAATCTTCATGATTTGCTCCGTATAGGCTTCTGATTCCCTCCTGAGAGGGGAGCCCAGGGCTTGCTGCCCCCTACTTCCCCCTTCTCACCCCAGGCCAGGCCACTTACTCAGATTCCAGTCGGACAAAGCATCATCGTCATCATCATCCTCTGCATCCTCAGAGCCATCAGGCCGCTCAGCCTCATGGGGCAGCGTCACCGTGCGTGACTTGTGGAAACGTGGCTTGATATCCTGCTCGCTGTCAGGGACGGCCTCATCCTCCTCCACATCCCCCTGTGAAGCCAGGCAGATGGCTAAGCACCACAGAGGCCCCCATCCCCAGTGCCCCAGCCTTCATCCACCTGCCTGTGCCTGGTGGTCAGCCCTAACTAACCTTGAGCAGGATGATGTCGATTTCTGAGTACTTCATCCCGTTTACCAGGATAGGGATCAACCTGTTGGAAGAGAGGCTGTTAATCAGGATGCAGGGGCCCCAGAGGGGGCTTACAGCCTGGGGAAGCGGGAAGCGGAGGGGAGGGGAGGAGGTCAGGGAGCCAAAGGCTGACCGCACATGCTGATCCTGCTTATGCCACACCCACTCATTTCCCTTAGTGGGTGCTATCTCAGCCGAGTCTCAGCCACTGTGACTGGGTCAGAGCTGACACTACTCCTAGCTCCACAGGAAGGCTCTGGACCCAGACCCCTGGCCACTCAGTGAATTCCCGACCCCTGAATACACTGAGAAGCTTGGAATAGTGCCTGACCCCTAGCACACCATAGAGCAGGGACATGTGGCCCTGTCACCAGGCACTTCCCTAGGATGGGGCCTGGTTAGGGGACCAAACAGGCAGGGCAGCTTGCCCCCTCAGCTGGAGCCCATGCACCTCGGGATTGGAGATTTTGGTTAGAGCCCTCACTGACTCGGGGATAGAAAAGTGATCCAAGTTGGTCAAGGAGGATCAGTCCTAGGATTTTTGCGGGTATACTGGCTGAGAGAGAATTTCTTTACTCTGAGGCTCCTGAGCTGGAAGGCTGCAGAAGGCCACGGTACTACGATGAGGGAAGGCTGTGCCTGAGAACAAAGCCAACATAGAGGAAGTGGATCTGAGACCAGACAGACGCCTTTCACATCCTTTGAGCACCTGGATCCAGCTATGCCTAAAGCCTCTGTTGAGTCTTCACTTTTTTCCACCTATAACTTAACCTAATTTTTAAGTCATTAAAGCTACATACTTATCGTTTGCAAAATAAACGTGCACAGGAATAAAAGTAAACCGAGATACAAGATGTGGACTGAGGCTAGCGCAGGAGCTGACCAGAAGGAAAGGCATAGGCATGGCAAGGGGTGGAGGCTGGGGTGGGACAGAGGGCAGAAGCAGCACTCACTGGACCAGGTGGGAGGCCAGGACTTCCTTGCAGATGGGCTGCTCAGCCAGTGTCAGCCAGAACTCGCAGGCCTCAAGGGCCACGTTCTCATCGTGGTCCTGGGTCCTCTGCAGCATGTACTGGGGTGGGATGGGAGAAAGGCTAAGGCCTGGCCCGGCCAGGGGTGGCTCCCCACCTGCCTCCCACCCCTCAGCGCACATGCGGGCTGGCCCTGGCCAGGCGCACCTGGATAATGCTGTGCATGTGGGGGATGAGCCTGTCGATCCGCACTTCCAGCAGCATCACCAGTGCACGGCACACGTTCTTCCGCACCTCAGGGTCATCATCCACGGCCAGGGCGAACAGATGCTACAGGGAAGCCGGGGTCAGCTGCGGCTGGGCCCTCAGCCCTCCCCCTGCTCCCCTCCCCAGCCCAGTGGCCCACCTCGATGAAGGTGTCGATGTTGTCCATCAGTGCCTGGGCCCGGTCCATGATAAACTGATTCACACAGGCGATGGCATGGGACCTGGCAGGGGGCAGGCAGCATATGAGTCACCCCTGACCCCACCCGTCCCACCTGCTCCAGCCCCCCTGCAGACCCCTGGGGAGCCGCACCCACCGGATCTTGGGGCTGCAGTGCTTGAAGAACTGTAGGAACTTGGGAATCATGATGTTGAGGGGCCTGTTGAGGGCATCGCTGTCCAGAAGTTCGGATGAGTCTTCGCAGATCTTCTGCAGGGCTCCGAAGGCTCCCTGAGTGGAGGGGAGCAGGCACATGGGTGTGGGTCCCGGTGTGGCCCCAGCTCCCGCTTAGGCAGGCAGGCCATGGCTCGTCCCCTACCTCACAAGTGTTGTAATCCTCCGAGTTGAGTAAGTTGCACAGCTGGGGCAGCAGCTCGGGCCACATCTGCAGCTCGCCCTTGGAAGCGATGGTGGTGATGAGAATGCCTGGGGCGGCCAGGAAAGGATGCTGCCTCAGGCTGGGTGCGGGCCTGCCTGGCGCCCCAGCCCTCCTTGCTGCGCACTCACTCCAGCACACACACTTTCTGTGCGCTACCCACTGTAACCCTACACACTCTTTGAGATCCTCTGAGTCTTACTGTGAGCCAGCCCTGTTTCAGCCCCTGGGATGCAGCACAGAAGTAAACACAAAATCCCTGCCCTTAGGAACTGACTGTCTAGTGAGGGAGGCTGTGAGGTAAAGATAAATCAGCAAAAGACCTGGGCGGCTAGATGCCAAGAGATAAGGGAGGAAATAAACCAGAGAAGATGGTTAGCAAGTGCTGAGGATGAGGGTAGCAATTTTTAATTGGGTGGCTAGAGAAGGCCTTACTAGGTGACACCTTGATATCTGAGCAAAGACCTGAGGAGGTGAGGGAGAAGCGTTCATCTAGGTTCTGTTCTCAGAAGTGAGAACAGCTGTTTCAGGAGGGAGTGGTTCAGAGCATGGACCTGACCTAGTCACTTCTGAGCTCTGATACTTGCCAGGCAAATCCCTTAACATCTATGTGCCTCAGCTTTCTCATCTGTAAAATGGCAGTAATAACAGTACTACACTACCATCCACGGTGCTGGAACATTCAGTGAATCAATATCCTTAACACACTGAGAAGTTTCTTGGCCAAGAGTGACAGCTCAGGGCATCGTCACAGGCTGACTCCCGCTGCACCCTCTTACCTATGGTGGCCCGGATGAGCGAGGAGGCATCGCCGATGTTGTTAAGACATTCCTGTTTGATGAAGTCGGCCACAGGTGGTGGAAAGCTCTGGTAGTGTGCCTTCACGTTGTTCTTGAGGATGAGGCCACTGAGAGAGCGAGTTGGCTCATCTGGGGGAAGAGGGCTGAGGCTTAGGGAACCAAAAGGGAGAACGTGGGGTCAGGCTTGTGTGGAGGGGCACCGAGGGCATACCTTCCGACTTGAGTCTGGTCAGGACAAATATCAGGTAGTTGTTGAAGTCGGGAAACTGGTTCAGTTGTTTGAGTTTCTGCTAGGTTGTTAAGGGTCTTGGGAGACAGAGGTCTTCCCCAGGCAGAGCCCCCTTACTGCCATAGAGCTGATACTACTTCTGACTATGGGGACCAGGCAACCAGCTCCTGGAACCCCACCTGTCAGCCCCCATGCCCAGAATAACACAGCATTTCAGGCACATGAGATCCATACAGCGGGTGGGGGAGCATGCCTGAGCTTCCCACCACTCCTGAAGATCTGGCCAGAGCAGGAGAGGGTTAGCAAACTCAGCTCTCTCTGAAGTTGGCAGCTCCACTCACTAGCAATCCAATGTTGCATGCTTTTTTTTAAAAAAAAAGGGAACTCACACTTTCAAGTGAAACTTGCTAATGGTTTAAATAATTTAAAAGTTTAACTTATAGCATTTTAAATGACCAATTGAAAAAAGGAAATTTTACCCATTAAACTCAACTAAAGCCAAGCGCCAGCTAAGAGTGCCCCCTTCTCCTGCCGGGCCACATTTCCTCTGGGAATGGGACCCAAGAATCCTAATCCTTAATTCTCTGCCAATTCTCTGCCTGCTCCTGCCACAGCAGAAAGAGTCTAAGAATTAGAGAGTAGACCCCTTCCTCTCTGGCCTTCAGGAGCTGCAGATGTCTGCCCCGTCCCCCCCAGACCCGGAAGGAAGGAAGGATACATCCTGCACGATGCGCTGCGTGGCTGTGTTGGGCGACTGCGAGTCTTTGAGCAGCTGCAGGACCTGCTGCAGGCCCTGCTCGTCTGGCTGCCAGTCCATGGCGCAAGGTGAACTGCGGGGGTAGGGGCCAGGATCAGCGCTGGATCCCAGGGGCTCCGTGTGAGTCCCGGGCTGAGCCCCCGCAGGGGTGGTGGCAGCGGTAGCAGGGCGGGAGCGTCCTCGGCGGACAGGGGGAGGCCGCCGATCCACGCCCGCCCAAGTGCGGGGTCCCCGCCAGCTGCGCCATCCACGGCCGCGCAGTCGCGGGCTCGGGAGGGCGGGCGGGGGTATGTGGAAGCGGGCCATGCGTGGTGGCGACGGGACCCGGCGGATCCTCATCCCACCCAACACTGGGCCTTCATCCCACCGCGGCCCATGCCGCCGCCCTCGGCTCCGGGCCTTAAGGCTTCCACTTCCCTCGAAGCTGCTAGGCGAGGGCCCAGCCACCTCCCCATCCAGGGGCCCTGCCCCAGAACACGACAGCGCCCCAGCCCCCGTGGTCTCTCCCGTGCCGGCACGCAATCCAGCGATTCCCCTTAATCAGACCCAAAGCAGTCTCCAGACAGGTCCCTCATGCCTCTCCGCAGGAGAGTCAACCAAGCCCACCTATCCGGCGACAGAAGGCCCCTGGACGGGTCCCTGTCGCTTCCTCAATCAGGTCTGGCAAAGCCGACCCCGACAGCGCTCCAACCCCCACCCCCCGCCCCAGTGAGCATTAACTCCCGCTGACGGGTCACTGCTGCTTCCCCCAATCAAGTTCGACCAAGCCTCCCACCACCTCGAACCGAAAACCCTCTTCGTCCGATCCCTGCGGCTCCCCCCAATTAGACCTGGCCGAACACTCCCCGGGGCACTTCCTCCAACTGATCCCAGCGACGCCTCGCAGTCAGACCCAGAAAAGCCCTCTAGGCCGAAATCTGAAACCCCTTCCCTATCAGGGTACAACAAGCACCCCCCCCCAACTTTTCAATGCGGCCTCCCCCAATCAGACCCAACCATGCCCCACCGAAACAGCCCCCTACACACACCCGATCCTCGCGACGTCCCCCAATCAGTCCCTAAGCAGTCCCCATACGATTGCCCCAATCAGAGCCCCTCCAGCCCGACCCCAGGCGACCCACTGGCCCGATTCTCGCGGCACCGGGACCTGGCCCGGTTCCGAGGCCCCACCCCCTAAGCCCGGCTCGGTTCCCCCCTCCCCCGCCCCGGCCCATTCTCGCTGCCTCCTCAATCGGGCCCAACCGGGTTCTCGGCCTTTCTCGGTCAGGCGCGGCCCCGACGCCCGGGCCGCGCGCCGCGCAGGCCTGAAGCCCTGCGGGGGTCGACGCAAGCCGGGGCCCAGCCGGTTAGGGTCCGGGTGAGGCTCACTTACCCGGCCTCGGGCAGCAGCAGCGGGGCCTTAAGCCGCGGCTTCTCCTGAGACTCGCGAGGAAGGAGGGAGCCAAAGAGAGGGAGCAAAAAAAAAAAAAAAAAGAAAAAAAAAAACGCGGCCGTATATGAACCGCGGAGGCTTCCGTACGCCGTTCAAACTGGCCTAGAAGAACCAATCAGGAGAAGCAGATGTCGCACGTGGCCTGGCACCGGGAGACCTAGGCCCCACGGATGCCGGGTCACGTGACCGAAGAGACGAAGGCTCTCTAGGCCTCTCTGGCCGGCCGGTCCTCCCACCATCTCGTTTTCTCAGCCTGCCTCACGCTGGCCTGACAGGAGCTCTTTTCTGGAACTAGGAGTTTGGTGGCGCGTGGGACTTTTTGGTGTATGGTGGACCTGGAAACCCTTCAGTCAGAGCCACCTGCGCCTTTGTCACCCCCCTCCTCTAATAATTGAACTGTGCCTTCCTCCCTCCATCCAGATGGTACTTGGGAGGAGTACATGTGCGTGCAGAGAAAGAGTGGAGGGGACTGAGCCTGGGGTGGACTTTATACCCGAGACAAAGAAGGGAAAGCCAGACAAAGGGAGTGCCTGAGACGGGCTGGGTTCCTGAAGAAGCCTCTGCCATATTTTGCGCTATTTATTTTCCAGTACTGTTTGACAACTTTTAAAAGGATATGAAAAAAAAAAAAAACACGAGGATATAAAATTTTAAACGAAATGAACTAATAAAATAAACGCTAGAGCAAAAGGCCTATCTCCTTTCGTTCCCTGAGGCTGAATGAGGTGAAACAGTTAAGGAAATTTAGGTAAGGGAAGGAAGACGAAAAAACACATTCCGTGATTCTTGCGCCGTCCGAGTACAAAGTAGGGCACCCCTTTTCTTTCTCTTAAGAGTAAAGCGGAGTAGGGAGGAGCATGAGCGTCCCCGTTTCCCCCTCCCCACGTCTCCGCCCTCCTGACAAAAAGTTGGGCGACCTTCTGCCCCTCGGAGCTTTAGTTTCCCCATTTGTCGAATGGGTATAAGAATAGTTTGCTGGGTTAGAGATAATCCAAGTTAAGCATTACAAGACCTGCAGTAAATTGTTCTTCAAAAACATGGCTTTTACTCCGAGGCTCAAGGCCGTCCTTTTACTGTATTTGGCCCCTCCCTAAACCAATATTTACTGAATTTACTGAATCAACTAGGGCTCTAATCCCAAAGAACAACCCAGCCCTGCCCCGAGGGACGTTTTGGCCTCGGGAGAGGCACAGGTCAATTCTTGCCCCAGCCTGGAGGAGGGGGACAGTTTTCTCAGTCCACTTGCCATCGGCAAAGTCAGTCCTGGCTCCGTTCATTCATGAAAAACAGGTACCTAAGGCCTCTCTTGCCGAATACTGGGGCCGCCAGGGTTTTGGGAAGGGTCAGCTGGCGCCAAACTCCACTTCAGGAGTTGGGATCGCTAAAATAGCGGACTGGATTCCCACCTCAGCCGGCTCCGCTAGACAGGAAATGGGTTTGAGGGACACATGCGGAAAGCCGCCGCCTTCGCATGCGCAACGGTCTTCCCTCGCGCATCGTGAGGGCCTAGAACTACAAATCCCATCTTGCCGTGCGCCCGCGTCGCCGCGCTTACGATCTCTGGCTGAGACTCGAATCTGAGGGGTTGGAGAGCCCCCCAGAGTTGGGCGTTGAGCAGAAGGAAGAATGAGGCTGAGGGGCTGGGACGGGATCTGGAGGTTTCGGGAGAGGATGCGAACCGTAGGAGTTTTCTGCTCACGGTTGGGGGTTGCCTCAGACAAGGGTCAGGTGGGGAGCGAGTTGGAGATGCAGGAGAGAATTTGTTAATGCTCAGCCCCTACTTTTAATATGTCTAGTGTCCAACGGCCCCGAGCAGGCCTCGGGGGAGAGAGGAGTCCGGGCAGAATAATGTGACCCCTGCTGCCTCTATAGTCCACAGTATTGGCCCTCGTGTGATCACAGGTCTTTCTTCCTCTCCCCAGATGGTGAATTTCAGTACTGAATCGAAAATCAAAAACAAAAAATTTTCCCCGTATTTATTATGCACCTACTGCCTGTCAGTGTACAAATGGTATTCTCACAACAGCGCTGTGCACGGCAAATTTACTTCAACTAGAAGCGCTCAGTGCAAAAAAGAAACTCAAAGAACTGATGCCCCACGGTGAATCTGAGATGGGAGACAAACACCTCTCAGTTTACAACAGCCTCCCTGCCTGAGCATCTCATCACACTGCACCTTCCTATCAAGGTATTTCTCAAACACGGTCCCCAAACACAAGCCAGTTGCTTCACCTAGAGAAGCAATAACAGCCACTTTGTCAGAGTTAACGATGGCTGTATGAACATTGCCCTTTAGAACTTCACTCTACGAGGAGTTTCAGTATTTTATCCCTACTTTATAGATGAAGAACCTGAACCACAAAAAGGCTGAATGACTTGCCCAAGATCACACAGCAAACAGACACCAGAATAGTTTGAAGCTGGGACTGTGTGACTCACCAAAACCTGAATTTGATTCTCCTCCCTCTTCAGGCTTTCCCCAGGTCAGGGCAGATGAGCTCAGTGAAAGGAGGTGCTGGGACGCCATCAGCTCCCTCTGCCTCCTGATACTCCAGAATAGAGGCTGAGCTGCTGCAGGGGCGACCTACTTCTCCCACTTATGTTTCTTTTTAAAGATCCAGAGGCTGTGGGTGGCTTTGAGGGAGGAGGAGGTAGAGTTGGCTCCATTGGCTTCCTATGTCCTCACCCCCACACTACATCCCCAAGGTTAAAGTCACACTTGGGGCAGCTCAGCATCCTGAAAGTAGGAGGGAGACCTTTGAGGTGATGTGGAAAATAAACCAGACAAGACTTACAGTGTGTTAGCAGGAAGTGACGGGGGGACATGTTGCCTGTTCCAAAGGCTGTTTGCTCACTCTTCAAGCCGGGCGTGGTTTCAGCTCAGGGTCTTTGCACCTGCTGTTCCTTTAGCCTGAACACTCTTCCAAGGACCATCTTCACTGCCTGCCCCACCTCCTTCGGGACTTGGAACAAATGGTGTGGCCATTCCCGACCAACTTAAAGTTGCCATCTCTCCCACTCTCATCACAGTCCCCCTTTCATGCTTTTTTCCCCAGCCACAGAATGTATAACCATGTGGTGCTCTGTATTTTGTTTCTTGTCTGTTGCCCCCAACCAGAACGTTCGCTCCACTAGGACAGGAAGTTTGGTGTTTTGGTGCTCAGTATTTGGAATGCCCCACGCCCCACAGGTTGAATCTGGCAGTGTGAGGCTGGGTAGGTGCTACCTCAGCCCTCCTCCCCCTCCCTCTACGGTGGTTGAGGGCCAAGCACATGGTTACCACCTGATCCTGAGAGTCATGATGCTCCCCTGTTGTAAGAGGGATGGGAGCCTGGCCCTAGGATGGGCAGGAGTGCCGAGGTGCTCAGCATTCGTGCCTGGAAAGGCCTGGGAGATGGGCCCACAGCTGGGGGGCCTAGATGTTGCTCCAGGTCTAATAGGTTTGAAAAGGGGTCAGGAGACAAGGACATCTTAAAACATTTGTGGGCTCCAGGGAAAGCAGGCAGCCAGGCAGCCTTCAGCTCCAGCAGGATGAGCAATGAGGCCAGGAAGACACATAAGTACAAGGAGTACTAGAGGGGCACTAGGGATATCAGGTTTCCTTTAGGACACCTTGTCCCCTGATATATCAACTGTCATGTTCCGCAAGGTGGGACAAACAAGCCCCTTCCATGGAAGGGCTACAGGTAGCTGGCAGGACAGAGCAGCCCCACGGGAATCCAGATCCTAGCCCTCTTTACTTCCTCCACTGCCAACACCCTACCACCTCCCCTTGCCTGATCATGGCCTGGCCTCCTCCATCTCCCAGGTTCTGCCCAGACCCCTTCAGCCAGAGGGATCCTGTTAAGACATACTGAATAAAACACATCATGTTGCTCCTTACCTCACAACCCCCCCAAAGGTTTCTCACCCAAATTCTCACCCTAGCACACAAGGCTCTGCATATAATCCACCCATGCTCCTCACTCAGCCAGCTCCAGTCACAGGGGCCTCCCCAAAGCTCCCCATAAGGGCCAGGCACTCTCTCTATCTTTATGCTGGCTGTTCACTACCCCTGGGACAGGCTTTCTCACCTCCCTCAGGACTCTGGTCAAATGTGTCAACTAAAATAGACCCCTCCCTGCAGCCTCTATCCTGTCCTTCTTCGCAGTCACCTCCCAAAATGGCTTCCCCCTTTCATCTGTGTCTGTTTCCTTCCACAATGGCAGGGAGCATGCATGGTCTGTTCTGTTCACTGCAGCAGCCACAGGGCCCAGAAAAACCCAGGCACACCAGAGGTGCTCAGTGTCTTCTGATCTGAACAAACTGACAGCTTTGGCCCAGCCCAAATGGGACTGTGAAGAGACACTGAACAAGAACACCCAGCAGTGGGGGGGGGGGAAGTCAGGGGTGAGACCTGAGGAGAGTTCAGGCCTACAGGAGGTGATGCACCCTCGTTCTCCCCCCACACCCCCAAATCCCTCCCTCACTGGGCCAGATCCAGGCTTTGGTGGGTGCAGTGCCAGCCATGAGGGGTGGGCTTAGGTTGGAGAACAGCAAAGAAGGCAAACCAAGCACACAGCTCCAGCACTAGGTCAAGTTCTTTACTTCCCAGAAGTGGTGGCTAAAGGGAGGGAGGAGAGGGTGAGAAGAGGAAGACAGAAAGAGCCAGAGAGAGGGAGGAGCTGGGAAGACAGGGGACAGTAAACCACTGTTCTATGAAGTCTCAGGAGGCAAGTGCTCAAGGTAAAAAAGAGTCCTGGAGAATCGTCCGCAGCTGCGGCAGCTGCGGGAAGCATCTCGGTTTCCTTCTGTATATAAGTCCTTGGGGGAAAAAGGCTGCCGCGCTGCCGCTGCATTAAATAGTTATGTACATCGCAGAGTCCCAGGCCGTGGGCAGGCAGGGAGGGGGGTCATTTCACCAGGGGCCGAGTTTTATCATCATCGCCGCACTGGTGGGCTTTGTACTTTTTCACCTCTGCCATGTACTTGGCCCATGCATCACCTTTACTTGTTAATACCTGTTGGGGGGAGGGGAGGGACACACGGGGGTTGGGAAGGAGATGCCAAGGAGGCCAGGAACCAGGGTCAGGACTGTCCTGAGACAGCTGACCCACCCACAGAGTCACCGCAAAGGTCTTGGGTGTGAGGTAAAGATATGGAGAATCAAGTTATCTGGGAACTTTGTTGAAAGCCCTCCTCCCCCACCCAGTACACCCATCCAAGGGCTAGATACTGAGGAGGGAGGGACAGGGCACCTGGGCCAGGAACTGAGGCTGGAAGGAAAAGGCAACGTGGGCGGCCCCCCATACCCAGCCTGCTCACCTCATCCTCCGTCTTCTGCTTCTTGGCTACTATTCCCGTCTTGAGGGCTAGTTTGTTCCCGCCTCTGCGCTTGCCCACCTGGGTGAAGGGACAGAAGACTGCAACGGTTACAGGAGCCGGGGCCCGCCCTTGGCGGCGCTGAGGCCCACTACACCTTCCTAGCCCGGCCCGGTGGCCCGTCCCGACGCCGCGCCCAGCTCCACCAGCCGGCCGACCTGCGCAGCAATCAGAGAGGAGCACACGCGACTCAGCGCCTGCCCTGGGCCCATGATGCCCAGGCAGTCCTGGGCCCCCGGGCTGCCCTCCCAGGGAGAGAAAAGAATTCCCACATCGGTGGGGACGAGCGCTGTCCTCACCCTCCCCTAGTAGAAACCACACAGGCAGCAACAGCTCCCTTTATTGAGCACTTACTGTATGCTAAGCCCTGTGCCAAGTGCTTTGGATATACTATCTCCTTCTACTTTCACAGTCACCTTACGATGAAGGTTACCATCCCCATTGTAAAGATGAGGAAACATCTCTGAAAAGGAGAAGCCTGTACCCTGGATCATGCCAACAGCAAACAGTGGAGCTGGATTCAGGGTCAGGTGTGTCTAGGCCACAGAGCAGCATCCTTAACCACCAAGCAACACTGTTCCCCTACATGTAACCGGGCCTGGCCTCTTTGAGGATGCTCCTGCAAATGGCCCCTTGATGAACAAATGAAACAGGCAGTGACAACTACTGCTATTCTCACTCACAGAGGGGCACTCGGCCTCCACCCAGTTCTCACACCAGCCCAGGTCCTGCCACTTCCCCTTCCTCAAACATGTCTTACTCTGAACTTTCATCCTGGTCCTCTGTTTTCTCCCACAGACTTGAGGGTTTCTTGTGCCCCAGGGGCTGCAACAGGCTTTACGGACATCCCATCCCTATCCCTCAGCCAGGCATTAAGTGACCTGTGCTGCTGGGACTATTCTCACACTCATTTCTGACGGATGAAGAAACTTGACCCCCAGTTCGTTACTCTCACACCACACTTTTTTCTCCATACCACAGGAACTTGCTCTCAACACCAGAGACAAAGCAAGCTCAGAGTTGACAATCAATATAGGTACCATTTCTTTGGCCTAGAGTTTCTCAATCGCATATACTAGTGACATTTTGAACTGGATCATTTTTGTTGGGGAGGGGGAGACGGTTGTTCTGCACATTGTAGGATGTTGAGCACCATTCCTGCCCTCTACTCATAAATGTCAATAGCACTCCCTCCCCCAGTTCTGACAACCAAAATATCTCCAGACTTTGCGAAATGTTGGGATGATGTGCGGAGAATCGTCCCCAGTTGAGAACCACTGGTTTAGCCCTTCCTATAAGAAAGGCCCAGTGCTAATCACATCAGAAGATGCGATGATGCCCATTTCTGCAAGCAGGGAAAATGAGGTTAGGCCACATCAGACGCCCCAGGAAAGCAGAGGTGCCTGTCATAATCAACACAGCATACCCATGACCTAGCACACTGCCCAGCAAAAGGTAAGGTGCTCAATAAATGGACACTGGACGAATGAGACTCAGGGAAGTCAAGCAAATCCCCTAGGGTCACACAGTAAGCAGTCTGAGTCTCTCATCCACACAGCTCAGAGTCCAGACTTGACTATGCCCCCCATCCCCATAGTGGGAGATGGTCCCAGTATCCAAAGTTCGGGATTCCACTCAAACAGGAATCCTGGTATCCTGGTTTCCCCATCCTCGGAGCGCTGTTAATAATGGAATTCCCCCCAGCTCCCAGTTCTTGCGGGCATACTGCAGGGGTCCCCACCTCCGCCCCCAGACCTCTCTCGTCGAGAATCCAGTTTCCGAATCCTCAGCGGGTGACCCGGACGGCTCCCTCATTGGGGTCGGAGGGTGGACCTGGATCCCGATCCCCTTTCTCGAGCCCGATTCCCCCTGCCAAGGAAGGCCCTGGCGCCCGCCCCCACCCCCGCGGCTCCTTACGAAGCTGAGCGTAGGGCCCGGGCCGCCCTTCCTCTTCGGATCCCCGGGACCCGCGGCGGCGGCGGTGGCCGGCTGGTCGGGTCGCTGCGGGCCCGGGGGCGGCTCTTCCTGCCGCTGCCGCTGCTCCTCCTCCATCTTCCGCTTGAACAGCTCCAGGAAGCTGCCGTCGTTGGCGAACAAGTTCACGCCGCCCGACACCGGGCTCGAACCCGAGCCCGACACTTCATCATCCCCGCTCTCGGGCGACGTCCCGGGCCCGGACTCAGCCCATCGGCTCCCGCCGCCGCCGCCGCCCGCGGGGCCCGGCGCCTCCCGGCCCGGAGGTTCCGCCCGTCTCCCTCGGGCAGCCATTTTGTCGCCAGGTACCTCGCAAAGGATTCCGGGAAGGCCGCTCCGGGCCCGCGCTTGGCGCCAGACTTGCCTCGTCCCGGGCAATGCATGCCGGGAAGACCGGTCTGGCCCTCAGGCATCCGCAGTGGAGGCGGGGCATGAGGGGCGGGGTGAATGAGGAGCAAGGTTTGACGCTACGCGCCGGGGGGCAGACGCCCCGCCCCGCCCCCGCCCCGCGGATCGTTATAGCCCTGCTAGACTCCCGCAGACGTTACGCAGAGAAGGTTTCTTCCGGAATGAGACTATTGTCTGCGCCTGGGGCTGTAGCGGGCTCTCGGAGTGAGGTTCCCGCTTGGGACTTGGGGGCGTATTAGCTTTTCGCAGCTAGAATCCACTTCTGGCACCAGGGATAATCTCAGTGAGGGATGGGACCTCGCCTGAGGCTGTGTGCTCAGCTGACACCTCGGAAGCTGGGTCCCTAACTAGAACTAACTAGAGGGCATATCTAGCCTGGGCCCCCAGCATAGAAATGGGGGTGTCTCTGGATTGGGTACCTGTCTCTGGGGTGGAGCTTTTATTTGGGAATAGAGACACAGCTGACTCCAAGGAGCTGGGGTCCCCATTTGAAAGTCAGGGTATTATTTTATGTGCTGGAGTACTCAAATGAAACCGAGGATATTTCTAGGCTGGAGTCTCCATCTAAGAGTGTCCGCTGAGGGCCTGGGACCCAGCCTGTATTCCTGCCCAGGGCAGAGTTTCAGAGAATTGGCTGAACTGGAGTTTCCCCTCGGACAGAGAGCAAACTGGAAGGAGGTTTTCGGGAACAGGGTCCCTTCTACGACAAGGAGCGCAGTTGCAAGAGTTGTCCCTGCCCTGTCCTGTCCTGCATGGGGGCTCAAGGCTCACTGGACAAGGATCTGCGGACCTCGCCCACAACTGGAGTCGCCCTCCCTCTAATCCACTAGCAGCCCCGTGACCGTCTCCAGCCAACGAATCGGTTTGTTTATGATTGGTTTGCGTCAGGAAACCGGTGGTTCCCAGCCAATTGAATAACAGAAGAGACGGACCTGAGGCGGTGTTGGGACCCAGGTTGGAGAATAGGGGGGGAATGATCGACATGAAGTTGAGCCTATGGAGTCAGGTCAGGGTGGACCTTGGATCTAACTTCTTGAAAAAGGTATGCAGCGGGTGTTTGGCCGGTTGCTAAGGAGAGGTTGCCGGCTACCGGGACCTGAGAGTGATTGGTAAAAGTAAGAAAAGATGTAGCCAATGAAAGGAGCGCTGCAAGACTTAGGGGCCAATCAATAAAGGGGAGTAGCCTGGGATTTACCAATATGTTAATTAGGCGGGGGGAGTCTTTGAAGAAAATATAGACAAGAGGCTGACAAGCTGAACCTTGGAAGGGGAAGACGTTGGAAATATAGCTTCTATTAGCTCCTGAAAGTTAGGCCATGAGAAAATTAGTTCAATCTTCTAGCCTTGATGGTGTTGTGATAGGAAATTTCCCCTGTAGGTGCTTTGCATGGTGCGCTCCGCTTGATCACGTGAGCCGTTTCCAAGATGGCGGCGGGGGTGGCCGGGTGGGGGGTTGAGGCAGAGGAGTTCGAGGATGCCCCTGATGTGGAGCCGCTGGAGCCCACGCTTAGCAACATTATCGAGCAGCGCAGCCTTAAGTGGATCTTCGTCGGGGGCAAGGGTGGTGTTGGAAAGACCACCTGCAGGTAAGGAGGCTGCGATGGTGGCCGGGAAAACGGATGGGATGTACCACAGGGCGAAGAGGAGGCCAAGGACCGGGTCTTCCACCACCAGCCGTGCAAGAGGGCTGGGCTGGGGCCTTCCGGGTTGTACTCTTCGGAAGTTATCTGGAGCAGATGGAAGCTACCTCCTGAATACAGGCCTGTTCAAGGGCTGAACCACATTGGATCCAGCGCACGGGAGCCTGGAGAGCGTTTAGATGTCCCAATCAGCTAGACTGTACCAGAGTGAGCCCAGAGTAGGGGGAGGGGCAACGGGGCGACCTGTCCTAGTCTGGTGAACCTTGCCATTCTATGCCCACGTGGGGGTGGGGGTGGGAGTGGAAGGCAGGAGAGAGGGCACATGATCAGACTACCCATTCAGCTGGGAAGAGGGGGAGGGGTCCCCGGGGCAAATTACCCTGGACAAGTGGACTGAACTATCGAATTTAGCAGGAGGTGCAAAGGACCCCATAGCTTAGAGTTGAGGGAGGGGACACAGGGTCAAGTTGGCTGGATAGCTGGACCATGTTACTTTGTGCCACCAAGGAAGCAGGCATCAGGCGGGACGGACACATTCAATTGAACCTTACCACTATATAGCCAGCTGGAGGGCTCAGTAGGTGAGGTCTGATAGGGTCCCTCTGCAGGGATTGAGGCTTGATCCCACAGTCATCCGTACTCTTCTCTCAAGGCCCTTGCTGATCCAGGTCCCCTGCTCCTGGGACCCTTCTTCTCCCCATGCAGACCTAAGGAGCACAGCCTAACCCTTCACTTCCCACCTTTTGGCCTTTCCCTTGCCCAGCTGCAGCTTAGCAGTCCAGCTATCCAAGGGGCGGGAGAGTGTTCTGATCATCTCCACTGACCCAGCCCACAATATCTCCGATGCATTTGACCAGAAGTTCTCCAAGGTGCCTACCAAGGTCAAAGGCTATGACAACCTCTTCGCCATGGTGAGTGCAGCAGGGCTCAGCCCCGCCCCCCCGCCCCAGCTCTGGCAAAGGCACCTTCAGGCCTTTCCTGTGAACACCCACCATCAGCTACCATGTCCTGCCCATTCTCCATCCTCTGTCTCTCCACTTTCACTCCTTCTTCAACATACCCACAGGGGAATGAGTGAGGAACGTTTGTGGAACAGAAAGGAAGCCAGAGTGACTGGAGCTTAGTGAGCAAGGGAAGGGAGGGAGACATTGATCAGGACCACATGGTGTAGGACCTTGCAGCCCACTGAGATCAGTTTAGCTTTGTTTCCAAGTTAATGGGAAGCTGTTTGTTTTAAGCAGAGTAATGTCATGGCCAAATTCGTTTTCCAAAAAGTTCCCTGTAGTTCTCATGCAGAAATTGGATTGTAAGTCAAGGATGGAAACAAGGAGACTGGGACAGTGACCAGGCTAGGAATGATGGCACCCCAAAATTGGGAGGAGGGGTGAGAAGTGGTCAAATTTGGGATGTATTTTGGAATTAAAGCAATTTAACTGCTTGGTTGTAATGGATGAGAGAAAGAAATGAATTAAGTATAAGTACATGTCTTAGTTGGCTCCCTGGGCAGCTGAGGTGGGGAAGACTGGGAGAGGAGCAGGTTTAGGAGGCCAAAAGTCAGGAATTTTATTTGGCCACAATGAGACCAAGGTGCCCACTGGTCATCCAAGTGGAGACATCAGGACAGCAGCTTAGTTATGTGAACCTGGAGCTCAGAGGAGGTTGGCGTTGATTTGAGAGTCATTGTCCCAATGGTGGTATTTAAAGCTGTGTGAGTGGAGGAGCGCGTGAAAGAATAAAGAGGCCCAGAAACAACCCCGGGGGCACATCAGCATTTAGGGTCCAGCAGAGGAGGAAGAACCATTGAAAGAGGCCAAGAAGGAGCCACAGGTGAGGTGGGAGGAAAGCAAGAGAGTGTGGGCTCCTAAGCTCCAGGAGGACAAAGGGACTAGGGCAGAAAGGTTGTCGGCTCTAGCAGGCACCTCAGTTTTAAGCAGATCACCCTGGGAATGGGGGCAGAAGCCTGCCTGGAATGGGTGAGCTGAGGTGGACACAGTGATCACCATGATGAGAGCAGAGAAATGAGCATGGCCGTCCCTGGAGAGGGAAGGGAATGAGGGTTAAGGAAGGCTTTTCTGAGGAAGGAGATGCTAGTGTATGTTTGCTGCTGCGCATGCTTCAGGAAATTCCCTGGTGGTCCAGTGGTTAGGACCCTGGGCTCTCACTGCGAAGGGCGCAGGTTCAACCCCTGGTCAGGGAACTTAAGATCCCACAGGCTGTGCGGTGCAGCCGGAGGAAAAAAAAAAAAGCTTCAACTGGGAGGGACAAGTGATGTTGCAGGAAGGAGTAAGGATGCCGGCTGAGGACGGGCCTCAGGCAGGCATGAGCTCGCTCCAGCGCACAGACCCAGGACTTGGGCTCTGCCAGGACCAGGGGCTTAGAAGGAATGTGGGGGGACTGGGGCGTTTCCTGGGAGGAAATGAGGGTGTTGGCAGCCAGTGGCTTCGCTTTCTCACTGAGGCACAGGCGAGGCACAGGCCTCAGCAGAGGGTGAGGGGCACACGGGCCAGAAGGGGTTTGAGGAGGGAGAAGATGTGGCGTTAACATTCCCATGAGTGGATTTTCTGGCTCGTCGAGTGCCTGTTGGAGATTTGTGATCAGGAATGGGGAGCAAGGTTGAGTTCTTCGTCTGGGGTGTTCCCCTGATGTTCACCTCGGTGTAGCCATGCCAGCGAGCTGCGAATAACCAGGATGGGGCTTTTGCCAACCACAGAGGGAGAAGGGAGTGTTTGCAGAGGCATCTTGTGGAGACTGGGCTGGATGAGAGTGCCGCCCAAGAGGGACACTGACGGTGAACAAGCGGGCAGAGGTGCGGGGATGAGGTGGCCCAGGAAGGTCTAGAATAACAGGAAGTGAGAAGGCTGGGGTCAGAGAGTGGCCTGGTGACTAGGAACAACCCATCAAGGGTGTGACTGTGGCGGGGTGATGTGTGGACAAGCTCCCTGCAGGGAAATGACCTCTGAGGCCAGGGAGTGGAGGGCTTCACCACAGGAAACATGAAGTCAAGTAGAAGAGGTGACACAGGCGGGAGATAGAGAGGCAATGGGTGCAGGACGGGCCAGGGACCCCAGGCTTGGTCATCTCCTTCATGGAATCTGCATCCATGTTGAGGACCTACTCTGTGCCAGACACTTCCAGGCACTGGGGACACAGCAGTGAACAAGACAGAAAAACCCCTGCCCTTGTGGGGCCGGCATTCTGGTTAGGGAGACAGGCGAAAATCATGCTAAGTAAACCATGTGAGGAGAGGCCAGATGTTAAGAAGAAAGGAAGGCAGGGCAGAGGGGGCTAGGGCTGCACTGTTAGATTGGGCGGTCAGGGAAGACTCATGTTAGAGGAATGATCTGGAAGAGGTCACAGGCCCGGGTCGGGGAACAGCCCGTGAGAAGGCACTGCAACGCACTCTGGCTTCCCTCTGGGACACTGAGCACAGTTGGCGATTTTCCATCTGCTTGAGAAAGACTTTTAACAATCTGTGCTACCACCCGAGACCTTAAGCGCCTAAGGGAAGGGCCAGGGCACCTCAGGGGTCTCCCCAGCTGTGACCTGATGAAGGGCTGTGCTCAGGGCGCCCCACAGGCTCCCTCGGGCTCTGTGCCCAGGTGGGAAGGCTCCAGGAACAGCAGCCTGAGTCTTGACCCTCTCGGCCCCCAGGAGATTGACCCCAGCCTGGGTGTGGCGGAGCTGCCGGACGAGTTCTTTGAGGAGGACAACATGCTGAGCATGGGCAAGAAGATGATGCAGGAAGCCATGAGCGCCTTCCCAGGCATCGATGAGGCCATGAGCTATGCAGAGGTCATGAGGTCAGGCCCGGCGGGGACTCTGGGTGCCCGGCGCTGCCTGGGGCTAGGGTGGAAGAGGGGGCAGAGCGGGCCTGATCCTCGTCTCCCTGCAGGCTGGTGAAGGGCATGAACTTCTCGGTGGTGGTGTTCGACACAGCGCCCACAGGCCACACGCTAAGACTGCTCAACTTCCCCACCATCGTCGAGCGGGGACTAGGACGCCTCATGCAGATCAAGAACCAGATCAGCCCCTTCATCTCACAGGCAGGCAGAGCCCCAGGGCATCCAGGAGTCCCCTGAATCAGAGTGGGCCCCCGGACCCCTAGATGTGCAGTGACAAAGGCATTTCCCACATACGCTGTCAGTCAGCGCTTCCCAGTGGGTGGGATGGATCTTCACTGCGGGGGGACTGTTCCCCCTACTCCGCAGCACTCAGTGTCCCCGCCTCCACCCGCTGAGTGCCCCAGACAGAGCTTGAAAGCACATATCCCAGAGCCAGGTGGCCCAGGTTCGAATGCTTTGCACTCTGGTGTGACACAGCTGTGTGACCTCAGGTCACTTCCCCTCTCTGGGCCTTATCTGTCAAATGGAGAGCATGCGAATCTCCCCCATGGGTTATTATTAGCACGACATGACAAGCCTGATGCCTTCACACTTTTGCACACCACTGCCACCTCCTTGGTTGTGTGTGGTCCCCCGGCGGGGACCTGTGCCTCAGTCACATTTGTGGGGCACTTAACTGTGTGCCAGATACTGTTCCAAGCACGTGACATGTCATATAGCACAACAGCTCTACACATGAGGAAACTGAGGCTCTGGGAGGTCAAGCTAACATGGCCACAGTCCCGCAGAAATGGCAGAGCTAGGGTTGGACCCCTGCGATCTGCTCAAGGGCCCACACCTTTAACCACTGGGAGGTGTCAGGAGTCGTCCCCCGGGTGTCTAGTGAGCCCAACCCAGGGAGTATAGTGCGCCCCAGGTAAACCATGAGCCCTCTCACATCGTCCCCACAGATGTGCAACATGCTGGGCCTCGGGGACATGAACGCAGACCAGCTGGCCTCCAAGCTGGAGGAGACGCTGCCTGTCATCCGCTCCGTCAGCGAGCAGTTCAAGGACCCTGTGAGTTGCGGTTCAGGCGGGCGGCAAGAAGCTCAGGGGAAGGAGACAGGGCTGAAATCTGCCCCTCCCTGCCCTCTCTTGGATCCTGCAGGAGCAAACCACCTTCATCTGTGTGTGCATTGCTGAGTTCCTGTCCCTTTATGAAACGGAGCGGCTGATCCAGGAGCTGGCCAAGTGCAAGATCGACACGCACAACATCATTGTCAACCAACTCGTCTTCCCTGATCCCGAGAAGCCCTGCAAGATGTGTGAGGCCCGCCACAAGATCCAGGCCAAGTACCTGGACCAGGTGCGCACACCCACCCTCCCGCCCAGCCCTCATACCTCTGACCCTGGAAGCTGGGGTCGGGCCCAGCCCAGCCAAGGCACTGCTGACCTTCTACTGTATTCTCTGACCTTTTGCTCCAGCCCACCTTCTGTCCCTCGCCCCAACCCCCTGCCCTTCACCCACTGCTTCAGACCTTCTGATTCTGGCCTTCATAGACTGGCTGGCCTGGCCTGGATACCTCTCACCCTGGGAGTGGGAGGTCCAGCCCAGTGGTCTCTGACCTCACTGGCACCACTCCCACCTATGGCCCTGTGAAGCCCTTGCTCATCTTCTCTCCCGGACTCTGGGAGACCCCTGGCCCGACCCTTGACGTTGATCACCTTCCGTCCCTGCCCTGTGGCCCCCTGACTGCCGCCTTCTGCCCTCTACCCCTGCCGCAGATGGAGGACCTATACGAAGACTTCCACATTGTGAAGCTGCCACTGCTGCCCCATGAGGTACGGGGGGCGGACAAGGTCAACACCTTCTCTGCTCTTCTCCTGGAGCCCTACAAGCCCCCCAGTGCCCAGTAGCACCACCACCAGCCCCAGCTGCTGCCATTTCACACTCACCCGCCACCCGCCGGGGCAGAGTTTGCACAAAGTTCCCCCATAATACAGGGGAACCACTTGGGGGAAGGGAGGCGGGGAGGGGGTCTTTTCCCCCTGGTGGGGCTGGGGGAGCTGTAGCTGCCCCCACACCTCTCCCCGCCTCTCCTCCCTCAATAAAATGATCTTAAACGACTGTGGATGTTGACATGGGGGGGTTGGGGCCTAGTACCTCCATGTACATTTGCAAAGGTTGTACAATGCACAAAGATGTCACATCCAGAGAGGCACAGATGTATGTTTAGGTCTCTCACAACAGAGACCTAATAGAGATGTGTGTTTATTGTGGTAATTTTGGAAGGAGGGTCCTTCTGTAAAGGGGTGCCTTTTTCTAGCTCTATATGGGTAAGGGTGTCCTCTGGGGCTGTAAAGCCTGGAGTAGAAGAAAGGGCCATCTGCCCACTTCCTTCATGGTTCAGAGCGTGGGAACGGGGAGGCCCCTTGGCCAGCCCCAGGCTGGTAGGGAGCGGATTAGGTCGGCAGCGGGCCCAGCACTGCCTGCTGTTTGGTTTGGGAATTAGTGGGCACCCTGGGCAGAGGCTGGGCCTGCCAGACTGCGGATTAACAGTCTCCACCCCCCCCCCAATTCCTGTTACATAGAATGGCATCAGCCCCTCCCAGCACAGGGCTGCAACAGGGGGGCTGATTAAGGGGCAGGATGACAAAGGACTCAGGCTGGACGGACCCTGAAGTCCTGTCCTGCCCCCAGAGAGTCTCACTGAGTGGCCTGCCACCTGTTTCCTGCAGTTTGAGCTTCAGTCCCCTAAAATGGAGGCAGAAGTGTGGCCATTCATAGGGCCATGGCACAAATTCACCTGACCCTGGAAGGGTTAGCAAACCAGCCTGAAAGGCATAAAGCAGCCCCCCTTCTCTCCTTCACTCCTCCCTCTGCCACTGCCTGGACAGTCACTGTCATCCCCAAGACCCAGGACTGGCATGACCTTGGGCGTTTGCAAGTTCCGAGCTGGAGCTGGATGGGGGTGGCGGGGGAAAGGGGGTGACTGAGGACACACATGAGTCAGGAAGTGGTGTTCAGACAGTGCACACCCAGGGTCTAGGCGTGCCAGGGTGTGTGTGTGAGGGGAATGCAACCACGAGCCTAGACGTGTCCCCCCAATTCAGTCAGGTGTACACAAGCCCATGTGGGCACGTCCACATTGAGGAGGTGCTTGTAAACGAGCATGGCAGTGCAGCCCATGGCAGGACCCCAGGCTCCGAACCAAACTGCCTGGGTTCAAATCCCAGCTGTGCCATGAACAGGCTGTGCGTCCTCTGAGCCTCAGTTTCCCTACCTGGATAGCGGGAATTAGGAACACAAACTTCACATTGCCTGCTTGTGAGGACACAATGAAATGAAATAGGTAACGCCTTTACAGTGGCCCCAGGCATGTACCTGCCAAGGACTATTTGTTACTATTCACTGTAACAATTAGTAAGCATGTGAACTAGCCCGGGCAACCCGCCTCTGCCCCAGCAGGGGTCCAGCAGGCGGAGTGTGTGGGGACAGCTGGGGGAGGGGAGATGAGCACGGGGGTCGATGGGGGCTGTGGAGGGGAGGGCTGGCTGCAGTATGTGAGGATACATCCAAGGGAATAGGGCCAGGTATGGAGCCCATCAACCTGAAGTCTGTCGCCTCCCCAGTTCCCGTAGCTAGCAGCATCACCCCTCATCCTCTTTTATGTGCTGTCCAGCAGCTGGACGGCAGAGGCACGGGTCCGAGTACAGCCAGTCCGAGCTGGTTCCTAACTACCCCGGGCTGGGCAGACACCTGCCAGATTAGGAACACAGCGTCCTGGCTGGCCGGACCTTCGGGGGCAGGGTCGAGCGGAGCCATGTGCACTCCTGGTGCTGGAGTGGACTTGAGAGGCTCAGGGGCACCCCAGGGCGCCCCTCTTGGAGCTGAAACCCTGAGCATCTGCCCCTCCCACACTGGGCTATGCATTCAATGGTGAGGATGGAGGGTTGTTTGTGCCAGGCTAGAGTGCCCCCTTTGTAGGTATGTCTGTAAAGGGAGAACATCTGTCCTGTATCCATGCCAAATGTGGGGACAAGGTTTTGTGTCCCTAAGCTTGTGTGTTCATGACAACGCCCAAAGTGTCTGAGACCCAGGGTGTGTGTTTGCCTGCCCATCGCCGCCCGCAGTGAGGGGGTGTTGGGGAGGGTGTGTCTTACGTATTGATGTACAAATAAATGCAGGTGAGTTTCATGAGGGGTTATGGCCTGACTCCATCTGGATGTGACCCTCTGGGTCTGTGGGACTGTTGGGAGGGGTCGATGTTGTATGAGTGTGTCTTTGCTACATTGGCATATCAAAGGGACTCCCTAGGACCCGGCTCTGACCCCAGGACTGTGTGCTGCTGTGCTGAGGGCAGGTGCTCCTGCATCTGGTGTGTGGCCGTGGTGCGTTTTTGTGCAGGGGAGATCAGGAATAAATGTCTGCCTCTTATAAACCTCCCTCTGTGTGATGGCTCACGTGTGAAGGCATTCTGGGGTCGGGCTGGGGTTTGCACTTGGCTGGTTGTGTGCCCTTGTGTGTGTCTTTATTACATAGTATGATCATGAAGGAATTCAGGGTGTCTGGGTCCCTGCCCCTGTGTTCCTGGGTGGCTGTTTGGAGCACTATGTGGGTGCCTGAGAGCTGAGAGCCTGGTGGGTTAGGGTCCATCTGCTTTATATCTGCATATGGGGGTGGGGGGAGCTAAGTGTTGTCTCTTTGGTGACTCTGGAAGTCTTTGTGACAGTGCGTACTGCTTTCTGGGTCACCGTGGTCGTGGGAGGCTGTGTTGAGGAAAGCTAAATTTGTGTCTGGGTCTATGGTGTGTGTTTCTAGGTGCATCTTTGTGTGTGATTACAGGTGAGTGTGGAGCGACCCAGACTCACTGAGCAGTGTGTGTAAATGTCTGGGTCTGGTAAAGACAGGGTTCCTGCCCCCTCCTCCAGGTCTCGGTCCAAGATTTCTAGGATCTGCCAGTGACTGACTGGGTGACGGGACAGGAAGGAGCTAAGGAGGACAAGGTGAATTCCCCACCCCCTGCCCCAGGTAACAAACTGATGAGACTTCAAAGTTCTGAGGCTGCAACTGAGGGGGGAGGGCCAGGGAGGGGCCACGCACGCCCAGTCCCCAGCCCCCTCCCTCATAGAATCTGGCTTCAGCCCCACCCAACCCTGAAGCCCATCCTTTCCCTGTCCCTGAGTGTCCCTGAACCAGCCACCAGGTGAGAAGGACCCAGGCCTGGGGGAATAGGGAAACTTGAGGACGAGTCGGTCTGCAGGCAAGAATCCGAGTCCTCAGGGTAGGGTGTGGAGGGCTCAGAAGGCTAGAGGGGAATGGACAGAGGAAAGGTCCAGGCGGATCCAGAAGAGGGAGGGGGCAGAGCCAGTTCGATTACGTGGGAGGGGGGTAGGCTGGGGCAGCTGTGCAGGAGAAGGAGCCAGCCTGAGACTGAGGGGCTATGGGGGAGGACCTGGGGCCTGGAAGCTTGGTGATCCGGCTTTGGAGGGCTTCAAAAAGAAGTGCCGGGGAGAGAATGGGCCGAGACTGGGTTAGGGGAGTAGGGGGAGGGAAAGCAGAAGTGGGACTTGAGGGAGGGAAGTCAGTTGGAGCCCCGGGAACATAGAAACTGAGGCGCTAGGGACTCGGGGAGCAGGGGGGAGGCTGTAGATGGCGTCCAGGTAAGGGGTATGGGATCAGAGAGGGCAGCTCGGGTTAACTCGGTGGACCAAGGGCCTTGGGGGTGGGGGATGAACGGAGAGGGCCTGGGGAGGTCGGCGCAGGACGCTGGGACCTGGAGTCCAAGGAAGGGAGTGGCCTCCCAGAGGGGCCTTGGGGAGGAGGACCGGGGGCTAGGGCAGGACTGAGCAGGTGGGAGGGGACGGGAAGCTGAGCCAGAGCCGGTACCGAGGAGGTGGCCGGGTGTGGAAAGTGACGCGGAGCTGAGTCGTCCCCACACCTTTCCACCCTCGCCCGCAGCCTTCCAGCCCGGCCCGGCCCCCCATTCCTCGGCCCCCAATCCCGGATCCGGTCCAGCCCCCTCTCCTTGGGCTCGACCGGCCCGGGCGCCGCGATGACCGTCACGTACACAGCTTGCGTGGCGAACGCGCGCTTCGGCGGCTTCTCGAAGCTGCTGCTGCTGTGGCGCGGGAGCATCTACAAACTTCTGTGGCGCGAGCTGCTGTGTTTCCTTGGGCTCTACATGGCGCTGAGTGCCGCCTATCGGTGAGGCGGCCCCGGGAGAGGGGGGAGGGCCGGACGGCGTGGGGGCGTCTGGGGAGGGGCTCCGGACCGGCCCCGGAGGAGGTGCGGGAAGAGAGACCTGCAACTGGGGACCGGGGCTCGCCCGTGATCCCGCGCCCCCTCCCTCGCAGCTTCGTGCTGACCGAAGAGCAGAAGCGCTACTTTGAGAAGCTCGTTCTTTACTGCGACCAGTACGCCAGTCTCATCCCGGTCTCTTTTGTGCTCGGTGTGTTCGCGCTCCTGAGTTCCCCATTCCCTTCATCCTGAGAAACCCATTGCCATTCATGCCTTTTGGAGACTCCCATTCCTGCCTTTCTGAGACGCCCCCCCCCCATCAAAGCCACACCCCCCCCCCACAAATCCCCATTTCTGTGTCCTTTAGGCCAAGTATGGGCCCAATTCCTGAGACCTTGTATGTCGCCTGGTCAGAGGGTCCCCTGAGGTGCCCCCAATGAGAACTCCATGTCATGCATAGGCTTATCCCTGGTCAACTCAGGGACTGCCATCTGTGTCTGCATGGGATTACTAGTGCCTCCCCTCACATGTACTGAGCCCCAGGGACCCCCATCCAAGGACCCCACATGACTCCATCCTTTCAAGTCCAGCCTGAGGGGCATCTATCTGACAAGTCCCAGCCCTCTGTCCTCAGTGACTTCACTTGACCTCAGCCTTCCTCCCACCATTCTGGGCCCACAAGGATGGGGTGACCAGCCTGCCCCAGATTCCCTGACTTAGACACCATGCCCAACCCCTTCACACATCCCTGGCTCCGGGGCTCCCTGTGGCTTTGGTGACAACCTGCCTGTGGGCCCTTTGTCTCCACCTCTATACCGAGATCCCAATCTCCCATCCCAGGTGACATCCAAGTAGCCAGGGTGATCCAGCCTGCACAAACCTCTCTGACCTCAGGGCTGAATCTCCAGGTTCCCAGCTCAGGTGGCCCCACATGGTCTGGGTATCCAGCCTACCGCATGTTCCTGATGAAGACCCTATGTCACTCCTCTTCCCATGACCTGGGACCCCAAACCCCTGGCCCTAGTGTCCCAACTGAGTCTCCCATTCCCGGCTCTCCTGCAGGCTTCTACGTAACGCTGGTGGTGCACCGCTGGTGGAACCAGTACCTATGCATGCCCCTGCCCGACGCGCTCATGTGCGTGGTGGTCGGCACAGTGCACGGGCGCGACGAGCGCGGCCGCCTCTACCGACGCACGCTTATGCGCTATGCAGGGCTCTCTGCTGTGCTTATCCTGCGCTCTGTCAGCACCGCTGTCTTCAAGCGCTTCCCCACCATAGACCACGTGGTGGAAGCAGGTGAGGCTCCGGCCAAAAGGAACGCGAGGTGGGGGGGCGGCGCAAAGACTGAGGGTGGGGCAAATAACCCCCGACCTCGCCCCTCCAGGGTTTATGACCCGCGAGGAGCGTAAGAAGTTCGAGAACCTGAACTCATCCTACAACAAGTACTGGGTGCCTTGCGTCTGGTTCTCCAACCTGGCGGCGCAGGCTCTGCGCGAGGGCCGCATTCGCAACAACGGCGCCCTTAAGCTGCTGCTGGAGGTGGGCTCTCCAGGTGGTCACTCATATAAAATGCCAGGGAAATTGTACCCCACGCACCCTGAGGTTGTGTGCCTGCCACGCACCTCCTACAAGGTGGATCCCAACCACCCTTATCTAGCAGCCCCCAGGTGTACACTTATCTCTAGGGGCGGCTCCTATGTGCATAGTGCCCCTAGGCGTACACTCACCACTAAATACTCTCCCTGAAGTCCCTAGAAGCACACGCCCACCTCCCACCAGGTGACCACTCACCTCCATCCCAGGTACACCCCCCACTTAATCCCCATGTGTGAGCTCACTATTCAGGCCCCCTCATGACCTGTATCTGCCTCCAGGAGCTGACTGTGTTTCGGGGCAAGTGTGGGATGCTCTTTCACTACGACTGGATTAGCGTACCCCTTGTCTACACCCAGGTAACCCCGCCGTGCCTCTTTATATTCCGCGTCAGAGGCCCTGGAGCGTTGGTCTCAAGGAGGAACTGAGGGCCAGCTAAGACCCCATCACAGTGACTCGCGATCCTAGCTCTGGTCTCTCCATGACCCTCCAAGGCCCAGAGAACCCTGAATTGGCACCCCATCCTGCCCCTCCCCCAGGTGGTGACCATCGCTGTGTACAGCTACTTCCTGGCCTGCCTCATCGGTCGCCAGTTCCTGGACCCGGCGCAGGGCTATAAAGACCACGACCTGGACCTATGCGTGCCCATCTTCACCCTGCTGCAGTTCTTCTTCTACGCGGGCTGGCTCAAGGTGGGTGGGGCCCCGAGGCCAGGACTCCAGGGGTGGAGCGGGCAGGAGTTTTCAGTTCTCCGCCTACCTCTCCTCTTCCCCACTCAGGTAGCTGAGCAGCTCATCAACCCCTTCGGAGAGGACGACGATGACTTTGAGACCAACTTTCTGATCGATCGCAACTTCCAAGTGAGACTCTCTCGGTTAAGACCATCCCTGGGCTCCCAAAGCGGCCCTGGCCCCACCCCTGCTAAGACTCGCTCAGACATTGCCCCTGATCCATCCTTCTCTGTTTGGTCACCACACTCCTACCCATCCAGAGGGGTCCACCCTGCGGTGCCGGCGCTTTTCCATGCCCACTCTTCCCCGCGTATCCTCGCCCGCAGGTGTCAATGCTGGCCGTGGACGAGATGTACGACGACCTGGCCATGCTGGAGAAGGACCTGTACTGGGACAGAGCTGAGGCTCGCGCTCCCTATACCGCGGCCACCGCCTTCCTGTTGCAGCAGCCCTCCTTCCAGGGCTCCACCTTCGACATCACGTGAGCCAGTGGGGATGGGCGGGGTCTCTTGGGGGCGGGGCTCATGACTGCGGGGTGTACCTGATTGAAGGGGCTGTGGGTGACCAGGTCGGGGCTAAAGGCTACACCCTGGAGATTCGGGGCTAAGAGCTAAAGTCATGAGGACTAGGACGGGGCAGGGGTCAGGGATTCGGGTCAAGGTCTGAGACCCGGCCACTAACTGGGGCTAAGGGCTACAGTCAATGAGGACTGGACAGGCCAGAAGCGATACCAAAGGACAGGCGGCAGGGCCCCAACTTGGCCTTTTTTTTTTTTTTTTTTTTGCGGTACGCGGGCCTCTCACTGTTGTGGCCTCTCCCGTTGTGGAGCACAGGGTCCGGACGCACAGGCCCAGCGGCCATGGCTCACGGGCCCAGCCGCTCCGCGGCACGTGGGATCCTCCCGGACCCGGGCACGAACTCGCGTCCCCTGCATCGGCAGGCGGACTCTCAACCATTGCGCCACCAGGGAAGCCCCAACTTAGCCTTTTGAGGCCTAAGTTTGAGCATAGCCAGAGCCAGAGGATAAGGCCAGGCTCTCGGGTGAGGGGCCAAGGTCTTTTGGGATAAGTGGGACAATGGGGTGGAAAAGCAGCGTTCCTCGGTCCCAACTCTGTTGATGAAGAAGGGAGAGGCCGCAGCGCTGACCCATTGTCTCTTCCGCAGGCTGGCCAAGGAGGACATGCAGTTCCAGCGGCAGGACGGCGTGGATGCGCCTCTGAGCGATGCACACGGCGACTTCCTGCAGCGCCTCCTGCCGGTGGGCGCGGGCATGGCCGCTGGAGGCCTGCTGGGCCGGCGCCTGTCTTTACTGCGCCGCAAGAACAGCTGCGTGTCGGAGGAATCCACAGCCGCCAGCTGCGCATGCGCGGGCGGCCCTGATGGCGCGGCACTGGAGTGCAGTTGCAGCAACGCGCTGCTAGACTTAGGCCTGCCGGAGCCGGAGTCTGACCGCCACGCCGGCCGCGAGCCGCCAGCCCCCGGGCCACCCGCCGAGCCCTTCACCGTTGTGCCAATGCCCGGGCCCCGGGGGCCGGCTCCACCCTGGCTGCCCAGCCCCATTGGCGAGGAGGAGGAGAGTCTAACCTGAGACCCTTGGACCCTGGATCCCCAAGGACAGGGAAAATGCCCCAACACCGCCCGCAAGCAGTGGTTTGGGCTTTATAAGCTGCCTGTGGACCCTTGCCTGCCCGCTTCTTACCTGCCTGCGTCCCGCCTTTACGTTTGGCACAGAGGCTTGGAACGCCTCCTGTGGGCCAGGCACTGCACTGAGGGCAGGGTATTCTTCCAGCATCTTTGAACTGCCGGTCCCTACCACCAGCTCTACTTCCTACTCGCCACTGCGTGAGAGTTTTTATCAGTGTGCCTTGCCTTTCTTCTTTCCTCAAATTGGACATATGAGTGCCCACCTCAATGAGCTGTGAGGATGAAATGAAATGTGTCTTTAAAGTGTTTGGTACATAAAAGGTGCTCAATAAACTTTTAGTGTTTTTTTGTTTGTTTGTTTTTACTCAACTCCTGCCAGGCATTATGCTAAGTAAGCTTTAAGGAATCCTCCAGATTATTTGATGGTGCCCTGCCCACTTCTTCCCAAATTCTCTCTGAAATGGCCCCATTAGTGCCCAGGGCTTTACTCATTCATCAATGTAGGACCCACGGTCCAAGGACCATAGCTTTCTCCTGCCAGCGTTTTTTTCTTTTTTTTTTTTTTTTTGGCCGTGCAGCTTTCAGGATCCTAGCTCCCCAACCAGGGATTGAACCCAAGGCAGTGAAAGCGCGGAGTCCTAACCATGAGACCTCCAGGGAATTCCCCTGCCAGCCTTGATTTATGTTTCTGCAAGTGACCCCTCTGCCTCAAGCCCCTGAACTCTCAGATACCCCTTCAGTGCTCTAGGTCTTACATCAATCGTATGTAGATGACTCCCGAATTTAGAAGTCCAGCCAGGATCCCTCCCCTGACTCTAGACCAAGAGAGCCAACTTCCTGCTTGACATCTGCATGTGGGGATCTCACAGGCACCTCGAACATAACATGCCCCCAAACCAGCTCCCTATCGGCTCCCCACTTGTCCCAACCTCTGTCAGCTTTGTCCTTCCAGATGATGAGGACAAAACCTGGGAGTCACCTTCAACTCCTCTCTTTCTTTCATCCCCTCTCCTTATCAACCCAGTAGCAAATCCCATCAGCTTAGTCTTCAAACTGTATCCAGAAGCCGACCATTTCCCATTCCTCCAGGGTCCACACCCTGGCCAGAGCCCTCACCATCACCCAACCACCCACCTGGACTAGTGACCTGGTCTCTCAGCTCTGGCCCTAACACCCCCGCAGCCTGTTCCTCCCACAGGAGCCAAAGGGAGCCTGTGAAAACTTGAATCAGGTCATGTTGCTCCTTTGCTTAGAACACTCTGTGGCTCCCACTTCACTTAGAATGAAAGCTAAAGTACTCCACACACCCCACAAGGCCCTGGACAGTCTCCCTGGTCTTGACTCCCTCCACTCTTCCCCTCACTCACTCCACTCCAGCCACACTGGCCTCCTCACTGTTCCTCTAACCCACCGAGCAAGGTCTCGTCCCAGAGCCTTTACACGTGCTATTCCCTCTGCCTGGATCACTCTTCCCCAGATACCTACATGGTCCCTCCCTTACCTCGTGCAGGTCTCTGCTTAAATTATGTCACTTCCTTGGTGAGGCCTCCTTTCCTGGCCTTTTATTAAAAATCACCACCTGGGCTTCCCTGGTGGCGCAGTGGTTGAGAGTCCGCCTGCCGATGCAGGGGACACGGGTTCGTGCCCTGGTCCAGGAAGATCCCACATGCCGCGGAGTGGCTGGGCCCGTGAGCCATGGCCGCTGAGCCTGCGCATCCGGAGCCTGTGCTCCACAACGGGAGAGGCCACAACAGTGAGAGGCCCGTGTACCACACACACACAAAAAATCACCACCTCCCAAATCCACGTCCTGCATCCCCATGACTTTTGTCTGCTTTATTTTTCTCTGTAGCACTTCTCACATCAAATATTTTATCTGTTTTGTTTGTTATCTGTCTCCATTGAACTGACAGCTTCCTGAGGTAGGGATTTTTGTCTGAAGCTTCTTCAAAACCCACCACACACACATACAGTTACACAGATACAGACATGATTCCAACTTCCTACTGGGTGCTATCGGTCACTCACACTTTAGTAAGAACACAAGCTAGGATTTTCTTAAAAGCAGTGACCTAAGCCCCCGGCCTACCTTCTCTCCCTCCCCTCAGTGCCCAGAGTCCAGCCAAGTCAGATTGAAAGTCTTTATTATCTTTCTTCTCAAATATAAAATCACTCTCTCCCCTGGAAGCTCACTAAAATCAAGAATAAGAATCACATTGCTAAAAAGAATAGGCCCATTCCTGCCTCCCGCCTCATCCTGCACTCTCATCCCACCTGGGACAGAAAAGGGCAGAGATTATGACTTCAAGGCTCTCAAGCAACTGGCTGAGGCATAATGCTGGGCCCCACGTGAGTCAGGGGAATCCAGGGTGGATTAAGCCGATTGGCTGGGCAGGTGGCAGGATCCTGAGATCCATCAGTGCTTGTCAGTGGGGCGCATGTTCAGGGGTGCTAGGCGTCCCAGGGGTCCGCGGCGAGCGTTGGTGGCCAGCCGCTGCTGTGCCAGGAATGACTGGGCATGGGCAGGTGCCCGCTCTTCCCCGGCTCGCTGCTGCAGAGCCATGCCCTGGAGGGAGGGGCATAGTTGGAGTCAGGGGAGCCCACAGGACCCCCATCCCCACCCAATACTTCAGCCATGGCAACGGTGCACTCACCATATTATACCAGGCACTGATGAGCAGCTTTTCTTCCTGCTCTCTCTGACTTCGACTCTTCTCAAAGTCCATCTGCTAAGGAGGCAATAGTCAAGGACCTGGACATGCTGGGGACAGTGAGAAGGGATAAGGACACCCACCTCCAGGTGCCGGATGCGGACATCCCGCTCCCGGAGCTGTGTCCTCAGGGTGTGGAGTTCCGGAGGAGCCCCCCCAGGTGGCCGCTGCTTGGGTTCCAGGGTCTGTATGACCTAGGGGTTGGGGAAGACACAGCCAGGGTGACCTTGGCCTCACAGGCCGTGGTGTAAATGTCTGTGACATGATTAGGTATGACAGGTGTGGGGGCAGGAGGCATGAACCAATGGGAGGCAGCAGCCTCGGCAGGAGGCGTGTAGGGCACCCAGCGTCCGTCCTCACTGTGCGCGCCTTGTCCACGTAGCGGCGGTACCGCTCCTCCATGGCCCGCAAGTCCGCGTCCTTCTTCTGCAGGTTGTGTTGCAGCTCCTCGATACGCCGGGCTGCTGGGGGAACAAGGTGGGCCCTCAGCTCTGTGCCAAGCTCGGGGCTCCCTGCACCCAGCCGGCCACCCAGTCCCACTCACTGCTGCTATCGGCAGGGGGCTCTAGCTCCTCGATGTACTCGCGCTTCCGCTGCAGCTCCAGATCTGCCTCATGCAGCTTCTGCCTGCGGGCAGGGGACCGGCAGCAGCAGGCTGAGCTCTGGGCCCATTTCTCTTCTCCTAGTGGTGGCCACAGGCTTCCCAGCCAGCCAGAAGTGTCCCTGCAGACCTCTCTGCCTGACCCCAAGCCTGGGGGCTATGTGCGCTGGCCCCACCATCTCCTCGGCCATCAGAGTCCCAACCCTCTACACCCCTCATCAGGTGGCCCCTGGACCAGCCCTCCCATCTGTCCACTTCTCCCCATTCTACAGCCCACACGCTGGTCCAGGCACCATCATCCCTTGCCAGCCCCCTCTATTCTCAACCCCTCAGTTCCATTCTCTACCCAGCAGCCAGGCATCTTTCTGGAATGCAAATCTCTTATAAAACAAAAGGAAATGCGGGACTTCCCTGGTGGCACAGTGGTTAAGAATCCGCCTGCCAATGCAGGGGACCCAGGTTTGAGCCCTGGTCCAGGAAGATCCCACATGCTGCAGAGAGCAACTAAGCCCGTGCGCCACAACTACTGAGCCTGTGCTCTAGAGCCCACGAGCCACAACTACTGAGCCTGTGCTCCACAATAAGAGAAGCCACCGCAATGAAAAGCCCACGCACTGCAACAAAGAGTAGCCCCCACTTGCTGCAACTAGAGGAAGCCCGCGTGCTGCAACAAAGACCCAACGCAGCCAAAAATAAATTAAGAATTTTTTTAATTTTTAAAAAAGGAAAGGAAATGCAAGCTAATACTTTACAGTTCTGCCACCTGTGGCAAAACCCCAAAGATTCCTGTAGGTGAGACTATTATCATGTGTTGGACATGGAACATGGTGTAACATCTAATAGTGAACCTCTGGCTATGTCTACTAAAATTACAAAGGCATGTACCCTGGGAGCCACCCATTCCATTTTTGTATATATTTGCACACAAGCAAAATGATGCATATATAAGGTTTACTTTGTTACATTGCTTGAAATTGCAAATACCTAGAAAGAATGAGTTAAACACATTATGATATTACAAAAAAATGCTATAGGCCAGGCCTTCTGGACCAGAATTCTACAGGAGAAGTAAGCCCTAATGCTTCCAGGTATCCATCCTCTGTAAGGAAATAACTTTCTGTGTTCCGGGTCGACCTTAGCTTCATTGCATCCTTGGCAGAACTGAGAAAATAGTCACGAAAATAATTTTCTGTAAGGCCTACTTCCCTCATGGAACCCCAGTTGACAAAGGCTGCTATATTTGAAAAAAAATAAGAAGGACTCCCTTTATTTATTCCTATGGAGAAATTTATCCAGTTAACTTGTTAAGTAGGGAAAGCAAAGTGCACATATTACACTACTTTTTATGTAAATAAGGAATGATAGTAAAAATCTATATTCATATTCATTTGGATCTGCTTTAAAAATTCTGGAAGGATTTCCATAATAAACTAATAGAAATGGGGGTGGACTGGGGCGGAAACTGAGTCGATGAGGGAGGACTCAGAGGTATATCCTTTATTTCTGTATAGCTCAGTATACATTTTGGTTTTTAAACTATAAACGTGATAGCTATTTAAAATAGTTTCTTTCTTTTTTTTTTTTTTTTTTTTAAATAGTTCCTTTTTTGGGAATTCCCTGTCAGTCCAGGGGTTAGGACTCGGAGCTTTCACTGCTGTGGGCCCAGGTTCAATCCCCGGTTGGGGAACTAAGATTCCACAAGCCACACAGTGTGGCCAAAAATGAAAAACACAAAAAAACAACTTTCCTTTTTAACAATGCAAAAGTAAAAGGTGACTATTACTTTGTCACACAACCTTGTTGCAATTTCCTCTGTGGTTCCCCATTGTTCCCCCAAAACATTCCATACGCCTTCCCTTAGTCTATAAGGCCCCACTTGAGCTGACCCTTCAGACTCCCTTTCCTCATCAACAGCTCCCCATCGACACCGGATCCACCCCCCACACCTTTGCCCCAGCCTTTCCCCCCACCAAGAGTACCCCCACTCTGGGACTCACAGATGCTCCTCCAGCTTCCTCTTCAGCAGGGTTGACTGGAGGAGAGAAGAGGCATTGGGTGAGTGAGGGCTCCAGAGGTCCCAACCTCTTTCCAGACTGAGGGTAGGGGGTGCCACCCTGGGCTCAAGGTACTTACAATGGACTTCACGGGGCATCGGGCAGCAGGGGGGAGAGAGAGAAGGGTTATTGGGGGCCACAAAGGAGGGCCAGGCAGGGAGGAGGTGGGCACTCACGTCTTCAGTCTTGCCCCCCTGCTCCTGCAGGGCCTTCTGCAGGTCCTCCACCTGGGCCCGCAGCTCCGACAGCTGCTGCTGGTTCAACCTGCAGGGGTGGGGGGCCCACTTAGTGCCTGCGCCCGCCCTCAGCCCCCCTCCAAGCGTGTGAGAGGCCCCCCTCCGCCAGGTGGGTCCTCACCGGTGCTGCATCTCCAGGCCGTGGCGCGCGCGGTTGGCGTCCTCCAGGTGGCGCTGCAGCTCCTCCTGCCGTTCCCGGTCGGCCGCCTCCTGCTGGCACAGGCGCTTGTTCTCCAGCTGAAGCTGCAGGAGCGTCTCCCTGCGGACCGGGAAGGAGTGAGCAGTGCGGGACATGGGTCACCACTCAGGCCTACCAAGGCTCCAGCAGGGAAACTGGGCAGACGGGGCCAGGAGAGGGATAGAGCCCTGGGGGAAGAGCCCAGCCAGACCCTGGGGTAGGGTTAGAGTACAGGGGAAAGCGCCTAGGCATGGGTGGGAGGAGCGCCGGTGGGGGTGGGGGGCAAAGTGGGCGGAGCCATGAGCTGGGTCTGGGGGTGGCGCCAGGGAAGGGTGGGGCTACAGGAGAGGGTTAGAACACTGAGAGGCGGCTGCCGGAAAGTAAGACACTGAAAAGAGAAAAGCTGGGGTGGGAGTTCTTACGGGCAGCGCACAGGGCAGTGAACCTAGCAGGGAATATACTGAGGACAGGGCTGTATCCTGGGGGCAGAACCCGATGTGGGCAGGGCTGGGGCAACGGATTTTTGCCTGGGGAGTGGAGACAGATGGGTTGGATCTAATTTGTGCACTGAGGACGGATCCTGAAGAGGTGAGCCACCAACAGGGCTAGAGCCCTGGCCGGGTAACAGCAGAATTAGGAGTGAGTGGGCCTAGAAGACCGGCTAGGACTTGGGAACCAAGTTGAGTAGGCCTGGCTAGCGGTAAATACCTGTACTGGGGACGGGGCTGAGGGTGGGCACTGGCAGGCCCCAGTGGGGCCAGAGCTCTGAGTGACCCCAGGATACCTGAGCTCCGCAGGTAGGATCTCGGCTGCTAAGTTTTCCACAGCCGGTGAGGTGGGATCCAGTGAGGGGTCTGGAGAATGCGTGAAAAGTCTTCAGATGGCTGCACAGTTCCTGTCCCCATCCCTAGGATCCTCTTTCCGAGAAGCATCTCTGGGGGCTCAACTTCGGCCAAAAGGCTGACTTGACCCAAACCCCACCCCTGGCATGACAGGGAGCCACGATCCTTGGCCTGGGTTTGCCTTTGCCCCACCCAGAGCCCCGATAGACAGTCCCTGCTTTCTGTCGGCCCATGTCACCTCTTTCCACTCTAGCCTCCCTCCAGCGTGGTCTAGCTCTGCCCCCAACCTAGACAAGCCCTGGGACACTGCCTTTTCTGCCTGCCCTAACAGCACACCAGGCCAGGTAAGGCTCCAGGCCAGCCATCTCCCAGGCCCTGGGATGGGCCTCCAACTCACCAGCTTGGGTCAGCCCACGAGGCTGCATCTGGGCGCAGCGCAGCTCCTCATTGGCCTCCCGCAGGGAGTCCCGCTCTGCCAGCAGCCGCTGGAGGGACGGGATGCAACAGGCCACTTGAGGCTGGATCGGTCTCCTAGGGTAGGGGTCCCCAACCCCTGGGCCGTGGACCGGTACCGGTCCGCGGCCTGTTAGGAACCGGGCCGCACAGCAGGAGGTGAGCGATGGGCAAGAAAGTGAAGTTTCGCCTGCCACTCCCTATAGCTCCCCATTGCTCGCATTACCGCCCCCCACCCCCAGTCCGTGGAAAAAATGTCTTCCACGAAACCGGTCCCTGGTGCCAAAAAGGCTGGGGACCACTGGGCTTCCCTGGTGGCGCAGTGGTTAAGAATCCAGGGTACACAGGTTCGAGCCCTGGTCCGGGAAGATCCCACATGCTGCGGAGCAACTACGCGAGTGCGCCACAGCTATTGAGCCCACGTGCCACAACTACTGAAGCCCGTGCGCCTAGAGCCCGTGCTCCGCGACAAGAAAAGCCACCTCAGTGAGAAGCCCACACACCGCAATGAAGAGTAGCCCCCGCTCACCGCAACTAGAGAAAGCCCGCGCGCAGCAACGAAGACCCGATGCAGCCAAAAATAAATAAATAAAATAATAAAATTCCCTTAAAAATTTTTTTATAAAGGTTGGGGACTGCTGTCCTAGGGAATGGGCTCTGCCACGATGGGCAGGGTGGGGCTTGGGCGGAGGGACCTCAGCCTCACCTCCTTCTCCTTTGACACCAACTCATACTTTTCCTCCAGATTGCGGCACTCGAATAGCCATTTCTCGGCCTTCATGGCCTCCTCCTGCCGCTGGCCCTGCAGTTCCTGAACCTAAACAGAGGAGAGGGGAGAGGACAGCAGGGTGGGAAGGAGGGGCAGGGACTGAGTACAAGGTGAAAGGGCGGGGCCAGAGGGACCAGCTGAGGGAACTTGGAGGAGGAGGCTTAAGAGAAGGGGTGGGGCTTACAAGCCTAGGGAGGAGCTGGCTGGACTAAAGGGCGTGGCCTCTATATAAAAATGGGAGCAGACTCTGGGTGGAAAGACTTAGCACCACGCTGAGCTAAAGTCAGCGGCCGGCCAAGAGGAGCCCCCACCCCAGTCCAGGTCCAGGCCCCCGCCCGTACCTGCCGCCGCTGCGCCTCTAGCTGGGCGCGCAGGGAGCCGGCCCGGCGCAGCTCTTCCTCCAGCTGCCGCGTGCGCTCGGCGTGGCCGGCGTTGCGCTCCTCCAGCTGCCGCACCTGCCGCCGCAGCTCCCGCAGCTCGCCCAGGCGGCGCCGGCAGCTGCTCAGCGTGGCCTCCAGCTGCCCTGCGCGCTCTGAGGACTGCCTGGGGGCGGGGGCAAGTGGGAAGAGGAGGCGGGGGTCTGAGGTCAAGGGTTCAGCCTGGATGCGAGGCCCTCAGCGCAGGGGAAGGTGTCAGGTCAGCCTTGGGGCATTTGGGTTCAAGGTGATGGGTCATGAGGGTCAGGAGTCAGCGGGGCCTGGTGGTGTTGGGGGAATCATTAGGGAGCATAAACGGAGCCCTAAACATCAGTGGTTAGCCCAGGGTCAAAATCAGAATCTGGGGGACACAAAAATGACTGTGGGGTTACAGGGGGAATGATGGGGCCCAGAGGGTCTGAGGAGCCCCCATAGACACTTTGGGGTCATGATGTAGCTGTGGGCCTAACAAGGGTATTGTGGGTGCAGGGGCCGTGGTGGGGTCATGGGGGATCTTTGAGGCAGAGCACTGTGGGGCTCTTGACGGTATGGTAGGGGCTCATTGGGCCCTTTAACATTACAGGGATGCCATGGGGGTCACAGGAGAGCCCTCTGAGGCAATAGAAGGCACAGTGAGGTTGAGGGGTGGGTGCTATGGGGGCCTACCAAGCACTCTGTGCTTGCAGGGATGCTGTGGAGTCATAAGAAGGTACAGTCATGTGATGGGGGGACAGAGGGGTCACCAGGGGCAAAGTTATTGCCTTGTGGGGTCCTGGAGGGCACCACGGGATGCTGGGGCATGATGGAACCCAGAATGGTGCAGTGGGGTCTGGGGAGCATTATGACCCCTAGGCTTGCTGGGGTCACAGGGATCCTATAAGGCAGCGGTCCCCAAACTTTCTGGCACCAGGGCCCTGTTTCATGGAAGACAATATTTCCACGGACCGGCGGGGGGTAGGGGGATAGTTCAGGCAATAATGCGAGTGATGGAGAGTGGTGGGGAGCGATGGGGAGCAGCAGATGAAGCTTCACTCTCTCGCCCTCTGCTCACCTCCTGCTGTGTGGCCCAGTTCCTAGCAGGCCGCAGACCGGAACCAGTCCGCGGCCCAGGGGTTTGCGACCCCTGCTATAAGGTTTGTGGGATACAATGTGGGATAACAGGGGGACACTGTGGGGTCCTGGGGGGCCCCATGGATCCAGGGAATTTGGTGTTGTTCAGAGGACATGGTGGATTCCAGGATAGTGCAGTGGGGTTCAGGATGGTATTGTGGAGTCAACAGGGCATTGTGGGTGCCCACTAGGAATTTGGGGGTGACAGAAGTACTATGGCATCAGAGGGGCACTCTGGCAATGGGGGTGTGTGGTGGGGACCTGCCACTCACCGAAGTTCATCCATCTCATCCTTCAGGGCCTGTGCCTCCTGGGCCAGGCTGGTCAGCTCCTGGTTCCGCTGCTGCAGCTCAGCGACCTCCCGTTCCAGCTCGGCACAGCGCACGCGCTCGTCCTCCCTGCCGCTCTCCAGCCTGGGGGATGGGGGAAGCATCACATGAAGGGACTGTGCCTGCCCCAGTCCCCTGGCCTGCTGGCCGTGTCTCCAACTGACCATACCTGAAGTTCTCTTCCTGCAGCTGCTCCAGCTGGGACTGCAGCAGCAGCAGCTTCTTGGAGGTGAGGCCGGTGGTGCCCTCACCCTCGGACCGGCCCACCCGCTCCCTCAGCACCTCATTTTCCTGAACCAGGCTCTGCTTCTCCTCTGACAGGAGTACCAGCTGTGGGCAGGGCATACAGACGAGCTGGAGCTGGGAGAGGGGCTATGCGGGCGACCCTGCCCTGGGAGCACCTGTGGACCCCCACCTCGACCCCACCTGCCGCTCCAGGTCCAGACAGCGCTGCCGCAGCTCGTCACCCTCATCAGCCTCCTCACTCAGGAAGTAGTACCTGCGGGACTGATGAGAGGAGTGGAGGGGGGAGGGTGGGAAGAGACAAGAAACTCAGGGATCCAGGGGAGGAAAATGGGGAAACAGAGGACGGGATCTTCAGGGACAGAGAGGAGGGAGCCAAGAAACCCTCAAGATCTAAGAAGAGAGGGCTGGGACCTGAGGGGACTGGAGAAAAGGCAATTCAGGAACCCTGGGGACCTGGCAAGGGAAGAGGATAGGACCCTGGAGAATGGGAGTGGTTTACAGGCTTAAGGTCAAGCCCTTGCTCCTTAGGCAGCCCTGAAAATCAGTAATGGGGTTGGACCTTTAACAAGGTCCCCACCCCTTACCTGGCTATCAAAGTTCCCATATGTTTCCGGTGACAGGGAGTCAGAGGTGTCTTTGGTCATGAGCTGGAGGGGGGGGGTGCAGTGGGAGGACATTGAGATGAACTGGGCCCTCTGAGGGCAGCCTCCAAGGCTTCTACAATCCAGCCTAAGAACTACTCCATCCTCCTGTCCCCAAAGCCAGTCCTCCCCAATAACCCCAGCCCAGAGGCTGCCCCATGTGTCCAGCACGCAGGGAGTCCTGGTCCTTCCCCCCTCCCCGGCCACCTGGCCACACTGCGCGCCTTGTGGGATCCTAGTTCTCCAAACAGGGGTTGAACCCGGGCCACAGCAGTGAAAGCGCTGAGTCCTAACCACTGGACCACCAGGGAATTCCAAGGCCTGGCCCTTTTAGTGTGCTAGGTTGTGAATTAGAGCTGGGGGGGGGACGCTGGCAGACACATGGGACAGGGAAATCTGGCCAGCTGAGTTCCAGACAGAGCCCAGACCTTACCAGGGCAGAGCCTGTGCCCAGCTGCCTTGGAGATGTCCCCTCCCCTGAAGCTCCTCGCTACAGTGGGCATACCCACCTACCTCCTGGATGGCTTCCATCACCACATGCTGAACTGATTCCTCTAGCGTCATGATTCTCTGGATGTGCTCTGGGGGTCAAGGTGGGGGAGACTGAGATGGAGGGTGGAAGGGCAAGAAGGGTTTCCTCAGGTCTTCCCCTAGGGACCCCCTAACCTCCCATACCCTGCTTCTTCTCGCAACTGATAGCACAGCCCAGCACCAGCTGAAGCAGCTTGCCAAGCTCTTCTGGGTCTGAGAACTCGCCAATGAGGCTCACATCTGGAAGGTGCTGCTCCAAAATGGGATGCCCCAGGACCTGAGGATGGGAGGAGGAAGGGGTATCAGGGGCTCACGGATCCCCCCTCCTCCCAACCCAACCCCCTAAATCCCTTTACAGTTACTCACATCCTGGGAGTACTCCACCAGGCTCTGTAAGATTGTCTTCAGATTGTTGACCTGGGGAGGGGCAAGGAGTTGTGTCCAGGGTCCTAAATCCCCCCAGAAGGGGCCAAGCAGCCCCCACCCTGAATCTGTCTAGCCCATTCTTTTTTTCCTCTGTCTCGCCTCCCAGTCCCTGGTCATCTCATCCTGTTTAGCTCCATTCTCTGTCTGTATGTCCCCTCTCCTAGGAGTGACCTGTCTGGCTGCCTGCCCTTCTTACCCACCTGCCCATCTTGTTCACGTGTCCCCAGAATCCAGTCACTTCTCACCACCTGCCCCACTACACTTTGACCCTAGCCATCATCATCTCTCACCTGAATTATTGCACCAGCTTCCACTCTTGCTGCCCACCCCTCCATTTCTCTACAAGCATCCAGAGGGAGTTTTTTAAAGCCCAAGCCAGGTTTGTGTCTTTCCTCTACTAAAATCCTTCCGTGACTTTACACAGCACTTAAAATAGAATCTATCTTCCCTGCTCCAGCCTGCCAGGCCCTTGATGATCTCATCTACCATTCCTGCCCCCTGGCTTTCTGTTCTGGCCCCCCTGCCATTCCTCGATCACACCAAGCTTATTTCCAACTCAGGGCCTTTGCATTTGCTGCTCCCTGTGTCTGGAATGCTATTCCTCCAAATCTTACATGGAGATCAGCCCATCTGGAGTAACCACCCAACCCACTCTCAGTTGCTCTCTCTCATGGCCCAGCTTTTATTGTCTTCATAGAACTAATTGCCATTGGAAGTCAATGTTAATGTTTGTGTATGCAGGTTTTTGTCTGTGTTATTCCTTGCTGCACACCCAGGCCTGCTTAATAGAAGAATGAAGGAATAAATACATAGTTGGCTGGTCACCATACATCTGTCCCTCTTCCTGTCCAGATCTGTTTATCCATCACCCAGGACATGTCTAACTGACCCTTCCCTGATCAACTCTTCACCAGTCTGTCCCCCATTCATGAGTCCACCTGTCACCTTCAACCTCCGGTTGGGACCTGGGTCGTCTGAGATGCCCTGGAGCCATGCCTCGTTGAACCAGGAAGGGTCTCTGGGGGTGAGAAGGTGGGATGAGCTGCTGGGGGACCCTTTTGGGACCCTCCCCCTCAGCCCCACTCACATCTGGTTCAGCACATAGGCTACTGCGAGGCCACTGCTCAGTTCCTGGGGGCTGGTACAGGGGGGCGGGACATGGAACGTCTGCAACTGGTGGGGGAGAGGAAAGTGCAACAGGCATTATCAGGTCCTGGGACCACGGAACAAAACCCCTTTTACAGACTTTTCCGGTCGGTAGGACCCTCACATGCTGGGTGGGGGCTGGCCTGTTGCTCCAGCAAGCCAGCTCCGTGGGGGGGTGGCTTCTGCTCACCTGGACGGACCGGAGGGGGCGTGGCCTCATTATACCTCTGCCCAACAAACCCCGCGCGACCAGGCGAGGGCAGACCACGAGTCACTTGGTTCCCACAGGCACCACGTGACCAGGCCAACTCACCTGTGCCCTCGCCCCACATGACCCAGCCACGAAGGGGCGTGGCCTCACCTGCTCTTTACACGCAAACCTGCCACTTGACGGGTCAGGTGCTCAGGCCAGAGTGCAACGGCCTGGCAGGCCGACGACCCCTTCCTCCTCCCTGCCCCAGGACGGAAGGGTGCACAGAGCCAAGGTCGGGGCTACCGGGCGAGAAGAGAGGGCGTACACCTGTCCCTGGCCCCGCCCCCGACCTACCCAGGTGAGCAGAGACCCGCATAGCTCGGCCTTGTCCACGCTCATGGCTCCCGATTGGATTCGACCCCGGCCGCGGAGCCCTGCCACCGCAGCGGCGTCCAGATCCGCCACCAGCGAGCGCCCGCAGCCCCGACCTCCCGCTCGGCCTAGAGCGCCTCCCCGCCCCCTAAACGCAGGCCCCGCCCTAGACACGTGATCTCCTCCCGGCACCAGCTCAGGGCTTCAGACCCGCCATCTTAGATCCGGGAAGCATTTGGGCGCCGGCCTGCCGCTAGGGGTCAGTCTGGGCCAGCTTTGCTCATCCCAAGGGTGGCTTCGCCTCCCCCCCTCCCCGAGCTCTTTTTGGGGTAGCGGAGACTTCACCGTCATTCCTCTTCATCAGAGGCGGAGCTGCCCCACCCTGTTGTACAGGCGCATTCGCATCCCTTCCCTTCGGCTGAAAGAAATTCTGCTGTCTAGCCACATTATGATCAGAGCCTTTGCGCAGGAGAGGGGCAGGTCATAATATATTCTATGGACTTGGAGGGGGAACACTAAAGGGTTCTTCCCAGTGTAGGTGACTAGATAGTCTTGCCCAGGGGTAGACAAGGGGATTCGGGTCCTAAGTCGACGGCAGGATGGGTCAGACACATGTCCTGCGTAATGGACAGACTTATTTGCCTAGACTGGATCCGTCCTCCACTGAGCTTTCCCTGCCCTTTCCCCTCCCTGAGCCCCGCGCCGGGGCCCTCCTCCCTCAGAACCGAGGACGGGGCCGCCCTGGTCGCCACAGCCCACCCGGGGCGCCTAGATAGCAGGAACGCGGCCTACGGGGAAAAGGATGGGCCCACTCTGAGACCCCGTCTGGGCAGTGAAGGGGGCTTAAAGGAAAGTGCTAGCAATACTAGTTAACAATAAAATCGCAGTCACCATTTATGGGGTGCCTACAAAATGCAGTCTCTGCGCTAAGCGATTTAAATATATAGATGGTTGAAATCTCCACGACTCTAGGTGGCAAGTGCTCTTTAAATTCCCGGTTCGCAGGCGAGGAAACAGAGGTTCTGGGTGGATCCGGCTTTAAGGGAGGGGGTAAAGCACCGGACCTCTGACGCCTGAGTTCCCCGGCTGTCCCTCCCCTGCGGAGCGGGCGAGGTAATGAGCAGTAATTAGAGGTTATTAGCTGTACCCAGAGAGAGGGGCGGACTCTGCTTTGGGGGTGGGTCTAGGTCTGAGGGGCGGGGAGCTGCTCCCTCCAACCCAGAGTCTGGCTTCGGCGACCCTGCCCCCGAGCGGGTTGAGCAGGATGACTACAGCTCCCCCCTCCCCCCCGCACTCCCCCCATCCCCGCACCATCGCAGGAACACAATCACTCTAGCACCAGACTCCAGGTTACAGCCCACTCAGACGCACAACTGCACGCACACAGGGGCCTTGGAGACTCGTCTACACCCCCACATCCCCTTCCGAGTTGTTTTCAGCCTCCATCCCCTGGGAGCAGAGTGGAGTGGGGGGAGTAGGGAGGAAGGGGACAAGGGCCAGCAGTGCCGGCTTCCGGACAGGGCTGCCTTACGGCGGCGGGCGTGAGAACAGCCGCCGCTGATTCCCTTATCCCGCACCCACTAAGGAGAGGGTGCTGCCAGTAAGGGGAAGCGGAGACCCCCTGCCACCAGGCAGAAATGGAAGGTGAGCCGGAACTATGGCTGTTACAAGGAGAGGAGGCTGGGATTATTTGTGAGAGGACCTGGTTGCCCAAAGTTGGGAGACATGCTAGGACTGCCAAATATTTGGGAGTGGGGTCCCCAGTACTTGCAAAACCCGCAGGGATCTTGATGTTTAGGAGGAATCTAAATATCCGGAGCATGGACTTGAATTGTTCTAACGTTGCCATGATATTTATAGGCGTTATAGATGTTCAGGGACCCAAAAGTCCCCAGATTTAAAGGAAGGTCTGGGTGCCCTCGCTTTGGGGGAGGAGTCACAACCCTCCATTTGGGGCGGCAAGGAATCTCATGTTTGGGGGGAAAGGGAGCTCCCTACGTTGGCAGGGAAGAGCAGCAATCCCTATTATGTGACGCAGGGAACCCCACTGTTGGGGGCATCAGTGTGCCTTCAATCCAAAGAGAGGGGTCACAAACCCTCATTTTGAAGCAGGGATCCTTTATTTGGGGGAAGGATTCAAATCCCCCACTTTCGGTGGAGAGAGCCCCAAAGTTTGGGGAATGATCTGGAGACCTCCATTAAGGACAGGGTGCAGGTCTGGACCAGCAGCCCCCAGCTGGTTTGGGGACCCCACCCCCTCCTGTCTGTTTCCAGGAACAGCTGGGCCCAGCCTGGGCTGTACTGCTGGGAAGTGGGTGACTCAACCCCTCCCTGCGGCCACAGCTGGACCCCCGTCCACCCCCTCCAGCCTTCACATCTGGGCAGAGACCCAGTCTTGAGAGCTGGGATGGAGACCCTAGGTTCACACATTTGGAAATGGTGCCCCTCCCCACCCAGGGCTGACCACAAGCTCAGGGTGGACACCATGCCCCATACCATGAGGGACTCTGGCAGATTTTCTGCTCTCCAGACACTGACATTCCACCAGGACTCCCATCCTGACCCCCTCGCCGGGTCTGTATATGTGTCTCTGAGTCCATGTGAAGTGTGTTCACATCTATGTAGGTGTGAGATGGTGGGTCTGTGATTGTGTGTGTACAGGCCTATGTGTCTGCATCTACCTGTGTCTTGGGGGCCTGGGAATTCACCCAACAGGCTATGTGTGTGTGATTTGGTGGTTTTGGGGGGGTGCTGTCAGGGACTAGGGCACATGCTTCTCTTTATGGGACCTTGCTGTGTGTCTATATCCCTAGGTCATTCTTTGTGTGAGAAGTGAATGTGTAACAATCAGTACTTCGGTATGGATTTAGGTTGTGTTTCTGTGACCGTGTCCTACTTTCTCTCCGTTATGTGTTTTTCTGTGATAGCATGAGCCTGTCATGTTTGTCCTTGGTTTGTCCATGTCCCCGAGACAATCTGGTGTCCCTGTGTGTGTGGTCTTGTGGGTTTGTGTCTGTGACCCTACTTTACTTCATGTGCCCTACTTGTGATGTCTGCGTGACAGCATGACCGTCGTGTGTCCGTCCCCAGCATGTGTCTCTGTGCCTCTACAATCTCCATGTGAGAGGAGTGGCTGTGTGACAACTGGAGTCCTGAGGTCCAAGACTTTTATCTGTGTCTTACTTTGTCTTGGTGTGGCTTTATCGGAGTGTCTGTATATGCCACCTATCTGTGTATGAAGATGGCCCTACCACAAACGGTGTGTGACGGTGTGACCCTGCCCACGTTCGCTGCGGAGCTGGCTGGACTAGTGAATGTTTGGCAGGTGTATCCTGTGTCCGTGTGACACTGTGGATCTGATAGTTTGTGACCTTGTGTGTGTGGGGGTGTCAAAGTCACACAAGACAGCGTGAGGAGGCGGTGATGTGCTGGGGGGGCGTCAAGCGCCGGGAGTCCTGCCGCTCTCGGCCCCTCCCGGCGCTGCGGGGGCGCGTGCGTCGTGCGTGACGTGAGGCACGACGGGGGTCGCTGCGTGCGTGGAGCCAGACGCGATCGTGCGTGCGAGCGCGGGGGGATGGGCTAGCTGCGTGCGTGCGTGGGCGGCCGCGGGGGTCAGGCGCGCGCGGGGGAGCGCGGGGCACAGCCCCACCCCGCCGGGGACTTTGGGCGCGGGTGAAACCCGGGAGGGGGCTGCCGTTAACCCCTTCCTGCCCGATCTGAAACTTGTGGCCCCTCGAGAGAGCGCGCAGGGGCTTCCCCAGCGCGCGGGGACCGTCCCTGCCGAGGGAGGAACCCCGCCATCGAGCTGAGAGACCCCCCAGTTACCATGGAAACCGGAGCTTCCCGCGCGGCCGGGCGCGTGCTTCCTCCCCCCCTCCCGCTCTTCCTCCAGCTCCGTATTCCACCGACAATGCGCTGCCCGCTCCTGGCCTCCTGGTCTCCGGGGAAGGGGCTGGGGTCAGCGAGGCCCTGGCGTGCGTGACTCAGGCCAGCTTGAGGGTCCCCTGGCCGCAGCCGACCTCGCTCCCCCTTCTCCACCCCGTGACTCACCCCTCGCGGCTTTCCCCTTGTGTGACTCAAGCCCTTGGGGAGGGGGCTGCGGACTCTGAGACCCCCCCCTCCAGGCAGTGGGGGCTGAGAACCGAGTACTGGGGGCCTAGAGCTTAAGGGGTGGGGCTTTCCCTCCAGCGAGGGTCGGTGTCTGGTGTCTTCCCTTAGACATCCCTTGCCAAGGTCACTAGAGCCGTTTCCCCCACCCCTGAATTGGCAGTACCTACCCCACAACCCTCCGGGAACCCAGCCCCCAGCCCCTCCCCCGTAGCCCACAGGAAGTTTTTGCAGAGCCCATTGGCGATGAAACGGTTAAAGCCGTTTTCTTATTCATTTCATCCAGGGGCCCCTTTTGACTCAGAGCAAGCCAGGCGCCCCCTTGAGCCGGGCCTCGTGGGGGCCTGGGTTCATACTCCACGCCACATGTACCATTTTTAGAGAGGGGAGGGAAGGCTGTTGGTGAGCTGGCTGGGGGTCTTGGGTAGCATACAGGGTTGGGTTCAAATCCTGCCTCTGCCCTCATTGCTCTCTGGGTCTCGGTTTCCCCATCTGAAAATGGGGAATAATTATGACCCACTTATTGTGGCGTTGTGGGATTAAGTGAATAATAGATGGGACGCTTTGTTCCCAGAGCTGGGCAGAGGAGCAGGGAGGGGGCTTGGCCGGTAGAAAGACCCAGGCTCCTCCTGTCTCTCAGGCCTGGGTGTCAGGGTGACCAGCAGAAGCGAGTCCTTGTGGGGCGTGCCATGCCCCACCCAGGCGCTCTGAGGCCATGGGGTTCATCCCGTCCACCCCCTGCCCGGGGCAGGCACCCAGGAAGTGAGAGGCGGGGCAGGAATGAGGCGGAACCTGTTGGGCCCGTCGCCTCCCCACCCCTCACCCTCATTCCGGGGCCCTGGCATGCCCCCCCCCACGTTGCGGCCCCACCCCCACCGCCCTGGACGCCTGGGTCCTGACCCGATGGTGGCCCAAGGGAGGGGATGTCGGCGGAGACAGCGTCTCGGGAACATCCTGTGGACTGCTGGCTGTGGACTGCTGGCTGGACAGACCGGAGGGTCAGCCCCTCCCCGGGCAGGGCAGAAATCGGCTGGGGGCAGAATAAACATGGCCCAGGGTGGCCAGACTTGGGGGGGGCGGCAAGGAGTGTACACATACACAGTCACACACACGACACCCGTGTCACCCTGGCCACAGAGAGACTGCCAACCGGGGACACACTGACAGGGTCAGACACAAATCTGGGCAATACGGCTGTCAAACACAGACAGTGACAGGGCAGACTCAAGAGGAAGACTGAAATGCTGCCAAACACACAAAGACACCGACAGGCCAGATGCATAAAGGCAGGGAGTGAGTGACACAGATAAATCAACTCAGCATACAGGCAAGATGGACACACTGACAGACACAAATACAGAAAGACATTGACATTCTGGTGAGAAGCACACAGCCTGGCAGACTGTGGCATGGTCACAGGCACTCTAGGACAAATGTGACAGGCCAGAAACACACAGGCAGGACGGACACACTGAGAACTGTGTGTCAGACACAGACGGGCAATACATGCATGTGGATAGACTCAGAGAGAAGGGACAGTCACTTTCAGTGCAGGCTCCCCGAGAGCTGCACGAGAGATGTTCATACACAGTGTCAGATCCTGACACACGAGAAAGCAACACAGGCGCGCACACACACACACACGAACACACACTAGCAAGATCACCAACTCAAAAATGATACTCAGAGGCAAGAGAGACATACATAAACCTATGGGAGATGGACATACATAAACCTATGGGAGATGGACATACATAAACCTATGGGAGATGGACATACATAAACCTATGGGAGATGGACATACATAAACCTATGGGAGATGGACATACATCAACCTATGGGGAAGGACATACATAAACCTATGGGAGATGGACATACATAAACCTATGGGAGATGGACATACATAAACCTATGGGAGATGGACATACATAAACCTATGGGAGATGGACATACATAAACCTATGGGAGATGGACATACATAAACCTATGGGAGATGGACATACATAAACCTATGGGAGATGGACATACATAAACCTATGGGAGATGGACATACATAAACCTATGGGAGATGGACATACATAAACCTATGGGAGATGGACATACATAAACCTATGGGGAAGGACATACATAAACCTATGGGAGATGGACATACATAAACCTATGGGAGATGGACATACATAAACCTATGGGAGATGGACATACATAAACCTATGGGAGATGGACATACATCAACCTATGGGGAAGGACATACATAAACCTATGGGAGATGGACATACATCAACCTATGGGAGATGGACATACATAAACCTATGGGAGATGGACATACATAAACCTATGGGAGATGGACATACATCAACCTATGGGAGATGGACATACATAAACCTATGGGAGATGGACATACATAAACCTATGGGAGATGGACATACATCAACCTATGGGAGATGGACATACATAAACCTATGGGAGATGGACATACATAAACCTATGGGAGATGGACATACATCAACCTATGGGAGATGGACATACATAAACCTATGGGAGATGGACATACATCAACCTATGGGAGATGGACATACATAAACCTATGGGAGATGGACATACATCAACCTATGGGAGATGGACATACATAAACCTATGGGAGATGGACATACATCAACCTATGGGGAAGGACACATACAGACCATAACAGAATCCCCCCATCTCCCGCCACAGTTGCACACACACTCAGAGATGCTCTGAGGACATCAGAAGTCGGCCTTACAGATACACACTACCTCACCGATGACACGCACGTCAGACCCTCCGACAGATTGGGCAGATGTAAGCAGACAGACTGACAGTCACACACATGGTCTAGCCAGACAGTCACACCCAACGCAGAGAAGCATTGACAGGCCACAGTCGGACATTCACTAACACACTGGCACAGAGACACCGTGACAGAACCTGTTGGCTAACACACACACACACACACACACACACACACACCAGCCACAGAGCCCACATATAGACACACACACATAGATGAGCCACAGACACACACCAGCCACAGACCTCACACTCACAGACCTCACACAGGCAAGCCATGGACCTCACACACACACACAGACACACATACACACTAGACACGAATAGGTTAGCCATATGAACTCCAAAACAACCTACATTCATGTACATAGGCCAGCCACATGCAACCTATTTCATAGACCATACGTATACTCACACACACACTAACCCCTCCCAAACCACCCCCCCAAAGCAGGCAGGTCCTACACACCCCTGCAGTGTTGGGCCAACACACAGACACATGCCCTGAGAAGACAGGCCTCACATGCACTCTCACACGTCCTGACAGGCCAGCCACACACTAACCCACAGCCAACCAGACACGCACGTGCCCCTGGACCATGCTGCGGGGCTCTGGGCTTCCCAGCCAGTCTCTACCCCTACCCAGAGATCCTGGTGCTTCCTCTCTCCAACCACCGCCCCCCCACCCCGCCCCGCTCCCCGGCCTGCTGTTTGTCACTTCCCCTAGGAGGCCCAGCTCAGCAGCCTCAGTCCCTGGTGGGGTGTGGGCCTGTTTTCTCAGCACATCCCCCGTAAATGGGGCACCTGGGATCTCAGCCATGCTCAGGCCCCCCAAGACCTCGCCAGCAGTGGGGGGCACAGAAACAGCTTTGTGGGAAACTCCCCTCATGCCCAGCTGAGTCAGCCTGAGGAGACAGACTCTCCTTCCTGCTTCCAAGAAAACCGAGCAGCTTCCTCTCTAGGAGAGGGGTGAGGGACCCCCCAAACCACAGAGGTGGAGGAGGGAAGTGACTGGAAAGCCAGGGGTTCCTGGGGGAGGGCCTCCTTGATCCTCAGCCTCTTCCTGCCAGCTGCCTGTCCACACCCAGGGGCAGGGACGAGGGAGCCTGGGTGCTATGACTTGCGGGTTCTCGTCCTGGCCTGCCCACTGGCTGACTCACAGACAGCCCCCAGCCCAGTTTCCTGGTGAGGGCCCTGCCGGCCAGTGGGCCGGGGGGGGGAGGGGGGTCGCCAGGCTATTTATAAGAAGGAGAAGTCCCTCCTGCCAAGGCCAAAAGCCCCAGAGAGACCTGTAGGTGGGGGTGGGAGAACTTCCTCCTTATCCAGTCCCCCAGGCCCCAGGCCCCTGGGCAGGAGGGAAGCCTAGGCACAGACTCCTCAGCCAGATGCTGGTCTGGAGCCCAGGGCCTGGGCAGTACCCAGATGCTAGTCTGGGCACCCAGGGCAGACGGAGGAGGGGGCTATCCTCACACCTTCCTCACAGGGACGGCTAGCCTTGGCGCCAGTGGGGCGGCATGAGGTGGTGGCACCCAGGCTAGAAGGGTGAAACTGGCAGGGGCTTGGAACCGGCTGTACCAGCTTAGCTGGGCCCCCGCCCTCCCTCACTGGCCCAATCCCCACCCCCTGGTCAAACACCCGTGCAGAGAGCATGCTGGCCTGCCCCCAAACACACCAGCAGCCCTCTGCCCTGTGCCCAAGCCCAGATAAATGAGACCCTTCATGAAAGGGCCTGCAGAGCTTGGCATACAGTTGGCACTGCATAAATGCCTCTCTGATTGTCATTATCCACATAAAAAGTGGCTAATGCTCTGGAGCCAGACAGCTCAGGTTCTAGGTCAGCTCCAGTGCTTATAGCTGTGGGATAGCAGGTAAGTTCCTTACCTTCCTGTGCCTAAGTTTTCTAGTCTGTTAAATGGGGCTACAAATAGCATGCATTTCGCTCGGTTGTTGGAAGCAGGCAATGTGTTATTCTATGTAAACCACTTAGAAGAGTGCCTGGCCCATGGTAAGAGGCATATAAGAGTTAGCTACTAAAATAATAATTATTGGGGCTTCCCTGGTGGCGCAGTGGTTGGGAGTCCGCCTGCCGGTGCGGGGGACGCGGGTTCGTGCCCTGGTCCAGGAGGATCCCATGTGCCGCGGAGCGGCTGGGCCCGTGGGCCATGGCCACTGGGCCTGCGCGTCCGGAGCCTGTGCTCCGCGGCGGGGGAGGCCGCAGCGGTGAGAGGCCCGCGTACCGCAAAAAAGGAAAAAAAAATAAATAATAAATAAATATTATTATTATTGTTTCTCAGTCTGTTTGCCTATCTTAAGGGTCTCTGAGTCGTGCTGTCTGCATGACTCTAACCCTGCATCCCTCCCTGCCCTGACCCCCATCCCCCATACATCCACTTTTCCTTGCTGGGTCCTTGGCCTCCATCTCTACCCTTACTGGGCCAGTCTCACCTCTCTCCAGGACTCTCCTGGCATGGGCAGCCTCAGCACTGGTCAGGGCTGACTCACTGTGGCCTCCTGGCCCGTGGGACCTGCAGGTTGGCTTCCTGATATGCTGCCCTCCAGCCAGGCCTGCCCAGCCCCCTGACGTTGCCCGCTGCGCCCCCGCAGGGCCCAGCCAGATGTCAGCTGCAGTTATTAGCATGGGCAGGAGACACAGGCCTGGCAGCTTGCCTGCCAGACTCAGCGGCCACTGGAATCTCCCTTGCGCCTGAGGCGGGGGAGGGGAGCAGTTCAAGCAAGGGAGGAGGAGAGGGGGTACCCAGGGATCACAAGCACCCTCCAAAGATGGGGACACCCCCAGCTTCTAGTGGGACCTTCCTCCTCAAAGCCACTGCTCTGCTGGACTTCCCCCAGCCCCCACAGAGCTCAGTTTCTCTTTTGCCTCTTTCGTTTTCCTTCTCTCCTCCACACTTGGTGAGCTCTGCGCTTGCCCTACGAAGTCTGGCTAGCCCCCCTCCCTCAGCCTCTCTCTACCCTAAAGAAACTTCCATGCTCCCAAAAGACAGAGGCCTCACACTCTCTCTGAGTGAGAGAGAGCGAGAGAGAGGGAGAGACTGAGCTCACCTCTAGTTCTAGTGGCTCACAGCCTATCTGCTTGGAAGTCCCACCTTAAGTCTAACTGGAAGCCTCACCATCTAAACCTTCTCACATTCCTGGGGAAGGGGCTCTGGAGGGGTTCCCTCAGATGAGGGAGACAACTCAGATGAGGGAAAGGATCCCCCTTTTAGGTATTCTGGATGGTGAGGCGACCCGCACACTGAAAGAGGAGTAGGGCCTGTCACCCACATGAGTGAAGGTGGGGATACCCCAGCCCCTAGGGATGTATGGGGGGAGGGGCCCCAGACTTCCTGGCAGAAAGTAAGGGCACCCAGCTCGAGGTAGGAGGCAGCCGTGCCAGCCCGCCCAGGCACCGGGGTCGCCTCGAGGCACTGACCCGCCCCCTCCACGCCCGTCGGGCCGGGGGCGAAGTCCGACCCAGGCCCGCGGGCAGGCGGGGACCTGCCAGGCTGGGTCGAGTCGGGTAGGGCCTGGCAGGACGCGGCCCCAGAGCGGCTGGGTGGGGCCGGGCCAGGCGGCCGGGGCTGGTCGGGACTAGCCGTCCTGGGGCCCTGGCGCGCCCTGGGACCTGGCAGACCGGGGCAGCCGACTCCTGGCCGGGGCTCCGGGACAGCGTTAACCCCACCCCTTCCTGTGCCCTTATATGGGCGGCGGGGAGAGACTCCGGGGGCCGCCCCGCCCCCAATCCTGCCCGCGGACTCCGGCCTGTTGCTATGGCGACCAGGCCCCGGTGAGTCCCCCTCCGTCAGGCCGATGGAATCGTCCCGGACTGCCAGCCTCGGCGATCGGCTGCGGGCGCCAAGGGCTGAACCATTGCTTGGGTGGGGATCGGCGACTGGAGGCCTCTGCGGCGGGACTTGTTCCACGCCCCTGGCTTCCTCTGGGGTCGCAAGCCCAGGTTCCTCTTACGAGGCGCAGAACCCGGCTGGACCCAGGGCGGGGCGCATGGTCCCGTAGGATTCGAGTGACGGAGGCAGGGCCCGGTTCCTTCCCCCCGGGCTGTTGCCACACTTCCTGCCGCGGCGCTCTTTCCCCAGCCTGTTTCTAAGGAAGGAGTGGGGTTGGGCGACCGCGCCCCGGCCGTCGGGCTGGGTCTAGGCACCAGGAGCCGACACTGTGTCGGTCAAGCCCAGGGTCACTGGGGGAAGTCTTTGGGGTGTGCACCTAGAGGTCACCCACAAGAGGGGACCCCGATCATGGAAGATGCAGCAGTCCAGGTCCCCAGGATCCTCAAAAGACCCCTCCTCTCATGTCTCAACCGGAGACCCTCTGTCAGTACTATCTCAGCACTGAAGGGGTGCCCCGACCCTTCTAATTCTCCTCCGTCGGGGCTTCGCAGATGACCCCCAGTGACCTCCAACCTCTGACAGTGTCCTAATCTTCTACCCCACATATTTTCCTTGACTCCGTGTACCCCAGGACCCTCACTCACTTCTTCCATATCTAGGACCCCCAATTCCTTCCCCTTCCAACTTGTGGGGGACTCTCAGTCTCTCCCATGGACTCCAGGACCCCTACTCATTTTCTGCATAATGGCTCTCCAGCAGCTCTCGTGTACACTTTTGATCGCTCCCCCTCCTCACTTTTCCTGGGTTCAGTTCCTCCCGTGAAAATTCCAGTCCCTCAACTCTTTTGTACCCTGGACCCCCACTCAATTTCTGAGTCAGGCGTCTCCTTACCACTCCCCCACCTACCCTGCTTAACCCTCCTGTCTCTCCTTTGGGGGGGTCTCTCAGTGTATTCTCAGCCCCCCAGCCCCTCTGGAAGACTCCAGATCCCTCAGGCCTTTCCGTGTGCAGCTCGGGACCACCCCCCTACCCACAACACACACACACACTTGCTCTGTACCACTTCCTCGTATCCCTCATCGCGTACTCCAGGGGAGTCATCGCCCTCCCTGAAGCCTCTCCCCGTGTACCTCTGACCGCCCCAGCGCCCCCTTCCTCGCGCACCAGGGTCCTCTGAGCCCCTCCCCCTGCAGTCGCTCCGAGCCACCCAGCCCGTGGCCGCTGTTTACAAGGACACGCGCTTCCTGACAATGACGCGAGCCGCCTCCTCCCCTTCCCCACGCTCCAGGAGGGGGGCGCGGGGGCCCGGCTCGGGCGACCGCCAATCGGAGCGCACTTCCGCAGCTGACAATCGCCGTATAAAGGCGTGTGGCTCCGGCTGAGCGGCCGGGACCTTGAGCGTGTCCAGGCCAGCTTCGGAGCCAACGGGGAGCGGGGAGCAAGGGGGACGCAACACGAAGAAAGCGAGTGCGCCAGAGGGGGGCAGAGGGGCTAGAGAAGCCGCACAGAGCTTCCGTGCACAGCCGCCTGTTGGTCTCTCTCGGCCCGTACAGGCCCCCGGGAACGCGCGTCCAGACACCTGGTCCAGCCATCTCCGCGGACTGCGCGGAGCGCAGCGAGGCCCGGGGCGGCCCCGCAGGGACCCTCAGACCGACCGGGCCGCCCGGATGTGCACTAAAATGGAACAGCCCTTCTACCACGACGACTCATACGCAGCGGCCGGATACGGCCGGACCCCGGGCGGCCTCTCTCTACACGACTACAAACTCCTGAAACCCAGCCTGGCGCTCAACCTGGCCGACCCCTACCGAAATCTTAAAGCACCCGGAGCGCGGGGCCCCGGCCCAGAGGGCAGCGGTGGCGGCAGCTACTTTTCCAGCCAGGGCTCGGACACCGGCGCGTCGCTCAAGCTCGCCTCATCGGAGCTGGAGCGCCTGATCGTCCCCAACAGCAACGGCGTGATCACGACGACGCCCACGCCCCCGGGACAGTACTTTTACCCCCGCGGGGGTGGCAGTGGTGGAGGTGCGGGGGGCGCAGGGGGCGGCGTCACCGAGGAGCAGGAAGGCTTCGCCGACGGCTTTGTAAAAGCCCTGGACGACCTGCACAAGATGAACCACGTGACGCCCCCCAACGTGTCCCTGGGCGCCAGCGGGGGGCCCCCGGCCGGGCCCGGGGGCGTATATGCCGGCCCGGAGCCGCCTCCCGTCTACACCAACCTCAACAGCTATTCTCCAGCCTCTGCGACCTCCGGAGGAGCCGGGGCCACCGTCGGGACTGGGAGCTCGTACCCGACGGCCACCATCAGCTACCTCCCACACGCGCCGCCCTTCGCCGGCGGTCACCCAGCGCAGCTGGGCCTGGGCCGCGGCGCCTCCACCTTCAAGGAGGAACCGCAGACCGTGCCTGAGGCGCGCAGCCGCGACGCCACGCCGCCGGTGTCCCCCATCAACATGGAAGACCAGGAGCGCATCAAAGTAGAGCGCAAGCGGCTGCGGAACCGGCTGGCGGCCACCAAGTGCCGGAAGCGGAAGCTGGAGCGCATCGCGCGCCTGGAGGACAAGGTGAAGACACTCAAGGCCGAGAACGCGGGGCTGTCCAGCACTGCCGGCCTCCTCCGCGAGCAGGTGGCCCAGCTCAAACAGAAGGTCATGACCCACGTCAGCAACGGCTGCCAGCTACTGCTTGGGGTCAAGGGACACGCCTTCTGAGTGCCCCCTATCCCCCGTACGGACATTTTCCCAACCTGGACGGCTGGGCGCACGCCTCCCATGGGGCGAGGGGGCAGGCGGTGGGCACCGGCCCCGGGGCCTGGGGGCGCCACAAACCACACTGGACTCCTGCCCGCCCGCTCTGCGGCCAGTCCTTCCACCTCAACGTTTACAAGCCCCCCTTCCACGTTTTTTTTTTTTTGTATTTTTTTTTCTGCTGAACTCAATTCATATTGAATATAATATATTTGTGTATTTAACAGGGAGGGGAGGAGGGGGCGATTGCGGCGGAGCTGGCCCCGCCGACCGGTACTCAAGCCCTCGGAGATACTGGGGAGGGGACCCCCGCCCCCTGCCCTCCCCCCCTCTGCACCGTACTGTGGGGAAGAAACGCGCAGTCGGTATCTAAAGAATTTATTTTAAGATGTGTTTGTGTGTGTATGTGTGTTCTTACTTTTTATTGAATCTATTTAAGTAAAAAAAAAAAAAGGTTCTTTATTAATTTCTGTTGTCTTTTTTTCCAAGCCGGGCGGGCGGAGGGAGGAGAGTACTGGGATGCCCCCACCCCACTGCGGTTTGTGGCTTGCTCCTGTAACTGTGTCAATCTCGCCAGCTTTGTTCGGACATCTTGCGTCCCCAGCCTGGGTGTCTAACCCTTCTTGCGTCCCCCGATCTCCCAGGTTGGAAGGTGCAGGGCGGGGACCAGGTCCCGCAACTCCCCAGCACCGGGGGACAGGATGCCTGGGGCGAAACGCGCAGTGCGCAGGCGCGGCCCCGCCCAGCCGCGCGCGCCGGGGCTTTCCCCGCTGACGCTACGGAAGCGCGGTCCAAACATGGGCTGATTCTGCCCCAGTGACGCGACGGCGGTCTCTGGGCAGATTCCGGGAATCCCCTCCCCCGCTCTGCCGGGCAGGACCGCGGCGCCGGGAAAGGGGCCGGGATTTTCCCAGGCTGGCGGCTACCGAGGCCCGGAAAGCCCCAGGCCTGGGTCCAGAGCGTCCGCGGTGGGCGGGCCGCACTCCAGAACCCCGGGAGCCACCCCAGAGTCTCCCCCATCGGGCTGGTGCCTGGGTCCTGCCGAGCCCACGCCAGCTTCGTCTGACCTGACCCGGGAGGGGGGATGCAGTTGCCTGCGCGTCGTTGCCGCCGCGATCCCCTCCCCACCCCCGCCAGGAAGGGCGGTGCCCGCCTGCCAGTTTCCCCTCCCGGGTGCCAGGCCGGGAGCGGGGCGACTGCCAGGTCTGGTCCTGCCGGGGCGGCTGCTCGGGCCGCCGGGCGCCGCCGCCCTCTCATGGGGCTGCCTCCCCCGCAGCTGTGACGGGTGCGAGGGCGGCTGGTGAGCCCCGATGGGGATCTGGCTGGCTTCGGAGCTGGCAAGCCACAGGGGCGAGGTAGGGTAGAACAGACGCTTCATTAATTCATTTATAAAGTACTGAACGACCTGGCCCTGGAGTCACAAGACTGAACCAGGGCCGACAGACAATAAACAAGCAAACGTGATTCGGAGATGGTGGTAAGTGCTAGGAAGAAAAAAAAAATGGTCAAAGTGGTAGTGATGGGGCTGGGGAGGTTAGCTGCTTTGGAGAATGGATTGGGAACATGGAACTTTAATGAGGCGATTTTTCAGCAGCTTTGATGCTGAGCCCTGAGAAGATCCTGAGTAACAGCGTTCTGGCAGAGGGAACAGCACATGCAAAGCTCCTGTGGCCAGAACAAGATCAGCCTGTTAAAGAACAGCAAGAAGGCCGTGTGCTGCAATGGAGTGAACCAGGAGTGGGGAGATGAGGTCAGGGAAGACCACGAAGGGCCTTGGGGAGGAGTGTAGATAAAATCCCAAGGCTGAGATGGGTGACCTTGGAGGGCATTAGGCTGGATAGCAATATTAATAATGGGTCTATGGATTAAATGAGCTTGTCAGTCCTGTTCTGTGGAAGGAAATGGGGGCTCAGAGTGGCAAAGCCACTTGCCTGAACATGCACAGCATCAAACTGAGCTCCTTCAAACACTGTCTTGCTCCTAACACCTGCCTCCCAACCTAACCCTCATCCTTCCACTTCAGGGGCAGAGGCACAGCCCCTCCAACTTGGGGTGGTGTAGAACTTGCAGCAGGGACTGTGCCTCTACCTCAAGCTCCCTCTCTTGGTTCTATGCTCAGGATTGGGTCCCCACCTTCTTCCAGCCCCAGGAACTTGGTCCTAATAACCATTAACAGAGCGCTGAGCTTCACGTACTTCATCTCTTTTAACGTGAAATGGTGAAATGTAGGTTTGTCTTTATTCCCATTTTGTTGTTGAAGAGACCCAGGGAAGATCACAGCTCTTAAGCGGCATTTGAACCCAGGCTGGCTGTTGTTTAGGTGTGGGCGCTGCCCTGCATGGCCAGGTTTCAGGTTGTAAGGCAGCCTGGGACTTGCTCCCTGCAAGGGGCAAACAGCACCATCACCCCCGGCCCCTCCACCCGTCTTCAGGCCAAGGAGAAAGAGGGAGGAGAGTAAGCAGTGAGCATGATGCAAGGCTGCCACCTTGTGGTGGAGATCAGTAACTACAACGTCAGTTCCCAGGCCACAGCCTGGAGAAGGGAGTGGGGGGTGGTACCATACCAGGACAAATCACACCAACACACTTACATCTGTCCCTAATACTTTATTAGTCACCTCTAGGCCTGTTCTCAGCTATGTGGGCTCCAAGGAGGGGGTCACCATTCACCAGCTCTCAGCTGGTAGCTTGAGAAAGCCTTGGCCTAGCCCTCTGGGGTCATGTAGAGTCTGAAGGGGCCTTTCCTGGGTCAGTATGGGGCACCCAGGTAGGGGCACAGATGGGGGCCAAGAGCCCAAGCTTCCCACCCCTCTGCCAGCCTAGTTGTGTTTGGAGAAATATTCCTTGCTGTCGTCCACATTGGGCTTGATTGTGTCACTGCCTGGCATCCAGCCAGCGGGACAGACTGTAGAAAAACAGGGGTGCACATATGAGGCTAGAGTGCCATATCCAAGGTAGAGCAGTAGTGAGGGGACAAAAAGAGGCAAAGCAAGAGCATGAGTTGCAGGAGAAAAAGCCTGGAGCCAAGTGGTCTAGGCCTAAGACCATGCCACATGGTAAGAGAAGCCCTCCAAGCCCAGCTGCAGGATTTTCTGACATTTTATTTTATTTATTTATTTTTTTTGGCCACACCATATGGCATGCGGGATCTTAGTTCCCCGACTAGGGACTGAACCCGTGCCCCCTGCAGTAGAAGCGCAGAGTCCCAACCAATGGACCACCAGGGAAGTCCCTATTTTATTTTATTTATTTTTTTGGCCACGCCGTGTGGCTTGTGGGATCTTAGTTTCCCTGACCAGGGGAAACTCGAGCCGTCGGCAGTAAAAGTACAAGAGTCCTGACCACCGGACCGCCAGGGAGTTCCCTGGCTGACATTTTAATTTCTTTCTGGCTCCTTTAATCGCATCTTTCTCTCTTAGCCCCAGCCCCAATGGACTTTGAGGGCCTGTGGTCAGGCTGTGGCCTTCACATGAGAAGATACTCTGATCCAACTAACATTCAAGCCTGCCTTGGTACAGGCCTTCTCAAATACCTTCTATAGATTTCTGTTACCTCCCCAGCTCCCCACACTTATATTGGGGTATCTCTCCCACCAGACTAGAAACTTCCTGCAGACAAGGCCCTGAGTTAAATCTTCTTTGGGGCCCTCACATCCACCCCACACAAGCGACAGAGCGGGCAGTGAATGTATGTGTGCATGACAGAGGGGCTGCCCGTGTACCCATGTGTGAACACATGTGAATGTGGGTTTCGGCTCACCTTCCCCGTGCTCATCTGTGTACTGAAAGGCCTGGACCAGCCGCAGAGCCTCATCCACGGAGCGCCCCACAGGCAAATCATTGATGGTGATCTGGCGAAGGACACCCTTGCCATCGATGATAAAGAGGCCCCTGAGATATAAGAGTCCACAGTGAGGAGCCAGACTTCCCACGGTCAGGACCCAGGGAGGGAGCACCGTCTCCCTGCTAGCCACAGGGCTGGGGGCAGGGAGGGCATCACCCAAGAGCGATCCCCTCACTCTGAGGATGGGGGCTTCCTGAGGGTCCCACAGTACCTGTAGGCGATGCCCTCATCTTCCTTCAGCACGCCATAATCACGGGACAAGCTTCTGGTTACATCAGCCAGCAGGGGGATGTTCAGGGGGCCCAAGCCTCCCTCCTTCCGGGGAGTGTTGATCCTGTGGGTAGGAGAGACAGGGCTGGGACCTCAGGATGCCTGGCACAGCAGGGTCCTCACCCTTTGGGCCTGCATGTGATAAGGGCTGGAGAGGGGGTGCTGGAGGTGAGAGATAAGGGGCTTTAGAGCAACCCCCGGGGAGCACCACCCACCCCACCCTGAAGTGGGTGCTGGGGCTGCTTCTCACAGCTGGGAAGACTAAGCTAATACTCGAGCAAAGTGGCTTCACATGTGCTGGTGGTTTCCAGCACCCTGAGGCAGAGAACCTGCCTTAGCGTCCCCGTCCTCCTCTCTCTAGCTCTGTGTCACTGGGCCCAGCCCCTCACTCTCTTGAACTGGAGTTTCCACCTTGCTGAAATAGTTCACGGGAGGGAGGCTGTGTTGCCCTAAGTGAAAAAAAAGCATCTGCCAACTCTCTACGCCACGAAACTAGTTTCCAAAAGCTAATTACTGTCATCATCATTGAGGACTTGGAAATCACTATTTCCATTATTTTCTTGATGGGAAAGGGAGGCGCAGAGGTTGAGCACCGGCCATGAGAACACACAGCTCAGACCCTATAGAGGTGTAGGTTTAGCTGCACCCTTCCTCCTTACTGGTCCCCACTCATACCAAGCCAGGTGAGTGAACTGAGAGTCGACAGAGACGCCCAGCACATTGCAGTGCAGCTTGTGGAACTCCTCGGCACGCTCACTGAAAGCGATGATCTCCGTGGGGCACACAAAGGTAAAGTCCAGCGGGTAGAAAAAGAGGACCAAGTATTTTCCTGGGGAAGGGGGTGGAAATAGACAAGGAATTAGGGCTCAGACCCTCTAATGCCTGTGCCCCGCCCCCACCAGGGCCCCCTCCAGGCCGCCCTCACCTTTGTAGTCTGAAAGCTTCACCTCCTTGAAGGCGCCATCCACCACGGCGGTGGCCTGGAATTCCGGGGCGGGCTTTCCGATGTGCGCGTAGCCGGAGGTCATGACTGAAAGCCGAGACCCCCCCACACCGGTCAGTGCGCCCTGGACGACCCTTTGTCCTCGCTTCCCAAGGTCACGCTGCGTACCGGGCCCAGTTACTGAGTCAGAGCGGCGGAGGCAGCAGCACTGCCTCGCACCCTCTCCGGGACCAGGTTGGCACGGCCTTGAGACTTTGGGAGACCCGCCCCCCGGGACAGCTAGAGGGGCCGGGCAGCTGCCGGCCGGCCCCCAGTTAGCGTGTCGGCCTGAGCGCGGTCACGCAAGCCCACCGCCCCAGGAGGAGATGCCGCGAGCTGGGGGCGGGGAGCCTGGGGCTGCGGCCTGTACTCCAAGGCTCTGGCCTCGTTTTTCCCCGCAAGGACAAAGGCAGCCACTACGACGGGTGGAAAACAAAGGCGGCCAGCGCTGAGATCTGGATAGGGCCCGAGCTGCTCCAAGGGAGCTCCCCGCAGCCCGATGCACTCCAGGTGTCCATACCTGCGTGGGCAAGGGCGGGACGCACAGACTCACAGACGCACAGACTCGCTTTCGCAGGGCGAAGCGAGTTGTGGGCCTTGGGGCCTTTTATATTAGGCCCGAACCATGACGCAAAGGGCGGAGGGGTGGGCGGACGAGCGGAGCGGTCGGGTCCACTGCAAGCGCAGGGGAGGGAAAGAGGAGCCGGCCGCGACCACTTGCCCGCGGGCGGCAGGGGGAGACGCGCAGCCGCCGGCCCCGACCACTGCGTCGGCCCGCGGGGGTGATGCGCGGGGCTCCTCTTTGGAGCGCGCTGGGGTCGGTTGAGTCTGGCATGGCTCGGAGCGGTGTGGCCCTACTGCTGCTTCCGCTGATGCTCCTGCTGCTGGCAACCCCTGCCCAGGTCTCCCCCGACTACCAATACTTCGGCGAGCAGGGAGAAGGGGACACCTGGGAGCAGCTCCGGCTGCAGCATCAGGAGAAAGGTAACTGCAGGCTGCGGCTGTGATAGTGCAGAAAGGTGCTTCATTGCCCCACTTCACCATCTGGCTGCAAATAGACCCTCCTTCAGGGACTTCAAATCCCTGCCCAGCTATGCACTGGCGGCGCCCCTCGGGCTGATTACTTTTCTCTGAGGCTCAGTTTTCTCATCTGTAAATTGAGATAGAGACTGTCTTTAAGCAGCCTACACGGGGAGAGGGGACGTGAGCAGGCAATAAATACCGACGCAGACATATCCATAAACTCATGGATAAGTGCTGGGAAAGGTGGAGATAGAAAAGACAGGGTGCAGGTAAACTTCTTAAGTCAGAGAAGGCCCGGCTGAAGATAGGTAACCAATGCAGCCGGAATGACAAGCAAAAGCCCAAAATGCGAAGATTTAGGGGGGAGAGTGCACCACGGAGTTGGAACAGCAAGTGTCAAGGCCAAAAGGCCTGACAGAGGACTGGAAAGAGGCCAGTGTTGTCTGGTAGAGGCTTGGTGAGGGCATGAGGTGTCAGGACTTTGTGAGCCACAGATTTGGGCTAAGACCTGTCAACTAGGGCTATAGGGAAGAGTCAGTAAAAGAAGCGTTGTGAAGGGTGTCTGATAAACGTTGTAGCTGCTTTGAAAGTGATCATAATAATTGTTTTTGTATTATGTGCTAGCACATCGCCAGGGGCTTTAAGTACCTTCATTATGACAATTATGTCATTTAATTTACCACCTGGCAACCCTGCTGGTCAGGTGACACTGTGCCAGTTGGACAGGCTCAAGATCATGCCCCTGAAGAGAGGAGTCATCTTCAGATGGTGGACACCAAGGGTGTTGTATCACATTCCCAACTGGACAGGCAGGCACAGGTGGGAAGTGTCATTTTGCAGTCCCTCTGGGCCATTCACCAGTTGTGTGAGCTTGGAAGGGTGGCTTGTTCTAAGTTTGTTTCCCCACCTGGGACTAATGGTAAGATTAGAGATAATCTATGGCGGGGGACCTGGCACAGAAGCACAACTGAGCAAATACGAACTGTTGTGATTTGTTAGTGTCTTTCTCCTCCTCCCTCCCTCGGGATGCGGGGGGAAAGGTTCCCTCCTACCTGGCCCTCCATCCCTAGATTTGGAAGACTCTGCCCTTGGCCCGTGGGGAAAGTGGCGCTGTTTCTGCGACCTGGGCAAACAGGAGCGCAGCCGCGAGGCTGTGGGCACAGCGCCGGGCCCGGTGTTCATGGACCGCGAGAATCTGGTTCAGGTGCGGCCCTGCCGGCAACGAGATTGTTCATCCTGCGAGCCGAACGACTGCGACTGGAGGCCCTGAGCCCGGGTGAGCCTCGGTCGCGGAGGAGGCGGGGCCGGGGCTGGTGGGCAAATCCGGGGCCGCGGCTCCCCAGGGTGGGCGGGGAGAGAGGAAGGGCTGTGGGGGGCCGGTACGAGACGGGCCTCGAAGAGGGAACAATGGGGCACTAAATCTGGGGCTTGAGCGCAGCGTGGGAAGGGAGAGCTGAGTCAGGAGATGTGAGCCCTGCTGATATCCGAGGAGAAAGGAAGAAAGGTGGTGGGGGCGGGGAGGGGAAAACGGAGATGGAGGAACTGGGACCCCGATGAGGAACAGAAACCCACACAGTCTGAGGGCGTGAGCTCTGTTGAGAGCAGGGAATAGAAAGAGACATGTTGTTATAGTGGTGGACAAATCTGGGAGGCGTGCTCCTCGCTAAGACGTGGGAGAAAGAGGGAGAAGGGTGGGAGAGGGGGCGGGAGCATGAACCCTGAATTGGGGATGGAGGGGAAAGGAGCCTGCGTGGTGGGCGGAGACTCTGAGCCGGAGTCTGTAGAGGTCTGGGATCTCGGTTCAGGGGTAGGAGAGACTTAGCCCGGATGAGAGAGAGGGTAGAAAGCAGGCGAGAGGCGGTTGGGTGGCTCTCTCGGTGAGCTACGGAGAGAGGGAGTTGGGGGACTCCAAGTCCGAAGGTTTGAGCCCAGCGTGAGCCAGGATACCTAGTCCAGGGGGCTTAGACTGTGTGGAGTGGCAGGGACCTCGAGTACAAAGAGCCTGAAACCAGATGGGGGACAGGAACTCAGTGATGTGGACACGGTATTCTGGGAGTCTAGTGGTATCTGACCTTCTAGGCTCTGACTGGGTTGAATCCTTCAAGGCCCCCCTCAGTTTCCCCTTTATTTTCCTCTCCTCCCACTAGCCCCGGCGGGCGGAGCTCCAGTGACACCCGGGCGGAGCTTGGAAAGCGACCCCGCCCATCCAGTTCCCCAACTGCAGAGCTCGGCGGTCAGCCTCGGAAACTACAATTCCCAGGAAGCTGCACGGCAGCGACGTCGGCGTGTGCTGCGCAAATGTCAACGGCGGCGGGAACGTTTGGGGCGTGTCTTGCGCGGCGATTGGTCGAGAGCTAGCACTACCTCGGGGCCCGAGGAAAACGCGCGCAGAGACCTTTCCTTGCAGACTTTGTTTCTGCCGCTGGTAGCGGCGGCCGAGGCGGCATGGATCTCAGCGAGCTGGAGAGAGACAAAACGGGCCGCTGTCGCCTGAACTCGCCTGTACCTTCTGTGTGCCGCAAGGAGCCCTGCGTCCTGGGCGTCGATGAAGCGGGCCGGGGCCCGGTGCTGGGTGCGCCCCCAGGGCCGGGTGGGGGAGGGGCGTGATAAGGTGGATGCAAGTTGCACTGGAACAGGAGCTGGGATTGCACCGCACTCGGGGGTGGTAGTGGTGGAGGGGTGATAGTGGTGATGGCGATGGCATTGGTGATGACACCGAAAGAAAAAGCGGTGATGATGGCATAGAAGTGGCGGCTTTCACGGGCTCACTGTTTGGACCCCTCTTCCCCAGGCCCCATGGTCTACGCCATCTGCTATTGCCCCCTGTCCCGCCTGGCAGATCTGGAGGCCCTGAAAGTGGCAGGTGAGCCCTGGGGTAGATCTAGGGGGGCGGTTCCTGGGCATGTTCAGGGGCGGGTGCAAGCTGGAGGGGGAGAGCAGGAACTCGGGGAACCAGCCGCTCCCCTTCTCTCCCAACCCTCCACCCAGACTCAAAGACCTTGTCGGAGAGCGAGCGGCACAGGCTCTTTGCGAAAATGGAGGAGGACGGAGACTTTGTGGGCTGGGCACTGGACGTGCTGTCTCCAAACCTCATCTCTACCAGCATGCTTGGGCGGTGAGGGGTCCCGGGGGGTGGGTAGCCATCATGGGCTGGAAGGGATGGGTGGCTGGAACGATGTTGACTGGGCTCTGTCCACCACCACAGGGTCAAATACAACCTGAACTCCCTATCTCATGATACAGCTACTGGGCTGATGCAGTATGCGTTGGACCAGGGTGTGAAAGTGGCCCAGGTGAGCTAACTGTTGGTTGGATTGTTCCCATTTAATCACCTCAGGATAAAATAGGAGTATAGAAGTGCGATGGACGATTCTGCGTCCGACATATCTGGAGTACCTCAGGAATGTGCTTTACTGCTGTTGATGTCCTACTGTTTTTCCTACCTTAAATGTGTGCCCCACTGAGGACCATGGTGGGGCCCCCAGCCTCAACCCCATCTAATCTATTTCCATATCCTAAAGGCTTAGTGTCTAGAACGAATCCCAGATCTGTTTCCCCCGACCGCAGTCTGTATCCTAGCCCAGGGCACCCTCCCCTCCTGGATACCTGCCCCATCCTCCTCCAGCCCCCTCCCCTACAATGTGCTCCCCACACAGCAGACAGTCATTTACGTTTTTGAAATGTAAATCTCGACGTTTAATTTTCTGAACACAGTGGGAATTAAATCAGGAAAATTTACAGGCAAGTGGAGAATGAGATTAAATCACCAGAGAGAAATATAAGTTGGCATTGCATCGAGTGCTGCAAGGCAAAGAACAGACCGTTTTGAGAGAATCACAGGGGTAAATATACTTGAGATAGAGAATGTAACAAGGGAGGCCTTGCTGAGAAGGTGGCTGAGGTCCAGGGCTGGAATGTGGAGCTGACGATGCAGTACTGAAGCAAACAGACAAGGAGCCTGCCCTCGGGTTCATGACCAAATAAGAGGAGATGGATGGGCAGCTGGTAAGCAAATAGGAAAGGTGATTTTTGAGAATAATAAATGCTCTGGAGATTACTTTTCTTGTTACTTTTCTGACCTCATTTCTGTTCTAGATATGTGGTCCCCGTACTGCTGTCCAGCGTACTTGACATGGTCCCACCTCAGGGCCTTTGCACTAGAACACTCTTTCCCAGATCTCCCTATGGCTCATTCCCTCATTTCCTTCAAGCCTTTATTCAGATGTCACCATCTCAGAGTGACCTTCCCTGAACACCCCCAAATTGTTTAAAATTATAATCTCTTCTGGATCTCCCTTATTCTTTATTATTTATCCTGTTTCTTGTCTGTGGCCCTCACCAGGGTGTCTACCCTGGCGTGTTTACTGCTATGTCCCCGACACGTAGAGCAGCCCATGGCATGCAGTAGGTAGGTGCTTAATAAATGTAGAATGGATATAGTGTGATCAGGAAAAGCCTCTTTAGAGGGTGATATTTGAGCTGAGACCCCTGAGAGGAAGACGCAGCCTGGGCATGAGCTGAGAGACATGTATTCCAGGCAGCGGGAACATCAAGTGCAAAGGCTGTGAAGTTGGATCATCTACACAGTTGTTTTTCTGGATGTTTGTTGAATGAATACATTTCTGTCACCACGGCAGGTGTTTGTGGACACTGTGGGGCCCCCAGAGACATACCAGGAGCGGCTGCAGCAGCGCTTTCCTGGTGTTGAGGTGACAGTCAAGGCCAAGGCAGATGCCCTCTATCCTGTGGTCAGTGCCGCCAGTATCTGTGCCAAGGTTAGGCCCCTGTTGGCCATGGCCAGCTCCCAGCATCCCCCTGGGCAGGAGGCAAGCATGGCTGCTTCATGGGTAGGGAAGATCCCAAGTGCCTATCTTGCCCACAGGTGGCCCGAGACCAGGCTGTGAAGAACTGGAAGTTTGTGGAAAAACTGCAGGACCTGGACACTGATTATGGCTCAGGCTACCCCAATGGTGAGCAGATGGCAGTGACAATAAACTAAAAAGGCAGGCTTGGCATGCTTCTGAGGTTTTCTAAGTTGTTCTGACCACCCCACTCTGCAGCAGAAGAGGCTGAGGCCCAGACAGGGGGGCCACTAGCTTATGGCCAAAATGTGGCAAAGTTGGAATCCAGCTGGCAGACTCCCTCTTCCCTTCTCCCTCCCTCCCTCTCTGCTCTCTCTCTGGAGCCCCAGTGAAGGACTGAGACTCACGATGGGCATCTGTCCATTTGTTAAGGGGCAAAGGGCAGAGTGAGGGGTACTGGCTCCTGTCGAGTGCTGTCCAGTGGCCCCAGCTTGAATCCATTGTTTTCTCTTCATTAGGAGGCTCAGTCTCCCTGTTTGTAAAGTGGAAATGATCATGCCCCTCCCCTCCAACTCTCCCAAAGACACACAAGGGCAGAGGCGAAGATTCAGTGGCTGGGTTCAAGGAACCCTTTGGCAGTTGGGTGGGGCAACACAGCAAGTCTGTGATTGGAACTTAGGTGAGGCCAAAGGGAGGAAACCAGGTCCAGGCCAAAGACACTTTGGGCAGTGTTCAGTGCTTACTGAACACCTGGTATGTGACCTGCAGGGCCAAGCCCTGGGGATTTAGCCATGAACAAGACAAACAAGGACCTCCTTGTGCCCACTGAGTTCGTGGTTACATGGGAGAGATGGGCATTAACTCAATGGTCCACAAATGCTGGTTTAATGCCTCATGTCCTTGGGGAGGTAAGGGAGATGTCTCAAGGGCAGGCTCCTTAAACTGCACCATAAGCAACTGTTGGCCAGGCAAAGAGTCAGGGGGAACTGCTTGTGCAAAGGTCCTGAGGCAGGAAGATGTCTCAGACAGTGGGCGGTGCTTCAGGTACTCCAGAGGAGGCCTGAGATGAGGTGGTAGGGCCTCAGATCCCAAGCTGAGAAGCTGGGACATTATGGCAGGGCTCAGGGCTATCACATTATCCACCCTACCCTTCCCCCAGATCCCAAGACAAAGGCGTGGTTGAGGGAGCACGTAGACCCTGTGTTCGGCTTCCCCCAGTTTGTCCGGTTCAGTTGGCGCACAGCCCAGAGCATCCTGGAGAAGGAGGCAGAAGACGTTACATGGTAGGTGTCCTGGAAGTGCTATGAGGATGGAGGGTGAGAAGCCAGGGCTCACCGCTGCCTGAGAGAGCCGATCCCCCAGAAGTCAGTGTCGCCACCTCTCTCCCACAGGGAGGACTCGCAGACAGGGGATCAGGAGGGACTCGGGAGGATCAAGTCATACTTCAGCGAGGGCCCCCGCACCCGCCTCCCCCATCGGTACTTCCAGGAGCGGGGCCTGGAGTCAGCCACCATTCTCTAGCAGCCAGCCTGTACTCCCTTTACCTGCTCCCACACCCACCCCACCCCCAGTTTGTGATTAAAATTCTTCAAGGAAAACTAAGTGTGGAGGTTCTGCTTTGGGGTGGCGGTAGGGTGGAGGTGTGCTCTCTCTGCATCTGGACCAAGTTGTTGACTTCTAGAACTTAAACAGGATGGACATTGATTTGATTTGATTTTTTAAAAATATTTATTTATTTATTTGGCTGCGCCGGGATCTTAGTTGCGGCATGCGGGATCTAATTCCCTGACCAGGGATTGAACCTGGGTTCCCTGCATTGGGAGTGCGGAGTCTTAACCACTGGACCACCAGGGAAGCCCCTGATTTGATTTTTTAAATGCATGGTATATTTGATGCAGAATTAAGGAGTATGCTGAGAAGCTTCCCTCCCATCCTACCCGCAGCACCCTGGTGGGCTTACTGGGGTGTCTCAGTCCTTTGTGGGCTGCTGTAACGAAATACCACAGGGTGGGCAGCTTGTAAACAATATATATTTATTTTTCACAGTTCTGGAGGCTGGAAGTCCAAGATCAGGGTACCAGCAGAGTCAGCTTTGGGGGAGGGCCCTCTTCCAGGTCACAGACTGCCATCTCGCCGTGTCCTCACATGGTGGAAGGGGTGAGGGATCTCTGTGGGGTCCCTTTTATAAGGGCACTAATGCCACTCATGAGGGAGCTCCACCCGCATGACCTAATCACCTCCCAAAGGTCCCACCTCCTAACACCATCTTCTTTGGGGGGTTAGGATTTCAACATATGAATTTTGGGGGGACACAAACATTCAGACCATAGCAGGTGCCTTCTAGGTCCTCTGGAGATATCCTGGCATGTTACAAACATACATACAGATACATTTTTTTTTTTTTTTTTGCGGTATGCGGGCCTCTCACTGTTGTGGCCTCTCCCGTTGTGGAGCACAGGCTCCGGACGCACAGGCTTAGCGGCCATGGCTCACGGACCTAGCCGCTCCGCAGCATGTGGGATCTTCCCAGACCGGGGCACGAACCCGTGTCCCCTACATCGGCAGGCGGACTCTCAACCACTGCGCCACCGGGGAAGCCCATACAGATACATCTTAACTGAAGTTTTTTTTTTTTTTACACAAATGGAAACAAAGTATTCCTTAGGTAGTGTGCATAGCTCTTTTTACCACATATATCTTGGAGATAATTCCAAATAGGTGTCTAAAAACCTTCCTTGTTCCCATTACAGCTGCAGATTCCTCTGTGGTGTGACTGTCCTATAGTTTATTTAACACCTTTTTTTTTTTTTTTTTTTTTTTTTTTTTTTTTTTTTTTTTTTTTTTGCATTACGTGGGCTTCTCACTGCTGTGGCCTCTCCCGTTGCGGAGCACAGGCTCTGGACATGCAGGCCCAGCAGCCATGGCTCACGGGCCCAGCCGCTCCGCGGCATGTGGGATCTTCCCAGACCGGGGCACGAACCCGTGTCCCCTGCATCGGCAGGCGGACTCTCAACCACTGCGCCACCAGGGAAGCCCCTTAACACCTTTTTTAAAAAATTTATTTTTGGCTACGTTGAGTCTTCGTTGCTGTGCGAGGGCTTTCTCTAGTTGCAGCGAGTGGGGGCTACTCTTCGTTGCGGTGCGCAATCTTCTCATTGTGGTGGCTTCTCTTGAGCACGGACTCTAGGCATGCGGGCTTCAGTAGTTGTGGCTCGCAGGCTCTAGAGCGCAGGCTCAGTAGTTGTGTTGCCCGGCCTTGTTGCTCCTCAGCATGTGGGATCTTCCCAGACCAGGGCTCGAATCCATGTCCCCTGCATTGGCAGGTGGATTCTCAACCACTGTGCCACCAGGGAAGCCCTTAACACCTTTTAATAGACCTTGATTTGCCCCCCATCTTGCTGTTAAACTTGTACAGCAGGGAATGACAGGTTTGCCACCATTTCTCACACTGTTTTGTCTGTAGAAAAATTCCCAGGGGTAGGTTTCCTGGGTTAGAGGGTCTGTGTGGTTTGTAATTTGGAGAGGTATTTCCAAATTCCCCTCTGTGGAGGCTGGTACTCAATGGCACTCCCATGAGCAATAGGTGAGCACTTGTGTCTCTCACAGCTTTGCCTGCACCAGAACAGGTTTATCTTACTCCATGAGAAGTTTGGAAGTCAGGTGGCTCAGCAACATCAAAGACACTTTTTTTTTTTTTGCAGTACGCGGGTCTCTCACTGTTGTGGCCTCTCCCGCTGCGGAGCACAGGCTCCGGACGTGCAGGCTCAGCGGCCATGGCTCACGGGCCCAGCCGCTCCGCGGCATGTGGGATCTTCCCGGACCGGGGCACGAACCCGCGTCCCCTGCATCGGCAGGCGGACTCTCAACCACTGCGCCACCAGGGAAGCCCCAAAGACACTTTTTTTAATCCATCTTCTGTTTTGCCAATTTTGGTGGGTTTTTTTTACCTCTTATCGTGCCAGTATGGCTGCAACAGCTCCAGACATCACATCCCAACCTCCAAAGGCCTCATCTCCAAGCAGCCACCCTGTCCCTTCCTAGCTGAAAGTAGGACATGTCTATGCCTGAAGTAATCTGTGGCAAGGGGAATGGGATATCTGGGGTAAAGACTCAAAAATTGGTACCTGGGGGTAAGGAGAGACTCCATATCCTCCCATCCTCCCCACTCTTGACCCTACCCCCACAACCTTGACTTGAACAGTAAACAGTAGGATTTTATTTCCCTTTTTTGTTTTTTTCTTTTTTGGCTTACGGGATCTCAGTTCCCTGAATCTGGGCCACAACAGTGAAAGCACTGAATCCTAACCACTAGACCACCAGGGAACTCCTGAACAGTGAGATTGATTTTTTAAATTAATTAATTAATTGTTTTGGCCACACCATGCGGCATGTGGGATCTTAGTTCCCCAACCAGGGATCAAAACCCGTGCCCCCTGTAGTGGAAGCACAGAGTCCTAACCACTGGACCACCAGGGAAGTCACCAGAATAGTGAGATTTTAATGGAAAGGAAGAGAGAATGGCTCTTCACTTTGTAATAAATGCTCTGATAACAGAAACCCAGGGCATTGTGGGAGTATTTATGGAGTGTGTATTATTAGTCAGCCAAGGGTGCCATAAGAAATATCATAGACTGGGGCACTTAACCAACATAAATTAATTTTCTCACAGTTCTGGAGGCTGAAAGTCCAAGATAAAGGTATCAGCAGAGTTGGTTTCTTCTGAGGCCTCTCTCCTTGGCTTGTAGATGGCCATCTTTTTCCCATGTCATCACATCCCTCTGTGTGTGTCTGTGTCCTAATCTCTACTTATAAGGACTCCATTCATTGGATTAGGACCCACTCATGGGACCTCATTTTACCTTAATTGCCTCTTTAAAGATTTATCTTTAAATATAGTTACATTCTGAGGTACTGGGGGTTAGAACTTCAACATATGAATTTGGGGGGTGGGCAATGGGTGCAATTCAGTTCATGAGACAGCACCTCTGCACTCTATGCGTGTCCTGTGCTGGACATGGGGAAGCCCATGCTGACCAGCCAGAAAGGGTCCCAAACCTCCCATTGAGGATAGAGGGACCCTGGAGTGCATATGGGGAGGCCAGCTCCAGCCTGGGGCTCATAGAGACTGAGGACCTGACTGGTCGAGATCTGAAGGGTGAGAGGGGTGGAACAGATAACAGGAGGGTAAAGGGGTTCTAAGCGGTGGGAACAGCAAGTGCAGAGACCCTGAGATGAGAGTACCTGGCTACAAGAAGGCCCTAGAGCAGAGGTGATGAGGGCAGACCTCGGGGAGGAGCCAGGACCACCCCATTTTCCCACCTAAAGCCATCTTCTATTCATACCTCTGCCTGTGGTTGTCACTATAGTTGCAACACATTACAGAACCTGATTCCATTTGTAATTCTGCCGTTTTCTATGCCATATATGCAGAGTATCTCAGACTTGCCTCTTTCCCTCTCAGAATTATTAAAATTACAGTTCATCTTGAAATTATAGGCCCTCTGACTGCTGATGGAATATGCCTTGGTAAGATAAGGAGAGGGACTTCCCTGGTGGTCCAGTGATTAAGAATCAGTCTTTCAGGGACTTCCCTGGTGGCACAATGGTTAAGAATCCGCCTGCCAATGCAGGGGACACGATTCGATCCCTGGTCCGGAAAGATCCCCCATGCCGCGGAGCAGCTAAGCCCGTGCGCCGCAACTGCTGAGCCAGCGCTCTGGAACCCGTGAGCCACAGCTACTGAAGCCCTCATGCTTAGAGCCCATGCTCCACAACAAGAGAAGCCACCGCACTGAGAAGCCTGCACACCACAACAGAGTAGCCCGCATTTGCCACAACTAGAGAAAGCCTGTGCGCAGCCATGAAGACCAAATGCAGCCAAAAATAAATAAATAAATAAATAAATAAATTTAAAAAAAGAATCAGTCTTGCAATGCCAGGGACGCTGGTTCAATCCCTGGTTGGGGAACTAAGATCCAACATGCCAGGGGCAACTCAGTCCACATGCAGCAACTACTGAGCCTGTGCACTGCAACGAAAAGCCCGTGCACCGCAATGGAGAGCCCATGCGCCGCAACAAGAGATCCCGTGTGCCGCAACGGAAGATCCAGTGTGCTGCAACTAAGACCCAATGCAGCCAAAAATAAATAAATAAATATTAAAAAAAAAAAAAGATAAGGAGAAACTGCTCGCCTCTTTCTTCCCATCTGGTGACAAGCAGAAACGAGTGGGTACCCTAAAGCTGTAACTCGCAAATATTTCTTCTAACAAAAGTCTAGGGATCCTTGGCTATTCAAAGTGGGGTTCCCAGACCAGCAGCATCAAGCTCACCAGGGAGTACAAAATGTGGAGTCCGGGGCTTCCCTGGTGGCGCAGTGGTTGAGAGTCCGCCTGCCAATGCAGGGGACACGGGTTCGTGCCCTGGTCCGGGAAGATCCCACATGCCGCGGAGCGGCTGGGCCCGTGAGCCATGGCTGCTGAGCCTGCACGTCCGGAGCCTGTGCTCCGCAACGGGAGAGGCCACAACAGTAAGAGGCCCGTGTAACGCAAAAAAAAAAAAAAAAATGTAGAGTCCAGCTATTTGGAACTGAGACAACCTTCCTAAGACCGTGATAGAGAACCAAGAGAATCACAAGATGGAATTGGGTGGAAAATAAAGAATGAATATGTGAGTCAAAAAAAAAAAAAAAAGAAAGAAAGAAATGTGAAGTCCAGGGTCCCACACCAAACCTGCCAAAGATCCCCAGGGTTTTATTTCAAATGAGGTTGAAAACAACCCCTGCTTCTTGAAAGTTTCAAATGATCACTCCCACTCTCCTCAGGACAGCCTTGTGGGTTATTCTTCTGACTCCCTCTCATTCATCCCCTTCTGCCCGTCTTTCAGTTCTCATCCCAAGGTCCTTACTGGTGCCCCTCACTTCCAGTCTCACCCTCCCCCAGACCTGCTTGTAAGTGGCAAGCAAGAGTGTCAGTCTGATGAACCTTCCCCTGCTTAAACCTTCCATGGCTCTCATACCCCTTATCAACAGGTCCAAGTGCTTTGCCAGGCATTCAAGTCCTTCTGTGACCTGACCCCAGCTCCCATGCTCTGTTCCAGGCTTTCTGAGCAGCTGGCAGTTCCCCAGAACCTGAAATCTTCAGGCCTGCTTGAAATGCCCTTCCCTGTGTTCTGGTCGTCTGCCTGGAGCTCCTTCAAAGGTTTACCTCACTCCTCTTCCTTGAATACCTGCTTATCCTCCTTGTCACAATAACAGTACATATAAAACATCATCAACAACAACAGTGATCATGGATGATGTCTGCATTTATTGAGTGTTAATTACGTGCCAGGCACTTTCTAAGCCTTGTATTTGACATCCTTCCCATTAGGAGGTGGAGTCTAGGGCACCTCCCTTTTGTCTTTAGTGACTTACATTAGTGAATAGAAAGCAGAGGTGACACTGTGTGACCTTTTTTTTTTTTTTTTTTTGGCCTCACCGCCTGGCTTGCAGGATCTTAGTTTCCTGAGCAGGGGTTGAACCTGGGCCCCAGCAGTGAAAGTGCTGAGTCCTAACCACTGGACAGCCAGGGAATTCCAGCACAGTTTGACTTCTAAGGCTAGGTCGTCAAAGGTGAGACAACTTCCACCTGGCTCTCTTTCTTGGGACATGTACCTTTAGAACCCAAACGCCATGTTATGAGGAAGCCCGAGCCACTGGGATAGGCCACGTGTAGTTATTCTGGCTGACAGCCCTAGCTGATGTTCAAGGCAAGAGCCAGTACCAACCACCAGATACGTGAGTGTGACTCTGCCCCAGCCACTCTCTGCAACTGCATGAGAGACCTTGAACAATAGCCATCCAGCTGAGCCCAGGGAAACTCCAGAACCATGAAAGATAATGATTGTTGTTTTACACCACTAAGTGTGGAGTTGTTTGTTACACAGTGATGCATAACCATAACAACTTGCATTAACTCATTCGATTCTCCCAATAACCGTATGAGAGGAACAATTATTATCCCCATTTTACACATGAAGAAACTGAGGCTCATAAGTGCTGGGCAACATGCCCAAATTTACAGAGTGAGTAAATGATAGAACTGGGATGTGAACCCAGGTAGATACACTACAGAGTCAAGGTCATAACCACCAGTCTCTGTGGTCAGTGTATCATGATTCCCTGACCAGCACTCCTTCCCCTTCTCTTGGTTTCATCACCTGACTTTCTTTTGGGGGGAACACCCCTCCTCCATCATCAGTCCATGTGGTTCAGATGGAGCTCACCCCACCATGGACCTTTAGGTACAAGCATAACCCAGATCAGGCCAGTGAGAGTACAGCATGCCCCTTGACACAATTATTGGCTTGGTAATGGGTTTATGAGGGGGCTGGATCAATGAGAGCCGGACCCGGGAATTTTGCTGGTTTTACAGAGAAATAGGCCCATTTTAATCAATAAAATCATGGAGTTGCTGGTCCATCTTTGCTACTGTGAGGACATCCTGTCCCAGAGTAGAGCCAAGAAAAAATATATATATATACAGATAGACTCGTAACATCATTTAAAAACCTAGAGACAGCCATTCCTGAAGCTTATCACTGTCTTGGCTAAAGGCACTTTGAACTGAGTTTGTCTCTGGCATCTGAAAGATGCCTGTCTACTACTCTCCCAGTGGGACATTTTGCTTCTTATGCTATTTCACCTTCACTGAGGGCAGGGAATGGGCCTGATCTATCTATCTTAGCACAGTGCCTGGACACACGAGGCATCCACCAATCTCGCTCTATTGAACAGAACTAAAAGGGATATTGCCCTGTTTCAAGGTGAGGAAACTGGTTCTCCTAGAGCCTGTGGATAAGGAGGAGGATTAAGGGTAGTGCTTACATGGGACTTTCCTGGAGGTCCAGTGGTTACAGTGTAAGTGTTTACAACCCAAATCCTGAATCTGAGTCAGTCCTTTGCTTTAGGTCCAGGAATGGCATTTGGGAGAAGCGGAGGAAGGAAAGAAGAAGACACCCTTGGGACTTACCTGGTGGCACAGTGGTTAAGAATCCGCCTGAGGGCTTCCCTGGTGGTGCAGTCGTTGAGAGTCCGCCTGCCGATGCAGGGGACACGGGTTCGTGCCCCGGTCCGGGAAGATCCCACATGCCGCGGAGCAGCTGGGCCCGTGAGCCATGGCCACTGAGCCTGCGCGTCCAGAGCCTGTGCTCCGCAATGGGGGAGGCCACAGCAGCGAGAGGCCCACGTACTGCAAAAAAAAAGAATCCGCCTGCCAACACAGAGGACACAGGTTCGATCCCTGGTCCGGGAAGATTCCCACATGCTGCGGAGCAACTAAGCCCATGCAACACAGCTACTGAGCACGCGCACCTAGAGCCGGTGCTCCACAAGAGAAGCCACTGCAATAAGAAGCCTGCGCACCCCAACGAAGTGTAGCCCCCGCTCACTGCAACTAGAGAGAAAGCCTGTGCACAGCAACGAAGACCCAACGCAGCCAAAAATAAATAAATTTTAAAAAATGGGGAGGGGTCCAGAAGAGGAACTGACAAGGAGAGGAGGTGTGCTCTCCCACTGTGCCACCAGTCCTACCAAGAAGCTTCCGGACTTGTACAGACCTCCAGAAACCCTTTATGGCCTTCGCCTCTGATTAAACAGGCCCAGTGGTGTCTTTTTTTTTTAAATTAATTTTTGGCTGCATTGGGTCTTCGTTGCTGCGTGTGAGCTTTCTCTCTAGTTGTGGTGAGCAGGGGCTACTCTTCGTTGCGGTGCACAGGCTTCTCATTGCGGTGGCTTCTCTTGTTGTGGAGCATGGGCTCTAGGCGCGTGGGCTCAGTAGTTGTGGTGCACGGGCTTAGTTGCTCCACTGCATATGGGATCTTCCTGGACCAGGGATCGAACCTGGGTCCCCTGCATTGACAGGTGGATTCTTAACCACTGGCCACCAGGAAGTCCCCCTCCCCATTTCTGACACCTGGATATTCCAAGTTGTGACAGATGCTCCAGGGTGTAGACAAGCCCTCATTTACATGCTCCTGTGAATCAGTCGCTAACTTTAGGACCTGAAGATTTGAGAGACAACTATCACTTTCTGGCAACTCTCCTTTCCACTTACTTCCCCCAAGAAGCAGCCACATCACGTGCTCTAACTGGCGACTTTATTCAGGGGGTGAGGAAAACAGTGAACTACAATTGGGTTATTTCTCAAATAATCTGAAGAGGGGCGAATCTCTGGGGCCCCAGAGAGGAAGGATGGGACTCTGGAAACTAGAAGGCAGAGAGGGACAGGGGTGGGACTCTGGGTGTCTTGAAGGGCGGGGCCGGAGGTGGGGAGAGGGAGCGCATCTTCCATTCAAGGCCAGGCGCCCCCTAGGGGCCGCTGCCACTTCCACTGCCACTTCCGCTGCTCGCAGCGTCCAGGATCCAGGTGCGAGGGCGTCGGGAGCGCCGGAAAGTGGTTTCCCGGGCCCTCCGTGCGTGTCTGGGACGCGGCAGCACCGAGATGGAAATGTTGAGGCAGTGACCAGAGCCAGGATCCGCCACTGGTACCGCGTAGCCCAGAAACGAGCGGCAAAGTTCCGCTCCGTCAGCAAAAGTCTGGCGGGAAGGGATGAAGTTTGGGTCCGAGTTGGTGGAGTCCAGATACCCTGGGGGCAGCGGCGCGATCTTAGGGCAGGAAATTCTCACCTCTAGGTCCTCCCGGGAGTCGGGGGGCAGGGCCATAGTGGGGGTGGGGCCTTGGGGAGTGCGAGTTCTTACTGGGTCCCAGGGGGCTCGGGTGGGGGAGAACCAGATTAAGGCTGGGGCCTTGGAGAAGGAGACTCGGGTTTCTAGGCCTTCCAGGGGGACTGTGGACGGGCCTCGAGCAGAGACCGTCCTTTGGGGAGGGCAAATCCGGACTCAGTGGGCCTTAGGGAGGCTACAGGCATATCCTACTATGGAGATTGGGCCGTGGAAGCAGGAAGGATGGGAGTGGGGGCCTTGGGAGTGCCAGTCCGGACTCTGGGACCTAGACGGGCTAACCCAGGACATAGTGAGGGGAAGTATCAGTCTCTTCCTTGCTTCCTCTGTCTCATACTCACCTGCCCATAGGTGGTGCAGCCAGGCTCGCAGCCCCTCTTTTCTAGGAGTGGGAGCCAAGTCGGGCTGCAGATGATATCACTTTCGCAGGTGGAAAACCTGGGGATGGTGTGTGGAGAGAGGAAGGTGGGTAAAGACTCCGCAGCCACGTCCTAGTGGGATTCCTGCTCTCCAAGGCTTTGCCCCGGGTATGTCCCTTCCCCAGATCCAGGCACCGCCTCTTAGAACCACGCTCCTACAAAAGCCACCCCCCAGATTTCAGCCTGCCCCATATTCTCTAAACTTACCCAGGGCCTTGTCACTTCAGGCCTCATCCCTGCCGACCTCAGACCATCTATTCCAGGCCAGCCCCACCCTTTTAGCTTCTCTTTTCAATCAAGAGGCCCTCCCCTTAAAAAAAAAAAAAAAAAAAAAAGCCAGCTCCATGGAAGGCCAGTCCTCCGTACTGCCGTACTTAGCAGCGGGTCCTCCACAGGCCCCGTCACTTTCTACCTAGCCTCTAAACACCAGGCCTCGTCCTGTACACCTTGGCGACTTTGGACGCAGGCCACGCCCCTTCAGGCACACGGAGGATCAAGCTGCAGATCCCTCGTTCGGCCCCGCCCAAGCCATAGGCCACACCCCTCACGCCCCGCCTCTCCTACCAGGCATCGCAGAGCTCCGAGCAGAGAGGCTGTGTCTGGCGTACCCCCAATAGCAGCAGGTGGAAACGACTGCGGAGGGCAACCTGGAGGTGTCCCAGGAAGGATTCACACCTGGACATCGGGAGAGACAGGCCCAGATAGGTCAAGATGCGCAAGCGCTCTGTCCCCTGGTCGGGGCAACTGGAGCAAAGAACACAAGGAAACACTGGAGGTGGCTGTACTTACCCGGGGCTCAGCTCCCCACAGCGCTCTGAGACGATCCCAGGGTCCGATGCCTCTGGTGTGTTCATCTCTGAGGGACAAGAGGGTCATGGAGAAGGGGACTCCAGTGAGTTGCCATCTTGGATCCTCAGGTAGGGTTGGGGAACCAAGGCTTGGGGTTCCTCTGAACGGGGAGACCCCAATTATATATGTTTTCTCAAACATAAAAGTTAAAGACTCTTCGCTTGGGATGCAAATGGAGCTTCAAGAAAAAATCACTAATCACAATCAGCTTATCATTTATGACATCCCTGGTGGTGATATAAATTCTCATATACTTACATATACTCTTTTACAACATCCTTATGAGGTAGGTCTATTATTTCTCCTCCTTTCTTAATGGCCCACCTGAGGCTCAGAGAGGTTAAGTGATTTGCCCAGGGTCACACAGCTATGAAGTGGCAGAGTTGGGATTTGAACCTAGGCAATTTGTGCTGTTTAACCACCACTAGACCCAGGTGCCTCCTCCGGTCACCCTAAACCCCTCTCCAAAGGAAATTCTGGCATTGTTATGGTTGAGTTGGGGTTTCTGGTTGTTAGAGTTTAGGCAAAGTCTGGAATGCTTACCTGCCAGGTGCAGCTGGCTTGTGCCCAAATTGGTTGCCAGCCTATGGTGTCTCTGGGATCTAGCTGGGAGTGGGTGGCTCCCTCCACAAGCCCCCAGCAGGATCCATGCCAGGGTCAGTTGCAGGGCCCAGGCCAGGCCCCTGGGTCGAGTGCAACCCCTGCAGGCCATGTCCACCTGAGATAAGCGTCAGCTGGGATACGAGGTGAGGTTCAGCTGTCCCTTTCTGGTAGCTCAGGGTGGCACTGTCCTGATGCGCAGCCAGGAGACAGTGCCAGGCAGAGCAGAGAATGGGCAGCTGATGAGGAAGCAATAGCCAAGGACCCTCAAATCCCCGGGGGCCACCAAGGTCTGTCTCTGACCAAGGAACCCCCCCATCAGACTCATGTCCCCTCCATCCCTTCAGGTGCAAGTGTCCCCACCCCTGTTTGACGATGGTTCCCTTCCCCCCCACTCCGACCCAAAGCGGGATCTCCCACCCTATGGGCCCTCAGGCAACCTCCTCCGTCCTCTAAAGGGACCTCCCCAGATCTTCCAATCCCCCCTTCTGTCCAGTAATTCCTCCTTCTCTTCTGCCCAGTCTCCTCCCTCCCTCTTGATCCCTGCTGGCCCCTTTCATGGTCACCTTCTCTCGGCCCACAATCAGCTTAGGGGCTGCCACCCAGGGCTGGACCTCTGGACCCAAGCTTGGCTGTGGCAGGACTCGGATTCTGCCAGTGGGATCCAAAGGCCCCAGGGCAGGGGAAACTAGGGATCTGTGAAGACAAGGCAATTCCCTCCCCATCTCTGCCCCCTCGGGCCACCCCTCACCTGTTAGCCGGACTGGAGTCTAGGGCACTGCTGAGACACCTCAGGGTCAAATCCAGGAAACAGCTGAAAGGGGCGTGGTTTGATGCAGGGGAGGGGTTTCCCATCGCCCCGCCCTCTGCTCCAGCTGACCAAAGACCAGAGGATCTGAGGCTGGTGTGTATATATCCTTGTGTTTGTCTTTATGTTGAGCTTGTGGCTTAAACTCTGTATATGTGTGAGGAGATGGATGAGGGTGTGTGTGGGGGGGATGAGGATGTGTTTTGTGTCTGTGTGTGTACTGAGTGGGTATGTGTGTTTGTTGTGTGACGGTATGTTTATGTGCATCTCTTTAGTGTGTGGTGTGTGTGTGTGTTCAAAATCTGGTTAAGGAGGTCTGTAAGTGTTCCAAGAGCCAAGCGTGTCCAGTTGAGTAAGAGTCAGATAATAAATTAAGGGGAGGGGGATGAAGGATGAGGATAGATGTTCTGCAAAAATATTGTGAATAGGTCACTGGACAAAGGTTATTGACCATGAATGTTGACAATGAGTGAACAAGAGGTGTTGTCATGTGTGGAGAGGGTGTGGGACTCCACCTGAAATGTGTGTGTGTGTGTGTGTGTGCCCCTTTGCAATTTCTGTGAATTTGTGTCGCTGCAAACATTCCCTCAATTCATTCAACAAACATTTATTGAGCACCTAGGGTGTGCCAGATTCTGGGGATGCAGTGTAGTGACTAAGACATGAAAATCTCAACCCTCATAGAGCTGATAGTTTAGTGGGGGAGTCCAGTAAGAAAAAACACCCCTCTAAAATAAAATAAAATAGAAAAGAAAAGAAAAACAGCCCTCCAGTGGGTATGTGAGTGTGTGTGTGTGTGTCCATGTTTCGCATTGGGAGCATAATGTGTCTGTATTTTGGACAAGAGTTTGTGTGCAGCTGAGCTTCTTTTGGTTTGGGGACGATGAGTGTGTGCTTGTGTTGTTGAGTGTTTGTATGTGTTGTTTGTGTGTGCCTGCATTGCCGAGTGTGTGTATGTCTGTGTTTTCTAAGTACATGTTTGCATGTGTGTTTCCAGAATGTGAGTTTATGTGAATGTGTTTCTGTGTTTGCTGAATGTGTGTTTGTATTCTGTGTTTATGTGTTTACATAGGACTCTCTTTGTCTATGTGCTAACTGCATATTTGCAAATGATTACATGTGTTTGTGAGTTTGTGTTTGCTGAGTATGTGTATGTGTGTGTATTTGCAGAATATGTGTTTTTGTGGAGTATGTGTTTGCAGGGTGTGTGAATGGGTATATGCGAGTCTGTTTGTTGAGCATGTGTTGGTACTTTCGTGTTTGTGTGTATGTTTGCACAGTGTGTGTGCATGCCTGTGCTTGTAGATTGTGCATATGTGTTTTTGTGAGCAATGACTACTACCACAAATCTCTCTCCCTCTCTTCTCGGACTAGTGCAGAGTTTTTGTCTGTCTCTTTTACTGATGTACTCCCAGAATCCAAAATACTACTTTGCACACAGTAGGTGCTCAATACCTGTTGAGTAAATTAATCAGGAGGCACTGTCTCCTGGCCCCTCTAAGGGCACCCACTGATGTCCTGGAGGCTTCAGCAACCAGTACTCAGTGGACCTAGCCTTCCTCCGGTTCATCTTGGGGTAGTCCAGGGTGCTCCTGGGTCTTATCTGTCCAGCCTCTAGGCTGTGCCTCCCGATAACCCTTCCCCTCCCCTAACCTCCGCCCCCAACCTGAGCTCATATTTCAGCACTACGGACAGGAGAGCTAGAAATCAGTACCACGGAGAGCTCCCGCGGCAGCCGGCGGGAGAAGGGGGCGGCAAGAGCGGTTTCCCGGCCTTGGACAGAGAAGTGCGAGGAACAGACTCAGCGATATGGCAACACGAGCATGCTGACAGAGACAGAGAGAAACAGACCGAGACAACTCAGGCAAAGGCGCAGAGATGAGCAGACAAGCGCCTGGGGAACACCGGGACCTAGACCTCGCTGTAGCCCCCTTTGACAGACAGGGGTCGCTCCCGCCCAGGGACCGCGCCCTCCAGAGTCTTCGGGACAGTTATGGACTGAGACCCTTGGGAAACCCCCACCCCACCATGCCCTCCAGTGCCAAGACTGGCGTGGGGAGGTCTCCGACGCTTTTCACTACAACTAGGGGAAGCATGGTTGGCTTGGCCTCAGCTGCAGGAACACTGCGGGGGAGTGGTGAAAATCGCTTCGGCTGCCCTCCTCCCCAGCCACCAGCTAATCGTTCCTATAAATACGGCCCAGCCTGGCCTGGCTTCTTAATCCTGACGATGAGGGAGGGGATCGCTAGGGAAGGGGGGTGGTATTAGCACGTAAATGTTTTTCGGAGGGGGCTTCTCCCTTAAGGACGGGTCTCCTCAGTGCAAATACACACTGTGTAAGAGTGTATCTCCTTGGGATGTGAGGTCTCGTGGGTGGGGACAATTTCCCATAGAGAATATGGCTTTCGTGGGGTCTTTCACTGAGGGTAACCTCACCAAGCTCCCCAAGTGAAATATCACCCGCGGGGATCTTTCTCTACGGAAATGTCTCCTCTTTGGAGGGTGGGCTTTTGAGAGGAAGCGTCACCCCTCAGAGACCATCTGTTTTAGAAATGATTTTCAGGGTGAGAGGAGTTCCTGATTGGAGAGGGCCTCCCTGTGGAGGCTACCTCCCCGTGGGAATGTGTCTCTCTGAGGGGGTCACTGCGGGGAGGAGGTTGTCTGCATAGGGAATATATTTTAGTGAGAATGTCTCCTTTGGGGTGTTTCTTGGGTTGGGAGTCTAGCCATGAGCATGTCTCTCCCCTGGCGTGTCTCTACAGGGGTCTCACGGTACCTTGACTTCCCTGGGGGCATCTGGAGGCTCCTTCCTCCGCCTGTCCGCTCCCCCCACCCCCCCAGCGCGGGCAGCCTTGGCTGAGGCCGGGCTCGGGCGCCCAGACGCAGTGACGACGCCGGGTCCGCCCCACTTTGCTCCGCCCCCGCCACCTCCCTGCCCCCCCCCCCCCCCCAGCCGCCGCCGCCGCCGCCTCCGCGGTCCCCGCGGCTTCTCACTCCCTCCCGCCTCCCGCCTCCCGCCTCCCGCCTCCCGCCGCCGCCCCTGCCGCCGCCTCCCACCTCCCTCCCCGGGGCCGAAGCCTCTGTCGCCGCCGCCATGGACGATTCGGGCCTGATTCGTCGCCGGAGGCTGCAGGTACGCGGCAGCCCTGGCCCCGGGTGGAGGGGAAGGGGTCGGTGCCCTGGGGCGGGGCCCGGCAGGAGGCGGGAGAACTTACGCCAGGGTTGGCCCAGGCGCCCTCTCCCATGGCCTCGGGACGCTACCTAGGGGGAACGCTGTGGCCGCGCGTCTCGCCGCGCTGGGGACCCCGCCCCTCAGGGGCCGCCCGGGGATCCAGGGATCTGACAGAGGGGGATGCAGCCTAGCGCTCCCCCTCGAGGATAACCCGAGGGGCTCCCGGCACGTCAGAGGGGGAAGGAGCTGGGATCGAGGTCTTTGCCCTGGTGCCCAGCCAGGCCGGGGGTGAGGGGGCGCAGAACAAAGTTATTGCCCCAGGGCTCGCGCCCCTCGGGGCTGCCGGCGCCGCAGCAGCGGTAAACATGTTTGTGCTGCAGCCTCGCCCCTCACCACCCCAGGAGCCCTTTCCTGAGGCATGGCGACCCCCTGCGACCTCCACGCACCTGCTCAGCCACCAGGATTCTTCCTACTGCCCTAATTGGACAGGCATCTAGACAGCCTCCCTCCTCACTCTTCATTCCACCCCGCTCCACTACAACACTACCCCCCCGCCCCCACTCCGCGATCCTCAAGTCCAGCCCAGCTTGTGGGTGGGCGGGAGCGATTTTTAGCTCCTTGCAGCCTTAGAAGATGTTGGTCTGTAAGCTGCGCAGGCGCAGGAGACGTGGGTCCACTGCGCGGAGTGGGACACTGAGGTTTGCTGTGGAGTGTGGGGAAGGCGGGGACAAATCCAGGCGTCAGGAATTCCCACATCCTAGATGGGTAGGGATTCTGAAGCTGAGAAGTGTTCTCTTCCGTCTGCAGCATGCACTTCTAAGGGTTAATACGGGGGTTCGGTGTTGGCCCCAAACTAACCCCAGAGAGGAAATCGATCAAAGGTTCACCCTAAGGTTTGCCTGGCATCTGGTCTTTCTGAGCCTCCTTGAAGCAGCCCCGAGCTAGGTAGTCTGGAGAAGTTTATATAAAGCCTAGAATGGGCCCAGTCTCAGGCTACATCCCTAGCCTGGAGCTTGGGAAGAGAAGGAGACGATTCAAACCATCACCCAGGGGCCTTGTCCATTTTTGGATGGGGCCATTTCAGGGGGCAGGAAGGACTTTCCCGGCATCTGGATGATGCTGGAGCCAGACCTGAGTTTTAACCAGAGCCCAGATGGGCTCTTCAGGTCTTCCTCGGATTTCCTTCCTTTCCCTGGGCTGGGTTAGGAGAACGGGTTCTGATAAAAGGGAGGGAGCTGCTGCAAAACCAGAGCAAGTGCTGAAGCAGTTAGACTGGGTCCGCGCCGTCGGGTCCCCAGAAAAGGGCTGAAACGGGTGGAGCCTGCATGGGGTGTGTCCCCGCCCCCTGGGCCGGCGCCGACTCCCATTGGCTCCGTGCCACGCGGGACTTAGCTCTCCGGTGCAAGACTACGCCCCCAACCCGGGATCCTCCCACTCATCCACCCATCCTTCCCCAGGCTTCTAGGCTGAGGGAGCTACCCACCGAAGTCCTGCCCGAACCTCTTCCCTTCTGGCAGGGTTAACCACTTCGCAGCCTGAATACACTCTCACACACTGGTGCAACCCCTTAGAAGCTGTCCCACAACCACGGAGCTCCCAAGGGTCCCCTGTGTGCAGTTGGGATCGTACAGCAACCTAAGTTCGAATGCCCTGGCCGCAGGGCCGTCCGTTAATCACGAAGAGATGCAGAATCCGCTGGGCAGAGCAGCTCTGCAGCTGGGGATGGAAGTGGCGTCTGTTTACACGGACGCCAAGGATCCAAATCCTCTACCTCTCCACCTTGCCCCTTTCTTCGACCCTAAAATGTTTAGGGATGCTAGCAGATGGGACTAGAGTCGAGGACTTTTCTAGGTAGCACTTAAAGGTCCCCCTGGGGCTCACCCTCGTAGGCCCATTGTACCCGAGTCTGGAGTACCGGGCTCCGTGGCGGGAAAATCCAGGTCTTGATTTTGATTGGGCCATTGCAGCCGCCTGGCCCAGCCGGGCGGCTCATTCAAGCTGATCCTGCAAAGACAGAGGGAAAACCTGGTATAGATTTCTGGTCACCCCTGGCTCAGGATGGCAGGGCTGCCAATCTGGACGGTGTTCCTTTTGACGGCGACCATCCATCTGTCCTCTGTACATGGGAGTGTGAGGTCCCTCTGGCCCATCTTCTGCCATGCAGCATGTCCATCCACAATAACTCCTGTTCCTATGACCTAACATTTATTGAGCACTTACTATATGCTAGACACCATACTAAGGTGCTAGGCACCTGCATCATCTCACAGAATCCTCTAGAAGGAATGGACTATTGGAAGGTCATTTGCCAAGGTTATAAGTGGCAAAACTGGGATTTGAACCCGGGGCTTTCTGCTATCAGAGATTCTAGAAAAATCCTAGAACACTCCTCATTTCTCCCTGGTTGGAGTCCCCACCAAAGGGCTTTGGAACCCTCACCTGAATCTTTCTGCCTGCAGCCCTACCAAATCCCTTTTATTCACCTTAGCCTGTGGACACAGAACTGGGTGGAAGGTGATGCCCCTTCTCCCCAGTGCTCTCAGAAAAGGGTCCAGACCTCTGTAATTTCTGGTCCCTGTAGTGGTTTCCTGTGTGCTTGACAAACAGAATGCAACCTTCTTCTGATGTGGACAGAGTTAATACCTACTTTTTTTTTTTTTTTGCCACACCGTGTGGCATGTGGGTTCCTTGACCAGGGATTGAACTTGCGTCCCCTCCATTGGAAGCACGGAGTCTTAACCACTGGACCACCAGGGAAGTCCCAATAACTACCAATGATTATCACTGCCATTACTGAAAAAGACCACCCAGCCATCACCTGATTCCCATGTCAAATCTCAGTTTGAGCCACCCTAACTATCCCCACCCCAACTCTGTGAACCTGATTGAGATGGGGTAGAACCACTGAGGTGTGGAGGAGTCATTCATTCATCCATCCAGTCATTCACCCTTTCATGCTTGAGCATGCCAAGTTTATTCCTGCCTCCAGGCCTTTGCAATTCCCTCTACCTGGAAAGCTCTCTCCACAGAGCCTCCCATGGCTGACTTCTATTTTTCAGCAACAAACTTAAAATCGTCTCCACAGAGCAGCCCTCTGTAACTATCATGTCCCCCTCCTAGCCATTTTCCATCACATCACCTTGCTTAATTTTATTCATAACATTTATTTCTGTCTAAAATTATTTCGTTCACTTCTACATTAATCTTGGTTGTCTGCTTCCTTCCTTTAAATGCTAGTCCCCAAAGGGCAGGATTTTTGTCTCATTCACTGCTGTGTCCCCAGTGCCTAGCATGGGGTCTCTCATACAGTAGGTGCTCAAGAAATATTTTTCAAATAACGACTCCTGGATGTTTTCATTTGCACAAACACATACTGAGACGCCAGCTCAGGAGTCCTATAGGGGGCCCTCTGCTGGCCTCTGGGGGTCGGGAGAGGAATCACCCTGGTACCCTTTTCCCCTAGGAGCCCAGCCCTCACCTCATGGCCAAGGGCGCAGGTGACCATGCTGATGAAGGACCTGTCCCACCCCACCTCTACCCCTCCAGGGGGCTGACAGGGCTTTTGGGCAGTGGCTGCTGGTCCCCGCTGACCTCTATCTTTTTGCCCCTTTGCCTTCCAGAAAGATTTGCCCCTGCCCCGGAAAAGCAGCAGGTGAGCCCTGGGGAGAAACGCGCGGGGCTGGTCGCCCCTACTCCGGCCCGGGTTGGGGCGCCAGGCGGGCACGCGGGCGGGGCCAGGCGCGCTGGTGCACTGCAGCGCCCCCTCCTGGCGGGCGGCAGCCGCAGGCCTTCCCCTCCCCCGCCCTACCCTGCCCGCTGCGGCTCCAGCCTCCGCCCCGCGCGTTTGCTCCCCGCGCCGCCGCCGCTGCCGCACCTGCCACCATGTCGCCGCCGCCGGGTCATGTCTGACTCTCTCTGGACCGCGCTTTCCAATTTCTCGATGCCCTCCTTCCCCGGCGGCAGTATGTTCCGTCGCACCAAGAGGTAGACCCCCGATCCCTCAGACCCTGACCTGGCCCTTCCCCCAAAGCCGCCCTCCGGCTGCTGCTGCAGGGCGGGGTCCGGGATGCTGCACCCGGTCCAGCTGCGCCAGAGGTGCTCGCTCGCGCCTTCCTGCCAGGGATGGGGCTGAATGGGGGGCAGTGTGGGCTGAGGCTGGGGGGACTGAACGCTAGAAAGGACCGCCGCGGGGGGAGGGGGCTGCGCCTGGTGGGGGATTGAGGCGCCTTTGTCTGATGGCGCTGCGGGCTCCGGCAGCCCGGTGAGGGTAGGGGAAGAAGGGGAGGGTGGGGGGCTTAGCACCCTCAGAACAATAGCCGCAGCCTGGCCTCCCCCCACCCCCATGCCGCGTGCTCTGGCCGCGCGAATATGCTCAGTCACTGAGCCAGGGAGGGGGGTGTGTGCGAAGAGAATGGAGGGGCTGGAGGGTCCCTCTTTGGAAGCTGGGATCCTGAGGGGCAGAATGAAAGGGGGGGGCTTTTATCATAGCACAACCACCCCCCAAAGAACACAGCCTCATACGAAAAATAGTGACACACAGCGTCACGCAGGACATGATGTCACACACACATACACACACAACAGCCCTAGTGTCCCAGATACACCCGGGAGTCGCCACGCGTACCCAGCCATATGATGGCCATAGGTCAGAGGCACGCACAGACACACAAGGGCACTCGCAGCATCACACAGACAAGTAAGCCCACAGGCACAGTGTAGTGTACACTCAGTAAGAGGTCACATGCCTGGTGATCCACGCACACAATTGTGCCATCTGAGATGCACACAGACACATGTGTGGCAATGACATCCGTGCAATGTCACAATATACGATATCACCTAAGCATGTCATATGCTGTGCCACACGGATGAGAGAATAACAGACACAGAATCTTGCAGAGTCGGAGACACACAATATCACACGTTTTCACTTATTTTCATCCATGTCACACACAGTGGTATGCTCAGACGTGCCCAGTGTCACAGGGTGTTAAACTCACACACAGTAGATGCCACACGGGAACACACATGGTGAATGTCACACTCAGACACAAGGACAGTATCTCATACAGACTCAGATTGCTACACAAAGACAGACACGTAGCAGAAATCATGCATCACGCACACTTTACAGCACACAGTGGCACATCTAGTCATGGACAAGTGGCGCTACACTGTGTCATATAGACACACAAAGCCACAGGTCATGTCACACAAGATAAACCCAAGGACTGTCACACATGATGTCACACTAGGATGCTCCCAGTGCTGAATTCACACACGAGGTGCCGCACCTGGATACACACAGCGAATGTCACGCAAGGACCCAAAGACACACAGACACTCAGTATCTCCATTGGTATCACGTGGGCATGACTATCACCCCGTGACTGATACACTGTGCCATACATGGTCACACAGGATCCACACCAGGAGTCTTGCACATACACAACACATACGCATCCCCACCCATACACAGTCCTACCGAGGCCTCCACTGCCTCCTCCTCTGAGCAGTCCTTTGGGAGCACATCCAAGCACACACAGTTGGGAGACAGGTGGGGATCTGAGATGGGAGGGCCGCGGGTTGGGTCCACAAACTCACTGGGCTACGGCCGGGTCCGGTCCCTTGCCTCGCCTTCCCCGCAGCTGCCGCACCAGTAACCGGAAAAGTCTCATCCTGACCAGCACTTCGCCCACGCTGCCGCGACCCCACTCCCCACTGCCTGGACACCTGGGTGAGACAGGTGGTGGGTTTGTGGGCCAGACTAGAGGAGGCGTGGTCACAGGCGAGGGGTGTGTCCATGCCACAGGAGTGATGGTCCAGAGTCTAGAGGGAGAGGACCCGGATTGGACAAGGGGCGGAGCCATCCTTGTGTTGGCTTGGCCGGTCCGCAGGGGGACGGGCATTTGTGGGCGGAGGCCCAGGAGGAGCTTGATTGGAAAGGGGATGGAGCAGAAAGGAGGAGCCATACCTAAGGGGCGGGGCCACCCCGAAAAAGACGGAATCGGCCTGGAGAGGGGCTGGGCTGACTCGGTAGCCAAAACATTTTGGGAGGCAGGGCCACAGCTAAGGGGAGCGGTCCACCCATAGATGGGTGCGTTTTGACTAAAGAGGGGACAAGCTGCTGTTTGGAACCCGCTTTGAGGATAAGGAGGTTTGATGGGATTGCCTTCCATCCCAAGCCTGAAGATCCCCCTCTTTCCTCCACAGGTAGCAGTCCCCTGGACAGTCCCCGTAACTTCTCCCCCAACACCCCCGCCCATTTCTCCTTCGCCTCGTCCCGAAGGTGAGTCCCTCTCCCCAGGGCCCCAGAACCCTGGCCCTACCCTCCCTACCTGCCGTCTGGGCCCCCATCTGTTCCCCTTCTAATTGCACCTGAGTCAGGCCTGAGGGACCCGCAGAGTGCCCCAACGTCCTGGCGGGAACAGGCACCCAGTCTTAGGGGCGGGACCTATAAGAAGGCGGGGCCAACCACCAGTTCAGAACCAGGGAAGGGGCGGGGCTTCCTTTGCCACGGAGCGAAAGCGCTTGCGCTATGGGACCTGGGTCTTAGTCTCCCAAGCCTCACTCTCCAGGCCAGGCGTTTCCATAGCAACGGGACAGGAAGCAGGGAGGAAGTGCGCAAGCGCAGACTACTTGATGCCCATCGAAGGACTTGGTCCTTGACGTGCGGGAGGGCCCCTAGGGCTATTTCTCGAGGCCCCAAGAGGAGAAATCTCAGGTTTCCCTCCGGGGGTTTCTGTGGGTTTCTGGAGTGTCCGTAAGATGAATTTTCTGGGGGGCTTTGTCAAGATTGGGGGAGGAATAGAGATTCTTTGAATTTTGAGGGGGAATCTTCGAGGAGTCACCAGGGTGTTTGGGCGGGTCTCTTTTTCTTTGAACTTTATTCATTCTAAAAATGTTGTCTGAACAACTGGTGTGTTCTTGGACCTGGGATATGGGGTGAACCACATCCCTTCTCTATCCTTGGAGTTGAGTTGGGGAGGCAACGCAGATCACCGCAAAGGCTAGTGAAAGCTGTGGGGTGCGAATCACAGGAGACTGTGGGGACAGAGGACGGCTCCCTTGGAAGAATGGGGATCCCCTTCGACCGTGGAATTCAGCTGAGGGCAATAGGGAGCCAGAAAAGGGCTCCACGATTGGGCCGGATGTGGTTACCTACATGCAGGGTGAGCTGGGAAGCAGGTGAGCTGAGTGAGGTCACTGCCTGGAGAGAGGAGTCCAGTGCATGGGAGTGTGTGTACGTGTGAGTGTGCAATATGTGTGCTGATGTGGATGTGTGTGAGTTTGTGAGGCTGTGAATATGGGGGGCAGCCCATGCCTGTTGTTGTATCCATGGGTGTGTAGCAGCGCGTGAGAGTGAACGTGTGTGACTGTGTACTTCTAGGGTTGTAAATGTGTGTGTGAGTAGCTGAGGAAACATGTACCTCCATGTGTGTCTCCATGAGAATGTGTAATTTGTGTGGGAGTGTGAATGAGTGTGTGGCTCTCTGACAGTTTGAATGTGTGACTGAGTGCGTGAGGGTGTCTTCAATATGTGTCACGTGAATGTGAGTCTAGAGTGTGTGGGGGAGTGTGTGTGTATGTCAGAGTGTGAGTACCAGGTCTCTGTAAGAATATGTGTCTATATGTGAGTGTACGTCTCTTTTTTCATGTATGATTGTGTGTTAGCCTGGAAACATGTGATATTTGGGTCCATGTATGGAACAGTGAATGCATGTGAGTGTCTGTGTTGAAGAGTCACGTGGTGTGAATGTGTGTGACTTTCAGTGTGTGAACTCAACTGTACTAGTAACAGTAATACTAATGGATGTAGCTATGAGAGTGATTGTGTCTACGGGAGCATGTGTGTGTGTGTGTGTGTGTATGAGGAAGGAACATTTCTTCTCTGAAAAGACCCAAGTGATCTTCCTCTGAGAATTTTCTCATGGGGGGGTCCTCTAGCGGTCATCTTTTCTGGGTCCCTCTGGGATGACTTCCTTGAGTGAGCTTTTCACTTTGGGGGCTTGTTTGGCATGAGGTTGACAGGAGAGGGGCATAAACGGGAAGGAGCAGAGGAGACTGGTCTTTGCTCCAGGTCCCGGGTGCCTGGCTGGAAGACTTCCTTTTTACCTCCTTGACTCTGAGGGACTTCAGGAATCTCAGAGTGCAGATATATTCCCCCACCTCCTGCTCTGGCCACGGCCAGTGGTTTCTCTCACACCCTGAGGAATGGGGCTGTCTGGTGGGAACTGGCGGCCTCTGAGCATGTCGGCTGGGTTCCAGGGCGGACGGACGCCGTTGGTCTCTGGCTTCACTCCCTTCATCTGGCTATGGCACCAACACACCCAGCTCCACGGTCTCGGTGAGTGTGGCAGGTGGGGCCGGTGGGTGGGAGCCGCAGGGGGCCGGCTGGACTGGCCTGAATGAGAGCTTTGGGTTTCTCTTGTTCTCCAAGGGTGTCATCTGTCCATCTCTTAGTGAGTTCCAAGTCCCCTCCAAGGTCCTGTTCTCCATCTTCAACATATCTTCTTGGGGGTCTTACTTACCTCGGACTTATTTTAATTATTTTACTTATTTTACTTATTTACTTGTTTTACTTACCTCGGATAATGACATTAAAGCTCATGTGTTAAGCCAACTGCCCAAGTGTCTGCAGCTGGCCAGGGCCAGGACACACCCCTTTCACCCAGATTCCCTTTGCTCCCCCACTGCAGTACCCAAAGTCTCTCTCTCCATCTGCCCTCTTTTCTACCTGTCTCTCTGGTTCGCTCATCCATACATTGGTGTGATGTTCAACAGACATTTATCACATGACTTTCATGTGTGTGGGGCTCTACAAGCCGGGCCAGGGCCCAAGGATTCACAAAGCCCTCATGGGAGGAGACAGATCAGTAAGAAGGCATTTATAACTTGGGGTGCTGGGGTGGTCAGAGCTGTGATGGGGGTAGCATAAGGCAAGGGGATGATAGCAGAGGGGAGGCACCTGACTGAGCTGGAGGGAGGGTCAAAGAAGTTTTCCTGGAAGAGGTGGCATTGAAGCCAAGACAAAGGATCAGCAGGAGTTTGGCAGGTGGAAGAAGGGAGGGAAGGGTGTTTCAGGAAAGGGGAACAGCATGTGCAAACTCCCAGAGGCAACAGAGAACTTTTCACATTTAGAAAGGTGAAAATAGCCTTGTGTGGCTGGAACTTTGGCTTGGAAGTGGAGGGATGGAGGTGAGGCAGGCATCAACCCTCATCATGCTGGGACTTCTTGGCCAGGATCGTGAGGTGGATTTTATTCTAAATGCAGTGGGAAGACATAGAAAGGCTGTTTTGCTTTATATTAAATTAAATTAAAATTTCAGTCCAACCTACTGATTCTGTAGGTCATAGATTGTATGCGCTGAAAAGATTAATAGATAATGATGGGGTGGGGACTTTTAAGCAAGAAAGTGAGTGATATCATGTTGAAAAAGATCATCCTGCCTGCAGAATCAGGTGGCTGTCCTTGTGTTTCTCCACTGATGTCTGTGGGTATGTGTTTGCCCCAACTGCATGCCAGGCCCTGACTGGGGCCAAACAGAACCAAATCCCTGCCCTGGAGGAGCAGACAGCAGTAACAAATAAGTCATAAAGATGTACAGTAGTAAGTAAGGAGATAAGAAGTCAGCAAGAAGAAACGGGTTGGGGCAAGGAGAGGGAATGATGTGTGTGGTCAGAGGAGGCCTCCCGAAGGGTGACTTTAAAGTAAAGACTTGAAGGAGAAGTGATCCATAGTAGATGTGTGACAGACAGAGGGAACAGTCAGTGCAAAGGCCCTGAGGCACAAGTGTGCCTGGTTTGTTCAAGGACCATCAAGGAGGCCTGTGCAGCTGAAGCAGAGCAGGTGAGGGGGAGAGTGGGAGGAGGTGATGGCAAGGAGACAGGATCAGATCTTGCAAGACCTTGTGGGCTGTGGGGAGGACTTAGGCATTCACCATGAGTACGGTGGGAGCTATGGAGAGTTCTGAACAGAGGAGGCATAAGACTTGACTCAGGTTTTCACAGGCTCCCTCGGGCCACATTCATGTCTGTGTCACTGTTCTCATCTGTGTCTGTCCCTGCCCCCCCGCCCCCCTCTGTTGCCAGGAATCCCAAGCTGAGCCTTGGGATCCAAGGATCATAAGCCAGGTCCAGATTCTGGCCTTGCTCAGTGGCCCGCCAGCCGCGGGGGTCCCAGACCAAGGTCCCGAGCTGTGGGGGAACCGTGGTGGCTCTGACCCCGGCCCCGCCCCTCCCCCCAGTCTTCCTGCTCCTCCCAGGAGCGCCTGCACCAGCTGCCCTACCAGCCCACCGTGGACGAGCTCCACTTCCTCTCCAAACACTTCGGCAGCACCGAGAGCATCACGGATGAGGATGGTGGCCGCCGCTCCCCTGCGGTGCGGCCTCGCTCGCGGAGCCTCAGGTGGGCCTGCATCCCCCTCCCCGTCCAAGCTGGTGGGTCTGGGGGCTCATGCTCTGCGAGACGCCTGTCTGCAGTTTTGGAGGAAGGTGGCTGGACGCGATGGGCTTCTCTCTCCGCAGCCCCGGGCGCTCCCCCTCCTCCTACGACAACGAGATCGTGATGATGAACCATGTCTACAAGGAGAGGTTCCCGAAGGTGAGGCGGGGCAGGGGGCGGCTGCAGGGAAGCGGGGCGGCCGGAGCCCTCGCTCGCTTTAGCTTCGCGCGCCCCCTGGCGGCCGGAGCCGCGCAGTGCAGGCTTTGGCAACCACTGCCTCCGGGCTGAGCCCCGCGCCGGCATCCCGGCCCTGCCTCCGTCCCTCCCTCAGGCCACCGCGCAGATGGAAGAGAAGCTGCGCGACTTCGCCCGCGCCTACGAACCTGACAGCGTGCTGCCGCTGGCCGACGGCGTGCTCAGCTTCATTCACCACCAGATCATAGAGCTGGCCCGGGACTGCCTGACCAAGTCCCGCGACGGCCTCATCACCACCGTATACTTCTACGAATTGCAGGAAAACCTGGAGAAGCTGCTGCAGGACGTGAGTGCACCAGGAGGCCGGCCACACCTTAGGCTCTGAACCCCCAAATCAGGCTCAATGGCCCCATATTTTCCTTCGCCCCACATCCACTCAGGGGGCGCCTACCACGTGCCAAAGGGCTAGTGTGGATTGAAGGGTGGAGGAGAAAGACTAAAGCCCCGCTCTAGGTCTGAAGGAGGAAGCAGGAATTTATATATATACATATATATTTCACAAAATGCACCTTTTGCCTTTATTTCATCAAAATCACTATATTGTTATAACCAAGATTTTCACATAATTTGGTGATATTGACAGTAATAATTTAAAAGTTTCTTTTATTTTTTTTAAAATTTATTTTATTTTATTTTATTTTCTGCGATACGCGGGCCTCTCACTGTTGTGGCCTCTCCCGTTGCGGAGCACAGGCTCCGGACGCTCAGGCTCAGCGGCCATGGCTCAGCCGCTCCGTGGCATATGGAATCTTCCCGGACCGGGGCACAAACCCGTGTCCCCTGCATCGGCAGGCGGACTCTCAACCACTGCGCCACCAGGGAAGCCCCATAAAGTTTCTTTTATTTTTTTCACTGTTCTAATTAATTTTATTGGAGTATAGTTGATTTTCAACGTTGTGCTAGTTTCTGCTGTACAGCACAGCAAATCAGTTATACATATACATATATCCACTCTGTTTTTAGATTCTATTCCCATATACGTCATTACAGAGTATTAAGTAGAGTTCCCTGTGCTCTACAGTATGTTCTTATTAGTTATCTATTTTATACATACAATAGTGTGTATATGTCAATCCCAATCTCCCAATTTATCCCTCCCAACCCCCCAAACAGGAAGCAGGAATTTAACATCCTTCACCTCCTTCAGGTCTTTACTCAAATGCTACCTCCTCAGATGGCATCAGGACTGAGACTAGGATGAGGCAGGTGATTTCTTTCCCCCTTCAGAACATTAATTATTGAAAAAGTTGAAAAAAAAAAGGTATGTTAAAACTTAACATTAAGTTTAAATATTTTATTTATAATTAAACCAAAATTTGTTATAATTTAACTTTCCTGGTTTTAATGGAAACGAACTAATCAGTAATACTGTTTTCATTAAAGTCATTAATCATTTGAAAAACATAAAAACATGTAGAGATGGTCCCACACGTTTCCTTTTGATTCAAGCTCCAGTATGGTTTGGCCCAGCCCTCTGGGATCCTGTCCTTATTTAAAGTTTTCCGGGAATACCCTGGTGGCCCAGTGGTTAAGACTCGGTGCTTTCACTGCCAGGGCCCGGGTTCAATCCCTGGTCAATCCCTGGTCAGAGAACTAAGATCCCACAAGCCTCGTGGCCAAAAAATAAATGTTTTGCTTATCATTTTTTTCTGCATTAATTTTGATTTTTCAAATAGTGCATTAAAATATTAGTTATCTTGAAGACTGAGGTTTTTGGTGTCCAAGGTGACTGCCTCATTTGCCTCACCATAGTCCTGACTTTGATGGGCATGATAGATAAATTAATATGTGGCCTGTTTGATAGAAAACAGGAACAGGAGAGTAGAGTAATGGCGATTGAGAGTCCTACCAGGTAGTGGGGTGTGATTTTGGATTGGAGGGGTCAAGGCAGGCCTCCATGAGGAGTTGACAACTGAGCAAAGACCTAAAGGAGGAGAAGTAGGAAGCCATGCAAGGATTTGAGGAGAGAGCATGCCAGGCAGAGGGATTTTTAACTCGGCCTGGATTATAGAGCTGTTTTGAAGATGAATTGAGTGAGTGAAGGTTTTAGGACCATGTTTGCTATAACAATAATGATTATTTTTTACCATGTGGCCTGGGCCTCAGTTTACTCATCTGTAAAATGGGACAACAGCAGCAGTATTGTCAGTTCCTGTGGGGATGGGAGAGAAGCCTGGCTCAGGAAAGTCACCTGTGAACCATACCCCCACTATGCCCCGCATCCCAGGCCTATGAACGTTCCGAGAGCTTGGAGGTGGCCTTCGTCACTCAGCTCGTGAAGAAGTTGCTCATTATCATTTCGCGCCCAGCGAGGCTGCTGGAGTGCCTGGTAAGGGGGCTGGGCATGGGCAGGGGGCAGTTGGTGGGGGACAGGGGAGGGGTTGGCTGGGACACCTTGGAGTTCACCCTGAGCGCACCCTGCCTTGCCTCAGGAATTCAACCCCGAGGAGTTCTACCACTTGCTGGAGGCAGCTGAGGGCCATGCGAAGGAAGGCCACCTTGTCAAGACGGACATCCCCCGCTACATCATCCGCCAGCTGGGCCTCACCCGTGACACCTTTCCAGGTGCTGGCTGCTGGGTGCAGGGGACTGTGGGTGAACCAGCTGGGACCCCAGTCTCCGCTCACTCTCATTCCCTTCCTAGATGTGGTGCACCTGGAGGAACAGGACAGTGGTGGCTCTAACACACCTGAGCAGGACGACCTCTCTGAGGTAAGGCCAGGTGGCCTAGCAGGCAACACTCTGGTCTGTCCCGACTGGTCGGGGCTCACCTCCTGGCTCTTTGTCCTCAGGCTGGGTGGACCTCTTGGTCCCCACTCTGAGCCTCAGTTTCCCCAACTCTAAAATGGGTTAATAATAGCTCTTCCTCCATAGGCTTTTTTCTTTTCATGGTAAAATACACATAACATCGTTATTTACTACATTCACAATGTTGTGTGGCCATTACCTCTGTCTAGTTCCTGACCATTTTCATCATCCCAAAAGGAAACCTTGTACCCATTATGCAGTTCCTCCCCATCCTCCCTCCCCCACAGCCCCTGGCAACCACTGATCTGCTTTCTAGATCTTTCTGTCTCTATGGATTTGCTGAATCTGGATATTTCATATAAATGGAATCATTCACCCTGTGGCCTTTGGTGTCTGGCATAATGTTTTCAAGGCTTATCCATGCTGTAGCATAAATCAGTACTTCATTCCTTTTCATGGCTGAATAAAATATGCCACATTTGGTTTATCCATCGTTCATCAATGGATATTTAGGTTGTTTCCATCTTTTAGCTATTGTGTGAATAGTGCTGCTATGAACATTTGTGTACAAGTATTTGTTGGAACAACTGTTTCAGTTCTTTTAGGTACATACCTAGGAGTGGAATTGCTGGGTCACATGGTAATTCTATTTTTAATTTCTTGAGGAACACTGCATGGAGTTTTGAGTGGGTTGAGTGTCTCTGTGTGCTAACAGCTCAGCATAGTAAAAATTACTATAATTCCACCCCCCGGGCCAACCACACTCGGTAGATGTTCCACATATCTGGTGGAGATTGCCCACCATAATGGTCATGCATGTGTTTTCTCTGAGCTGCCTAGTGTTTTCAAAAATATGAAACAAAATATAGAAATCAGAAGATTAAAATTAGAATCTGGGTTTGTGCCTTTTTTGAAAAATTAGAAGCTCTGACAATACTGTGATGGAGCCAGCTGGCATTGAGTGGGGGTTGGCCTATGATATGGGGTATCCACACCCCAGCCACCCATGGCTCTCACCTGGTATGCCTGGCCCCTGAAGGCATTTGGATTTGTGACCTTTGTTTCAAATTGTGTCTATGAATTCACACATACATACACACACATCTGTCATATATATATATATGTATATATATATATATTTTAAAATCTCATTATACATGCCATTTGTTTAATTTTTTGAATAGGTAATGGAATGACATCACTCAAAAGTCTAAAACTCTAAAAAGGTATTTATCTTTAATTGTTGTTTGTAGGATCCTATGTAATTCCATTCAATCAAACTTGTGAATTGAGTGATTCAAATCTTCCATCTTCCTATTCATCTTTTTTTTGCCAGATTGATCTGATAGTTTCTGAGAGCCATGTGTTAAATTCTTGTTTTGAGTAATTTCTCTTTGTAATTCTGTCAATGTTTGTGTCAGACTCTTTTGGGCTACATTTTTAGGAGTGTAGAGTTCAATATTTTTATATCTCATAGATCTTTTTGTGAAATATTTATGTAATAAATCTCTTGTCCCTAAGAAAAATAAATATTATTTTTTAAAAAGACATACAGTGAAAAATCTTATACCCACTCTTGTCCCCCATATCCCTATTACCTCAAATATGATTATATTTTGTCCCCTTTTTAACACAAAAGCATACAGTAATATTATTCCTTGTCCCGCTCCCCATTTAACAAAATACTTTGGAGAACTTACTAATAAGTGTACAGAGATATTCCTCATTTTAAAAATGTACAGGACTTCCCTAGTGGTCCAGTGGTTAAGACTCTATGCTTCTACTGCAGGGGGCACGGGTTCGATCCCTGGTCGGGGAACTAAGATCCTGCATGTGGCGCAATGCAGCCAAAAACAAAACAAAACAGCGGTAAAATATTCCTTTAGATTATATCCCCTCATGTGTTTATTTAACCAATTTCCTGTGTATGGATTGTTTCCAGTCTTGCAATGAGCAGGAGAGTATATATGTCATTTTTCACATGTGCAAGCATATCTGTAGCATGAATTCAAAAGTGAAATTGCTGGATTAAAGGGAACATGCATTTGTAATTCTGATATACACCCAAGTACCTTTCATGGGGGCTGTACCAATTTATACTCCCAAGAGCAAGGTATAAAAGTATCTGTTGGGCTTCCCTGGTGGCGCAGTTGTTGAGAGTCCGCCCGCCGATGCAGGGGACACGGGTTCGTGCCCCGGTCCGGGAAGATCCCACATGCCGCGGAGCGGCTGGGCCCGTGAGCCATGGCTGCTGGGCCTGCGCGTCCGGAGCCTGTGCTCCGCAATGGGAGAGGCCACAACAGTGAGAGGCCCGCGTACTGCAAAAAAAAAAAAAAAAAAAAAAAAAAAAGTATCTGTTTCCCCACAGCTTTGCCCACAGAGTGTCAGCTTTTTGGATTTTTTTTTTTTTTTTTTTTGCCAATCTTCTGAGTGCAAAATGGTATCTTGGGGTCATTTTAGTTTGCCTTTTTGTCGTTATATGTGAGGTTTAACATTTTTTCACATGGTTAAGAGCTCTAACTCTAGTTCACATATCTTGCCTATTTTTTCTCTTCAATGTTAGTTTATTTGTTGATGTCTGAGAGCTCTTTATATATTAGAGTGATTAGCCATTTTGTAGGTTTCTTTCCTAATGGAGAGAAGTTAGTTATCAATATATGGCTTCAGGGTCAGCCAGTCTTGGGTTCAAGTCTTGACTTTGTTACTCCCTCACTGTGGCACTTGGATGAAGGACACACCCACCCCCTCTGTGCCTCAGTTTCCCCATGTGTTAGGTGGAATAACAAGAGTGCCAATCTCATGATGATGATGGGGGTGGTCTCCATCTTTCCCCTGCAGGGCCGAAGCAGCAAGGCTAAGAAACCACCTGGAGAGAATGACTTTGAGACCATCAAGCTCATAAGCAATGGTGCCTACGGGTGAGCCACCCGGGGCTCTGGCGGGGGGAGGGTGGCGGAGGCCGGGTGTCTCGGAGGTGATGGCCGGTCCTCGCTCTCTCCCCCTGCAGCGCCGTCTACCTGGTGCGGCACCGAGAAACGAGGCAGCGCTTCGCGATGAAGAAGATCAACAAGCAGAACCTGATCCTGCGCAACCAGATCCAGCAGGCCTTTGTGGAGCGCGACATCCTCACCTTCGCTGAGAACCCGTTTGTGGTCGGCATGTTCTGCTCCTTTGAGACCCGGCGCCACCTCTGCATGGTCATGGAATATGTGGAAGGTGTGGCTGCCTGCAGGGCTGCAGGGAAGATGAGGGGGTGCTCGCTAGTCAGGGCTGCGGGGGGTGGCCTGCCTGAGTCCCAGTCACCGAATTTACTACCCACCTGTATGTTTATCCAACCATTTATCCATACGTTCCATCTGTTTATTTATATCCAGCCATCTATTGACTTATCTTCATTTCTCGTCACTGATTTTCATTTCTCTCAATATAGATACATCCATCCAATTATCCATCCTTCCTTCATTTCATCTATTCATTTGTTAATCCATCTGTTTTTCTATCCATATATCTATGTGCCATCTCTCCATCCATCCATCCATTTATCCGTCTGTTTGTCCATCCATATTTCTGTTTATCCATTACATCGTTATTTATTCAAGAATAGTTGATTTACAATATTATATTACATCTATTTTTAAAAATTAATAGACTTCATTTTTTAGAGCAGTTTTAGGTTTATAGAAAAATTGATTGGAAAGTACTGAGAGTTCCCACATACTCACTTCCCCCTCCCCCCAGTTTCCCCTGTTATTTACATCTTGTATTAGTGTGATACATTGGTTACAATTGATGAACAAATACTGATACATAATTATTAACTAAAGTCCGTAATTTATATTAGGGTTCATTGCTTGTATTGTACATCTATTTTCCATCAATCCATCTTTTTCTATATCTAGACATTCATTCATCTATCTATTTATTCACCTAACTACTTACCATCCATCTATCCACCAATACCTATTTACCTATTTATTAATCCATCGGCTATCCATCCCTCTTTCCATCCATCCATTTACTGTTCTTAGTTTTATTCATTCATCCAAACCTCCATTCTAGCAGCTATCTCATTTTATCTAGCTAGCTATTTAAATCCATCTATTCATCCACAATTCATCCATCAGTTTATCTGTCCATTTACCATCCATGCAATCATCCAACCACCAATGTATAGGTTTTTCATCTGTTTATCCATCCCCAATATTAATCCACCTATTGTCCAAACAGACATGTATTATGGTTATTAGGACACACACATGATCTCACAGGGATACAACTGTGCCACTTCCGAGCCTTAATTGACCATTCAGTCACTCAACAGGTGTCCCCTCATCATCTCCCTCATGCCACATGCTGTGCTGGGCACTGGTGGATACCCAGACAAACACACTTTTCCCTCATGTAGGTAACATTCAAGTCTGTATAAACATACAATAAACAAGAAAAATAAGCCAAAAGAGACAAGGTTGTTTCATATAGTGAGGTTGGCAACAAGGGATATAAGGCTCAAGAAGACCATGGCCACATGGGCACTTTATTCTCTGCATAGTGTGTCAGGATTATCTAGTGCCCAAATTCATATTCCCTGGCAGTCCAGTGGTTAGGACTCCGTGCTTCCACTGCAGAGGGCACGGCTTCAAGTCTGATTCATCAGTTTCTGACATAGATAAATCTGGCTGAAGAGAAAAAAAGGAAAGAAAGAAATTTATTGACTTGTGATAGAAAAAATCCATGTCACCTTCAGGAATGGCTGTATCTAGGTGCTCAAATCATGTCATTCGTAATCGCTCCATATTTTGCCTCTGTGGACTTTCCTTTAAACAGGCCCTGATATAGTGAGGTTACTATCCAACAGATTCCAGTTTACATTCTATGGGCTTAGTAATCTTTGTGAAAAAAGAGGGAAAAGTCATTGGCACAACTTGGGTTACATGCTGACCCAGCTGTTAAACCTGGAAGGAAATCTGGCCCTTGTAAGAAAAAAGAGAAATGGACACCGAGGGAGACTAAAATATGAATGCTGCTTGCAGTAAATCTGGTGGGGGCAAGTAATTTATATATTAAGGCCCCGGACCCTCAAGGTTCAGACTCCAGATCAAGGGCCTAAACTCAGTCGATAAGCAGGCAGCCTTGGCCCAAACCAAACCTTACCTCCACCGTCAACTCCCTGCATGACCCAACATCTCTCTGAGTCTCAGTCCCCTCCTGGGTAAAATCAGCTGATTATACTGACATTGGAGGATGGCTAAGAGGACAAGAGAAGGCTGGTAGAGGGCAGTCCCTGTGCAAGCTGGGGACTTAGATAGGGAGACCCCTCTCTAAGCCTCAGTTTTCCTTAGCTATAAAATTGGGGCAATGTGAGATGGGGACTCGGTACTATGGTGCATGTTGAGTGCTCAGCTCTGAGCCAGGGGTACCTCCCTCTTCACGTGGGCCTATTCTTTCACCCCCAGGGGGGGACTGCGCCACCCTGCTGAAGAACATTGGGGCGCTGCCTGTGGAGATGGCCCGCATGTACTTCGCTGAGACAGTGCTGGCGCTCGAGTACTTGCACAACTATGGCATCGTGCACCGTGACCTTAAGCCTGACAAGTGAGCCTTGACCTTTCCCATCACTCCTTCCCTGCCCCTCGGGAGGCCCTGGCATGAAAGGGCCAGGAGTGAAGTGGATGGTCCTCGCCTCTAAGACCTCAGTTTGTTTCTGCAGCCTCCTTATCACCTCCATGGGGCACATCAAGCTTACGGATTTTGGCCTCTCCAAGATGGGGCTTATGAGCCTAACCACCAACCTATATGAGGGCCACATTGAGAAGGACGCCCGGGAGTTCCTGGACAAACAGGTGTGTGTGCGGGAGTGGGGGTCACTTCGGGTGGAGTGACCCGGCAGGACTGTGGGGCCCAGGGCCTGGCGGGGGGCACTGCTCCCCCGGGAGGCCCCTCCTGTGGCCAGGGCGTGGGCTGACGTCCTACCCCCAGGTGTGTGGGACCCCAGAGTACATCGCACCCGAGGTCATCCTGCGCCAGGGCTATGGCAAACCGGTGGACTGGTGGGCCATGGGCATCATTCTCTACGAGTTCCTGGTGGGCTGCGTGCCCTTCTTTGGAGACACACCTGAAGAGCTCTTTGGACAGGTCATCAGTGGTGCGTGCCTCCGTGGTGGGCAGGCAGGGGGCACGGAAACATGGGCTGGCCCAGGGCCTCATGGACTCCAAAAGCAAACCCCAGCCCTACACCTTGCTCTGCAGATGACATCCTGTGGCCCGAGGGGGACGAGGCCCTGCCCACGGATGCCCAGCACCTGATATCCAGCCTCCTGCAGACCAACCCCTTGGGCCGGTTAGGGGCAGGTAAGGGGTCGCAGAGAATCTGAGCTGGGGGGGTCTGTTGTCCGGGAGCAGGGCTCCCAGTGCTGTGTCCCTGGGCCGGAAAATGGGTGGGGAGCTGGGCTACTTGGCTGGCCATAGCTGTCGCGAGAATTCCCTCCCCTACACCCGCCACCCCTTCCTCCCCAGGCGGTGCCTTTGAGGTGAAGCAGCACAGTTTCTTTCGAGACCTGGATTGGACAGGGCTGCTGAGGCAGAAGGCCGAGTTCATCCCCCACCTGGAGTCCGAGGATGACACCAGCTACTTTGACAGTGAGCGGGGACAGGGTGTGGGATCCTTTGAGGGGGCGCTTGCATATGGCCTGGGCTGGGACGCAGCTGGGTAGGAGACTAGCCTTAGAAGAGAGGAGAGAGCTGAAGTTGTGGCGGAAGCGGGGGCTTGGCATAGGGGCGTGGCTCAGTCTGAGAAGAAGGTAAGAAAGGAAGCTGGGGTAGGGGTGGGGCCTGGACAGGAGTAAGTTCTAAAACTGGGACTGGACCTAGGTTAGAGGCGATGCTAGGACGCGGCATGAGGCAAGAGCCTGGGCTGGCGGAGGCGCCTTTGGTGCAATCTGGGGATGTGGCCTCTGTGGAGGCAGGGCTAGACGAAGCCTCAGAGAGTGGGACAGGGACCCAGCGAGGGGGCAGGACCTAAATCTGATCCAAGAAAGGGGCAGGGGCGTGGCCGCAGGACCCGAAGCTGGCTCCCGTGGGGGTGTGATTTGGGGAGTGGACCCATGCCCGCGGTCACGACCCACACCTCCACTCCAGCCCGCTCAGACAGGTATCACCATGTGAACTCCTATGACGAGGATGACACGACGGAGGAGGAGCCCGTGGAGATCCGCCAGTTCTCCTCCTGCTCCCCGCGCTTCAGCAAGGTGAGGCCAGGCGGGGATAGGGGTGGGGTGAGACCGTCGGGAGGTGGGACCTGTGTTTAAGTACGGGATGGAGGTGGGCCTGAAGTGGCCAGGGGCTGAGGAGGCTATGGGGAGCAGGGTCCAGGCCCAAGGTCTCAGACTAGAGAAGTTACTGAGGCGGTGAGGATCGGGGAGTGATGAGGCTTGGGCGGGGGCGGGGGGGGGACATCTTCACTGGATGTCTTGGAACCGACCTTTGGCATCGAGTGGAATCTAACGGGAGCCTGGACAATTGTGGAAATGAGGACCCACAGTGGGGCGGGGCTAGATCTGGACGGGGCGGGGTCAGGGCCTGGGGATGGAGGGGGCTGGGCCAGGCCTTGGCGAGGCTGGGCAAAGTCTCGCTTTGAGGAACAGCACGTAGGGGGGGTGCAGAACCTGCCTTGGGCGAGGGCACACATAATTGGGCGGGGCCTGGAGGGGCGGGGCAGGAAGGAGAATAGATTCTTTAGGGCTTGGGCAGGGCAGTGTCTAGAATAGGTCGGAGCCTAATTTTGTGGGGTGGGGCCAGAACTGAAGAACTGTAGGTGGTCGGGGTCGGCCCAGAATTGGGGGGCTGGGCACCCGGCTTTACTGGGGCGGAGCGTAGTTTGGCCGGGTCCAGTAGCGGGAATTCGATTGGTTCGGGAGGGAAGGCGGGACCTGGGGGCTGGACTTGCCTCCATCACCACTCATCCGTCCTTGAAGGTGTATAGCAGTATGGAGCAGCTGTCGCAGCACGAGCCCAAGACCCCCGTGGCAGCAGCGGGGACCAACAAGCGGGAGCCGAGCGCCAAGGGCCCAGAGGAGAAAGTGGCCGGCAAGCGGGAAGGCCTAGGTGGCCTGACCCTGCGCGAGAAGACCTGGAGAGGGGGCTCCCCGGAGATGTGAGCAGGGGCAGGATTTGGGGTTTGAGGGCTGGACCCGAAGGGGAGTAACTCCTCTGACCACGCCCCCTTTGCGCAGCAAGCGCTTCTCGGCGTCCGAGGCCAGCTTCCTGGAGGGGGAGGCCAGTCCTCCGTTGGGCGCGCGCCGCCGTTTCTCGGCGCTGCTGGAGCCCAGCCGCTTCAGCGCCCCCCAAGAGGACGAGGATGAGGCCCGGCTGCGCAGGTCTCCTCGGCCCAGCTCCGACCCTCCAGGCTCGCTGGATGCGCGGGCCCCCAAGGAGGCAGCTCAAGGGGATGGCGCCCCCAGCGCCGGGGACCCGGAGGCCAGTGAGTGCCCCCTCCTGCCGCCTTCCCCAATTCCCCAGGGGTCATATATGAGCGTTCAATGAACCTGTACTGTTTATGCAAGTTCTCGTGTACTCTTCACACTCCAATCTGGGATTCTCATCAACATGAGGAAGACCCGTATTCCATGGTCAGTCAACAAAAGTATTTGAGCGCTCCTCTGAGTCAGGAGCTGTTCCTGACGCATGTTACCTGCTCCCATGAAATTCACAATCCAGCGAGGGAGAGAAGTGGGAAGGGCATTCCAGGCAGAGGGAACGCATGCAAGAAGTTTACAACCTTGGAGTGACCCCTAACCCACCTGCTCTGTTGCAGCTGACCGCCCACGCCCAGGCGACCTCTGTCCACCCTCGAAGGATGGGGACCCATCAGGCCTGAGAGCCACCAATGACCTGGTTCTGCGCCGGGCGCGGCACCAGCAGCTGTCAGGAGACCCGGCGGCGGTAGAGAAGCGGCCTTCTCGAACCGGGGGCAAAGTCATCAAGTCAGCCTCGGCCACTGCCTTGTCTGTCATGATCCCTGCAGGTGACCCTGGGCCCCGCCTGGCAGGGGAGGGGCTGCCCCCATTGGTGCCAGCTGCATTTTCCTGGTCCACAGTGACTGGCTCTGGGATAGGCCAGTGAGAGCTCTGGGACTCTGACTTGGGAGGAGGGAGGAGCAGACACAGGGAGAGCTGTGTCTGTTGGCTTTGACTTCTGACCATGGGTCTGTGTCTGCAGTGGACCCCCATGGAAGCTCACCCTTGGCCAGCCCCATGTCCCCACGATCTCTCTCCTCCAACCCGTCCTCACGGGACTCCTCACCGAGTCGGGACTACTCGCCAGCTGTCAGTGGGCTTCGCTCCCCCATCACCATCCAACGCTCGGGCAAGAAGTATGGCTTCACACTGCGTGCCATCCGCGTCTACATGGGTGACTCAGATGTCTACAGTGTACAACACATTGTCTGGGTGAGCACTAATGGGTGGAGCCTGTGTTCTACGGTGGGGGTGGGGAGAGAGACACCCCCCCCTCCCCAGGGGTGAGGGACAGCTCAAACTCTGGAACCAGGCAACCTGGATAAGACTCCTCTGTGACCCTCCTCTGTAACTTTTCCTCTCTGACTCTCAGTTTCTTCATTTGTAAACTGGGGAGAGTAATTGTTATTTCATAAACTGTTATGAAGATTACCGTGCCTGCAGAGCTAGGTGTCTGGCACATAAGCTTAGGGAGCTTTCCTTGTTACCAAGCCTGTTAATTCTGCTCCTGTGGGGTTCCCTATCCCCAGCACGTGGAGGAGGGCGGCCCAGCCCAGGAGGCAGGGCTCTGTGCCGGGGACCTCATCACCCACGTGAACGGGGAGCCTGTGCATGGCATGGTGCATCCTGAGGTCGTCGAGCTGATCCTTAAGGTGAGTCCATGGGAGAGAGCCAACTGTCTTGGGGTGGGGGTGGGGCGAAGGGTGGGGGAGACCCCAGGGAGTTGGAGTTGCCAGAGCAGCTTCCAGCAGAGAACTTTCCCCCTTTCTTCCCCCAGAGTGGCAACAAAGTAGCCGTGACCACCACGCCCTTCGAAAATACCTCCATCCGCATCGGCCCTGCGCGGCGCAGCAGCTACAAGGCCAAAATGGCTCGGAGGAACAAGCGGCCCTCTGCCAAGGAGGGCCAGGAGAGGTGGGTGGGGCCAAGTGCAGTGGGCGGGGCTATAAACAGCAGGCCCCTGGAACACTCCAGTTTATGCGCGATGGCCAGGGCTTACGTGGGAGAAGCATAGGTGAGGACAGGAGAAGGGACATTCACAGGAAAGGTGGCCGGGGCCACCAAGTGAAGAGCAAAACCAAGACAACAGAGAAGGAGGGGCTGGGAAAGCGGGAGGAGTCAGGAAAGGAGGATGTACCAAGCTCCTAGGCTGAAGGAAAGGCACTGTGGGAGCAGAGCCGGGCCAGCAGATGTGGACTAAGAGGGTGCCGTCCAGGAGATGATTCTGCCTTGCCGGATGTATTATATTTAGGCGACTGAGAGGGGCCGGGAGAAGAGATTTCTATCTGGGATGAGTATGCCAGGCCAGTAGAAATAATTTCTTCCCTTATATGTAGGAGGAACTAGGAGAGGTGGGTGGAGCCAGGAGAGTTTTCTGTTTTGATCAGTGGGTTTGACCTGCACAAGGAGTGAGTGGGGATTTGAGATAAGCCTGGCTGAGTCCAGTGAATTTCTTCCCACTCTGACAGGTGGGTATAGTTGGAGAGGGAGGGGCTAGACAGGTGGGCGGGGCCAGAAAATGTTGGTTCTGTTTTGATGGGTGTTTCCAGCTTGGACTGTGAGTGGTCAGAAAGGAATGGGTAGACCTGAGGTGGGAGGAGCCAAGTGGGACGGAGCTAAAGGAAGTTCTTTGGTCTGGAACTGTGTTGTAGTTGAAGAGGGAGGGGTCAGAAAGGGTGGGTGGTTCCAGGAGGTACCTTGAAGTCCTGAAGTGGGAGGAGCCGGGAGCTCTGGAGTCTGGTCTAGGGAAGGTGGTCCCCTCCTTGTCCTCCAGCAAGAAGCGTAGCTCCCTCTTCCGCAAGATAACGAAGCAGTCGAACCTGCTGCACACTAGCCGCTCTCTGTCGTCGTTGAACCGTTCGCTGTCGTCCAGTGACAGCCTCCCGGGCTCGCCCACGCACGGACTGCCGGCGCGCTCGCCCACCCACAGCTACCGCTCCACGCCTGACTCCGCCTACCTAGGTAGGCCCTGAGCCTGCGCGGGGGCCGAGCTGCGCGCGGTGGCGGGGCGGTGCCCTGGCGGCGCCCGCGGCGCTCATCGTCCTCCCTCTCCCGTCCGCAGGCGCCTCGTCCCAGAGCAGCTCGCCGGCTTCGAGCACGCCCAACTCGCCAGCGTCGTCGGCCTCGCACCACATCCGGCCCAGCACGCTGCACGGCCTGTCGCCGAAGCTTCACCGCCAGTACCGCTCTGCGCGCTGCAAGTCGGCCGGCAATATCCCGCTGTCGCCGCTAGCGCACACGCCGTCCCCGACACAGGCGTCGCCGCCGCCGCTGCCGGGCCACACGGTGGGCAGCTCTCACACGACGCAGAGCTTTCCGGCCAAGCTGCACTCGTCGCCGCCAGTGGTGCGCCCGCGCCCTAAGAGTGCCGAGCCCCCGCGCTCGCCACTCCTCAAACGCGTGCAGTCGGCGGAGAAGCTGGGAGCCTCGCTGGGCGCCGACAAGAAGGGCGCGCTGCGCAAACACAGCCTCGAGGTGGGCCACCCGGATTTCCGCAAGGACTTCCACGGCGAGCTGGCGCTGCATAGCCTCGCCGAGTCGGACGGCGAGACGCCCCCTGTCGAGGGTCCCGGCGCGCCCCGGCAGGTCGCCGTCCGCCGCCTGGGCCGCCAGGAGTCGCCCCTGAGCCTGGGCGCGGACCCGCTGCTGCCGGCTTCGAGTAAGGAGAAAGAGTCCCCGGGTGGCGCCGAGGCCTGCACCCCGCCCCGCGCGACGACCCCCGGGGGCCGGACCCTGGAGCGGGACGCCAGCGGCACGCGACACCAGAGCGTGCAGACAGAGGACGGCGCGGGCGGGGCGGCCAGGGCCGTGGCCAAGGCGGCGCTGAGCCCGGTGCAGGAACACGAGACGGGCCGGCGCAGCAGCTCCGGCGAAGCAGGCACGCCCCCGGTGCCCATTGTCGTAGAGCCTGTGCGGTCTGGGGCCAAGGCTGAGGTGCTGCAATTTCCAAGTGTGGACTCCAAGGGGTTGCAGGAATCTGCACCCCTGGCACCTCCCGCACCTGAGGCCCCGCGGGGCCGGGAGCGCTGGGTGCTGGAGGTGGTGGAGGAGCGGACCACGCTGAGCGGGCCTCGTTCCAAACCTGCCTCTCCCAAGCTCTCCCCAGAGCCCCAGACCCCCTCCCAAGCCCTAACAAAGAGTGTACCCAGCAGTGCAGGGCCCCCAGCCCCACCTGCTTCCCTCCTGGTCCCCACCACCAAGCCTGAGGTGGCGCTGACTTCCCGGTGCCCTGCTGAAGCTGTGCCCCCAGTAGCCCCGACCAAAAAAGGGGCGCCCTGCCCCATGCCCCCGGGCCCATAGCAGAGGGAGCCACTGGCCCTGCGCTGTACAGCCGCCTGTATACATATGTACACATATAAATAAAGTGCGTCCGTGCTGCGTGAGCTTTCTAGAGCCCGCCCCTCCTCCCCTAGCAAGGCAGGACATCATGTTTCCTCCCCCTTGCCTGTGTGCTTGTTGAGGGGTGGAACTCCAGTCCTGGTTACCATAAAGAGGGGAGGTGAGTCTTGGTTGGCCCTTCCTTGTGGTCCCACTTTGTGTCTCACCTATGTGCCAGCTGCCCCCAGACCCTCAGCAAACTGCAATGCTGTTCTGAGTCCCAGTGACCACCTGAAGAAAAGATTTAACAGCCTCATTTACCAATTTCTTTTTATTCCTCAACAATCCTGAGTAAGGTGTTATGATTCCCATTTTGCAGATGAGTAGACTGAGTCACAGAGAAGTTAAGGCACATGATTAAGGCCAAATAGGAAGATACTAAATAGATTCAAACTGAAGTCCAAACTGGCACCTGAGCCTTAGCTCTTATTGCTCTGCTGGGCTTTCTAGAGAGAAGGCCCTGCTCTACTTTCCACAGGGCTCCCATGCCTTCACCAGAGGCTGGAAGGCCTTCCAGAGGGCGGGCAGCTGGGCACACAGTGTGCCCCCACCCCGGTGCTCCTCTCTTTTGTTCCGATTCATGTCACCCACACAGGCCCAGGGCCTTTCTGGGGCTACACACCACTTGGAATGGTCTTCTGTGGCATTGAAGGTTGGCCCAGCTAGCCCAGGGAAGGCTGTCTGGGTCACATCCAGTACGTGCTGGACCCCAGAGCAGTTGGAGGGCAGGATGCCAGAAGATCTTTGCCAGAACTGGACCTGTAGGTCACTGCCAAGAGCTTCCACCAGCCAGCCAGAGTACAGGTCTGCAGAAGATGGAAAGAGGACAAGGACAGGGTCAGGATCACTGCTAGGGATTCCCTAGGCCACTTCCTGTCTCTGAGTTGTTTCCTCAGTTATCGATTCCTGGCAATCTGGGGAATTATAACATTAAGACTAATAGCCCTTACTAAATGCTTTATATGCATCATGCCACTCAACAGCCCATTAAAGTTGATACCATTATTCCCATTTTTCAGAAAGGTAAGTTGAGGCTCTGGTTAAATCATGTATCACACAGCCAGAAACCAATATTTGAACACAGGTATATTGGTTGTTTACCTCTCATGTGATTATGACTCCAAGGTGTTCTAGTTCCTAACCATGACCTGCCCTCAGCCATGGACACACCAGACACCCCCTCTGCAGAAAAAGTTCTCCAACTGTCAACCTCAAGGCTCACCATCTCCAAAGTTTCCAAATTTGGCAAAGCTCTGGAACATGTGTCCTTTGTTTGATGTGAGTGTTACACTGCTGTTCCATGGTCCCTGGCGAACATGATGGCCCTTGACTACCTCCTCCAGGTGGGGGAATTTCTGGGCGAAGTCCCCTTCCAGCCTATGGTCATACACGAGGGGATAGGTGTAGGTCAGCTGTCTGCCTGGAGGGCAAGGGGCGAAGAAAACGAGGGACTGTTCCAAGATTCTAGCCTGGGAATCAGGGACTCGCCCTGCCTCCCCGTCTCCACTCACTGATATTCAGGAACTGGGTGAGAGGAAAAGATACACAGATCAGGGTCTGCCCATACTTCCGGGCACCAGGAGGCCAGCTGTACGCAGCAGAGGAGGCAGGTGGAGGGAACTTCGGAACGCTGTGGATCAACCAGAAGCCCCCTTCGTGGTCCAGGAGCAGCACACCTGAACCAGAAATTGGAGATCAGGGGGACTGCTTGAGGCATCCCAACAAGCACATGTGCAACCCAGGAACACTCAAGTCTGTAGGGGGCCTGGACCACAGGACCAGTGGGCAGTGTCAGAACCACTGCTGAGCTCAGTTTCCACAGCCAACGATTCTCATAGTCCAGAGGAAGGACAATGTTGATTTAAAATAAGGAAACAGACGGCTAGGGCCTGACAGAGCAGCCCACCCTCACCCCCCTGGCAACTCATGGGTTAGCTGGGGGAAGTGCACAGGGAAACCTGAACTCTTCCCCAGTCCCCAGTCTGGCCTCACCCTTCGTGTGCCCACGGCTGGAAGAGTCCTGAGACCCGCTAGATTGAGGCGGTTGGTCATTGTAGAGTAGAAAGGCGAGCTGGGGAAGATGGACAGGGGCAACTTGAAGGTTCCCCCAAGTCGGGCCCACCCTAGAGTCCCACCCCTGTTTCCGCCGGGGGCGTCTTCACTTGGCTGGTGGTGTTTCGGTACAGCGGCAGCAGGCTGCGGCCCACGGCCCCCGTGGAGCTGCTGATGAACCCCGCACCGTTGCGCCAGCCCCCTGAGTCTTCGTCTAAGTACTTGTACCGCAGCCCCCTCTGCGCCGCATCTCCGGGCCCGCTGTGGGCCGGCAGCTTGTAGACGACGAACCTGGAGGTTAGGAAATGGACAGAATAGAGGGAGAAGAGAAGGAACCCCAGTCTTCACCTAGGAACGCAGCAATCCCCAGTGCGGCCCTGGAGGGATAGTCGGCTCCCGCGCACTCACCAGTCCACAGGCTGCCCCGAGTCCCCGTAGCAGGTCAGGGTCCCTACAGGGACCCAGAGCAGCGAAGCCAATAGCAGCAAGCTCAGCGCGGCCATGAGCTCAGAGCTCTAGCTGGGGTCTAGAAATCTATGTCGGGACCACAAGGCGCGGGATCACGAGCTGGGCCAGACCCGGCCTCTGGTGACTTCCACTTCCCCAAACCCGCCTGGGCCCGGACATCACGAGGATGGAGACTCCGCCCGCGAGGTGAGAAGCAGAGGTTTGAGCTCGGCTTTCTTCGGGGCAGTCACTCCCTGCAGGCTCCGCCCCCGACCCGGCCAGCCTGGGGCCTCCTCCTGCTTCCGGCAGACTAGTCCCTGATAGGCTCTACTCTCTGGCTCGGCCCAGACACGGCCTCTCATGGCCAGGTGGTTTCCAGTGTCCGGCCTCCGGCTCTACTCCTGGCCAATCACAGCCCACGCCCCTCCAGCAGGCCCTGCCTCCGTCTCAATTCTCGCTAATCCCCATCAACCGTCAGAGGCAAATTTGGATTTTTTTTTTTTCCTTTTCTTGCCTTACAGGCTGAGGTCCAACTCTTGTGACTTTTTTTTTTTTTTTTTTTCGATACGTGGGCCTCTCACTGTTGTGGCCTCTCCCGTTGCGGAGCACGGGCTCCGGACGCGCAGGCCCAGCGGCCATGACTCTCGGGCCCAGCCGCTCCGCGGCATGAGGGGTCCTCCCGCACCGGGGCACGAACCCGCGTCCCCTGAATCGGCAGGCGGACTCCCAACCACTGCGCCACCAGGGAAGCCCCCCGACTCTTGTGACTTTTGCTCCCTTAAAGGGCGCTTGCCCTCCTGGTCCTCCCCCTTTTCATTCTGCATGTTCCCGCTCACCCCCCACCCCCCGCCACCGCTGCTGAGCTAGCTGCGCGTGGGCTTTACTCTAAGTTGCGGTGAGCGGGGGCTACGCTTCGTTGCCAAGCGCGGGCTTCTCACTGCGGTGGCTTTTCGTTGCGGGCACCTGCTCTAGGCGTGCGGGCTTCAATAGTTGCAGCACGCAGGCTCGGTAGTTGTGGCTTGCGGGCTCTAGAGCGCAGGCTCAGTAGTTGTGGCCCTTGGGCTTAGTTGCTCTGCGGCATGTGGGATCTTCCCCCACCAGGGCTCGAACCCGTGTCCCCTGCATTGGCAGGCAGATTCTTAATCACTGTGCCACTAGGGAAACCCCCGGGCCGAGGATTCTTAAGTGGAGGAAGATGGTCCCTGTGAATGTCCCTGGGTTTCGAGGCAGGAGGCAGGGACAATGTAGCCTGACCTTGGGGTGGGGGAAGGACCGGCTGCAAGTGCCTGAGGAGGGTTGCCCAGTTTTAGGAGAGGAGGGTGTGAGTGTGTGTATGGCTCCCCAATAATCACCTCTGAGATTAAGCTTCTTCCCAACTTCCACACCCAAAACCCACAAATTCAGACCAACACTGAAGCTTTATCTGGGAGGAGCATTTTTACGAGACCCGTAACCATTCACAGCAATGCCAGCCGCTATGTGGAGCTTCAGGAGTCACAGTGTGAAGCCTTCTTCTAGAACCAGGGTCTCTGGGAAGCCTCACCGCACAACGCCTCCATTGTCTAGGGCCACCTGTGAGCTGGTCTGATGGTCCAGCTCTCTGAGGGTCTGTCTCTTTGTCAGAAGTATCTAAGTATCCACCTGAGTCCATTTATTTGGAGGTCTATCTCGCTCGGTCTACATGACCGTGTGTGACTGTGGCTCCCTTTGGCCAAGGACATGTGGGAACTTCTGCTGGAGGCTCCCCCAGGTCTGTCTATGGGCCAGTCCTTGGTGGATCTGTGGGCCCAAGAGTCCAGACGAGGGTTCATCCGAGGGAAAACCACCGTGTCTGGATCCATTCTTGTTCTAACCCCAGTCCCCAGAAAAGGTCCAAGTGCCGGGGCGGGGCTCAAAGATGACGCTTCATGTGCAAGGCCAGATGATCCGAGCGTGAAAAAGCACGCGAACAGAGCTGGCAGCGGAAGGGACGCTGACCGGTGTGCTTTCGGTAGTGACGGGTCAGCTCGTCAGAGCGCGCGAACCTCCAGCCACAGCCATCCCACGTGCAGGCGTATGGCTTCTCCCCTGGGGGGACGAGGAAGACTTGAGAGCCACTGTCCCCCACACCTGGTCCCAGAGTCCTCCCTCCTAGCCTTGGCCAGGACTAGGGTGAGGCAAGTGAGGCGCCTAGGTCGTGAAATTTAAGGAGGCACTCATTCTCGGGGAGGGTCTGAATCTGTACCCAGGACCGGCCTCTGCTACCCGACCCTTCTTCTTCTGTTCCTGCTGGTGCCAGGCCCCTTTTCATTTCCTGGTCACAAGTTGTGCCCTCTACACTACTAGCCCTACTTCCTGTGCCCGGTACCCTGCCCCTGCGTCCTAACACCGCCACAATCTTCGTCCTTTGGTACTGCCCCTATGTCCCAGCCCCTCCTTTGCACCAGGGGACCCTCAAGCTGCTGCCCAATCCTGTCCCTGGCCTTGGCCCTTGAGCCCTGAAATCCACCTGGTGTTCCAGGCCCTGTCCCCAGTGATTATACTCTCCCCCTGCTAGACATGGCCCCTCCTCCCTGCGTTCCTAGACAGGTCTGTACACGTGGCCCCATCCTCTGAGCGGACCACTATGCATAGGCCTCATTCCTCCTCCTCCCCGCCTCTGTTCCACGTCCCCTCCCCTGTCTTTGGCTCCTTGGGACCCGGCTTCTCCTCCTATGCCTACCCTCTTGTATTTCCCAGCCATTTCCCTTTGCTCTCCAGGACCTGCCTCTGCGTCCGGGCCACTGAAACTAACTCTCCTGAGCTCCAGCACGCCCCCTACAGTCTAACCAAGCAACCCACTCTTTATACTCCTGGCTACCACCCCAGAACACCTAACTCCGCTCCCGCTTGCCCCAAAACTGAACCCTGGGTCTTTGGCCCCGCCCTTGGTATTTCGAGCTGTCCTCTCCCCGCAGTCCCTCCTCTAACCCCGGCCCCTACACAGCTTGCCTGGCTTTCTGCTCTTCGGCCCGTCCCTGGCCCAGGTCTTAGCCCTCGGTTCCTTGAAATGCTTCCCAGGTTTTCCATGTCCTCTCTCCGTCCCCACATGCCTTCCGCACTACTTCCCATCCGGCTCCTGATGTTCCAGACTCGTCCCCAGCTCCTTCTGCCCAGCCTTTTTTCTCCGAGACTTTGCTTGAGCCCCGCCCCTTGCTCCTGGTTTCCAGCTCCTCTGCAGCTCTTGGCTCCCAAGGTCCCACCCAGCCCCGCCCCTGCACCGGGTCCTGCCCCCTCACCTGTGTGCGTGCGTAGATGCGCCTTCAGGTGAGAGCTCTTGGTGTAGCTCTTGCCGCAACCCGGGTGCGTGCACGTGTGCGCAGCCTGCCTCTTGCGCGCCCACGATCGCCTGCTGCGCTTGGATGGCGCGGCCTCCGCGGTCCCTCCTGGGTCTCCTGTGGTCCCCCCGAGTCCTGCACCCGTCGTCCCGGGCCCTAGACAACTCAGGAAGGAGTGGGGCGTGGCGGGACCGGGCGCCGGAGCCTGGAGCCCGCGGAAGAGCTGGAAGTGCCCTTGGTACTGCGGCATCGGGTACAGCGCAGGGTACCCGGACAGCAGCCCGTAGGGGGCTCCCGGCGCTGCAGGCACTGAAAGCCCTGTCCGGGGGAAATAGCTGCCGGAGGAACCCGCACCCGGTCCCGGGTACATCGGCTGCAGCGGCAGCGCCTTGGGCTCGGGGGCTGGAATCAGGGCTGGGCCCACGAAGGCATCGGGAGCCGGGGTTCGTGGGGTCGGGCGCGCCCAGCCCGGGTGCTCCTCGGGACCCAAGAGCCCAGCCACCAGCCCCGGGCCGCCCGCGTACGCGCCCAGAGTCTCGGGCGGCAGTGGATATTGCACCCCGGAACCTTCGCCAGGCGCCAGAGCGCAAGTCTGGGGGACGCAGGTCTGGGGCGCGCTGCCTGGCTCTGGGCACGGAAAGTTGGTGAGGAGGAGATCCAGGTCCCAGGAGGTAGCCGCGTCCCTCTCATCGTCTTCGTCCTCCCCAGGCGTGTCCTCCAACTCAGGCCTCACGTGAAGGGGTGGCCCTGTGGGGTCGGGGGGGCCTGGACCCAAGTCCTGCACCTCTTCAGAGCGCCACCACTGTGGGAGGGAGCCGGTAGCACGAAGCTTCAGTGGACACCAGGGTATCCTGCCCGGAGACGGTGGGGGCCGGATGCCCTGATGGGGGCAGACTGGCTAGAGGCTCAATAAAGGGGTCTTGTTTGCTTGTCTGTCATGTCAGTCTGTCCCTCACATTGTCCTTCCCCCCCTCCCCCCACCACCTCAGCTCCAGAGACAGAGGTCTATCGGTCAGGCTGGAGACAGGAGATAAGGCTTACATTATCTGGAGCCACACTCAGGCAAGGGGGAAGGGTGGCAGAGCCAAGAATGGAAGAACGGGGGAGGCTCAGCCTTGCCTCAGTTTCCCCCAAGAATCTTCCTCTTCTTCCCTGTCCCCCAACAAGATTAATTCCAAGATTAATTCCTGAATGTCCCCTAGACACATCTGCCATTTCCCTCTGATATCTGGGGGTGTCTCACTGAGCCTAGATCCCTGAGTTGTTCGGTTCCCAGCCTCAGTTTTCTATGACAGAAATAGGCCCTTAGACCAAGTTCAGACCCCTGGCCTGCACTGAGGACACCCAGTGCTGACCAGGTCTCTGAATTCCAAGGTAAGATTCAGACCTTATCCCCCAGCTCTGTGGCCTGGGCCCGGAACCCCTGGCAGCCCATCTAGACCCCACTGGCCCCACCTTGAGGAAGTCTTCCTGTGTGTCCAAGAAGGGGCCCAGGGTGGTCAGCGTGCTGATGGAGGGCAAGGCGGTCTCCGCTGCAGCCATGGCTGGCTGGTGCCCACCCTGGGGCTCAGGCCTCCTCTCCTTTGGCGGCCTCGTGGGCTCTGAGGCTCTGATGGCCCCTTGGAGGGCTCCTCTCTGCCCTCAGCTGATTGGCTGCAGCCCCTGATAAGGGGCAGGCAAAGGCGGGGATCACCGTTTCTGGGGGAACAGACTTCGCCTAGGCCTGTTTGGGGCTGAGCCTTAAAGACTGATCCTGTATCCAAAGCCAATCAGATGTTCAGGGGCTGGGGGTTCAGGGGCTGGGGGTTCAGGGGTTGGGCAAAGTGAGGCAGTGGGTTCCCAAAGAAGGAGAACCTTGGAGCCTGTTCTCAGTTACCTTCCTGGAGAAGGGGTGACAGGCAGAATGGGGATTCTGGGAAGGAGCTTCAAGACCCCCTTGTCCCTGACCAGGACCTTGCAGCTCTCCCCTTCCCCATGAACAGCAGCAACCGTGCTGATGGCGGGACTTGGCATGAACTCCCTGCCAAGCCAAGCATTATCAGACTCCCCAGATGTTGGAGGCTGCTATCAGGTAGGGGCCCAGAACAGCCAAGGCTCTGTCCCTGGTGAGTGGGAGGGCTGGGGACTGGGGATTAACTTGGTTTTAAATTTCCTGGGTAGTGAGCTCCCAGGTCTGAGCCCAGTGGCAGGAGAGGCCCCTGCCAATCAGCCGTCACTGTCTACCATGGACACCCCCCCAACCCAGGGGGCGTTGCAGGGAGTGTAGCTGCATGGAGGCTGAGGCTGGTGCAACTAGAGCTGCTCCAGCGTGATGGGGGCTGGGAAGGAGGAGGGGACTCCCTCTCCTGCGTGGCATGGGAAAGTTGGATCGGGCCATAGGAAATACCTGACCTGCAGGAGACCTGGCTGCTTCTTGATTTCTACCCCACATGGAGGAGGGAATCTGAGGTTCTGAACCAGAGACTGTGGTGCCAAGGGAGTCCAGGTGGGTGACACAGACACACATCACAGACACAGAGTTCATAGTCACACACACACACACACACGCACACACTCACCATGCAATTACATAATGACACAAATCCCCTGGTCCCTAAGTCACACACCCCATATAGTCCCTGCACAAATACTTGTGTGTCTGTGTGTCACATAGACCATGCACAGACATACAATTCTCAGGCACAAAAACAACCATCCACTACGTTGGTTACATGATGTTATAGTCACACAGTCCCTCAGACATAGAATTCATTATCAGGTGCTGACAATCATACACAGTTACCCAAATCACACACAGTCACACACACGATTTAGTCACAACCAAACGGACACATGGAGAATCCTGGATATGTCGTCACAGAACTATAGAAGATGCAGTCACACAATCCCATCAAACACAGACGAAGCCTGAGACACAAAAGTGTAAAACACATCCACACAACCATTCATAAACACACTTTTTAAAAAAAAATTTTATTTATTTATTTATTTATTTATTTTATTTTGCTGTGTTGGGTCTTCGTTTCTGTGCGAGGGCTTTCTCTAGTTGCGGCGCGCGGGGGCCACTCTTCATCGGGGTGCACGGGCCTCTCACTATCGCGGCCTCTCTTGTTGCGGAGCACAGCCTCCGGACGTGCAGGCTCAGTAGTTGTGGCTCACGGGCCTAGTTGCTCTGCGGCATGTGGGACTTTCCCAGACCAGGGCTCGAACCCATGCCCCCTGCATTGGCAGTTAGATTCTCAACCAGTCCACCACCAGGGAAGCCCCATAAACACACTTTTGATGTAGTCAGGCACACAGTTATACATCAGGCACAGACATGATCACACACTACAACCTTACATAGTCACAGCCACCTGTCTCTGATACTGTATATAATTATTTAGTCACACAACTGAACTACTAATGCACAACCACAGGGGGCGCACCCAAACACAACCACACTAACATGAAACCAGACACCCTGATAGTGAAAGGCATACAACCTCACCCAGATGGAGGCACATCACCAGAGTTGGTGCACCATAAATGCATCACACAGAAAGACGAAAAATTATCATGTGCAACAAGGGTGGGGGGATCAAAAAAAGTAATGTAAAAATCAGCTCGGCAAACCTACTAGGATGGCTATTAACAACAACAAAAAAGGAAAGTAACGAGTGTTGGTGAGGATGCAGAGAAACTGGAACCATCGTACACTGCTGGTGGGAATGAAAAGTGGTGCAGCTACTGTGGAAAACCGTTTGATGATTCTTCAATAAGTTAAACATAGAGTTACCATATGACCCAGCAATTTCACTCCTAGGTATATACCTAAGGAAACTGAAAACATGTACCGGATCAAGTATGTGTACACTAATGTTCACGGTAGCATTAGTTTCAGTCGCCAAAAGGTGGAAACAACCCAAATGTCCATTAACAGATGGATAAACAAAATGTGGTCCATCTATACAAAGGAATATTATTCAGCTATAAAAAGTAATGAAGTTCTAATACATGTCACAATATGGATGAACTTCAAAAACCTCAAAAACATGCTATGTAAAAGAATCCAGTTACAAAATGTCACATATTATATGATTCCACTTATATGAAATATCCAGAATAGGCAAATCCACAGAGACAGAAAGACTAGTGGTTGCCAGGGGCTTGGGGGGGGGGGAGGAGGAAATGGGGAGTGACTGCTTAATGGGTATAAGGTCTCCTTTCAGGGGTGATGGAAGTGTTCTGGAACTAGATAGAGGTGGTGGTTGTACAACATTGTGAATATACTAAAAGCCACTGAACTGTACACTTTAAATGGTTCATTTTAGGGAATTTCCTGGTGGTCCAGTGGTTAGGACTCGGCACTTTCACTGCTGTGGCTGGGGTTCAGTCCCTGGTCGAGGAACCAAGATCCTGCAAGCCACACAGCACAGCCAAAAAAAAAAAAGTTCATTTTATGTTATGTGAATTTCACTTCCATCAAACAAAATGGTTGAAATTAGAGTGGTTTCCTGGAGAAGAAAGCAGAGTGTCTCTTGGGGAGACATCTCCTTGATTTAGGATAAAGCACTAACAGGCATGTTTGGTTCTGAAAGGTGAGGCAAGAGGTTGAGGGTCGGGGAGTGGGGTGGGCATCTGGTTGGGAGATAAGGCCTCTGGGAGCAGGTAGCCAGTACGGATGACAGACGTCCCTGGGTGGCAAGGCCTGAGCCTCAATTTGGGTTTCCTAATGTGTATGCTGTCATCACCCTCTACACCCCCCTACAGAGAACTCCAATATCCACAACAACTCCAGGGCAGGGAGCTTTGGTGAAAGGAAGGGATGGAAGGAGGGAGGCCATTGTTTCCTGGCAGAGGGAGATGTCCAGAAGAATAAGAGTTATGCAGAATCCCAGACAATTCAGGGTGGTGATGGACTCCCTACTGAGTGAAGAGGAGAGTTCAAATCGTTTTATTTGGATATTAAGGGCAAGAAGGGTCCAGAAAGTGGAAGAGTCTGGACACACCCAGGCCCCAGGCACTTGGGGATATGTAGGCTAGTGATCACCTTCAGACACAGTCTCACAGTTATTCCCATCATACTCAGTCAGAGACAATGTGTGAGACAGAGCATTCTACACACACAACTACCCAGACTGTCTATGTGGGAAGAGGTGTTCCTGGGTGAGCAGGGAGGGGTCTGTCCTGGGAAGCAGGAGGCCTGGATCCCAGTCCTGGTCCCTGCTCTGCACCTGGTCCATTGTGACCTTGAGCAAGACCAATCTGCTTTCTGAGCCTTACTTTCCCCAACTGGGAAATGGACAGGGTCATGGTAGATGAGTGACTTTCAGATACAGAGATGGTCAAGCATGATGCATCCAGATTCGAAAGCACATGACACAAGTGCTCATAAAAGTGATCTAGGTGAGCATAGCCATTCACTCAGCTATATACTCAAGCTCACAACCACACACACAACACATAGACACATATAGTTATATACAATCGCCCAGACATACACAAAAATATCTAGTCATATTCTCACAAAGATAACAGCCACATCTACAGAGAAAGCCATCAAAACAGAGTCATGGGGCTTCTCTGGTGGCTCAATGGTTAAGAATCTGCCTGCCAATGCAGGGGACACGGCTTTGAGCCCTGGTCTGGGAAGATCCCACATGCTGCGGAGCAACTAAGCCCGTGCGCCACAACTACTGAGCCTATGCTCTAGAGCCCGTGAGCCACAACTACTGAGCCTGCGTGCCACAACTACCGAAGCCCACGCGCCTAGAGCCTGCGCTCTGCAACAAGAGAAGCCACCGCAATGAGGGAACCGCGCATCACAAAGAAGAGTAGGTCCCGCTCGCGGCAACTAGAGAAAAGCCCTCACGCAGCAATGAAGACCCAACACAGCCAAAAATAAATAAATAAATTAAATTAAATTAAATTAAAAATTTAAAAAAATCAGTAGCCCTGAAAAAATTATTAAAAAAAGAGTCATGCACACAGTACCACAAAAACACACGATCACACAGAATACCATTACACGAGCTTACAATTAGACAAGAAACCACAAAGACATTCAGCCACACGGACAGTCACACAACCACCCATAGTCAACAGCCCCACAACGTCACAGAAACAGTCAGCCCCATTCACATATAGATACACAGTCACTCAGGCTCAATCAACCGCACAGAATCACAAAGCATAGGGAACCACACCAAGTCACAGTCACATGTGGCTAGCAAGCTTCCTGGGACAGACTGGCAGACAGCTTGGGCTGAGATCGCCCACCAGAGCCCACCTCCTCCTCCCACACAGAGTACCCCCATTAAAGGAGACCTTGAGGTCTGGTCTCCTGGGTACTAGGTAGGACTCATTTTTCTCGTGCCTCAGTTGTCTACTTTAACTCCAGACTCTGCCCTCGCCCCCTACCACCAGGAGTGGGCCGAGCTCCCTCCCAGGGCCAATCAGAGCAGGAATACAGCTGGCCAATCGAGTTGGCGCACTCGCCTTCCGCCCCCTTCCCTCTTCCGTCCCTTAAAGGGGTTAAGATGCCTCGGCTTGGGCGTGCCTGCTTACGCCTGCAAGGCTGCCGTGGCCCCTTTAAAAGGCAGAGCCTTGAAAGAGCGGAGTCTTAGGACGAACCAATGACAAGCCCCACTTGGCCTCTTCCCCGCCCGCCCCCTCCGGAGGTCAAAAGCCTTGGTCAGTAGCACTGTGGCCTGTGCGGTGAGCCCGGGGGCTCCGGGTAAGGACTGGCTATAGGGGCGAAGGGCGCAAAGGGCCAGGGGAGCAAGTCCGCTCAGACGCCTCCATTCCTCCAGGTCGGCCTTAGTTGTTCCGCTCGCCAGCTCGCTGCCCACATGGCCCTGAGAGGCGTCTATAGGCGGCTACTGAGCCGCGGACCCAGCCTACGAGTCCTTCGTTCATGGAGCTCGGCGGCGACGCAGACCGGTCAGTGCCGGGCCGGGGGTGGGATTGGGAGGGAGAAACTTGAGGCTCGGGGACTCTCCCGGGGTGATTTTCCCGTCCTGTGTTTGCAGAAAAAGGCGGGAAGACCCAGAGCCGATCAGCCAAGTGTAAGGACCCCTTGTCGCGCCGTGTGTCTGCGGCCCTTGTCCAACTGTCTGTCTGTCCCGGATGGGCTCTGTCCCGGAATCCGAGGGCTGCCCAGGCGGGGAGGCAGGGCCGCTGAGGCAGTGAGTTTCCCCGAGAAAGGCCACTTTGTCAGTCCTGTTTGCAGCCCACGTTTTTCGGGAGCGAAATGGGGGTTGAGGGATGGGGCTGATGATTCTGGGGGAGGGTAGGGTGTGGTGGTCGGGTGGGCAGGGATGAGCCCCACCTCCTCCAACTCTGCCCAGCCTCGCGGCCCGAGTTTGACTGGAGGGACCCACTATTGCTGGAGGAGCAGCTGACAGCAGATGAGGTCCTCATCAGGGACACCTTCCGCACCTACTGCCAGGAGCGCCTCATGCCCCGCATCCTGCTGGCCAATCGCAACGAAGGTGCCCAGGCAGGCGGGTGGGCACCCTGGAGCTCCCGCTGCCACCTGAACCACACTCTCCACCATTCACACCAGCTCTGCCTGCTCTAGCTGGGCCTTAGGGCACCTCTGGCCCTGGGTTGGGGCTCCAGTGGGCCAAGGCTGAAGTTGGGCATCTGTCCCTTTGCAGTTTTTCACCGGGAGATCATCTCAGAGATGGGGGAGCTGGGTGTGCTGGGCCCCACCATCAAAGGTAGGGACAAATTTCTCTCCACACTCTGCAGCCCCCACTGTGTCCTGAAAAGCCCCTTCCTTTCCTTGAGCCTAGTTTCCCAGTCTGTAAAGAGAGGATGTTAATCCCTCTGTCTGAAGTGGCTGTGGGGATGAAACCCTCAAGTAAGGGCCAGCTTGGTACCCTCTCCTTGGGTGCCCCTATGTAGCTCTGTCTCTTGGGTCCCAGGAGTCACTGATCTCAGCTGGGCAGGGCTTTGTCCCCCATTGCCCTATTGCTCCCCTCCCCCCGCCCACCCACCAGGGTATGGCTGTGCTGGAGTCTCATCTGTGGCCTATGGGCTCCTGGCCCGAGAGCTGGAGCGAGTGGACAGCGGCTACAGGTCAGCAATGAGTGTCCAGTCCTCTCTTGTCATGCACCCTATCTATGCTTACGGCAGCGAGGAGCAGCAACAGAAGTACCTGCCCCGGCTGGGTGAGCAGCTGCCTGTGGAGCCTGGTGGAAGGGAGGCAGTCCCAATGGTCTGAAACTCAGGGGCGGGGCTGTCCCCAGGCCTGCCTTCTGTCCTCACCCCAAGGATATTACCAGTGGCCACTCAGGCCCCCTGCCAGACCCTGGGCTTCACCCCCACATCTGATTCTTCTAAGTCTTTTTTTTTTTTTTTTTTTCCCTAGATCCCTCTTAGCTCTGCCCCTTCCTCACCACCATCAGATCCCCCGTGATTTGCTTTCTGTACTCCCCTTCCAGTCCAAAGTTTAAAGTCTTAACTTCCTAACTGGGTCCACAAAACCCCACATGAGCAGGCCTCTGCTGATCTCTCCACCTCATCTCTGGCCACTGCCTTGATTGCTCCTTCCCAGCCACACTCAACTACTTGGAATTCTCAGTTGTACCACTAGGCCTTTGTACATCCTGGTCCCCCTATCAGGACTGCTCTTCACACTTTTCCTGCTTAACTCCTTTTCACTGCCCTTCAACACAGTTTAGCCCACCCTTTCCTGACTTGTATTGGGCCTCACCCCATCATGGCATTGTGACTATGGCCTGGGTGAGACCTGTTCCCCCACCACCTGGGAGTGCTGTGAGGGCAGGGCTGGATCTGCCTTGGCCTGGCTCAGTGGAGAGGCTGACAATTTTCAATAGAGGAAATGAATGGGGGAGAGGCAGCCTCGTGACCCTGTCTCATGCCTGCAGCCAAGGGGGAGCTCCTGGGCTGCTTTGGGCTCACAGAGCCTAACCATGGGAGTGACCCCGGCAGCATGGAGACCAGAGCCCACCAGAACCCGTCCGGCAGGAGCTACACCCTCAATGGGGCCAAGACCTGGTGAGGGGCCTGGGAGCCTCAGGCAGGTGGGCAAGGGCAGTGGGTGACGGCCAGACGCCTCACTGCCTGTCCTGCCTCCAGGATTACCAACTCACCTGTGGCCGACCTGTTTGTAGTGTGGGCTCGGTGCGAAGATAGTTGCATTCGGGGCTTCCTGTTGGAGAAGGGGATGCGGGGCCTCTCGGCCCCCAAGATTGAGGGAAAGTTCTCTCTGCGGGCCTCGGCCACGGGTATGATTATCATGGATGATGTGGAAGTGCCAGAGGAGAATGTGCTGCCCAAGGCGTCTGGTCTGGCGGTAAGCAGCAGCCACCTTGGGAACTGGCATCAGGTCACCTGCTGGTTCTCTTTTCTTGGGCAGGTACCATGCTAGAGACCCAGCTGGGGAACAGTCACACATGGAGTTCACACAGTAGTGATTTGGAGAGGCTCTGCCTGGCTCACTGATGTGCAGAAGCTGCCCCATTTTGGTGACCATCTCACTCATGCTGGCTCTGCCCAGTACATATAGGCCTGAACGAGCTTAATCCTTTGATGCATGTGCATCTTCCTGTCTCCTTACATCAACCCCAGGTCTGAGTATCCAATCCAGACCCTGGGCTGGGTAGAACTGTATGCAAACCAAGAGTGAGCAGTGAGCAAGACCTTATGTACATGAGCTTTGGTGTCAGGGCCATGTGTGACTTAAACAGTTGCCCTGAGTCCCCCTTGTTTACACTGACTGCATGTCTTGAGTGTCTGGGGAGGGGGCCTCCCCCCTACTTAAAAGTTAGTTCTGCGCAGGCCTCTCATCTCCTCTTGGTGGGGCTGAGGCCCCCTCTGAACCCTGCAGGGTCCCTTCGGCTGCCTAAACAATGCCCGCTATGGCATCACCTGGGGTGTGCTTGGAGCTGCTGAGTTCTGTTTGCACACGGCCCGGCAGTACACCCTGGACAGGTGTGTAGGGGCTGCCATGAGAACTCCTGGGGGAGTGCATGGGGGCTTGGGTTCCCTCTCTTACCCCCCCACCCCCGGCCCCCACCCACGAGACCTAAGTTCCCTGCTCTGTGAAATGGCCGAGGGAGTCCTTCTGAGCAGCGAGGGGCTCAGTCAACAGTAGGACCAGAGTGAGCTGCATGGGGGCTCAGGCAGCATGGGAAGGCCCTGGGACAGGACTGGAGAGTGGGCCCTCCTTGTACTTACCCTGACCCTGACCACATAGGATCCAGTTTGGTGTCCCACTGGCCAAGAACCAACTGATTCAGAAGAAGCTGGCGGACATGCTCACCGAGATCACGCTGGGCCTTCATGCCTGCCTGCAGCTCGGCCGCTTGAAGGATCAAGACAAGTAGGGGCTGTGTGTTTGGGGAGGAAGCGGGAGGCAGCTGTGGTGGGAGGACCCAGTGCCCCTTCTGGGCATGGTGGCAGCTGGCCCTGGAGAGAGAGCTCCTTCCTGCCTGGTGGCCCCTTGGGAGCCATCCCTTCCTGCCTCTCCCTCATTAGGAGCTGTGTCTGTTGCTGTGACGGTAACCCTCCTCCCCAGCTGGGTTTGTCCAGGGTGTAGGGATGCCTGGATGCCCAAAGCAGGGTCAGTTCTTTATAATCCAATGCTCGTTACATGTCTGTGCTGTTCCCAGGGCCACCCCGGAAATGATCTCCCTGCTGAAGAGGAATAACTGTGGGAAGGCCCTGGACATTGCCCGCCAGGCCCGAGACATGCTGGGAGGGAATGGGATTTCTGATGAGTATCACGTGATCCGGCATGCCATGAACCTGGAGGCCGTGAACACCTATGAAGGTGGGGGCCGGATCCCTGGGGTGGGGTTCACAGGGGCCTCATGTCTGGGGAAGAGGACAGCAGACCCAAGTCCTACTCCCAGCTGTCACCAGTCGGCAACATGACCTGGGGCAAGTCCCACCCTGTGTCCCTCATCTGGAGTGGCCCATACTGGGACCGTGGAAGTAAACTCTCCCAGTCCTTTCCTCCGTTATGCTCCAGGGGAGGGATGTTCCCAAGCCTGCTTACGGCTTCCTCAGGCATTCCCAGAGCGGGGCATTAATGCCCAGCGAGCTGGTGGATGCAAGGGAGTGAGAGTGCAGCTACACACAGGAATCACCACTTCATTTTATGTGAGAAAAAAAGAGAAAAGGTAAATCATTTGCAGGCTGTGGTGTTTGCACCTCACAACTAGTTGTGACTCACATGGGGCCCAGAACCCCTTGCCTCATGGGAAGACAGACATAGAAAAAGATAATTAAAAAGAAAAGAGATGTGGGGAATTCCCTGGCGGTCCAGTGGTTAGGACTCGGCCTTTTCACTGCGGTGGCCTGGGTTCAATCCCTGGTTGGGGAACTAAAACCCCACAAGCCGTGGTGCGGCCAAAAAAAAAAAAGAAAAGAGGTGTACACTTTCAGTGTGAGTCACGCAGAACTAGAGGAGCTGTAACAGGCACTCAATCTCTTAGGGAGAAAGTGGGACCATGTTAAGCCTTGAGGGAGGTGTAGGAGCTCCCTGGGCAGAGATGGTGAAAAAGCATCCATGTGGTATTCTGGATGGGACATTCCAGAAACAGCAAGAAGGAGGGCTGGGGGTGGGGGGTTTCTACAGGCATGACAATGACCCGGAGGACAAGCAGAGGGCACCTTCAGATAGTTTTATGCAGGGGAGGGACAGGGTGAGATTTGCACTTTAGGAAGAAAATAGAATTATTTTGCTCCATAAAAGGGAGGCCGTAATCTCTGCCTTCCACCTCTGGAAGCTGAGGAAGAGCAAATGAGAACACTGAGGGCTGTAAAGTATTACTTAGACATGTGGATGTGGGATGGGATGTGGAATGTAGGGCGTGGGGCGGTGGCTCTAGGATGGGGGATCATCTGGGACAGGCAACTAATTGTCTGATGTTTGCTTTCCCATTCCTCCTGTGAGTGAGAAAGGGCCTGATCCATTTCTGCAGAGCTCATCAGCTCTTTCCACCTCTGTGGGAAGAAAGCATAGCTGGGTTGAAAATCAACTGTTTAATCAACCGTGTGGGGTTGGGGTCGGGTGAATCGGGGAGCACCAAAGCTTGGCCCATGGTGGGGGCTAGACTCACTGCAGTTTTGGGCCTGGCACAAGGAGCTTTGGGTTGGTTGGTCGGTCGGTTTTTGCCAAGATGCATTACAGAACTCTGAAAAACAATTTTCTCGGCATGGCCAGAATGGTGGCCTCTGAGCCTTCCCTTGGTGGCTGTCACTAAGGGGGCTCTCCTGGCAGCTGTCAGCATTCGCTGTCTTTGTGGGTCTGTTCTCCTTCCAAAGTAAAAGTAGTAGCCTGTGGGGAGACATGAAGATTGACTTTAAAGGGAAGTTGTGAGCTGTTAAGACTCCAAACCAACTCTGCATTTATCTTGCCCAGGCACTCATGACATCCATGCTCTGATCCTCGGAAGGGCAATCACAGGGATCCAGGCGTTCACAGCCAGCAAGTGAACCCACTTCACCTGGGAGCCCGGATGGTACCAAACCCCTTCCCAGGGAGATACTGCGCTCTGAGCTTAGTCAGGGAGGTGGCAGATGGAGCCATTTCTTCTGGTGGGAAGTGAGAGACGCTGATTTTTAAATATCAAAATTTCCCTTTTGAAGTCATTCAAATGTGTTCCTTAAAAAGAAGATGGGACTGTCTGTACTGAGTTTCTCAATCCAGTTTTAACTGTGGATGGGAACAGACTCCACTCACCTTGGAACAGAAGCTCCCTTTGACAGGGGAGCAGGGAGAGGGAAGGAGAGTGACACGGAAGCAACTTGTGAGACCCACCTGGTGTCTGACGACGCAAACTACCCCCTCCACACAGCAAGAGTTTACTCTGCGCCCTCTGACCCTCCCATCTTAGGGTAAGTGCCTTATGCTGGACGTTGGAGCAGAGTGAGGGGGAAAGAGAGAATAATAAAGAGTCAGCATGTCTGAGCCCACAGTGTCGGACCACAGTTACTTGTGACCACCCGAGAAGTTATTTCAGTCACAGGAGAAAGGAACATGTGTCGGGGCTGTGAAGCGCGCTGGGACCTGGTGGGGATTTCCCCCGCCCCAGAGTGATCCATGCCTGAGTCTTGGGCTCGGCTGTAATAAATAAACCTGGTTAGGCACTGCCAGGGCTCAGGGCTGAGGGCAGAGGGGGCTTTGTCCTTTCTGTCACCACAGAGCTGACGCACAGTGTGGGAAATAACGGTCCAGCTTCTCAGTTCGGACTCACCACATTACAGGAGAGCACGGGGCCACAAGTGGGATGGCAAGAGCCCCAGGGCTTTTGCAGAAATAGTGGCCCCTGTGGGGTTTAGGGCCCGGTGGTGCTAATGTCCTTGTTCTCTGTTGACAAATCTGACTTTACTTTCATCTTAGCTGCTACAACTCTCGTTCCTCCGGCAGCACCCATGTGCATTCGTGAGTTCAGTCATACCTCAGGCTGGCCGCACAGGTCTTTGTACATGGTCTCCACGGTGTGGCATACTTCTTTGAGCTCTGTTTCCAGGTGACTGATCTTTGCCATTTTTTGGGTGAACTCTTGGAGCTTTTCCTGAATGATCTTGTTGTGGTGATTATAAATCTGATACATCCTCTCCTCTAGCTTCTCTGTCAGGTCTGAAACCTTTGAAAGAATAAGATATGTTCTTGGAAAGTCAAACAAGAAGCATCACAAGACATTTGTTCTAGCTGGCTCTTTAAGATTTCTGCAATTTATCTTATAAAAGTGGTAAAAACAACTCCTGTGACTGGAGGCGAAATTGCCTATATGTTAAGTTTTTCTTTTTAAAAAGCAAGGTGCGGGCTTCCCTGGTGGCGCAGTGGTTGAGAATCCGCCTGCTGATGCAGGGGACACGGGTTCGTGCCCCGGTCTGGGAAGATCCCACATGCCGCAGAGCGGCTAGGCCCGTGAGCCATGGCCGCTGAGCCTGTGCGTCCAGAGCCTGTGCTCCGCAATGGGAGAGGCCACAACAGTGAGAGGCCCACGTACCGCAAAAAAAAAAAAAAAAAAAAAAAGCAAGGTGCGAGAATTCCCCAGTGGTCCAGTGGTAAAGAATCCACCTTCCAATGCAGGGGATGCGGGCTCAATCCCTGGTCAGGGAACTAAGATCCCACATGCCGTGGGGCAACTAAGCCCGTGTGCCACAACTACTGAGCTCCCACACCTCAACTAGAGAGCCCGCGTGCCGCAGAGCCCACACACCACAACTAGAGAGAGGAAAACCCGCACACCACAGCTAGAGAGAAGACTGCGCGCCGCAACCAGAGAGAAACCTGAGCAGACCGCGTGCCGTAACTAAAAAGATCCCGCATGCCTCAGCAAAGATCCCGTGTGCCATGACTAAGACCCAACGCAGCCAAAAAAAAGTAAGGAAAATAAATAAATTAAATAAAATAAATATTAAAAAAAAACAAGGTGCAAAATTATGTACATAGTATAAGCTCAACCAGGTTAGGAGGAAAGTACATAGAACAGAGACTGGAAGAAAACATACAACAAAGTGGCTTCTGGGTGGTGGTATCATAAGGGTGTTTTTATATTTTTTCTGCTATGTTATATTTTTCTCTACTCTCTAAATTTTCTATGTACAAGGTAGGTAGGGATGGTGGGGGGCAGGGAAAAAAGTCAGCCTGTCATTGAGAGATGACATGTGGAATCCACAAGCTGTCCAGCTCATAGGGCCCATTACGCATTCTGAAGAAGCATCGGCGGGGACAACCATTAACACCAGACCTGAACATAACATCAGGCTTTGTTAGATATAAGTCCCAGCCATGTCCAGGGACCTCCACTCTCCTGTCACAAATCATTCGACTTCTGGAGGACAAATGGGTGTGACAATGCAGGTTATGCCTCAATGCCTTCCTGCCACAGCCATTAGTCCTGGCATGAAGTAAGGGCTTGGGCTGTGGGTGCAGATGAACCTTGGCTTCTTATCCTCGTTCTCTCACTTGGGAAAATTATTTCCAAACCTTACTTTTCCCATCTACAAAATGGGTCCAATCTCTTCTTTGCAGGATTGTTGTTAAGAGTGAAATGAGGTATTGCATGCAAATTGCCTAGCACCATGCTGGGAACATAACTGCGGTTCATTCTCTGCCCTTTCACTTTTTTTTTTTTTTTTTTTGGCGGTATGCAGGCCTCTCACTGTTGTGGCCTCTCCCGTTGCAGAGCACAGGCTCCAGACGCGCAGGCCCAGCGGCCATGGCTCACAGGCCCAGCTGCTCTGTGGCATGTGGGACCCTCCTGGACCGGGGTGCGAACCCATGTCCCCTGCATCGGCAGGAGGACTCCCAACCACTGCACCACCAGGGAAGCCCCCCCTTTCACTTTTTACACAAAAAACCCCCTCCCCTTTCACTGGGGCTTGGCAGTATGTAGGGGGAAATCCGTCACCTTGATCCTGAGGCTGTCTCTGAAGTTGGTCATGAGGGCATGGTCCTTCTGCCTGCTCTCGTTGATGTTTTCGATCAGCTCCTGGGCCCTCTTCTTCAGGATGTCGATGCTCGAGTCCAGAGAGGAGAAGTAGGGTCCTGACTTCCCTTCTAGCATCATCAGGTGGCGGTTGGCACTGGAGGTGGCGATAGAGGGGCTAGAAACCTGACTTCTGAAAGTATAGGAAACTGAGATCAGCGCCAAACTCTGTTGACAGTGGCTGATCTGAATTAGCTCTGTGGTGGGAGGAGAACCTGTGTTGTGTGTCTCTCGTGGGTGACACTTGTTTATTTCATTCACACATACACCCCCACCCCACCCCTGAGAGGCAGGGATGGCATCCCATCTTATAACTGTGAAAACAGACCCAGGAGCACAAACAAAATCTGCCCAAGGTTCCAGAACAAGAAGATCTGCCTGACTGCAAAGCCCACAGTCGTTTTATTACACCAACTTGCTGCTTTGAAATGAGTATCAATAATATTAAAAATAGTTTAGATGCTTTCTTAGATGATCTTCCTGTCACCAGCCTGCTGAATCCCTTTCCATCCCTTTCTAAACCTACTTAGTGATGCTCATAGCAGCATGCAGACCACCTGGGGCTAGTGTACCTGCGTGTCTCTGCTCCCATCAGGTAAGGTGGCCTGTCAAGAGGTAGTTATGGGGGGCTTCCCTGGTGGCACAGTGGTTAAGAATCCGCCTGCCAATGCAGGGGACACGGGTTTGAGCCCTGGTCTGGGAAGATCCCACATGCCGCGGAGCAACAAAGCCCGTGTGCCACAACTACTGAAGCCCGCACGCCTAGAGCCCGTGCTCCGCAATGAGAAGACACGGCAATGAGAAGGCCACGCACTGCAACGAAGAGTAGCCCCCACTCACCGCAACTAGAGAAAGCCCATGCGCAGCAGCGAGGACCCAACACAGCCAAAAATAAATAAATAAAATAACAAAAAAAAGAGGTAGTTATGTTAAAAAATAAAAATTTAAAAAACACCCCTCAAAAGAGTTATGTTTGTCCCACACTGTACACATGACTATAATTATGCAATTCATTAAATATCATGTTAGCTAGTGACATGTGAAAAAGGGACAGGTGTCTAATAAAGCTAAATGGAATGAATAAAGGTGACCCTAATAAAACATAACTATTAAATCAAGTGTGGGGGAGACAGCTATATATTGGGACCAAGAACCTAAAAATCTAGAAGGATTCTGCGTACAGATCACTTTGTCAAGTCCTGTAAGTTTTTGCTCTGCTATAAAAACACAAAAGTGGAAATTGTGGGTAATGCATTATGAATGAGGTTTATGCAAAAAAAAGAAAAATGTTGCAATCTGATCAGCAGACCCATTGGTGTTTTAAATTAAGCTAAAATGTTTAAGGTAAGTTGCTTTTTTTTTTTTTTGGCCATTTCTTTGCTTTATCTGCCATGCACCATGCTAAACTACATGCCTCATCTTGCTGCATCCTCACAACCACGCTTTGGGGTCTATCCCCATCATCTTTACCTCATAGCTGAGGACACAGGCTCAGCGTGGTTGTGTCACTTTCTCAGGATCACCAGCCAGTCTGTGCAGAGCCGGGTGTGGCGCCCAGTTGGCCTGACCCCCAGCCTGTGTCCTTCTTCCCCCAAAGTTCTCAGTTTCCTCCTCGCCCCCTGAGGTGCTTCCAGCTCTGAATGGCTGACTCGGAGGTGCCAACACAGCAGTTCCTCAACACACCAGTTCACACACAACCATAAAGTCAGCCATGACTGCAAGCCAGGCAGAGCTACTTAGAAAAACATGTCTTGATCTTTGGATGCTTCCTCCATACAACTATTTTTTTGACTTCTCCCCGACTGCCTGAGCTCTTCATTTTGGCTCAAGATGCAAGCACAGTGAAACCTGGGTGCATGAGAGCCAGGCTCTCACTGACACAAAAGTCCTCAGGCCTGAGATGCTGGCTGTGTCCTTGTCCTCGTGTATTCCTTACCAGAAGTTTTCTTGCCCCTGGGCCTTTGCATTTGCTCTCTGACTGTGAGACCTAGCCCTGACCACTGCATCTCAAAGCCGCCTATGACCTATGCTTGTCACTGTTCACACCCTTATCTCCCCATTTATCTCTGCATTCCCAGCATCCAGGACATAGTAAGTCCTCCACTGTTTGCTGAATGAGTGAAGGATACTGATCTAGTCCTCCCTCCTCTGGCTTCACACAAAGCATGCAAGTTCATCTGCCTCCAAAGCCAGACACTTGTGTTCAGTGCATTTGTCAAGATGAGAAAGTGTGCCTCTGATCAAGGCAGACATTTTATAGCAAAGCCTTATATCAGCTAGAAAACAACAGACCAACTAAAGTCTCCCTGGGCATTCTTGTTAAAAAAACGTTTTGCTGTCCCCGGTACCTACCTCTCATGGGAAGAATAATAAAAGTGCATCAAATAGATGAATGAATGACTAGCAAGGGCTTTCATTACCATCCATGCTTTCATGTCTCCCAAACTTCTTTTTTTTTTAAATAAGTGTATTTATTTTATTTTTGGCTGTGTTGGGTCTTCTTTGCTGCACGTGGGCTTTCTCTAATTGTGGCAAGCGGGGGCTAATCTTCGTTGCATTGCGCAGGCTTCTCGTTGTAGTGGCTTCTCTTGTTGCGGAGCACAGGCTCTAGATGCATGGGCTTCAGTAGTTGTGGCACGCCGGCGTTAGTAGTTGTGGCTTGCAGGCTCTAAAGCGCAGGCTCAGTAGTTGTGGCGCACGGGCTTAATTGCTCTGCAGCATGTGGGATCTTCCCGGACCAGGGCTCGAACCCGTGTCCCCTGCATTGGCAGGCAGATTCTTAACCACTGTGCCACCAGGGAAGCCCTCTCGCAAACTTCGGAGCTCCCAACAAGGTACCTGACTATCCCCAGGCCCATTCCACTTGGCTGTCCCAGAGGCATTTCAAACTCCTCTAAATTTGCACACCAGGGACTTCCCTGGTGGTCCAGTGGTTGAGACTCCATGCTTCCAGGACTTCCCTGGTGGCGCAGTGGTTAAGAATCTGCCTGCCAATGCAGGGGACACGGGTTTGAGCTCTGGTCTGGGAAGATCCCACATGCCGCAGAGCAACTAAGCTCATGCACCACAACTACTGAAGCCCACGCACCGCAATGAAGAGTAGCCCCTGCTCGCCGCAACTAGAGAAAGCCCAAGGGCCAATGCAGCCATAAATAAATAAATAAATTTATTAAAAAAAAAAAAAAAAAGACTCCACGCTTCCAATGCAGGGGATCCCTGGTCGAGGAGCTAAGATCCCACATGCAGGGCAGCGCGGCCAAAAAAAACAACAGCAAAAAAAGCTACACACCAGCCCAATGTTGTCCTCCCTCCTCATTTCATTGAATGACACCAAAAGCCACCTGGTTCCCAAGCCAGAAACTTAGCAGTCAGCCTGGAGCCTGGCTTCTCTCTGTCCTTCCAAATCCTGTCACAAAATCCTTTCATTTCCACCTCTTAATTTCTCCCAAATCTATCCTCTCCTCCCCACCCAACCATTCACAACCCCACGCCTATCATTCTCACCTGGGCCCTAGTGACCTTATAACCGCTATCTGATGTCCCATTTCTGCTCCACAGCCTACAAGAGCCCCCACCAGCTGCAGGATCAAGTAAATTCCCTAGCACAGCACACAAGGCTTTCCAGGGCCCTGGCCTCCACCTTCTCTTTTCACCCTCCACTCCCAGCAACCTGAAACCTTCCACAATTTCACCAAACTCATCAGCCTTTGCCTGAAATGATTTTTCCTTTCTGCCAATTTCACGAGGCAACGTTTGGAGCATCCTTACCTCACCTTTGCTTTCTAATCACAACACTGCCAGTTTGTATACTAGATTCCCCCCAGGCGCCATGCACACTCTGGGCAGGGGCTGCATTGCCTTCATTCCAAAGGCATCACAACTATTTGCTGAATACCTAAATGAATGAACTGCTTCTGGAGCCAGAGCCAGATATAACATTCTTGCTCTTAAGCCACTTTGTACCCAAAGTTGCTTTGTTGTCCCAACAGTATAGGATTCAGAAATTAAAATAAATGATAGAACCAGGTGCTTCTTTTTGCGTAATTGCTCACAACCTGCTTGAGCTGCTAACTGTTCAGAGTTGCTCCTTTTTCAAGCTCAAGGGATAAAGCTGGAACTGGTCTTTGTGGCAGCTACACAAATGGTGAAAAATCAATGGAATTCAGCTCACTCAAATTTCGTTATGGGACAAAGGCCTGCATCAGATGTCTGCAGAGAGCTTCTTGATTTTTCCCAACCTCTCCTTTGGGGATTTATTCCTTTCCATTTCATTTTTCTTAATACTCAGCAGCTGCATATTAATCAGGATGCTAATGAATCATAGGCTTCCCTGGGCCTGCATTCACCAATTAACTTTAATAAACAAAATGCACCGTGTCCTCTCCACCGGCTTCCCCCCATTCCTGGGCCTGCCTCTGTTGCCCAACCCTGGATGGAGGCCAGGGAATGGAAGTCAGCTCAACACAGTAGGCCACGTGTGCAGGGGGTAGGGCAGTGGGCGGTCGGGATGGGGGCTGTGAACACATCCCTCCGCTCATCTATGATGGTCTGTCCTTCTAAGGAGTACCTAATTCGGCTTTGAGGATTAGGACCTAGCTCCCGAGAAGAGCTCAGGCTGGCAGGGGGCCCGGGAACTGCGGAGGAAATGGGTTTAAGCTAAGAGACCATCTGTTCGCTCCAGGTAAAGCTGTGATTGGCAGGCGTGTGAGCCAGAGCCACCCGCTGGTGGGGCCCTCCTTCCATGGCCTCTAACAGATATACAAGTAAACAATCCGCCAGCCACTTATGACCACTGCAGGCGGCAGTCCCAGGAGGGGAGGAAAGCTAATCAAACATTCAAGGAGGAACCCAACAGAATCTTTGGCGCTTGGGCAAAACGATGTTTTGCTGAAGTACAGCCAGGAAGGGGGAAGGTTTGAATCGAAGCTGAGGAGCCCATTCCTTTCCCCCTCTGCTCTTCTCGCCCGAAATGTGCTCACATTTTAATCATGTCACTGAGAGTCTGCTGCTGGATCTATTAACTGGTCCTTGCACTGGTTCTAATCCATCTGCTTCTCAGCCCAAAGCTCTTTTGTTGGAACTCCTCGAAGTCTCTCAATGATTTGCAATTTTCTGTGTCTCCTCACCACTTAGATCCCAGTCTAAACATACTATTTGCAGGAAGGTGTTATCAAACTACTTCAGTTATTATTTACTTCTTTTTTTTCTGGTCTCCAATTGACTGCACACACCTGGAAACCATCCCGCCCTGCGGTCTGGTTTACAACTGAGGAATCTGGGAGGCAAGAGGAAGCTGGCTTTGTGCGTGGTGCGGTCCTCAGGCGCCCTGTCCTGAGCCTCATTCTATCCCCAGGTGAGCTCCTTCACTGAAGCAGCACCATCTCCAGCCCCTGGCCGCCCCCCCAAACCCTGAATTCTGCGTCAGAAAGTCCAACCCCTATCTTGGACGCATTCATGTTTATTTCTCTGGTCACCTCAGACTCAACAAGGGCAAAATACAACTTGTGCTTCTGCCAGCTGGAAACTGCCCCAAGCCAGAAAGCGGGGAGCAGTAGTGGCAGGGGAAGCCTTGTAGTGTTCTTTGTAGTGTTTGCCAATTTCCATGGTGCAGAGACTCCCACTATAGCCAATTTCAAGCTACTAACATGAAGTTGCTAAATGCCAGGTTGGGAAGTGATGTGTAGAACTGGCTCTTGCGGGCAGGAGCGGGCTCCAGCACACCGCAGCTGGGAGACACCCTCAGCTCATCACCTTCCTCATGCCTCACTAAATGACCCCGCTCTTCTCTCCATCTGCCCTGCTAGATGCCAACCCTGAAGAAGCCTCCCACCTATCTCCCAGGTCCACTCATGTCCCCTCCCACCCATTCTTCACAGAGCAGCCGGTGTCTTTTTATAACAGGAACCTGAGCATGTTACTTCTATGACCCAGCCATTCCCCACCTAGGTATCTACCCAAGAGAAATGAAAACTTGTACATGGGTGTTCATAGCAGCATTACTCACAAGAGCCAAAGAGCAGAAACAATGCAAATTTCCACCAGCTGACGAATGGATAAATAAAACGTGGTACATCCATAATATAGAATATTATTCAGCCACACAGAGGAATGAAGTTCTGATACATGTTACAACAACACAGATGAACCCTGAACACATTATGCTCAGTGAAAGAAGCCAGTCACAAAGGACCACATAATTGTATGATTCTACTTATATGAAATATCCAGCAGAGGCAAATCTGTAGAGACAGAAAGTAGAGTTGTGGTTGCCAGGGACTGGGAAGGACGCAGGGACTGGGAGGTGATGGTTAAGGGGTCAAAGGATTATTTCAGGGCAATGAAAATGTTAAAAAGTTGACTGTGGTAATGGTTGCAGAGCTCTGTGAATGTACTAAAAACAGTTGAATTGTACATTTTAAGTAAGTGAAGTGCATGGTATATGAATTATATCTCAATAAAGCTGTTACCAAAAAAAAAAAAAATCCTTAGGATCAAGTCCACAGCCGACAAAATGCCCTGCGACCTAGCCTGTGCTGAGTCCCCCTCTGGCACTCACTCCCCTGCCCACAAAGGAAACATTTTCCTAGCTACCTGACCTCCTCCGTGTCAGTACTTGTTCAGTATATGCCTCTCCTGTCAGATGGAAGCACTGGGAGTGTATGAGCATGTCTGTCAGTGTACACCGGGTGCCACTGCTGCCAATCACAATGCCTAACATGCTGGCCTCCCCACTGTTCTGTGAACACACCAGACCTGCTCCTGCCTCAGGGACTTGGTACTTGCAGCTCCCTCTGCCTGGAATGTTTGGGGTCCTGGGCGCCTCCTGGCTGGCTCCTCCTCATGTGACCTCCTTAGAGATCTCCAGCTACTCTAAACTCCCTGTCACTCTCGTTGCTCCTTCTCTGTTTTGTTTCTTCACAGCATTTGCCACCAAGTGAAATCACATTTTAAAAAAAATTATCTACCTTTTAGAAAGGCAGCTTGGCAATAGACCCAGGATAGCCAACACAATATTAAAGAAGAATGAAGTTGGAAGACTGATGCTACTTGATTTCAAGACTTACTATAAAGCTGCAGTGATCCAGATAGTGTGGTACCGGTGAAAGAATAGAAAATAGGTCAATGGAACAGAATAGAGAGCCCAGAAATAGACCCACACATATATAGTCAACTATCTTTGACAAAGGAACAAAGAAAATTCAGTGAAGAAAGGAGAGTCTTTTCAACAAATGGTGTTGGAACAACTGGACATCCACATGCAAAAAAAGTGAAGTTGGACACAGATCTTGCACCTTTCACAAAATTTTTCTCAAAATAGATATCATAGCCCTAAATTAAAACACAAAACTATAAAACTCCTAGAAGATATCATAGGAGAAAATCTAGATGGCTTTGGGTTTGGTGGTGACTTCTTAGATACAATATCAAAAGAAAAAATTGGTTAGTTGGACTTTATTAAAATTTAAAACTTCTACTCTGCAAAAGACACCATTAAGAGAATGAAAAGACAGGTCGCAGATTGGGGGCAAATCTTTACAAAACACAAATCAGATAAAGGACTGACACCCAAAATATATAAAAAACTCTTGAAACTCAGCAATAAGAAAACAAAAAATCCAATTTAAAAATAAGCAAAAGACCTGAACAGATACCTCACCAAAAAAGATATACAGATGTCAAACAAGCATATGAAAAGATGTTCAACTTCATACTTCGTAAAGAAGTTGCAAATCAACACAACGATACCACTACTGCCGTTAGAGTGGGGAAAATCCAAGACACCGTCAACACAAAATGCTGGTGAGGATGTGGAGAAACAGGAACTCTCATTCATTGAAGACAGGAATGTAAAATGGTTCAGCCACTTTGGAAGACATTTTGGTAGTTTCTTACAAAACTAAAAATACTCTTACCATATGATCTAACAATTGTGCTCCTTGGTATTTACCCAAAGGAGCTGAAAATTTACATCCACACAAAAACTGCACATGAATGTTTATAGCAACTTTATTCATAATTCTAAAACTTGGAAGCAACCAAGATGTCCTTCAATAGGTGAGTAGATAAATAAACTGGGGTACATTGTATAAATTACTAAGTGTGTATTACTAAGTGAAAGAAAGCTCCAAGAGAGCAGGAATTCTGATTTGTTCACTATTGTATCCCCAGCATCTAAAACAGTGTTTGGGTAAAGAAGACCCTTGATAAATACTTGGTGAATAAATGTGCAAGACAACAATATCTTTTTAAAGTTATCCATGACACTGCTCTTTCTCTCACTCCAACATCGAATCCCCTAGCAGTTTATGTTAGTTCTATCTTCTTAAATCTATCCAGAATCTGACCACTTCTCATCACCTGCATGGATCCACCCTGGGTCAAGTTAGGGTCTTCTTGCACATAAATTATTCCAATTGCCTCATCACTGGCCTCCCTGCTTCCAATCCCGCCCTCAATAATCTATTCTCTACACAGCAGCTAGAGGGAGCCTTTTAGTCCAGAGGACTACAAACTTCTATAAAGGGCCAGATAGGAAGTCTTCTGCTTTGCAGGCCATATAGTCTCAGGTGCAAAAATTCACCTCTGCAGAAGCAACCCTGTTACAATAAAACTTTATTAACAATAGTCCTCACCCTGCTGTAGTCACTTCCTGTCACTCCTCTATTCCAAATCTTTTCATGGGTAATTATCATTCAAAGTCCCATTACCTGACTGTATCTCTTACTATCTCCCTCTTACTCATGCTGCTCCAGCACAGTCCTCCCTCCGGGCCTTTGCAGCTGCTGTTTCTCTGCCTGGAGTGTAGTCCTCCTTACCCTCATGGTTCACTTGTCACCTCCTCAGTGAAGCCTTTCCTGACCCTCTGATCTAAACTGGCCACCTGGACCACCTAGAGGGGTGGGATAGGGAGGGTGGGAAGGAGACGCAAGAGGGAGGAGATATGGTGATACATGTATATGTATAACTGATTCACTTTGTTATAAAGCAGAAACTAACACACCATTGTAAAACAATTATACTCCAATAAAGATGTTAAAAAAAAAAAAAAGAGCAGCTTCTAAGATCACTAGAGTCTGGTGGGTCTAGGAACATGAGCCCTGTTGGTTTTCAGAGTTAGATATTTGGGGAGCTTATCTTTCCAATGTATGTCTTAAAAGTTGAAATGGGGCTTCCCTGGTGGCGCAGTGAGAGGCCCGCGTACTGCAAAAAAAAAAAAAAAGTTGAAATGCCTGAGGAGTGGGTTTGAACCCTTCAGTCCTCAGGGAGAAGCTCCAGGGTTTGAGTTCCCTCCTGCTTGTGGGACACCGCACTGGGGGTAGGGCATATGGTGAGATTGTTTCCTAGCCTTTCCTACCCACTTTGATGTGATTTTCTTCTCATTTGCCTAATGTGTAGTTATTACTCAGCAAGCCTTTAGGTTTTTTTTTTTTTTTTTTTTTCCTGTGGTACGCGGGCCTCTCCCGTTGCGGAGCACAGGCTCCGGACGCGCAGGCTCAGCGGCCATGGCTCACGGGCCCAGCCGCTCCGCGGCATGTGGGATCTTCCTGGACCGGGGCACGAACCTGTGTCCCCTGCATCGGCAGGCGGACTCTCAACCACTGCGCCACCAGGGAAGCCCAGCCTTTAGGTTTTTATAAGAGGAAATTGTTCCATATGTAGCTGTAGACTCTTGGGAGGAGGGGAGTTCACAGGCATCATACTGGGTTGGCCCAAAAGTTCGTTTGGGTTTTTCCTGACCATTTTATGGAACAGTCGGACAAACTTTTTGGCCAACCCAATACACAGCTGTCTTGAACAGGAACTGCTATATGATGTTCTTAAGCAATTTTTTCTTCATTTTCAAATTAACTCCAGGTACCTAAGGGCCTCTTCAAAGCAATACTTGGCTGGATTAATTTAGATTGGCTAATGCATATATATAAAAGTTGTTTCCTAGTTGTTAAAAGCTTATTTTATAATTTAGACTTCGCTGATTTAGACTGGCTTTGTATTAGAATAAACAAAATGTGTTTTATCAACTTAAAAATAAATAAATAAATAAACTGGCCACCTGTCACTCTCTCCCTATTTTTTCCCTCAGAGCACTTAGCATCCCCTGACTACTGCATATTCCCGAGTTTATAGACATTCTCCTAGAATGTCACCTCACTGCTGTGTCCCCAGCACTTCCATTCCAGGCACATGGGAGATGCTGGACGAGTATGTGCAACAAATGCGACAAGAGCAGACACTGGTAGGGTCTTGTGGAAGAAAAGGGTGAATGAGAGGGACTCAGGGGTCTGTTTGGACTCGATGGGCCGGGTTCTTCCTCACCTAGCTGGCCCTCGACCAGCCTCCTCTTCGCGGCTCTCCTCGCCTTGCTGCTGCTCCTGGCTCTCCCCCAACAGCTGTGGCTCCTGGTCCTTGCACTCTACCTGGGGCATGTCCACCTGTGAGCACGGCCAGCGCTTGAGAGGTCGAAGGAGGGCGAGAAGTGGTCAGATCCCCCTCCTCCCGCCCCTTCAACCCTGGGCACCTCTGTCTGCCGCTGCGGCATGTTGGGGACCCGCAGAAGAGACGGGGGGTGCTGGGACGGGCACCACGAGGACCGCGGGGATCCTGTGCCTGGAGCACAGGAGGACTGAGGTGGGGAGACCTGGAGGGGCTTGGGTGAGGACAGGTGCTCCGGATGGGGTGCTGGGGGGCCTGGGCTAACTGGTGTGCGAGTCGGCTCAAGGCCTTCAAGGAGGGAAAAGAGGTAGGAGAAAAAGAAGAAGAAAAACGGGTGAGGCGCGTGGATGTCTGAGTCTCTCTCTACCCTACTCCTGCCACTCGCCATGCGTGGAAGTCGGTCCTGCCTGGGCTGTCAGCGCGTCAGTCACACAACCAGTCGGTTAGTCAGGGCCCGGTAGGTCAGTCAGGAAATCGGATCCCAGTCGGGCGAGGAAGGGCCGCGATGGCAGGAGACAATGGGCAGGGCTCGGGTTCGTCGGGGAAGCCCAAGATCGTTGCCATTCCCTGCCCGTCCGCCCGCCGCCCGCCGCCCGCCGCCCGCCGCCCGCCGCCCGCGCGAAGGAAACAAGCGCAGCGTACTCCCTGCCGCTCCATTCCGTCTTCTCCCGCCTTCTTGTTCGCGCTCTCTGCGCACGCGCCTGCCCCGCCCCCCGGAATGCCCCGCCCCCAAGATGGGCCGCGGTGCGCACTCCTAGCCCCGCCTCTTTCTGGGAACTTGCGCGTGCAGCGGGGCGGGGGCGGCCGTTAAGTGGCGGTTGGGCTGTCTAGGGGCTGCGCGCGCAGCCGGCACCGCCGGGAGGAGCCTGTGGTCGCTGAGCGCGCGTGTGCGCATGTGTGAGGTTCCAGGGCCCAAGGTCAGTAGGGGAATCCTGAGAACCGTGCGTTCATTCCTTACGTTTCCGTTCATCTGCTCTGCCCGGAGAAGTCTTTCCAATAAAAAATTCTGACCTTTGCTGTCCCTTCATTACGACCTATTGCCCTCAGTGAAAAAGTTTACGCAGTTACCACCTTGAATCAGAGTTAACCTGCACTCCAAAACCAGAAGCTCCTTGAAAGCATGGGGGCCTGGCCCTTAAGAGTTGGGCCCATACCCCTTAATAATAAGAGTAGTAATAACAATAATGAATTAATAGTGACAACAATAATAGTAATTGGCACACAAGGAGCCACAGACTGGGAGAAAATATTTAACAACTTGTATCCAGCATCTACAAAGACCTCTTGCAACTCAGTGAGACAGAAAAACCCCAGTTAAAAAATGGTCAAAGGGGCTTCCCTGGTGGCGCAGTGGTTGAGGGTCCGCCTGCCGATGCAGGGGACACGGGTTCGTGCCCCGGTCCGGGAAGATCCCACATGCCGCGGAGTGACTGGGCCCGTGAGCCATGGCCGCTGAGCCTGCGCTCCGCAACGGGAGAGGCCACAACAGTGAGAAGCCTGCGTACCGCACAAAAAAAAAAAAAAGGGCAAAGGATTTGAAACGGTTGGGCAAAGGCCCTGAGGTCTGAGCAAGCTCAGTGCCTTTGAGGAGTGGCCAGGCCTGGTGGGGCGAGCAGGGCTTGGGGGAAGCAGTGGGTGAAGGGTGAAGGGTTGGGACTTCGTCCCAACTGACTGGGAAGGAGATGGAGCTCCTCTTCGGGACACCTGTCACAGTGTTCACAAAAGGGAGACAGTGGGAATCTGCTCACATCGCTCAGCCCTTCTGTGCAGGGCTCTGTCCCTGGCCACACACTAGAGCACACACCTTTACACCTACGTTCTGGAGAACTGGGTTTCAATCTGGGCTCTTACCGATGGGAATGATCATTAAACTGCCACTCACTCTCAAAACCCATCTTTGTCTAATAGCAAGACGATAAAATCTAAAGCATGAGACTATTATAAGGGTTTCAGGGATAAACATTTGGAACACATTAAGAGTTTAATAAACAGTGGCTAACAGTATCTTGTGGCAAAGCTGCAAGTTAAGTGAGATGCATCTTCCTGCAGCATCAGATTTGAAGATTTGAGGATTATCTACTGGGAAAAATCTTTTTTTTTTTTTTTTTTTTTTTGCGGTACGCAGGCCTCTCACTGCTGTGGCCTCTCCCGTTGTGGAGCACAGGCTCAGCAGCCACGACTCACGGGCCCAGCCGCTCCGCGGCACGCGGGGTCCTCCCGGACCGGGGCACAAACCCGCGTCCCCTGCATTGGCAGGTGGACTCTCAACCACTGCGCCACCAGGGAAGCCCCTCAGACTTACTTTTAAGCATGCATACACAAACACACTGGCACCAAACCAAAACAAAGGCAACAAAGAAGATGCAAGATGATTTTTATGGTGCACGGTCTGTATAACATTTGAAAACATGCAAATTGAAACCATGTCTTGTTAAAGTGACACATGTAAGTAGCAACAGTTTAAAAGCACATGAGAATGATAAATACCAAATTCAGGAGGCGGCAACCTTAGTGGGCTGGGGGCAAAAGAAACTAGGACAAGCTCATAGGGTCTTCAAACCATTAGTCGCACAGATCTAAAAAGTGAAAGATCCAAAGCAAATATGATCTATGTTCAGATTCGAATGAACTAGGGGTGGATTCTTGGGTGTTTACTGTATTATGCTTCATATTATACATGCTTCACCCTCACCAGCCTTTACTTTTTACATGGCTTCTACCCCTCCCTCCGTTTATCTGTTCATCCTGTCTCTCATGCCTCCCCAGGTCCCTCCCCATCCCCACCCCATGTCAGCTCCTGAAGGCAGGGACCTGAGCCAGCTTTGCCCACTGCTGGGCCTTCAGCTCATGAACACTGCTGGCACTTGAGAGATGCACGTTTCAAACTATTACATTTAGAACAGATAGGCAACAAGGTCCTAATGTATAGCACAGGAAGCTATATTGAATATCCTGTGATAAACCATACTGGAAAAGAATATTAAAAAAGAATGTATGTGTATAACTGGGTCCCTTCGCTGTACAGCAGAGATTGGCAAAGCAATGCAAATCAACCATACCTCAATTAAAAAAACCTAAAAAAAAAAGGTGTACATTTATTGAATGAAGGAATATTTTTCTGTATTCCTGGATTATTTAATTTGAAATAAATAAACAAAAAATTTGAGTGAGGAGCCCTTGGAAGATTGGTGCCCCCAGGCCCTGGGACCAGCAAAACCCATGGCCTCAGCTGACTGCCAACTGCCCTGGGTATGAAAGTGGCCTCATGGTTACATAAAAAATTGTCTATGTTTCTAAAAGCGTGCTGCCCCTGAAGATCTGGGCTGAGTGATGTGGTGACTGGGATTGGCTTTAAAATATTCCCATAGAAACAGGTGTGAGATGCTGCTCACTGTTCAGTGGAGTGGTGGGTCCATGGAGCTTTATCCTACTCATTCATCTCTATTCTGGGCTCATTTGAAATCCTTGAGAGTTTTTTTAAGAGTAGTTTTTTAGGGGGAGGAGAAAGGGATGAATGTGTGGAGCACAGAGGACTTTCAGAGCAGTGAAAATACTCTCTATGATACCATAATAATGAATGAATACACGTCATCATACGTTTGTCCAAACGTACATACAACACAGGCAATCAACTGTAATGTAAACTATGGACTTTGGGTCATTATGATATTGTCAAGGCAGGGGGTTTACAGGAAATCCCTTTACCTTCCACTCAATTTTGCTATGAACCTAAAACTGCTCTTAAAAAAACAAAAAGGGCAGCTTTAAAGGCTTAGCTTGCTATACGCCCCACCCCACCAACGCTGGCTCCCAGGTGGTGGGAATGCTGGCTCCTGGGGCCCCAATGCCCGCCTTGGCCTCTCCTTCCCAAATGCCCCTTCCACAGGGGTAGGGGGTTCTGTTCCCTTCACCTAGAAGAGACCTGGCACCAGGAGGTAAATCAGTAAATGCCTGATGGAGCCAGTCTTCCCTGGTGGGATCTGGCTCAGGCTGGCCAGGGGTTCCTGAGGATCCAAGACCTCCAACCCACCACGCCTCACACCCGGGGCTCCAGCACCCCTCCACCCCTAAGGAAAGGCACCAGATGAGGGCAAGTGCCCACTTTATTAGCCAGCAGCTGGTCTGCAGGGCTCCCCAAGGCCCACCCTTCACAGGTGGACAACAGAATGAACCTGCTACCCGCTCCCCTGTCCCTGGGACCCTGGGGCCAGTGGGGAAGAGGAGATACCAGGGGCAGGGGGACTGGCCTCACAGAGGCCTCGTAAGTACAAGGGGGTCACTGGCAGGGATGCAAAGGGCAGCAGGGTCTTGGGGAAGGCGGCCTATCCAGGGCGGTTCGTGTCATGCGGCCTCCTGTGTCGACGGGGGCCCCCGTTCGGCGTCTAGGCGGCACAGGGGACTGTCGTACACCATCTGCAGGTTCACCTTGTGGCCCACCAGCTCCCGGATATTGTTGATGCCGTATTTGATCATTGTCGGGCTTGGCGGGGGGACATGACATGGTTTAACACGAGGTCAGGTCACATGCTGTCTTCTGATCAGAACCTCTCTTATCACCTTCCTTGAGTAAAAGCCCAAGTCCTCCCTGGGGCTCAAAAGGCCCTGCTCAATCTGTCCTGTCACCTCCCCACCCTCATCTCCTCCCACTCTCCACCTTCACTCACTCATTCCCTCCAACCACAGCAGGCCCGCTCCAGCCTCAGGGCCTTTGCACTGGCTCTTACCTCTGCCTGGAACGCCATTCCCCAGATATCCTCACAGCTTACCAATTCACCCACCTTCAGTCTTTGCTCAGATGCCACCTCCTCCGAGAGGCCTTCCCTGACATCTCCTTAGCCCTCCCTGCTGTGTTTTCTCTATAACACTGCTTTTGGACATACCTTAAGCTTTACTTGTTGACTTATTTATCTCACTAATTATCATCCTCTGTGTTCCACTAGCACCCCTGGCTTCATGGAAGTAGAGATGTGTATGTCATAATCACAGCACAGGACTCAGTACACAGCAGGTACTGTAGATGGGGCTGAAAGTCTGCAGGCCCCCATGCCTGGCAAGCCACCTGAGTAAGGCAGCCAATACCCTAAGTGGTTTGGGTACTCACCGCTCAAGGGAGAGGCCCCAGGCAATGACGGACACATTCTCAGGGAGCCCCATGGGCAGCAGCATCTCGGGGCGGAAGATCCCGGAGTTTCCAACCTCCACCCACTTCTTCAGGCCTGTGAAGGCAGGAGAACGACGGGGCCGCTTGTGTGGGTGATACTGGGCCTGGCAGTTAGCTTGGGAGGTGGGGTGTGGGCTTGGCAGTGACGGGGACCTGGGCTGAGCCGTGGGCAGCCTGAGACCTCCCTCCCTGTCCCAGTACTGGGTTCCACCCTGACCTTGGTGGTAGCTGAACACTTCCATGCTGGGCTCGGTGTAAGGGTTGTAGGTCGGCTTGAAACGCAGCTGGGTGATACCTGGGTGGGGAGGCAGCCAAACAGAGTGGGGGTTGCGGGGGGCAAAGGGGGAGGAGAGGGGCAAAGGGGGAGGGTCAGGCTGACGACCAAGGCATCCTCCTGCTTGCCCACCCCAGCCCGCCTGCTCACCCAGCTTGGTGAAGAACTCCCGCAGGACGCCCATGAGGTGGCCCAGCGTGAGGCCGTGGTCAGCCACGACGCCCTCGATCTGGTGGAACTCGGCCAGGTGCGTGGCATCTAGGGTCTCATTCCGGAACACACGATCAATGGAGAAGTATTTGGCCGCTGTGAAGGGCTTCTGGAGATGAGAGGCAGGCCAAGCCCGGGCATGGGTGAGAAGGTCAGGATGACAGCCCTGCCCCCTCCAACGCTGCCCAAGCCCCGCCACACCTTCTGGGCCAGGCGGTAGAGGGCGCGGGCGCTGGCCGACGTGGTGTGGGTGCGCAGTAGGTTTTTCCGAGCCTCGTCCAGTTTCCAGTTGTACTTGTACCTTCAGAGGGACATTCAGGAAGTCCATGATGCAGCTCTCGGCCCCCAACCTCTTTCCCCCGACACCCCTGGGTGTCCTGCCCAGGACCCAAAGTCCTGGGTTCTGTCTTACCCCTGTGAGCCATAGCCGCCTTGAGAGTGGGTCCGCTTGACGCGATGGACGTAGTCCATTGGGAGCTGCTGGGCCTGGGCTGGATCTGGGCAGGACAGAGCAACATCTGGTCAGTCAAGGAGCATTTCTCAAATAGCCACCACACTGAAAACAGATAGTGACACAGGCAGCTCCCTCCCCCGCCCTCCACAGCTGCCAGAGGGTACCTGGGAACACCTGAGTCAGTCACAACTCTCTGCCCAGAACCTTCCGTGGTCCTATTTCCTCTTTTTTTTTTGGCCATGCTGCACAGCTTGCAGGACTTAGTTCCCCAACCAGGGATTGAACCTGCGCCCTAGGCAGTGAAAGCACAGAGTCCTAACCACTGGACTGCCGGGGAATTCTCTCCTCCCACTCTTTTTTTTTTTTTTTTTTTCTGCGGTACGCGGGCCTCTCACTGTTGTGGCCTCTTCCGTCGTGGAGCACAGGCTCCAGATGCCCAGGCCCAGCGGCCATGGCCCACAGGCCCAGCCGCTCCGCGGCACGCGGGATCCTCCCGGACCGGGGCACAAACCCGCGTCCCCTGCATTGACAGGCGGACTCCCAACCACTGCGCCACCAGGGAAGCCCTCTCCTCCCACTCTTAACTGATCACTTCCTCCAGCCACAGGGCTGCCCTGCTGATCTGTGAGCACACCAGGCATGTGCCAACCTCAGGGCCTTTGCACTGGCCATTCCCTTTGCCTGGAACTTTCCTTCCCCAGGCATAGCTCCCTCCCTAACCTCTTTCCATCTTTGCTTAAGCAGCCTTCATTTTATTTTATTATTTTAAAAAATATTTTATTTATCTTATTTGGTTGCATTGGGTCTTGGTTGCAGCAGGCATGCTCCTTAGTTGCGGCAGGTGTGCTCCTTAGTTGTGGCTTGCCAGCTCCTTAGTTGCAGCATGCGAACTCTTAGTTGCGGCATGCACGTGGGATCTAGTTCCCTAACCAGGGACCAAACCCGGGCCCGCTGCATTGGGAGCACAGAGACTTTTTTTTTAAATTAGTTTATTTTTGGCTGAGTTGCGTCTTCATTGCTCTGCGTGGGCTTTCTCTAGCTGCGGCGAGCGGGGGCCACTCTTCGTTGCGGTGTGTGGGCTTCTCACTGCGGTGGCTTCTCTTGTTGCGGAGCATGGGCTCTAGGTGCATGGGCTTCAGTAGTTGTGGCATGCAGGCTCAGTAGTTGTGGCTTGCAGGCTCTAGAGTGCAGGCTCAGTAGTTGTGGCGCATGGGCTTAGTTGCTCAGCGGCATGTGGGATCTTCCCGGACCAGGCATTGAACCTGTGTCCCCTGCATTGGCAGGTGGATTCTTAACCACTGCGCCACCAGGGAAGCCTGCAGCCTTTATTTTAAATTGACAGCGTGCTCCCCCATCAACATAATGTCAATTCCCCCATCGCATTTGCTGCCATCTTGCATCGCCGTGTTTACAGCTTACTCAGAATTAAATGCATATCTTGCCCAACCAGGATATGTGGGTCTCATCAGAGCAAGGATTTCTGTCTCATTCATGGCTGGGACTCAGGTGTTTCACAGAGACTTTGGCACACAGGAGCTCAGTCATAGGTGCAGACTCTATGCTGCACGAATGTGCAAGTTCTTATGACTCCCTTCCAGAGACACAATTTTAGTGCACCTGAAAAGCCTGACATCAAATCCCAGCTCCACCGCCTATAAGCTGTGACCCTGAGCAAGTGATGTCCTCTCTCTGAGACTTAATTTCCTCATTTGCAAAACAGGGCTAACAGTCTACTTCCTATAGTTGGTGGAGAGATTAGGACAGTGACAGCTCAGTAACTTTTATATATTTTTTTTTCTTTTTCTTTTTTTTGGCCACACTACATGCCATGTGGAACTTCCCTGACAAGGGGTCAAATCTGCGCCCCCCTGCAGCGGAAGCGGAGAGTCCTAACCACTGGACCACCAGGGAAGTCCCACAGCTCAGCAAGTTTTGGATGCTGAAATGATGACAATGGCGCTGTTGCTCCTGGCCAGGTAACAGGCACCCAACAGCCTCACCTGCCCTGCTGGTGGGGTAAACAACAACCATTTTGTAAAGTCATTCAATTTCAGAGACTACTAAGGATTGTGGAAGAAAGAAAGAACTGGGAAGCAATGTTGAAGACTAGCAGTGAGGAACTTTTAGAACTTGGGGGGACAAGGGCATGTCAGGGTGGCCTCTCTGAGGTGACATGTGAGCAGAGGCTTCATGCCAGAGCCTGCCATGAAGACCTGGGAGAAGACAGTTCTCGGCAGAAGCCACAGCACGGGCAAAGGCCCTGAGGTGGGCAGGAGGGGAGATGGAAGAAGATCACAGAAGTTGATGATAGTGGCTCACACGGTTTGTAGGCCACACTGAGGAGAATGGAGTTTATCCTGTAAAACGGTACGCCACCCCAAAAGGCTCTGCCTAGACCTGGCACCTCTGATGGCATGGCGGGGCCCACACACCTCGCAGGAAGAAGGTGTCATGCTGGTCCCGTGCTGGGTGCTGCTGGGGCTGGAAGAGTGCGTCAAAGTTCCAGAAGGAGCTCTCAATGTAATTGTCGGTCGGCATCTCGGTGAACCTGGTGGGAGACACAGCCTGACTGCTCTGCCTGTGCCAAGCAGGTGGGCTAGCCCCACCCCCGGCCCCATGCTTACCCCATCTCCAGGAAGATCTGCCGGAACTGGGTGCGGACCTTGAGCAGGGGGTGCAGGTGGCCGCTGTCAGGGAGGACGCCGTGGGCTGAGAAATTGTAGGGCTTGAAGGGCCGGTCCCGCCAGGAGCCACTATGGGGGGATGCAGGGTACATGGGTCTGGTGGGGGCTGCCTACCACACCCCCATCGGCCCCCAACTCTGGGGCTACCCCCTACCTGGAGATCATCTCTGGGCTCAGCTCTGTTTCCTGCTTGGAGATGCTGGTGCTAAAGGCACTGCCTTTGCTCACCCAGTAGGTCTTCAGGGTCCTGAGGCCAGAGGACAACGCTGTTACCTCCTCCAAGTGGTTTCCCTTGACCTCCCATCTGATGCTGACCCCAAAGTCACCCACCAAGTCACTCTGCTGTATTTTCTTCCTGACACTTACCATCTCCGGAATCCTCTTAGCTGGCCCCGACCTACATCCCTATGTTCATGCAGTTACTCATTCAACAAACATTTACTGAGAACCTACTGTGTACCAGGGCCTGTTCAAGGCACTAAGCATATAGCTGGGAGTGATAATAATAGATCAAGTTTAGAGAGTTTGTTCCACACTAGGCTCTGTTCCATAAAATCACCCCATAATCCTGCGTGAAAAGGAGCCATTTTACACATGCATAAACAGAAGCTTGGAAAGATCAGGTGACTTGGTCAAGGTCACACAGCTAGCATATGGCAGAGCTGGGACTTGAATCAGGCAGCCCCGCTCCAGTCTTTTTTTTTTTTTTTTTGGCCACACCATGCAGCACATGGGATATTAGTTCCCCAACCAGGGATCAAACCCACGCCTCCTGCGGTGGAAGCTCAGCGTCCTAACCACTGGACCACCAGGGAATTCCCAGTTTGCGTTCTTGTAACTGCTAGGCCACTGCTATGTCTGCTCAAAGGAGTCGTCAGCTCTGTGAGGGCAGAGCCCCCAGCCTGTCCAGGTCCCAGCAGTCATAAACTTTCAGACAGTGCTTAGGACTGTAAAGGAAGTAAACAGGGCACAAGGGATGGAGGCCAGGAGTGAGGAACTTTTATGGAATTTGAAGGGAAGAAAGGGTGTCAGGGTGGCCTCTCTGAGGGGACACACGAGCAGAGGTTTGATGTCAGAACTTGCTTTGAAGAAGAGCAGGAAGATCTTTCTCAGCAGAAGGCACAGCATAGGCAAAGGCCCTGACATGGCATGAGCCTGGCGTGTGTGCTCGACAAGCACAGTGTGAAGGGAGGCTGGGAGGAGACTGATAGCACCCTGGCCCAGTGTGGGCAGAATGGCTCCCCTTCTGCTCCAGGGCCATGCAGGTGACACAGGTGTGAGCCTGGGGGGCGGCACCCACTCACACTTCAGTCAGCAGCTTCCTCTTCCTGAGCTCGCTCCTCTCCTTCTCTCCCAGCTTCTCGGCCTGTCCACCCTGGACCAGCTGGAGCCGCCGCTGCACCTCATCCTCCACGCTATCCACCTGCCACAGTGATGGGCGTGAGGGGCTGTGAGGGCAGGGGGCCCACCTGTCCGACTACTTGTCCAACCACCGCCCGGCAGGGACTCACCACTCTGAACACCCGGGGCCCGTCAGCAGCACTCTTGTCCACTCGGATCCACTTGTTGGACATGGCCTTGCTGAAGCCCACCTTGCCACTGGGCAGTCGCTGTGGGAGCGAGGCTGCAGTGAGGGGGACACAAGGGTCGCCCTCATCCCAACACCTCCCTAGGCCCTGCCCACTCAGACCCCTACCATGAGCTCGCTCTGGGGCAGGCCCTCTGGGGGGACGCTGCGAAACACCCGGGCCTCATGGCTGCCCTCCCGGGCAATCTCCTCGCCCTCAGCGGTAAGCTCCCAGCGCTTGGTGGAGCGCAGCTCAGCCTCGATTATCTGTAGGAAAACAGGGGGACACAGGCAGGGACAGGGTTCAGATGCAGGCACCCCCTTGCCGCAGCACTGGGGACACGGGTCAAAGAACAGCCTGTGATGCCAGCTTTGCCTCTCAGCTGTACCACTTCCCAGCGGAGTGATCTCAGCTTGTTGAGCCTCAGTAGATCTTTTGTGACACAGGGAAAAATGACAAAAATGATTCACACCTCCCAGGGTGAGGTAAAGTACTGAGGGTATTACCTGCCTGGCAAAGAACAAACCCTATCACTTTTGAACCTGGGAAAGATTTTTTTAAAGTCTCGGGTGAAATGATTTATTTCCACACTTACATGCATCTCAGTGTAGCCAGATGTCAGAGAAGAACCCAGGCTGCCCACATTACACACAGGAACCCTAGGGTCCCCTTTCATTCTAATTCCTAGCTCTGCTCCTCTCTTGCTGTGTGACCTTGGGAAAGTTGCTTAACGTCCCTGAGCAAATTTTCTTATCCATGAGAGAAGGGTGTGGTGGGCTCTACCTCAGAGAGTTGTTTTCAGTAACTAAATGAATACACAAAAAGGACGCAGAGCGCTTAGTATGCAGCAAATGCTGCATAAATATAACTACTACTACATTAATATCATCGTCATCATCCTTACAATGAACCACATTAAACTGCCACTACTTAACCCTCAGTAGCCTACACAAATGTCACTTTCACATCAATCAAGGTACTGTCATCCCACACACCATAGCTTCAATCCCCTTCTGCACTGACGACCTCAGGCTTCAAATCCAGGTTTGCCTGTTCCTTCTAGTGACACTGATCAAGATTCTGACCAGTGCTTAGAAGCTGTCACGTCTGCAATATGGGGATAATAACAGTGCCATCAACTGAAGGTCACATCAAAGATTGGATGAGGAATAAATCTGAGGCCAGAGCAGGGCACATCATGTAAGTTTGATGCTTTCAGCTATGTTTTTTTTTTTTTTTTTTTTTTTTGCTGTACGCGGGCCTCTCACTGTTGTGGCCTCTCCCGTTGCGGAGCACAGGCTCCGGACGCGCCGGCTCAGCGGCCATGGCTCACGGGCCCAGCCGCTCCGCGGCATGTGGGATCTTCCCGGACCGGGGCACGAACCCGTGTCCCCTGCATCGGCAGACGGACTCTCAACCACTGCGCCACCAGGGAAGCCCCAGCTATGTTTTTTGAGTCCTAGCCTCATCGATCCAGCCTGCTGGGTGACCCACGGGTCTGTCAGCATCCTCCCCCTCTGGCTCCAACACCCTACCCTTGTCCAAGTCAGAAGGCTGGGCTTCATCCGAGCTACATCTACATTTCCATGAACCTTATTCCATTCCTTCACCTGAATCCCTTCTCCATTCCAGCTGCCTCCCTACAGCCAGGGACCATACCCTGTAGTTTGGGGATATGCCAGCCTCTGCCATTGTCCCCTTGCCTCCAGTCCTGCCCGCACCAATCCTTCCCAAGAGTGATGTAGGCAGTACGCACATCTCATTGGCTCTAGCTCCTGCCATGGCTCCCCAGTACCGCTGTGAGATAAAGACCTACAAGGCCTCGCAAAATCTGGCTCTGCTGGGTCTCTCTCACCTCTTGTGTCACCCCCCTACCCCACTGATCCTTAAAGTGCCATGGCTTTTCTACTCAATGCAGAAACCCGACTCAGCTGTCATCTCCTTTGGGATGCTCTCCCTGATCCTCAGAGCTGGGTCTGAGTTCCCCGTGCTTCCTCATCACTCCGGTCACTTGAGTATATCCATTATACTGCAGCCTGCGTGAAGGCGGCGACTGCGTCTTTCTGGTCCACCATTCTCCTCTCCACCCCCTCAACACTGATCATGCCTCAATGGACGTTTACTGCATGAGGAACATCCGTACGCCGGGGCCCTCACTCGTTCCTGACTCCCCGCCTGCGCACCCTGGGCGGGACACATACAATTACTCCTAACCAGGCCTGAGATAATCTGGCCTGGAGGCAGAGCCCTCCTGGCAAGGGAACCGCAGATGCAAAAGCGAGGAGGCCCGGCATCACTGGCCCAGCTCACCTCACCCAGCGCCTGCAGGCTCTTCACGGCGCCCACCACGGTCTGGTGCTCTACGCCCAGCTCGGCCGCCAGTTCAGCGCTATCCAGGCCGCCATCGGCCGCCTCCAGCCGCTGCAGCAGCACCTCCGCCACCGGACCATCTGCCATGACTGCTCCCAGGGCGCTCAGCGTGTGCCTGCCGGCGGTCAGAACAACCGGAACCGGAACCGGCGCCGGGGGGCGTGCACCGTCATCTTGAGTGTGGCAGACTATGCTGCAGGGCTCGGGGTGCCGCCATCTTGAGCGTGTCACTTGGCTAGACTGGTGGTTTCTGGTTGACCAGAGAGGTCAAATTAATGCCATCAAAGACAGACTCACAGCATTGCTTTAAGCTTCACCCAGCCCCACCAGCAGGGGCTGTGTGACCTTGGACTTCCCCCTCTCTGGGCCGCAGACCAGTCCTCCCCTGGGGATTCTTTCTTACCCCACAGGAGGGCTGTGGGTGGTGGACTCCAGACATAGTCATCCTGCTGATGTCAACTACTTTTATTTTTTTATTATTATTTTTTAAAAATATTTATTTATTTATTTGGTTGCACTGGGTCTTAAGTTGCAGCTCTCCAGCTCCTTGGTTGCAGCACATGGGCTCCTTAGTTGTGGCTCCAGGGCTCCTTAGTTGCGGCATGCATGTGGGATCTAGTTCCCTGGCCAGGGATCGAACCCAGGCCCCCTGCATTGGGAGCACGGAGTCCTAACCACTGCACCACCAGGGAAGTCCCTGATGTCAACTACTTTTAAATTTTCAAAGGGAGCTGGGTAGGGACCAACCCTATTTATAGAGGGGAGAAGGACTCAATACTAGTATATTATTGAATAATATATTCAAGGTTGCAGCTAACCTGTATGGACATTCTCCCCTGTGCCCAGCCCAGTGCTAAGTGCTTCAGGTGTACTTCATTTTCCCCAAAACTGTATGATGTAGATACTGATATAATATACATTTCACATATGTGAAAACTGAGGCTTGGAGGGTGGTATGCCTTGCTCAAGGTTCTGCAAGGAGCTGGTGGAGAGTGTCAGAAATTATAAACACTCCAGAGCCTGCCCCCTCCTCCCCATACCTCTGCTCTGAGAAGACCAGTGTCAGGGAAATAATTTGTAGTATAGATCAGTGCTGTCCTATAGAAATATAATTCAAGATACTGGGAATTCCCTGGTGGTCCAGTGGTTAGGACTCCACTATTCCACTGCAGGGGGCACGGGTTTGATCCCTGGTCAGCATGCCACAGCTTGGCCAAGACAAAACAAAACAAGAAATATATTTCGAGATAGAAATGTAATTTTACACATTTTAGTAGCAACGTTAAAAACAAAAGGGGTGAAATTAATATGAAGAATTTATAGAACCTAAATGTCCATATTTTCATTTCAACACTTAATATAAAACTACTAGTGAAATATTTTACGTTATTTTTTCACATTAAGTCTTCAAATTCTGATGTGTATTTTCCACTTACAGCTTAGTTCAGAGCAGCTACATTTCAAAAGGCAATAATCACATGTGGCCAGTGGAGACTACATTAGACAGCACAAGTAGATTCTAATCCCAGATCTGCCATTTCTGTCCCTCAGCCAAATCACTTAATCCTTCTGTGCCTCAGTTTCCTCGCTTGGATGGAAATGATATGAGCCCAGGTTACTGTCAGAATTAAGTGAAATAGTACCCACACACGTATGCAATACTTGCTGGTACTAAATTGAGTGTGGACTCTGTGTTAGGTGCTGTTCTAAGCACCTACTCATTTAGCCATCACAACTGTTATTTGAGCGTGGTAAATGGGGTTACTAATATCCCCCAATGCTGGACCTACAGTGAGGTCCTGATAAAAATTCAGAATGCATCCCTCAAAGTCTCTTCTTAGCTTCAAAGCACTTTCCCCATTTTTGCTTATTTAATTCCAGCAAGAGTCCTTCTTTCCTTGCTTCTGTCACACGTCAAGTAGGTTTTAAGCCTGTTCTGTGCCCGGTGCTGCAGGAGACACTGTGGGGTGGGGGTGGGGGAATGGTGAGGTGAACAAGACAGGCACAGTGTCTACTCTCTGGCAGGAAGCACCTAGCCCATGTGTCCCTGACACATGGTAGAAGGGAGGGAAGGCGGGGGAAAGGACAGTGGAAGGCCTAGAGCGGTCATCCCAGACTTGGGGGGTCCTCGTTGGGGAGGACCAGGTTGGGCAATACTGGATACTGTCTTGGGGAAGGGGCAGAACCCCAAGTTCTCCAAGACTCCTCATTCCTCTCTTTTCTGAGCCCCCACCACTAGAGGGGAAGCACCCCCTCCCCACCCTTTTGCCAGGATCCCCCCCTTCAGCAGCAGTTTACTTCCACTTCCCAGGTGCAGAGCCAATTTGGTCAGAGTTTGGGAAAGCCCCAGCTCTCCTTCCTCCTTCCTGCAGCCTAGGGGCAGGGAGCTGGTGTGTCACTTTCAGTCATGTGCCTCTGGCTTCCGAAGAAGGCTCTAGTTTCAGGGGTCCTGGCCACCTCCCTTAGACCTTATCTTCCCCACCATCTGTCCTATTTCTTCCCTCCCTAACGGAACCCCCTGCCCTCTCATCTTTAGCCGTTTAATTGCAAAAGCAGGCCGTTTGTGGGAGACCACAAGGCAGTGACCCCTTTCATTTACCGGCTGAGGAGGGGATGGGGGGTAAAGGACAGGCTGCAATAAGGCGAACAACCGTAGGAGACCCAGCCTATAGTCACAACTTCGAGCCGTTCAGGGCTTCCTTCCCTCTGTCCCAGACATCCCTAAAAGCTTTGAAAGCATTTCTGCCGGCCAGCAGCTGGCCGGGGTCGCTCCTCTTGGCCTTTCAGGAGCTCCTGTGCCTTCAAAGAGGCTAAATGCCTTGCCCCAGCTCACACAGCAGCAGTCTGACAGGCTGCCAGGGAACTAGGGGCCGTACGGAGGAGAGATCCGTCACTCCCCCCGCAGGCCTGCACAGCTCTGGCGCTGGGGTGAAGCGAAGCCCCAGGGCTCGATGCCCTCTGCCCCATCCTGGCGGGGCGGGGGTTAAAAGAGAGAGAAAGAGATGGAGAGAGAGAGGGTCGGAGTGGTGGGGTTCCCCAAATTCAGGGTAGAAAAGGCTAGGAAAACCTTGCCTACCCATCCCTATAGAGGAGATAAGCGGAATCGATGCTGGAGCAGGGCCCTAGCTCTAAGCGGCGGCACCTGCGCTCGCGCGGATTCTTTAAACGCCTAAATCTCTAGCGCTGCTAGCGGGCGAGGGCGGGGTTGGGCCGAGGTCTGGTCACATGACCTGGCCTGAGGGGCTCGAGGCCCCACTCCACCGGTGGGCGACCCCCACAACGCGTGGTCGATCTTCATTGGCCAGCGGTGCGGCCAATAGAAATCGGCCATCTGGGAACCCAGCGTTCCGAGGCACAGCCTAACTTGCTGAGCCCAAAAGGGTCCAATGGAAAGGCAAAGCTGTGGCCACAGACCAATGATAAGGTGGAGGAGGAGGGCCAAGAGGCCGGACCAGGTTGGTTTGAGAGGCGGCCGGCTATAAAATCGCACAGCTGGCGGCACCGTCCGTCCCTACTGCAGAGCTACTGCTGGTAGAGTGACTTAAAGGGCCAGCGCGCCGCCGCCCCCTCGGCCCGCCATGCTGCTACCCGTGCTGGTGCTGCTCGGCCTTCTTGGCCTGGGCGCCGCTGAACCCGCCGTTTACTTCAAGGAGCAGTTTCTGGACGGAGGTAACTCGAGGCCGTCCTAACGACGCGGCTGGCCCCCCAGCCCATATCTGCGTGTCGCCTGTAGTTACTGCTCAGAGGACCAACACAGTGGCCTCAGGGACTAGAGCCGCAGGCGATCTTTCCTTCTGCGTCCCTGGGGAGCGGGGAGGGCGCGGCGGCCTTCCGCGGGGGGAGTTAGGGTTCGCCCGAGGATCTTTTAAGCCACCAGAGATGTCAAGCTAGAGGTTGGGATGGGGACAGTCGGGGGGAGGGGGAATCTCCTTCCTTGCCCCCAGCAGTTTGTAGCTCCTGGTAGATGTTTGGTGGGGGGTGATCAGCACCGCTAATCTGACCTGCCCCTTTGGTCCCCTAGACGGGTGGACCGAGCGCTGGATCGAATCCAAACACAAACCGGATTTTGGCAAATTCGTTCTCAGTTCCGGCAAGTTCTACGGTGACCAGGAGAAAGATAAAGGTAAGAGCCTACGGGTGGGTGCTCAGATCCAGGAGGACTTCCTGGAGGAAGCCCTAGTCACCACACAGTTTGGGTATCCCTAGAAGTAGAACAGGTGGAGGAAGGGAGAGTCGTCTGTATTTCCCATCCTGAGGGTCTCCCGGGGGTTGTTGCTGAGCCGTGATCTGACTACCGTTCCTTGCTAGGGCTGCAGACAAGCCAGGATGCCCGGTTTTACGCTTTGTCGGCCAGATTCGAGCCCTTCTCCAATAAGGGTCATACACTGGTGGTGCAGTTCACCGTGAAACACGAACAGAACATCGACTGTGGGGGCGGCTACGTGAAGCTATTTCCAGATGGTCTGGACCAGACAGACATGCATGGAGACTCTGAATACAACATCATGTTTGGTGAGCGGGCCCCACCCTGATGCTGACCTCTGATTAGTTAGAGGGAGTTTGAAACCCCATGAGTTCTTTATAGCCCATGAAAAGTGGTCTTAAGATCATAGAAAACACTTAAATGGTTAGACATTTCTTTGGAGGGGAAGCTGAGAGGATAGTTACAGTTAGTAGCAACTTTCTGCATTGTTATCGTTGATTTAAGACTGCTAATTCACGCGAGTTTATAAGGTAGGCATTTCCTAATTCTGCAAGTAAAGATACTGACTTCTAGAGCACTGATTTTTTTTTTCTTTAAATCCCTAATCGCGGTCCCTTAGAGATATCTGAATTTTGTCTTTTCACCTTGACAGACGTGAGTTTAAGAACCAAGTTTTCTTTTTGTAAATGGGTGGGGAGGGGTTCATAATGGTGGACAACCTCTAGCTCTGACCGGATCTGCTTCTCATTAAGGCCCGGACATCTGTGGCCCTGGCACCAAGAAGGTTCATGTCATCTTCAACTACAAGGGCAAGAATGTGCTGATCAACAAGGATATCCGTTGCAAGGTGTGCTCTGGGGGTGGTGACAAATGGCTGTAAGGGAAGGCTCAGAGGCCAACCTGGTGGGCGGGGCACTGATCTGCCACTCTCTTCAGGACGATGAATTCACACACCTGTACACACTGATTGTGCGGCCTGATAATACCTATGAGGTAAAGATTGACAACAGCCAGGTGGAGTCAGGCTCCCTGGAGGACGATTGGGATTTCTTGCCTCCCAAGAAGATAAAGGATCCTGATGCTGCAAAGCCTGAAGACTGGGACGAGCGAGCCAAGGTTGATGACCCTACGGACTCCAAGCCTGAGGTTCGTTCTTGGGCAGGGGCTCCCCACCATGGAGGGTGTGGAGGACAACTGGGCCAACTCTGACCTCCTAATGTACCTTCAGGACTGGGACAAACCTGAGCACATTCCTGACCCTGATGCTAAGAAGCCCGAGGACTGGGATGAAGAGATGGACGGAGAGTGGGAACCACCAGTGATTCAGAACCCAGAGTACAAGGTGAGACTGGGGCTCTGAGCAGGGTGGTGCACAGTGGGGAACGCACTGATCTCCACTCACCCACCAGTTCACTTCTTCTGCAGGGTGAGTGGAAGCCCCGGCAGATTGACAACCCAGATTACAAGGGCATCTGGATCCACCCAGAGATCGACAACCCTGAGTATTCCCCTGATAGCAACATCTACGCCTATGAAAACTTTGCTGTACTGGGCTTGGATCTATGGCAGGTGAGACACGGAGGGAAGAGAAGGATCCCAGGACCTCAAGTGCTCAGGGTCAACCCAGGAGGAGAGGGACAAAGGAGGTCTGACTTCAAAATGGTGCTTTTTTTTTTTTTTTTTTAAAGAAATTACTGGTTTGTCTTTATGGCATTCTTAAAGCACCCACTATGAAGTTGTACTTACTAACTTCTTGGTACTTTTTCAAGTACCTGCGGGAACCAACTCATTTTATTGCCCCCAACAACCTTAGAAGGTGGTTAGATAATCCCATTAGAAAATTAGGTTCACCGGGACTGAATTTTTGTCTGTTCTGTTCACTGATGTACCTTCTGCACCTAGAATGGTGCCTGGCACGTAGTAGGTACTAGAGAAATATTTAAAGAAGGGAGTGAGACCCCTTTTTACAGATGAAGAAATTGAGGTGCAGAGAGGTGAAGTCACCAGCCCGAGGTCATGTAGGCAGGAAATGGCAGAGCTGGGGTTGGAACCCAGGCAGCCTGTTTTTTAACTGCAACATTCAACTGTAGCATTGTGTAGTGGTTATGGGAATATGGGCAAGAGACCTTTTCGAGGCCAAGGCCAACAGGTATATCCCCTCTGACCACCCTTCCGACCACCCCTCTACTCCCTGGCCCCATACAGGTCAAGTCTGGCACCATCTTTGACAACTTCCTCATCACCAACGACGAAGCATATGCTGAGGAGTTTGGCAACGAGACATGGGGTGTTACGAAGGTGGGACCAGGGTCCAGTCTTGGGCTTGGGGGTGGGCAGGGCTGGCAGGGGAGTCTGGGCCCTGAGGTGTGTGGTTTGCACACAGGCAGCAGAAAAACAAATGAAGGACAAGCAAGACGAAGAGCAGAGGCTAAAGGAGGAGGAGGAGGAGAAGAAGCGCAAGGAAGAAGAGGAGGCTGACAAGGAAGATGAGGAGGACAAGGATGAGGAGGAGGAGGAGGAGGATGAGAAAGAGGAAGAGGAGGAGGAAGACGCTGCCGCTGGCCAGGCCAAGGATGAGCTGTAGGGGCCACACCGCCGCCTCCAGGGCTGGACTGAGGCCTGAGTGCTCCTGCCGCAGAGCTGGCCGCGCCAAATAATGTCTCTATGAGACTGGAGAACTTTCATTTTTTTCCAGGCGGGTTCCAATTTGGGGTGGATTTTGTTTTTGTTCTCCCCCTCCCCCCCTTTTTTTTTTTAAGTTTTTTTTTTTTTTTTTTTTTAACTGGTGTTTTGTCTCTGATTCTCCTTCAGCCCCCACCCCTGGCCTTCATCTTTCTTGATTTGACATCTTTGCTTTCTGCTGTCCCCTTATCTCCCCAGATCCCTTAGTTCCCCTCCAACTTGGGGACTCAGGGTGGGGTGTGGCGTGAAGGAGAAGCTCCAGGCCCAAGATTCCATCTGCTCTCCTTCCTGGATCCCACAGGGGGGTAGGAGAAGAGGGTGGCATCACCAGCTCCCCAGCACTGAGAAAGAATGGGGCTCCTAAGCCCTGAGCTCTGACCTTCCTTTCTCCTTTCTCCTCTGCCCCCAGGACTGGGCCAGTTCCGAGTGGGGCAGCGGGTTCTAGCTCGGCTCATACTGAGAATGTAAGAACTACAAATGAAATTTCTATTAAATTAAGTTTTGTGTCTTCCTCCTGTGTTTCCTTTTGGGGTAGGTGACTCTTAAGTGAGGCTCATTTTGCAGCCACTACAAGTGTTGGTTGAATGTCCCATAAGGTTACAGGGGCCCTTGTTTATCCCCAGAACCCCAAACAGGTGGGAAAGAGTAACTATTCTAAGTGCCATTACAAATACTCCACTTATTAACTCATTGAGTCGTTGCATCAAACTGGTGAGTTTTGGTTCTATTACCAGTTGTGTTTGCTGAGGAGACTGAGATTTAGTAAGAGGTGGGGTTTGAACCCACACCTTAGCCACCAACTTGTACCAACCGTTTTACACTGTGCCACATATGTACGTCTTAACCTATTAAGGAGCAAGACTACACAGCTACTGGACAGTTTTAAACACATTTTCTTAGTATTAGCCAGTGTCAAAAGCTATTAATTCTCTTTATAGTCAAGGAAATAGGTTCAGAAATGGTATCTATCTTGTCCAGTGGTCTTCAGTGGCCAAGTCAGGATTTGAACCTCTTGAAGGGAAAGAGGTGGCACCAAGGGATGGTGCAAAAGTGGCAGAGGAGAGTGTGGGCCCCCAAGGTTGGCCTAGGCCCACCCCTGTTGGGGTCCTGAAGGCTGCCACTTATGTCCAGTGGGTGGTTGGGAACTGATGTCCCTTGTTGCCAGAGGTAAGAATCCCTCAGCCAAGTCTGGCCTATTCTTGTGGAAACTTCTTAGCTCAGGGCATGCAGTGAAGGGAGAAGCAGCAGGACCTGGTAACAGTTGGGTAATGAGTGAGGTGGCAGGAGACTGCCTGGTGTCCTACTTGGATGGGAATGTTGAGCAGGTTAGGAGGCAGGTAATGGTCAGTTCAGGATTGCGGGGGGGAGAGTCCACCCACTCACTGGAAGATAAGACCATCACCTCCATCCTGTCTGCCAAAGCACCCTGTTCAGCTTTGGCCAACCAACTCTTCAATTCCTTGTTCCTTGGACAGGCCTCCTTTGAGCTTCCTGTGTCCTGTGGCCTAGCACCACCCTTCTGGGAAGCCTCCAGGATTGGCATATCCAGGGAAAGTTTAAGGAGATAATTTTGTATTCAGTGTAGGGGAGCCTTGAAAGTTAACATCTTCCTTAAAAACTGGGGTCAGGGCTTCCCTGGTGGCGCAGTGGTTGAGAGTCTGCCTGCCGATGCAGGGGACATGGGTTTGTGCCCCGGTTTGGGAGGATCCCGCATGCCGCGGAGCGGCTGGGCCCGTGAGCCATGGCCGCTGAGCCTGTGTGTCTGGAGCCTGTGCTCTGCAACGGGAGAGGCCACAACAAGTGAGAGGCCCGCGTACCGCAAAAAAAAAACCCCAAAAAACAAAAAAAAACTTTGGGGTCAGACTGGGGGTAGCTGGGTGAACAAAGTGATCAGGGAAGGAGCAGCAGAGAGGTGGGGAGACCCAGGAGCTAGAACTGTTAGATTCATTCCAAAAATCCAGCTCTTCCTTCAGGAATGGATGGGGCCACAAAATGGCCTCGTGTCCCCAGTTCCTTGGCCAAACGTGTTTACAGAGTTTTCGTTTAATTGTTGGTGACCTTTCAAGTATCCTTTGTAGTTCTTTCAGGACTTGACAGGCTTCCTGTCAGGGTAGCCAGACCAGAATAAAACTCATTTGGAACGAGCAAAAAAACACGAACATTTTATGTAAGAAATGGAAGTATAACAAGTACATGAAGTTTGTTTAACGTCAACAAATAAATGAAACTCGTAGGCTTGAAACTGGGGACATGGGAGCCATTTTGTGGCCGCATGACGTCACCGCTAACGGGCATGGCGTCACTCGCAGGAAGCCACGTGACGGTTGAGCTAGAAGTCCCCCCACCCCCGGAGCAGAGTTTAGTCTGCGCATGCCTGGCTCGAGGCCGCTCTCTTGTGCATGCTCACGAAGGCAAAGGGGGCGCGCTCAGAACACGTGCTGCGGTGGTCGGCGCGCGCACCGCCTGCCCCGGAAGCGGTCGGTGTACGGCGCGGCTGGGCGCTAAGATGGCGGCGGCGTGAGTTGCATGTCGTGTGAGGATCCCGGGGCCGCCGCGTCGCTCGGGCCCCACCATGGCCGTCACGATCACGCTCAAAACGCTGCAGCAGCAGACCTTCAAGATCCGCATGGAGGCTGATGAGACGGTGCGAGCCAGGCCGGAGCCCGGGAGCGGGAGCGACGGGTGCTGGTGATGGGGTGGGGGCGGGGGCGGGGAGGCCGGGATCCTGACAAGAGAGGCGGGGAAGACGGCGCGGCGCCGGGCCGTGCCCATTCTCCCAACGGGCCTGACTTTCCCAGATACCCTGATGGTCCCCGGCTCAGCCCCTGGTGGCTCGGGCGGAGCTCTTGGATCTCTCTCCAGGCGAGGCTCCACCCCCGGGGCGCCCGCCAGGCCCCGGGTCCAATGTCAGTGTCTTCGCGGGGCGCGGGAGCCGCGGGCTCGGATTCCCGGCCGGCCTGCTCTGGGATGGGTCCTCCGAGTTCCCAGCTTTATAAGCTTCTCCTCGGGACGTTGGTGGCCGAATCTGGGAGTAGTGACCAGGAGATGCCGGGTGATGACAGCAACGACGATAATAATAAACGGCCTTGAGTTTCAGTGGTCCTTGTTTGTTCTTCACCAGTCACTGAGCGTTTTTATGTTATCTTACTAAATCTGCGAAGTAGGCTTGTCATTCGGGGACTCTGAGTCTCCCCACTTTACAGATGCGGAAACTTGGATTAAAGAACATTGGTATAGTTGCATATGCACAAAGCAAGTCATGGCAGAGCGGATTCAATTCGGAATTGCCTCAAGTGAGAGCCCACGGTCTAAACATGATGCTGTCCTTTTAGCTGAAAAGAGACTTAGGACCTAACAAACGTATGTACTTGGCACTTTTTGCACAATTTCCCCCACGAGGGAGACATTGAAGTTCACCTTTTGTAGAAAAGGAAACAGGCTCAGATTTTTTGACCAGCCTAACTCTTTGATTTGGGGCAAGTTGGTTAATCTCTCTGTACTTCTGTTTTTCTCAAATATAAAATGAGGCTAATGGTAACTGTTTCACTCAGTTATTATGAGGCTTTAAACTTGTGACCCGTGTACGTTTACAATAGCGTTGTCAACTTAGGATTCTCTTAGTAAAGATCACTCTCAGCAGCATGGAGTGAGGAATGGTCCTGTCTCCCGTTTATGTTGATTTGCATTTCATCATGTTTACATCATCTGAAATATGTGCTTTTTCTTCTCCCAAATAAATGTCATCTCTATGAGAACAGGGACTTGTGTTGAGTTTTGTTCTCTGCTGTATCGTCAGTGTCTAACACTGCACCTGGCCCATATCAAGTGTCCAGCAAATATTCTGTTTATTGGTGGAATGGTCTAGTATGCTTGATTATGAAGCTTAGCTTCTCAGCCATCAGGGCTTGCAGCCTCCCCCCTGCCCCCAAACTAGAAGGGAAGAGAGAATCTCGGGGTTTGCAGTGACTGTCTACCCCTCCCTCCAGGTGAAGGTGCTGAAGGAGAAGATAGAAGCTGAGAAGGGTCGTGATGCTTTCCCCGTGGCTGGACAGAAACTCATCTATGCTGGCAAGATCCTGAGCGATGATGTCCCCATCAAGGACTATCACATCGATGAGAAGAACTTTGTGGTTGTCATGGTGACCAAGGTGGGTGATGTATGCTGGTTGGGAGGTTGGGTGGATTAGCTGGGGAGCTGGCAAAGAGCATGTGTGCCCAAGAGAGATTAGCCATGAACAGGGTGGGGCTGAGATGTGGAAGGATGTTGGGGCTAGATAGAGTTACTGATGCCTGCTCTCTTTTTCTGGGTGTCACAGGCCAAAACTAGCCCAGGCACCTCAGTACCCCCAGAGGCTTCACCCACTGCTGCCCCGGAGTCTTCCACATCCTTCCCATCGGCCCCTGCCTCAGGCATGTCCAGTCCCCCACCTACCGCCAGAGAGGACAAGAGCCCATCGGAGGAATCAGCCCCCACGACGTCCCCGGAGTCTGTGTGCGGGTAAGGCAGGGAGCAGCAGCCCCAGATTGGGCCCTGTCTTTCCGGCACATTTCAGCGCCCACATTCGTGGTTCCACACACCTTGGGGGAGGGCAAGCCACCAGAAGCCAGGGTCCGATTTCTCTCTCTTGAATTTGCAGCTCTGTTCCCTCTTCAGGTAGCAGCGGGCGAGAGGAAGACGCGGCCTCCACGCTAGGTGGGTGGGTGGTCCCCAGAGCGAAAATGACTGGGTGCCCCAGCCATCAGCTGGGCCTTGTGGGGGTGTGGGGGAGGGCCTGGGAGCTGTCCTTCCCTCTCCTTGGTGACCCGCCTTTTGCCGCTCCCTCCACAGTGACTGGCTCTGAGTACGAGACGATGCTGACGGAGATCATGTCCATGGGCTACGAGCGGGAGCGGGTCGTGGCTGCCCTGAGGGCCAGCTACAACAATCCCCACCGGGCAGTGGAGTATCTACTCACGGTGAGGTGGGGCTGCTGCCGCCTGGGGAGTCCTCAAGGGAGCATGCAGGCTTTGGTGGCCTGATGGCTAGTCAAAAGCTGCCCCCAAAAGCCTTTGGGTTATGGTTCTAGCCAGGAAAGACCTCCTGCAGGAGCCTGGACATGAGCGATGGGGTGGACCTGTGGAGGGCAGAGCAGAGGCTTCACGTGTTTCCCGCCAGGGCTGAGTATGCAGGAAGGAGGCAGTGGGCAGTCTGTGCTTTGAACTAAATAGGACCCCTGACAGGGAATTCCTGGGAGCCCCGAGCCAGAACACAGTTCTGTCCAGGAGAGCCAAGTACCCGAGCAGCCGGCCACAGAAGCAGGTGAGTGGATTGGGAGGTGTGCATGTGGGGTGTCTGCTGTCAAGGCACCTGACTCATCCTACCCCCCCATACTTCAGGGAGCCCAGGGTGGTATCTGACCACACCCTTTCCTCCTGCCAGCAGGAGAGAACCCCTTGGAATTCCTGCGGGATCAGCCCCAGTTCCAGAACATGCGGCAGGTGATTCAGCAGAACCCGGCGCTGCTGCCAGCCCTGCTTCAGCAGCTGGGCCAGGAGAACCCCCAGCTTTTACAGGTACAGGCCTGGGGGCAGAGGGAGTCAGTGCAGGTAACATCTCCCTTCTCCTGTGGGTACCACAGCCCCAGAGAGTGAGCCTGGCCCAGCGTGGTATGTAGGCATCTCTATGCTTGGAAAGCAGGACTGACGACAGCCTTCTGCTGTTCTGTGCGACCTAATGACCTACATGGTTTCATGTAATGCTCTCAACCACTCTGTAAGGTGTGGGTGCTACTGTCATCTCCACTCCATGGAGGAAGATGTCAGAGGCTTGGAGCAGCCTGGCAACTGGTGGAGTGTGTGTCTGCCTCCAGTCTCTGGATCCTGTGCTCTGGCTCCACTCTGCGTTTAGCTGTTGCTTCCTGAATGTCCGTAGGGTTGTATGGCAGCACCCAGGACCGCTGTGCCCTAGTTGGTTTTGGGACCACCGTGCTCAGCAAGGCTCCATCCTGTCCTTGAAGGTTCCTAGGCAGAGGGGCAGTGGCCCCTGGGTGTGACAGGGTCTTCTGGGTCCTCTGTGAAAGCCTGCGTCTCCTGATTCAGGCGTCTGCTGCTTCTGCCCCCGACTTTTCAGTCTCCTTTGCTGACTCCTGCTCACCTCCAGATGTTGGGCCAGGGCTGCACATCTCCATTTATCTGCAGTCAATCCTGGGGCTTTCAGTCTGTGGCGACCCTTAAATCCATATGACCAGCCTGGACCCTCTGGATGCCATGCTCTCTCGTGACTGACTTGATACCTCCGTGAAAATGCTTGCTAGATATCCAAGACCAGAACAGATCCTCCCAGCCCACCCTAACCCCGCCAGGACCAACCTGGGGTTGCTTGAGCCCCAGGCACTGAGGGCCTGCTGGGGTTGTCTCTCACCTGTCCTCTTTGCTCTACTTCCAGAAGATCTCACTCACCCCAGCCCTGCACTCCACCTCTGTGGCTGCCACCTCATCTCCCAGGTCCGCTGGCAGCCACCACCCAGTTCTCTGCATCTGCACAGACCCCACGGTCCATTCTCCACTAGGAGCCAGATTCCTGAAAAAGCACTTTTTCCTTTGATGTGTAAATTTTCAGATGTACATAAAAAGAGAGAGAGGCATATTAGAACCCCCAGATACGCAACACCCAGATGAGTTAATCTTTTTAAAAGGTACACAGATGTCTTTCCCTATTTAATCCTTACCACCGTGGTGTCCCATCATACTAGAAGAAAGCATAGCTGGTCCCTGCCTCTCTGATCTGATCTTCTGCTTCCTCCTTCCCTTCCTTGTTTACTGTTTTGCCACATGGATCTTTTGCTTTTGGAATTTTCCAAATGAACCCCATCCCTGGGCCTTTGCACTTGATGTTTGCTCTACGTGGAGGGAAACTTCCTTCCCCATCCAATACTTCATAGGGCCCTCGCTCCTGGCCTAAAGAGTCTTTCCCAGCCCAAGATCTACCCTAATGTATGTCACGCCCAGTATTTACATTGTAAGTAGCTGTCAACTGGCTTGTTTATGGCCTGTCTCTCCACCCTGGAACATCAGCTCCTCTAGGACAGGGCCCATGTCCACCGTGTGGCTGTTTGGCCAGAATAGACACCCTTTAAATATTGGCTGAGTGAATGAAAGAAAAAGCAAGGGCTGTGACAGGGACCTGGGGAAGGGGGGGACGAGGGCTGTGGGTCACCATCACTTCCTCTGTCTCCCACAGCAAATCAGCCGGCACCAGGAGCAGTTCATCCAGATGTTGAACGAGCCCCCTGGGGAGCTGGCAGACATCTCGGACGTGGAGGGTGAGGTGGGCGCGATAGGCGAGGAGGCCCCACAGATGAACTACATCCAGGTGACACCGCAGGAAAAAGAGGCTATAGAGAGGGTAAGAGATCTGGCTGAGAGGGGTGACCTCATGGGTGGGCAGGGCCCCTACCTCTTGCTCATACCTGCCCATCTTCCCGCAGTTGAAGGCCCTGGGCTTCCCAGAGAGCCTGGTGATCCAGGCCTACTTCGCTTGTGAAAAAAACGAGAACTTGGCTGCCAACTTCCTCCTGAGTCAGAACTTTGATGACGAGTGATGCCGGGAGGCCAGGCCGCCCACTGCTCCCTCCTTCCCACCCCCAACTCCACAAAAGTTTTATAAAAGAAAAAAATATATATATATTCATGTTTATTTAAGAAGTGGAAAAAAAAATCAAAACCTAATAAAAACCAAAACACTCCACCCCAACTTCCCACTCTCCTGAAGTGGCCCTGCATTCCCATCTTGGCCTGAGAAGACCTGGGCCAGACAGCTGTCCTCCCATCCCCCACCCGAGCCCAGCCTGCTCCAAAGAGCTGGCAGGACTGGAGGTGACAGATGGGCCCCTCTTGGCCTCTGTCCCAGCTCCCTGCAGCCAGATGGAGAGGCGGCTGCTTGCTTCCCCATCCCCCAAAGAGCCCCTGAGAGCTCCCCCGCCCTCCTGCAGGGTGAGGGGAAGCTGGAGCTCCAAACTTTGATTCTCCATTGGAGTGGCCCAAATCTTTCCATCTGGGGCGAGCACTCAGAGGCCCAAGACCCCTCCATGGTCTGGCCTTGGCCTCCATCCTGCATCCTTTTGCTGGGGAGGAGGAGGTCTGGTTTGTCTTGCCTGGGGAAGGGGAAACATCAGAGTCATTCTGGAGGTCAAGGCCACCCCCCAGCCCAGAACAGAACCGTGTCTGATAAAGGTTTTGAAGTGAATAAAGTTTTAAAAGCCAGTCCTGTGGTTTGTGCCTGCTGGGGCATCCCACTCCAGCTTGTATGGGTCTGGGGCTAGTTGGGCACAGGAGATGCGGGAGTGCCATGAAGGGGCAGAGGGGTCTGTCAGCCTCTGCAGACTGTGGCTCCCAGTGGCTCCCCTCCCCCTCCCCCAAGCTGTCTCACTCCCAGGCAGTGTCTCACTCCCAGCCCTGGCTCAGCCTTGGAAGGGCTGCTTCTCCCTGCCCCCCACCATCATCACCACAGTCTGTTTTGGCTACACTTCCCCCCTGGTAATTGGCTAATTACTGGAGATTAATGTTGGTAAACAAAAGCCTTCTTCTCCTCTGCCATCTGCTCCTCCATTATTTCCCCATTGCATCCCCCTTTCACTCCCCCTGAAGCCCCAAAGTTAGTCGGCATGGCCTAGAGTCCCTAAGTGAGCAGAGTCAGGGAAGGGTGGGGATTCCCTGGCTCCAGGTGCTGGGGAAAGAACCAGGGTGCCCAGGGAGGGGTGGGATAAGAGAGGATGCAGAGCTCTTCAGGGGTGGGGCTATCAGGCAGCAGGTTTTATTGGGAAAGAACACAACTCAGGAGCTGGGTGTTGCAGAGTCTGCTGGGTCTTGGGCTGCAGCAGCGGCCATCGCAGCAGCTCGTGCCTCCTTCTTCTTTCTTTGTTTCTCCTCTTTGAGGCGCTTGCGATGCTGCTTCTCCAAGTCCTGCAGCAGCTCCTGGAAGCGGGCACTCCTCGGGTCCACGTGGTACCCCAGGCGCTCCTGGGCCTCAGCCTGCAGCCGAGCCCGCCGCTCCTTGTCTGCTTGCTCCTTCTGCCTGCGCTCCTGCTGCTGCCGCTGCCAGTTCTCAATCATCTGTGGCATCTTGGCCATGCGCTCTTCAATGAGCTGCTCCCTGCAGGGGAAAGAGAGTGGTCAGTGAGGGCAGCCAGAGCAGTACCCATCCACCCACACCCCACCCTCAAGCCTTTGCGCACATCCTGCCTCTCCCAAACCCCCCATATCTCAAGATGAGAGACTGGGAAGACTTATGATGGCCATTAAAACTGTGAAGAAAAATTCTTGACAAGTGAAGAGAGGCGGGAGAGAGAAACCAACATGTGTAGCCTTGAGCATGAGAGAACCAAGCCCCAGTAATTCCTAGGAGCAGACCCCAAGTCAACGCAACTTTCCCTGAGCTGTCTAGTGAATGTCACATGTTATGCTGCATGTTATGCCAGCTATTCCCACAGCTCACTCCTCCGTCCTACAGACATCACTGAGCAACCACTGTATGCCAGGCCTACTTCGAGGCATAGAAGTGAAGGCAAGAAATGGATTGGACCTTTCCCTCTAATCCTGTGAGTTTGTAGGTGTGAGTCACTGTTCCATTTTAAGAATTAGAAACATGAAGCTGAAAGCCCCATGGCAGGGTTAGCCAGCTGGGATAACGGGGGTTATCAGAGAGGTGTTCACATCCTAACTCCACCGTTCACTGCCTAAGTGACTGGACAAGTGACTTCACCTTCTTAGGCCTCAGTGTCCTCTCTCTAAAATAAGGGTGGTTCCCTTTTCCTCTTAGAGCTGCTGTGAGGATAAGAACAATAAACACCAGGAACACATCTGCCTGCCTTTGGCTGCCCCCTCCCTTCAGTTCAGTGGCACAATCAATGTCCCTGGTCTTGCTTCCATTCTACTCCAAATCCTTCAGACCTGCTTCCAAGTCTGACCTCTGCCCTTGATTCCATGCCCCATCACCTCCCACTCTTCCCCAGCTACACTAATGTCCAGGCTGTTCCTTAAAGCACATTCCTACCTCAGGGCCTTTGCACCAGCTGTTCCCGCTACTGAGAACACTCTGCCTACGATCTTCCCATGACTACCACTGATCATTCAGGTTTCTGCTTAAACATTTGAACGTCAAGTTCTCAGAGAAGCCTGAGGCCTACCAAACCGAAGTCCCCCTCAGGCATGCATGCATTCTCCACCCAATTTTATTTTCCTAATGGCTCTCTGTCTGAAATTATCTTTGTTTTGTTCCCTGCTGTGTCCTCAGCAGGGGGTGCAAGGCCTTGCGCACAGTAGGCGCTCAGTAAAGGTTTGTTGATGAATGACTAAATGAACTGTTATTCAGAAGTCTCTTTTGTATCTAGGTGAGGATTCACGTAAATACTGCATGCAAACCCCGCGATAAAATGCCCGATGGACTAAGTACTGCTGTTGGGACACAGTTCACCCACGGCCCGCAGCCCCGCGCCTGCCCGACCGCACGCACGCACCTGGCTTGTAGCTTCTGCTCCTCGGCCAGCTGCTGCACCCGCAGCGACTCCTGCATGGCCGCCAGGCTCGGGTACCATTCGCGCTCCTCAGCCTCCAGCTCTTGCAGTTGTTTCCGCGAAGGCCACAGAGAACCGGCGGCCACCCCGGAGGCGGCGCCATGCCGCCCGAACTGCTTAGCTGCGTAGCGCGGCCCCAGCTGCCAGGGCGGGGTCAGTGGGTCATCCGGGTCGGGCCACCAGGGCCCCGTTGAGCGGCGCGGGGGCGGAGGCGCTCGGTAGCCGCGGGAGCCCGGGCCTAGGGTCGTCGCCAACCAGAGCAGGCTGCGCGCCTGCCTTACGGGCGCAGCCATATTGGCCGTACAGGGTCCTCGCGAGCTGGCCGGGCTGGCCAAGGCGCTGCCTGCGGGTGAGGTTTGCTGAAGCCCCAGAGGAGGCCAGTAGCTTCCCTACTGCCTCTGTTCCGGGCAGGGAGGAGAAGAGGGGAGTAATATATTTTTTTACACATCTTCAAGTGTAATTTTAAATTTTATTGTAGCAGTTAGTTTATTAAAGTCGTATTTAAAATTTAATTCTATATTTTAAAAATAGCAATTATGGGCTTCCCTGGTGGCGCAGTGGTTGAGAGTCCGCCTGCCGATGCAGGGGACACGGGTTCGTGCCCTGGTCCGCGAAGATCCCACATTCCGCGGAGTGGCTGGGCCCGTGAGCCATGGCCGCTGAGCCTGCGCGTCCAGAGCCTGTGCTCCGCAACGGGAGAGGCCACAACAGTGAGAGACCCGCGTACCAAAAAAAAAAAAAAAAAAAGCAATTACTTTCTTTTTTTTTTTTTTAAGAAGATGTTGGGTAGGAGTTTATTAATTAATTAATTATTTTGCTGTGTTGCGTCTTCCGTTTCTGTGCGAGGGCTTTCTCTAGTTGTGGCAAGTGGTGGCCACTTTTCATCGCGGTGCGCGGGCCTCTCACTATCGCGGCCTCTCTTGTTGCGAAGCACAGGCTCCAGACGCGCAGACTCAGTAGTTCTGACTCACGGAACTAGTTGCTCCACGCCATGTGGGATCCTCCCAGACTAGGGCTCGAACCCGTGTCCCCTGCATTAACAAGCAGATTCTCAACCACTGCGCCACCAGGGAAGCCCAGCAATTATTTTCTATGTTATAATTTAAATGTTTAACATTTAAAATCATTTAAATATTTAAACATTCAAATGTCATTTCAATTTTAAGTTCAATCTACGTAGTACTTTATATTTTAACTTAAATATTTTAAATCTATTCGAAATATTTAAATTTTATAAACAAATATTGTTCATAACATTATTTTATGCTTTTTAATTTGATCTTAGTATCTTTATTAAAATTTTAATTTTCAATAATTATTTAAAGATTTACTTAACATTTATTTTAAATATTTACATTTCTGTTTAAAATATTTAAATTTGAATGTAGCTATTGTTTAAGATATTTATGTAGAAATTTTATTTTAAATTCTATTGTAAATAGTTACTTTATGCCTTTTAATTTAATTTTTTTATATTTTAAAACGTTTAAAACGTTTGATCGTGGTGTAGAAATTAAATACTATTTTTAAAAAGGATTTCCACCTTCAAAAGGAAGGAAATTCTGACCCATGCTACAGCATGGATGAACTTGAAAGACATAATACTGAGTGAAATAAAGCAGTCAGAAAAGGACATAGATTGTATAATTCCACTTATATGAGGTGCATAGAGTAGTGGAATTCATAGAGACAGAAAGTAGAATGGTGGTTGGGAGGGGCAGGGAGATTGGGAATGGGAGTTACTGCTTAATAGGTATAGAGTTTCTGTTTGGGATGATGAAAAAGTTCTGGAGATGGATGGTGATGATGGTGGCACAACACTGTGAATGTGGTTAATGCTGCTGAACAGTACACTTAAAAATGATTTTAAAAAGGGACCTCCCTGGTGGTGTGGGTGACAGTGTGGGTGACAGGGCCGTTATTGATTCAGGAAGTCAGTGAAGTGGGTTCCAACCAGCATTTATTTATTTATTTCCAGGTTTACAATTAAGGGAAGGATGATTCATAGAAAACATTTTTTTAAATTTAAAACTTATTTACTTTTAGGGCTTCCCTGGTGGTGCAGCGGTTAAGAATCCACCTGCCAATGCAGGGGACACGGGTTTGATCTCTGGTCTGGGAAGATCCCACATGCCGCAGAGCAGTTAAGTTCGCGCCACAACTACTGAAGCCTGCTCCTAGAGCCTGTGCTCCGCAACAAGAGAAACCACCACAATGAGAAGCCCACGCACTGCAACTAGAGAAAGCCCGTGCACAGCAACAAAGACCCAATGCAGCCAAAATAAAGAAATAAAGGTGTCTACTCTTAAAAACAAACAAAAGGGGACATCTGTCCCCATTAAACCCTAACTCCCCATTCTCCCCTCCCCCAGCCCCTGCTAATCAACAATTCTAATTTCTGTCTCTGTGAATTTGACTACTCTTGGGACCTCGTACAAGTGGAATCATACAGTATTTGTCCTTTTGTGACTGGTTTATTTCACTTAGCATAATGTCCTCAAAGTTCATCCACATTGTAGCATGGGTCAGAATTTACTTCCTTTTTAAGGCTGAATAATATTCCATCATAAGTATTTACCACATTTTGTTTATCCATTCATCCACTGATGGACATTTGGACTGCAACCACCTTTTGGCTACTGTGAATAATACTCCTGTGAACATAGGTGTATAGCAGTTATTATTAATGAAAAAAACAATTAAATTAAAATGTCAGATTGTATCACATATAGTAAGGGTAAGTATTGTTTGGTAAAGCTTTTATTTCTGTCACAGATACGTGTATGTATATACTGGTGGTACAATTGTGATTGATGCTAACAAACCTTCCCCAAACAACCATTTTATTATGCTCATTGTGTAGATCAGGAATTTGGGCAGGGCATGGTGGGCATGGCTTGTCTCTGCTCCATGCTATCTGCAGCCCCAGTGGGAAAGATTGAAAGTTGAGTGACTTTATACCCTGTGGCTAGAATCATCAGAAAGCATCTTTATTTATTCATGTTTTATGGTTCATTCTGGCTGGATACTCAGCTGGGCTATTGCCTGGAACAGCTACACAGTGGTCTCTCTGCATGGGCCAGTTTGAGCTTTCTCACAACATGGCAGCTGGATCCCAAGTGAACAAGACTGAAGTGCATGGCATTTTTATGACTGAATCTCAGAAGTCACATGACTTATCTCTGCTGTATTCTATTGGTCAAGCCAGTCACAAAGGTTGTCTAGGTTCAAGGGGAGGGGTCAGAGACCTTGTCACTATGTCAAAGGATTGTCAAAGTCACATTGTCACAGTCGCATACAAAGGATTGTATGTAGAGCATATAGGATAGGACATATTGTTGAGGCCTCTTTGGAAAGTACAATCTGCTGCCTCTGGTTTACAGTGTAAAATGTATTTCTTACTGCATTTAGCGGTTAAAAAAATAGTTGGAAAAAATATCTGCTCAGTATTATCTGTAGTATGAATAAACTATAATTATTCTGTCAGGCTGTTTTGATGGATGTTTGTTTCCAATTTTTCTTTTTTTAAAAAAATTAATTAATTTTGGGCTGCATTGGGTCTTCATTGCTGTGCGTGGGCTTTCTCTAGTTGCGGCAAGCGGGGCTACTCTTTGTTGCGGTGTGCGGGCTTCTTATTGCGGTGGCTTCTCTTTTTGTTGCAGAGCACAGGCTCTAGGCACCCGGGCTCAGTAGTTGTGGCGCATTGGTTTAGTTGCTTCGTGGCATGTGGGATCTTCCCGGACCAGGGATCGAACCTGTGTCCCCTGCATTGGCAGGCACATTCTTAACCACTGCACCACCAGAGAAGTCCCTCCAATTTTTCTTGATTGCAGAAATGATGCTGCAGTAAGCCTCCCTGTCTGTGTCCCCATGTGCCCACGGGGAAATTTCCCTGAGGTGCTCAACAAGTCTGTCCCCAGGGTTTGCTGAGGGACAGATAGCCAGCGTGCTTGAGGTCCAGTGAATGAAGAGGATTGAAGGGGGAGGCAAAATGAATAGTGTTAGGCAGGAGCCAGCCATGCAGGAATTATAGGGCATGATGAGGGGTTCTGGTTGTATTCCAAGGGCAATGGGGAGCCATGGGAGGTTTCTGAGCAGAGCAGTAATGGATATGACTTACAATTCTCCTCTGGCTGCTGAGCAGAAAAGATATTGAGCGGGGCGACATGCAGAAGCAGGAAGACCCATTAAGAGGTAGAAGGGGCCACATGGTCCCTGACCTGCACTGACCTCAGAGCCTTTTCATTACTTTTGCTGTTATCATGCCTAGAACTGTCTCCAGGATCTAGACATGGTGGGCTCTTTCTTGTCATTCAGGTTTAACTCAGTGGACACCTCCCTGGCTCCTTGGACCTTTGAAGAGATAGGAAATGAAGTAGACAGTCCCTGACCTCAAACAGCTCACAGTCTTGTGGGTGAGACAAATAAATAATTATAGTGGAGGCAAAGGAGGAGGAAAGTGCCTGGAATGGAGCTGATAGGCAGCCAGGTGTGGGACATCTGAGCTACAGTTTCCTACCAGACCAGGAAATTAGGGAACCACTCTGAGTTTTAAGCTGGGAACCAGAGCTTAGAGGTTAAAAGTAGGCACTCTGATGTCAAACCAGCTTGGGTTGAATTTCAGCTGCTGGCTGGGGTTCTCTTCACCCAGCAGGTACCAAATGGTAATGGGGAAGTGGCTTCTGAGGGCAGGCCTTAAACTGAGGTAACAGTCACACAACATAAAATTAATCATTGTAGGGCTTCCCTGGTGGCGCAGTGGTTGAGAGTCCACCTGCCAATGCAGGGGACACGGGTTCGTGCCCCGGTCCGGGAAGATCCCACATGCCGCGGAGCGGCTGGGCCCGTGAGCCATGGCCGCTGAGCCTGCGCGTCTGGAGCCTGTGCTCCACAACGGGAGAGGCCACAACAGTGAGAGGCCTGCGTACCGCAAAAAAATAATAATAATAATAATCGTTGTAAAGTGAACGATTCAGTGGCATTTTGTCTACTCACAATGTTATGCAACCACCACCTCTATTTACCTTCTTGCACATTTCTCTCACCTGTACCCATTAAGTAGTCACTCTCTAGTCCCTCTCCCCACCCAGACCCTGGCAACCACTAGTTTACTTTCTGTCTCTATGGATTTGCCCATTCTGGACATTTCATGTAAATGGAATCATACACAATGTGACTACTTGTGTATGGATTCTTTTTCTTAGTTGTTTTTTAAAATTTATTTATTTATTTATTTATCTATCTATTTATTTATTTATTCGGCTTGCCATGCAGCATGTGAATCTTAGTTCCCTGACCAGGGATCGAACCCATGCCCCCTGCACTGGGAGCGCAGAGTCTTAACAACTGGACCACCAGGGAAGTCTCTCTTAGCATATTTTTGAGGTTCATCCATACTGTAACATGTATCAGTACTTGTTATGGACTGAGCTGTGTCCCCCCAAGATTCATATGTTAAAGTGCTAACATTCAGTACGTGACCATACGTAGAAAAGGTATCAAGTTAAAATGAGGTCATTAGGATGGGCCCCAATCCAGTATGACTGATATTTTTATGAAAGAGGAAATTTGGACACACACACACACAGAGGAAAGACCGTGTAAAGACACAGGGAGAAGATGGCCATTTACAAGCTAAGGAGAGAGGCCTCAGAAGAAACCAACTGTGGTGACGCCTTGATCTCAGACTTCTAGCCTCCAGAACTGTAAGAAAGTAAATTTCTGTTGGTTAAGACCCCCAGTCTGTGGTACTTTATTATGGCAGCCCTAGCAAATTAATATAATACTTCATTCCTTTTTATAGCTGAATGATGTTCCATTGTAGGCAATTAAATTTTTTAAATTGAAATACAGTTGACTTACAATGGGCAATTTTTTTTGTAGTAATGAAAGATGAAAAATGCTCAAATGTCTAAGAATAGTGGACTTGTCAAAGAAATTACTGATATCCATACAATGGGATACTATGCAGATGTTAAAAAAGAATAAAGGTGCTCTCTGTTTCATGGTTCTCAAAGTGTGGTCCTCAGGCCAGTGGCAGCATCACCTGGGAACTTATTAGAAATGCAGGTTCTCAGGCTCCATCCCAGAATCAGATCTGTGCGAGAGCCTTCCAGGTGATGCTGATGTGGGCTCAAGCTTGAGATCTACTGCTGTATATAACAACACAGCCCATGGGTTCACAGCAGCCCTGAGGTGCTTTTTTAAAAACACCACTGCCTGGGTCCCATCCCCAGAGATTCCAATGTAGTAATTGATTTGCAGCAGATTCTGGGCATCGATTCCTCATTTACAAGTGACTCTAATGTGCAGCCAGGAATGTGAACCACTGATAAGGAGCAAACTCTCGCAGATAGAGTAAGTGCAAAAACCTAGGTGAAAAAGAGGTACATTCCAGAATATTCTTTGCAGGATTGTTTGTGATGGTTAAAAAATTGGATAATGAAGAAAAAAATTGGGGTGTATATATGTGCAGTGAAATACTGAAGGGCAGGACAGATGAAAGTTAAAAGGATATATACATTCAGATGCCGTGTATATTGTTTTAAACAAAACAATTTTATGTATCTTTTCTGAATGGACACATATACAGTAAAACTATGAATACAGGCCTGAGGATTATAATTGGCAAATTCAGGGATTAGGGACAAGTATAGAGTCAGTTTCTCTCATATCTGTGATCTTTTATTTCTTAATTGTTGCAATGAGTACAGAGGTGTTTGTTATATTTTTATCTCTCTGTATTATATATTTATATTACTTATATATATATTACTATATATTTATCTATATCTATTATATAGTTTATCTATTTTTATCTATACTTACTTGAATGCCCCAAATCACTTAAAAAACAAGGGGCAGAACAAAGGTATTGATTGCTTTCATTTGTGCTTTTTTCTTAAGTTTTTTTTTTTTTTTGCATTGAATTTTTAAACTCTAAAGGGACACCGCCCCCTCCCCCCTCCCCCCACCCCCGCCAATCTCATCTGCCTATTTAAATGTCCCTCCCCAACAGGAGAATCTTGCTGCTCTTTTCAGTGTGCAAATACAATTAAATTGTACCTGTAGGGGCTTCCCTGGTGGCACAGTGGTTAAGAACCCACCTGCCAACGCAGGAGACACGGGTTCGAGCCCTGGTCCGGGAAGATCTCACGTACTGCGGAGCAGCTAAGCCCGTGCACCACAACTACTGAGCCTGCGCTCTAGAGCCCGCGAGCCACAACTACTGAAGCCCGCCTGCCTAGAGCCCGTACTCCCAACAAAAGAATCCAGCATGAGAAGCCCTCGCACTGCAACTAGAGAAAAAAGCACGTACAAAGACCCAATGCAGCCAAAAATAAATAGATAAATAAATAAAATTTAAAAATTGTACCTGTAAATTCTTATCCCTCTTCCCCAAAACGTCAGCACCTTGTTGTGAATTTTTTTTAACTTCATTTTTCTTAGCTATATTTTCCATGTTGAAACTTCAAGAGTGTCGCAGCCCCGTACAACTGTGTAGGATTATGGGATTATGCCTGGGTGAGTCTACGGAAGAGAGAAGTCCGCGTGGCTGGAGGGAGTGAGAAAACGGGGCGAGAGTGCGGAGAGATGAGGGTGGGGTGGTGATGGGAGCAAACTGGGAGAGGCCTGCTGGGCTGCAGGGAGAATTTTGGCTGTTAATCTCAGTGAGGTGGTTCCCGGAGGAGCCCTCTGGGTGCTGTCGGAGGAACAGACTTTGAGGGAGGGAGGAGGCGGGAGCTGGGGTACCAGAGCGGAGGGACTGCACTGGTTCAGGTGGAAGATAATGAGGATTATGTCCAGGTTGGGGACCGAAGAGGGAGTGAGAAATGGGCGGATTCTGGGTAGATTCTGAAGTGGAAGGGACTTGCAGTCATATCAAATTGGGGAGGGGGTGAGTCAGAGAAAGAGGGGGCTTAAAGATGCTGCCAAGTTTGGAGCCTCAGCACCTGGCAGGACGGAACTGCCATTAGCTGGGTCTAGAGGACAGCGGAAGGGCAGGTTGGGGGACGCTCATGGGCTCGGATGTAGCGGGGTCAGTGGGAGGTGCCCGAGCACCTCCCGGTGGGACGTCCGGGAGGCAGTTGTCCAGGGCACGGTCGCCGTGCAATCCCGAGAGATGCCGCCAGAGGGCAAGCGCACCCCATCGCACTCGCAGCTCCGGGGGGCACGGGAAGGACCGGCCCTGCAGCATCTCAGGGCCCCGGGGCCTACAGCTCCTCACCTGGGTGTGAGATGGGAGCCGCGCAGGTGCCAGGGCCAGGACTGGAACCCCCAGGCGCCTCCAGGGCCCCAAATCCTGGGACGGGGCTGTTTATGTGCTTCCAGCACTCCAACCAGCACTCCCCACGGGGCTGTTCCCACAGCACATAGGGCCTCTGCAAAAATGTCACTTCCACAGGAAGACCTTCCCCGACCACCCTGGGGTCAGAAGCCCCCACCCCGATTCCTCTAAGGCACATCCCATTTTAGTATCTTCGTAACACTTAAGACTCTGAAATCATCTTACCTTGTGTTGTCTGTTTTCTGTACTACAATGTAAAGTCTGTAGCGGCGAGGACCCATTTTCTGTGTTGTCCTCCTGTATCCCCAGGGCTCAGAATTATTCCTGGCCTCTAATGCATGCCAAAGAAAAAAACAACAGCAATAGTGTTAACCATAGCTTATTCATGGTGCTACTGTGTACCAACCTCTATTTGAATCTCCTTACATAAATTGTCACCAGTCTTCAGAACAACCCTACCAAGCAGGGACTGGCTTTTCTGTTTTATTTTTTGGGTTTTTTTGGTGGCACCTCTTGGCTTGCAGGATCTTAGTTCCCCAACCAGGGATCGAACCTAGCCCTGGCAGTGAAAGCACCGAGTCCTAACCACTGGACCACCAGGGAATTCCCCCAAGTAGGGACTGTTGTTATCCTCATATTACAGAAGAGGAAGCTGAGGCCCAGAGAGGTTTAGGGACTTGAGACTGCATAACTAGGGAGTTTCAGTGTTGAGTCCGAAGCCTGAGAAGCCTAACTGCAAAGTCTGAGTTTGCTAAATGGAAGAATGGGGCCCTGATGGGAAGGGAGCCCCTTAGGGCATTCAGCATTGTGCCCCTAAGCCCCTGCATCTCCACCTTTCCTTTCTGGTCTCCACAGCCAAACACACTTGCAAGCCCAGCCCCCAGATCCCCTGCCAGGCTAGGGAGGGGTGGGAACCCAGTAGGTAAGGGGTTTACTCTCCTCCCCATTGTGGGTTTGCAGAGGTGCCTCCCAGGCTACCCAGGTTGGGGGCAAGCCATTAAAGGTGGATCTGGGGACTTCCCTGGTGGGCCAGTGGTTAAGACTCTACGCTGCCAATGCAGGCACCAGGGTTTGATCCCTGGTCAGGGAACTAGATCCCGCATGCCGCAACTAAGATCCTGAATGCTGCAACTAAGACCCGGCACAGCCAAATACATATACATTAAGAAAAAAACAAAGCAAACAACAACAAGAAAGGTGGATCTGGAGAGAGTTCCCTGGTGCCCTTAGTGGCTAGGACTCAACGCCTTCACTGCCTAGGACCCGGTTCAATCTCTGGTCAGGGAACTGAGATCCTGCAAGCCATGCAGCTCAGCCAAAAAAAAAAAAAAGGGGTGGGGGGGCTTATCTAGAGAGCACAGATTCCACCTACCAGACAGCAGGGTTGGCTGCCCAGGACCCTGAGCCCAGTCCCAGACTGACCAACACACAGAAAGACAGACAAACAGATGATCCTCAGCCAGCTGACCACTCTCTTGAGCCTGCTCAGTGGGGCCTGGCTACCCACAGGCTCAGGGAGGCCTGGACCCCGAGGCCTCCCAGCTCAGCTCCAGGCTGATGCCAATGAGACCCAGTCTCTGGGTCAAGGGGCCCCAGCTTTCCCAGTGCCACCCTTTGCCCTTGGCAGCTGGAAGGCCTTCTTGGGCCTGCAGAAAACTGGGCAGCTGGGGACAGGCAGGCTGCAGCATGGGCAGGATGTGACCATCACTGTCTCTGCCACTGGACCCACAGGAAGTGGCCCAGGAGATGTGCAAAGCTGTGCCCTTCACTCAAGCAGGGGAAGGAGAGGGCTGGGTTTCAGTGTTGATAGAGCACAGGCTGTGGCACCAGACAGATTTGGGGTCAATCCTGCATCCTTCACCTAAATGTCTCTGATCTTCAGTTTTCTCCCTTGTAAAATGGGGCATAAGCATCTCCCACCTGGGCCAGTGCAAGTGCTGCCATCTTGGTCTCCCAGCTTCTGCTATGGCCACCCTGTCTCCTGAGTCTAGTTTTCCATCTAGTGGCCAGAGGGCATCTGGGAACACCTGAGTCTGGGCACATCCCTCCTCTGCTCAGAACCCTCCATGGCTCCCACTTCACTCAGAGTGAACATCCAAGTCCTTCCTGTGGCCCACAAGTCCCTGCACGAGATGCCTGTCATCTCCTGCCCTTACCTCCTCCCACTCGCCCCCTCACCCACTTTCCTCCTGCTGCACCAGCCATCTTGCTTTTCTCCAGACACACCAATATTATGTCTACCTCAGGTCCTTTGCACTGGCTGTTCCCTTTGCCTCTAGCACTCCCCACCTTCAACATTCTATGGTTCCTTCTCTCACCTCCTCCAGGTTTTTACTCAGATGTTGTTTTAAAATGTTCCCCCTTCCTGCTTTATTTCTCGCTGTAGTTCACATCATCACCTAACAAATGAAATTGATTTTGTAGTTGCATTTACCATCTATCTCCCTCACTAGAATGTTTGCTCCACCAGGGCAGAGATTTTTATGTCATGTTCACTTCTGTAGCCCCATCCCTGCTCTAGAGCAGAGCCAGGCACACAGTGGGCACTCAGTAAGTATTTGTTGAATGAATGAATGAATGAATGAATGAATAATAGTAGTACTTGCCTCCTAAGGGCTATTGGGCAGCCTGAATGACAGGGGTAAGGGAAGCATTCTTACAGCTGCATTCAGTTGGTGCTCCGTAAAGGTTTTGATAATTCATACCATGTATTGTTTATGGCCCAGGTTTTGGAGCTAGGCGTACCTACGTTCAACTTCTGCCTCAGCTGCTGATTTCTGTGTGACCCAGGGCAAGTGGCTTTCCTGCTTTATGCATCAAGTCCCACCTTTGCAAAAGGGAGTTAATAATAGTTGAGAACTCATGCGAAGTGCTTGGCACCATGCCTACCAGGGTGTCAGTTCCCAAGACCCCTTGGCTTGTTAGCAATCCTTCATTGAATCCAGACAACTCAGTGGTATTGCACAGCCCTGGACCAGCTGCCTCAGTGGCCCCATACAGCCGTGCACACTGCACACAGCAGAGGGGACCCCTGACCTGGGATCCAGCTGTGTACCCTCTCCCAGAGCTGCAACTGTCCCAGGGGGGCACAGGGATGCTCTAACGGCTAGCAGTCCCCTCGGCAGCTGTGTAGTCTTAGGCAAGCAAGGGACTTCTTGGAGCCTCAGTTTCCTCATCTGTAAATGGGGATATTAATGGTTCCAGCCTTGCAGCATTGTGGGGAGGAGGGAGTTCCTCAAAGGTGAGCAGCATGGGCTCGGCAGGGTGTTAGGGCTCAGCAAGTGTTAGCTTTTGTTATGATGCACCTCTTGGGGCTATAGCCATAAACAAGACGGAAAGAGTCCCTGCCTTCATGTAGTGAATATTCTGGGAGAGAGAGGAACATTGACAGTCCCCCAAAGAGACATAACAATGAATTGCTATGAGACCCTGGAGAAAGAGATGAGGATGCTAGGAGAAAGACTACCAGGAGGGTGAAATTTGTCTTGGGGGTGCTTTTGAGGAAGGAAGGATGAGTTGGAATGAGCTCTGGGAAGGGTGGATGGACGAGAAGTCCAGGTGGAGGGCACAGCAGGGGCAACGTCCCGGAGGCAGGCACAAGTTTGGTGCATTGAAAGAACAGCGAGGAATAGAACTACTATATGATCCAGCAATCCCACATATCCAGGGCATATACGTGGACAAAACTATTATTCAAAAAGATACATGCACCCCTATGTTCATAGCAGCACTATGCACAATAGCCAAGACATGGAAACAAAATAAATGTCCATCAAGAGATGAATGGATAAAGAAGATGTGTACATATATACAATGGAATACTACTCAGCCATAAAAAGAATGAAATAATACCATTTGCAGCCACAAGGATGCAACTAGAGATTATCAGGCTAAGTAAAGTCAGAAAGAGAAAGACAAATACCATATGAGATCACTTATATGTGGAATCTAAAATATGGCACAAATGAACCTATCTACAAAACAGAAACAGACTCACAGACATAGAGAACAGACTTGTGGTTGCTGAGGGGGAGGGGGGTGGGGGAAGGATGGAGTGGGAATTTGGGGTTGGTAGATGCAAACTATTACATTTAGAATGGATAAACAACAAGGTCCTACTGTATAGCACAGAGAACTATATCCAATCTCCTGGGATAAACCATAACAGAAAAGAATATAAAAAAAGAATATATATATATGTGTATAACTGAGTCACTTTGCCATACAGCAGAAATTAGTACAACACTGTAATCAATTATACTTCAATTTAAAAAAAAAAGAAAGAAAGAATAGGGACTTCCCTGGCGGTCCAGTGGTTAAGACTCCGTGCTTCCAATGCAGGGGGCTCGAGTTTGATCCTTAGTTGGGGAATTAAGATCCCACATGCTGCATGGTGCGGCCAAAAAATTTAAAAAAGGGGACTTCCTCGGCAGTCCTGTGGTTAAGACTTCTCTTTCCAATGCAGGGGGTGTGGGTATGATCCCTGGTCAAGGAGCTAAGATCCCACATGCCTCGGGGCCAAAAAACCAAAACATAAAACAAGCAATGTTGTAACAAATTCAGTAAAGACTTAAAAAATGGTCCACAACCAGGAATAAAGACGCAGACGTAGAGAATGGACTTGAGGACACAGGGAGGGGACGAAGTGAGAGAGTGGCATGGACATATATACACTACCAAATGTAAAATAGATAGCTAGTGGGAAGCAAATGCATAGCACAGAGAGATCAGCTTGGTGCTCTGTGACCACCTAGAGGGGTGGGATAGGGATGATGGGAGGGAGGGAGACGCAAGAGGGAGGAGATATGGGGATATATGTATACATATAGCTGATTCACTTTGTTTAAAGCAGAAACTAACACACCACTGTAAAGCAATTATACTCCAATAAAGATGTTTAAAAATAAATGGTCCACATCAAAAATAAATAAATAAATAAATGAAAAAGAAAGAAAGAGAGAAAGAACATTGAGGAGACCAGGGTGGCTGGGGCAGTGATGGGGGGGAAGGGCAGGGTGATGTGGAGGCGGGAGGGCGGATGGGGGGTGCAGGGTTTAAACAGAGAAAGGCCATGATCTGGGAGCAAGTTGATAGATCCACTTAGGTGGAGGGGATCATAGAAAGAACTAGCATTTACTGAGTGCCAACTGTGTGCCAGGCAATGAGCTAAGGGTTTTCTGTTTAGTCCCCCCCAGGGATCCTGGAATACCACCCTTCCTATTGTCCCTCACCCCTGGAGGTGGCAGCAGCTTCCTACAAGTGCCCATCCCCAGGCCACCTTATCTTTACCATCATCTCTTGCTAGGGAAAAGCAGCCCTGCTCTGTATTAATTCTCTCTGTCAAAAGGCCTAGAGTGGTTTTCTTTTTTTTCCTGGTTGAACTTTGATGATTTTACAGGTGAGAAAACTGACGCCCAGAGAGGTTGAGTAAGTTGCCCCAAGGCACACAGCCAGCAGATGGCAGAGTCAGAATTTGAACCCAGGCATTCATGCCTCTCTAGGTAGGATGAAGTCTCTGGTTCCAGATTCCACTGCCCTTGACTCATCTCCCTGCCTCTGGCCCCAGATGCTCTCCCGGCTGGGCTGCATGGCTGTCTACCTCCTCAATCACCTCTGCTTTGGTCACTGCTCCCCTTTCTACATCCCTGTTCATCCCCTGCAACAGCTGTGTGCCCGCTCGCATGCGCTGGGCACCTGTGGTCCTCTGGTGTTGGGCGGACAGCCCAGCCTCCCTTCGCCAGGTGAAGGATGTCCACTGTGCGGGTTGAGGGGTGTCAGTGCAGACCAAAGGCATGAGCTGAGCATCACGAATGGACACACAGATGCATGCACCGTGGAGAGACAGGGGAAGACAGGCTGAGAAAGACGCCAACCTGGACCATGCACACGGTCCAGCAACCAAGGACGCAGGGACAGCCAGACAGGTCTCCAGAGTCCTCACCCTGCTCCTAGGGACACCAGGCACAGCCCCAGCCATGGGGGTGGACCACTCATAGTCAAAGTGCATATTTATTGAGCACTCACTGTTTGCCAGGCCCTGCTCTAAGTCTTTGATAGGTACTAACTCATGTCATCCTCAGAGCAGCCCCATGACACAGGGGTTAGCAGCATCACATTTTACGGAAAAGGAAACCTGAGTCCCAAGAGGCAAAGTCACTCCCTCAGAGTCACACAGCAGTGCATGGCAGAGGTGGCATTTGAACCCAAGGCATGGTGGTTCCTGTTTTTAACCACCAAGCTGGACCTCCTCTCCCAGAATGAGTCAAAGACACTCCCAGCTGCAGGGAAGATAGACGGCCCCACCCAGACTGGGAGACACAGTGATGACACGGTCCTAGCGATCCCGAGAAACCAAGGCCGGGAGGCAGACAGAGCTGCTGGGGGAAACCTGGGCTCCCCGAGTCAGAGGCAGGACACACGTGCCCCCAGCTGCCCCTCCTGTCCCTCACCCCCCCACATCCAGTCTCCACACAGCACCATGCCCGGTGTGGCATCTACAGGAACCATAAAGGTTAGCCAAGTTTAGTTGTGTGTGTGTATGTGTGTGTGTGTGTGTATTTCTCCAATTGGGGTTTCCTGGGAGTGGGTGGCCCTGTGCTGGAGCGTGGGCATCAGGAGTGCTCCTTCCTCAGCTGGGCTCAGGGTCTGCAGTGGACGAGGGCAGCCTGGCTTTGGGCGGCTGGAACCAGGGCCCTAGCAGATGGGCCCGTCTGGCACAGACGCGGGGACATGTGGCGCTGTCAGGGTTGCCTCCAAATGCCCCCCGGAGCTCAGCGGGGGGGCTGGCCAGGCCCCCCTCAGCCTTCTTCCTGCCTCAGGAAGGAAGGCCCCAGGTGAGGGGAGCAGGAGGCGGGGACCCGAGGAAACAGATGGGCCAGCGGGGCGTGGGAGCCTGTGACCTCTGACCCCACAGGCCTGCACAGAGAGGTGGGAACAGGCCAGGCAGGCAGCTCCCAAGCCCCTGCTCCAAGGGCCCTGAAGTGGGGGGTGATCACCAGGGGCCCACAGAGTCGGGGGCATACTCTCCCTCCTCCCTCCAGGGTTCTGTGCCAACCCCAAGCAGTGTCCGAGTGGGCAGCTCAGTCCTGGCACCGCGAGCACCCCTCTCTCTGGCAGGCATGAGGCGCCTGCTTTCTCCCCCTTCAGCTGTGCCCACCTCCTGCCAGCCGGGGAGCCAGCTGGGAACCTTGGTGCCAGGGGGGCCCCCAGAGTCCCTGCCCCCTCCCGGGCAATGCCAGCCGGCCCCCACCCCCGCCCCCCAGGCCCAGTAATGGGTGGGTAATGAGTGCTGGGGGAGCGGGGGAGGGGCGGGGAATGCAGGTGCCACAGGCGCTGGCACAGGGGCCGATAATCAGGTTTGCCAACGCCATCTGTCACCGCGCGAGCATCTGGGGCTCAAGGTGACCCTGTCACCCTCAGTTACAATTACGAGTTTGGCATCTGTATTAAAGCCCGCCAGCCGGCCAGGCGGGGGGTGGGGGGGCTGGGGTGGGCATGAGGGTGTGCGGTGAGCCCCATCCCGGGGGTCCCGTTCCCAGGGGCTGCGTGGCTGCCAAGGCACGGGGCTTCTCTGTGCCTGGGAGAGTTCGTGTGTGTGTGTGTGTGTGTGTCTGTGTGTGTGTGCCAGCCTCCACAATTCTGTGAGCGAGCGTATCTGCGTGCAGGGCTGGAAGTCATGGGTTTTTGTGTGTCTCTGGGCATGGTGGTTGTGTGTCTGAGCTTGGGGATGGCCAGGGCTGGGGGGCAGCTCTGAGATCATATGGGTACACAGAAGGGCACGTGTTCATGTGCTGGGAGAGGAGCGTATGGCAGTTCCAGGTGTCTTTGGGTGACGGTGTGTCTGGGTGAATGCATGATGGTGTGTGTGATGGTGTGTGATGGTGTGTGTGTGTGTGTATGTGATTGTGCATGTGTATCTGAGGGTGTGTGGGTCTGTGTATAAGATCCTGTCAAAGTGTGTATGTGTGTGTTTGTGAATGCACAAGGGCAGCAGCGGGGAGAGGCTCTGTGTGGTCACTGCAGGGCTCCTCTCCTGCCCCTTCAGTTTGTTCATGTCCTCACCAACCCCTGCTGGCAGAGCTCTAATGTGGGGGACTTGGGGAAGGCAGGGAGCTGGCTCTGAGGAGGGCTCTGGGTTCTTGGATCTGCATTCTTGATTCTACTTTTTTTTTTTGGCCACGTCACGTGGCCTGTGGGGTTTTTAGTTTCCTGACCAGGGATCGGACCCGGGCCCTGGCAGTGACAGCGCCGAGTCCTAACCACTGGACTACCAAGGAATTCCCGCTGGGTCCTTGATTCTAGATTCTGGAGGATAGGATCTAGGTTTTTGGATTGTGGATTGTGGGCGCTTGGACCTGGATTTTAGATTCTGGGTCCTGAGTTCTTGGATCTGGATTCTAGATCTTGGTATCTGGGATCTAGATTTGGATTCTGGATTCTGAGATCTGGTTTTGGATTCTGGGATTTGGATTCCAGACTCTGAATTCTGGGTCTGGGTCCTTGCTGCTGGACCTTGGCTTCCCGTCTCTGGGTTCTGTGTGTTGACTTTGGCCTGTCCTCTCTGCCCTTCTATTCAGACAGGGTCACTGGGCTGCCCACCATCCCCAGCACACACCCCCCACCCACTAACCTGATGGGTGCAGATAACATGCATGGCCACCAGGGGACACCCTTGGCTCAGAGTTGGGCCAAGCTGCCCTAGACATTGAGGAGTTAGGGGACTACCCTAGCCCGGATTGACACGGCTCTTTGAGGGGGACGGGGACAGGGCTTCACTTCCTTCCTCACCCCTCCCAGTGTTGGCTGGTGACTGATGTCTGTCAAACATGGAGAACTGGATCCAGCATCCCCCTTGATACCAATCTGGATCAAGGGACAGGGTGCCCAGTCAGCGGGTCAGATTGGGCAGAAGGCACGTGCGTGTCTGTGAAGGTGTCAATGAATGTAGGGAAACATCTGTGCATGTGTGAGGGTGCACTGTGTGTCTGGAGTGGCCACATATGACAGCGTTCCCATGGTGCATGAGCCCGTGTGGTAGTGCGTGGCCATGTGTTACCGGGACTACGTGTCTGGCAGGATCCTCATGTGACGGCACATCTAGAGGCCATATCTATAACTGTGAGTGCCACTCTGGTGTGGGGTACTAGTCCCTGTCATAGGGGTGTGTCTGGCTATGACCATGACTGGGTCACTGGGTGGCTGTCGGTGTATTTGTGGGTGTCACTGTGCTCATGAGGGTGTCTTGGAGTGTCTGGGGGAGGGTCCCCGAAGACTGGGACCCCGTGTCAATGATGTCTTGTCAGTTGGGGTGTGAAGATGTGTAGGAAAGAGGTGTGCCTTCTGAGAGTGTCGAACCAGGGAAGGCGTGTGGTCCAAAAGGGGGTCGAGAAGGGACCAAGGTGGGTGGGACCAGAGGTGCTCAGAGCATTTCCTTCATTTCTTCCTTAGGTATCTCTGACCCTCCTTCTCACTGGGTTTCTCTACGGCAGTGTCTCTTCCCACCTCTCAGCATCTCTGACTTTGTCTGTGGGTCCTGGTCCTCTGCCTCATCCTGTTGCCAGGCACAGTGTGCTCTGTGGGTATTGGCTGGCTGGTCTTGTCTCCCACTCCAGCCCTTCATCTTCCATCTCGATCTCCGACTCTGCCTCCCTTTGGCCCTTTCCCTCTGTCCTTCCTTATTTGTGCGTTTCTCTTGCAGGTCTCTCCCATCTCTCTTTCTCCATCTCTGTCTCTCTCTCTCGGCTTCTAAGTGTCTTTGCCCATCTACAGCTCTGTCTGTCTCTCTCCATCTCTTGTCTCTCCCCGTCTCTCTCTCTCCCAGTCTCTGCCGGCTCGAGTGGGTCCGGGTGGGTCCGGGACAGCCCGGCCCGGGCGCCGCTGCGAACAATGCCCCATTCACGCGGCCAGCCAGCGCCATGGCAACGCGCCCGCCCCGCCCTCCCCGCGTGCGGGCCGCTCGTGCCAAGAGGATGCCATGGTTACGTCAGGCGTGTGCCCGCCCCGCGCGCTCGTGAAGGGGCCGGGCCAGCAGGGGGCGCCCGGCGGTACCCTCTGCCTGGAGTCAGGCGAGGCCGTGCTCCTTCAAGGGGCCTTCAGCCACTCATTGCCTCAGTGTCCCCTTCTGTAAATCATAAGAGATGGGCAGAGTGAGATCCTGTGTACTTCTGTGTGTGTGTGTGTGTTTTCATGCCTGTGTGTGACGGTGAGTGTGCAGTTTGGGTGTGATGGTGTATCTGTGTGTTTGTGGTCTTTTGACTGTTTGTGTGCCCTTGTGTTTGTATGCCTGGGGTGTGTGTGTGTGTGTGTGTCGGTGGTTTGGGTGTGATTATGTGCTTGTGAATTCATGTGACAGTGTGTGTGTTCCGTGTTTGCATGCTTGAGGGGTGGGTGTGAGAGAGACAGAGAGAGATGGTGGGTGTCTGTGGTTTGGGTGTGATTATGCGTTTGTGATTGTGGGCTCATGTGATAGTGTGTGTGCCTGTGTTTGCATGTCTGGTGTGTGTGTGTGTGTGATGGTGGATGGCCCCGTTGTTGGGTGTGGTTGTGTGACGGTTGTTTGTGGGTCTGGGGGTCCGTGTTCACAAACTTATATGTGCCTATGTGTGTACTGGGTATAGGTTCCAAGGACTGCCAGGGCTTGGCTGAGCCCCCCCTCACCTGAGGGCCTCCTGGCGCAGAAGGGGGTGCCCAGCTGCCTGGGACCTCCCACTCCCCACAGGTTCAGGAGAGCCCCAGCTGATGAATATTCATGAGGCAGAGGGGCTGGCACCCACTGCCTACAGCTGCGCGTCTATTAGCCCCCCTGCTCTCCAGGCACCAACTGCAGTGGGGAGAGGCGGGTAGCAGCGTGGGCCTCTCCCCGTCTTCATGACTTGGGGGGCTGGAGGGCTTCCTAGTGACTACTGTGGGGGTCATGTCAGTGTGCCTGGCTGCTTGTTGGGATGGCTAAGGGACTGTCTCAACGTTGTGACAGGTATTGGGGAGAATGACTGTTGTGTGACACGGTGTCCTTGTCACTGTGGTGTGGCTGTCCCCCACTGTTTCTTTGTAGCTCTGTCTGGGGACTCTGGGCAGTGCGAGATGTGTGCCTGTCACCTGCAACAGTGAGATGCTGAGTGCATGTCATCAGAATGTCTGTGAGCACTTCTGCAGTGGCCTGTACCTGCGGGCTACCTGCTCTGTGACAATCAGGGTGCGTTGTCGTGTTATTGGAGCAACTGGTTGGGTTCAAACATGGCTCGAGGGGCAGCTGTGCACCACACCCTGGGAATGAAGTGCTCAGATCTGCTTCCCCTCCTTGTGACCTAGTGAGGCAGTGACTCCGTGTGGCCACGTGGCTAACACAGCTGAAGGGGCACCCAGACCGGGTATGTGAGTGTGCCCCTGCTGGTCAGACACTGATACAGTGTGAGGGTCAGCGTGTCAGGGTAGGTGTGAGGATGTGTGAGACAGTGTGGTTGAAGGCACGTGTGACCAGAATCCTTGAGGCTGTGATGGTACTTCTGTGTGTGACAGGGTGGCTGGGGGTGTGACAGGCAGGGTTGCTGGTTGAAGGTGTGACAATGTGTCTCTGTGTGTGACAGCATGTATGACAGTGTGGTGGTGTGTGACAGTGTGACTGAAGATGAGACAGTGTGGCTGTGTGTGGCTGTGTGATTGAAGGTGTGATGTGACACTATGTGTGTGACAGTGAGTGTGTGATGACATGAGCCAAGGGGCTATGACTGCCCCACCCCCACGCCAAGGCTGCACAGGGAGCCCGGCTACACTGTCACACATAGCTACACTGTCACATCCTCAGCAATGCTGTCACATACAGCCGTGGTGTCTTACCTTTGTGCTGGATCAAGAGGCCTTGTGACATGGGACCGGCAGCTGCTCAGCCTGAGGACGCATGTGGGCCTGAGACAGGGGATACCTGGAGATCCAGTGCCAGCCGGGGCTCTGCCTTGCTGCTCTGTCTTCCCTCTGCAGGCTGGGTTGGGGAGTGGCCTCCAGATGCAGTGGGGATGGGGGTGAGGGGGGCTCCTCTGGTCGGGGGGACTCCAGCTTGGGCCCTGGTATGTGGCTGGGTGGCCCCTGATGCTCAGCCAGGGACACAGTGCGGCCGGCCTCACCCCCCTGATACCCACACCCTGGTCGGCTGGGTGGTGGCAGCACAGAGGCCCCATTCAGGAGCCAGGGCCAGGTTTCCAGGACGGGTGGGGTGGGTCTCCAGCCGGCTGCAAATGAAATGTTTCCCCAGCTCCTTCCCTTGCCTCCAGATGAGCGTTAGCCACAGGAAGCCCTGCCGCCTGCCTGTCCTTGGCGCTAGCCATGCTGTGCTGCTGGGGCACGTGTGAGTGTGTGTCTGTGGCACCTTGTGCACAGCTGCGGGCTGGCCTGAGTATCCCCATTTGTGATTTGGGGATGCCTGTGTGTGTCTTTGGGTGTCAGTGTGTGATCAGTTGTGACCATGGATGATCCTGTGTGTCTGTGTATATGTGATCCGTATATCTTTGTGTCACCCTGCGGGTGCCACATCTATGGATGATTTTGAGAACATCTGTGTACGTGACTCAAAAGGTCTGTAAAACTTTGTGTAATTGTGTGACTTTGTGTGTATCTGTGTAACTGGACTCAGCGTACGATTCTGGGAGTCTGTATAACTGGGTTTGTCTTTGTGAGTCAGTGTAAATCTGAGTCTCTATGGGGGAGGTCTATGTGATGGTGAAGGTCTTTGTGTGTGAATGGAGTGTTATTGGTGTCACTCTGTGGGGGAGATCTGTGTGGGATTTTCTCTGCAGCTGTATGCTTGTGTGTCTGTGTACTAAGGGTGTGTGACAGCATTTCTGGGTGATCCTGTGTCTGTGTGTGATTATGGCATTTTACACGACCACCCAGAGGAGGAGGAGGGTCTGTATCTTTGTGTGTCTGAGCATGCCTGTGTGTGTCTTTGTGATTCTGTGTGCACGTGACTGTAGGAGTCTGGTGTGTGTGTGTGTGTGGCATGGACGCAGGTGCCTGGCCAGGTGTGCCTTGACAGTGGGGCTGTAACTCCTCATTCCCCACTACAGGTTCCCAGCCCAGGGACGGGGCAGCAAGCACAAGGCTAGGACCTCAGCCTGGGCACAGACCATGTCCTCCAGGCTGGGCAGGAGAGGCATAAGGCCCTCTTGGGGAGTGGGGATCCCCAGTCCTGCCAGGAGGGCCTAGGGCACCCCTCCCTGACCCTGGCAGCACCCTCAGCCTGGCTCTTGACTTATCTTGTGTACCAGATGTTCATCCTCCTCTGCGGAGAGGCCTGCCCACCTGCCCCGGAGCCGAGCAATGCCTGGCCCCACCTTTGGTGGCCCAGGACTTGGCTGCTGGAGCCCAGATGTTTTGGTACCGCCTCCTACTGCCCCCAGCATCCTGGCTGGGTAATGCCATGGGCCTGGTGCCCACTCCTCCCTCCTCCTCCCCCGGCACACCTGCATTGTAAGAACACACCTGCTGCCAGCCACAGCCAGGTGGGCAGCCCCAGCAGGGAGGAATGTGGGAGATTCCAGCTGTGGCAGCCCAGCTGTACCCAGCCCCCCCGGCAACACCCTTCTCCCCCGTGATTTCTTGAAGGCCAGGTGTGGTCCTAAGACCTGGGCTGGGGGGGCCGGGGGGGGCCCGGGTGTCCTCCAGAGCAACCCCTCAGCCTCTCTGTAAAAATCCTCCCAGCTGGCAGCTGTGGAGGGGGGAGCAGAGTGGATGTGGATGTGTGTGCATGTTGTGGGGGGGTGTTTGTTGTGGGTATGGGGGTGGTCTGAGCAACGTGGAGAGAATTCTGAGTGCGGATATGCTCATGAATATGGGGAAAATGTTTTGTTTGTGGGAACATGGATGGATGTGCGAGTGTGTAAGGAAGAGAGAGGGTGTGTGTGTGCACACAGGGAGGGTGTTGTGGTGTGAGGGTGTGTGAATGGAAGGATGGGTGTTGTGTGTGTGTGGATGGATGTTGTGTCTGTGTGTATGAATGGAATGCGTGTGTGAAGTGGGTATGGGATGCTGGTTCAAGCAGAGCCCAGGCTTGCTGCCAGAGGCGGGACCGGGAGGGTGAGGAGGGAGTGGGCAGACCCCAGCCCTAGGGCCTGGCACGGATGGCGGAACAGGGCTGGGAGGACAGGCCAGCAGGTGGGGAGAGGACTGGGCCAAAGTTGATGGGGCTTCTGAGGGGTTACCCCTTCATGGCTGTTTGCAGAGGGGCAAGGAGGGTCCACCTGTCTCTCGAGGTCTCCCCAATCCCCCAGTTACATTAAAGATCCCAGACACCCCAAACCCTTCAACCATTCCTCCCCCCTCCCCAAACCTTTCCTCTTGCCTCCCCCTCCAGCCCCCCACAGGCCCACACTGCTCCAATGTCCCCTTCACCCGGGCCCCGTAACCCCCCAGATTTATCCTCTGCTCCTTCCCTCAGCCATCCAAGCCCCACCTTGGCACCCCAAACCTCTCCTGGGCCTACATATCCCCAGTTCCTTCTCCCAGACATTCCAGCCTCCCTTGGCCCTCCTCAAAGGCCCCCAGACCCACCCCTGTCTCCGCCAACTTCCTGCTCTCCTCCCCTCCCTATCTCCCCCCCGCTTAACCTATCCCTCACATCCCTTTCCTGAGCCGTCCAAGCCCCCAGCCCCTTGATCCCCAAATCCCCTTCCTGTCCCTCCCCTCAGTCCCACAGATCCTCCAGTGCCCTCCTGCAGCCCCTCCTCCATCCCCCCATGTAGCCCCGCCCCTTCTCCTCGGCACCCGCCCCCCCTCCTCCGGTGCCTCCTCCCGCACGCCCTCCGACTGCAGCGGTGGAGGCTGCGGCCGGGAGGCAGCAGCGGCGGCCCTGAAACTTTAAACGGTGTTAAAAGTTTCTGTTTACGAGAAGCCCTTGAATTTTTAAGGACGTATCGATTCCCTCTGCCACGGCCTTGCATCGGCAGCGGCTGCGATGCAGAGGGGGAAGGCTGGGTCGGATCGGCGGGATCCCAGGACAGAGACCCCCAAGTACAGCAATGACAGACACACGTGTACCCAGGCACATCCTCAGGCACACAGAGACCTCCCTCCCTGACACACATGCGCACACACACACCTAGTCACACACACTAACACAGCCTGATACACAGACCCACATCTCTGAAAAGACACAGAGCCCCGCTCCCTGACACACACAGTCACCTGTATACACATACTCTGGTACACACAGATCTTCATCACTGCCCCAGACTCACAGGGACCCAACAGAGAGAAACACATTCCTAGTGACACCCATTAACACTTTCAGCCATACAGACCCTGATTACAGACAGACCCCCTTGGTCACACACACTCTGGGACGCGTAGAGAGACCCACATCCCTGCCACACATACACAAGCTTGTTATGTACACTGACACTTTCTGACAGAAAGAGCCTCACAGCTGATGCACACACTGTGGTCAGCTCAATACACACACACATATTCACCTAGGCACCCTCATCACCGGCACTTCCTGTCAAAGACCAGACACTGCCAAGGTGACCTCTACACCTAACTCCCACTAGAATGTCAGCGCCCCCCAGCGCAGGGTCTTTTGTCTTGTTCCCTACTATGTCCCCAGTGCTAGGCACAGAGCCTGGCAGACACTCAACCTCTGACTCACAGACACCCCAGGTACACAGCCAGACCCGCATCACTGCTACACCACACTGGCCTATTCAAAGAGACTCGTAGACGGACATACACTGACCTGTACCTCCTTTCCCCCAGAGGACACCCGGACTCACCCAGACTCCCAAGAACACAACTCTGGCCACCCTGCCTCAAAGACGCAATGTGACCAGGAACACATACCCTCAGGCATATTTTCACATGGACATACACATACACCTGGGCATCGACACCCCTCCAACAGACAATGCATAGTTGAGAACTGCCACAGCTTCTTGCCCCAGGAGGGTGAGAAAGTGCTGACTGCACCTGGCAGCAGGAGGGCTCTTTGCCTCGGCAGGAACTGCCTGGGGGCTGCAGGCACCACCTCCCTGCCCACACTGGGGGTCACTTAAGGGCTCCCCTTGCCCCCATGCCAGGGTCCTCAGCACAAACTTTTCCCCCCATTCCTCTTTGCTCTGGAAATGGGGGACCAGGGGCCTGCATGAGAGGAATGGAGCCTCACCGGGGGTGTGAATACATGTACCTGAGGCCTCAATGCCCATTTCTGTCCCTGATGGTTGGGCTGTGTGGTCCTTGCTAGATTTGTGTGTGTGTCCATGATCAGGGCCAAGTACAAGTGTGTGTGTGTGTGTGTGTGTGTGTGCTGGGAGTGGGGCGTGGGAGGGGCCTGGGTGTATGTGTGTGATACCTGTGTACATCTGGGCATCAGGTGTGTGATATGTGTTCCTGTGTGCTGTTGTCTCTGCCAGTGTC